>NC_140297.1:102730342-104000342 GCF_964211825.1 Aythya ferina
AATAACCCCAAGCAGAGCTACAGGCTGGGAGAGGAATGGTTGGAGACCTGCCAGGCAGAGAAGGACCTGGGAGTGATGGTGGATAGTCGGCTGAATATGAGCCAGCAGTGTGCTCAGGTGGCCAAGAAGGCCAACAGCATCCTGGCTTGTATCAGGAACGGTGTGACCAGCAGGGCTAGGGAGGTGATCATCCCCCTGTACTCAGCTCTGGTGAGGCCGCACCTCGAGTACTGTGTTCAGTTTTGGGCCTCTCGCTACAAGAAGGACATGGAGGTGCTTGAGCGGGTGCAGAGAAGGGCGACAAAGCTGGTGAGGGGCCTGGAGAACAAGTCCTACGAGGAGCGGCTGAGAGAGCTGGGCTTGTTCAGCCTGGAGAAGAGGAGGCTCAGGGGCGACCTTATCGCTCTTTATAGGTACCTCAAGGGAGGCTGTAGCGAGGTGGGGGTTGGCCTGTTCTCCCACGTGCCTGGTGACAGGACGAGGGGGAATGGGCTTAAGTTGAGCCAGGGGAGTTTTAGGTTAGATGTTAGGAAGAACTTCTTCACTGAAAGGGTTGTGAGGCACTGGAACAGGCTGCCCAGGGAAGTGGTGGAGTCACCATTCCTGGAGGTCTTTAAAAGACGTTTAGATGTAGAGCTTAGGGAAATGGTTTAGTGGGACTGTTAGCGTTAGGTCAGAGGTTGGACTCGATGACCTTGAGGTCTCTTCCAACCTAGAAAATTCTGTGATTCTGTAAATAATAATAATAATAATAATAATAATAGTAATAATAAATTAGTAGCTTTCATTGCTTGGGGTCAGATTGCCTTGTTCTGTCTCATTTGTACACAATACAGACAATCAAATATTATCACTGAAACACAGAGGAAGACGTAAAGCCAAATTCTCAAAAATAAAAGAACAAAAAGTAACTAGAGGCCATGATTCACTAAAGACTTTTCAGATCTCATTTCATCTATTGGATTTCTCTCATGTAATTTAACTTACAAATTTTATCACTTAATAAAAACAAAACAGGTGTACAGAAGTGCAACACTTATTTGAAGACTTTTAGATATATTTTTGGTTTAGATATATTTTGGGATTAATGAGCAAGGTGCAGTGCCCTATAATTTAACACTACATTTAACACAGTAGAGAACAAGAGTATTTAGAATGTGGGAAGGGCAGTTCATGACTCAGTGTAATTTTATTAATTGTAATCAGGAAAAATGAATCTCACTACCATATTTACTTTGTTAAATTTCCGTTATATTTTATACTGAAGCATCCATAGGTCTTCTGGATGCATGCCTGCTCTCAAAGTAAAAGGGTGTTTTTCCATTGACCTTAATGGAAGTAGGATTTTCTGCTTTGCATAATTGCTGTACTTCCATAACCAGTATTAGTCAGCTCCTGAAAAGTCAGCCCCTCCATTCTCACACATTCTCAGTCTTACACTTTCTTTTGACTAGTTATTTTTTCCTGTTAATGAAGTAATCAGATCAAACAGATGCAACATTTCCATCTAGTAATTTGTCAGCTTTATCAGTGCCCTCACATATTTTCACAAGAGGCTGCATGAAACAGTGTTTCCACAAAACACATGGTAGAGGTGGAAGGAAAGTAGGACTGTCCCTTTTGACAGCATCATAGAATTGCATTCAATCTATATAGATCACAGAATTATAGAAGCAATATCAATAAAAGATAAGCAAGAAATTGTGATGCAACTGACAAAAAAAAAACAAAAACACTAGATAAGCTATACCATATTACATTTAAAACACAGTGCTTGGTTTTTATTTTGGAAAACAAAACAAAACAAAACAAACAAGCAAACAAAAAAAAAACATAAGCTAAAGTGAGCGTTTGGCTGTCAGCTTCCTTTTGTGGGAAACCACTAATGTGTATTGCACAGATCCATTGAGGTAACTCTAACTAGGAGCATCAACCTCTAAGAACATGGGGGATGAAAGCAGATGAACTACCCTTTAAAATGCCATGTGGCATTTCCAAACTTTTTTTTTTTTTTTTAAATGTAATGTTTATTTTCTTCAGATATTTTTCACAAACATTTTCATTTAATCTGAAGAATAATAGCTTTCTGTGAGTGTTGAAACAAAATATTAATAGTAGCAAGGATGGATATTCTTATGCAGCTAGTTTAATATCCATGCTTGACTGTTGTAAACCAACTCTGATAAAAATAGCAATGGGAATTCAATTTCAGCTATGAAAACTAAGACTTGAGCTTGTATCTATTTTAACAGAAATAGACTGAATATGAATCCTGAAAGGAAGCAAAGGTTTAAAATTAAAATCTTTTGATTTTTAGCAAAGTGCCTGAAGCGATCAGGATCTCATGATTCCAGATGGATGATTAGGATGGGCTTTTTTATGTCAATGGGATCTTTCATGTTACTAAACAAAACTGCACTGACGAAATAAAAAGCAAAATGTTTAATTTAAGACAGTCATAATCCCCTGGTTGACAATGAATCCTTAGTCATCCTTTTAGCTATCATGATACTTTCAAAATTCCCTTCTCTGGTATATGACTGCTTCATAGAAAAATAATTCACAGTAAAACATTTCACATCTACGTTGAATTTTGGTTATATTTTATAGGTGACAGTTTTCAATCTGTTCCAGGGACAATCAAGAAAAATGTCTAAGGTGTATCTGAAAGATAATAAAGATAAGAAAGCATTCATTTTGTTACAGATGCAGACCTCTAAGCATCAGAAATTTGCTGAGTCTGATAATGGAGAAGAAAAAAAAATGCTGTCTGCAGCTAGTTTGAAAGTTTCCAGCTTGAGTTTGCAGCAGTAGACAAGCTAGCTCAGCATATGGAACATGATGAACGTAATTTACTTAATAAAAGATAATTAGATGGAAAGATAAGATGAAGTTAGGGAAGTAGATGAAAGTGGGGATTTTCTGTCCTGTGAAATCTTATGGTAGTTCCACCTGTTTAACAATTCAGGGATAAGATGTAACACAGAGTCCCTTTTAGAGTAGTTTTCTTAACTAAATAATCTAATGTATGTAATGTATAGGAATCAACATTCATGTTATCATGTGAGTGGGGTGAGGACAGCATAAGGGAGTTAGAGAAACAGATCTGATGGTTATAAGAGGAAAGAAGAAACATACAGATAATTGGCAAACAAAACAAGGAATCTATCTACACCATATTTTATTATATTACAACCTTTGCTTATTTATGATCATAAACAATTGTAACAAAAAAGAACAGCTCTAGATTTATTATCCCAGGTTACTATTATGGGCAAAGAGAAAAGTAATAAACCTGGTGATACAGTTGGCAAAATCACCAGAAGTGAAAAGAATTATTACACTTCCCTTGTTTTAATTCATGCTCATTGAAATCAGCTTTTCCAGTAAGTTCACTATCAGAGGATAGCATTTCAACATCCCTCTGCATCCCATACTGCATGACTTAACCTGTAGTTACATCTCTCTTATGCCTTCATAGGCTTCAGCCAAACTTCTTTTTAAAGGGATCCCATATCTTAACAGAAAGTATCTAGTTCAGATGAAGCCAGTTAATTTTCTTTTGTCTAATCTATTAAAAATAATTAAAAATATATATATAAAAAAAAGTCAAAACTACATGTGTTTTTTTGTAAGTGCTACTGGAAAGTCAGAACTTCACATGATATTGCTACAGCTGTTTAAAAACAATAAGAACAAAAGTAATTTTCATTTACTCCAGGTGCTACAAAAATGTGTGAACTTATATCCATGGGGGGAAAAAATAAAGAAATAGATTTTTGTAAAAATCAGTCATAGCTTGGGAGTGTGATCATATTTGGGGCTTTTAGGTTGTTTGAGTTAGTTCTTTGGTTTAGCATTTTGTTTCCACTACAATGGAAAAAAGGCTTGGAGGAGGTGGGTGGGAAAAACAGGGAAGAACACTGACTGTCCTTCCCTGAAAACTTTGCTCTATATGCAGGGCTGCCAACAATGGAGACATTAATTCATAAAAGGGGAATGTACATCGCCAGGTAACAAGTGACAGGACAAACAGAGAGTGTAAAGTGAGTTGGGACACCCATCTGCCTATCTCTCTGCTGACAGCGGTGTGGATCACAGACAGGAGTGCACAGTGAGTGGGGAATTATAGAGAGAAAGCTGCAACTATATCAGTAAAGACTAGCACAATTTTACAGCAGAGATTGGTGGCTCAGAGCAAAACTGAGTTTAGAGATGTGGAAATGGCTTTGAAGCATAGAGTCACTCATGCCTATGCAGATATTTATGCTGTGTGGGATTGTTCAACCCCATGGCTAGAGAGTAGGGTAAAAGGAGAGAGAGAGAAGTAAGTGGTAGACATGTATGGGAAAGTAAACATACCAGAATTATTTACAATATAGCTAAATCTAAGAATATGTGTCTACCCACAAAAAAGCCTGCAAATCTTGAGGCACATTGGAGTCAGGTGGCTCGTCCTTTGTCTCAAATAAATGTAGCACAAAATCCTTAGGGCAGAACAAGTAACTGGTTACAGGAATGACTAGGACACACTTGGTTTTACAATTTCCATTCTATTCACAACTTACAAATCTCTCTGTCTGTCGAAGTTCATCTCCATTTTACAAGTGGCCCCAAATATCTGGACATACGTAACTGGTCACTCCTGAGATCCTGCTCAGGTTTTGGCTGAACACACAGCTCATGCTAGGGACTAGGAACCAGAAACATTAGCTCAAGAGCAAGAGCAACAAGTGCAGAGTACAGGAAGAGGTAACATCCACTCTGCAGCTGTTCTCACCTGCAATGAGCTGTTCCCTGAAGTCATCATTTCCTGGGGTCTTTGCAGATTTACTGCCTAGCAATTTCTTCAAAATCCACTAGCTTGTGGAAACAGTATAGACCAAATTCCAATCTAAAAAGTATAAATATGTCAGCATGCCAAAAAGCTTTTGAACCAGATCCAGGAGCAACCAGACTGCTGAGGCTTTTTTGCTTCCTGGTGTATTACAGGGGACATCCAAACTGTGACAGAGGAGGAAGAATGTGCACTTGCACCATCGTCTTGGTAACTATTTTGTTCACAGGTGCACTAATAAGGAATTAGAACTTGTGGGTTACAGAGTTCATGACTTAATGAAGTACTGAATTAGTAAATTCTAAACTAGTCTATACAAAGAGAATTGAAGTCTTATTTTTATTTGGTGTTTTTGTATTGTTTTTACTGATAATGAGCATAGAAGGTAAAGTTTAATATTTTAGTACAGAGTACATTTGTCCTGTAAATTTGGGAGACCTAAATGGACAGTGCCAATGTATGCACATTGACATAGTTCCACAACCTGGTTCTACAGTGCAATGTATGCACATTCTCATAGTTCCTCAACCTGGGTCTGGATCATGATCTCTATTAGAAAGTTAAGAAAAGTGTTATTTTAGAAATGAAAATTAAAAGATGTCAATTCCAAGATTTTTGAGTGCACAGCCGAGGATCATCGTGCTTATTTTTTTCCAGAGCTATAAAAATTAAACCATTTTTAAGCAGTTGATGTTGGCTCCAAACATTATATTCTCTCCATGTGTTGTAACTAAAAATCAGCCAAAAAAAAATGTCCTGAAATAAAGATAAACGATGCAAATCATTTACTTCCTGTCATAACTTATCTGCTCATCATTTTTCCTGTTTACACTTCTCTAGCCACATTCCTTTTATTATCAAACCTTTGATGCAAATCTTAAAAATCCTCTTACATGTCTGATAACTAAAAACAATTATGCTGCGAAAACCATGAAATATAAAGTTACGTTTCTAGTGTCATAAAAAAGAACTGTTTTAATGGTTTTGATTTTTTTGTTATTGTTACTGTTATTTGTTTTGTGATTATAAAATCACAAGTAAGTGTATGAAAGAAACAATTTTTTCCACTATATCAGTTTGGAAAGTTTGGTTTGTTCAGTACGTCTTTGGGATCAAATGAAATCACAGCCGCAATTAATCAATGTCTTGACACACAAAAAAAAGTTATGCAATCTCATCTTCCATCACCTACGCTCCACTTGAGCTTCTGAAATATAACTGATAATGTAAGGACAAAAACTTAATTCTAAAGTTCCTAAAAAAATAAAACAAACCCAAAGTAATTAAACTGCCTTAGAGAGCAAGAGTAAACATAGAAATGCTAGAAGTTTTACACATTTTGTACAGATCTGGTCAAATATAAAATAGTGGTAAAACTGAATATCACTTTTTTGCTCATTGTTTCTTTATGGTATAAACACCTTTGCCTTTAAATTTAATTAATTAATTAATAATCCCACTAGAGGATTAATATATATATATATATAAAATACAGTAATAATAATAATACAGTAATACTACAACGGAGTATGACCAAACGTAAGTAAGTACTTGTTAGTAGAATACAGAATCTGTGCAAAGAGTCAGATCCCAATTCTGTGTTGATCACCACCAGATGATGGGAGGGAACAATAAGGCAGAGAGAAGGTATATAAATGAGACCTAAGTTTCCATTTGGTGCACTATTGAAAAATATCAAAACAAAGTTTGTTAACTACCTAAGTAGCCAAAACATTTCAATACAAGAAAGTAACTTCAGGAACATTTCTGTAGAAAAAAAAATGCATTTTTCTAGGGTATAAAATGCCGTGACAAAGTGAGCTATACATGGACTGACAATGTAATAGCACATTTTCTGTGGTTCTTCAGAAACACTTTGTCACAGCATTTTATATCTTATATATCCTTATACTCCCAGGAGAAAAGGTAAAGGATGAGCATTAAAGATACTGACTGAAATGTAATAAGCCACAGAGGGATTAATAAGTAAAAAGAAATATTTTTTCACGCTGGAATTTAGTCTGGAATAGATGATGGCTTTCTTTTTTATTCAGAAACTAAATAAGATTATTCAGAAACCAAAGGAAAATAAAGCAATCACCAGAATGCTGCAATAAGCATTTTACACTATAAAACAATATTAAGTATATTGCTACCTGATATTCCAGTATTTATCATAAGAAACAAACAAACAAAAAAAAACCTCTGACTTTGGAGGAATCCTTGTTAATAGTAGCTTACATCAGCTTTCTTCTGCTGAAGGTTTTCACAATTCACACAAAGACATGTAGAGTAAATTGATATATATAGATATATAAACTGATTTATATATAATTTGTAACTTCACAAAGAGAAATGTGAAGAAGTCTTGTGAGGCCCTCAAGCTGGCCATAGCATTCTCATTGACAGTTTATCCTCATCTCCTATCCTTCCCCATAAACTACTCCAACGTCTGAAATAAGATTTACAGTTCCAAGTGGAAGTGGTCCTGCCCCACTTTAAGGAAAATTTAGGGAAGCTTTTCAGGAAAGAGAAGAAAGAGGAGGGGAGGGAATTATTATTATTATTATTATTATTTGTCGTGGTTTAACCCGGCCGGCAGCTAAATACCACGCAGCCGTTCGCTCACCCTCCCCCCTCCCTCTCTGGGATGGGGGAGAGAAATGGAAAGTGAAGCCCGTGAGTTGAGATAAAGACAGTTTAATAAGACAGGAAAATAATAATAACAAAATAATAATAACAATAATAATAATAATGATACAATGGTGATAATAGGAAAGTAATAATAATATGTACAAACAAGTGATGCACAATGCAATTGCTCACCACCCGCTGACCGATGCCCAGCCTAACCCCGAGCAGTCCGGCCCCCTCGCCCCGGCTAGCCACCCCTATATATTGTTTAGCATGACGTCAGATGCTATGGAATACCCCTTTGGCTAGTCTGGGTCACCTGTCCTGGGTCTGTCCCCTCCCAGCTCTTACTGCACCCCCAGCCTGCCTGTTGGCAGGACAGAGCAAAAGGCTGAGATGTCCTTGGCTTGGTATAAGCACTGCTCTGCAACAATTAAAACATCGGGGTGTTATCAGCACTCTTCTCATCCTAAGCCAAAACACAGCATTCCACCAGCTACTAGGAAGAAAATTAATTCTGTTCTAACTGAAACCAGGACATTATTATTATTATTATTATTATTATTATTATTATTATTATTATTATTAATTTATATTTATTATTGTTTATACTTTTAATTATATTATAATTTATTAATTTCATTAATATTATAATTTATTAAATATTATATTATTATAAGTATGATTATTATATTATTATACATAATATATAATTATAATTATTATATTATAATCATTATAATATATTATTAATTGATAATAATAATAATAATAACAACAACAACAGCTTTCACTCTGACAGATAAAACAGAAATTTCTCTTGGAAGAAATTATGTGATGTATATAAACCCTGAGTAATCTGCACTATTTGACCTGCTTCAAGCACAGGGCTTGGATTGGGTGAACTCTTGTCATCCCCTCTAACCTCATCATTCTCTGAGAAGTGCAATTTAGGAGGAGCTGTGTATGTCCACCTCTCCTAACAACACTGCTGTAACAGCCAAGGAACAAGAACGAATCAAGAGTTTTTAATCTTTTTGAATATATAACTTGCAGATAAATGGCTTGAAAACCACTATATAAGGAGTAGAGGATCCTGTGAAAACACTAATCCTAGAAGCAGCATATCCCAATTGTTACCACAAATAGTAAGTATCTCCACATTTTTGACATCTACAACTCTTCCAGTTAATGTATTTTTAAAAATAAAGTTATTTTGTAATCTTAATGGAATAACTGTTACTGCAAATAAATAAATAAATAAAAATAATAATTAACATGTTTTTCATGTGGACGTATATATGCTTTGGAACTTTGTTCTAACAAACTCAATTATTGAACTTTTAAAATCCAGCAGCAGATTATGCGCAGAACACATTTGCTTTCAATATGGCAATTAACATTAATAAAAACATCATATTGTAAATAAAAAATCATTCTTGTGATTAGCATCAGAATTCTCTCACACACAGAAAAAAATAAGACTATGTTATGCTTCTGTAAGAATTCAGTGACATATGGAAAAGATTTTCTCTGAACTATTTTCCTATTTAAACAATTTTCACTCTAGTGATTGAAAGAAAAACCCAGACTACCTGTTTCAAAAGGACAGTTAAATTATCTTTATTTGTTATTCAAGGGCAGTAATGTATTTTCTTGCAATTTTCTTGTTTCCATTTAAGATTAAAAACAAACAAACAAAAAAACACTACAAGGTATGCAACAGATAACAGTGACATTTTTAAGACAGCTAGGCTCTACTCCCCCATATCTCTAATTTCTAAGTTATATCTTTTTATTGGATTTATGAAACACATCAGGATCTATGCACTCATCCATGAAACAAATACATACATTTTAGAAAAAAATATAAAATATCTTGAGATATAAAGCGTGATTGTGTTTAGCAACTTACACAGTTTTTTGTCTTTCCCACATCTATTATTGCAAGTGTACAGGCTCCTTGTTTCCAAAAAAAACAAAGGAATAGAAATGCTGGCACACAAAGAAAAAAAAAAAAAGTTCTTAAAATAAGAGAAGCTCAAAGGAATATATGCTCCTCCCAAGCCAGATAAAACTTGAGTCTATAAACATAGACTAAGTACTTAAAATTTGTAATACTTTAATACTTGGATACTCTAGAGTCAAAGGGCAACCTGTAAAAAAAGACATTGGACATATGCAAAACCAGAGACATTTAATCAGTTAAGTATGAGCAAAGATGAAGAAAAGTTGAATCCCCCCCAAAATACTATAAAATAAAGAACTATTCTTTGTGACTAAGAACTGTTACATTGTATTTCACATAACTTAGATTTTCTTGAGGTAGAAGGGCAGCAGATTGTTCAAATCCAAATCCTTTTGAAAGATTAGTGTATTGTTTTGTTTTTCATCTTGACATATTTCTCCTCCTTTCTGAGAAAAGATCCACAGATCATGACTAATTATTCTCAGGGATGGACTCCGATTCTTATGTGAGGTAAAGGTCCAGGTGGAGACTGCAGCATTCCTAAGGGGTTGGTATTGGAAATAGTACTATTTAACATAGTTGGCAACATGGATAATGGGACTGAGTGCACACTAACCTAGTGTCTCAACAATACTAAATTGAGTGGTGTGGTCAATGCACTGGAAGGAAGTGTCCCCCATCCAGAGGGACCTTGACAGGTTCAAGACTTGTTATTTTCCCGTGCAAATAATATGCAGCTCAACAAGGCCCCTGCACCTTGGTTGGAGTAATTCCAAGCACAAATACAGGGTGGGTGGTGAGTGGATAGAGAGCAGCCCTGCAGAGAAGGACTTGGGGGTTCTGAAAAACTCATCATGAGCAAGTAACATATGCTTGCAGCTGTAAAGAATGTTCCAACAATTCATGTCAATAGATGGTTTGAAGGGTAAACCTTGAGTCTCTGATATCTAGTGGGTTTCAGAATAACTGCTAACTATTGTGACTATTGCATGGGACGCTACATAAGTCTCTGATATCCAGCCAAGAAGGACAAAGGAGAAGGACAAGGAAAAAGCCTGGGAGGAAGACTACGAGCCTTCAGCACAAGAGACAGCACAAGAGACCCCCAGAGGGACTACTGGAGACATACGCATGCACCAGTGGGTGTGGAGGAATGGTTAAGTGAAATAGGACACGTGGATGTTGGGCAGTTAGGAGGCAATGGGCTAGTAAAGTACCGTACTCAACTCACATGAGTCTGGCACGTACGCAGCTGGCTGAGAGCCAATCAGGCTCAAGGACACGATGCCCTTGAGCGATGGGGAAAGTCCCTAAGGCGGGATGGTGGCTAAAAGAAGGAGGAACTACCTGAAAAGAGCGGGAAATGTTAGCCAATCCTGAGCTTAGTTTTTGCAATATGTATGAGTTGATTATGTTTGAACTAGATAAAAGGCGACTGAGCTATCCATTAAAGTTGAAGTTCACTGTTCACTCATATTGAGCGTCTGTGTCTTCCTTCCGTCGACAACAAGTGGGAGGGTTTGGATTCCGGGAACTAATTACAATAACCCTGCCTTTTCTAGAAGTAGTAATGAATATGTAGTAGTAATGAATATGCCTAGGAGCATAAAAACCAGCTGCCTGATGTAATGTGTGTGTGTGTTGGAGGAGCCCAGACTCCCCACGCACCCAGCGCTGTTTGCTTGCCTTTTATTGACCCCCCCAAAAAAAATCTCATAAAGCTAAATTGACTCGGAATTTATAACACAGCCCAGAACCCAAACATATCATGGGGCTGCATGAAAAGAAGTGTACCTAGCAGATTAAGGGAGGTTATTCTCCCCCTGTACTCTGCTCTCATGAGACCCCACCAGGAGTGCTGTATTCAGCTCTGGGGCCTGCAGCAAAAGAAAGACCTGGTCCTGTTAAAGGAAGTTCAGAGGAAGGCCATGGAGATGCTCAGAAGTCTGGAGCAGCTCTCCTATGAAGAGAGTTGGGTTTACTCAGCCTGGAGAAGAGAAGGCTCCTGGAAGATCTTACAGCAGTCTTCAAGTACCTAAACAGGGCCTACAAAAAAGCTGTGGAGGAACACTTTGTCAGGGAGTATAGTGATAGAACAAGGAGTAATATCTTTAAGCCAAAAGAGGGTAGATTTAGATTAGATAGTAGGAAGAAATTCTTCAGGGTAAGGGTAGTGAGACATTGGAAAAGACTGGCTGGAGCAGTTGTGGATGTCCCATCACTGAAAGTGTTCAAGTAACCTGGTGTAATGAGAGGTATCCCTATACAAGGAAGTTGAATAGTCCTTAATATCCCTTCCAGCCCAAACCATTCTGTGATGACAAAAAACTTTCTTCTGTTCCTCTTCGTCACTTCCTAAGCTAATTGCATTAGAAGCAAACTAATAGTTTTATTTCAGCTCCAGTGAGGGCCCTGGTAGACCACAGTTTTAAAGGATAACAAAAGAGAATAAAGAGGGTTGTGTATAAACCCCAGCTTTTTCCAGGTAAACCTGTTCTGCCAACACAAACTGTGAACATACAGAACTGTGTGTGAAAAAAATGGAGTATAAAGATAAACAGGTATTCCCAGATTCCAGACTAATGGTCAATTCTCCTAAACACAGGTGGAAACAATATAGAATAGATGTATCTGTTAGAGCAACAAATAGTGACTTGAAGGAAGCATTTAATTTTCCATAAAGTTCCACAAAACATTATATTTGGACTGATTTTTGTGTTTGTTTTTTTTGTTTGTTTGTTTTTGAAACTATTACATCCACTATGATTCCTGTGAAAATTATGGGTTATATTATGTCTCTCAATGTGTGAATTGCTTCTGTAAAATATAGGTTTTGTAGGCCAATAGGATAATTTGACCGTGGAAGTCTAAGTCTAAGTACCTTATTTTTTTCTTCCAGTATTAAATAAAAGAAATATATCTAGGTAAAGAAACGTTGCTCTTTGAAGTTATAGTAGGACACGAGGTGCCAACAGTTGGAAGCAGTAACAGAAAACAGAAGCACTTAATGTGATGTTCTTTTCGTAACTAAAATTTTGTCCTAAATTAGATGATAAGACGTCAATGCTCAATAACTTTCATAATACTTTGTAAGTAATTACTGTTATAGCAGGTTACTGTCATGGATACAGTTTCTATTCCATTTTAGGGTAATATGATGCATTCAGTAGGTTGTTTTGGTTTCCCTATGTCTGAGTACATTTATAACCCACATAAATCTTTGTAAAGACTTTGTAAATTGGTTGAGGAAAGAGGCTAATAATAACCCAAGTTACAAACAGCATGATTGCTTTTTATCTTTTATATCTTTTTTATCTTTTAATTTTTATTCTTCACACCTAGTTATCATTTTTGAATCTGTTGAAATTTTTCCAATAGCTTTGACAGATGGAGTACATTTTCACCAATAATTTAACTCCTAAAACATTACTAAAACAAAGTGACTGGGTAGAAAGTCAAAGTTCAAAGAAAAAGCACTGAAATTAGATATCAGAGAAATTCACACATCATTTTTCATAACATCCAGCAACAGTCCCAACTTGAACAGAAACCTCAACCCTCAAGAAAATTATTTTGGTAAGCTAATATCTCTTATGTCTTTGAAGTTGTGTTCAAATCCTAAATACTTGCAACATAAATATTTGCAAATACAGATGTTGTCATTTACTACCCATAAGGCCAAAAGAAACTCTGAAATACTGCTTTAAATAATTTGCAGTAAGTTTTCCACACAGGAATATTATGTTTGATTACAAACCTTCATAATATATCAACCTTAACTTCTATGCATTTGAGCCTGTAGTATCAATATTCACTTCTCAGCCACTACACTTGAAAAAGTTGTATAATTAGATCATTCTGGGAAAACAAAACAAAACAAACAAACAAACAAAAAAAAAAAAAAACAGTTTCCTAGAACAGAAACAAGCATTAGAGATAAGCCATGTTGGAGGTCAGTCCATTTGGACTTGTATGTATTTCTCATTTAAAACTAATGTTGAGGGCTCCAGCTGTGTAGGTTTCCCTCTTACCTGACAGCTGACCTAGGGCTTCCCATTTTGCAAGCTTGACTGATAACATTAGGAGGCTTCTCCCTCTGCAACAACTCATGATCAATCTTCCCCAGGATGTAGAGTTCCTACTGGATAGTTAAACTTTCTTTGATTATTATAATCTTCAGGATGTTCTGATGAGTTAAGTGACCTGAAAACCTGGGTTAACTCATGCAAAGGCTGGATTGGTGCAGATGATACTTAGTGCAGATATTTAGTGTATGCTCACTTTGAGCATATGAAAGAACATCTGGCATGAACAAAAACATTAACTTATCAGAGCTATGTAGAGGTTTCTGATTTTTTTGGGGAGGAAGTTTACCGGGGAGCCTGAGGTTTTCTTCTGGGAAGTGTTTATTTATTTATTTTACAATACTATTGCTGATAATGATCTAACAATACTAATAACACAATCAGTTACCTTCTTTAAGTACAAAATACTTGATACAGAGTGGTTCCTAAAAATCTCACTTCTAGTTGAATTTTACAATTAGAAAAATCAAAATTAGAAAACATAAAGCACACCTGTGTTCGCTACTCAAATTTCTAGATGATTTTCCCCTCTTTCCAATTCTCAGTCTCTTTAATCCCTAGTTCAGAAATCCATCTGCTGCAGCACACTGATGGCTGCAGTGATAAATCACATCTAAAATGCAATATAAACCTGAAATAAAAATATTTTCCTTAAGTAATTAAAAAAGGAGCAATAATATAACACACATTCACAAACAAAGACTGCTCTTATTTGGCAATAAATGCAATTAAGTTCCTGTTATCCCAGGATATCTCCTGTTATGTAATCTTAATTTTAACATCTTTGTATGTAATAATTTAAAAGAAAATTATTCCTTACCATTTTTGATACTGTTATTGAAGAGAAAGTTGCTGTTGTTGAAGTCATGCTTTTCTTGCCTATTTTTCATTGTTTGCCTGTTTTTTAAGAGGCTGAGGTTATTGGGGAGGAGAAGAGGAAAAGAATTTCACAAACCACCAACATAAATTTACTTTGATAAACTTCCTTTGAAACCAAAAGGCCTACCACCAATGCTCTTCAGCAATTGCTATTCAGACACAAGGAGATTCACTGTTATTGACATTTAAAGTGTTTCTTATTATTTTTTTCAACAGTTCCACAGAAGAGGCAAAGAACAACCCAGTGCATAAGTCTTCCTCCTTTGTTTTCACAGAAAATTGAGTAAATTAGTTTAAACCCTCACTGAATGTGACACATATTTCTTAACCCACACTGAAATGAATAACAGTCATAGCCCATTTAGTTGAATGTGTAGGCTAAGCAGGTAGCTTCTAATGTTGTTCAGCTCAGTGGCAGCAGAGCCATTTGGTGGTGGTCAGTGGCAAAGAATCTCAGAAGACTTCACACAGAGGCACAGTTGTCAGTGTGTTACCACACCACATGCAGCTCAGCCAGCACATACATGTACGATCCTGCTTATACAGATGATGACCTATGCTGTGCCAGAAGGCTATCCTTTTGTGGATTGAACTTTTCAGAAAGAGGGAAGGCTCCAGAGATGTGTGGCAGTAATATCTAAGACATGCATTATCCACAAGGCTAGATCTGCCTTTCGACATGACATTTATAACTGGTTTTAAACATATTTTTTTTTTAATTTTAAACTATTAAAGCCAGTATTAAGTGAAAATCAAAGTTAAAAATATTTAATTCATCTGTCCATTTTCATCTAGGAAGCCTGTTAATTAATGTGATAACTAAAACAAATATATTCAAGTAAACTTTAAATAAGCTTAAGGTTAACTATTCAGACCAAAGATCATTGTGTCACGAGCATGTTGTCAGTGGTTGGTTTCCTTTCCCAGACATTACTAACATGAGCATTCTACTATGTAATGCATTACTTGTTTATTTTAAAATGTTAAATTAATCTCACTGATCTGAGAGCCCCTGTAGGTCATGATCAGGTATAACCAAAATGGTCAGCTTTTCCCAAGCAGTACTGAGGACTTTGGAGAAGATCTGGTTTTGATTACATTTTTTCATATTGGTCTATAGATCAGGTCAGTGGGTTCCTTTCAGTTTCAAAAAGGAAACAGACCAATGAAGATTAGAGATTTTTCAGTCACCTTGAACAGTACTTTGCTGAACAAGAATCAGGTCAGAACAAAAATTGACACCTGTTCAGCCATATACAGTAAACAATATCACTTAAATGTATGGAGAAGCTTTGTTATTAAAAAAAAAAAAAAAAAAAAAACCATCATAAGCTTCTTATCACATTGCCTTTTTTTTTTTTTTATGCAACACTATTGCAAAGTAACTTTAGACTGGATAGATTCACTGTCATTTACAGGCATTTTTTCTTGCCTACTTACAAAATGACACTGAGTGGGCGTTTTTGTTTTAAATGTGAGGAAGTAGAGGCATATCCACTAAATGTCTTAACAAAAGTTAAGTTTTTAATTTTGTTTATATTTTGATCAATTCTTGATTCTATTTTTATTATTATTATTATTCTTGACAGCATCTAAAAAGTATTTTCCTTCTGATATCAGAGATAAGAAATAATTGCCTTATAACTGTAAATATTTATGATCTTTATCTACATAAACATGACCTACTTTCAAATGTAGTTTCATAATGTTGGCAGTAGGGAAAATTAATCACAGATACATGATGCATTGCTTCAGATAAAACATTCCAACACTTATTAAGACACAAAACAACTTTTCTTCAAAATATGGCTCAGAGTCATTCTGGAAACTAATGGTTTTCCCACCCACATAAGCAGACAAGTAAGAATGTTCAAAAATGCTTTGTTTTCTCTGGGTCAGAGCACATCCTCTTGGCTTGTTCAACTACTCTGTTACAGTTTTATACGAATTAACAAAATTCTGATGTGAATAGATCTACTCAGATTTACCAGAATAGTTTTAGAAGCCATCCCTTCCGTAATTGTCTATAAATACTTTTCTTTAAAAAGAGATTACTTCTTGTACATTTACATGTACTTATTCTCAATTGATCTTTTCCACTGTAGTATTTTAACACCAATAATATTTTGTCTTTCAACAGTTCAAGGGTTGGTGGTATTTAAAACTGTAACATAGAACCTTGTGATGGCTCCAACTTCACTAAGTCTTTTTTTTTGACAGAAATGTACTTAAGAGAAAATTTATATTTTTGCAAAAGCCATCAGAGAATCATAGAATCATTAAGTTTGGAAAAGACCTCCAAGATCACATGGTCCAACATGTGATTGTACCATGGCTCTTTTACATGGTGGTAGAGGCTCCTCTACCACCAATACAACCCACTAAACCCATCATTCTACTGTTTTTACAGTAATCCATGAAGTAGCATATATTTTGTGGTAGGGTTCACTTAAATTCATTAAAAAAAAAAAAAAAAAAAAGCATATTTCTTTATCTTCCCAGTGCCAATGGAATGTCCATGTGTAGTCATAACTAAAGAGGAAAAATTAATTGTATACATAATGGTTACTGAGGCTAGATCCTCCTGTGTACTTTCTTTTGAATATTGTGCTTCAGACAGAGGACAGGGTAGCATCTTTTTGTCAAAAGATGATACCTACAGAAGTTATGAAGAAACCTTCAAGTAAACTGAAAATACATTAAAAATAATAATATCAATAAAAAAAAAAAATAAAGAAGAGCTTTCAGCGAGCTTCGTCCATGAAACTCATTTAATTTAACCTAATGTCAATCAGACCTAGAATACTCATAGCAGCATGAGCAGCGAGAATCAGGCTGTTCAAGGAAGATAATTTTCACAATAAGTCAGTCAATAATATATTACTAAAAGGACTAATAAGAACAGGAGTAAAAGCATACTTTGCTCAGAGAACTGCTTTTCCAAATGAATGTGGAATATGGTTTCTATAATGCTTTAAAAGGAAGTTAATTCAAAGATAAAATAGTTTCCATATATTGATATATCTTCTTGTCATGTCAGTTAAATAAAGAAGCATCTTACTTGTACAATTTTTATTAAAAAATAAAAATAAAAAAAAAAAAGTAAAATGGTCTTTTAACAACTTGGAAAATAAAAGTCCGGTAAGGGTCTGTACAACATAAATGGACTATTAATAACCATAAAAGTGTTGTTTATGAACTAATTTGGATTTTTTTTTTCTGATATAGAAGCTTACCAGATATAATTTTAGCCATGATAAAGACCTGTTTTGGGAATGCAGGAAAATCTTTGACATTAAAGCAGCCCTTGAAAATGCATGAGATTAATGTTCGGTTTTCAATTACGGTTATAACTCTTTAAGTTAGTAGAGCAAAAGATTCAAAGTTGAGAAAGAAAGTGTGTAAGAAAGCGTGTAAGAAAGCGTGTAAGAAAAAGGAGTCTAGACAATCCTTGCAGAGATGGACTCAGAATTTATAGGCATAAGAGTTATGAATCAATCCATGCTAGGAAAACAAAGCACACAAACTGAAGTTGATCACTTCAATTTCAGAGTTATTCAAGAGTTTGTTGTTTACTTTCTGTTCTCCATTTTGCTACAATGTAATTTAACATAAATGCAAATAAAGTGCTTATTTCTGTTTTCCATAGGATTTCCTTTAAAACTGCTGTTTCCAAATGCAGTTTGCTTGGAACTCCATCATAGAAAGGTAATTGCTTTACCACCTACTTAATGAGATGGATCACACTTTTGGAGTGCATAGTACTGTATAATCAGACTCCCAGTAATGATAATGACGTTAGGAACAGGAACCCTTATATAGGTGTCTATATTAACAGACACCTTTATATAGGTTTCTATATAAACAATTTAGAGTCAGAAGGAACTGCTTCCTCCTCTGTAATCTCTAGGTATCCTCTAGGGAGCCAAATTTCATACTCTCTTAAGTATTCTTCTATTGGATCACACAAACAGAACAGAACAAATCCTTGGAACAGAAAAGTTAATAAAAAGTGTCACACAAGTATAATTATTAATTATATATACATATATATATATATATATTATACATATTAAACTTGGTGGCAGAGTGTTCAGGTGCTTGTTTGCAAGTGGATGAAATCAAACCCAACAATGACAAGATTTAGTTTTATACACTTTAAAGCACACGATACATATGCTTGTTTACATAAACAATTAACGTAGCCTGAAAGTTAGTTTGACTTCCTTTTTTTTTTTCCCCCTTGGAATGCTGACAATACTTTATTCAATTGTACTGCTGTAATGACTTCTTCATTTATCAGCAATTGACATATAATTAAAAAAAAAAAGTAGAAAGCAACATTTAAATTTAAAATAATATGTACTTCATTGTTACAATATTTACAGCTACAAAAATATAGCTAGTTGAATTAAAATTTGCACTAGGAAAAAAATAGTTTTTTCCTGATAGAAAGTTGCCCTTACTCTCCATAGGTACTTGTCTATTATATTTCAGAGGAAAAGCACCAACTAAAATTTGTGCAGTAAAAGTGGTAGGAGACAAGTAATTTTATTCTTACAAAAAGCAATGTGGAACATGAAAATTTGTGTTGATAAATTCTGCAGATATTAGTGGAATAATAGTTAGTATAGAATTATTTTTATGGATAACAACTGCTAGTCTCTTCAACCCACAGATTAGCCAACCAGTAGAATAATAAATTTGTATGTTTTAAATGATTTCAAGATCCACCCCTCTTGGTGCTGAAGTTAACTACAATGATTTAAGTCTGCTTATTACCAGCTGCTTTAAATTATTAATTTTCTGATGAATTTATTTCTCAGTTTTACCTGAAGTAAATACCAATACTTTAGATCTAATTTAGAAATCTGGCCTTAATAAAAAGCAGGCTATGTGCACGTACGTAAAAATGACAGACATGTTATTTCATTATTTTTTCCACTCAAAGGTTTTTGAGAATTCTCTGAAATGTTTTTTTGTTTGTTTGTTTGTTTGTTTTTTGTTTTTGTTTTGTTTTGTTTTGTTTTGGATGTAGGTATGACTAATTCCACTGATACCTAATATTTTATAGAAATACTTTAATCTTCAATATATTATCCAAAAAAGTAAATTCAGAAAAAGATCCCAAAATGAAAGTTTTCTAACACACGGATGATCTAGAACAAGAGTTAGGCTTCTAGCAATGAGATTATGCATAGCAGAGTCTGCTTTACAAAATGGCTTTAAGAATCAGTGTGAAGTGAGAAAAATAAAATGCAGTTAACTGGACATTCTGTTAGTTCTATTTGCTATATTAAACTGAACAGAATTACTTTTGAAATTTGGCCTTTTCTCATTGCTAATGGGGCATCCATATACTCTCACACCATCTGGTATGTTAACCTTTCAAATAGCGACAAACTAAAATATTTGTCCCACATCAACAAGCCATAGTATTAATAAGCCATATTTCATTGCATTATTATAATGTCATATAGCTAAGAACACCTCTCCCTACATACACTTTTTTCTTATCCTATCCTCAGATATTTTCTGAAGAAAATTAGGATTATTAGGATATTAATCTCATTAGATGAATTTATGAAAAGAGAAACACTGTGAAAACACTACTTCTAAGAACAAAATGCAATATGAACAGCTGCAAACTCATAACAGAATTATTATGGCACTTTAGGTTTATACTACCAATAACTGTTGAAAATTACTAAAGTTTTTCTTATTCCAGCATATCCTGTTAAAGATGTATTTCACAGTGATTTAAAAAAGGATTTCAGCACTGAAACAATATGTCTTGAAGTCTCAGTATTTGTATTAACTTCTAAATCAAAAATAAGAAATAAACATTTAACAAAATACCGCTTTGAAAATTTAAAAAACTTACCTTGTTGTAAAAAAGTACCCTTCTATATCTGAAAAACAATAATAACAACCTCTATGTTTTATGTTTTACCCTATGTAATAGGGTGTTAGGATTAATATTACCCAGCAGTAGTGAAAGGAAAGGAGAGAAATATCTAGCTAAATCTAACTCAGCTACATACTTCAAATAACTGTTTCCTGATCTTCAGTACTTTGCTGGGTATTTCAGACCATTTTTTTCCCTACTATCAGTATGAAAGTAACCCATACTCTGTAGCAAATGAGAAATATAAGAATAAGTAATAAGCCCCCAATCTTACCCCTTACCCTCTGGGTTTTCTGGGCTCCTCTCGCTTCTCAGTGTTACAGAGACATGTGTAAACAACAGAATTTCCTGCATCCTTTTCTCATCTACACTGTACTGGGACTTGGCCAACAGGATTATTTACAACATTAGGGCCACTCCACAGTAACTTGAAAATGACTCCCCATTGGTCAGGCTTTATCAAAACTAAAACCACAACATTTTTCCTTTATGTGCAAGTCATTTATCCCAAATAAAACATTTTTCCATGTTGTTCTTCACTAAGTATTACTTTCTTCTATTTATATTCCTCCTTACCTTTCTAAACTGAAGACTATGACCCCAGTCGCCTAAGGGTTATGCAAAAGCCTAAATTAATTATTCTAACTGTAGTAATTAAGCACATGCACCCAGACTGGGTGGATTCGTATGTTACTTCTTGCTCTTATGCAGATTTCCTGGCCAACTATATGGCAGGTCCTAGAGGTATAAAGCTGATACGGTTTGTTGCAGTTCATATGATTTGCTATAGCTCTGAACAGCTAAATATTTTCAATTATAAAAAAAAAAAAAATCATATATAAAATACTGACAATTCATATATCATAATCTCAGACTGAGAAGCCAGGGCTCTTATAAGTTTTAGGAGTATAATTCTACTTCCCTATTAACATTTCATCACCTTTTCATCACTGTAGAAGTCTTCATTGTGAGTAGTAGCTATGGCTACAAGACTTCATTTAACTAAGAGGATTCTCTGATCAATCTGATTCACAAAATCTACTGCACTGATTGGAGACAAAGGGCATTCAGTTAAAAAAAGGGGGGGGGAGGGGAATTACAGGAGGGACCTAGGTATTTCTATGAAAATAATAACAAAAATAAATAAATTTAAAAGCCTGTATCAAATTTGTGTGTCTCTATATATACATATATAAACAATAAAATAAGGCAACAGCTACTTTATACATATTCCATGGCTCCTTCAGCCACATATATCGCATCTCCCACTAGAATACTCTCTGGCTATACTCCATTATCCCTACTGTAGGAAATCAATTCACATTTTTTAAATCAAGTTATGTACACATCATAACTTACATTGTATGTTATTCATTTGTAACTAACCACATTTCAACCCATTCATAAGATGCAGACCTCACTTCCCACCATTCTACTCTTACTGCAATTTCTGCCTGCAACCAAGAAGTCTGTTCCATTGCCCTTACTCAGACGATTTTGCAATTCCTAAAGAAATTGATACGCAGTCATTTTATCTGAGAGGAAGTTAAGTAACTTGCATCAGAACTGAAAATGCCTTCAGAAGTGAAGTTTTTTAACAGAGGATTTATGCCTCTATTTCCCCCTCCCCCTTGAAATAAATAAAATTAAAAAATAAAAATCAATATGACACTGTGAAGAGTACTACTAACTGCTGCAAATATCTTTTTTTTTTTTTTTTTTTTTTTTGGGGGGGAAGGGTAGGGAAGCACATGGTAGGCCAATAGTAAAGCTAGAATGACATCTCAGGTTCCGTTCTGTTGCACCTGTCGTACTCACCAAGTCTTGGAGGAATCTTGATTTTATGCCATTGTTATAGGTATATTCAAATTTAATTTAAAAATACAGATTAAATTTGCGAAGTTACCATGTGAAATTGTACGGATCACATAGGTGGCACATTTTATAAACTTAAAAGAAATAAATTGTAAATGCAATAATTCATTGACTTTGGAGAGAAAGTCAAATTTACAAAGGCAAACAAAAACTTTTCATACTAAATAAGCTTGTGGATTGCAAACCTGCATGAAACTAGAAAACTACTAGGGAAAGACAGCAAGGAACTTAATATCATAGCTAGATTTGAAAAGTAATTGCAAATGTTTACTTCAAAAATGGAATACCCAGCTATTCTTAGTTGCAAATATAATCTCCGTTTGGTCTGATTTGGCCATTTAACCTTTAGGCTTGTAATTGTTTTGTTTTACAATACAATTTTTTGTTTTACAATACAATCTCCAAGGCCGTGGAGAGGAGCCCATGCGGGAGCAGGGGATCTGGGGGGAGCTGCTGCCTGTGGGGGACCCGTGCTGGAGCAGTTTGCTCCTGGGGGATGGATGGACCCCGCAGTACAGAGCCATGTGGGAACAGTTCTTGAAGAACTGCTGTGGGCAGCCCACACATGATCGGTTTGGGAAGGACAGCGTCCCGTGGGAGGGACCCCATGTAGAGCAGGGGCAGAGAGTGACCATGAAGGAGCGGCGGAGACAAAGTGTTAGGGACTGACCACAGCCCCCATAACCTGTTCCTCTGCACTGCTCAAGGGGTGGAGGTAGAAGAGGGTGGATGGAGGGAAGGTGTTTTTTAGTTTGTTTTTAGTTTCTCACTGCTCTAGCTTGTTAGTAGTAGGTAATAAATAACATTAATCTTACTTTGTTGAGTCTGATTTGCCTGTGGCAATAATTGGTGAGTGTTCTCCCTGTCCTCATCTCAACCCATAAGCTCTTTTCATTGTATTTTCTCCCCATTTTCCTCTGAGGAGGGGCAGTGGGAGAGTGGTTGTGGTGGACTTGTGCTGCCCAACTGAGTAAAACCATCACAGCTGTCTTCCTAGAAATCATTAGGTAAGTAAACAATTCCTAGTAAGCTCGTACTAAGAACATTTATACACCTGCCAAGAGAATCAGTCCATAGTCATTTCTTGAAAAAACAAACAAATAAATAAATAAATAAAGTAAGTAACACGTTTTGACACATGGCATCCATTGTCATCTGGATTTTTGCATCCCTGACTAGTGTGACTAGTGTGGGATGGACTCCATTCCCTTGGAGTATATTTGATTTTTAGCAGTATGCTTAATCTGATTTTTCAAGATCTGCAGAGGAGCATTTACAAAAAACAGAAGACAAACTTTGAATTTTTTAATGTGATCCTGGGATCATGAAGGAAGAGACATGGTTCTTTTTAGGATTATTGAGCCAATGAAGAAAATAATTTAATTCGTCTCCGAGAAGAAAGTTAGAGCAAGTCTTTTTTCAAAACATAGAAGTTAATTATACTTACTATATTGATGCATTTCCTATGCAAATACAAAAAATTAAATTGCAGTATTATTCTTCAATACTGTTATAAATGAAGTCTCAATCTGAATTTAGTAATATTTATACTTATATAAGGTATAAAAGCTATAAAAGGTATAAAACGTATAAAAGGCAAGTAAACAGCACTAGGTGTACGGGGAGTCTACACTCCACCAACATGCACACACGAACATCAAACATTCTAAATATATAGAACATCGCTTTTACATACTAAACCTGAGTATGCCTATACATACGTACAATCAGGAAGGGTAACAAACAATCCTTTAAGTTCCATCACTTAACAGTCTCCATTTTCCATTCCTTTTGAACAATATGTCTCTCTTTAAGTTGTCAAGTAACTCGGTCTTCAGGCCTTATGTATCCTGTTCTTCCCAGATCGAAGAAAAGCATACCCATCTCCTTTTCAAGGCCAATAGGGCCTGGGTCAAAAGGCACATTCAGGTCAACAGGGGACATAACAGCAAAAGCCTTCGATGGCTGTAGCAGCAGAGGGGACCATGGCATAGCAGTCAGATCAGTAAAGGAGCCCGCAGCTCCCTCACTATCTGGCAAACCACACGTTTCTGACTGTGGTCCCACATGGCTCTTTAAGGCCTCAGAGATTGCTCACCAGGTGCCGAGCGGTCCCACTGCAACCTTGTCGTTTTTAGTTGCAGAGTCCCACACCTTGACCTCAATTTGGTCCCATATTTCAGGATCATAAACTGTCCGATTGTTAAGAAGGAGAATAAGCTGTAAGGTTACCAGGACAGTCTTTGTTTCTAAGGACGTATGATTCCCCATAATGCGCAACTGCTTACCAGCGATGGGCAGTTGTGTGCGCAGGTCCGCATCTCTCATCTTGAGCTTCTTCCCAGCTCCGGTGTGCCCATTTCCAGTGAGTGTCTGTACAAGCTTCTCTAAGCAGTTTGCTGAGTTTGGCCGAACCCATCTTCATGAGGCAATCAATGTGCCTGTTCCCGTCCTGGTCTCCGTTCTGCCAGCCTGTTCCTCTTCACTCCTTTTTCCTGCTTCTTTATTGTGACGTAACTTCATTGTGTTGCCTTTTTTTTTTTTTTTTTTTTTTTATCTTGAGGGCAGGCTCCCCTCTTATACCCTTCTCTCCACAGCAGTTCTTTTCAAAACAACTTTTCATTGGTCAAACAACTTTGAATATAACAACAACAGCAAACACCCAGAAACTTCCATACCTTAACGGCTGGAGAACAAGCAACCCGAGACTGCATGGAGTCTCCTGAATCGCCCTTCTTTGTTCCCTCTAAACTCTTTTATATTCCTGATGGCCTCATCGTTAAGAGTTTAATGTTATCTCAACCATGGGGCTTTCCAACCCCCATGGCCACACTCCCAAATCTCCCCCTTCTTTGTTAATATCAACCATTTTCTCGACACAAATTACCACTCCATATATAACAATACAAAAACAAACAAACAAAAAAAGCGCTTCAAGCACAAATAGCAATAGATGGGAACATTGTTAACCAACTTGGAAAACAGAGGGGCATGATGGAACTTTTTGAAAATGAAATTCCTCAGGTATTCTCCAAACAAACAAACAAAAATTTAAAACTTCAGTTTTTAGAACCTGATTTTCTTTGTTGTTGGAACCTGTCTTCATTTCTACTATAGTTTCATATTATTCCACAGCATTTTATAGAACTGAAACAAGCAGTATAACAACACATTTGAAAATAGGTGATCTAAGAGGTCTTTTCCAACCTAAATAATTATATGATATAAGGACAGAAGTTCATCCTTTACTGTATTTCAAGTCCAGATGTAGTCCCCAATGGGCATCACTGGCTTTGTATTTTCTTTTATCATTATTATTGTTATACTTTTCCCTTCATTTTCTGTCCTGTTAAACTGTCTTTATCTAAACCCTCAAGTTTTTTGTTTTGTTTTGTTTTCAATTCTCTTCCACATCCCATGGTGGGGAGGACAGGTAGTGAGCAAACAGCTGTGTGGTACTTAGCTGCCTGCTGGGTTAAACCACACCACCTGTGAAGATTAGTTACAAAAGGGCTAAGTAAGCCCTAACAAAATAAAAAGAAATGAGACACCACCAAACCTTTTGCACTTTATGAGTGGATAAATGACAGCAGATCTGTTTCTTTGGTGTGCAGATTACGAAGAGAAAAACAGTGTAATCCTTTTACAGAAGCTCTCTCTCTAATTAGAATTTTAGAAGAGGAATAGTTTTTTTGTTGTTGTTTTTTTAATATCTGATTTCTAGCATGTACCAAACAAACAACCCTAATAAATCTTTGTTTCTATGGCTTTTTAATTAAATTGTATTAATTCAATAATACCAATTAGTAATACTAACCTAGAATTTAGGTAGTAATAAACAAGCAAAATAATTGTTACATAACAAGGATATTTGTCATAAAATCTTCAAAGTAGATAACTAAAAGTTATGTGCAGGCATAACAGAGTTCTGTGAATAACAATATTTATGGTCAAAGGAGATGATTCTCCCTCTACACTGCTCTCATGAGACACCACCTGCAGGAGCACTGTGTTCAGCTCTGGGGCCCCCAACACAGGAAGCACAAGGATGTATTAGAACAAGTCCAGAGGAGGCCCACAAGGAGGATCAAAGGGCTGGAGCACCTCTACTGTGAAGACAGTCTTTTACTGTTAATTATGTTAATTACCAGTGTTTCTCACAGGGAAGAAAAAAAAAAAAGAGAGAGAGAAAAAAAAAAGAGGATCCAGGATCCAATCTTGAAAAAGAAATATATATATATATATGTATGTATGTATGTATGTGTACTGGGTCTGGCTGGAATGTTAACTTTCCCGGCAGCAGCCCATTCAGTGCCGTACTCTGTACTTGTAGCTGGAACAGCAGTGTTATCACACCAGTGTTGTGTCTACTGCTGAGCAGCAGTGGCACAGCATTGGGCCTTTCTCTAACCCTCCTAGGGGGTGGGCAAAAAGTGAGGAGAGAAACATCACCAGGGCAGCTGACCTAAACCAATCAAAGGGATATTCCATACCATGTGGTGTCACACTCAGCAATAAAAGGTGGAAACAGGAAGAAGAGGGGAGGGGTGGGCTCTCGTTGAGAAGACGTCGGTCCTCCTCTCGAACGCCGGCTGCGTGCGTTGAGGTCTTGCTTCAAGGACGTGGTCAATCATCGCTCATTTGTGGGAAGTAGAGAGTAATTTCTTTCCTCTGCACTTCCATATAGCTTTCATTTATTTTGTTTGTTTGTTTTCCTCCCTTTTTCCCCTTTTACTTCCCCTTAGTTAAATTGTTTAGTTCATGGCAGTCTTTATTTAATTATTATAATTATTTCCCTTTAATTAAATTATCCTTATCTCAACCCGTGAGTTGTTCTTTGCTTTACTTCTCCCCCTCCTCATCTAAAGGAGGGGGAGTGAGAGAGCGGTTGTGGGGTTTAGCTGCCCAGCACGGTAAAACCACCACAGTATGTATATATTTAACTCAGGTATTCTGAAATTCAGTGGCAGAACATGTACATGGACGTAAATGGCATTCATATGGCATTTCAAGATACTATTTAAGAGATGTGTTATTCTGGCAAGAGTTAGGAGCAACTCTCCATGATGTGTTAATTGTAGTCTTGAAGCTTTTATTATAATTTTATAATTATAATTTTATAATTTATTTATTATAGAAGGTATTACATCTAATAGCAACTGTTGAGACAACACCTCTGCCTTAAAATGAACTGACTCTGAATCTCACCTCCCATGGTTTTTCCTCATTCCACTTTAGGATAATAAAATTTCAGCTGTGAAGGCAAGAAGGTTTCTCTTCACTATTTTTAAACGAGTTTCATGTGCATATTGAGCACCATAGAGATATCACAGCTGCACCAACACTCCTTTGGGGTGGGGAGGACTTGGGTGTTAATAAGAAGATATAAGAAGGTAGCTTCTTCAAAGCAACAAAGATCAATGCAATCTCAAGTCAAGGTGTTTACACTCTTTAGTGAAGACACTAAAATATACCACCTGGAACTGGATTATGCATTATAGATTATTATACTTCGGCAGGCCTCAGTTTGGCAGAACAAACACTGACTACAGAGCAAGTTACAAAACAGTCTTCAGACCTGAAAATTCCTGTGCATTGGAATTTATTCCTACATGGTGGCAGAGTTTGAACCCATAGACATATGAAGAAAAAAAAAAAAAGTATAATCCTCAACATTTTAAGTGACAAAATTTGGCAAGATTGAAGGCTATGTTATTAATAAAAAACATATCTTCCGTTAGGTTTCAGAATATCTGGACTACGTATGTCAGAAAAGAAACATCAGAATTATGTCTTTAAACCAGCAGATTATAAAAAACATACAAAGGAATATGGGTTCCTGATTTTTCTTGTAGTCCAAGCCCATGATGAACATCAGATGCAAAAAGTTAGTGTCTTAACAGAACTTATAGTTTGACAGCAATTAAAGAGGCCATAATTAGAATAGATATATTTGAGACCTTGCACCATGCTCTTGTGATGACTTTGAATCAGCCAGTTAATCCTTATTTAATCCTATTTAATGTTTACCCAGGATTAAATAAAAATTAGAGCCCAGATCAGATTTATATGTAGAAGGTGAAGCATGAGTCTGTTTTGTTTTGGTTTTGGACTGGATCAATGTAATATTTTTTTTTCCCATTTTTCATACAATTAGGCAATTTACTATTGCCTACTATATATTTACTATTGCCTAATATATAATTATTTTTCTCTGCATTATTATTCATTCATGTATATTCTGCACCTTTAAAGCATGATTAAAAATACACTTCTTTTGGATAATTTATTAATTGGTTTTAGTTAATAAGCCTTTTCTTAGCCTAATGAGAACCACAGGAATATCTCCTCCTCTTGCAAGTTTTTTCTCTGTTGTTTTTTAACCTGTTATTGTTGCAAAAACTCGTATCAGTTTCAATATAAACCTTATTAGTCACCTAAGACTATTATATAAAGTATGAGACAGTACCGTGAAGAGATATGTCAATAGTATTACGGAGGAACATAAAAGAATGAACTGGAATGCAATTCAGACCAAAAAAGAAAAAAAAGTGAGCAGCTATAAGAGTCATTTTCAAAAATCTAAAATATTAGTGACAATACCTCATTATAGTTTTTGGGATAGTTACATGAAGATGGAAATGGTAAATAGAAAGTGTGCATGGGGAAAAAAGCTAAAACAAACCAAGTTTATGCTTGAAAATATCTCAGTTACGTAAGGTTCTCTTCACACTTATAGCAGCATCTTCATTTATATTCTAATTATTATTGTTATTATTATTATTTTAAACTTACAGTTCCTTGTTCTGCTAAATCTCCAGTCCATTCCTTGCCTAAAGAAAGTTCGTGCTAAATTTGAGAGAGATCACTTTCTAAGCCTAAAGAATTTCTGCTCTCTACCCATCAGTGCTTCTTCCATGATTTATCTATAACTGAGCCCTAACAAGTGTTAAAAACTTTGTTGCTATGAATCAAAAACATGCTTCAAAATCATGGCTTTGCAATGAGAAGAAATATGCAAGCAAATTCTGATATCAGACTTAGAAGCAGAAACCATCAGTAAACAAATTTACTATTTTAAGCATTCTTAGCGTACTAGCTTAAGCATGCTTTCGTTTGGTTGGTTTAGATCTGTGGGGCTAACATCAGCAGTAAGCCTTAAATCTTTTAGTGCCTTAAGAGATACATTTTTTAGTTTGTTTACAAACAGGGACTGAGAAGTAAGGCCTGCATTGTACCTGAAAAGGTGATCTGCCTTTCACTTGTCAGAGTTTTGCTATGATTAGTGTTAATGTGGCTGACTGCCTTGGCCAAGAATGAACTCAGCTTGTAGTTATAGCTGAAATGTTCAACTAAAATAGTCTTGAAAAATATTGAAATGAATGAATTACAGTAAGTTATTTAATTAATCTTTAAAGGACATGTACAATCATATCTGTACATCTAGATCATTTATCTACAAAGATCTGTATAAAAATATTATAGAATTTTGCTGGCAATATGTCTGAAGACAAATTAAAAATTTAATATACAACTTCTATTACACCTTTTGGATCAATTGTTCTATTTTCTCCTCTCTATCTGTCCTCCAGGAGAGCAATGAAAGGAGTAAAAGAAAGGAAAATACAAGAAGATTTAAAAACAAAAATTACTATTCTACCTGTTTGATATTTTTATGTATTGCGTGATGTAACAACTTAATTTTCTATAATGAAAGGATTTTGTGACCGTAGGAATACCTTATTGTTTACAAATCAAAATTATGCAAGTGTTTATCATTTTAACCTGAAGGACATAAATTAAAATGTAGGCAGTACTGTGAAGGGATTATGTCAAGTGAAGCAGAAATTGTGGTTTGACTTCTCAAATAAACAAGAAATATTCCAAGGAAATATTAATTTTGTCTAATGTACGTGACATTTAGAAAAGCAGCTACAATTCTGCTCTCAGTAGATAGAATATAATAATCTTTTTCTTAAGAGAAAGAAACAATTCCACTTTCAGTTAAATTATCAGTACTCGTTTTTATTCAGATGGCAATAAGAGCTAATGCTGATGAGGCAAACAGTAAGAGTTCTGCAAATTTCCCTTTGGCTAAATATATCCGTTGGCAACTCTGAACTTGAGTGATTTATTTGGTAACAGCCCCCTGACTAGAAGAACAGATTTGAAATACAGATATATATATATTTTTATGTAAATATTTTCTATGGTGGGATTACATTTTTTTTTTTCTAAATCTGATTCCAACCCATTGAGTTTAATATGAAGAAGGTAACTTGTTAGTTTAAATTATCTGTGGCTTTAGCCTTGTTATTCAAAAAAGTAACAAGTTCAGTGTTCTGTTAAATAACTTGTGACCATATTCTCTCTCCAATATGGAAAAACAACAACAAAAACCCACTATTCAAAAATCATGAATATGATCATGGATGTATCTTACTTAAAATTAATTTTACAGTCTGGCTACAATTTATTTTATGTGGGGAAAAAAAAAAAAAAGATGGCTAGCTAATGTTCACAGAAATGGATGAAAGCTACTACCAGCTGATTGCCATTATTGAGGGTTGTGTGTATAAATGAAAGGAGAATATGCAAGTATATAAGGAAGTCATAAAACCAATTAATCAAAATGGCTCGTAATCTCATAATCCTGATACAAATATGCTTTTATACTCAAAAAAAACAAACAAATCAAAAAAAAAAAACTCAGGAAATACAAAAAAATATGGATAACACCTTTGACATGAGCTTTTTCTTCCTTACTGGCTTTAGCAAATTTTAAATCCTAAAAGGAGACACATCACAGGTTATTTAAAATCAACCACATGCTTCTGGTTTTAAACTATTCTTTACATGCAACCAGATATAGCATCTGGCTAGTAAGCCATGATTTCTGTTTTATAAATCTAAATGAAATTGTAATTTGACCTGTTAGGAATTTTTCTAGTTTCAGTATCACATAAAGTTAAAACATATCTTTTATATGCACAGGTGGCTTGTGCTTTCCAAAGCCAAGTTATACCATTTCTTCATTAAAGACAGGATGCCACTTTCAGAGCAAGTTTATGTTATCTCATCTAAAAGGTTATTATCTTCCAAACCTTGAAATTCTGACCCATATGTGGAAATGGCTCTACAAGATTTAATTAGCAAGCAGAAGGATAAAGAAACTGGAAAAACTACCTTCAGTGGATTACACCCTGTAGATATCTGATTTTCATGATGAGTTGAGAACACCTGCATTGGTGTCAGGTCTTACTGTATTTCCCTCTATGGTTGTCACTGGACAGCTGTGCAGAGACTCGGCCAGTTGTACATCTGTTCCAGCAGGGGAAGCTGGAATTGCCAGAAGTGTCTGGCTGACTGCCTAGCACTGTAGCCCTAGGTTTCTCCACAACAATAGAATATTATGACCTTCCAATTCTCTCTCAGTCACTTAACATTTCCTCTTAGTTCCCTCTGACTCCTGTAATATTCTGTAGATGAAATGGAGGAGATACATTTCGAAATTTCCTACTTCTAAAATTCATTCAATTTTTTTTGGTAAGTTTGAGCACATGGTTAATTTGTATTAGTATGCTTTACTAGCATATATGCTTCACTATTTTCTTGCTTATTTATGTGGCAGCATTCTGGGAGTGATACATGTTTCTAGATACTTCAAAACATATTCTACAACAACTGTACTCCATGCAGCTTATGTGTAGTAGAAGATTGAATCACTTCCTATTATCTTTTTTTTTTTTTTTTTTCTTATTTATTTATTTATTTATTTATTTGAGAGAGAGAGAGAGAGAGTCCTTACCAGTAGATTATTCCAACTGGAGCCAACTAATGAAGCTGAGCAGATGAATGCTGCAGGCACTTGTGCTTACTAATAACTTATGTCAAATGAACGGTAACAAGAAAACATAGATAAACAGCTAAATAACTGAATAAATAGCTTATCTATAATGATGTTTGTGAGACTGAAAAATCAGTACCAAACAATGTTCTTTTGCTCTGTGGAACACAATGTACTTTATGCGCTGTGAGTCAGACTATAGAATCCAAACTCAACACTACTGTATGATCGCATACATCTGTTGTACTGTCAGAATAAGCTTAAAAATCAAATGATGAATAATAAATAATCCAGTCAGCCCCCCTGTCAACACCCCAGCCAGGAGCAGGGTAGTCAGAGATACTCTCTGGGGGCATCCAATGGGGCCTAGCCCAGCTGTGGCCTTTCTGGGTCTGATGGCCTGGGGCTTGGTGTGCATTCTGGGCCTGGGCAGGTGGGGAAGCCCTGGGGGCAGGCATGGCACCTAGTGGTGTCTTTTCAGTCAATATTGGATATTTTAAACAAATTAATATAAAACACAAATGTGTTTTAGAAGTGAACCTAGTTACACATATGAATTTAAAGAGATAATTAATTATCTTTGATACCCTGATAATAATCTTAGTAGTGTAATACTAAAGACATCTTTCATATCTTTGATAGTTATCTTTCATCATCCCACCTTGCTAGTTGGACATGTTGTGCCTCCATCCAGGGACATGTAATTCAAAGCTACACTTCGATTAAATCATACTCATGTGATAAGTTGAGTATCTTAAAACATTTACGGTGTGTTCTTCTGCTTACTTTTTCCATATCTGACTTTGAGATTTGTTCCACTGTCTTCTTGGCTTCTCTACCAGTATTTCCCTCCTGGTAGCTTCTCATTCATCACCACATGGCCCTACAGTAGAGTTTGGCTGTCTGAGAGGGGCACAGCCCCTCTGGCGTGCCTTGGCTCCAGCTTGCTGGGAAAATACTTTTTGAGGTGTGAGAAAGCAAGCAAGGAAAAATGAGGAGAGATAAGCATAGTGAAAACATATGGAAGTGTAACTGTTGACACAGCAACATGTAACAGCTCTGGGACTCAAAGGGAAGTACTGACTTAAAAATGTAAAACATTTTCCTCCCTTTGGAGGATCCTGGCCCTTCCCCAGCCGACTGACAGTGACCAGGGGACTCAGACTCACTCCAGAGGTAGTGAGCATACTCATATCTAACCTAGGAGCCTGCTAATCCTAGCCAGTCATCACATATATCACACAACAAACAATCCTTTCCTACTCCTTAGTAGTGCTTGCCTTGCTACAGAGTCTCTGCTCATTATGAACACTGCCTGAATTATGTAAAGGTGGATTTACAGCTTCTTTAAGAAGGATGCTGTGCCTGTGGTACAGCTAGTGAAAAGTTTTCCATTCCTGTGAGAATTTATGCTAAAATATATTGATTTTCCAGAAATTTCTAACAATCAGCTGTAAAAATATGCAGGAAACATTTAGAAAAGATGAAATAAGAACACAATGTCTTTGTGTAATCATCTCAAAATTCAAAATTAGTCACTGAAAGATTAAAATATTTCACTTATTTTGAAAATTGTCCCATTTTTAGAAATTAGAACCCCTCATTTTCTTTGCATGAATGAAGTTAATTGAAACCAACACTTACATCAACAGATCTGTTGCTAATATGCATTTTCAGTGAAAAGCATTTTGTTGAAAATTCCTACCAAGTTCTTTGCACTTGTATTTAGTGTGAGTCTTTCATTGAAATAAAACAGACTAAAGCATGATGGCTGTAGAAAACAAGTTTTCAGAAACTGAGTATTCATCTAACATCACTATTGAAAAATCCACAGAAACTGATTTGCAAGTACTGGCACCAATGTTCTCAATGTAAACAGCTAATAAAAGTATATATAAATCAGTAAGGAGTGACAGAAACAATTTTGATGAAATCTGGCTAAGAAACTCCTGCACATATCTGGAAACTTGAGTTTCCCAGAATATCTAAATTCTCACAGATTTATGTTAGCACATTATTTCTTTTCCCCAAAACTAAGATAATAAACCACAGAAACTGTGACTTCTAAGAAAGAATGTCTCTGGTATAGCAGGATATTAAATTCTGTCTTTTAATTCCTACACCAGATCCTGGGACTCTACCTCTTGCATATTCCTTGGTGTTCATATATATTTCAAATTAATACATTAAGTATTATGATGTTTAATGATACATCTATTTTTTTGCTGTAGCCATGCTATTGCAAACAACAACAAAAAAAGGTTAAACTGTACTTCATAAGCACTGTTATCAAGTGAAATTATTAATAATTAATAACAATTAATATCTCAGATAAAAGAATGACAAGAAAAAAATACTTCATGCAGTGAGTTGACTTCTCACACATTCCCTTTTAACGGTATCAGAAGTCAAACACCTTAACCATATTTTTACATATTCATATTGGTATAATGCAGGTGAATATATACCAATATTATAATTAGTATAAAGCAGGCAATGTCTATGAATCTCATATAATATTAGCTTACTTAACTCTGTCCTGGTTTCAGTTAGAACAGAATTAATTTTCTTCCTAGTAGCTGGTGGAATGCTGTGTTTTGGCTTAGGATGAGAAGAGTGCTGATAACACCCCGATGTTTTAATTGTTGCAGAGCAGTGCTTATACCAAGCCAAGGACACCTCAGACTTTTGCTCTGTCCTGCCAACAGGCAGGCTGGGGGTGCAGTAAGAGCTGGGAGGGGACAGACCCAGGACAGGTGACCCAAACTAGCCAAAGGGGTATTCCATAGCATCTGACGTCATGCTAAACAATATATAGGGGTGGCTAGCCGGGGGGAGGGGGCCGGACTGCTCGGGGTTAGGCTGGGCATCGGTCAGCGGGTGGTGAGCAATTGCATTGTGCATCACTTGTTTGTACATATTATTATTATTTTCCTATTATCACCATTGTAACATTATTGTTATTATTGTTATTATTATTTTGTTATTATTATTTTCCTGTCTTATTAAACTGTCTTTATCTCAACTCACGGGCTTCACTTTCCATTTCTCTCCCCCGTCCAGAGAGGGAGGGGGGAGGGTGAGCGAACGGCTGCGTGGTATTTAGCTGCCAGCCGGGTTAAACCACGACAGTCTTTTTGGCGCCCAACGTGGGGCCCGAAAGGTTGAGATAACGGCAGATCTGACCACAGTGTGTTAAACTAAAATTTGTGTAAGTATTAGACCTGCTTAATAGTCACTTGTCATAATGCTGATTGCTTTAATCTCAACTCTTCTGCGCCTGTTTTCCAAATTGAGTATTATAGTACATTATTTTCCGTATTTGCTCTCTGTCATGTTGTTTATCCTCTCCGGGCCCTGGTTTCAGATCATTATGGTACTGAGTGTTGTAGCAATGGCTTATGAGATGATGAGATATCTGGTCATGACTCTAACTTGGTATTTGTACTCAGTAACATCGTTGACTCTGTATTTTGGAAACTGTATCTTGGAAACTATTAGCAATTATACCTATTGTTTTTTTCCGTTAGGGAGTCAATCTGTGGAGGGGAAAGGGGAAGATATTTTTTCTTACTTGATTACTCTCCCTTTCTCCTTCACCACCCCTGTATCCTCCTGGATCACTATGCCTTCCTCCTTCACCACCCTCTTACCCTCCGAGCTTGCTACAATAGCTCTCCAAGATATTGAATATCCTTGGGATACTCAGACCAGCATAGTCTTGTTGTTCTGCCTCCTGAATGCACTTCAGGTTCTGCTTAAAGTTAAACAACTACTTAGGAAGCTCATCCGGAGATCTGCCCGGAGGCAGTATAGTTGTGGGTGGCAGGGAGTATGGGAGGATATGGGCAGGCATCTAGAGCAGTTGGCACCCCCAGTGTTTTGGAAATTCACCCCTGAACAACTGCAAAATCCTCAAAAACTGGCAGAATGCTTGAGAAAAAGGTGTCATGATTCTGGCAGTTCCAAAGTAACACAAATCATTGTAACATGCTGGGGCCTGGCTTATGCCTATCGAGCTGCCATTGATACTGCTATCAACTTAGTGACAGATCCAACGGCCACTGTGACCCCTACGGTGGACTCTGCAGCTGCTCCAGTCCCAGCTTCTGCAGATGCTCCAGTCCCAGTTCCTGCAGATGCTCCAGTTCCAGCTCCTGCAGCCGCTCCAGTCCCAGTTCCTGCAGCCGCTCCAGTCCCAGCTCCTGCAGCCGCTCCAGTCCCAGCTCCTGCAGCCGCTCCAGTTCCAGCTCCTGCAGCCGCACCAGTCCCAGCTCCTGCAGCCGCTTCAGTCCCAGCTCCTGCAGCCGCTCCAGTCCCAGCTCCTGCAGCCGCTCCAGTTCCAGCTCCTGCAGCCGCTCCAGTCCCAGCTCCTGCAGCCGCTTCAGTCCCAGCTCCTGCAGCCGCTCCAGCCCCAGCTCCTGCAGCTGCTCCAGTCCCAGCTCCTGCAGCTGCTCAAGTTCCAGCTCCTGCAGCCGCTCCAGTTCCAGCTCCTGCTGCTACTCCAGTCCCAGCTCCTGCAACTGCTCCAACTCCAGTTCCTGCAGCCACTCCAGCTCCGGTTCCTGCAGCTGCTCCAGCTCCTGCAGCTGCTCCAGCTCCTGTGGCTGGGTCAGAGAAAGGAGCTGTAGCAGTGCAAGTTGACCCTGCAGAGGGTATTCCAACATCTGTGGCAGACCCTGTAACAAGGTCAGAGAAACGAGCAGTAGCAGTGCAAGTTGCCCCTGTAGAGAAGGTGAAAAAATGGTATAGAGATTCAGGTCGTTTAGAACGCAGAGAGTCTTCTGCCAAATCTAGGTATAGAGACGATGGAGACGACGACGATGCTGGGCCATCAAGGGTTCAGGAGGAGGAAGATGAGGATGCCAAAAAATCAACAGTAACTACCCAAAGCCTAAACGAGCGTGAGTTACGAGATGTGCGAAAAGATTTTGGTCGCTGTATAGGTGAGCAGCTTGTCACCTGGCTGCTCCGATGCTGGGACTCTGGAGCCAATTGTGTGGAATTAGACGGCAGGGAAGCCAAGCGACTGGGATCCCTTGCTAGAGACGCAGGCATTGACAAAGCAATTGCAGATGGAGCACAATCTCACAGCCTCTGGAGGCGTCTCCTCTCAGCTGTGAGGGAAAGGTATCCCTTCAAGGAAGAACTTTTATGTCTACCAGGCAAGTGGACCACTATGGAGAAGGGAATCCAGTACCTGAGGGAATTAGCCGTACGGGAAGTGATTTATGAGGATCCAGACCTCAGACAAACATCCAAAGATTCAGGTGAAGTCAGGTGTACACGACCCATGTGGCGGAAGTTTGTACTGAGTGCACCATCATCATATGCCAGCTCATTGGCAATAATGGCCTGGAAAGAGGATGAGGAACCCACAGTGGATGAAGTGGCTAAACAACTCCGGCAGTACGAAGAAAGTCTCTCCTCTTCCTTACAGGCCTGCGTCTCAGCTGTGGAGAAACTTTCTGAAGAGTTCCACCAACTTAAAGAGAATCTATCTTCATCCCCACCTGAACCAACCAGTATCCACCGACCAAAAGAGAACACTGTGGAGAAACTTTCTGAAAAGGTTCACCAACTTGAAGAGAGATTATTCTCCTCTGTACCTGTACAGAGCAGTGTCTCAGCTATCAGGGGTAGGCGTTTATCCACACAAGGAAGACGATATGGTGGGTACTCACCCCGTGCCACCCTGTGGTTTTACTTACGAGACCATGGAGAGGACATGAGAAAATGGGATGGAAAATCTACTGCGACCCTAGAGGCACAGGTACGTGAGTTGCAAAAGAAAACAATCAAGAAAAAGGGATTCTCTGAAAAGTTTGCTGCTCCAACTTCCAGCAGACAGTCCTTCAAACATAGAAATGAAGAAGATTCTGACCAGGATTAGGGGAGCCCTGCCTCCAGCCAGGGGGAGGAAAGGGACAATCGAGTTTATTGGACTGTGTGGATTCGATGGCCTGGCACGTCAGACGCACAGAAGTATAAGGCTTTAGTAGACACCGGTGCACAATGTACTATAATGCCATCGAGCTATAAAGGACCAGAGCCCATCTATATTTGTGGAGTGACAGGGGGATCTCAGCAGTTGACTGTATTGGAGGCTGAAGTGAGTCTGACTGGGAATGAGTGAAACCTAGTTTCTGCACATTTTTTTTTTGAAACCAAAGTAAATTTTCCCAAAGTGAGATTTAACTACATTTAGTTATTAGATGTTCATATTCTTCTGAGGAAATGTTCAGAGCAATACAAATTTTCTGTCATGGGACTTCAGAATAAAAGTGTGTGCTCTACGAATAGTAGCTAGATCCCTTATTAGAATAATATATTTTATAATAATAATAATTTAGCAATAAATTATTAATAATTTAATATTAATAATTTAATATTAATAAGACTGATGATTTAATAATAATATGTTAATATATTTTATGGGTCTTCACAGATGAAGTAAATGCTAACAATGTATGTTATACAGGAAATGTGTGACATACATGATATGGAATTCAGACGTCTAGTCTCTGAAAGATTAGAATCTTTAAAAAAATGTGCAGAAACTAGGTTCTTAGATATAGGAGAAAAAGAGAGTGCCAAAACAAGCAAATAAATTCAAAAGAGTCTAAATGAAAATGCTGGGAATTGTTCTATTTATTTAGTTATTTATTTAAATGAGATTATATGACTGCCTACTAGAACATGTTTTCAAATCAATAAAGGTAGAATAAATTCTTAAATGGATGCAAGAATCAGAAAAGAATTAGAGCAACACTCAAAATTAATTTTACCAGATATCTTATTTAGTTCTTTAATATGTTATCTCTCCCAGTTACTAGCAGTTTCCCTGCTGCTAATAATCACAGAATGCTGACATGTCTACAACTAGTTTCTGCCAATCCAAGCAAACTGTAGTAAGCATGTTGTAATTTACAGTCCCAAGATGTTGACAGACTGGTTCACAAGCCAGCAAAACATTACTTTCTTTTGCAACTTCAAAGCCCAAAAGGGGGACATAAAGTTCTGTGAAAACCAGTGGGATGCTGGAAAGCAAAGGAATAAGTTAAGCTATTGGTTACAAAGATGCTGGCCACCATTCCAGAGTGGACATCAGAACTAACTCCAACAAACTGTCTGGCAAGGGGGCTGTTTTCTACACAGGCAGTAAAAAGTAGGCTGAGAAAGTTTTTCTTAGGATCTTCAGCCTGGCGTCCAGCTGTGCATCGTTTTTGTGCACTACAAGTTATGTGCAACAGTAATATTTTGTACATGTATATAGAATTGCCTGTATAATTTCTGTATCTTCTGTAGGTATTTCCCTGGCAAAATGTATGTACACTTTTAGATTATACAAATACATATATATATATATAAACTTATTTATGAATCATGGGAAAACATTAACCTTAATTCTAAGCCTTTAACCTCAGAACAATGGGAGATCACAAACAAAGTTAGGATGAGAGCAAAGGTCATTATAGTGCAGCACTGGATGCCTACTGACAGAAAATGTCTGGCTTTAAAAATTAACAATATTGTTATGTTCACATGGATATTTAAAATACCAAGAACAATCTGTCCGGGTTCTGTTATAACTTTCAATTCAAGCAGAAAAATCAAATGTGTATGCTGCAGCCTCATCCATATCAGAGAGCTGCTGCTATCAAACTGTTTCTTGAAGCCATCTTGAGGGAACAAAACCAGTACTATTGTTAAAATAAATCTCCTTATGTTTACATGTTAATTTAGAATAATAATAATAAAAACTGTTATTATTAGTCTTAATAGTTTTTAATCATGCATGGTAAGTGAAAAAATTACAGAAGAGTAAAAAAGGAAAGTTATCACAATGTGTCATATACTCTTGAGTTATGTGCTCAGGAAACTTTACCCTAATCCAAAAAAGGAAACATTGTCTGGGGGCAGGATAGTTCTTCCCTCCACAGCCTTGTAGCCATACTTCAGTTCTAGGATACTTTCTTCACTTTCAATTGACTAATTCTCTAAGTATCAGGTCATTCATGACCTAGCTGTGCATTAAATTTAAACTTTTTTCTTTTTGGTTAATCTTTTGTATTACTAAAATGTAAGAAGAAACACCAAACCATCCAAGACAAAGAATACAGAGTGTAGAAGTTAGTGTGTTTCTGTGTGTCTGTCTTGGTTTGTATGTTACATGGGGTGATTTATCTATCTATCTATCTATTTATTTATTTATTTATTTATTTTTCCCCCCAGGAATTGTGTTGTGGCAGTTATCAATGCCTTGCTGTGCCCATGCGCAACCATGGAAATACATCAAAATTTTGTTGACATCCCTTGTAAAAAATTATGAATGTAACATAGTCCTGTACAAGACACAGCAGCTCTTTAAAAGATGACTCTTCTTATGCAAACAGTATTCAGAGAGGGGTACAATACAGAAATCAAAATAGTTAACAGCCAAAGAGGTTGGTTTTCTTTAATACAGTGTCTGTTTTTTATCACAGCAGGGTGGAACTACGTTAGCACCCCACAATCTGCTTGCATCCTGTGAGCTCTCTGAATAGTCCTCTACAGATGTTTGCTATTATCCATAATTTAGAAACTATTTTACCAAAGAAAAAAGCCCTGAGAAAAAATCACCCTCTTTGTCAATGGTCCCTTGAAGAAGACAAAATGTTAGTATCATTGCAAATGTTAGCATTAACAAATCAAATTGTGCTTGTTTGCCCATCTAAAATAATATAAAATTGTTCTTATTAAAAATTAAATTATTATTTTTTATGTATTCACCATACAGGCATATTGGAGCCTGCAATTTGCTTGTAAAGAACCTCTTCCTCATCTAACTGGAGGACAAAGAAAATACCCAGGAATCCAGTGATACATGGACATGCGCAGGCCAAGAGTAACAAATTAACTGACTCAAATTCAAGGGTAGCGATCATCATAATGATATATAATGATACATAAACTGCATAAAGTAAATGAGATTATTTTTGTATGGCTAATGAAACCTATAGATACTAAAATGACAGTAGTCAGTATTTTTTTTACCCACCCAAGTTTTTTACCCATGTCTGAGGTGGCAAGTTAATCAGAAATTGCAAAATATTTTTTTACATTAACCTTAAAAAATCTTAATCATGGAGTTGCCAAATAACAAATAAGGAAATTAGAGAACAACTGTAATAACATCTTGTCCCAATTCCTCTTTCAGATGTTGCATAGTGTCTCATTGACAATATTTCTGTATAAGTGAAATATGGCCTAGTGGGGGAAGAAATCAGATTTCTTACTGTATCAGGATAATAACTGATAGTAAATTATTCAAATAAAACCAAATTGAAATTTTGATTTCTTTCTGAAAAATTTTGCAATACTTTTCTTCAAAATGTTTCTGTCCATTTATCGACTAACTATCAATTAACTGGCAAATTATATTTATGCAATTTCTAATCTATGCATTCTGAGCATACATTTAATTGAGAATAGTAACTGACTATTTTGCCTGTTTGGATCAAGTAAAATGAAAATCTGAGTTCTAATACAAATACATATTTATTAAATTCTATGTTTTGTCAATAGAATGGAATCATATAATCATAGACTTCTTTGGGCTGGAAGTGACCTGAAAGATCATCTATTTCCAACCCCTCTGTCATAGTCAGGGACACAATAGCTGTCATATTTATATAGATTTGCTTGCTAATAACTATGCAAGTTAAATTGGACACATAACAATTCAAAATTGGTACAAGTGTATTTTAAACAAACTAATTATGAAAACTAGCAACATCGCATCATTCTCCTGTAGTGAATACAGCCTTTAACAGTTGAATAATTAGAAAATTTTACTAGCTACTAAAGCAGTCTGCATAAATAAATCACAGGCATAAATAATTTATTTAAATGTAAATTATATAAAATTATTGGTACTTGACTCTTCACAAGGAAAATGCAATTGTTACAGAATATATGCAATAAAAATGAAGTAATATATAGCAAAAAGCAGTATTTCAAAATAGGAAGCAGTTTTTATACTGCAAATGTATTTGTCACTAATTTTGTGATAAAATACAGGTAAGTCCTGAACATATATTGTGACTGTCTTCAGAGTGGTGTACTTAACACGGGAGACAAGATCTTTGGCATCATTTTGCAGATTTCCCCCTTTCAAGTAAAGCACCACTGGCTTGTTTGTGTTTATTTTATTTTATTTTATTTTATTTTATTTTATTTTATTTTATTTTATTTTATTTTATTTATTTTATTTATTTATTTATTTTTGCCAATGCATTGCATTTCACAAGCATTTAACTGAATTTGACTGAGTAGCTACTTGTTAGCATTAGTAGTTCTACATTCCAGGTGCTAGTTTTGACTTTTGTCATGATTTTATTAGAGGACTCTGAGATACTTCCTTAAGCTGCAGCACATAGATACGACACTTTCTTTTTTTGTGTGTTTCAGTTTCCCCATCTCTAAAACAGGAAAACACTTTAGGTTGTTCTGAGAAATTTGTTTGGTAGAAACCAGGTTGGTCTGCAGCATGTCCAGACAGAGTGTTCCTCAGGATGAATCTCACTACTTGTTAACATACGTCAACTGGTTAGAACATGATTTTGCCCAGAGGGAATTCTTGGTCCCTTGATGCGACTGGTTGAAGTAACTCTGTCCTGATTTGTTCCTGGGCCCTAGGATAAATGGGCTGGAATCTTTACAGTGCACCAAATTTAGTCTATTTGTTGCTTGACTGAATGGTCAGCAGATACGGCTCCACTTGAGTATTATTTGTGATACTTGTTGATACAGGGTACTGCTGTCAGAAGCATCCAACAGCCACAGTGGTTACCACAGAAGGGCATACAGAAAGGGCCAGAAGGGCTGAGAAGAGCATCCCTGGGCTTGGCACTAGAGATGACTCCCCACAGGACACAGTCCCTACCACCCATTAGAAGAACTACCTGAGACTCACCTGGAGCGAGCTCCCAGAGAAACTGTGGCTGCAGGGACCTCTTGCTGAGGCTGGGGAAGAAGAGCACCTTGCCTGCCTGCTGTCTTCCTGTGCATGGAGGAGAATGCTTCTACTTAGGGGATCTACAACCGTACTTGTGCATTCTCTGTGCCAGTCTGTGTGGCCGGCCATGTCAGCATCTTTGGACATCTGTGTGGGTCTCTGGGACACACATTCAGTTTTGTTGCTGGTAGAACATGGAAATGGTAAAGCAGCAGTCACATCCCCAGGACAGAGACCCATGGCAGTCTGGGCACATTGGGCTTGGCTCCAGTGGCCAGGCTGGAGGAACCCCTCTGCTGGTGGAGGTGATGGTCATTTATAATATTTCTTAACTATTGGGTCTTCTCCAAGACTCTTCAGCTTCAAGAGTCTGAACATTCAACAGAAATGATGGAGGTGCATGTAGAGTCTGTCCTTATGGGGTTGGAAAATGGAGACTACTGTTTCAGGGCCTGTGTCATGGTTACATTTGTGTACTAGAATTAAATGAAGAGACACCAAACGATTGTTCCTGGTTATTTTTGTTTGTCTGATTGATTTATAGTACTGCTGTCATCAGAGTGAGACTGATGAGACTGTCCAATCAGGTGGTCATCAGAATGGCAGAAAAAAGCCATATAATGTTTATCAACCAGGAAGCATTGTTTTAGTAACTTTATCATGTCAACTACTGAACTACTGACATAACTGCTTTACTTAGTAGTGCTAAGGAACAGTAGACTTTTTTTTTTTTTTTTTTTTTTTTAAATACATTCTAATGGGGAAAGTGTATTCTAGTTTAACTAGGTTAAATGGTGTGGGTTCAGAGGGTATGGAACTTATACATCATTTACTCTGCACTGTTGGAAACCCTCCCCTGAGTAAATGAGTGCTGATAATGCAAACTCACTCTCAGAACATGGAGTCTGCAGAGTAACATCAAGTTAAGGAAGAACTTCTTGCCAAATGAGTGAATGTAAATTCCAAAAGCATTATTTCCTTGGATGCATCTGTTTTACTGTTATTGAAAAACAAACACAGATCTTCAGTTTTCCAGACAAGGTTTCAAAATGATCAAGATAAAAAAGTAATCTTTGCTCTAATTACTATGAACCAGGTCTTTAAGAATTCACTAATAGCTTTGTCTGTGTGTCATTTCAACTTTTTGCCTGTCTTCTAACCCAAACTACAGGGTTCCTATTTGCTGGGCAGCATCTGCTGCATAGGAAGAGTAGTTCAAAATTTATCTGACCACACTGTTACTAATATGTTTTGACTTAAATTACACCATCAGCTATGTTAACTAACATTAATTCAAAGCATATTTTCCTTTGTTTTCTTGTTCTTTCATCTATTATTTTGAATATTTTTGCTAGAAAATGATGTTACTAAGTTGGGGAATAAACAGTATTGAATAATGCTTTATATTTCCTGTGTATCTCCAAAAACACCATGAATCAGTTTTGTTCCTATAGTCAGAGTGACGGGCACGTTTTCTGGCAGCCAGCAGAAGAGTGAAGGTTAAAGATACATAGAAATCTTGCTTAAGACAGCTCCCTGGAGTTTCATAACTGTGAAAGATATATTATTTTTTTTCCATGAACTGTTAACTTGGAATTTCAAACTGTATCAAATCAGTGTTGCAACCTACAGGAAATCACTGTATTAAGAAAAATAAATAAATAAATAAATAAAAATCAGATGTGAAAACCACTCCTCAACTGAACTGCAGTAATTGTTAGCATTGCATCAATCACCTCAAAGTGTCTGTAAACTTTTCTTTTACAAAAGACTGCATTAATTAGCCCTTGAAGACTATAAAATGACATCAAGGGCATGGGCTTGATAACTGTAAAATAATAATAATAAAAAAGTAAACATAATTTCCAATAAAAATAACCTCAGTGCCAATTTTGTTTCAATAATGTAAAAGCCATCAAATGACGTTCTAAATTTGGTTTAGAATGTTCCTATTTTACTTTTATTTCTGGAAGTGAATAACACCCATTTTAACTGCTTGTTTCCCACCCACTCACACCCTGTGTCAAATAAAGATACCTAGTATTGAAGACTTACTTTTGCATTTGTTTACATTGAAAGAGTGGGCAGGAATTCTGTACCTTTTACCTAAAAGCCAGCCAACCTGGTTGCTGGTTAAGAAGGCTGTGGCCTGCCCACTTGCTTGTGTTACGAGGAGGCAGTAACTGTGCCAGAGCTGTGGATATGTGCTGGCAGGATGACTACAGGGATGGAAATGGGAAGGAGCTGCTGCAACACTGGACAGAAGGCTCTGGGATCTGATTGACAGCCTGGACATGCTGTGAGGAGGGATCAAACATCAGTATCCTGTGTTTATTATGCTTTGGAATTACCTGTAATTGCCTATTATTTATAAAACACCACATTCATGGAGTATTATTAAAGCTTTTATATGGTGGCAGAATTTGTCTTTTAGTTTACTTTCACAGTGTAGAAAGCACTTCCTTCTCTTTTATACATGTACTAACATGTAGACCTGAATCACTGGTTGAACTGGTGAACACTGGTTCTGGCATAACTTTTTGGTTATCATTTCAGTCTCTTAGAACAGACAAATCAGGAACAAAACACATAAACTGAATACTGAAAACCTGAAAAGCAACTGATTACTTCAACATGAAAATTTTGAACAATGTATTTTTACTTCATTTAATCAGACAACATGCCCAAATATCTCCTCCACATACACATGATAGGGAGACAAACGAAAAATATCCATGATCAACCATGAGAAAAAAAATATCAGGAATATATTGATATTTATATACTGAAGTATATTTATACATATATTTATATTCTAAATGTAACTTTAAAATGATACAGGAGCATAATATGGCAGGGCCTATACATGAGTGATGTATTATAAATTACAAAGTAAAGGCAGACAAAATGAGAAAAAATTTGTAAATACACTCAAAGACCACCAGATGTCTCTGTAATAAAAGTTACGCAAAAATGTAGTAAAATAAATTCTTCAACCCACCAAAACCATACAGACAAAATGGAAAGCCTAATGAACAGTTCAAACTGTTATAAAAACTAAAGCTATATGGAGGTGAAATGTTAATAGAGCCTAGCCAAATTCTGTTGCCAGTGTCAACAGTATTTATGAATGCCATAAAAAAAAAAAAACAAGGTTTTAATTCAGATTCTACTTCATGTTGCAGCTTGCGAAGTCTGTATTCATGCAAAGCATGCAAGGAAAGTGGAAAGGTGCGTACAATTGTCTATTCTTCTAATTAGACAATAAATTATTTCACTACAGTTATCACTACTTTGAGTTGAACTCAGATTAATGACAACCATATTAGCAATTTAGTTCATTCTACGAAACAGAGTTAAGTGGTACAAAACTACTATCATAGATTCAGTTACTACAGAAAGATATTACATATCAGTAAAACTTATTCCTGTAATTGAAGAAATAAACAACAATAATGTAAACTCTCTGTAGCAATACAACTTTGCATATTGTCTGTTACAAAAATCAGTTACAGATACTGCTATTATTTTTTATAATAGTACTTGTATTACACATAAAGACAACTATTCGCTGTAGCTTGTATATAGTTGCAACAGTGCATAGATGTTTTGCAAAAATGTAATGTCTTTTTGTTCACAAATGTGCACTTAGAACTTCAAATTAAAGCATGTATCTTCCTTTCCTCTTTGTTGCTACAGTGCATCTCGTTTATATGGAAAAGCTACTTGAGCAGTATTCGTTTGGAATTTTGTTTTGCTTAATGTATCTTTGACAGAAGTTTTTAAGTGTGAGTCAACACTGTAATCTCAACTGTTTGATAAAAAGTAAGTATCAAGCAGGTGAATATCCTCCAAGTACAAACCACCTGTACATTATTAAGGAATAAAAAAGATATACATTTTTCCATACTTTCAATAAGAAATGTATTTTCATTTAGAAATTACTAAGTTAGTTCTGGGAATACTTCTACTGAAATTAAAATATTTTTCTAAACAGTCTCGTATTTCACACAATGGCAAGGAAAACATGAAGAGCTAGAAAACTTGTTTTATAAAAACCTTGTTTATAAATGTTTAGAAATTGTATTTTGGAAAACATTTTTATGTTCATGTTTTATGTCATTATATAATAGCAAATATATTTAGCAAATAATATAAAATGAAATAAAAATATATAGTAAAATTTATATTAAACACAATAAAATATACACAAATGCTGTAGCACCATCTAGAGATATTACTGGTGGCAAAATTAGAAACCAAATTTCTCAGTTTGCCTTCTTCATTAGATATAACTGATTCTCTTTTCAGTATCTCAGCTTTGTGGCTTTCCAGAACCTAAAACTTAATCTGTAACTATCATAAACTCTTAATGTGAACTGCACTGTCATCTCACCAGCTCCAAAACTCTTCAAATGTTTTTCTGTCTCTTTTATGCCTCTTTTACCTGTCCAAGTTTTCGTTTTGCTTTCTTTCCTGTTTAATTCCCATCTTCCTCTCTGCACTTTCATTCTGAAGCTTCCCTATGACCTTTCATGCCTAGCCTGGGAGTTCTGAGAAGTCTGTTTTAGCATGGTGTCACATATATACTGTTTGCCTAGTATAAACCCCGTTCGCTGTATAATAATGGGCACAAAAGATGTGCATAAACAACTTTAATATTCTGTGTAATTTATTTATTCCTTCATGTATTGAAACATCTTTGTAACCTGTTTGCAGTGTTAATGAATCCTGGGCAGAAAATCATTTGAAAGTTATTATTGCTGTTAAGACAAAATAAAACTATTCCACACGTTCCAGTAAAAATAAATCTGTCTTGTTTCGTTTAGACAAAGTTACAGAGAAGTGCTTTTCAACACTTCACAAAGGGCAAGAGTAGACAACCTGCACAAACAGCCTGAAAAGCTCATAGCAGCAAAAAAGCTCTTAAAAGCAGCCTTTACTAGGCCAAGCCACAAAGCTCATATCTTGCCTTTGTTGAACCTATCTATCAGATTCAAAAAAGAACTATCCGGGAGGACCATTACATCTTCCTACAGAATATGGATTGGAGAGAGCTTTTGAAACCTTGTATGAAAAATTGTCTTTTAAATTTCCAATGCTTCATTGATTGCCAACCTCAAAACAGTATTCTCTGTGCTTTTTGTTTCTTATTCTTCTCTTTCCTCTTTTTTTTTTTTTTCATACCTCCTGCTCAGTTTATTTTCCAGAGAATCAGAGAATTCCCTTTTCTTATCTTTCTCACACTAATCTCCAGTGAGTTTAGTAATCTACAAATAGTCTATTAATCCTTTTTTTTTTTTTCAAATGAAATGTTCACAGTAGATATAATACAATTAAAAAAAATGATTTTTTAAAAAACTTGATTTTTCTCTAGAAATCACCTATCATTATCTTATTTCTTTCTTTCACATGTTGCATGCATTTCCCGTAATACCTTGTTTCTTTTCTTCAGTGCAAGACCTTTTATATGCGTATCCCACTTTGGGCAGTAAACCTGCACTATGAATTGTACAAATAGATACAGTGTAATATTGTGCATGTGGGTGTATACAAATTTAGTTAAGAACAAGTAAATATACAGTGACTCCTTAAATCTCAAAATAATCTAGTTCAAGAATAGTGTACGTGCTTGCCGAAGAAGAATTTATCTCTTAAAATGCAAAAGACAGAACAATCATATTCCATTATTTGCAGAGAGAGTAAACTTCAAAGCTTGACAAAGTGGACTTAAAGGATGTGCAAATAGTTTTCACCAACTCTATACCAAACTATACAAAATGTTCCTTTCAGTGTAAAAGTTATTTAAAGCAAACTGTGTCTGACTAAGAGAACAGGATTATATTAATCTAACAGTTATCTCGCTAGTCCCGTATTCTCCTGCAAGGATTTTTTCTGCTAAAGGATTGATAGGGTAAATTGTTTTCATTGTCTCAGTCTAGACAGCAGCTAGATTAGGATCAAGACAGATGTCAGTTCTCATTTGGTCAGACATACACTGACACCACTTAGCTAACAATGGTATACAGAAAGCAAAATGCTGTGGAACAGAAAATCTATGTATTCAGTGAATAATTTTCACAGTTTATTCAATACAGATGTTGGCAACTCATTAGTTCTCCCACTGCCTGTGAAAAAATACAGTGTGAAATAGTCTTATTAAAGTGTGTAATGCTGTGCAATTTTTCAGACAAACTTGAGTAAGAAAAAGATGTCTATTGCAGGCCAAAGTCAGATAGTTAAAATACTAATGTGAGCTATGACATACACTTACAGGTCTTGACCTATTTCTCAACCAATAACTTATGACATGGTAAGTGGCCTTTCCAAAGGGCTGGACAGTTCTTGGTATTATTTGATGAGTCCAATATGCTACAGCCACTAAGTATTATTTTATATTTTATGCTAGAGAAGTAACGTATGCATCAACATATGCACCTAGCTTACACACACAGAAGCCCAAACGTGAGGCAACTGTAATATTTGCTGCTTTACGTAGACCCAGCCATTAGAAAAAGTGACTTGAAGGCTGGAGTCAGGGGAACTGAGTTCTCATTTGAAAAGATTTATCCTTCTCCCTATACCTTCTCATCATACCTTCAAACATTTTCTTGTATGGCTGAGGCAAGTAACTCCAGTGTGGGGGAGAAAAGCATGTTAGTTGTTACCCACAAGGAGGCAAAAGTGAAAAGCAACATAAAAACAGAATCACAGAATGGCTGAAGTTGGAAGGGATCTCTGGAGGTCATCTGGTCTAGCCCCACTGCTCAAGCAGGGACACCCAGAGACCAGGACCATGTCCAGGTAGCTTTTGAACATAAAGGATTGAGTGCTGGTCACCTGCACAGCGCAGAAGTGCTTCCTGCTGTTCAGAGAGAACCTCCTGTCCCATGCTCCACTCCTCTTGTCCTGGTACTGGGCACCACAGGAAAGAGCCTTGCTTAATTCCCTTTAAACCTTCAGATGTTTATATACATTAATAAGATTCTGTCTGAGTCTCGTCTTATGTAGACTGAGCAGTCACAGATTAAACACCTGCCTTTTTTAAAAAAGGTATGAAAGGTATGACAAAGATACCTTTTAAAAAGGTTTCTTGGCTGGATTACTTGCCCTTCCAGGACTTGCAAATCTGTACTGAAAGCAAACTAGCTGAGGATATGAAAACCTCTAACAGGTTTCAAAGGATGAGGAAAATTAAAATGAATGATATAAAGCAGTAAGAGAGCCTGTGTTTTTCTTGAACATGATGAAGTAGGGCTGCTGATATATCAGTAAGCAGTGGAGTATGAGGTTCTATCGCTCAAAGACATGGCAGAGATCAGTTGAAACTCACTTTTCAAGGAATTGGAACATTGTTTTTATTTAATGAGAGGGTAAGGAAGCCCCCAACTCTGCAAACCGTGGGTGAGACCACAATGCCGGCTTCTCGGCAGGCTCTGCACCCTGCAGCCCCACACACGAGCACAAGCCTTCCACCTGCTACCGAAGGCAGAAACCGCGGGGACGCCTCAAGCATTGGAGACCCAGCTTTCAGCTGCCCAATACCCTCTGCGTTCCCAAACGCAGCTACCCAAACGCGGCGACAAGAAAGACAGGAACGAGCCCTGCGGATGCCCGGGCTGTATCCACCGCTACCCCCCGAGGCAGCAGCCACCGCCCACCTCCTGCGCCCATGCGCGGCGGTGAGAGGTCGGCACCGCCGCCCGCTGCTTCCCCTTCCGGCCCTGCCAGGGCTTTTCGCAACATGGCCGCGGCGGCAGGCGGCCGGCCGGGCAGCCCCCTCTGGGCGGCAGGTGGAGGCGGAGGGCTGCGGGGGGAGCCGGGGCTCGGAGAGGGTTTTGAGGGATGCAGTGGGGGCTGCGAGAGGGTCCCGGAGGCGCGGGGGGAGAGGGAGGAAAGGAGGTGGCTGCGGGGGTTTCTCACGGTCTGCTTTTCCTTTGCCTAGCGGTGGTTGCGTTCGCACTGGCATCGTCAGGTGCGGTTTTTGTGGAGGACCTGGATGAATCGTAAGTGCTCTGTGTGTGTGTGTGTGTCTTGCGGTGTTAATTAAACGTTGGATGGCTTTGGGGGGATTGGAGAGGCAGAGGGGGAACACCAAGCTGGACCCATACCCAGACCGATGGCTCTGTGCAGCGTGTGGTTGTCTAGAAAATTACACTGCAAAAAGTTCATTTCTTCATTAAAATGAATGGCAGAAAGGCTGTGGCTTGTGTTTGGTGGTTGTCATCAGCTAATCTGGGGAATGTTTTAATTTTGAGGATTTGTTTTGAGGTATTGTTACGGGTTCTATTTCTAAAAACGTTCTCAGGCTTTCTTGTGTTTATTCCACCAAGTAAACACGTTTTCTTGTGTTTTTTTTTTTTTCTACCAAAAAGAAAGAACAGTGTTGATCTGGTAGCCATCCCAAATTTTGAAGCTGATTGCGCTTCACTAAATTCTCCGTATGCCTTTGCCATGTGGCTGCCATGGGGAGTTGGGAGGAAGGGTAAATGTGTGTTCATGCATGGCCAGAAACGGAGGAGGAAAAAGGCAGGCTTGCTCGACTGGTCCACGGCTGCTTGAAGCACCAGGTGTGTTCCAGCGTAAAAATGTGCTCTTGCAGCAAATGTAGCCCTAACGTGGTGAAAGTTTTGAAATTGGTACTCCTAGTTGTGTACTGTCTTTACTTGCTTCACTGTAGTAGTTCTGTGGCAATGTACTTGCTGTTCCCACTAAAAACTAACTTAATGAAAATGAGTATAACTTCTTTTGGCCAGATCAGCAAGTTGGTCTGACGTACTAGAAAGCAGAGTGACTATTAGAGTGAAAACAGAAAATATAGAAAGTATTTGCTATCAGAGAAGGCATTAGATAACTGCTTCATAAGCTTAAGTCAGTCACAGGTGGTTTCACGAGGCTTCAGTCCATGATAAATTGCTTCATTTAACTATGTGGTCAGAAAGCCATTCATTTCTGTTTTAAATGTACTGCTGATTCAGCTAGAGCAGATAATTGTGGGATCAAATGAGTTGCAGTGAAGTTATGGGGGAGGCAGTGGGCATGTATTGAAAGGGCATCAAAGAGAGATTCCTCAGCATCTCTGATTGGTGTTTAAATTGTTATGAAAGAGTAGCTGGAATGCAGGAACTGCTTCGAGTTGATTTTCAAAGCTTGTTTTTGTTCTATGCCTCATATTTTCATATCTCATACTGAAGATAAAGAGACTAAGTGAATGAAGTAAAGTACATTTGCTCCCACATCATGTTCCCATATCGTGTTTCCACAGGTATAAATTTAAATGTAGTTGTTTGGAGTAAAGAAGCATAATTCTGTTGTCATGTAACTTTTGTGAAATAGCTGATAAAAGAAAAGCCTGTTTTAGAACTGTTTTCATTTTCATCTATTTAGCTATACCAATGCCAGAGTTTACAATTGGGAATATGAATTAAGTAGTAAGTTGTTCAGGATTATTTTTTCTTTTTAGCTAACTGACAAATGGGGGGGGGGGGGGAGAGAAGAAGAAACTGTGAGCAGTGAGTGGTAGAAGCTTCTAGTTTCCCAATTTTGCAGATAGGAGCAAAAACTCCATATATTTTGGGTAATGAAAGCTTTTTTAAAAAAAAACTTTTTTGGTAGTTGCAAATAATGCCTGCAAGTGCAAGCTGCAGGTCCCTTTCACAAGTTTGTAGGACAGAAACCAACAAGTAGCAGGGAATAACGGATGTGAATTACTCATCATCACCCAACTGGGTCATTAAAGGGATGCAAAGTTAGAGTGATGGTTCCTATCATTTTATTCTAACCTTACTGCCTGCTGCCTCAGATCAGTACTCATCCTGTAATACTTACTGAGTTGTTGCATTGTGATAATGAAGTAACCTGACTAAAAAGGAAGTATTTTTTGCTGTTTGTGAGGATGCTGTCGGAGCTTGGCCCAGGATCAGAATCATCAGAAATGGTGCAAGGGAGAGGGGGGAGTGGAAGCAGCGGCTGGGTTGGTTTTAAGTCCCTTGAAATTTTGGCCTTTGTCTCTATGGGGTACATAGTTAAGTGGAGGTGAGGGGACATTTGATCACGTAGTATTCCTCCAAATGTTGGGAGGTTGTATGTTTTTGAGACAAATCATTTTGCTTCAAGGATATGCAACACCTGTATCATCTTTCTACCAGTATGACTGTACCTGTGTCTGCTGGCTGCAAGAGGATTGCATAGGACAGTTAATAAGAAAACACTAAATTTTATTCTTGGGAATGTGTTTACATGCCTTGAAACAGCGCCTGTAGAAAATGCTGAAATACCTGTTAGTACAGATAATTTTTCTTCAACAGTGCGTATAGCTGCTTTGATATGGTCTAATAATTTAATCATTGACAAAAACAACTATCTGAACTCAGGCTAGTTTTGGTAATGTTACGCTTTGGATTTTAATTTCTGTGGATGTTGATATTTTAACTAAATAGGAGCTGTTAAATCAGCTGTACAACTTAGACTACAATTCTAACAATGCTTAGTTTTTTCTCATAGCATCTTAGGCCCAGTGAACGTGCTGGCAAAATTGCTAAATTCCATTGGAATGTACAGTCTTCAGATGGTACCTTTCTTTCAGTTTCTTGCTGTATACTAGTTTTGTAAGACTCCAGCCTACCTTTCCAAGCGCTTCAGTGTTCTGTACAATTTCAGTACTGTTTCTTATTTCTGTTCTCCCTGTCATTGTGACAGGAAGAACAACTCATTGTAAATTCTTGTTTGTACATACTAAAGCTAATACTCCAAATGCAAGCTTAAGCCCAGTACCTGATGCTTCAGTAGCTTCTTTCTGCCTCTTGCATCATGGCCAATTAGTTGTCTTCATAATTGGAAGGTAGCTGGAGCTTCATTAAAGTTCTCAAGAGATGCAAGGCTCTACCTAGTTTTCAGTAGTTCTGTAGCACGTTTTTAGTGAGATAATGTACTAAAGTAATTATGACTTTGAAATGTTGCTTTACTGTAGCTACTAGTTATGTTAGACACTAAAAAATACCTTTTCCACTTTAAGTTTTGCAACCTTGATATGCCATCAGTAAAACAAAAAAGGGTTCAAATTACCACCATAAGTTTGTAATTAAAAGTTTCAAACGTAATTTCTCTTAATTCTAGTTACTTTTATGAAAGCCCATCTTTTTATAACAAGAAACAACTTTACGTAAAAAATGTAGTTTATTTAATTCTTAAAATAGAAATAGTTAAGTAATTAGATAATTTCCATGATTTTGTTGTAGTAACAACAGTGCAGTGAAATGTGTAAATAACATTTCAAGAGGTACCCAGGGATTTTGATGCATCATGTTCTATTTTTGTTTGGATTTTTTGCATTTAGCGACAGATTTGTTTTTAGTAAAGATAGTCAGTTCACTAAGATGTCCTTGCTCTAGCATTAAGAGTATTCAATAGTACCAGAGTATCCATGGTTTTCATCAAATTTATTTTCAAATTATTTATTTTCCATTAAGTTTTTTCATTTAACTTTTATAAAAATTTAAACTGATAACACCTGTAGTAGATGAAAAGGGGCAGAGAGGTAGAATGTTGAAGGAGGTTGAATTAAATTTGCTCTGCATGTAACAAAAATAATTTAGTGTACATTCAGTAAAGCTAAGATTAACAGTGCAAATCAATGTCTAGGAAAGTGAATTGGTTCCTCTACAAAAATGTTATGTATTCTGAATAGTTAACAGTATGCGGTGTTTAATATAACAAGAACAGCAAGAGAACACTTCTGCTTAGGTCACATATCCTAATCAAATATTTTTTGAGGTTTTGTTATGTTTTCTGGGTTCTAGTTTCCTTTTGGTCTTGGCAAATGGTCATAGAAGCATAATTGATTAAAAAAAAAATTGTGCACATGCAGAGGCTATTTTAATGAAAAATAACTTTCCTCCTTTTCCACACCTTCTCCCCATTCCAAGAAATAAACAAAACAAATCTGGTATCTATAGTTTTATAACAGATTAATTGTAGACTTTTACTTCATTGCACACGCCGTTCATATATTTATTTGCAGATATATTAATATATATTCAGATATATTTTATTTTCTTCCCTTCTAGGTTTAAAGAAAACCGTAAAGATGATATTTGGCTTGTAGATGTGAGTATATGAGGAAAAATTTGAAGGCTTTCTCTTCATTTCATACCAAGCTAATAGAAATCAAAGCATAAAACGTATGATGTAGTAAGGCTGCTTCATCATCTGGAAATTCATTTGTATGTGGTGCAGAAAAATTACGTGACTGTTCTTTTGACAGGATGGATAAGCAATCTTCCTGCATTGTTCAGAATGAAACAGGATTTAGACTGAGTATTGAATGCAGACAGGCTTCATCCTATATTTTACAGTCCTTAAAAAAGGAAAGCAGATTGTCTAACACAGTGAGGAGGTAATTAATAACCTGCATGCAGAATTTTTTTTTTTTACAATTCCATTGTAACTACATCACCTAATTTGTTCTAGATATGTAGCACTACAACATCAAATATATGAAAGGTTTCTTTCTTTCCAACATACTTGGAAAGATAATAAAGATGTAATATTTGATTGGTGAAAACCATATATGCTGCTTCGTGATTGATTAGACAAAATCCAACTTTATCTGCTTGTGATCTGATCTTGTTATACATTGAAATTTACGTTAGAATCTTCCCTGTGAATTTTACTGAGGTGTTGCGGCAAGACTTAGGCAGAAAGATAAAGTGAAGTCTCCCAGGTCGCCCTGGCCTTGACAAAATGGGATTGATTTTACACTGTGTTTGTATAAAGGTGGTTCCTGAAAAAAATGAAATCCAGAGAGTCAGCTTTGAGAAGTATGCATGTCCTCTTCCTTTTGGCAGATAAGTTCATATTCCTGGATAGATTGATTACATGATGTTTTAACTTTCCATAAATAGAAGTATTTTGAGAGATTTTTTTTAATAGTTGATACGCAAGTCTTTTTTTTAAAGAAGAAATGGTATAATAGTGCAGCAACTGAATGCATTCCTTTCAAACTTTCATACTAAAAGTATTACCAAATCATAAAAGCTCAGCTTGTCACTTCAGCTTTGTAAGTAACATGCAGGCTTACTGTCTTACAACTTTGTTGTGGTTTAACCTGGCCGGCAGTTAAACACCACACAGCCGTTCACTCACCCTCCCCCCTCCCTCTCTGGGATGGGGGAGAGAAACGGAAAGTGAAGCCTGTGAGTTGAGATAAAGACAGTTTAATAAGACAGGAAAATAATAATAACAATAATAATAATAAAAACGTTGATAATAGTACTACTAATAATAGTGTGTACAAACAAGTGATGCACAATGCAATTGCTCACCACCCACTGACCGATGCCCAGCCTAACCCCGAGCAGTCTGGCCCCCCACCCCGGCTAGCCACCCCTAAATATTGTTTAGCATGATGTCAGATGGGATGGAATACCCCTTTGGCCAGTTTGGGTCACCTGTCCCTGAGCTGGGAGGGGACAGACCCAGAAGCTGAGACGTCCTTGGCTTAGTATAAGCACTGCTCTGCAACAATTAAAACATTGAGGTGTTACCAGCACTCTTCTCATCCTAAGCCAAAACACAGCATTCTACCAGCTACTAGGAAGAAAATTAAGTCTCTCCTAACTGAAACCAGGCCAACCTTAAAGAAGAACACAGTTGGAAAATAAATCTTGCTAATGTGTCCGAGGGCTAATTAACTTCTCTTTCTTTTTTTTTGTTTTTAATGCAATGTATTTCCTTCTCAGTTTTATGCACCTTGGTGTGGCCACTGCAAGAAATTGGAGCCTGTGTGGAATGAAGTGGGTATAGAAATGAAAAACATGGGCTCTCCAGTAAAAGTTGGGAAGATGGATGCAACTTCGTTTTCTAGTAAGTATTGTTTGGTAGGAGATAATGTCTTCGCAATCTAAAGATTTTCTGAAATCTAAATAATTCACCCTTGAATAATTCCTTCCAATATCAGAAGGAGGTGCAGCTGGGTGCACACACATGGCTATGAAGGAACATGAATGGTAGCTGTAAATAATTTGTATTCCTGATGGGAGCGTGAAGCATCGTGAATTGTCTGAACTTTGGGTAGCTTGTCATCAAATGTTGAGTTGGAAACTAAATATATATAAAGCATTCAATAAATTTTGCCTCTGGTAGCTGTATGGAATGAGGATGCAGGTGACACCTTATCAGGTGACAATTCTGTTGCTGTCAGTTGAATTTTTGTGCAGGTCTGACTTAGAAGTCCATTGAATGCGATCAAAGGTAAAAATAAATCGTGCTTGGGTTTAGCATAGTTGCTGCTGTTTGCCTATACTGCATTCTTCATATCACCAGATGATGATGGTGTAAATAAATCTCTTCCATGATGCTGAGAAAACTTTAGCAATCTCCATAGCTGGAATGTTTTGAAATCCAAAACAAAAATCAAACCTGTCTATTCTGTAGTTTTTTCAACTGTGCTTTAAGAGCTCTGCAAGGAGAAATAATCTACCTAATGACAGCTCTTGTGATTGAATATTTTAATACACTAATTCGTTCTAGTTTTTAACAAAAACAAATATGAGAGGAAAGGATCAGAATGAAATTGAGCAGAATCTGTGTGTTTCTCAGATCGGTCTTCATTGAGTTAGATGCAAGTATGTGAATTGCTAGTTTAATTTGTATTTCTCTGTAGTTAGGTTTTTGACCCAGGCAAACAATCTTAAGACACAATTTCTGAATTGTTACGCAGAGCCCTGCAGACAGGTCTTCCCATATTTGCTCCTCTGGCATCTGGTTGGTAGCTACAGTATGTTTATGCTTAAAAGTATTTAATTTTTGTGCATTTTTAGTGCAGGGTTTAGGTGTTTCCCACCCCCACCCTTGGCAGGGAATTGCGGAAGCATTGTTAGAAGTTAGACTAATTCTAGACTTTTTTTATTTTAAGGGTTCTTATTTTAACTTCTGGAAAACACTTAATTGGCTGGAAGGTACTATTTAAAGTGGCAGTTTGTGTTCACAACTGGGGAGGATATTGTAAATTATATTGTAAGTGACAAATGTGAGGCAGGGTGGGGGCTGGGGAAAAGAGCTGCAATTGTCTTTTTTTCTTTTTTTAATCAATTTGCAAGCAGCAGGTAAGTGACTGATTGCTTAGAAAACCTATTTCTGGTGAAATTGGTTCTCATGCAATTTTAATTCTGGCATCTAAATCGGGAGTCTATGCTGGGAGCCTGCAGTACCACAGAAGGAGGTCCAAAATGTAATGAAGTTTCCTAGCAGCAAATTTTGAAAGGAAATATTGAACTAATTGGTAGGTTTTTTGTTTATTTATGTGGCTTGAATAGTAAGCGCTGTTTAAGCCTTAAATTAGGAGAGCAGGAAACACTTGGTTCAGTTTGGCATTAATGCATGTATTTCAGGTATTGCATCTGAATTTGGAGTGCGAGGCTATCCAACAATTAAGCTGTAAGTTGATGCTTCCCATTAAATTATTTTTAAGTTACCTTTCCTAAAACTGATGCAATAAAAGGAAGTGTTCTCTATTTAAAAAAAAAAAAAAAAAAAAAAGCACCATCTCCTCTTGATGATATCAATGATTTTGGCTGGGCTGTGTTTTGCTTTAAAATTCTAATCAAGATGCTTGATATTACTGAGTTGTTTTTCTTAAAAAAAAAAAAAAAAAAAAAAAAGTTTAGCAAATTTGGAGTTCGGTTACCTTCTATTCCATATGTAACTTTAAAAGTGTATAGAAATATATATCATATATACGATAAGAATGAAATATTAAAACAATTGTTATGCACCAATTTTTTTTTTTTTTACCTTAAGAGTGATTCATACATACCTAAGTCTTCCCATTAATTTCTGTAAGTTGCCGATTACACTTCCTTGTTCTTAATTACGACTCCCTTCTCTTAAGTGTTCCCAAAAATCTTACGTAATTGACAGCAGCAGTTATTGTACAGGGTAAAATGTGAGAGCAGTTGTTTGGCAAGGGGCGTATATGTGGCTTTTTTTCTCACTTAACTAACTGAAAAATTGATGGAGGATAATATATGACCTTTTTTTCTTTTATGTCATGTGCTTATAATATGTGGAATGTATAGTCTAGTACAAGGTCATGTTAAATAAAGAGTTATTAATTTTAGCTACTTTTCACTGAATATGTTGGGCTTTTTAGCAGTTTATTGTTTAAGCAAATAGTGTTTATAATATATATTTGTTCAACTTAGGTTTCTCAAAAATGGGTTAGACCTTTAGCATATTAACCTTTCGGGATGAAAACTTTATTGGTGTATAGAATCATAGAAAATTGGTTTAACGGCTGCTTTCTTCACGTGGATTTTCTAAACTTATTTGGATTCAAATAAAGCCCTGTTAGAATGTAGTAAATCTTACTTGAATACACTTACAGTGCACACACATTGCATTCCCTGCCGACAAAGAATAACAAACTGACCAACACTTCTTGGAAGCTTAGTTTAGTAGACACATTTAGAAGATTTTGCAGGTCATTTGGTACTTTTTGGTTATTAACAACAACAAAAAAAAGTGATGCTAAGTTTTTTTGTTTATTTTTGTTATTGTATTATAAGCAAATATTCCCTATGGCAGGTGTCTTTACGAAGTAAACGACTGCTGTGCACTAGAAAAAAAAGTAATTACTTTTAGAAATCAGTAAGTTAGGTATTCTATAAACACATTTTTACTCCATGATTCCATTAATGAATTTTTTTTTTTTTAACTGATAACTTGTTTTGGCTGATTATTTGACAAAATTGCTTATCTCTTGCTAACAGATGACTAAAAGTGTGAAGATTGTATAATTACTCATAGAATAGAATCAGAGAATGGTTTTGGTTGGAAGGAACCTTAAAGACCATCCAGTTCCAACCCCCCTGCCATGGACAGGGACACCTCCCAGTAGGCCAAGTTGCTCAAAGCCCCATCCAATCTGGCCTTGAACACTTCAAGGGATGGGGCATCCACAGCTTCTCTGGGCAAACTTTTCCTCACCACCCTCAGAGTAAAGAATCCAAGTCTACCTTCTTTCAGTTCAAAACTGATCCCCCTTGTCCTATCTCTGTATGCCTATGTAAAGTCACTCTGTCTTTTAAGCCCCCTTTAAGTAGTGAATCACCTTGCTTGACTTGTGGGGCTCTTTTGATGCAGCCCTGGACGCAGTTGTACTTCTGGGCTGCAGGCTCATATTGAGCTTTTTGTCCACCAGAACCCCCAAGTTCTTCTCTGCAGGGCTACATGTACAGCTATATTTTAGTTGGTTTTATTCTATTCTTCAGAATCTGTAGCTTCTTAATATGTGTTCCTTCTTTCCTTTTTGCCTTTACTGTTTATCCAGCTTAAAAGGTGATTTGGCATACAACTATAGAGGACCTCGAACAAAAGATGATATAATTGAATTTGCTAATAGAGTAGCAGGGTGAGTATACAGTTCTGTAAGACTACTTGTAGGTTTTCTGAGGTGGGCCAACAATGCAATTAAAAAAAAAAAAAAGGCACTAGCATGAAAAGTTACATGCAATATACATGTAGTTGCATTTGAGGTTGTTGTTGAGAGGCATGGAGAAGGTGAATAGAGACTGACTAGTCATACTTGCACTTCTTTACGGTGCAAGAACTAAGAACTAGGGCTTCTCAAAGTAGTGAAAAACTACTTTGTAAAAAGTAGTTTTTTTGAAAAACTACTAGTGAAGGAAACTCATGGAAGCCAGAGACAAGGATACTGACCTAAATGTTGATTAATATATAGAGACATTACTAAGACAATCTTAGTAATACTCATACTGAGAGGCCTTTGGGGAGAAAAAAGAATCAAGCTACTTCGTTTCATCCTTAGATATCAAGATATAAATTCATCCATATGAATTTCTAATATTAATTATTGTTGAGAATTCTGTAGTTCAGGAGTGTCTGTGATCTCTAATAACTAGAATTTTTAAAGAATATTTATTTCGAAGACTATATCCTCTGCCTGCTGTCCTTACATACAGCAATTTTTCTCTCAAATGATCGTACAGTTGGTAAATGGCTTGGGTGTTAACATCGTGATAGCGTTTTGTACGACTTTGTACAACTGACTTGAAATTTGTGTGTTATTTGAGGAACATAGCAAGTTAATTGGGAGGGTGTTTTCTGTTTTTAATAGAAACTGAAATAATAAATTAAATGAATTTGAATAGGGAAATTTAGAAAAAGAAACCACCTGTCTATTTTCTTGGGGATTTCTATTTGGGTTTTTGCAGCTTGCAGAAACTAAGATTTTTTTTTTCTTTTCTTTTTTCTTCCCAGACCTCTTATCAGGCCACTTCCTAGCCAGCATATGTTCGAACATGTGCAAAAGAGGCATCGTGTACTTTTTGTGTATGTTGGTGGGGAATCTCCTTTAAAGGTTTGAAACTTGATTAAATAAAGTTATTTATTTTGGCTCTCCACAGACATAGTTTAAAATGTCTAAAAAGTTTAGAGACTGGAGAAAGTACGTGCTTGTAATAAGTGTTTTTACAATCTTTTGTCCTAACCATATTTTCTAATGAGTCATTGAAGATAAGGTAAGTTGCAAAGCATTCCTTTGAAGCATACTCGAAGTTGAGACATTAAAAAAATGTTTGTATTTTTTGCAGGAAAAATACATTGAAGTTGCTTCAGAACTAATTGTTTATACATACTTTTTTTCTGCCTCAGAAGATGTGCTACCTGAGGTAAGCTGTTCAGCTCCTACTGTTTCCATAGAAATGGTAGAGCTTTCCTCTGTAGGTTCTGGTACCACAGAGATTGCTTACTACAGTATATTGGTCTTTGATAAATTTCAAACTAATTATACTAACATTCAGATTTTTTTTTGAGTCTGTATGAGGAAAAAAAACACAAACTAAGTTTGTCTACTTGAGTTGTATTGTACAAATGACTTGTTCAGTAATATTACTGAACCAGTTAATATAAAACCAGTTAATAAACTGGTTAAATCACATTTATAGTAAATCACAAACCTATTCAGAAATATGCATACTTCATTTCTGAGCTGACACAAAGCCCTTGTTGCTCCTGGAAGCCCTTTCACCAGCCACTTTTATAACTAGTTTGAGTGTCTGCAGCATGGTATGCCACTGGTAACCATGAGTATCAGGGAGTTCAGTGAAAAATAAGTTATTTCCAGTGTGTGCAATACAGCTGATAAAAATGCTAGTCTGTCCAGTCTGCTGACTGCAGAATCTTACTGTAGCTCTTGGAAGATGGAGTTCTTTGGTGGAAAGGAAATAATTTTGTATTTAATCACAAGGGTGAAAAATTGCTACCACTGTTGTTAGTCTAATCATTGTTACTTAAGTGCTGAAGCAGAATCAAGAGGCTTTTTCATTTCTAGTTATCTCCAAATGGGATCTCTGTCTGCTTAGAATCTGACAACGCATAACCTTGAAATTAGTTTCAGATTAGCAGAGTGTGAAATAGTGTATTTTTTATAGCCATCTATGTATTCCAATGTCTAGAATTAACCTTGCTCGTTAATATGAGCTATTACATAATAAGCCAATTTGTTTTTACATTTTGTTCCAAGAAAGATAATGCAGAATGATTACAGAACATGTCAATTAGTACTTGTGATACTGTTCTTATATTTTCAAGAAACAACAAATGTGTCTCTATTTCCATTAGCCTGAACCACAGGAAATATAGCCCAGATTTAGTGGAACACATTATTAATGTTACTCTTTTACTATTCAGTATTATTGACTGACCATTTAGTAGAAGCAACTGTATTACAGCACAAATTGAGAGCAGAGAACAGTACAGGATAGATGGAACGCTCATGTTACGAGCTGTCTAAAGTTAATGTCAAACTTCAGTAAAACTTGCTTCATGCTGTTGCAGATACTATTAAAAATCCTGCTTGGTTTCTAGTTTGTGAGACCTACCTGTCAAAAATAGGTTTATGTAGCATTACTTTGTGGTAGATGGAAAATTGGGGGTGTTTATGTTTGTAAATGTACACAGAATGTTTAAATGTACTTCAAAATTTTCCACTGGGCTACGTTTCCACGCTTCTGAGATGATTGTTTAAAAAGATTTCTACTCTTCCATGGATTAATTGAACATCTCTCTTTCAGTATGTGACCTTGCCAGAATTGCCTGCTGTTGTTGTTTTCAAAGATGGAACTTACTTTGTATATGATGGTAAGTAAAAGTGTACATTACCTTAAGACAAGATACTGAAAGCATATATGGAGAAACTGGAAGAAGCGTCATTTTTATGAAGGTCAAGTTGGGATGGTGGGAAATTTCCCAGTTTTGTGAAAAATAACAGCTATTTCATGAGGAAATAAGGAAAAATTACTTACTGAACACAGTGCATTTGAGAAGGGAGTGGGTTTTATCAATACTGAAGTCAAAGTTAAGGGGGTTACTTTGTGTTATTCACTGAGACACAGCTTCTAATATTACTGCTTTGCTGGCATTAAAACACTTAAATATTTTCCTTCACTCACTGTCCAAATCAATTATATGAAAAGTAGAAGAAAACTGCTGCTGAAGAGGAGTCACGTAACACAGGCTTTGGGAAATTCAGATACAATGAAAAACGGTATCATATCTAATAGGGGAGTTTACTGTTCCAAACATTTAATCAGATTATCTCTAAATAGTCTTCCTGACCATCATATCTTTCTCGTGGACTTGATTTGATTTCTACTCTACTTTAGTAAAGTAGCTTTTTGTGTCTTGATAATACAGGCTGTATATTTAGCACAGCAATTCTTCCTTTAAAAACTGTGAAGGAAAGTGATCCTGCCTTTATTCTCAATATTAAAATTTAGAGAGACTTAAATGACAGCTTTGAGCATATGTGACTTTTGTGACTTGTGTTTGTGTTACTTATATATTGGTAGTGGGAAAGGATCAGGCAACATAACATTTCCCTAGATAACTGATCAAGCATGCCTAGAACAGTTGAACTTTCAGTCTGTTCCTTTTCTGTCTTTTCCATTTCTGAATGGAAAAAGCTATAGCTTTTTCCAAGCGCCTCCCAAAAAGAGGTGAAGGGGGTGTGAGCTGTTACTGCAACAGCTGATGCACGATTTTAGGTGGCATAAACTATTCTGACTGGCTTGTTCAGCTTGCAGACTGTAGAAAGTCCACCTGAGAATAATACTGTCCTGAAATACCAGTGACAGAATGCCTATCATATAGATAAAAAGGGGATGTGTGTTTTAAGCTTACTTTTTCTAATTTATTTTGTAAAAATTTTACTCATAAAGGACTAGAAATGTACTGTTCGCATAATTTGTTTGATTTATACTATAACAGATTGGATAAAGTTATACATCTAACACGTTATGAGAGGCTGGATAAGATTGTATGTTACAATTGAGAAAAAAATTGAAGATCTCAGTGAAAGGAAATGGTTTAGCAAAATTCACTTCTGAGTTCTGGCCTCATCTGTGTTTTTTTCCATAGTAAGGGATGTAGCTCCGTGGGAAGCTTTATACTTGAAATTGCATGCTACAGTCTTAAGACAGTTCAGCATTAACCTAAAATTAGTGATGATTCACTCTACCCAATGTTAGGATTTAATGCAAATTTATTTAATATACATTTATATATGTATGTTTGTAAATCTGTGCATCGTATGTTTCTTTATGGGTCAGAACATCTAGCATTTGAAATTGCAGTCTTCAGTATAACTGATTGTGAATTATATGTAAATATTTGTGTTATTCACAACAATGGATCTACCTTTTCTGGACTCTTCTGTTTCATTTAATGTTCACAAACATTGCTTTGTGTATTTTTGTATCTTTTCTCTTAGTCTGAAACTCTTCTTAAGGTTTTAAACTGTTCCTTTCTGTACAGGGTCACAGTTGTCTCCTAGAATAGTATCGTTTATCCTTGACATGACCAAAAAGTAGTCATCAAATCAATTTTTCATACTTTTTATTTAACAATTGAAAATAGCATGAGAAGTTTTAAAACTGATATGTCTAATAATGTGTCTAACAACAACAAAAAGAAGTTTGCATCTGCAGTGCTGACATTATTTCCATGGGTAAAACTTTGACATTTAATGTGTGGAGTTACAGCCTAAATCTTCGGTAGAGTATAGAAAATACTTAAGTATTTCTCTGCCTTTCACTTCTTTTGGAATCTTTGGGAGGGAACAGGGAGGCAGTTGAGAAAAAGTCAGCTGGTCATTGGAGCAGTTTAGCAATGAATGTAGCTTATAGTAAACTTAGTATTCTGATTAATACTAATAATTTAGGAATGAGAGCATACTGCTCACCTGACATTAATAAATCCAATTGCTCACCTTACAAAAAAAAAAAAAAGGTATTTGTTAATTCATGATGTGTCTTTAACTTCTAGCATTACTTATTTTTTAGAATATGAAGATGGTGATTTGTCATCCTGGATAAATCGAGAGAGATTTCAAGGTTACCTTAATGTAGATGGCTTTACGTTATATGAACTTGGAGATACAGGTGAGATGCTGCTGCATTTGAATTTTGATCTCTGAAACTGAACTTAGGCATTAAGGAAAAATAAAGACCACTAAGAAACAGCACTAAAATGAAAAACTGCTTGTTCTGAAAGTTAGAATTAATGATGTCTGCTGTTTTTTGAAGTTAGTTGGACCTTTTCTACTAACTAGAGTCTTCATCCAAAGCCTGCACTAGTCCTTTACTTACAACATAAAGATGTCTAACCCTGTGGTATTCACAAAAGCTAAGTAAGGCTTTTAATTTAACAGCAGCGTAGGTTTTCCATGAATTATATGTTAAGTCTTGGAATACTGACAGTTTTATGAACATACTTTAAAATTTTGAATGTGGATGAACTTAGATGTGTGTCTGATTCAGATACCTTTAGAGTAGATATAGTGAGGAAGGAAGACTACCAAGTGCCAGAATGGACCTCTCTCTGTTTCAGAATATTTTAGCATTTCTTTGGTAAATTTTTTTTTCAAGTTAAGTGGAGCTTTGCATCCAAGTGAATTCTGGAATGATTTCTACTGCTTTTAAAGGCATGCATACACTGAAGTAGCAGAAGAAATGCTATCCCTGTTGATTATTTCCAGGTCAGGATACCTTATAATTTACCTCCCATTTAAAAAGAAGTTTATATTCAGTGCATGCATTGACTTGTTTGAGGTTTTCAAGGTCATAAAATGTCTATGTTCTTATATATTTATGAAAAAAACTTATACCTATATTTCAAAGACTATTTGCAGAAATGTTGCAGTATTTTCCATCTGAAAATGTGTGTGTGTTTTTAAATGGTTTCAAGCATTCTATTCCTTATTTTAGGAAAACTTGTGGCTATTGCAGTTATTGATGATAAAAACTCTTCACTGGAACATACCAGGTACAGAATTCAGTATTGGTGACACTGGGAGAAATGTGCTTGTATGGTGGAAAACTACTTCATTGATTTACAGGATACTGGAAGTTTTAGTATTCAGAAATGCTAGGTTAAGTGGAAGGTTTTAACTTGTGAATGTTCTCTAGCATAGAGACTTCAAGCATACTGACTTGACTCAATTTATGGCTCTGAAGCTCATGTGGGTTTTCAGGGGGGTGATGCATGTTTCAGGATCACTCTTCTCCCACTTACCAGTGAGATCACAGGAACAAACAGTGATTGCATAGTCTTTTAACATGGAAGACAGTACTTGAATGCACGTAATTTTGAGATAAACTTGGTGAAGTTAAACAAAAGAGTTCATCTCAGCTGCATTAAAATTAATTTAGTGATGGTTGACAATTAACTTGCAGAACTTGCATCCAAAAAAAACCATTTTCGATTGAGTTAGAACTTGCTGAAGAGACAAGGAAAAACAAGACTTTCCTCTGTCTCTGATTGCACATGTAAGAAAGCTAAGAAAACATCTAAATATCATATATACTATTTTCCCAGATCATCTGTGATGGTTTTTTTCAAGGTGGTTGTCTTAGAAGGTCATGGAGCAAAACAGTATGATAGTCTTTTTCTAATGTTGACATTATGTGGTAGATAGCCTTTCAACCCTTTAAAAAAAAAAAAAAAAGGCAAGATGAACAAGGTGTTTTTTTGTTTGAGGGGTAGGGAATCCTAAGTGCTGAGGAGATACTATTCCCCACTTATTGGGGAAATCTAAGTGTTTGGATTTTAATGGAGTATATACTGGATTTTCGGTGTTGTTTTTTCATTTTTTCTCCCCTCCAGACTAAAATCTATTATTCAGGAAGTTGCTAGAGATTATCGGGATCACTTTCACAGGTATGCACACATTTCTACAATATCTTCATTTAACTTCAACATTAACCCTTCCAAGATGGTTATTTTTTCACCTGAGAAATGTTACAGTATCTGTTTTTTTAAATTATATGCTGATTTCAATAAGACCAGTCCATTAATAGTGTTTTGGCTGGCTGATTGTCCTGCAGCATTGTCAGTTTTTTTCCATTATATTGCTGAGTGTGTGCTCTCATTTTGAGTTACAGTTATTTAAACGCAAATTTACTTTGATGCTGAAATCCATTATTCTGTTTTGTTTCTTTTTATTATACATTTCTTATAGGGATTTCCAGTTTGGCCATATGGATGGAAACGATTACATAAATAGCTTACTAATGGAGTAAGTAAATTATTATTTCAGTATTCTTTCTGCTTATATTTGTTGCTAATTAAATATAATTTAACATATCCTTCAGAAGAAGTGCTGCCTTTCATGGATTAAAAAATTTATTTCCTCAGAAGTCAGTATATAACATAGTATCAGTTTTTTGTTAAATTAAAGCTACATAATTTAATGTTACAAGTTTGGCCTTCTGGTAGTGCTGATTGTCGGTGTTCATCTTTTAGGTTTACTTTCTTAAATTAACTATTAGAACTGTTTTTTTTCCCTTTGGTTAAATTTACAGGACACTAGCAAAATCAAAAGTTATGTCAAGCTGTAACAGGACATGTAAATGTTTATTCATTAGCTATGGTTTTTTTTTTTATTTCTGGAGAGGCACATTCATTCTTATTGGTGCATTTTTAAGGCTGATGTTTAAGTGGCTCTTGCTTTATGAGCTATCGTTTTCTGAAAAGCAGTTGAATGAAGTAGAGGGTTTGCCTGAAGTTGTATAAGATGTCTTCCTAAAACCACAGATAGGTGTCTTACTTGTTCAGAAGCTGGCATTGGAGTATCAGTTATCAGATACTGTTAATTCCTGGTTTCACCATGGATTTGAGAGTTGAAATGGCACACAAACATGTACATGTAGGCAAGCAGTATAAAATGTATAAATGATTTTGTATGCACCTGGTATGTACTTTTTACCTTTTGAAATACCTAATAGCTTAAGATGCTTCACATTTGCCCTTATTTTCCAAAAATACATAATTGGAGAGTGAGGTTGCCTGGCATTTATTGTTGACTACTTCTTCTACTCTGGCTTTCTGAGTGAAGGAAGAGGGTAACTGATTGCTATACCAGCTCTGTAGTGGGAGAGTATTCCAAGCCCCATTCTGAGAGATCAAAGCTCAGAGCCTGAGTATCTGCACTAGCATGCAGTGTCTGTCTTACACGGTGTCTGTCTTCTTGTATCTGTCTGATCTTGTAGCTGTTGTGGTTGCTAGATCTAAGACCACAAGAGGACTACAAGGTCAGAATAACAAACTGAGATAGATACTCAAATATTCCATTCTAAACTGTGCAAATGTGTTTGTGCCACTAAAAGTTCTAGAAAATAAATGGAGAATCTCGAGGCACTAGGTCTGTATTTCTGTGATTCAGATTAGTACCTGAAGAAAAGTAATTTGAGAACAGCTGTGTCTAAATTGAAGTTAAGTGGTGTGATTATTGATATAGTGCTTTCTAGTTGCCAAAAACGAGACCCTCTTCACTTCATTATTACCTTGCCTATGCAGGCTCTGATGTCTGTCTGCTGAGATGCCTCAGCTTGTTTATCTGGCATAAGTGTTTGTTTTTCTGACAAGGAGATATGGGGGGTTATTTTGCTGATTCAAAACAAGCAAAAAAAACAACACCATGTCTTACTGTGTGGTCTGCTGAGTACCAGAACCAATGTACAAAGGAACTAGGGAGGGAAATGAGTTCCCTGGGAATGATAAAATGAAGGGAAAGAAGGCAGAACTGCTATTTACAGCAGAAGTGATCTGTTAATAATTGCTAGATCTGTTCAACTGGATTGTCTACGTTAATCTACAAAATTCGTGAATTTACAATTTGTTGTGGTTTTCTGGGGAAGTTGCTGTTAACAGGCTTTTAGTTTATTTTATGAACGAAACATGCATTTCCAGCATAATTTAAAAGCACTAAAAGAAAGCAGTAAAATCTGTTCAGTGATATAAGTGGTTCACATGGTTACCTGAATAATTTGAGTAAAAGGTTATTGCCAGTCCTTCAGTTTTCCACTAGATGGCAGCAACTGGAAACAGGTAGAAAAAGCCTCTGGAAGCACAAGGAATCTATTGCAGAATATGTTTTTATTCTTGTAGATGTGCACAGCAACAAATTCCCTTTCTTCACAAAGGACAAAATAATTCCACCAGTAGTCCCTGGTAGAAATATACTTATTGATTTACCTATAACTCCACTAGTAGATACTGTCATTTATTTCTCTCTTCAGCAGTGGATGAGAATGCTTCTGTTGAGTTAAAAATAATAGTACTTAAAGCTGTGCACAAAAGAAGAAAGCAGAATATTAGGTCTTTTACTGAAAGAAGAGATGCATCTTTGTGGAAGCTGAGGTACACAGCATCATTGTAATGTCAGCTATAGGTATCTTGGAATTCCTCAGCTCCCTTCCTGATTCTGTGATCCTTAGCAGTGATTATGCATGTGAATGTAAATTGATGACTAATAATGGTTTAAAAAATCTGTAGTTTGTCTGTTATATCTAAAAGCTATGTAATAAAACTTCAGTTGGTATGTTTTCCTCTCTTGACTTGACACACAGAATTTGATTGATTAGAGCTGATCAACCGGGACTGAATTTTTGGATTAAAGTTTTACTTTTGTGCACTAAAGTAGTGTATTGTACTAATAGTACATTTCAGATGCAAAGCTACTGTGAGATCTTACTAATGGGCAAGTCACAAGCTATCTGATTTACAATCGCTGTGGGCATGTAAAATACAGTAAACTTCAGTAGCTTCACTGGCACAGATGAGAAGGAAAAATATTGAGAAACATTCTTGTGCTGTTAAGTTCCTTCTTCCTCCTTGTCTTTAAGGAACTGGTATTAGGAACTCATGCGAAGAGAATATTAATGATGTAGAATGCCATTAAATGATGTAGAAATTTGAACTGCAATGTTGTAGGCAGTATTTCCTTAAATCTCTAACCTTTGTGTTTTATGTTTCCAGTGACTTGACAATCCCTACTATTGTTGTTTTGAATACCTCCAATCAGCAGTATTTTCTACCAGATAGGTACATTGAGAATACAGAAGACATGGTTCAGTTTATTAACAGTATCTTGGATGGCACAGCTGAAGTAAGTCTTCATTATGACTTCAAATGTGTGGCTGGTGTTTGTTTAATTAGATGTTAAAGTAGGAAAACAATTTGGTTACTCTAGTTGCCCAGTCATGTATTTCTTCCTGTTCTGACTTCTTGTCTTGGGTGCTGTCAATAAATGCATGATTCTTAGTTCTTGAGGAGTGCCTTTGCTCACAGTTCTGACCGTAGTACCTCAGGTAGAAAGCCAGAGTGGCTTTGTTGCATAGAGCATAATGTTAACTTCTCTTGATTTCTTTTACTGTTGTTGGTAAATGGTGAGCTTTTTATTCTTCTCATGTTTTGCCTTTAAATATTTATTTAAAATTTCTCTGGACTGCATAATTGAACTTTTTTTTTAGTGATGAATTAATAAATTCAGTAGCTTGATGAATGGTAGGTTCAAATTCTAAAGTGGTGGTGTACTTCTGCATATTTCAGACACAAGTTTACTACTCTCTAACTGCTCTAAATAATCTTTCAACAAACCTCATCAATCCCCACGGAATTGATGGCTTGGTCAATTTTTTCTTTTAATGTTGACAAAACAAACTTAGGTTGCCTTTACCTGCAGTGGACTGTAAATTGGGCAGAAGGCTGTGTTATATGGATGAGGAAAGATTGTGGATCAGAGCTCTCATTTGTGCTCACAGAACAAAGCCTGCAATGAAGGGAGACAGTGCTAACAAATCATTTGGCTGACTTCTGGAAGAAAAAGCCTGTGCTGGTTTAAGACAGTTCACTTTGTATTGAATACTTGCTGTATTAGCTGCATCCCACATCGTGCTATACAAGTAGTTTTAGGTTACTAGATGGTGTAATGACAAGCAAGTCCGTAGGCTGTTTCAGCCATACAGAGTACTTTGGTTTACTTTGTCTGACAAATTGATGTAGCAACATAATATGGGTAGACTTAAAATATGCTTGCTATTCATGACTTTACTGGCCATGTTTCCAGTTGCAAGGCGAGGAGTATTCCAGTAACTTATTTGGTGGCTCTTTGTTCTTCAGTTCTCACTTCTTTAATACTTTTAATTTTTAATATTACATTTTAAAATTCTGAGTTATGTTTTTATTACATTTGTTTAACTCTATTTAAATATGTCCTTACGGTGGGAACAACAAATTAAAGTATTTTTTTTTTAACTTTGAGAAACTCTGTGTTTGTGATGCCTTGTGTTTTTGTCATAATATACGTTATGTCTTGTTTAGCATATTTCAGCTAGAATGATTAAAGTTCTGTCTGAATTCACATCTTGTACATGTATGTGAGAGGACTCATACAGGATGTGATTTCATTTAAGCTGGTATCCATAGACTGAAATGGCATTACTTCAGCTGTGTTGAGGCCCAAGAGATTGTATAGCTTTTGAGGAAGGACAGTCTTTAAAGTATGCTGGTGAACACACACATACAACACACACTTTCTGAACCACAGTGAAATTTTGGAGGAGTATAACACTCCTATCTCCCTTTCTTAGGAGGTGTTGGAACCTTGTTCCTTTCTGTACGGTACTAGGTTGCTTTCTTTGAATCTTTCATTTTTATTTGTAATTTTGGAGGGATTGGGTCCGTGTCACGCTCTGATTAGTTGACTTGCTCCAAAATGTAAATTTTCATCCTATTTGTTTCTCCAGCATGTTGAGAAAGGTGAAGACACATCCTGTTCGATACACAAATTACCTTCAGACTCATATAGTATTTTGAAGGCTCTGCTAAGTTAGATGGTAGCACAGGTAGAGTCTATCATTGCTAGACAAAAGCTTTTTTTTTATTACACCTGTATATATTTTTGTTGCTTCTTAGATTTTTCTAACTGCTTCTGTCATTATCCATAAATAGATATCCTTCAGCTGCAGGAAAGTTCAGAAGATCTCTGCAATTCTGTAATTGTTGCATTGGAACAGTTGGTAATTTCTTCTAGTGTTTCTCTATGGTGAGATGTGTTAGAGTGACAGTTGACTTGTAACCTATTGTTTAAAACAATTGTGAGAGAATTTTTTGAGGCTGTTGAAATGTTTATCCGTGCTTGAAAAGTTGAAGTGTCTGGGCATGAGATGCAAGAATAATTACTTTTCATTTCCTTCTAAAGGGAGTTAAGATTGCAAGGTCTGAATAATGAACTTTTGGAATCATAACTGAAAAGTGTCAGCAGTTCTGACATGGTTCCATTTGAAATTTCAGGCACAGGGTGGTGATGGAGTTCTACAACGAATCAAGAGAATAATCTATGATGCCAAGTCTACTGTAGTGGTAAGTTTTATTTTTTGTAACAAATGGTAATGTTGTCAGTAAAGATACAAACCTTTTTCAGAGAGTTTAGAAATACTTTTATATAAACTTGTTCCTTGTTCCTATATGCACATGTGCATGCACACGTAATATATGTGAAGTTTAAGCCTAATTAACTTGATTAAAGTCTGAATAATATTTGCCAGTGTGTTAAATGTTGGATATATGTGACTTCATTTTTTTCACTCCTTTTCTATATTAAAGTATGACATATTTTAAAGGATAGAACAAGAAGAATTCAAAACCTTTTCCTTGACCTTCTTGTCTTCCTTTGACTGAGAGTAATAACACTTTAATGTTCTGAGAAATGTTACGGTTTCAATTTAATTAGTTAGGGCACAGGGGAATTAAACACTGTACTTGATGTGGTTTTGAAACAAATATTTTTATAATTCTTAGAGGTTAGCAATACTTAACAGCATTTTATTGGGAAAATGTATGTAAATTTGTTTCTTCGTTTGTGTTACACAAACAAATGTGCTGTGAATCTAAATTGAAACTTGTATGTTTCTTTGTGTAACTTCCAAACTTTCTGTGCAGTGTTCAGGCATCAGTTTCTGAAACCAAAAGTCTTCCTCTTGTTCAGTGAAGTTTTTCAAGCTACTCTTTAATAGGAAGCTCTCTAATAACAGTGTTTCTCAAGAGGACTTGTGATGACTCAAACTAATCTTTTAGAATGAGGCAGGCACAAATAAGAGTTAAAACTGGATGTTTTAAAGTGTTATTTTAATGCTATTAAAAATTGTTTATCAAGCTTCAGACAATAAAATATGTAGTTGGCATGTTAACATTAATCATCCTATTGGAATGTTGTTGTATCAGTTCTGAGACTTTTTATAAACTTATAGTAGGAATAGTTAAAACGACACCGCCTTTCTGCAGCAAGCTTACTCAGTTCAGATGTTTCTGAATAAACATACAGAATAATAAGAGATAATAATAATAATAATGTAGTAATTTTGAATGTTCAGTGAAGTTTTTTTTTGACTTCAAATTTGTGTTCCAACAGTCAGTATTCAAGAGTTCACCACTTCTGGGATGCTTTCTCTTTGGGTTGCCCTTGGGTGTCATCAGCATTATGTGTTATGGAATCTGCACAGCTGATACAGATGGAGGGGTAGATGAACATGAGGCAGCTAAAAAGGAGAACAGTGATCGGGAGCTCACAGATGAAGGCAGTGAGGAAGAACAAGAAGAGGAAAAGAACGAAAACTATACAGAACTTTCAGATGGAGATCTTAAACAGAAAGACCTATTGGAAAAGAAAAAAGACTGATCAAAGAATTATCTAGAATTTTCAAATAGACTTATTTATTGAAGATAGTCATTTATTGATGATCTTCATGTAAGAGGACCTTTTTGTCTGCATTATGGTAGTTTTGACTTGCATGTGTTCAAATTTTCTCAGATATTGACAGGAAAAAAAAATTGAAATATGGATGTTTTTTATTGTCTTTAACGATTATCAAAGAAGGAATTTGCAGGTACGATTTGACACTTTTTGTTTTGGAAGGTTTGGATCGTTCATTTCCAGAACAGCAAGATAAAGATAATGCAACTTGACATCAGTATATGTGATGAGCTACTAATAATATAGCCCAGCTAAACGCTGATAAAATTAAGGCTGAATACAAAGAAAGTTTAAAAGAGACCTGTAAAGTCTTTCAGAACCTGATAGCTAAAGATAACTTAGAGTTTTTCTAGGAAGTCTCATGTTCTACCTATTGCACATTATTTTTAAAAAATATTTTATCAAGTTAAATATAAGTTGCTATAAATTAGAGGACTTTTATCATGTACTAATATAATTATTGGCAGTCAATAAAAGTTATAATGAAAGTTATAATACACAGATGCATGAGTTGAAAGTTTTGTTACCACTGTAAAGAAAAAAAAGTCTAAGGAGATCAGGAATTTTTTTTTTGGAAAAATGCCATGTGATTTTGAGTCAACCCTTTTTTCTCAACCCTTTTTCCTTTTGGGAGGAGAAAAAAAGAGGAGTTCATAGAATTTTGAATAGCAGGTGTCTAAGTTCTTTCATTTCTTTCTTTTCTCTCTATGAATTGCCTTTTTTTCATTTTTCCATTTTATTTGCATAGTTGGTTGTAAAGAGTAAGTTGAGTTCCTTGCTTTTCAATGTTTTTTTTAAATCTGCAGAATACTTTATGTAGTTTTAGCATGTATGTGAAGAGCGAGATGCTTAAAAAATGTGCTTTGAGTCGTCTTTTACTTGATGTAGAGTTGTGTTATGTTTTAAAAAAAAAAAAAAAAAAGTCAGTTAAGGACAAACCCGTAAGTTTCCTTGGACTTCAGCACAAGTCATTGCTAATAATCAAAATGCTGGACTATTAAGGCAATAAGATGCTTTATTCGTCTCTTTTCATAAGTTTTCAAGTACAAATGAATTATGTTTAATTTTGGCTCAGGATGGAAACCTGTGGCTTTTGACTAAAAAAATGAAAGTGGTCAGTGCAACACCACTGTTCATTCCATAATGTATAATTAAACAAACAAACAAAAAAACAACAACACCCAAATTCTGCTGCACTGCGAGGAAGTGTTTCAACTGTGAGCTTTCATTATTGTGGTTATTTTTGTGTTTATATTCCAAGTAGTATCCCAAGACCTTGCTGAGAAATCTTCTGAGATATGGACCTAAAAATTACAAATACTGTGTAAGAAATAGATCACACTGGGATCCATTACAATTGTAACATTCAACTGCAGGAGTCAAGACAAAAACATGTATCTCAGTCACTTCTTAATTGTATTATCAATCAGATGTGTACTGAACTATTGAAAATTTAGCTTGAAATGTACTGCCATTTTCACCAAATCCTTTTCTCAGCTATATTCAACAAGGCATAGGGAAAAGAAGAGCATCATATACTGGGTGTGTCAGAAGTGATATGCAATTAAGAGATTTACTGTGGTCATGCAAATAGTTTAGAATGCTATCTGAGGGAAATCTGACATTTTCCTTTTTTTTCTTGAATCTCAAAAGGTTTCATAAAGCAACTTCACTGTAGTAATTTCTTCAAATTCATGAAATACTGCTGCTTTTTGAATTCAAGTGTAAGCCTTTTGTTTTTTTCTATAATAAAAACATATAAAAGTGCTTGCTTCTTTTGCTTAATTTGCACTGTGTGAACTTCAGATGTTACGTATTCTGTAGGAGGCAGTATTTCCTGGAACTCCTTTTAAACATACTTTAGGCCCAGAGTAATTCAGTTCAGAAATGCAGCTGGCAGCTTTTAAAAAGAACAATCAATTCAGCTTGTCTGATAACTTCTCTTAAATATTTTGAAAATGTTCTCCAGATAAAGGAGTGAATAGTTCATAGATCTGGGATGCTCACTAAATAAAACAAATGCATTTTTGAAAAAAAAAAAAAAATTAAGTACCAATTCATTCTATTAGCATACTTGCAAATTCCTGTAGCAGTTTCTTTATCAAAGGGAACCTGAGGTAAACTCTTCTATTATACATGTACGTTTTGGAAAGAAATTGATTGAGGGTAGACCTGACACTTGGCCATGTGCAATCCGTTACTGCTTCAGTGTTTGGGTTGTCTTGACAGATGCTGTCCACACTGTGGTGCTCACTGCTTAAAGGATGGCATAATTATATTTTGATAGATCTGATGTGTTGAAGCTGCACAGAGGAGCTTAATGTTCACAAAATCTAAAAGTGAAAGGTTTAGCTTGCTCTGTTTTGGCCCAGAACTAATTTACCCATTCCTCTTTTATCAGCACGTTTGTAGAAGTTCTGCTTGGATGGGAGTTCTGATGGCAGCCAGATGCACAAGTCAGTGAACAAGGTGCTGCAAAACCCGAACCTCTGTAAAGTTTTGCTAATATCCCATGAGACTACAGATGTTTCAGGTTGTATAATACTGTGACAGAGCGGTTCTGGCACTCAGGTCTTTTCAGGGAGCACAGCAGCTTTTTGCTGTTTTGCTGTCATCACTGAATATATTGCTAACAGATTGAATCACATGAAACTGCTGCATGTTATATTGGTATAACTGATGGAGACAGTTTTGACAATTTTGTGTTGAACACTTCAGTTGAACTCTTAAGTTGCAAGGTTTCTGTAGTCTGCCTAGGTGTAGGTATTCCCAAAACAATATCCTTCCTCTGGTTTCTAAAATTTTAACCATTTTAAAGGATTACTCCTACTATCCTCTACTTTGATTTACTGACACTGACAACCATTTAGCAGCTGGTGCAAACTTCCCTGATGCTAGCAAGCTTCTTTCTGGTTATACACCAAGGAACATAGAAGTGTTTGCAGTTGTTTAACAAGGATAAATAAGGCTATTTTACACAGAGCATGATTGAATGGAGAATTGTGGCTTTTAACAATAAAACCTAAAAGGTCTGGAAGATCCTTTGATGAGGAATGAAGAAACCTTAAAGGCTACTAATATGGAGAGAAATAATGTTGTTTTCTGGCTGAATATCCCCATAAGTTTAGATTGGAGAAGAGAATTGTTTACATTAGCTGACAAGATGTACACTAATTCAGCAATTTTACTGAAATATGGTTTTGCTTTTGTTGTGTATGCTTCTGCCACTTCACTTTCGTTGCATCACTTCTGGTACTCAGCAACCCTTATTGCTAGTTTGACATAGTCTTTGGTTGGGCTAACAACTGTCATGTCTAGACAGGTGGACAGTTTTATTCTCCCTTAAGTAGCCTCCCTGAAGAGATGGAAAGCTCAAGGGGATGAAAATGCATAGGCAGAAGTGGGAATGGGAGAAGAAATGGAGCAGGGTCCATCTATTCTGTCTGATTTATGTTTGATATGGATGAACTATGTTTAATATTAACACCTACTAGCTACGCAGATAATGTAAGTACTTTCAAAAGAAATAACTATTTATATAGTAAAATTTTAGCTTTTTCATTATGTTTTTATCTACAAAGTAAACTTTTGGCTGGGTAAGTTTGCCCAACATTGTAGCGTTACTACCCAATCACCGTTATTTTTTGATGTTTATGCTGTTTATCAGCAGAAGCATATACTGCAAGTCACTCACAGTACTATAGCTTGATGTTCTTCATCTGAAGTAAAAAAAGAAACAAAAATAGCTCTTCTGTTTCATGTTAGGTTGCTACACCACTAATTTAAAGGAATGATGACTGAGACTATACTTAAATATAGGCAAAGTTAGCAACTTGTAGTCTTAATCACCTTGTAGTCTTAATGCTTCCAGGAATTAAGGATCTAATCAATAATATGGAATTTGCATTTTTACCTTAAAAAAAAAAAAGCTTTTTTTTTTTTTAAAAAAAGTTTCAATCGTTGCTGCCAATTTATTCTTGTTACTTGTGCAGTAAATGTTGACTTCTAATCCAAATCAGATTATATACTTTTGACAAACTAAAAACTTTTCAGTGACTCAGTATTTAAGAAAAAAAAATAAAGTCTTTTGGGAGTGGCTTCAAACCATAGGCTAAATAAGAATATGACTTAAAAATGTAGGTATTAAAGCCACTCCCAAAATATTTTTTTCTTTTATCATTGAATCATTTGGGCTTAGAACTGACTAATTTTTAGAAGTCTTCTTTTAGTGTGCTTCTCTAGAAGAATTTGAATATCCTGACAGTACACTGTAATTTAATAAATAATTGAAATGTAGACCGATGCTCTGGTTAATCACTGGATTTTTTTTCTTTGCTTTTGTAAAATATCTCTTTTGATCTTACATTTCCTTCTTATGTACTGAGTCAATTGGGCTACTTAGGGCCTCTTGCATGACCACTGAACTCACCCAATATGTGGTCCTCAGGTCTATGTTAAGTGTGATTGAATAACATGTTCTAAAAGCAGACTCTGCAAAAAACAAATATGTGATACTGAAGATACTAAAATATCAGTGTTTACATAAGATATTTGTAGACATTCTGTTTGTCAACAAACTCTTCAGTCTTCAAGTATCAGAGTAACTTTCTTGTCCCAAAATATATTGTTTGGTAGAATGGGAGGAATTATTTAAAAAAAAAAAAAAAAAAAAAAAAAAAGTGATCCTACAGTAGACTGCATCCCAAGGAGGTGAAGACATATTCTTTATAGAAGCTTAAGGTTTCTAGGAGCAGAATTACCATTTGGGGTAAAAAAATCTTTTATTTCAGGTGGAAGGAAGCTAATGCTTCCTTCTTTTTAATCACAACGAAAATTGTATTTTGGGGTATTTCCTGGTATACAGAAGATAGGAGAAATAACTGCTGGTCCAGACAAGTCCCCGGCAATGCATTAGTTTCTCCTGAGCTGACAAAAGAGACTAATTGCCTTCAGCAGATTTACCGTTAATAGCTGTGTCTGAGTTTTAGTGGGGGAAAATTATAAATTACATTTTGCCTTCATGCAAAGCTATGTTTGATGCAAAGAAAAGCACTTGAGAACTTAGTATTTCCATCTGAAGGTTTAACTATCTCCCCTTCCTTTTTTTCCCAACCTCTTGAAAATAAGTATTTTTAAAAATGAATGCATAAGAAATGCATATTTTAATTCTTTGACTCATCTATGAAATCCCAAAATCATGTCCTGAATGCCACAGGTTGCTAGAGGTAACACTATATGTTGTATGGTTAGCTTTTCAAAATTTATCTTGTCCTGAGAGTTATTTAGTGAAACAGGAAATATGAAGAGGCTTTCAAATGAGGTTGAAGGAGAAGTATTTTTCCAAAAGGTAAACAGGATTATTGTTCTGTGTTGAGTGTCTCTGACATACAGATGTACCAAAGTTTGAAAAATATACTTTGGAATGGACCTTTAAGTAGACTCTTGTCTCATATGCTTTAAAATAGAAGGATTTCTAGCAGAGTAGGAGTAATACTTGATTTTTAGAACAAGTTTTAAATGCATCTTGACCTGAGAATAGCATATTTATATATTTACACTTCGCAACAAGCTGTTAAAATTTGAGTGGGTTTCAAGAGGAAAGCTATTAGCACATTCAAGTAAAGTTAAGTTTTAGTTCCTTGTGAGCACCTGGAATTCAAGCCTAGTGAAGAAGCACAGTATTCTTTTAATGGGTTGTAACAGTGAAAGAACCTGCTGAGACAACAGTTGTCAGAAATGTAAATGCTTACATGTGCTAGGAAGAATGCCTCCATTTGCTCATTTAGCTTTGATTTTCTATATATATCCTGAGCCTTTGCAATCAAATTGCAGGCATTGTTACCTAATGGAGAATTATTATCTACAGCATAATCCCAGGAAACAAGTCATGAAAGTACTTGTAGATAATTGTAAATAATTTGTAAATAATGTTTGTGAGGTGTGAGGAATTTTATCATACTGACATCTATAACATGGATGTCCAAAAGGTGTGATAGTGGCTAGAAATGTGTGGCATGAAGTTCATAGTAAGGTCTAAAGGCACGGTGATCTAAAGTAAGAATACTCCTAATGTTAAGGTGCAGTGGTGACAGGGAAAGTTGTAAGGGTAGTCCATAATAAAACAACAAAGCTCGTAACATTCACATTCAAATAATATATTAATCTATCGTGTCAGTCTTTTTAAAGGAGTGTTTATAAGACTGAACCTATGTGAGGATATGAACCATGTTGGAAAGAAATAGTGAAAAGTTTCTGTAGCAGTGGTAGTTCTTCTCATTTCTTCTTTTTAGAAGGAAGAAAAGCCCCAGTGCAGATTCTCAGTGTGATCCAGTACAGATGGGCTCCAGCACTGTTTTTTTTGTCCAATGTAATTTCTAGAACCAGGAGCTTCTGCTGAGCAGGAGCTTTGTTACTATCCACTACAATGGCATGGGTAGCCCCATGTGTTGAAAGTGTTGGAAGTTGGCCACAATAAGCCTAAGCATGGAGGTAGCAGAGATTTCAGGAGCCTCAGCTTTGACGTGCTGGCTGTGCGCTTCTCTGGGTAGTTTTAATGACTGATTTTAATTTCTGATTTCAGTTTTAATGACTGAAGACACAGGGAAAAGGACACTTTCAACACACTTTAGGAAATAGTCATTGCATTGCTGTGATGATGTAGCATAATAAATGAGCTATGGAGGTGAGGAGGCATAGAAGCCTGTAAGCTATTTCCTCTGTTCAGGCCCATGCAAGCTTGGTTGACACGAGGACACAGCCACTGTTTTGGGGACAGTGAGTTCATGATCACAGATGCAAGCTGGTCTTCAGGCAATGAACTTGCCCTGTCATGTTTAAATTAGAGTGTAGACATGCCATAGAACATTAAGCTCAGTTTCTAGCCATCTTCCTTTGACGTGTAGTGCACTTTTAGGCAAGTTGCTTAGGCCATAGTTTCATTATGCTGCAGCTTTAATGACAACGCTGGCCTAAGGAGTTTCTATCCTCATGCCTTTGTACGCTACCCTTCAAATTAGGGCCGTACAAACTGTTGGAAATGCATTACTGTAAGTGGATGAAGGAACTGATCTGTGTGAGTGTAGTCCCTTGGACAGAACAGCATGCCAGGGTAAGAGACGTGGATTTGGAAGCAGCAGCAGAGTGGGAAACTTTTTTTTTTTTTTTTTTTTTTTATCATGATAAGCTTACTTTCTTGTCCTAGGTATTTATTTCATCTTTTGCTTGCTCCATTCGGAAAACAAAAGTGATTTGACTGAGTCTCCACAGTAAAGAAACTGTGGGTTAATATTCCACAATCCCTCCCTCAGCACTGTAGCAGTATGTTTTGTGATGTATCTTAACATTAGCCTGCCAGGGGATAGCTAAAATGGAAAAATCTGAGTCCTGACACATTAGACAGAATGCATCTTTCACAGAGTATAACTAGATAGGAGCAGGAAGGACACTTCTCAGAGTGTAACCATGGGCAATCACTGTCATAGTGATAGGATGACTCACTAAGTTATACATTTATAGATAAGTTCTCCTTTTCTGCTTTACAGTTCTGTAAGTACATTTAAACACGCAGACTGTTTGATGTCTGAGGCCAGATAGAGCAATCCTTTCCATTTGTGCGTGGCCACCTTTGCAGATAACAGGAGTTGCATTATGAAAAGGAACAGGGTTTCCAGACTTGCATTTTAGGAGAGAAATCTGTCTCATATGTTGAGAGAGAACTACATGAATTTTAGACTATCTAGTCTGGCATGTAGCAATTACAGTTTTTGGTGGAATTTTCTGTATGAGAATGTAAGAGCTTTGTGAGGAGGATAGATATAAGAACCAGGTGCATGGGAGGATCAAAGAAAAATCTCGAATGTCTTCAATGTTTTATTTTGGAAGTACTTTTCCCTCTAACCCAAGTTAGATGAGAACGTTGTGGTTGTAATCTTAGAGAAACACAGAATACTATATATGCATACTTTGTTCCTAATAACTTGACAGAAAAACAAAAGATGCCTTTAGCCAGAGATGCATGGTGATGCATTAAGCAACAACTTCCACAACTTGTCTGAAAAGATTGCTTTCTTCAATCAGTTATTCATTTCTATTTATTAGTTAGCATATCTGTTCTGTTTAGTTTCTCTTATTTTCCTCTTTCCTCTAATTTTCACTGTCTCATCTCTTTGTATTGTGCCCTCTAACAATCTTACTACATTTCCACTGCCCTTTTCCAAGCTTTTTTGATTCTCCTTTCTTTCTCTCTCTATGTAGCAGCAGTCAGAAATATACAGAAAATATCAGATGATGAAGAAACAATCTGTAGTTAAAAATCTTCAGACTACTGTGTGGCCTTTCAGGCTGTTTCATAATGATGGTTCTTCTGTAGTGACTCACCATGTTGGCAGTCTGGCATCTTACTTAGGCTTGTATATTGGTTTGGACTGGCTGAGATGAGATTAATATAGTATTTTATTAAAATAAGGGGAAAACTTGTTACAAGTAACACGTATGGATTTGAGATTTAACATATCTGTATGCAGTAAGTAAACATTTTTTCTATCAGCCCTGGGTATTTGTTAAATTTCAGTTATATATTTAGAAACTGCAAATTTTAAATTTGCCTCATTTGAGTTTTTACTACAGTTATGAAAGAATTTAAGACTTGCTTTCAATGCAATCCATGCAGATAAGCAATTGCTAATTAATTCTATCCTGACCTAAGATGATAAACATGCTCTTGCAAATTACTTCCTTCTTTCTAACCAATTATTAATTTATATGATTAAAATACTGTGGAAACAAACTTATCTGCTACTCCTGTTGTTCATATAGTCTATCTTTGGATCAGCAATTGATAATAGTTAATTAGAATACGGATGCATGGCATATATTTTTCAGACTGAAAAAAAACACTTTTTTTTTTTTTGAGAGCTTTTATTTCCTCACCATCTCCTGTTTTTATAGTTTTGAGTGAAATCTAGAGAAAGCAGATATGAATGTTATCTCAAAGTGAGTCATTCTAATGTAATGACACAATGTCTGTGGCGCAAACAATTGTTATTACTAAAGAACATGTGTTTGTTCTCTTGGCAAAACCATTTTAACTGAGCACAATTAATATTATATATTCCAGAATGCTGTAACAACACTGATTCTCATCCAGCCACGGTATATCCACTGAGACATCTTTCTCCTTCCCTTTCCTAATGTAAGCAAGCATCAAAAGAAACAAACTAATGGGCCACCTGTATGTACAATAAATGTTGTACAACTGATCAGCTATATGGGTAATTCACATAATGAAAATATCTCATTTTGTTTGTTTTAAACATGACTAATGTTTTTGTAATATTCTCAATAATACTTCCAAATTAATTCAAAATGTTTACATTTCAGCAGAACCATAAGGTCTATGGATTCTTCAAAGCTTTCTACCACTATAGTTTGCTACCTTTTGCAAGATAATTTTTAGGGGAACCGTTTGTCACAGGCATTATGTTAGCCAAGTTCTATTTGTGCAATTTCTAAATTTCTGCCTATAGAAAAGGATAGCAAAAGTGATGATTCTACAAAGTCTCTGTTGTACAATGAAAGACCTAAACATCACAAATTAAAAGCTAATTTGCCTGTGATTATTAAAGCTTAGGCATTAAGACAATTAGCCACTAAGGTCACATAATTTCTGGTTAGATAGGTGTTGGTTTTCTACAATGAGCTGAAATGGTTGATTTTACGTAACCAAAATAATGAGTGTAGTTTAAGCTTTGCCACAACTCAGGTCTCCCAGAAAAACTGTAGTTGTCTGGTCCTGCAGCATCATGACTAAGATCTGATAAACTGTAGTTCATTTAAATATTTGAACCATGGTCTCTGGAGATGAAAGAAACTAAGATGGCAATATCTAAGTTAACAGATTAAGTTAACGGATTGTTGAAGAAAAATATCATCTTCCTGTCAACTCTGTAAAACCCAGCTGTAAGAAACAGAATTTTTAGACAATGTTCTTCTATCTCAGTGCTTTTGGATTCCACCAATTAACAGGCTGTTCAGTACTTTCATGCTGTTCTAGAGTAACTTGCTGTGTAATGGTATATAATCTACATTTATAATTTTACAGACCTTATGTATCTGCATGGTCACTATGTGACTGTCACTGTGATTTTAGGTGATCTAAAACTTAAAAATAAATTTACCACTAATAAAATCTCATACAGGTGTTAAAATCTCATATAGGTGTTACTATACTTTAATATTTGTATCTTTTTAAATTCATATATTCACACATAAGAGCAATATTAAATAATTGTTTAATTATCCATTCTTCCAGTTGTCTGAAATCAGGAAGAGAATCACACTGGTGAATAAAAGTGGGGAAAAATTATTATAACCATCAGTTGTTTGTATATTTCAATTTTTTAACAGCATGTGACTCAATTACTAGGGAGTTTAATAAGGAAAATGCAGATTGTCTTCTCTGACAAATAGATTTAAAATACCACGGGTGGTCTGTTCCATAGAAAATTAAAAGAGCATCTCTGAAGTGAACAATATGCATTTTTAAATAATAACTAAGACAGTGCTGGACTGTTCCTTCTGAAAACAGACTATTGAATTTAATTGGGATTTCAAATCTTAACCTTCCAGCAGTGACTCTCTGTAAATATGTTAATATTAGTAAATGCCAAGTGTATGAATCTACCTCAGTATGTTAATGTGTAATCTTAATTATTAACAGTCTAATCCAATCCTTCTAGTGCAAGACCACTGGAAGTCTCTGAAATATAATTATACATTTAGAAATAATTCAATGAGAAAAAAGCATAGTGTTTTTCAAAAGAATTTTTGAAAAATAATGTTTTCAAGTCTCTGCCTTTAATGTTTTCTCTTTGCAAATGTTCTAACGTGAGCTCCTTGTGAGCCGCACCACTCAATGGATAGAATGTGCTTTGTGACTCAGCACTTACTACCAACTAATACAGCCTAGAAGTGAATTTCAATGTTTTATGCCTTAAAATAGGCTATGCAGTGTAAAATTCTAACATACATTCTTACATTTGAGAGATTTTTTTTTTTTGGTTAATAAAAAAAAACAACTAATCAGATTATATTAGGAAAGAAATATTTGCTGTGAGGGCGATCAAACATTAAACAGGCTTCCTAGAGAGGTGGTTGATGGCCAGTGCCTGTCAGTTTTCAAGAGGCATTTGGACAATGCCTGTTAATTTGCCTCACTAATAAGCTTTAACTTTTGGTTAGCCCTGAAGCAGTCAGGCAGTTGATGATCTTTGAAAGTCCCCTCCAACTGAACTGTTCTACTCTATTACTACCAACAATGACTTAGTTCAGCTCTAAAAGGTGTTTGTTGAATGCTGTGTTTAACTGACAGAAGTTTAACCTAATGTTGCAGTATTAGCTGTAGAGCCAAGTTACCTGTTATTTGATTTTTTATAAACAAATTTTCTAAAATGCTCTGCTACCATCTTGAGCTGTTGCTTGAGTAGTCCAAAATAAGATCTTACTACAGGTAGGTACAATTGCATGTATCTAAAATGGTGAATTTGCTTGAAAATTATCATGCTGTGTGGTCCCATGTGGGCTTTCAGTATGTTGTGGGTAATGCTGTTTCCAAACAAACAACATCAAAAACAGCCCTTATTTTTTTTAGAGGGTTTGACTACTTATTTTTTAGAAGGTTTGAAAACTTAATGCATTTGATGTTACTCTTATGGCCCATCCATGAATATGCTATATTTTTCCAGGCTGGGATACTCTTCAATCCTCTTTTTAAAACAGAGGCTGTAGAACAAAGCAGACTAAATTTACATGTAGATAGTTATTAGTTTCAGTATTTTTTCCTTATGCTATTCTACTCAGCTGAAGTTTGTAAATATATGTATTTCCAATATAAATATACTCTGTTCTAGAAACATTCCTAATGTGATCCATCATGTAATTACCATAAACCTGATTGTCTAGGATTCTTAGATCATATTTCCTACTTAAATACAACTTCATTGGAACTGCCTAATAATTTTTTTTTTTTTTTACACTTTGAACCAATGGAGCATTAGCTTCTCTTTACTCACTTTTTTTCCAACAAAACTTTTAAATTCCTTTTCTGAGAACTTAATAGAGCTGTATGCTATAAGCCAGCTTCCTTCACTAAAAAAGGAAAGGCCAATGTAAAGGAAGTCAACAGTCTCAGCTTCTCATGTGACTGACTGTTTTTCATAAATCATGTTTTATGTCTGTTTCATGCTTAGAACACACAGCAATTGAACACTTTAGCAGTCGGACCACGATGAATATGACTCTCATATAGGATTTGCTTGAAAGAAGATAAAAGCATTTATAATAGTGGACTTTTTTTAATCACAATTTTTATTTTAATGCTGTGCTAGTTTCATGAATGAAGGAAAAAAAAAAAAGCAGCTTGATTATGTGTTATAACCATTTTCAGCTACCTCTTTCAAAGTTATTAGTAATCATATTGGACAAAGAAGTCACCAAAAGATGCAACAACATGCCCTATATGTCTTACTTGGCTACTTTTTTTCTTCACTTCTGATTATAATGAATGCTTTCTATTGTATCATGGCTTTTTTTTAAAAAAATATATATATATATATTTTTTTTTCTAGTTGTGTTTAGATTCACATTTAAGCTCACTGTTGCATAGTGATTATTTAATAAAAAAAAGTTATATATAGAATCTAACTTACAGTCTATCATTAAAGTCTTATTAAAGCATTAGTCTTTTTTTTTTTTTTCTGTTTAATGGAATGGATTTTATTTTATAAAAAATGTTGACTACTTAATCTGTTTAAATTTCTCTTTTCTGAAGTCTGGGAAGGAAAACTCAAATTAAGTATAGGTCTAAGAAGAAAGAATGCTATTTCACAGAATCACAGAATTTCTAGGTTGGAAGAGACCTTAAGATCATCGAGTCCAACCTCTGACCTAACGCTAGCAGTCCCCACTAAACCATATCCCTAAGCTCTACATCTAAACGTCTTTTGAAGACTTCCAGGGATGGTGACTCCACCACTTCCCTGGGCAGCCTGTTCCAGTGCCTCACAACCCTTTCAGTAAAGAAGTTCTTCCTAACATCTAACCTAAAACTCCCCTGGCTCAACTTAAGCCCATTCCCCCTCGTCCTGTCACCAGGCACGTGGGAGAACAGACCAACCCCCACCTCTCTACAGCCTCCCTTGAGGTACCTATAGAGAGCGATAAGGTCGCCCCTGAGCCTCCTCTTCTCCAGGCTGAACAAGCCCAGCTCCCTCAGCCGCTCCTCGTAGGACTTGTTCTCCAGGCCCCTCACCAGCTTTGTCGCCCTTCTCTGCACCCGCTCAAGCACCTCCATGTCCTTCTTGTAGCGAGGGGCCCAAAACTGAACACAGTACTCGAGGTGCAGCCTCACCAGAGCTGAGTACAGGGGGACGATCACTTCCCTAGCCCTGCTGGTCACGCTGTTTCTGATACAAGCCAGGATGCTGTTGGCCTTCTTGGCCACCTGAGCACACTGCTGGCTCATATTCAGCCGACTATCCACCATCACTCCCAGGTCCTTCTCTGCCTGGCAGCTCTCCAACCATTCCTCTCCCAGCCTGTAGCTCTGCTTGGGGTTATTGCGCCCCAGGTGCAGGACCCGGCACTTGGCCTTGTTGAACTTCATGCAGTTGACCTCAGCCCATTGGTGCAGCCTATCCAGATCCTCCTGCAGAGCTTTCCTACCCTCAAGCAGATCGACACACGCACCTAACTTGGTGTCATCTGCAAACTTACTGAGGGTGCACTCAATGCCCTCGTCCAGATCATCAATGAAGATATTAAAGAGGACCGGCCCTAGTCAGTTTTACTTTTATTAGTTCAAGAATTTCTCAATGCATCTTTAAAAATGAACTTGAAAGAGTGTTAACTGAGTGTTTCAGAAAGTTAAGTGCTTAACATGCCAGAAATATCCAAACTGTTGTATGTTTTATAATATGTTGATGGATTGTCATAAAAGGTATTTTTAAAGGTCAGTACAGTAGCAGAGTACAGATTTAAATGCAGATTTTTTATGGTATAATAAAATACATGAGAGATGAATTTATAACAATAAAAAATGGGGCACAGGAAAGCATTATCTAACTCTCAGCAAATTATGAAAGACTCTAAAACAAATTCCTGTGATGCATAACTTCAACACGGTTTCCCTGAAATAGGGACTGAAAGAGTGTAGTAAAACCATGTGAAAATATATTTTATTAAGGGATATAGGCAGCGTTTAAGGAATATGTTAGATTTACTTCATTAAAATATTTAATCTCTGCTTTCCAGTGTGGAACATTTATTGCAGTTTTGTTATATGCACAAAGGGGAGCAAAAAGGTAGTGGAAGTTCGGCAGTACTGGAAAGTACTGTTAAAGAGTGCATCTGTCCTAGTATAACATATGTAATATATGATATGTTTGTCCATAGAAAAAATATATATATTTTTTTAATACTGTCATAATGACAAACCTGTTCTTAGAGCCAGATCAGTGTTTTCTGAGATTGGAAGCTCTTTGATGTCCTAATGAAGGCAAATGGAAGTTCAGTATAAATGTAGAACCTGTTCTACGGGAATCCTTTGTTGACCATGGTAAATGACAAATGTTAGATAGCAAAGAGTTAGCACCTCTTTGAGGTGCTGCTAAACCTCTCCTTTCTGTGCATGAGGCTTTTATAAAAGTGTTTGCTATTACTTACACACAGGTAAAATGGATTATCCCTGTAATTACAGTTTTGTATGTGAAACATCAAACAGTTAAATATATATATATGGTTATTGCTGGGATTAAACCATGAGCTGTATGTTATTAGCTTGTTTGTAGCACTTAATGCAGGCTGTAAGTAAGGTGTTTGTAAATCTTGCATAATGCCTTAACACATTATTATTGTAATCGTGTCATATCTTATATTATTTCACTGGGTTTTGGTTTAAATTATATTGCTGTGGAGTGTTATCAGTTTTAGAAGTTTTCATATCGTGAGCATGAGTAGCAGGCATCATGCCTTTGGAATTTCTTCAAAGTGAGCAAGTAACATGCTTCAGCAATATGTATGAACTTGCTTCATCATGGTGAGGTTGATGAAATATGTGTTGCTCTGTGTCTTAACATGCCCATGGTTTTTATGCAGTATATTGGTTAACAAATGCAAATCCTGAACTATATTATTGCTTTCAGGAAGGAAACAAATGCTTAGAAGAATAATCAATTTTGGATAGATTTGACATCCTTCATTTGTTAAATAAAATAAAATATTTGAAAATAAAAACGTTTTTTTGGTGTTTGTTTTAAACAATAGTTTCTCAGTCCTTTCTCCTGTCTCCTTAACAACTTTTATAAAGCTTTCATTGGGGCCAATGTGTCCTATGTTCTAAAAAATATTTCCTGAACAAGTTAAAAATTAGCTGTAGAGGAAAACTAGTGGTTTTGACTGCAATGTTCTAGCTCATGATGGGGGGACAAAGGGGGCAGTTCATAAATTTGCTGTAATTGAGATTAAAAAAAAAAAGAAAAGTGAGATGCATATTTAATTAACACTGACTTTTCACCTGTGTGATGGAGAGAGGAAAACTTTGTCATGAGATCTCTAGATCACATAAATGCAATTTGAGAGGTAAGAGTTAGTCACACCACTGTTTGGTTTGAAGCAAATTAAATAGATTAATTAAAATAGCTCCAGATCCTTGTTCATTAGTTACTTTTTAACCATGTGTGTAACAGGACTGATTCCTCTTTCCAGAGCAGTAGAGCAGTGATAAAACTCGGGTAATTTTTTCATTCCCCTTGGCAATCTGTTCTCAGTAGTATGTGAGTATCAAAAATTGATCTGATTAGAAAAAAAGAAAGTTGGTGATGATTCTTGGTTTCAGAGACAGAGAGGTACTTGCATGCCTATGCTTTTAGGTGTTTGTTTATTATAATAATCATAGATACATAGCTACTTTTTGTATGAGCTAGTCTTTGACTCTCTGCTCTATGTATAAAGGATAGTTTAACTTAAAGATGGTTTCACATATCAGTAAAGGGAGAGAAATATGGGATATTTCTCTTTAAATATTGCCAATATAAATTAAAAGATAAATTAGTTGTATTTGTTTTCTTCTCCAAAGAAGCATGAAGAATTTTAATTTTCGCAACATCATGCTTTCTCTTGCAAAGGCGGAAGGCAGAATTTCGAACTGGTGCACAAGGCTGATGACAATCTCTATCCACAACACCCTCTGACATTTTTCTTTAAATGATTTACTATTTGGATGATCGTTAGCTGGAAAGGAAAAATATGTTTCCCTAAGCATTCAAGACATCCAGGCTCATACATCTAATTACTATTCTTTAGAAAGATGATGGCACATTTCAGTGTAATTATTGCTCAGCTGGATGTGTTCTTATGGAAAAAAAAAAAAGGACTCATTTCACATTATTGTATAAAATGTTAGGATGATATTCTCTAACACATGGTGTTTGAAACCAGCCAAAAGTAGACTCGATATTCTTACTGATTTTTAAGTGAAGCAAAACTGTTTTCAATAAATCTTGTGAATATTTATTTTCTTTGTAAAGAAGCTGAGAAATTGATGTTTAATAAAAAGTTTTAAAATATAATTGAAAGCAGGAGTGGACAAAGACATTACCGAAGATAGCTGGCTAGCTTAAAAGACTGTGAACTAAGACTGTGGCTAGTGTAACTTCAACAAGCAGAGAATCCATACTTGTATATAGAAAAGTAGCCCAAAGTGTTTTAGTATGTCCTTAACATACAGTACTATTTAAAACCTGACTAGAAAAACTGGAAGGTGCTGCTTGAAATACGTGATACCTGGGTGTGTAGATGTCTCCCTGCTCATTTTCATGATGCAATTAAATTTCCATTCCATTTTTTTTTTTTTAATACCATGTTAGTGAACTATTTTCCACCGTTGGAAAATACTTATATTACTTATAAATACTGATATTGAAGTGCTAAGACTAAAGGTATGAGCTAGATTCTCTTTCTGTATGTCAAATGGAATTTGGGAGGTTTTTGCACTTAAAAAAAATACTAAAATAACTGTAAAAGGAACTGAAAGCAGACTCTTATTCAGAATTTTCTATTGAAAATAATGTCATGATGTCACAATTCAGCATTATGTTTTTTTGCTCATATGTGTTAGGTGAAGACTGTCTGAGTGTAATAGGGAACACTGCTAGGCAGTCATATATGAATTACTAGTGGTCTTGGTATAATAAGATGCACATCCAATTCTGTGCTACATTTTTCATAATGTGTGAGAAGATTTCACTAAAAGTTGCACAAACAACTTGTTTATGCCAATTTTCAGGATGAACCAAAGGATGGACAAGTTCAGCAGGCACCTTAATACTTACGATTCCCTCTAGTGAGCATAATAATATTATCTAATGCATCCTGATAAATTAAAATACAAATAAAAATAAACTCCCCCAAAACAGCTATCTGCTTTTGAATTATCTAATGTGTTTTGATAGTATAAATTGATGCTGAATCAAGAATAACTACTTAATGTTTTTCAAAACACTTGTACGGTGTTTCCTATACTTAATGCTTACTGAATAAGAGTTGTATTTTGAATCTAAGTTAATGTGTTAGTTCCATATATTTTTTTTTATTATTATTATGAAGATGGTGACACCTATGTAGCTTCCACAAAATGTTAATGATTACTTTGTAAGTTTGTTATTTAGTAAAGCTTTATAAGTATAAACTGCATATCAGAAACTGTTGGAGAAAAGATAAAATACAATGAAATTGCACTGTTAAAAATCTTACTGTAGCCACTCTAATTGTTAAATGACACTCAATTGCTAAATGACATATCAAAGATCATCTTATCAAAAAGTAGAGATCTCAAACAAAACAAATAATACTTGTTTTTTGAAATAAACAAAAACTATTGACTCAGGAAATTCTACTAAATGGGAGACCAGAGCCTTCAAAAACAGGTGTTGGTTTTTATACCTGCATGTACAGCTGTGTTTGTAAAGAAGTTGGAAGTATTTGATGCATCATTCTCATATGATGTTTGTACACCATGCTTTTATAGGAGCCAGAAACATTTACTACTTCCTATTGAGGCACATCATCTGTCTTCATGCTAGCCCTGGCTTGTGTTTTGACCATCTTTCAGACACAGCCATTAGTGTTTGAGTTGAGCTCCTTGCGACACAGTAATAATCTAGTGGCAAAAATTTGTTGGAGGAACAGAGCTTGAACTGGATGAGCAATCCAAACTGGAATGGAGCCTCTTACATGTATAAAACCAATACATGAAGGTACTTCCAGCACCTGGGAGCAGTTGTTCTCTCTTTATCTTGCACCTTGCTTGCCTCCACCTAAACTGGCACTTCCATCTCCCTGTCTCTCTTTTTTTGTGCTGAGTGGTGCGGAGTCTAATTGGAGGCCTGTGCTAGCAGTGTCACCCAGGGGTCAGTACTGGGTCCAGTCTTGTTCAACTTATTCATCAACAACCTGGATGATGGAATGGCGTGTGCCCTCGGCAAGTTTGCTGATGACACAAAACTCAGAGGAGTGGCTGATACCCCAGAGGCCTGTGCTGCCATTCAGAGGGACCTGGACAGGCTGTAGAGTTGGACTGAGAGGAACAACAAGTTCAACAAGGACAAGTGCAATGTCCTGCACCTAGGAAGGAATAACCCTAAGCACTGGTACAGGCTGAGGGCTGACCTGCTGGAGAGCAGCTCTGCAGAGAGGGACCTGAGAGTCTTAGTGGACAGCAGACTGACCGTGAGTCAGCAATGTGCCCTTGTGACCAAAAAGACCAATGGTATCCTGGGCTGCATTCAGAAGTGTTGCCAGCAGGTCAAGGGAGGTGATCCTGCCCCTCTATTCAGCCCTGGTGAGGCCACACATGAACTATTGTGTCCTGTTCTGTGCTCCCCAGTACAAGAGGGACATGGAAATACTGGAGTGAGCCCAGAGGAGGGCTACGAAGCTGATTAGAGGATTAGAGCACCTTTTGTACAAGGACAGGCTGAGAGAACTAGGCCTGTCTAGCCTGGAAAAGAGAAGACTGAGGGGAAACCTCATCAATGTGTACAAATATCTGAGAGAAGGGTGTTGAGAGAATGGAGCGTGTCTCTTTTCAGTTGTGCCCAGTGACAGGACGAGAGGCAACAGGCACAAACTGAAGCACAGGAAGTTCCGGCTGAATGTGAGGGGGCATGTCTTTACTGTGAGTGTGCCAGAGCACTGACACAGGTTGCTCAGAGAGGTTGTGGAGTCTCCTTCTCTGGAGATATTCAAAACCCACCTGGATGCCATCCTGTGCAATGTACTCTAGGTGATCCTGTTTGGCGGGGGTTGGACTAGATGATCGTTAGAGGTCCCTTCCAACCTCAGCCATTCTGTGATTCTGTGAAACCTTCCATTCTGTACTCTGTGCTTTACTTATACTGCTGAAAAGGGAGTTCCATGATTCATTAAAAACAGTTCCTAATCCCCTACCATTGGGAAGGCTCTGAAAGCTTATGCAAATGTCATTAAAGCAATGTCATTACCTGACATTCCAGCAAATGTGTTGCCCAGATCTGCTGTCTCGTCTTCCTGAATGAGCAGAGAAATCACCAGCTGCCAGGCCCAGCAATCTAAAAGTAAACAAATAAAATAAATTTGCAAACAAATTGAAAAAAAAAAATGAAATCTCTGTTTTTTTTTTTTGTTTGTTTGTTTTTTGTTTTTTTTTTTTTTTAGACATTCCCCCTTGTCCCCCTCAAAATCTTTGTAGCATTGGAGCCTATAAGAAACTATGCTATTTCTCACTGAAGAAAGAGTGTCTGTATATATATACATCTGTATGTGTATATATAAACTAAATATCTGGGGGTTGCATCTCTGATCCATTAGGTCCTCCTTACTTTGTGTACACAATGCTGTCTTCAATATATACCATGGTTTATATATATGGAAGATATACTGTATAGACATTTCAAACAGGACAAAATTTTAAGAATCTCTTCCAGTTAGTTTTAACTTCTGATTCTTCTACTCCCAAGTGCTTAAAATAAAAACAGCAAAGAGCTGTGTTTTATTTATTTATTTATTTATGTAGAATAAGTAATGCATGGGTAATCTTAGAAATCCTGAAAAAGCTGTGTCAGGTACTGAACTTAGATTGTCAGAACCAAAATACTTTCTTGCCTCTGTTTTTAACATTAGAGAATTCTCAGGCGAAAACAAGAACTCTTTTATTGAAAGTATTAGTACTTGAGACTAATAGTTCCATTTGTTTGTTCATTTGCTTGCGGTGATGGAGATCTACACTCTAGACCTGTTCCTTGGGATTCTGAGCTCTAGTCCTTGGGATTCTGATTCTCTAGTCTTTCATGAAGAAATTTTAAAGGAAAATCTAGGAAAAGTCACAGGAGGAAAAAATATGTTTTTAAACAAGAAGTAGACATTCAAAGTTGAAGCTTTAAATTAAAGTGTGGAATAGGAGCCAACTTGAATTCTTCAAGATAGCGAAAAACCTCCTGTGATCCAACCTAATGTCCTTCTCTGTTTTATTCTTTGAACTCACACTGCTCAAACTGAATCTATTTCAAATTAGCATTGCCTGTCTGGGTAAGAGATCCATATCTACTTCATTGCTTGGGCAGTTAGACCAGTGGGTTGTAATCACAGGCCTGGTTTCTCTGTGTGGGAAAGTTACTGTTGAGTGACCTGAGGTTTGAATTTACAGTACTACTAGCCTATTCTACTTCCGTTTTTAATACGGTTGTGAACAAACTCCTTTGAAAGTGAACCTACAGTGCTCAAAGTATTTTACCTAGCAAATTGCTAAACTATAAATTCTAGCTTATTTATGAACTTTTTATAGACAAACCATTATTTTTATTTCTGTTGAAACTTATTCATTGCAATTTATGCATTTTTATATATATTTTTTTTTCCTATGAAGTTATCCTAGTTACAATTGCTACTGTTAATAAAGTACATGAAAAAAACAGCTAGTTAAAAATTTACTATGGAAGTACTATAGAGTGAAGATGAAATGCAGTAGTAAGGCCTGCAGTATGACTCAGACTATTATTTTACCTTGGCTCTGTTCTAAATGCGATGACATGATGCCTTAAGCACAAATGATGTTTCTTCCTTTTATGAGGTACACCTAGTTGTTTGACCTTTCTGTGTTCTGCGTATGCTGCAACATTCTAGGTGTGTGTCTTTCACATTGGCACTGTGTATACTGGGAAAAATATCCTATCAAATGGAGTGAAAACAGGGGCTTACACAGTCATTGTAAGCCCAGTATAAGTCTAAAATACAACAGACCAAGCAGCTCCAGCAGAATGCAAGGTAAGTCCTATGAACCAGCTTGGATGGGAGCTGCCTTGAAGTAGTTCTTGGTTTCTCTGTATGAAGACTGGTGGTTTTGTTGTTTTAGAAACCACCTATAATTATTTAATGCTACTAATTTCCTCCAGGTTTTAGAAAGACAAAGTTGCCCTATACAACTTAAAACACACTGGCTTCTTGTCTAAGGCTTCATTTGAAGCATTTCTTCGTCGTAATTCATCTGTAAATAGGGTGTTTCAATACATGCTCACACTCAACAGAGTAGTTGCCAGTGCTTTCAGGTTCTTTAATGAAAGGCACCCTCACTGCAAATTGATATATGAATTTTAAGAAACTTCAGGGTGTGTGCTGTAACAAAGTTCATGTTATTTTGACAGCCTATTGCCCTTTTAATATGAAAGTTTTTAAAGGTCAGATGTACTTTATGCAGATTCTTAACAAATATTTTTTATTATTTATTTTTTTTCCATTCTCTTCTCTATCCACATTTCTCATTAAGCATGAATGTCTCTGAAATCTTGGGAGCAGGTAGTGATGCCAGTTAATAGCTTCCTCAAATATCCATACTTGTCAGGTAACTTTTTATCCCATCACTTATTGTTATTTCTACATTAGGGCTGCCTACTGACATGTGCCTAAGTTGAGTAGCTAAAATGTTTTTTAACCACTGTAGTTGCCCCAGCATCCCACTAGATGACACTTTCACCAAAACACTTTAATCACAATTCACATACATGCTGATTCTTCCCTTAGTTCCCTGTTCAGCTGTCATTTTGTGTTCCCTTTCTTGAAAGGATTCCTTGGATGCTTGATTACTCTGACTTTTCTATTGTTCCCGAATATGTTAGTGACTGTGGAGCTGCATCAGTGAAGTTCATAGGTGTTCTTTCTGTGATTGTTATGTCCTCATCTTCAATTCTTGCCGTTTCCTAGTGGCATAATAGGCAATTGAAAGCTAAGAAGATTTCTGGTACTTAGCAGGCACTCCACTTGACTTTGTCAATGCTCAGCATATGTCACTCTACAGTAGTGCAAGTAATATATAATTTTCAAATACAATAAAAGACAAATGCAATCCATACTATTTTAATAACAATTACTCCATAAATTAAAAAAAATCCTTTCAAAACTCTTACTGCATAGATGCTTGTACAGTAGGGTCCAGAGTCAAAATATTAAATAAACTTAATAGTCTAAATAGCTTGAATTCCTCATAAATGTGTCATTTTGCAGAATTTTCAGGCCTGCTTCATGCATATCATCTTCTTTGTACATTTCAGGGGCCTGTTGGATATGTAAGTAAGACACTAGTGATGCGGGGAGGACGTCTTGCACAAATGATGAGTGAAATATTAGGGAAAGAGATGGATGCAAAGGGGAAAAGTGTCCCACGCCGGGACTGAGGGACTACTGATGTTTGTTTGGTGCTTCTCACTGTTAGGCAGGTAGAGGAGATATTTATGTCCAGATGGAGACTCAGCTCCCTTGGAGGTCAGCAGTCAGGACACATCAGCTGTTTAGACAGGCCATGAGCTGAGTGGCAAATCCTTTCCATAATACATATCACTATTTCCTGTTTGTGCACAGCCCTGGGTTTTTCTTTAGGGCAGTGGCCCTGTTGCCTGAACAATCTGGGACCAACTTGTTTGATGTTGGCGAGGGCTTGGAAGGCAAGAGGGGTAAGAATAGACTGAGAGCAGATAGAAGGCTAGTATGCTATGATTTTCTCCCTTGTTAAAGATTCTTCTTACTCTAGGCATTTGGGACTCGGGCTTGAATGAGAGGACCAACCAGTCTGATAGCTGTGAGCTGGCAGTAGCAATTGGATGGCTTTGCACGTACTGATAGACAGGAACCTGGGCATCTTAGAGACTTTGCTTTGGGGATGGGTATCTGTAAAGTGATCCTGCAGAGACAGATAGGCACCAAAGCAGCTTCAAGGATCTAAGCAAGCATACTTACTAAAGTCAGTGACTCATGTCTATACAGAAAGTGTTCAGCTTCTGATTCAGTCCTTTATTATTTTAAACTCTTAATTAAGTCTCTTTGAACCCACAGGTGCAGCAACTTACTGATGCATATTTGTTTTCTTTTATTTGTCACAGGATTTCATTTACCAAAATATTTTAGGCTGGTGGTTGAACTAGAGGTATTTGAGGGGATTTAAATATATTTTTAGAAACTGACCAGCTTTGGTCATTTTCTGTTTATAGGTCTGGGACTATCACCTAAAAAGCTCCATCAAGATCAGTTTTTCACTCTGGACTTTAGTATGAGCGTACATTTGTAAGTAGGTCTCTGATGGATGGCTAGACCACTTCCATTCCTATTTTACAGGTTGATTTTAAATTGATTATGTGTTTACACATGTATTATTTTCTATTTTAACTAAATGATTTGTTATGCAATAGTATATATATATATTTAATTTCTATTAAATTGAAGTTTTGAATATTCAAATGAAAAATATTAAGAAAATGAAATTTGGTATAACTGTACCGGTTTTCAGATATATACCTTTTCATGAGAAGTGAATGAAATACTTAGCACTTGCAAATATTTTCATAGCATCCAATTGACTAGCCAAATATTTGCAAGTTTTGAATATGAACACATTAAATTTATGTTCACTTTCTAATGAATCTGTCGTACAACTATTTCAGTCACTGTTCCAAAACCACCGCTGGTGCACTGATTTTTTTATTTGCTATAGTTTCTGTGAAGTTATTTTGCCACATATGCACTTAAGTTAAGCTTACTAAGTCATTTCAGTTTTAGTTAAGCTGCTTCATTTTATGATTTCTTAAATAACTGACTAGAATCCAGAGAGTTATCCGAATCACTAAACTTCAGTCATTGTGTTCTTTGTGTATCAATGATTTTATTTATTTATTTTTAAAATGCAAATTAATTGGAGGGATTGCAAATGATATTTTGTGGATTGAATCTTCAGGGCAAGAGACATAAGATAGTTGACAACTGTTGAAAATGTTCACCCTTGTTTTGGTAGAGGAAATTTGAATCCATCTTTCATAATTGCAAGCTGATGTCCTCATCCATGAGTGAGCAGAGAGAACACTGTTGTACTTTTTGGGTATTATTGTATTAAGTATGCCTGGGATATAAATATAACAATATATCTTGTATCAAAATATGTAACTGTTTTCTGGTCACAGAAATTATTGGAAAAACCTCAAATGCTTGTCAGAATTTGTGGAGAAGGAAGCAAACAAGCTGAGATATTGGTTGTGTGCTCTCACATAAATATGCACAAGGTATAAAAAAATTCTCTAACTTTTAGATTAAGCTTTAATATCCATTTCAAAAACATTTAATGCAGCTCCTCTGTTTATTTTACAGTTTAGCTGGGAAAGTTTGCAACTGTTTCTTATGCTCTGATCTCCACTTGGAGGTAGTGCTATGCAGACTTTCTAAAACTGGAATTTCTGCCTATAATAAATATGCCCACTATTGGTTGAATGAAAAGAATCTAAATTCAGCTTATGTCTAGCATTCTGTCTTTTATTCTTGCAGGTAACTGAAGGTGTCTAGCCACTAGGTGCTGAGACTTGTGGGAACTTTAACTGGCTAAAAATCATGGCTTATGCTGAAATGTGTTCAGATTCATCCTGGTCTTAAAATATTTTTCAGACATGCCGAGTTGTGGTATGTTGAGTGTACCATGCTATAGGTGAGGTACCAAGATCTCTCCTTCCCTTCAACCACAGGACTCTCCCTAATAATGCTGGAAGTGAAAATGAATCATTTATGAGCATCAGTAGACACATGGGTGGGGCCTCTTTGTAAACTGGTATTTTGTTGATGCAATATGTGTGTGACAGCCTTTTAGTTCTGAATATAAATGTTACTGAGAGGAAATTAGGTTGGTTCGCAGAGATCAGCCAGACCTTGCAGTGCATCTTGCTGAGGAGCAGGTACCGCCAACCAGCACTGTGCTTCGGATACTAGTACATGCAGAAGGAAAATGGAAGGTGAGTGTTTTGAAACTTTACTATCACTAGACACAGGACTGAGAATAGAAATAATTAAACAGTCAGGTGTAAGTACACAAGAAAGTGTAAATATTGCTGTGTGGAATCAAGACAAGGGATTACTTCTAAGGCTTAGATTTTATTATGTGTGGATTTAGAAAGAAAAGTGACACTTTTGGAAAAAAAAAAGAAAGGGGAAAAAGAGTTATGGAGAAGAAGCGGTGAAACAGCAGCCATTTATGAGAATAAGAGAGAGCATGGAAAAGAATGTATTTTATTTCCAGCATAAAATAAACAGTAATAGTTTTCAGTATTCTTATGTTAGAATCAATTATTTCACAGTAGTTACCTGAAGTATTCTCTCTGGAATGAAGGCAAAATGTGAATTGCTAGAGAAAACCCATTGACTGGTATTAGAGGTAGGGTTTCTATCAGAGAAAGAAAACCCATAAGAGATGTGAAATTGATTAGCCTTTAGTATTTTCTCTGAGCTTCCTTTGCTTAAGAAGGCAGTTGTTAGCTCCTTTGTGATCCAACCGTGATAGTTAACTCCAACAAGCAAACTATGGTCTGACTTTAAACAACTTCCCTGGGAAACATGTAATATCTCAACTCCCTGATGTTCCAGTTAAACTGGATTCATGAGTCAATGAAATGTAGTTGTCCTGGTTTATAAACTCCTCCAAAGGACAGGTGAGGATCTATCAGGTTCTTTCAGTCAGTGACCACAGGAATTCGTCATGTGTGCTGTAAGCACCTCTAATCCTTCTGTTCAACCAGAACACCTTGCATTGTGGTTGACAGCTCTCATTAAGATACAAGATTTTCTGTGATTCTGTTGATCTTTCTTATTCAGCAGGTATGATGCACTCATGAGCAATAATGATGCAATGCATTGCTCTGTTTTATTTTTATTTTTTTATTTTTAATTATTATTTTTGATAGTGTGCATGTTTTTAGTATGGGTAATGCCTGTGTTTCTTTACTGATCCTTGCTGAAGAGCTGAATGACAAGTTCTTTACCAAATTTCAATGAGTGGATAAAATATGAAATTATTTTGTGAAAAAATCCTTTTTTTTTTTTTTTTCCTTTCCCAGACCTTCCCTCCACAATTCATTTCATTAATGGTTTATTTAAGAATGTGTTCATGGGAAACTCAATTGGCTTGTGTTAAGTGTCCATATCCCATGGGCTTAGCTATAAGTCGTCTTTTAAGTGAATATACCCCTGGTTCTGGTGGGAAAAACAAGTTTCCCCTACATACCAACTGTCTATTCAATTTAGCACCAATTTAGCTAGAGAAATTGCATTGTTTGGTTGTACTGCAAGTTTAGCAGGACCAAACTTAATCTTTCAGAATTAAAAAATATCCAAGTCTTTGTAGTTCTGTGAGCCCAGTTTCCAAAACTGCTGAGAATTCATGGCTCCCATCACCTTCAATTAGAGTGAAGCACTTTTGAAAATAACATGTTGTATGCAAATAAGTAAAAATGAATGTTGCCACCCATCCTTCTGGCACCAGGATCATAATTAGCCCTGGGAAATGGCTGATATCCAGGCAGGGTGCCGGGGGTGGGGTGGAGGCGGATCATCCAAGATTTTAGTCAAGCTAATCACAGCATTTGGGATAGACTGTCAGCATTTTTTTTTTTAAATCATAATTTGTGAATATCTCCTTTTCCATCAAGTTCCTCAAAGATCTCTCAATTTGTGTAATAAAATGGATGCCTCCAAACCTTTTATAATTTTGGGAAATGTAGGTAGAAACAACTACGTATGTGTGCATATTCAACATTATTTGCAATTTGGGGGTGAATATTCAATTCTTATTGAATATATGCATATTCACACTTTTTTCATAGCTTATTTGGAGTGCCATTTAAGCCTTAAAACACATGCATTTGTTATCAAATATTTTATTTATCCAGTTTTCTTTACTGTTTTATTCCAACACTCATAGCATATGAAAAATTTGCTGTTTAGATGTGGTTGAAAAGCAACTGTGTCAAAAGCCAGGGTGTTGTCTTTTGGTGAGACTACTACAATACAGAACCAATCTTTCAGGTAGAGATACTAATAAATGTCCTTTGACATCAGTTATTTATAAAGCACAAAGGTGCTATATAAGCAAAGTGAAACTTGTAGCACAGCTTTATAAATCAAAGCATTATACAAGTTTCTACCTGCAAGCTAAGGAAGTGGTGAACTTCTAAGGATACTTTTATGGATGCATGTCTCCAAATAGTTTCTCAGTGTTGCCAAAATTTGAACAAACCCTTGACTGTTTGTTTTTTTTGTTTGTTTGTTTGTTTTGTTTTTCAAAACGGTTATCTGTTTCATCTATCTCCTGTTTCATGTAATCTTGACTTCATCCAGTGATGTGGCCTCAATTATTTGGTTTTCCATCTGTATTTCTTTCTCCATCCTGCAGTCATTGAGCTTGGAGATGTTGACCTGAACTGTCCTTCCAATTGCCAAATTCATAACACCCATTTCTTCGGAACTGACAGACAGATAATAAGGAGAGGGCAAGCCTTCAACTTTTATGCTCGCTTCCATAATCGGGAATGGGATGACTCCATGGATCAGGCCATTTTCACCGTGGAGACAGGTAGTCACACCCAAAATATGTGTAGTCTTTCTCAGTCCTTTTCTGGTAAGTAATATTTCCCATAGTCTTCAGTGATAAATACTATCTACACATTCATCTTCTGTGTGAACAGACTACCCTCTCCTAGCTAAGACAGTGCTTCTACCATTTAAAGTTTTCTCACCCTGCTATGAAAATTACAAGTGAAATACAAATCCACCCTTTGGAGCTTTAAATTGCAAATGATTGCTAAACAAATTACTTGCTTTTTACATGTGCTTTGTTTACCCTGATTGAAATTCTATTTATTTTCCTGAAAAGGCCTCAGACCCTGCGAGTCAAATGAGACGAAATGTACATTCCCAATGGGCAGATGTCTAGATCAAACCTGCTGGAGTGCTTCCTACAAAATTCATCAACCAAAATGCATCAGTATTAGTGTGTTTCCTCCCTCCAATGCCTGCATTGGCCGTTATATTCTCAATATGCAAATCACATCTTGTGGTCACACATACCAGCGATGTCTTGGAGATTTTTATGTCCTTTTTAACCCATGGTGTGCAGGTGAGAACTCTAGGGATATTGAGATGGTTTAAAGAAAAATGCTAATGATTAATAAAACATGTTGAAATTATTAATTACTTAGCTGGTAAGTAAGGGATGAAGTCACAGAAATCATAGGAAATAGGGATCATAGCTTTTTTTTGTTTTGTTTCTTTTTCCTGTATATTCAAGGCTGTCTCAATCTGGTGTTTTGATTTAGTTTCTTAGTGGTAGTACTGATGTGATGTAATTTTATTTTCTCCACTTTTAAAATAGCTTGCCAGGAAAAGAGGCTATATGCACAAACTGAAACAAAGGAGATTGTGTCTGAACATCAGGAAAAACCTTTTTTATTATGCAGGTGAATGAACTATTGGCACAGGTTGTTCACAGAGGTTATGGAGTTTCCCTCCTTTTATATATTGAAAAGCCACCTAGATATGGTCCTGGGCAACCAGCTCTATGTGACCCTGCTTAAACAGGGGAGTTGGACCAGATGACCTCCAGAGGTCTCTTCCAACCCCATTCATTCTGTGATTCTGTGATATCACCATGACAGTACAAACATGAAGTTCAGTAAATCTGATTTGAGAGGCGGCCAAATGTGAAGTCTTTAAGACTTTGCCAAAATCATTAGATGGCAAATATTTATGTTGTCCATTGATTTGACCAGAATTAAATACCAAACTCTAAATGTAGTGTTTGACTCCTGGAGTTGATTAGGGTGAAGATAAATTGCAAGCTCTGTAATTCAGGTGTATCATAGCAGAATGCGGCTTAATAAAGGCAAAACCAAGCAGTAAACAGAAATGAATTAAACATGCTTAAAAGCATATGTTTAAAATAGATAGGAAAACAAAGAGGGATCAAGTGAAATAGATAAAAGATATAGAAGTGCTAGAAATGAACATCTTGTCTGATAGCTCTTGCATCTTTTCCAGATGACCCTGTGTATATGGATAATCAGGCTCAAAGAGAAGAATATGTTCTGAATGAACATGGCATACTGTATGAAGGAGTTCACAAACATATTACCTCTAGACCTTGGCACTTTGGACAGGTATATTTTGAATATTTGTTCAGAAGAAGTTGTCATCCATATAAGTACTAATGAAGAGTCATCCATATTTTGCAGAAATGCATCTTATGTAATGGAGTACAAAAGGGTTTTAGGTCTAGTCCAGAACATGCATGCAATGAAAGAAATGTTTAAGAATGTCTCTGTAGCTCAAATAACTGCGAGGAAGTTTGCTGTAATATAGAATTACGGAAACATCAGAATGTTCTTGGAAAAAGAAAATTGTGCTTCTGAAGTTAAAATGATTCCATTAGTTAGACATAAGCAAGTATAACATGCTTTTAAAAAGAGACTATCCTTGATCTTCTTTCAATCAGACAGACAACATCATGCAGACTACTAGAAGCTAGACTTGATTTTAAAGAAATGGTATGGGAAGGGAGAGGGAAGCTCATACACATAACAAGAAAAGTGCTTTTTCAATGTTAGAATACCATGATGTCTGTGTTAACTTCTCTTTGATCAGTTTGAAGATGGAATTCTGGATATCTGCTTGAAGATTCTAGACATGGGTGCAAGTTACCATCACGGCTCTGATCGAGACCATTGTTGGCGCAATGATCCTGTGCATGTCAGCATGGTGGTAAACCACATGGTAAGAACTAACGGTGCATGACCTTTGAATAGATTGGGTCACACTTCATTTTTTTATAGAAGGATAAATTGCACTGTAATGAAACAGTGCGAGTAGTAGGGAAAATATTTTTTGTGCTCAGATTCACAGGAAAAAGTAACTTGTAGCATTGATCTTTGATAATTTTGTGAGATGCTTAGGATATAAAGACATGGTCAGGTATTTGGAAAAGTTGTTTTTCTTTTCTCTCACTAGATAAGCAGCCATACCACTAACAGCATCATGAAGATTCCAGAAAACAATGATTACCTGAAAGGAACAAAACCATTTTCCTGGAATGGAAGTGTCCCTATTCTTCAGCAGTGGTATAATGGCAGATGCAGACCAGTCAGATATGGGTACTGTGGGTCTCTTGCTTCAGTAATGTGCACAGGTATAATATTTCAGTCTTTCCTTACCTAGCTATCCAAATGAAAGACAGAAAACCAGAATTAGAAAACTCTGACCCTAAGTACTACTGTAAGCATATACCTCATAAGCATTTTACTAGAAAAGAAATGGAGTATTTTATCTTGTTCTGATATGGTACGGCTGCCTACACAGTGTTTATTATCAGCCTGTTGCTTTCCTATAAACTGTGATGAACAAGAAAAGTGATACTGTCTTTCTTGACCGTTACTTATGCAATGTAGCTCTCAGTATTGCAGTTTTTATTAAAATACGGAGCAAACAACCTCACAGAAGTAAAAATTTATCCTTTGGGTGAGGTTTGAAGGAAGAGTAAAAGCACCAACTTATGAAGAGGAATAAGACTTCTACCACCATCTCCTCCAAAACACAAAAGCAGCAAGCTACTATCTTATTTTGCTACAAAGGAGGAGATAATAGTGAACTAAATGATATGGAGAAGGGGGGAAGAGTTACAATGTTACACCATTTACTTCCTGAAGCTGCTTCTACATTGAAGAAAATTAGGTTGATACTATACATACAAATCTAGAAACACTACACTATACTTATAAAAAGTATGGACATTTCTGACTAGTGTTTTATTAATGCAGGGTCAGGAACATTATTTTTGTATTTACAACAGGTGTGTGTATTGTTTGTTTGTTTATTTATTTATTTATTTATTTTTATGCTGGAATAATATGAAGTCATTTCTTTCTGTTAGGCTCTTTTCAAGTTACTTTTCAGTAAAAAGAAATTTTGCAGACAGAATTATGACAACCTAAATGTTATCTCCTATGCATTTTGTTTATATGATGGTGAAGTAGAATGCAGGAGAATTATTTACAGAATAAGTAAAAGGCTTGTTTGATTAATTACTGTTTAAAATGACTCCTGATCTTTTTTTTTCCCTTACAGTGATGAGGTGTTTGGGAATTCCAAGTCGTGTTGTCACAAATTTCTGTTTTCCATGCTCAAATGAGAATCCCCTTGCTATTAATGAGATTTTTGACTGTACTGGAAAAAACCTCTGTGGAAAAGACAAGCTATGGTAAGTAAGAAATAAACAATAATATATTTTGGTTTTGTCAAAAGCAAGATGATAGGAAGACTAGTGTAAATCTAGCAACTAAGTAGTTTGGTATTACATAGCTGTTCATTTTCCTATTAGTCCATTTCGAAAGCATACAGTCATTGAGGAGGCAGTCTGTTCAATCTACCCTTAAAAACAATAACAAGAAGAAAAAGCACACTTTTGAGAATTGATACTAGCTGCTTATCCTTCTCAGTTGATGCAATAGGCCATCCGTCTCAGTAGATGCAAAACTATTAAGTGAACACAAAATTCAAAGAAAAATTTATGATAGATTAAAATTATTATCCTTAGTCATAATCACTAGGTTGATAATTATGTTGTCTTCCTGCGGTTCCTTACTATGAATCGCTTCATTCTCGTCAACCTTTCAACTCATGTTCATATAACTGACATTATAGCTTATTAAAGTACAATTTGTTGTTTTTACCCTTGGCCTGTATGTTCATAGTTTAACTGCACCAGAATTTGCTTGTATCCAAGCCTAATCCGTGAGAGCTTTCAAATATTTTTTTGATCTTTCCCATATGAAAAATATAAGGTCAAACTGAAATACTAAGGGAAAGAAGATGCTATTTTGGCATTTAAGTCTTAAGGGTGTCTTCTTTGTTAGTCTGTTAAAAAGACTAGGGCAGTTTTTTTTGTTTGTTTGTTTTGTTTGTTTGTTTTCTCTAAAGAACTGGGCAGAAAATGATAGGAAAAATAGACTATTTAAACAAAAGAACTGTGCTAGCATATTATCAACTGAAACAACAACAACAAATAAGCAAAAAGAAAATGGCTTATAAAAGGAACATTTTGCAAGCAGGTTTGCAGGATTCAGGAACAGATTTTCAGTCTTAGGGATACAAAGCAAAGCAAACAACTCCTGTCTTGAAACATCATTAACAATGCTAAGACAGAACTATTCAGTTGCTTAAAGGTTCTCTATGATTTTCTTTTCCTCCATAAAAAGGGATTGAACATATTGACACAAGTGATGTTTTTAATCCTATATTTCTCCTTCCCACAGGCGATACCACTGCTGGAATGAATCTTGGATGGCTCGCAGAGATCTAAATCAGTGCTGTGGTGATTGGCAGTGCCTGGATCCAACACCTTTGGAAACTGGCAGAGGTAACTAAAAATGTTTCCTATGATTGTCATCGTTTGCATCAGCTTATGTTTTTGTTTCTATACTACTCAGGTTACATCCTGTTATAACATTTTGGTTTTCACCTGGCTTAGGTTCATCTTGCAGTGGTCCTACATGGGTTCGAAGCATCAGAGAAGGGGAACTGGACTTGGACTTTGATGGTCATCACATGTTTTCTCGGCTAAATTCGAACTATGTTGGCTGGCTTTCCCAAAACAATGCCAAAAAAACAAAAGTTTTCTGTGACACTTGGCCATGTGGACAACATCTAAGCACTAAGAGTGTTGGCAGCGAGCAACTGGAAGATATCACTGGAAGTTACAAATATGAGCTAGGTATGATGAAAAGTCATTAAATGGGTCAGAGGCAATTTAAAATGTTAATTGTACAAAATTTTCAAAGTAACTTGTCCTGTGTGAAAATGAGTAAGACTGTTTAAAGGTTGCTTTCTCTCCTTTCTCTCTCTTTCTCTTTCTTTCTTTCTTTTTTTCCTTCTTTTTTTTTTTTTTCATTTTGAGAAAGAGGGGAAAATGCCTTTCTGTTAAAATACGATCTATGCATATTTAGATGAATCAAAGAAAACAACAGCAACTGCTTTTATTTAATACCACTGTTTTTATGTATATGCATTGGTCTCACCTATATACTAGTTTCAAATATTAGCAGACTTTAGCTAATCTAAAAAAATAAATTATTTTAAACCCAGGATTAAATTCTTTCTTATAGACTCTTGCACTGACTCTATCAGGAAATATGCTCACATACTAATTTCATGTATTATTAGGACTTCCTGTTGTTATCACTTTTGGTTTACTGATTTTCATTTCCCAGGTATGTAAGGAAGAGTTCAATCAGCAAAATTGCCTAAAAGAATGTAGAGTAGATTAGAGCTGATTGTAAAAATGCAAATTTTGTTTTCTGATAATAAACAAACAAAAAAAAACTTTATTTGAATGTTGTATCTCACCTTTTGTGAGGAAAAAAATTGAAACCTCTTGTGATTTCATTTTCTGCTGGATTTGTTCAACACCAAGCCACCACATTATGTTTCAGAAAGGAGTAGGAGGAAATTTAATTATCTTTATTACTTAGGTAGATATTCCAGACTTCCATAAGACTCATTATCGTGTATCTCCTTTTCACAGGTTCTGTGAAAAGCAAAGAAGCCTATTACCGGGCTTACAGAAGAATTCACCCAGGGTACTGCAATGCTTCCAACTGTCATATAGATAGGGAGTTATCATCTCTGAAAAACCCATTTTTGAGTGACAGCGGCATTAACATGAGGCTAAAGATGGCTAACTGTCCAATGTATGGTGAAGATGTCCAACTGCACTGGCTGCTTGAAAATTTGCGTAGTGAACCCAAAACCCTGAAGTTTAATTTGTGTGCGCAAATAATAACATACAATGGTTGCCCAATGGATCAATTTTGGAAAGACAGCGTGACTGTTACATTGGGTCCGAGAGAAGGTAAGAAGGTGGATTTGTCTAACACCCTTCTGACCACAGTACTTTTCAGGAGACAGATGGGAGACAGGAGACTGACAATCTTCTATAGGATTAGTGGAGACTTAATACTCGTGGAAAGTGAAATTAATACAATGTTAAATATTGATAGCTGAATTGCCTTCAATGCAATTGCCCTGAAAAATCAGCACAATACATACTCTATGTGTAATCTATATGTAATCTAATGTGTACATGTATAGTAACAGGTTAACTGTAGTCTTTGCTTAGTTTCTCAAGGTTTAGAGATTTTGCTGATCATATAAAACTTCTTTCTGTTAAAAGTTCAAGTCTGGATTCTATATTCAATACAAAAATAAAGTTGCAGATGCTTATCATAAAAACAATTCATTCCCTTTAGCCAGAAGATATTAGACAGTATAAAATACCAATTTTAAGCACTGAAGTGATTATTTCCAGATACAGCACAATATGCCCAGAAGTGCAAAGGTGTGTCACAGAATAAGCACTTGTTTTAATAGTTATATCTTTTCGTGAAAGAAAAAAGATCACTTTACTTAAGTCATATCTATAAGAAGAAAATTAGTTCCTGATATTTACATTCTGTTTTACCGAGCTTTAATTTGCCTACATTCAAATTATTGCTGTAAGAATTACATTGTAATTAAGTTTCAGAATTTAAGTAAATAAATAAATTTAAACTTCCCTGTAAACACACTAGTATAGTTAGAGTAATTAGAAAGTATGCAGCTGGATGTTAAAGGTAGCAATGTATTATCCTAAGCCAGGAAAGTTCAAGTCTGGTTTCAGAGATGCTGTGATAGCTTTAATATTTAATTAAACCATTTTAATTGCCAGTTAAACTTTAGGAGGAAGGGAAGTAGAATATTAGCCAAAGATAATTAAACAAGTAAATAATAACTTAAATACATTTGTTTTACAGTGAAAAAAATCCCACTGTGTATATCATATAGTCAATATGGACCTTATCTCTGTGATCACAACATTATGAAAGTAGTTGCTGTCTCAGATCCAGAGTGTGGAGAAGTTCTGATGGTTAGCAGGGATATTGTGATCAACAGGCCACCTGTTATTGTTAAGGTAAAGAACTTCAACCGTGTACTTTGTGTTCTAAGGAACAGTTACGGACTCCTATTGTCCACTATATAGGTATATTGTCCACTATATAGGTATAATACAGAAAAATGTGGAACTAATTTTTTTTTGCTTTTTAGAAAGATCAGTGTATAAAAATTACTTAGCGTGATGCCTAAAGATCATAGAATTAAAACAAAAAGAAACATGTATATAAGTATTATATTTTTCTTCTGTTTATTTAATTTAATGCTAATTTTGTGAGGTTAAAGAAAATAAGTGTTTGATATTTTAAATATTTATTTATTTATTTATTTATTGCTAGCTATTGAGCCAACCCAGGCTGAAAGTACCATGTACAGCAGAGATCTCCTTCTGCAATCCTCTCCAGGAAGATATGAAGAACTGCATAATGACTTTAGAAGGCTGTGGTTTATTCAAAGAGCCAATGACCATTGAGTAAGATCATCAATTATTTAAATGGGGATAATATTGGGGGTTGATTAAGGTCTGCTAGGTCAGAGCAGGTTTTGAGGAAGATGATAGTTCTGATACTTCTGGTGTTTGGGATCTGAACAAGATTTTATGCCCCTTAATTCTTGGAGACTCCATTACAAGCCTCATTCTTCTTGAAACTGATAGAGTTGGCAAGATATGCTGTTGCTTCATTTGTCTTAAATCTAATCTGTGTGTGTTACAAAGTTCTATTTGAAGGGGAATGCACAAGAAATTTTAGCTCTGTCCCCCAGCCCTTATAATCCTATTGAGTTTATAAATATTTCCTCTAAATATTCATGCACTTGCATCACATATGTAAACAATTAGAAAAAGACAGTGAGAAATAGCAGCGTGCATTCTACGCTCACAACAAGTTAATCACAGGAAACTGGAAATTTCCATGATGCTATAACATTCTAGGAAAATGAGCTTTTCATTAATATGCATTGCTGTTCTTCATGACAAGGACAGCTGACAGAGGTATGAGTAGTTTTGAAGGGAAGCAATTAGGAATTGTTCTCACTGAATGATAATGAACTTGATACTACAGAGCTCCTTGATCCAACTTAGATGACTGGAAATGGGAAGCATCATGTATATCTTTGAGGCAGAAGGGTACCATGTTTTTGAAGAATTTAAGTAACTTATTCCCATGCAGTATCATGAATGGGGTTCCAGTTCCAGTTCCAGAACTAACTGTGGGAGTTTTCCGCAGAAATAACAAATCTTTTGAGACAGAGGGAAATGGTTACCACATTATTCACAACACAGGATGATTTGGGGGGAGCAGGGCAAGTAACAAAGTGATCATAGCAGACTGTCTCTGAAAACATATCATAGCAATCAAAACTTGTAATGTGAAGTCATCTTCTAGCACTTCAGGTCTCTGAGCTACCTAAGGCCCTAATTCTCTCCCTCCTCTTGGTGCAGTTTGGGAACACTGGCTTCCAATCAGCAGGCACGGACTATTGTAGAGTTCACACCATACAGATTGGGCAGCCACCGGCTCCTAGCCAACTTCGGATGCCACAAGTTTGCCTACTGCAAAGGATGTGCCAAGGCTGAAGTGTGTAATCCCGTGGGGCAGAACGGCTCCCTGCCCGTGGGGCAGAATGGCTCCCTGCCTATGAGCCAGAACGGGTCGCTGCCAGTCTGTGAGAATGGATCCCTGCCTGTGAACAACTCTGGGCCGGTCCCTGCAGGGGACCCTGGGCTCAACTCCATGTGTGAATACATATGCATCCCTGTGTGCAACCCGAACTGCAACCCAGGGGGCCCACCTGTGTATGACTTTGTGTACCTTCCTGCGGGCCATCCCTTATGCAACACCATCTGCAATCCAGGCTTCAACCCAAACATCAATCCTGGTGTCGACCTGGGGTGTGATCCTGGCTTCCGAGTTATATGCGAGACCATGCCTCCCGCTACATGTGCCCCGATGCCTCCGCCCATGTATGGCTCTATGCCAGTTGCATCGTCCAACCCCGTGGGCCCCCCTATGCCACATGTGGTGTTTGAGACAGGGCCCAGTCCTGTACACCAGCCTGGAGGTGGAGGGGGGCCGATGTCCTATTCTGTCTCTGTCCCAGCAAATAATGCGGTGAGTGCTCTCCTGACCCACTTCATGGCTGGCCCCAGTCCCACTGCAACAGCCCAGGCGGTCCCTACCCATCTGCCAACCCACCCTGTGTGCTCTCCAGTTACCAACACTGTCGGCAGTCCCATGCCACCGCCTGCAGCCATTTCAGTGCCTGCTGCCTCCCTCTCCCATGTTGTCTGTGGCTCCGTGCCCTCTCCCACAGCCCAGCCTCCCTGCGGCTCCATGGCCACCCTTCCGACCCAGCCCCTGAGTGCCCCAGTAGCCCATGCTGTATGTTCCCCAGCTCCCTGCCCTGAAGCTTCTCCGGTGCCCCGCTCTGCACGTAGCTCTACCCCTGCAGGGCTGCACCTTGCAGGCTCCCCAGCCCCCCGCCCTGTGGGACCCCCAGCAGCTCACTCGCTGTGCTCCCCAGCTCCCCGTCCCGTGGGACCCCCAGCAGCGCACTCACTGTTCTCCCCTGCCTCCATCTCGGTGGGAGCTACAGGAGTCCGCTCTGCAAGCTCACCCACCCCTTGTCCCGAGGATTCGTCAGCCACCTGCTTTGCATCTCCCCCAACACCCCGGCCTCTGGCAGCTGCCACAGCCCGCTCCCTCTGCAACCCTTCCTCTCGCTCGGTCTCCCGGGCTGTCTGTACCCCAGGGTCTCGCTCTGTCTGTGGCCCTCAGTGGGGGCCCTCCTGTACTACCACCACCACCACCTCACGCTCAGGCTCCCACTCCACATACACTCCAACCTTCCGCTCAGCATGGAACCTCACAGGGCGCTCGAGCTATATCCCCTTTTCCCGCACCTCCTACAACACGCTCACAGGACCTCCCTATAGCTCCTTGTCCCGCTCCTACAACACTTTGTCCCGCTCAGCCTACAACACCCTGCCCCGCTCTACCTCTCCCTCTGCTTATGCTACCCTGCCTCGCTCTGGCTCACGCCCCACCGGCAGTGCCCTGACCCGCTCTGGGGCCCGCACCCCCTGGAGTCCCAGCAGGGGTACTCTCTCCTACTTCAAGCGCAAATACCTGTAATTGAGAGCAACCCACTGGCGAAGAGCCAAAGCAAGTGAATTAAAGTCTGTACGCAGATGCTTTGAAAAAAGGTTAGAAATAGGGTGATGGAGAGCAACCTGCGTAGTTCTGAATATTTGTTCAGGCGTTTGAGATGTGTTGGAAAGCAGGCTGCTAGCCAACCCCTGAGAAGTGCATTTGATGTAATGTTCATGTGTCTTGAGATACAGTCCAGTGGAAGTGACAAATGAACGTGCTCCCTCTGGAGCCGTAGTGACAACAGCTGTACAGTGCAAGTAATCGGACTAGATTGCTCAGTCAAGCCCTTTTATAAACGATCTGCTTTTATTCTCTTCCCTCTTGATTTCTTGCAATGTGTATTTCTCAAATCCCCCTGGGCTACAAGGCTCATTGCAAATGTCTCTCCCAATATGAGATGTGCTGTTACTGGTGTTCTGTGGCCACAGAGGTGGTAGAAGGACCCTCATGACATCTCCCCAAACACACCTTGGCCCTCGAGCTCTGATCTCTTTGTGGCTAAGGTCAGTTCTGCATGCACTTGTATTTCCTTAGTTATAAGGTAATGAAAACTGTGGTGGTCATGAAGTAACTAAATCATTGCAAACCAACTTAAGTGTTCAGGAAAAAAAAAAAAAGAAAAGAAAAGGAAAAAGGAAAAGTTAGTATGGTAAATTTGGTATCACTACTCTGGATTTATATCCAGTCCAGTATCTGGAAGAAAGGACAGAGTGGAAAGGCTGAAAAACTCGATGAAGATTTAATACCAATTAAACAACATCGGCTTTCATAGCCAATGTTTTTCTGTAAAGTGTTTCCCAAAGTTTTCCTCTTATATATTATTTGCATTTAAGTTTACAGTAAAAGCTCATGTTCAGAACCTGTGCTTTTGTGATTCAATATAGCTAGGCAACTTTTGTCACCAGACTTTAAGCAGAGAAGGAAGTGTGATGGTATCATTTCTTTCCAACATCTAGCCCTTCCAAATGAACAATTAAATGAAAGTTAACTGGTACCATTTCAATGCTAACCTTCTCTCCCCCTTCCTCCCCCCCCCCCCCCCCGCCCCTTTTTTTCTTGGTATCAAATAATACATTGTCATAAAGGAACTGTCCCTAAGTTTTACCTCTCCTTTGTCTGACCCTCACAAGAGCCTTGGATTTGGTGACACACCTCCTATCCCCCTATTGTTTTCCTCTAATGCCGTTATTTTTAGTAGCAAGTGTTAGTGGGGTTTGGTGGTAAAATAATTTTGCTGGTGCTGCAGAATCTTCAATAATGTAGCAATAGTATCTCAGTAGTATCACTGTAGTTCACACCCCTGTGTTTTGTGATGAGATTGGGTAACCTTCTGGGGATTTTGAAAAGGTGAGGTGTCAGATGCTAGTTATGAATATACCAACTGTGCCAATTACATAGTAATTCTGAGTATGGTAGAAGTCTTTGCCTGGATATTGTAGTGCAGTGTTCAATTCCATGGCACAGTTCTATGACTTTTTTTTTTTTTTTAAATGCAGTTTCAGTAGTTCCTGTTGGGTATTTGCTGACGATTGCTTTGCTTGACAATAAAAATAGAAATTTAGAAAAATTTAACTGTGGTTTTTTTTTTTTGTTTTTTTTTTTTCGTCTCGTAATATTTCTTCAAAATGGGGGAAAATATTCTCCAGATGCACTAGAGTGTGAAATTATTCTTCCACTGCTTCTGTTGTATGTCCTCTTTATTTACCTTTGGTTAGAAATCAAGGGTCCAAAATAGGTTGTGAAATCTAGTACAGATTTCCTATTTTACTTGAAATACTCAGTTTGGTATTTAGAGAAAAAAATCAGCCATCTTCTTTGCTCACAGTAAAATGTTCCACTTACACATGCTGCATGATTTTTCCCTTTGCTTTCATGGTCTGTGAAACTTATCGTCCACGTAAGTGCCAAACTGAACAAATTTTTCAGCAACAGAGGAAGAAAGATAAAAGATACCGGAACTTATGGCTTTCTTGTTGTTGTTGAAAAGAAGTTTTCATAATAAATTACAACTATATTATTATGAAGTAACATTTCACATTTCTTGTTCCACTTGTGCTTTGACTGATTTTTCTCATTTCTGAGAAGGAGCATGATTCCATATGCCAGAAACTCCAAAGACTTGTTCCCAACCTTTTAATGTCACTGGAGTTATACAGTGTGTATAAATACTGCTCCCCAACCCTTCTTGCTGTATATACCAGATCATTCTCTTTGAAAACTGTAGCAAGTTGTTATAGCTAAAACCACAGAAGATAATAGAAATCCTTTAAAGTTGTGGAGGTTTTATGCTGCTGGGCAGCTGATCTCCACCACAGCCACCATCTCACTACCCCTTCTCAACAGAAAAGGGCGTAGGAAATATTATGGAAAGGGTTCAAGGGTTGAGATAAGGACAGGGAGAACACACCAATTATTGTCAAGGACAAAACATAGGGAGATAAACATAATTTATTGCCTATCACTAGCAGACTAGAACAGGGAGAACCTAAAAGCAAAATAAAAACACCTTCCCCCCCAACCACCTTCTCCTACATGCTTCATCCAAATGACGCAAGGGAACAGGCAATGGGGGCTACATTCAGTCCCTAATGCTTCTGCATCCCTCCTTCATGGTCACTCTCTGCCCCTTCTCCACACAGGGTCCCTCCCATGGGATGCTGTTCTTCCGAAATTGATCATGCGTGGGCTGCCCACAGGCAGCAACTCGTCAAGAACTGCTCCAACATGGATCCATGCGACAGGGTCCATCCCCCAGGAGCAAGCTGCTCCAGCATGGGTCCCCCACGGACAGCAGCTCCCCCCAGGCTCCCTGCTCCTGCGTGGGCTCCTCTCCACGGGCTGCAGCTCCAGCCCAGGGCCTGCTCCTGCAGTGGTTCTCCATGGGCCGCAGCATCCTCCAGGCCACATCCACCTGGTCCACCAGGGACCTCTCCACAGGCCACAGGGGAACTGCTGCTGTGTGCCTGGAGCACCTCGTGCCTTCCTGCACTGACCTTGGGGTCTGCAGGGCTGTTTCTCACCCCTCTCTCCCAGATGCCATTATACAGCATTTTTTTTTTCCCTTTCTTAAATCTGCTCTCACAGAGGCATAAACAACATCACTCACTGTCCCAGCTCTGGCCAGCAGTGGGTCCCTTTTGGAACCGGCTTGAGCTGGTGTACTGGGTCTGGCTGGAATGTTAACTTTCCCTGCAGCTGCCCATACAGTGCTGTACTCTGCACTTGTAGCTGGAACAGCAGTGTTATCACACCAGTGTTGTGTCTACTGCTGACCAGTGCTGGCACAGCATTGGGCCTCTCTAACCCTCCTAGGGGGTGGGCAAAAAGTGAGAAGAGAAACATCACTAGGGCAGCTGACCTAAACCAATCAAAGGGATATTGCATACCATGTGATATCACACTCAGCAATAAAAGGTGGCAACAGGAAGAAGAGAGGCAGGGTGGGCTCTCGTTGTGAAAACGTTGGTCCTCCTCCGGAACACTGGCTACGTGCATTGAGGCCCTGCTTCAAGGACGTGGTGGTCAATCATCGCTCATTTGTGGGAAGTAGAGAGTAATTTCTTTCCTCTGCACTTCCACATAGCCTTCATTCGTTTTATTTGTTTTCCTCCTTTTTTTTTTTTTTTTTAATTTTCCCTTTCCCCCTCCCTTTTCCCCTTTCCCTTTTTATTTCCCTTTAGTTAAATTGTTTAGTTCATAGTAATCTTTCTTTAATTATTATTATTATTTCCCTTTAATTAAATTATCCTTATCTCAACCCGTGAGTTGTTCTTTGCTTTACTTCTCCCCCTCCTCATCTAAGGAGAGGGAGTGAGAGAGCGGTTGTGGGGTTTAGCTGTCCAGCACGGTAAAACCACCACAGCTGGCTCTGATCTGACAAAGGGCAGCTTGGCTCTGATCACAGAGGCCATCTCTGAAGCCCCCTGGCTACCATGCCCTTGCCATGTGAACCCAATACAAAAGTTTAAAATGATTCCAACACTAACAAAATTATCAAGAGTGTTTTCTTGATATTTACATGCTAGTACAGGTAGTTATTGTAATAACTAATATGTAGTCTCCTAGGAAAGTCCATTTTACTGCCACATATCCATCCAGGGAAAGAACAAAATTAAGAAAGAGGGAAAGAGAGAGAGAGAGAGAGAGAGAGAGAGAGAGAGAAAGAAGGAAAGAAGGAAAGAAAGAGAAAGAAAGAAAGAAAGAAAGAAAAGAAAGAAAGAAAGAAAGAAAGAAAGAAAGAAAGAAAGAAAGAAAGAAAGAAAGAAAGAAAGAAAGAAAAGGAAGGAAGGAAAGAAGGAAAGGAAAGGAAGAAAGAAAGGAAGAAAGGAAGGAAGGAAGGAAGGAAGGAAGGAAGGAAGGAAGGAAGGAAGGAAGGAAGGAAGGAAGGAAGAAAGAAAGAAAGAAAGAAAGGAAAGAAAGAAAGAAAGAAAGAAAGAAAGAAAGAAAGAAAGAAAGAAAGAAAGAAAGAAAGAAAGAAAGAAAGAAAGAAAGAAAGGAAAACTTTTCACAGAAAAACAACTACAAAAACCACTCGGAACCTAAAGGTAAATTACCTCCTTCTTAAAAGTTTGAGTGAAGGGCTCCAATCTATGTTTTATAAGGTATCTCCTATCACAAGAGGCCTGTTTTAAATTTCCACACAATTTGTTGTTGTTTTTCTTTGTTTCCTTAAAACTGACTTTTTTTTTTTTTCTTGTTTTTTTTTCTTATTTTCTAAAACACATTGGGAGGCCACCACAAACAAGATAACTATCATCAGATGTTGAATACAGTACTGTACTATTTAAATGTTCGGGGGAACATTTCTAATTTTAAATTCATTTCAGATATGTTTTATTTATGTTTTTGAGCAAAATTTATTCACTTGTTTCTAAGCCAGTGAAAATGAAAAAGGCAATTTCACATGCATTACTATAGCTGTCCTTTCTATGATTTAATATAATAAACAGGAGTACTGGAATTTATTTTTGTGCAAAAGTAAAACAGCGTTATATTTCTTTCAAAGATGAGAAATAATCTAGTAGGCAATAATTTTTAGTTTTCATCACTAAGAATTCATTAAACTTTCTCAAGTCTTTAGATGAGAAGTTATGAAGATTTAGCTGCAAATTAATAGTTTCAAACTTCAAATGCTTAAGGTTTCTGTTTCCTTTGACATTTGCTAGTTACATAGCATAAAATGCCTGAGTGAAATGTGATTCGTTTGTATATATTCCATTACCTGCAAGAACAATATTGAAATTTATAACTCAGTAAACCAACTTCCTACCAAGCATTATTTATAAAGGTAAATTAAATTTGATATATTGTATCAGACACAAAGATTAAATTAGGGAAACACTATTTTCATTCTATTTAGTATTAAAAACAAACAAAATCATTCAGATAATAGACAGATAATAAATGAAGTGTCTAAAAAAATAGATATGAAGCATCTGACAAGGAAAAAAAAGTGAGCATATTCAAAATGCAAAAGAAAGTAAAAATTTTATTTTCTTTTTTGTTATGGAGCATTTTTGTGTCATTCATTGTACATTTCCATTATATCTGAAATTTCAAAACTCTGTTTTTTCATATTGCATATGGAAGAGCCTTTTTAAGGGAAAGGCTTCAAATACTTAGACTATAACTTATAGTGAAAGGGTATCCTACTGAAATGTTTTACAGGCATCCCAGTTCTTTTTCTCTTTTGATGTCTAAGATGGGAGGAATTTCTTCCACACCTTTGTGTGTTCTTCCTGAATGATCTTAAAGCTTTTAAAATCTTCATTTCTGAATGGCAAGGGATGTTATGTTATAATCACACATGTATACTCATTTGTATGGTATAATTATCTGGCTCTGTGACTAACATCAGAATAAGTTTTGTGCAGGAGACCAATTCAAGACTTAAAACAAAGTGTTCCCAGCCCAAGGATCAAATACAGTGTATATGTATGACTGAGCCTTTGTTACTATTCTGTTGCTAGTTTATAGTAATAATTTGGTCGGCTACCACATTCATTTGGATTTTTAATCTACTTCTTTGAGTTATACTAACTGGCCACACCTGTCCAACTTTTCAGCTAACCATAATTTTTTCCCTGCTATGTTCTTCCGAGAAGAGTTGTATTTGATGGCACTCAGTAGACTGCATTAGCTATTTGAGCTATTTGAATGTGTACTTTTACGTATGTTCACTTTCATCGTATATCTAAACTGCATGTCTGTTTTCTCCATAAGATATATGTTTAGTACAGGCTATCTATTAGTGAATCTATCTATTATTGAATAAAAAACATTAATGGATAAATATGAATCAATTACAAAAAATAATAAAATACAATAAAATAAAATATAGAAAAAGAGGAGTAATCTGAAAAGACGGGAAAACTTTTACTATACAAAGAAATGTTATCACTATGCACCATTTCTTTTTAGCAAATTTTTCTCTGATTCTGGTGTTCTCTGATTAATTGTTTGCATATCAAATGCTCAAATTTTATTAAAGCTCTAACAGAATTTCATGTTAGCTTTAGACTAATTAGAAATAGAGGAATGTTGATGTTTGAGATAAATATTACTAGGAATCCTTGCTGCTCCAATATATTTAACTATGCCAGCGAACCTAATCCATCATCTGCAGCAGTCTTTGGGTCTAGAGATCAGATGGGATATTAATTCTAACCTACAAATATTTCTGTTCCAGCTAGATATTGCCTCTTGATTTTATTTTTTTTTCTTATCTTCCATTTTTTCCTTATTTTCTAATTTCAGTTTGTCCTTTTTTAGCTTTCCTCCTTTTTCCATGCAGGTAAAACAATTAGAATAGCTAGAAGCTGCTCAGATACAAATATCAAAATCACTGCAACAGATTTCAGTGGACATTTCAGTCTCTAATACGGAATTCTGTCTTTGGAGCACAAACATTATAAGAGAAAGAATATTGAGGTTTTTTTATAACAATCTTGTTTCTTTCCTCTGGTGATCTCAGTTGATTGTATAATAGCATGAGTCATTAGGGGTCCCGACTGCACATTAGCAGAATACTAACATGCTTTTTCTGCATCACTGACTGAAGCCATTTACCAAGGACAATGTCAAAGCAGAAGGAATGATAAACAGGATTCACTGAGAACTGGTCTGTAACAACTTCTCAAAGAAATTTCATAAAATTAGGTACAAAATTTATTCAAGGACTATGGATCAAACATAAATAAGATGTAGAAAGGTTATCCGATACATGAGGCAAAAACTAGGCACTAACTGCCCAAACAGTAAATTTCTCTGTCTGTCTTGGGAAGGCATTTCTGGGGATGAAGGACACATTCACCATCGGTAAGCAAGTAAACAAATGGGAAACAGCTTCTTGATGGAGATGTTCCAGACACTTGATGTTTGTAATTTAAAATAAAAGTTTAGTTTTGTTCTGATGATTCTCAGAGGAATGGATGTGGCTTTTCCTCTGAGAGAGGTGCATAATCCCCACAGCATACACTTTTTACACATGCTGATTTCCTAAATGGTTTCTTCTTGACTGTCTCTAAACAGGTGAATTCAAACTGTTCTAGCTACCTGACATCCTTTGCTGGCTTCTTGTGTGGGCCACCAACATTCTCACTATCCATGTAGCATCATATTTCTGATTTATTTTAAATGAGTGATTGAAAGGGAAAAAGTTTAACCATTAACTGCTAAACTATTATGTAGAAGTATTTTTTACAAAAGAAAAAAAGACATTGCTTGCTAAGTATAGCTTTCCTATTTGACTCTCACCATACAAACTGGATTTGAAATTTTCCTCCTTAATTCCCAGGAAACATATTCAGTGAGGAAAAAAAAGAGGTCATTACTTTGTTGATGCAAACCTTGTAGTATGAGATAACTGAACTACTTGCACTGTAGCAAATGCAATTTACAGAAGCAAGGTTGTCCAAATCAGTCATTGTGGATTGGTTTAACTACTGAATGTTTTCCTTATAAGCCATGGCTACCCCAAAGAGATGAAATTGTCACATATCCTTTTATGAAGATGGTAACTATTTTGGAAAGGAAGTTTATGCCAATGAAGTATGAAAGGAGTGAGGACTTTCAAGCAAATGCAAGTGTTCATATAAATATAAATAATAAATATTAACATGTAAATACTCTTCTTCCACAAATACATTCATCTCTCAGTTACTTCCTTTCAAAGCTTGATCTACATGCTTCTATTTAACAAGCTTGTTGGATGATGGGGGAATAGCAGATATTGTCTTTCTGGACTTCAGTAAGGCCTTTAACAATGATGCCCACAGAGAAGACTCCACATGTTTCTGCTGCTTCAGGAGTCCACTGGACTTGAGAGATAACAAGAAGACTCTCCCCATAGAGAAGATTGGATGAGCAGACAGTGAGGTGGATTGAAAACTGACTGAATAGCCAGACCCAGAGTGGTCTGTGGTGCAAAGTCTGGTAACAAGCAGTGGGTCAATACTAGGTCCAGTTCTGTTCAGCATCCTCATTAATGATCTGAATGGTGGAGTAGAGCATCACCATTTGCAGATGACATGAAACTGGATGGTTCATTCACCAGAGGGCCATGCTGCCATTCAGAGGGACCAACAGGTTGGAAAGGTGTGTTGACATGAACCTCATGGACTTCAACTTCAACAAAATCCTGCACTGAGGAGGTACAACCTCAGGCACCAGTACGTGCTGGGGACCACCAAGCTGGAAAGCAGCTCTGCAGAAAAGAACCTAGGAGTACTGGTAAACAGGAGTGAGAAGTGTGCCCTGGCCACTAAGCAGACCAACTATTCTTGGCTGTATTAGGCAAAGTAACACCTGCATGTCAAGAGAAGTGATCCTTCCCCACTACTCAGCATTGGTTAGGCGGTGCCTGGAGTATTTTGTCCAGTTCTGGCCGCCCCAGTATGTGATTCCGTGACAAGATTGTCTATCAGAAGACAGTTTGTAAGTATGTACATTTTTTGAGTTGTCTTAAGATGTAATATTTAGATTCTCTATCTTGGTGACTGAGCTTTGTAAAGTTGACAAGGGAAAATCATGGTGAAAGACATCTGCCAGGTACTGTCTTTCACAATGAAATTGTTTTTACTACTAAAAAAAGTATTTCCATCTGCATAAAATGAAAAATTCAATAGATAACTGTTAAATGTATAAAAATTCCTCACAGCATCAGTCTGCAGGTATTCAGTCAATGCAGAGTCTCAGTCATTTACAGAGGACTTCAGCTCCGTTGGTCCTGCTACTGCCATGGCTAAATGATCAACATGCACAGGTTTATGGACAGAGAGGTGTTATTATCTAGAGAACAAGTAAATCCTGAGGATAATGACTTGAAATTATTTGTAAATCTTCATTTAAGATGAAGTGGTAGAAATATTAAATAGTTTATACTACTGTTATTTTGGTTATATAGAAGCGCTTATAATTTAACTTCCTTTATTTCTCCTGGTTATTTGTTGTTTCAGTAGAATAACTGATTCCAATAATTTAAATGAGGGAGAACAATACTGCTAATAGTACTAATAAAAGCAATATAAGACGTTGTTTGTTGTCTTAGGACACAGGTAAGGATAACTCACAATTAGACAACATATACTTAACAAAGCCAGACTTTTCTGCATTAATTGAAAAATTAAAGAGGCAATCTTAATTGGCATTCCAAACACTAAAATTCTTTTGCCAAGTCTTTATGCGAACACAATAGTTTGGTCAGGAACTATTAATGTGTAAATTGTAGCTAATAAACCCCTGATATTATTATTCTGAGAAAAGGAACTCTTCCTTAATGAGAGGCCTGGGTACTGCCTCATTATTTGTCACAGTATTGTGTTTGATTAAAAAATAATGAGATTTAGGAAAAAATCTATTTGGAATTGAGTTGGTATTACAAATCATGATACCTGTCTTATAAATCTATGTTAAGTGCACCTAACTTAGATAATGTTTAAGATAGCAAGAACTATCCTCATCTCTCATTTGGACTTAAAGTTGCATTTAAAATACAGCAACTGCTTAATTATTTGACTGAGTCCTACATAACGTAATGCTACTATTCACCGCATGGCTTAATAAATAGCTTGTAAATAAGGTGTGAATGCTATGTCTGCAAAACAAAAGAGAAAGTGAAATAACAGCATTTTAATTATAAAACATATGCCTCAGATATTAAAAGAAAAATCTTTAGTAAGTGGTTCATAATGCTGGATTGGAAGAACATAAAAACTTGGTTTTGTTTAAAAACAGTATAGTCTGTTATAAAAATGCTCTGTATTGAGAATTTTTATGGCATAAAATCTGACTGAAATAATTACTAAGAAGAAAAATGTCAAAATAAACACATAAATTTCACATTTATTTTCTGCTCTAACTAGAAAACTTTGTTTCTGCTGTTTCAGAAGTCCAATGGACTTGGGAAACAATAACAAGATATGTATTTTTGTCTTAGAAGTTTTTTGAAGCATAGCAATATAATATGTGTGAAGTGATGCCAAGGGCACAGACACCTTCTCTAGCTGCTGCAGCCCAGGACCACTCTTGCCCAGCTGTGGGGGCCCAGCCTGGTGCCCAGGGTCTCTGCCCAGGCTGGAGGAGAGAACCCCCTTTTTGGGAGTTCAACCAGTAGCAAAGCTGAGCATGTATTCCAGAGACGCAGAAAGAGACAGGACACTGACAAAACTGGTCACACAGGCTGACCAGTTCACAAAGGCCACAAAGGCTGCCTTCAACAGCACTTTCACACAGGACTCACATAAAACAGACACAAATAGCAGAGTGCCCTTCCTCCTTTCTGTCTGGTAGGGATGGGAGTCCACTGGCACACACAGTACTCTCCAGGCACACTTCCAGACATGCATTTGCAGATCCCTTGAGTACCATGCACAGCCCCCCTGCCTTACCTACTTCATAGTCTGTCCACTTGCTGGCTGGTCCAGCTTGAAGCTCATTGTGAACATGCAGCTCACACACACTCACAGGCACATGGGCTCTGACCTGCAGTCCCACTGCAACCACCACTGTGAAGATCTCACCTCACTCACATTGTGATCTCACCTCACCTCACATTGTGAAGTTGGCACCACAGGCCACAGGGCCTACAACCCAGGCTTGGATCTGTAGCTGGCACCAGCCTTCACTCACACTCACTCAAGCCCCACCAGCAGCTGGCAAGTTGATGTTCAGCACGCATGCACACAGGAGAGAGTGAGATAGACAGAGAGAGAGTTAAGAAATAATTTAATGAGAAAATATAAGAAGGTAAGATTGACTGTGGTTATCTGGCACAGGCTTCAAGCAGTTCAAGCAGTTCAAGTGCAGACTGGCCCTATTTTACATGTGACTGGCCCTTTTCTATCTTTTATACCTAGCCTTACCCCCTTCACCCCTCTCTTCCCTCCCCCCCCCCCCCTTTTTCCTCCTGCTCCCCCTTCTCCCAGCACAACTCCATGGGTTTGCAGAGCTGTGCAGTTTCTGCACCCTCCCAGTCCAGAACTCCTTCATTCATTTACAACCTTGTCAGCTGTAAGGTTCATCCTGGAAATGATGAAAAGCTTGAAAAGCTTGTTAGCCCACCAATTATTGAGTCTGTGAGGTTTGTGTTTGGTTTATTGCCTCTCACCTTAGAAGTTATCCATCGGATAATTCTGTTGACATAAAGATTCCCACGTTCATAAATTAATGTGACTGATCAGACTTGGCTCCCTTTGTTGCCTCCCTTTCTTATTATCCCTTGTTGCCTTGGAAAAGGTCCTTGATCAGGTACCCTCAAAGAAACAAACATTCTCCTTCTACATACCCTTACAATATTAAAATATTTAGAGTTTGAGTGTGAAAGACCTGAAAATTAAACCTTATAAAAATAATCGAATCAAAATATTTGGGAGGAACTGATTGAGATCATGGGCATTCCTAGTTACCAAAATCAAAATATAATAAAACCTCCTTAAATATAGAAATTTTGGCTTCTGCTTTTCAGTGTCTGGTAGATTGTAGATACTTTAAAAGACTGAAAATACTTAATTTACTATTAAGAAAATCTGCTTTATTAAAAAACAAAAAACAAAAAACAACAAACAAACAAAAAAAAACAATTGTTACTGAATTTTTTGATCTCAGCTAATGCCTGATGATGTTAAAATCCATGGTTTTAAATTTGCTGGATTATGAATTTTGAAGTATAATGTGTCTTCATTTTATCTTATTTCCAAGATGACTGAACTATTCCTTTGACAGATGATCACTGGGAATAATTCTCATTAAGACTCTAAGAAATTTTTACTTGTATGGTGTATATGTAGTAATGTTAGTTGTCCAGCTTTTTGCAGTTGTTTTGGTATCTAGTCCTTCACTTTGGAAATGTTATCTCATAGTTTATGACCATATAACTAAAACCCCCAAGAATAGCATAAAATTTCAAAACCTTCCTGCGTGCAACTCCCCGTACTCCACCACACTTAACAAGGTCTTGCCCTTGGCATCACCTGAACTACATGGCAGGTACCCCTGAGCCTCCTAACTCCCATTCCTCATCCTGACCATTATCACATGCAGACTGATGTCCCAGCCTGACTTCAGCCCGTCCCTGTCCACATGCCTGGCCATCTCTGGCAGTGGGTACCTCTGTTCCCCTCACTGATCTTGCTCTGCCCCCTTGCTCAGAAGCAGATCCCATGCTGGTGAGGTCCTTGCCCTGAATACATATGGCCTCAATACATAGTTTTAATTCCTCCTGTTTTCTCCTAGAGATGATTTTTCCAAATATTTCTTTGACAATCTGTTTTTATTTCAAACCTGATATGTAGTGCATGCTGATGACACTGTAAATCATGTCCTTCTTCCACAACTAATTCACAGTATGATACTTTTTCTACAGATGTCAGTGTTCAAAGTCCTGCCAGATTCAGTGGAGCAGGAAGAAACCTGTGTAACTGTGGAGGGTGAGCTCAGTGTGTATGAAGGGGATATGAAACCTAATAATAGTATCTGAGCACCTGAGCAATGGTATTCTGAATTTAGTATTCATTACCCACATTTCAGCAAGGCTTTCACAGTTTTTTTTTTTTTTTTTTTTCCTCCTTCAGAAGCAATATATCAATTTTGTCATTAGCAATATATCATATACATAATAAGTATTTATTACAGTCTCTCTCTGGGCTGGAATTATCTTTTACAAATGATTTACTGACACATAAATATACTAATTACTGACAAATTCATGGAAAATTGGGATAACATAGAGCTCTGGCAATAAGATGTTCGCATCCCACCTCCAATAAATTTCCAGCTTTGGTATGTGCCTGTGAAGAATAAATATCAGTCAGAGCCTTGCTCATAATAAATACAGAGAAAGCCAAAGCGCCTCAAACTAAATATATACGTAGTAGAACTTCTGAAAAATGGAGTAGAGATATAATAAGCTGATTTTAAACTTGGACTTGTCTATACTTGCATAACAAACATCTTCTGTTGAAAAATATTGTTATCTTCTTGAAAGAAAAAATTTTTAAGGAGATCTTTTTTCCTCTTCCTTTTTTTTTTTTTTTTTCTATAATAATTATTAGGCTTTTTTTTGATTATGAATCAGTTACTATTTTATTATTATTACTATAATAATATTTATTATTTAGTCTGATCTGGAGGTTTAGCTCCCCCCCATCTCGATGTTTTACAGGAAACTGGCAAGAATAAAGACAGGTGCTTCTAAGATACATGGACTGGTTCAGTGCTGACTTTTTAGTGTTCTAATTCCCCAAATGGAACCAAACACACTAAACAATAACATAATTTACCACACAACGGATGGTAGAAATCGCATTTCTCAAAATTATCCCATAAAGCTCAGCATACCAAATGACTCTGGAACTATCTAGTAGGAAATAATAGAATAACAAATTATGAGAGACTACAGATGACGCAGCCTGAGATACACTATGATTTTGTAGTGTAAAGACTGAGCTAAAGAAGGCATCTAGTGCTCAGCACCATGTCTATATTTTACCTAGTATCTTCTAAAATGTATAAAAAAATGAAAACATAAGATGATTTTGGAGTGGGGACAGGAGAACAAGGCGTCCCTGTTCCCATGTTAATTCCATAAACATTCGGTTGCTTAGACATACTCATTGCCACTTTATAGCTCAGAAATTCATAGCTCTTGCATTTCTTTCATTTTGGTAGCCGAGTTTCAAATTGAGAGTTAAAACGTATGCCATAAAAAGAACCTATGATGAAGTGCTATTTTATTCTAGAGATATTTCCATCTCCTGTATGAGCTAACCAATAGTTTAAGGACTAAAAGATCTAACACCATCTCCTCCTCCTTAAAGGAAAACAGTAGCTACACTTTATAGGAAGATCAACCCCATCAGTGCCAAATGTGCTGAAGAATGCTTAGGTTGTGGATCTTGACATATTGTTGGCACAAGCTAGCTGCTTACATTGCTCAGGTATGGCAAGAGTGGGATGTGCCCAGAAGTGTGCCTGCAAGGTCTGAGGAACTTAAAAAAGATTAGACATGTATGAAACTGCAGTTCTTCCAAATTTAAGTCCATGGAACTCTCCATGTATTTGTCTAAGTTTAATAGCTTAAACCCATTGTGAAATTCACCTTCATTTCAGGAAAAAAATAACCTATGCTGAGGACAATTCCTGTGACACAAGATATCTGACTGTTTCCTCACTTATGCTGGAAACAGAGTCTGGAAGTCTGGATTGCAAAACCTCACAGCTAATTAACTTTTTTTTTTTTTTTTTTTTTTTTTTTTTTTTTTTTTTTTTCCCTTTATATGAAATCTTTACAGTTTCCCAGCTTCTGTGTTGCAGTTTCATAACCAGTTTTTCATAAAATCATAGAATGGCTTGGGTTAGAAGGGACATAAAAGATCATCTAGTTCCAATCCTCCTGCCATAGGCAGGGAAGGCACCCACTATATCAGGTTGCTCAGGGCCTGGTCTTGAACAACTCCAGAGATGGAGCATCCACAGCTTCTCTAGGCAATCTGTTATTATTTTTATCTGTAGATATATAAGTTGACATTGCATAGCATTTTACTGCTTTTATATGACAAGCAGTCTATATGACTCATTTTAATAACTTCAGGTTTTATTGGCTTACTTCAAGACATGCTATTTTCTCTTTGTTCTGAGTAGCACTGTACTCATTTTAGTTAATAACTCTTTAAGAGTGTGGAATCAACTGAGAGATGATGTCATTGTTTTATGTTAACTTAAATCCAAATGAGGTGGCACTACTACCTAAAAGTCTTGGAAGTTCTTTTTTCTTTTCCTCAGTGTTTTTTCTTGTGCTGAGAAAGAAGAAGAGAGGAGGAGAGGGGAGGGGAGTTATCTAGGTGAACAAGTGTCCTTGAAAAAACACCAAGCTGGTAGAGGGACATTTAAAATGTCTCTTATTTTTTTTCCCAGGTTAATGTATCTCACATCACTTCCCTGAGGTAGTACTTCACATAGCTGCATGACTGCATGTGCCTGCAGATATGGGTGGAGAAATAAGCACCCAGGATTGAGGGGGTGGTGGGGTGACTGGGGCTTGAGCGGGCTTATGTCATATTAAACTGGTTCTGAAACTGCAGTGTAATGCTGTACCATTTAAACATGATAACCAGTGTATTTTTCTACAATTTGTCAGATTCTACAACACCAATGTGTAAAAACAGGTATAGTAAAGGAATTCAGTTACACAAATGTAGTTGTCAATAAAATGATCAGACCTTTATTTATTTTTGGGTGGCTTTTGGTCAATAGACAGACATAGCTGAGATGCACAAACTGAAGTTCAGCAGGCAAATAATTGTTTTCTTATGTTGTCTCAAAATACCTGCAACTTTAATAAAATTTCTTCTCATTCAAACTTAGTTTCTTATTATTTTATTTAATTTCATTTAATTTTTTATGTTATTTCATTTTATTTCAATTTATTTATTATTATTATATATATTTTTTTCCCATCAGGATACCTATGGAATTAGTACCTCACTCTTTTCCTGTTCGTTAGGTTGGTAGCACCTGCTCTGTGTTTTGGAGAGTTTAATGAGTGTGTTTACTACCATAACATCTATTTAAACATTCCTCATAGTCTGACTCACTTTCTTGACTTTCAGCTGAATAGTATAGAACATTTCTTTACAAAAAATGTGTAAAAAAAGACTAGAATAGAAAGATAGAATCCTGCCCTCCCTCAAGGAAGTACATCACTTTCATTGCAAATATGAATATGTAGTTATAAGTTTATACACCTATTTTATTCTGTAAATATATAAAACTTCAAAGAATATTCCTCAGATATTATTTTTATTTTTATTTTGTGTGTGTGCGTGAAGGTAAGCTGCCAGAATAATTGGCATGCATTCTCTAATAAAACATGTAAGGTAAGTGAGAGCAGAAGGCATTTGCAAATGTTTATTTGATTAAGTCAGTTTTGTTACTTGGATAACATTTGAAACCATTCATCTTAAAGAAAACAAAAAACACAGTGCAAACACTTTTTAATCATAGAATCCTTAGAATATATAAGATGGAATTTGTTTGTGAATGCCCGTGCCATTTAAAACTTAGTTCAGATGTCTGTGTGTTCTCTGAACCTTTCCAGGGTCCTTCCTCTGCTGATAAAAATTGCAGTCATCCAGTACTGGAAAAATGCTATTTATTTAATGCAAATGAAGAGTACATGTAACAATAAGTTAAAAATAAGTTAAAAATATCTCATTAAAAAATAAGTTAAAAGTTAAATATAAGTTAAAAATATCTCATAAAATGAAGACATTCTACTCAACCATGTTCATACAATATTGAATTTAAAAATAAATAATAATTATGAATCAGCCCGTGCTTTGCATTTTTCCTATTTTAGGTCGACCTGTACTGGAGTACTAGGACATACATGTAGGTGTGCCTTCTAAGGCATATAATAACCTCACTGGATACTAAAGAAGCATTACTGAGTACAGCCTATATAGATTATTCTTTGTACCCTTGCCTCCAGAAATTGTCTACATAATCAAACAACGGAAGTGAATAAAAGTGAATTTGTAAAAGTGAAAAATTAATGCTGAGGATCCAGTATCCCAAAAATAGATGCTTCATGTGTCCCAATAACACTTGGCAAAGCTCATAATTCAAATTTGAAAGGGTAGCTTTAAAAGCATACCTCTGATTCATAATTTTAGGGTAGATGCATCCAAAATACTATAAGTGTGTATGTATCATATAGTGGTCTTGCACTGCTGAATATTAACTTCACTGCTGTGCAATTCATTCACTAAGGTCTCTGCCTGCAGCCAGCTGGGCATCCTTCTGTCTGCACTTGGTTTCATTGTTAGCTTCACAGCATGTTAAAATATTGGGTAATGAAATATATATTTCCACGAATACTTTCTAGGTTCTTCCCTTGACTGTGAAGCAATTGTTTGTGGCTGCTTGAATAGATATGATTTTTCCCTATCAATTCTTCACAGAGCAGACTATGTCATGCTGTGTCCTGTCCGCATACCATTGAGAAATGCTACAAACATATGCATTCACCAGCTGGAAATACTGCATATGCCATGCTTTGAACTCACACTCCAGTAAGGGAAAATGATTTCAGTCAAGTTAAGGGCCTGTCAATCACAATAATTCCTTAGTCTCTCAAACCACTTACCTGTGCAACTTTTTGTCAGGATTAAATCCTTACCCTATATGCTTTTTTTAAGAGAAAGAATTAATTCAAATTAAATATTTTTTATACACACTGCAAACCTGAAAAAAAAAAGAAAGAAAAAAAACCCCCACCACATATGGTTTACATTTTGGAACAGCTTAAACCTACATAATGATGTTTAGAAAGTATTAAGTGTAATGATCAGGTATTTAAGCCACTGGGAACTCCCTACCAACCCTTGCAGAAAGCTGTGCCAAAATTCCCTCCCTGCCCTACCAGAAAGACACAACATTACTCTCTCAGGCAAGTTTATGAGCATTAGCAGGTACAGGGCATAACATCACTCTAAATATTTTTATTTTATGGGCACAACATACATTTAGAGCCTTCTATTTTTGGAATATATATAAATACCCCTAAGAAAAGACTGGTAGCTGAGCTGAGTCATCAAACATGATCAGCAACAGCTGCAGAGAAAACTGAACCAGCTGTATTTCCTGCTTTGAGTGTAATGGACTGCCAGCAGAAGGTGAAGGTGGAAATATGGTGGAAAGAAAGGGGTGATAAATGAGCTATCACTTCATTTTCGTCTCTCCATGTATATAGGCAAAATCTATGTCCACTCCTATCAAAATCATCTCCACATTTGTCGTGTTCAGACTTGATTTACCATTTATTTCAGCTTAAGAACAGTGTAGATTTTAAGGCACATTCACATAGAGTATTTTGCACAGACATGATTTTTTTTTTTTGAGTTAATAGAGTAAAATGGAATTGATTCACCTAGAAAAGTATGTAATCTACTTCATTTTTTGTCTTCCAGTCAAAATTGATCTTCCTCTATGAAATCAGTAATGTACTAAGAAGGTGTGGAGGCAACAAATAATTTTTAGTCCCATTGTAATGTATGAAACTGGACAGGGATTGGTGTAATGGTTATTAAGCTACAAAGGAGGGGAAAGCAGCTATTTAAGCTAGTTCTGGCCAAGAAGGCTTAGCAGAGCGTGGAGAGAGAATGATAGGAGAGCAATGAAACATAAAGCGCCAGGCAAGAACAGAGACAGGATGACATGACAGCAGGAAATGACTAGGAAAGAAAGGAAAAACAGTGAAACAAATGATGTGTTTAAAGCATAAAATGAAAACAAGAAATGTTTCATATTCCCTGCTGGTGGACGAGAGGTGTTTTGTTACATTACCTGTTATTTGTTAGAGAGAGAGGGACCAGGAAGTGCAGGCTGAGGGACTAAATCAGCAGGGGGGCTGCCAACAAGGTCGCTGGAGGGCTGGCTGAGAAGTCTGGAAATAGTCTCTGCCTTGCAGTGCATAAGAAAAAGGGTTTATGTACTGCACAGTGTGGGAAGCACATGCAGACTGTACCTCTCTCTTCTGTGGTGCTCTGAATTGGTTTCAAGTATATATGCTAACACTGGAAAGTAACTTCAACTAGTGAACACACAAAATTCAGTCTTTCAGTTTTCCCAATAATGCGTAAATCTGATTATAACATAAAGTTATCAAAGTCTGGAATCTGAGATCAAAAAGATTTACTGCATTCTGTATCTGGCAAACCCCTCTAAATGTCAGTGTACAAACATACAGCTTTTAACTATGGAAATTTGCAGCCCTCCTTTCTATAATTTTTCTTAAAATTTCATTTTCCTCTGATGAAAGCACAGAATAAATTTGCTTCTGCAGCCCTTTTCTTCTACAAGCTTTATCTTGGCATGCTGACAAATGCTGCTATGTGCAAAGAAAGGAAAAGAGTGGTTGGGATGGCACAAGAAGTAAGGCATCGAGACAAATGTTTATTTATCATCTGTACCATCCTTATATATCTAATTGTACAACAGGATGAGAGCACACACCTGACACTCAGAAGGAACTTTTTTCTGCATATTAACTTGGACACTTAGTTTAGATGATATGGTATCACCCCTTCCTCTATAATGCCCATCTATAATGCCCATCTACCTTCTATCCTGAAGAGTTAATAGTGGAATTTTTCTTTCTTTCTTTTTCTTTCTTTCTTTCTTTTTAGCCACATGCCATATCATTCTAAGGAAAAAAAGAAAAAAAAAAGAAAAAAAAAGATTGGCCAATTGTAGGACAAAATCATCACTTTTTTAACTATATATATATTTTAAATATATTTTTATATTTTTAAATATTTATTTATATATATGTATATATATATATTTCCAAATTGTTGCAGATAGGGAAAACAAACAAACAAACAAAAAAACCTGAAAGTTTTCCTTTTGTATTTTGAAAACATTTAACTAGGACAAAAGAAAATCCTACTTCAATGAATCCATTGTGGTTCTTCAACTCTCACAGTATATCTGCAGTGTTCTTTAGGACATTCTAGGTTTTAGTTGCTGTAGCTCATGCCAGCTGGCAGCTTCTGCAACAGGATTATTCAGCAGCTAAGAGAGCCTGAAGTCAGTGTTCGCAGCCTGGCATAGTTGCAGCATCACCAGTGCATCTGTTGTAAAGGAGGTCAGATGCATTATTCTGTATGTTAAGATCTCACTTTGGCTGGGGGACTCACAGCTGCCTTAATCAACTAATTTCTAGTCTTGTACAGCTTTAGACCAGTAAAATAACCATGGAACAAATGGGAACATCTGCTCAGTGTTTTATTCAATGTTTAGTTCAGTTTATCAAAGAAAGATAGCCCCAGTATTCACTGTATTGAAATTTCTGCACATTTGATATGAGTGGGACGTTTTGGTGAAACACTATAGCCATTAATGAAGTAGAAATTTCTAGTTTAGCATATGACACATAGTGTTTTTATGATACTGTGGTTTGTAGAAGACTTAATAGGTCCTGCAACATGGTGTTTCTGACTCTGATGACTATCTAATATAATATGGTAAGCAAGTGTTTTTGTTTTGTACTAAATAATATTATTGCTTATGTTACTGTTACATTTGATCTAGAATCCTGAATTTGGAACATTTGATCCTTTGTTATGCTATCTTTTCTTTGTAATTTAGTAACCAACTTAAGCTAAACCACAGCTAAGAGCATAAGTGCAAGACAAAGTTAACCAGATTTTCAAACATGATTAAATGTTCGCATATTTTTTTTTAAAGAGATATAACATTCAAGAAAATTTAACAGAGATGTATTAAAGATGGAGATGGACATAACCTTCAATGCAATTTAAGCTGATAAGAAAACCATACATTCCATTAATATAACATTTAGTATCTCATTGGAAAAAAAAAAAAATATATATATATATATATGTTCATTGTACTGCCTATTATTTGTGAGATATTGTTTGGACTATTTGACTTTTTCCTTGAGCGATGAATAATAACATTCAGTTAAAACAGACAGACAAGTTTGTTGGGCCAGTATATTTTCATGAAGTCAAGGAGTAAGAATGGAAGTAACCCTTTTCTTCATCAATCCAAGATGTTGCTCTTGAATGCTGGGATTACCACACAACAGAGCCTGCATTTGGGGTCCACAAATGTGATGTCTACAAGACAAAGAGCCTTTTCTTCTTTAGGCTGAACTGTCCCAGCTTTCTCAGCCTGTCTTGATAGGAGAGGTGCTCCAGCCCTCTGATCATCTTTGTGGCCCTTCTCTGGACCTGCTCTAACAGATCAACATCCTTCTTGTGCTTCCCAGACCTGGACGCAGCAGTCCAAGTGAGGACTTACAAGGGCAGTGTAGAGGGGAACAATCCCATCCCTCCTTCTGCTGGCCATTCCTCTGTTGATGTAGCCTAGGATGCAGTTGGCTTTCTGGGCAGTGAGTGTGAACTGCTGTCAAGCTTTTCATTCACCAAAACCCCCAAGTCCTCTGCAGGGCTTCTCTGTTGAAAAAGTACAGAAATACCCTCCAGGAATATACATAATCTGAAGAAACTTCTACGACTTCATATTTCAATTTTCAGATGAGCTTTTTAAACTGCATGGAGGCATAACTTTTTTTTTTGTTTGCTTGTTTGTTTTGGTTTTGTTTTTGTTTCCAGAAAGAGTAGAATAAGGCAACTACTTCATCTTGTATCTTTGTGCAATTAACTGCCCCAACTGGACTACTATACCACTGTGTGGTTCCAAAATCTATCTGTCACTTACAGCCCATTCTGAAAAAATGCTTTTGTGTCTAAACTGCAACATCCTAAATACCCTAACAGTGTCCACCCTAGAGAGGGTATCGCCTGGCGAGTGACATGGAGGCCTACTTGTGACACCAAAGCTCTCATAAGAATTAGCTCATCTTACCTTGTCTGTGCAGCTCATATATTGTGACCTCCATGCCCTCAACCCCAAATTTTCTTGTAACTCTGTAGTATTATTGGAGCTGTCAGCAGCTTTGGGACATCAACAGGCTCTAAAACCACTCAAAGGAGGTTTCCTTGCTATGCTCATGCTCTGCTCAGAGATCACAGAATCACACAGAATTACAGAATTGTAGGGGTTGGATGTTGTAGGTGTAACCTTGAATCAGATACTGCTGTGAAAACACCCAATATGCAAGACCGAGCTATGGGAAGCCTCATCTGGTGCCTCTTGTGAGTGAGGTCCTAGCCCTGCTGGATATGCTGTTATCCTGAGGTCCTGACTCATTATATCATTATAACATTATAAATTATATTCCTATATTACTTATATTCCTATATTACTCATCCTTGAGTAATATAGGAATATTATTTTAAATAGAGCATCTATCTAATGACATAAAGATTGTAGAATCTCATAAGGACATAGAAACATTTGCAGCCAGCCTCAGTCTTCTTAGGACCTATTATGCTTTCTTGCTTTCTTGTTCATGTTTTTTTTTTTTTTTCTTCTTTAGCACAGTTATTGAATTTATTCCCTACTGAAATGGGAAAACACTGAAAAAAAGACTTGGGCAGAACAAGCCATTTTATTTACTGTAGTTGGTGTTCTTGCTGTGTTTTGAAATTGCACATTTTGTGTCAGCTATTTACAAGAAAGATATTAGCAGAAATCTCAGTAGAGTAGTCATCTTTGCACAATGACTGCAAAACTCTCAAAGCCACTCAACTTTTCAGGACCTAGAGTTCACCTATTTACTGAAAAGTCAAAATTCTGAAGGTGATCAAAAGTCTATGCTGCAAACATATTGAAGAAACATATCATGCTGGCATTGGCCTTGGCAAATGACCACATCATGTTTGTGTATCTGAGCACATAATTCAGACAGTATTTCTAAAGTGCTTTTGCCATTAGTGTTATCTACTTTATCAGGGTCTTGTCAAAGACTTCATGAGCTAAAGTGAATCAGCACATATCGGACAACTGTTGGACAACTGTAGTGAATCCAAGTCATGTTATTATCATGGCAATAACGTCTCTCAAGGATGGAGAACTTTCTTACTTGCTTTCCTCATTTCTGTGCCAAATTCTCTCCTGAATTTTACTTCATCTTTTCACTTGTCACATTGTTGCCCTTGCTATAAGAGCACACTCTGTTCTTTAAGCCTTCTGTTTTAAGACAGGATGAGAATCACAATCGCCTACTCATTTCATATGCTGCATTTCATATGCTTCATATTTAAGGTTCTACAAAGCTTTTTTTTTTTTTTTTTTTTTTTTTTTTTCTCATTCCTATTTGAAGGCACCTTTTGCTCTATAGTGATGATTTTGCTGAAAGACTGAAAAGTAGATGAGTTGTACCATTGTAGGCTTATGATAAGTCAGGACAGATAAATTTATCTTTGCATAACAATATGATTAGATGCAGGTACTTTCTGCCTGCCAAGAATTAGAAAAAACATCATTGCCCTTTTTTACAGTTTTGGAGGATCTCTGGCATACCTTTTATTGCTGTCTCTGTTGGTTCTATGGTCTCTCAAGATATTTTGTTTGTTTGTTTTTAAGAGAATAGAGATGAAATTTAAATAAAATGTTTAGAAAAGACATGCAATTCATGATATTCTCTTTACAGCTTTTCAGACAGAAAGAGAACTTTCCTAGTGTTAGCACAAGTAGGTGGCAGTAGATACATACATATAATGGCACTGATGATAGAGCACTTGACAATACCAGTTAAGTAGTAAGGTTACGTATTTAAGCATCATGCAATGACTTTTGATAAATCAATGATAGGCCAATAATGCCACACCATTATGCAGAGGTGAACAACTGTGACTTTCTGGTTAATGTTAAAGGTGCTTGCAGATCTCAGCGTTTAGCAGTTTGGATGTTGAAGTAGATCCAGAATCATTTAAACTACACACGGGTTTGTTCCATCTCTGGGATCTGTCTTAGCCGTTACTTCCTTGAGAGAAGGAACTTGATTTGAACTCTGGACCCATTGTTTTTCTCTTTTCATGTTGAGTGGCAAGGCCAGAGCTCAGAAGTAATACGTATGTAATTCTTTCACTCTAAAATGCCAGACCCATTGGTTTAGAACATTTAATCTTAGCTATAAATGAGCATATTCTTGAAAAGATATATTATTTTTATTAATTATTATTAATAATAATTATTACAGGTGTATGAAAACTTAGATGTTTATAGACTTTCTTCCTTGACATTTTAGAATTTGTGTTTCTCAGTTATAAGGTTACTGTGACAGGGTGTGTGAATTACAACACACATGACTTCTGTTTTTTTAAAAAATCAACAGGATTCTGTGTTCAAAATCTGATATATGTACATACATGATTCACAGATGATTTCACTAATCCCTATAGCGTACAGGCACAGAAACACAACTTTTTTTTTTTTTTTTTTTTTTTTAATTATTATTTTATTTCAAGTATTTATTAAATTGTAATGAAACATTGTATGGAACAGAATAGCTAAAGGACAGTAACTAGTTTTCTAAGAATGAAGTTGTGTCACAGAAAAAATAAAAAAATTAAAAAAAAAGGAGAGCATGGCAGTAAGAAGAACAGCAGGAGAAGCAGATGTAAAACATTCTGCCAGCTAGGTTTGCCAAAATACCAGATGTTACCTCTGGTAGATTATGTTCCATTGCTTTGGCGTCTGGATGGTCCTTTTTAATGACAAAAAACTTTTGACAGTTACTGCATTTTGTGAAGGTATGTGTGTTTGTTTTAACTGTGATGTTTTTTGCAGAAATCAAGCTTCAACAGAAGCCACCACATGAAAAATAGGTAGGTAGAAGCCTTTGAGAATATAAAACACAAACAGATAAGGAAAATATTTTGCATATGTTAGTAGTGATTCACTTGAGGAAGAGGTTTATGTGATTTTTTTTTTTTTTAATTTTTATTTTTATACTAAGACTCTATGGGAGTTATATATAAAGTACTATTGTTTATCTCTGAACAATTGTGTTAAATAAAATACAGAATACCTCTGAGGAGGCATGCAGAGAATAAAATTAAAGAAAATTTGTTATTCTATTTATGTAGATTATAGAACAAATCAGAAGAACAGAGGTTGGGAAACAAAACATTCTGTCTGGACTGAATAAAAAAGACCTAAAAATAAGCTATATAAAAATACACCCTTAGAATATTTTCCAAGCTACACAACAAACACTATGCTAAGTGGAATTAGCATAAAATATTACGCTAATATTTTAAAAACTGAGTTTTAAAAATTTTTAATATTTTTTAAATTTTAAATTTGTAATAGTTTTTAAAAGTTTTTAATATTTTTAAAAACTTAAAAAAAATGAGAAAAGTCTGTTTCATGAGTTCTCAGAACTTCAGTATTTCTGTCAATACATAGGCCTAAGGGATATTCAAATACCATGATAACAGATAGCATTGCACCTTTTTGAAATATAAATGTAAATATTGCAGGAAAAAAATAGTGCTGAAGTGTAGTAACATGTAATATAATAGAAAAATTTAGGGCTTAAATTTTCACAAGCCCATCTGGAGCTCCAGAGCATTGACTGCCTCACTTTAAACACCTCTAAGGAGCTGGTTTGATATCAGAAAATCTAAAAAATATGTTTCCTGATTCTCAAGTTAAGAAAGAAATCAAAAACATTAGCTGCTTGATTTTTATCATTTTTTTCCAACTTTTAACACAAGTATGAATATAAGAATTCTTCCTACCATTAAATGTGCTTGCACTGAAATCTTGAGCTAAAAAATAACAATTTTTAAAGAAGTTCTCTAGTTCTCATTCCTAGTAATAGATTAACTTTGTCAGAATAGTGGACTGAAGGCACTTCAATGGGCAGATAAGGAATATAATATTCCTTTGTATGCTGTTATTTTTATTTTATTTTTTTAAGAACGGTTGAAATTTCATATATATACCACACTTTGATGATTTTTCCTACTGTCATAAAGTCTAGGAATCAGAACCTAGACTGTTGTTGTTGTTGCTGAAAACAGAAAGGCTCTTAAAATCACACTGAAAGACTTTCAAACGCTCTTTCCACCTTCATTTTGCAAGACTTACTATGCCAAATAAAAAGCATAGTAAGTATCCTTCTTCCTCAGGATAACTTAAGATGGACTGTCAATGTTATATATTAAAGAAAAGCCACGGGCAATGGGTGGGGACAAAAGGCAGCTATTATTAAAACTGGGAGTGACTGTGCATGTGTATGACATTTTGTATTTGTTCTCAGTTTCTCTGTTTGCGTAACAACTAGCTGGCACAGAATATATGTACCTTATGGGAAAAAAAAAAAAAAAAAAAAAAGAAAAGAAAAAAAGGAGAATATATGTTCAAGAGCAACTCCTCTGTTTTGCATCCTTGTTTGTCTTGCTTGTAAACACTAAAAGAAAAGTGTTTTAATCACACTCTAAATAGAAAGGGAAGATTTTAACTCAAGCAGAAGGAGATATTATTATAAACAAGGTGACACGTGAACAAACATGAATCTACAGAACTTGGGCTTGTTTTAAAGCTGTCAGAGTGACTCTTAATGGATAATTGGAGGGTTAGAGCAAACAGTAAGAATGAGGAAATCGATGGGGGCTGTGAGGAATTTCAATGCTGGGTGGCTACAGATGTTCTAGTAAGATATTCTAGTTAACTTGAATGTCTTTTAGCAGATAGGGTATACATTTGTGCTATTAATCTGTGGTGTAGGTAAGCCAAGCAAAAGGACAGCTGTTAAGAAATTTGTAATTAAAACATCTATAATTTATGTCAAGACAATTAAAGGGCTACAGTGTCATTTCTGGTTTTAAAGCAAAATTATAGCTAATTCCGTCCTCTGGTCATTTAGCAAACAACTTTGTAATTTAGCAAATAAGGATAGCCTGTACTGTTTGTCAGCAGGACATCACAGAACTTTTAAAGCATTTTTTTTATTATTATTATTATTATTTAACTCTGTGAACCTCTTGTAACTTCTTCAAAACAGTGCATCAAAGAATAACTCTGATATTGAAAAGACTACTCGTTTTAGAAGCTTTGTACCAAAATAACATACTAATATGGTTCTATAGCCAAAGTTATATTTTATGTTGTTTATATCTAGAGAATGTCTGTCTGGGCACCCAACAGTTTATGTACTTTAGCAGTTTATTTCATGCTCAGTACATAGTGTGTGATATTGTAAATAAACTGATTAAACAGCAATAGCTTGGCAAGCAGGAGTTTAAGTTCTATGCTACATTTTAACTTAAAAACATACCTTGTCCCTTTAAGGATCGAATGGTAGCACAATGATATTTCCTTCCTAAGTAGCTCAAAGTAAACCCAGTATGGGGTAAGTTGCTCCAGACAATCAAAGCATGAGACAAATCACTGAAGTTATGCTCGGTTCTAATATTCTTACTCCTTCACCCCCTTTTACTCTGGCTTCAGTATAATTCCTTTCCTCTTGGATCAGATGTCTGTTGCTAAGAAAACTCAGCAACATTTTGTGCAAAGAAATCTATTTATTCCAAACCTTAGTAATGCTCCCAGGCAGCAGCAGGTTAGTTTCTTGTTATTTATTTTTTTCTCTCTGTGTTTGTGATGCTATTCAGATGTCTTTTATCTTCCAGGATCAGAAAACAATCATACACACTGAACTACAGTTACACTGAACTACATTACATAGTATAAATGGTTTGATTTTAAAATATTTCCTCTGAAGTGTCTTTTGTGGAGCACTTTTTTCCCTTTCCTTTTGCCTCTGCCCCTTCTTGTTATCATAGAATCATAGAATCATAGAATATCCTGAGTTGGAAGGGACCCTTAAGGATCATCAAGTCCAACTCTTGACACCGCACAGGTCTACCCAAAAGTTCAGACCATGTGACTAAGTGCACAGTCCAATCTCTTCTTAAATTCAGACAGGCTCGGTGCAGTGACCACTTCCCTGGGGAGCCTGTTCCAGTGTGCAACCACCCTCTCTGTGAAGAACCCCCTCCTGACGTCAAGCCTAAACTTCCCCTGCCTCAGCTTAACCCCGTTCCCGCGGGTCCTGTCACTGGTGTTAATGGAGAAAAGGTCTCCTGCCTCTCGACACCCCCTTACGAGGAAGTTGTAGACTGTGATGAGATCTCCCCTCAGCCTCCTCTTCTCCAGGCTGAACAGGCCCAGTGACCTCAGCCGTTCTTCGTACGTCTTCCCCTCCAGGCCTTTCACCATCTTCGTAGCCCTCCTCTGGACACTCTCCAACGGTTTCATGTCCTTTTTATACTCTGGTGCCCAGAACTGCACACAGTACTCGAGGTGAGGCCGCACCAGCGCAGAGTAGAGCAGGACAATCACCTCCCTTGACCTACTAGCGATGCCGTGCTTGATGCACCCCAGGACACGGTTGGCCCTCCTGGCTGCCAGGGTACACTGCTGGCTCATATTCAACTTGCTGTCTACCACGACCCCCAGATCCCTCTCTTCTAGGCTGCTCTCCAGCGTCTCATCGCCCAGTCTGTACGTGCAGCCAGGGTTTCTCCGTCCCAGGTGCAGGACCCGGCACTTGCTCTTATTGAACTTCATGCGGTTGGTGATCGCCCAGCTCTCCAACCTATCCAGATCCCTCTGCAAGGTCTTTCCACCCTCATTCGAGTCCACAACTCCTCCAAGTTTGGTGTCATCAGCAAACTTGCTCAAAATACCTTCTATTCCTACATCCAGATTGTTTATAAAAATATTGAAAAGTACCAGCCCTAAAATGGAGCCTTGAGGGACCCCACTGGTGACTGCCCGCCAGCCTGACGCAGCCCCATTTACCATAACCCTTTGGGCCCTGCCCGTTAGCCAATTGCTCACCCATCGTATGATGTTTTTATTTAGCTGTATGGTGGACATTTTGTCCAGTAGGATCCTATGGGAAACCGTGTCAAAAGCCTTGCTGAAGTCCAAAAAAATCACATCAGCTGGTTTCCCTTGGTCCACCATGCGGGTGATCTTATCATAAAAGGAAATCAGGTTAGTTAGGCAGGACCTACCCTTCACAAACCCATGCTGGCTGGGACCAATGACTGCTTTGTCCCCCAGGTGCGCCTCAATAAGTTCGAGAACCATCTTCTCCATGATTTTACCAGGCACTGATGTGAGACTGACAGGCCTGTAATTGCTAGGGTCTTCTTTCTGACCCTTCTTGAAAATCGGCACAACATTTGCCAGCTTCCAGTCTACCGGGACCTCTCCAAATTCCCAGGATTGTTGAAAAATAATTGAGAGAGGTTCCGCGATGACGTCCGCCAGCTCTTTCAGCACCCGGGGATGAATCCCATCCGGACCCATGGACTTGTAGGGATCCAGGTGGAGTAGCAAATCCCGCACACGTTCAGGGTCGGTTGGGAGTTTGTCATCCCCACCGTCCCGGTCCTCCAGCTCAGGGCACCCTGGGTCCCGAAGCCCATCATCGGCATTGAAGACAGAGGCAAAGAAGGCGTTAAGCGTCTCTGCTTTGCCTATGTCATTGTCTGTGAGGAGACCTTCCCTATCAAGGAGCGGCCCTATGTATTCTTTAGTTCTCCTTTTGCCATTCACATATCTAAAAAAACCCTTTTTATTTTCTCTCACAGACACAGCCAGCTTCAACTCTAGCTGTGCTTTGGCCACACGAATTTTCTCCCTACAAACACGAACAGCATCCCTGTATTCTTTCCATGACACCTGGCCCTCCTTCCAGTAGCGAAACACTCTCTGTTTCCGCCTAATCTCCATTAGAATGTTCCTGGTCAGCCACGCCGGCCTCCTGCCCCGCCTGCCTGACTTGCGATATTTAGGAATTGCCTGATCTTGTGCTTCTAGGAGGCATCGCTTAAAGAATGACCAGCACTGGTGGACATCGAGGCCTTCAAGAGCAGTTTCCCAGGGGACCTTGCTGACTAGTTCCCTGAGCAGCCTGAAGTCTGCTTTCCCCATATCTAGGGATGAAGTTTTGGTGGCACTTTTCCTTCTGTCACCGTAAATTTTGAACTCAACCACTTCATGGTCACTATGACCAAGGCGACCTCCAATCACCACATCTCCCACCAGACCCTCTCTGTTTTCTAGCAACAGGTCTAGGAGGGCTCCTTTCCTAGTTGGCTCCATTAGCACCTGCACCAAGAAGTTATCATCTAGGTGCTTCATGAACCTCCTGGACTTGCTCGTGTCAGCCGTGTGGCACTCCCAGTTAATGTCTGGCAAGTTGAAGTCCCCCATAAGGACAAGGGGAGTTAATCTCGAGGCCTCTCTTAGTTCTGTAAAGAATAATTTATCGGCGCTATCGTCCTGGCCAGGCAGTCTGTAATAGACTCCCACAACGACATCCCCTTTATTCGTTCGTCCCTTGATCCCAGAGGCTCTCAACTTTGCCATTGCCGACCTGAAGTTCCACACAGTCCAGCCCCTGCTTCACATACATCGCCACCCCACCACCTCACCTACCCTGCCTGTCCCTCCTGAAGAGCCTGTAACCATCTATCGCAACACCGCAGTCACAGGACTCATCCCACCAGGTTTCGCTTATGCCGATGATGTCGTAGTTGCGGGACTGGGCCAGGACTTCTAGCTCATCCATTTTATTCCTCATACTGTGTGCGTTCGTGTAGAAGCACTTCAGGTGCATCTCCTTACACTCAGCACCTTGTGGATCTGACCGAAGGACCTCACTGGCACACAGCCGCTCTGATTCTAGCGTACCATCCCTTAGGTCTTCACCGGCGTGCCTGGTTTTAGCCCCTTCCCCCTTCGACTCTAGTTTAAAGCCCTGTCTATCAGCCCTGCCAACTCCTGACCAAAGATCCTTACCCCTCTCCAAGAGAGGCGCATCCCATCCGGTGCCATCAGGCCTGGTGTAGCATAGACCTTCCCTTGATCAAAGAACCCAAAGTTCTGCCGGTCACACCAGTCTCGAAGCCACGAGTTTATGTGAACAGCACGCCTTTCAGCTTTGATCCCCCCTATCGGAAGGACAGAGGCAAACACAACCTGCGCCCCTGATCCTCTAAGTAGTCGCCCCAAATCCCTAAAGTCTCTTTTGATCGCCTTCGGACTTCTCGTTGCTACTTCATCGCTACCAACCTGAAAGACCAGTAGCGGGTAGTAGTCAGTGGGCCGTACCAGGCGCTTGACTTTCTTGGCAAAGTCTCACCCGAGCCCCAGGGAGGCAACAGACTTCTCTGCGGGTTGGGTCCGGTCGGCATATCGGTCCCTCTGTCCCTTTCAGAAGGGAGCCCCCCATAACAATAGCCCTTCTTTCTTTTTTGAAGGATGATGTGGCAATGCGATGTGTAGGTCGCCTTGTCTTAGGCGCCCCCTCCAACTGGGACGGGTTTTTATCTACTTTGTCATTCAGATTGTCTTGTTCTAGTCCTTCATATCGATTATTTAAGGGTAGATGAGAAGGTGAGGTGGGCAGAGAGAGGGCTCGCCTACCACCCCGAATAGGCACCTGCCTCCGTTCCCCCCCCTTGATCTAGGTCTCCTCCCATTGCCTGGCAGGAGGGAACCTCCGTCTTCTGCATAACGCCTGTGCTGTGGCAGGTTCGTGAGCCTGCCTCAGAGAGGGTAGAGTGCACCTCCACCAGTCAATTTCCCTCTCTGATTCCCTGATGCTCCTGAGCCTGTTCACCTCCTCCCAGAGCTCCGCTACCTGGCTGAGCAGTTCTTCAACCTGGGCACACCTCCCACAGGCATACCCACCACTGCTGTCGGAGACTGACAGAAGGCTGGGGCACACTCTGCAGCCCAGGACCTGGATGGATGCGTGTTTCCCCGAGCCCTCCGTCTGAGTAGCCACACTGGTGACCGTGGCTGGAGATGCCGCACGAGATGCGGAGGCCACGGTTTTCTGTCTGGTTGATACCATGGTCAGGTTCTACGCAAGCAGGTTACAAGCACCGAAGGGAGAGGCAGCTGCAACAGAGCGACGATGGGCCCCCCGCTCGCCCTGCCCGCGCGAACTGCCGCGCAAACTGCCGCGCCACGCCCTTCGACACTCCATGCCCTGTTTGCCTGTCCTGTTCGCCGCACTCCTGGTCACTCGCGCTCCCTAGGGGCAACTTTTAAACAGCCTGGGAGGGGGCGCTGCTGGCTCCGCCCGCGCCTCATCAGCCTCCCTCGTGAGGACTGCTGGGTCCCGGCGGCTCCCCCGAGTGGCCTCGATGCCGGACAAAAAGCCCTGCCCGCCTCGGTCCCCTGCTCCGCTGCAGAACACGTCTGCCCCGGAGCCGATCGCCTCAGCAAAGGAGCCGATTGCTTCAGCAAAGCAGAGCAGATTTCTCTATGGAACAAGTTAAGAAAGAAAGGAGAGAGAAGTTATGTTAATTCAGTGAAATGCAACATTTCAGGGGAAATTTGGAGTTTAAAGGATCTGAACTTCTACTTGCATTAGCTATCATGTAGTCCTATGGTCAAGGCTTGTTTGAAGGTACTGTGTCATTTTGAAAGAGCATTTTGTTATTTTAATCACTTTCATGCTCCTGTATACCATCAAAAACAACATGTTATTTCTTCTCAAAGGAAAGACCCTCATGGGCATTCTATTTGCTTCTTGTCTTCAATTGTTTAGCGATTGTAAAAATTAGTGTCCGTAGTTTGGACATTTTCTTTCATAAGCGTTTCTCAGATAAACCTTTAGTTTCTCATTACTTCAGTAACTGGTTTTAAAAGTCTGGCAATTGGACGTTGAGGAGGGGGATCTAAATCATTTTTGAGGATGCTTATGCCAAGCAGAGAGTAATGGTGGTGTCATAATTCTTTGAAGCAATACTTCTGAAGTCAACCTACATGGACATAAAAAAAAAGCATTCTGTTTAAAGACAATGGTAAAACTAATTCCCATCTTCACTGTCAAGACAGATACATGTAAGCAAATGGAAATCTTTTCAAGCATACTAGGAAAAAATTGTTTACTAAGGAGGACAGAGTGGAAGAATTCATGTTGTAGTGGAAAGGCAGGTGATTAAACCAATCATAATTACTTTAGTTAATTGACAGGTTAAACAAAGGACAGAGATGGGCTTAGAATGAAATGATACGTATTTACTGTTTATGCAACAAACCCTGCAATTTTAGTCTTTATTTAGTGTTTCAACTAGTGACTCTTCTCACTGGTAATTTTAGACTGTAATTAACAGCAGATTACATACGAATCTAAAAGACTTCTTGATGGCATTTTTTGCAATGATTGCTATTGGGGTGGGCGCAATTAATCATTCTCCTTTGCTTTTATTCCTTATGAATACATGTTTTTGGTTACACACATCTCTGGAGATCAGGTGTGTTACATATGAATGCTGCTTAACACTAACAAAGGCCATCCTTGCTAAAGGATGTCATCCAGCTATTCTTGGCTGAGCCTCTTTATTTTGTTGGCTGATCTGTGCTAGTTCTTGTGCAGCCAACTGCTGGCAGGGTCTGGGCAGGGAGCTGCAGAGTAACCCTCATGGGAGGACGCCATGAGATGCCTGTGACAGTCACAAACAACCCGAAATGGCTCTGATGCCAATGGGAAGAGCCCTGTGGCCCACTGGGACTCGCTGGTGCCTTGTCCCTGAAATATTTAAGAGCCAAAGCCACTGCAGGGAGGGGATTCGTGAGAAGACGGGTAAGGAAAGCGGAGGGGACACAGAGGGGCTGTTGCTGGGGACATGGCTGGAGACACACTGTGGGAAGGGACACCCCCAAGGTGGGGAGGGGTGATGGACTAAAATTAGTCTGGGGAAGGGGCACAAAAGGTGTTTCCCTAAATGATTCTTTATTTATTTGTGTCGTTGTTGGATTATTTTTTCCCTCAATACCTGAATCAGTCAGTTAAAAATGTCTTTTTAACTGTCAGTAATTTAAATTAAGAAAAATTCCCCAAATTGGTACTCTTTTGGCCATGATACTGACTGCCTCAAAATAAAAAGAAGATAGGGCAAAAAGAATGGAGGTCACAACAGGTGCTAATAATCCATGAGAACAACATAGTTAATTTTTGCACTTGTTTTTTCCTGTCCCCATACAAAAACAGAATCCAGTGTACTTACTGGAAACACTGAGCTTCAAAAATCACTTTTTTTTTTTTTTTTTTTTTTGTGTGTGTGTGTGTGTGTTGCCACAGACCACTCAGACCTAGCCTATTGTCTCTTACAGAACAAGGTCACAGCCAACAGGTGCTTAACAAATCTCTCTCCAGCAAAGGCATGCATCCATCTATTTTGCTACTCCTTTCTCACCTTTCAGCATGTAACTTATTTCCTCTGGCCCTTCTTTCTTTCCCTGTTTCTTATTCTTAATTCTCTTGTCTATCAGCAGATTTCTTCCCCTTAATCCATACCAGCTATGTCCCTTCAATTCCTTCCTTCTTTCCTTTCTCAGCTCTATCACCAGTTCCTCTCCCTCTTATCTGCAGTAATGATGGTACTTTAAAAAATAAAGAAATAAATTACCTTCATTCTCAATCCTTTCATCTTCTCAGACTCCTCAAATGCTCCTTAGCTGGAAATGGGACAAGTACATCTCATCATGAGCCTTTTAAAAGGGATAGAGTAATTGCTGAACCTGTTTTTAGTCATTTGTCTTGCTTCTTGCTTTCCTCCTTCTTTCTCCCCCTTTTGCTTTGTCAAAAGGAACCTCCATGATTTAAAAATAAAGGCAGAAATTTCACCTTTATTACCTATTTTGGGGTTGACTAGAAGGATCTGAATATGTAAAATACCAGCTAGTGACATTGGATGGAAAAAGGACATGCAATACAGATCTAGAGGAGGTTCCAATGTCTGCCTGAAGAGAGTAATAATTTTGCCCATGCTTAGTTACTTGGTTTTAATGCAGATCTTCTTGGCTGAACTTTTGCTGCTGTGGCCAGTTCCTTGTATTAAATGAATTGCCTCGGGCAGGGGCAGTGCATGGTGAATGACACTCTCTAGCCAGCAGAACGCCATTCCCCTCTGCACATTCATTAGCTACCTGCACCTAAAGAATCTCATTTTGTATTTCCTCAGTGGTCATATTTCAATTTCCTGTCTTTTCCTTCTTCTGAGAAGGAATAATAACCCTGAAAGTACTGTTTAAAAGTAATGATATGATTTTTTTTTTTTTTCTTATTTTTTTTTTTTTCTCTTCCCCTTCTCTGATTGGACATATTGAACAATATGTCCAACCTGAATTATGCATATATTCTAGGGAAAACAAACAAGCAAACAAAAACCCACAGAAAAATGACACTGATGTCATGGCTGCTGACTTGTGAAATAATTACTTGCAACAGCTTTTGTTAAAGCTCTAGTGCACTGTGTGTTAGTAAAACAAATTAAGCCAGAGTAACATGCTTCCACACAGAAAACAATGGAAGTGGGTGAAAACACAGTCTTCTTTGAGGCTGCTCTCATAAAGAATCTGCTGAAAAAAAATGATTACACAGTGGTTTTTAAGCCTTACCTTCCACCAAGTCAGTAAGAGCTTTTTGGCATGAAGGTCCTGAGCTGTCACCTGATGTCAATTTAAAGAGACAGGTGATTACCCACAAAGTGAAAAATAATGTGCCATTATTCCCTGAGGTATAAACTCTGGCAGAAATCAGAAGAGAGGAGAGAAAAGGGGGCTATTGTAGGGTGGACAGAGCACAGTGCTGACAGTGGAGGAGATGAAGTGAAGTTGACAGAGTTTCATTTCAGAGTTGGCTGTGCTGATATGGCTTTGGTAGTTTCGTCTCAATTCCAACTGTCAGTTCCCTTCTGCTCCTTTCATCATTGAGTTCTGAGCTTGTCTCTCTTATACTCTCCTTTGCTTCAAGCCCCCATTTACAATTAATACTTTAAATTAGCTCTTTACTATTTACTATACTTTATTTCAAAATTTCAAGAAATAGGGTACAAGGATCATCATTATTTAATGGACACATTTATTTTTTATTTATTTATTTTTTTTATTATTTTTTTATTATTATTATTTTTTCATTAGCTTAAGAAGAATGACTTTTTATTGGGGGCTATCATTCTCTTTTCAATGTTCTTCTTCTCGTCTCTTCCTCCCCATATCTTTTTGTGTCACTACTTTATAAATTATAAACAACATTCCTGTTGCAAGAAAGTTAGTTACTGGTTATATGCTGGGCTGGCATTGAGAAAACATATAAGGAAGCAGATGTGAAGAAAAGAAAGTCTGAGGATTAAATATTGTTAGAAAAAAAAATACAAAAACCAGGACCCTTAAAATACTACTGTCTCTGCCCTCCTCCTCACCCGCACTCTGTTATAAATGCTCTCTCAGATACATCAGTAATGAGTAAATTTATCTGTGACAAACTCTGCATGCAACAGGAAATTTTCAAATGGAAAATTAGTATTGTTATATTTAACTAAAGACCTTTGTATCCCTTTTAAAAATAAAATAAAATAATAAAATAAAGAATTCCATGAGATACTACCATGTGAAATAACCTTTTATCTTGCAGTCATCAATGTATTTACCTATCAATCTGTTGTTTTGCCAGAAAATAGCATGGCCATTCTCTTTTAAACATCAGAGGAAATGTAAGTAGAGTAAGGTTGTTCTTCCTATCTTTTATTCAGGATCTTTGTGCATCACTCAATTACAGCTTTTTTCACAGATTCATGTAAGGTAGAAGTTTCACACATTAATTCTACAGATTTGTGCTCTCCAATATACTGGAAAGAAGAAATAATATTCCACTTATATATGTCATTCCTGTAGACATGGGTATCAACTACAGTGCTAAACAGAAGCAGTTTTAGATCATCCTGATGGCAAACATACATTTTATTTTATTTTATTTTATTTTATTTTATTTTATTTTATTTTATTTTATTTTATTTTATTTTATTTTATTTTATTATTTTATTTTATTTTGTTTTATTTTATTTTATTTTATTATTATTATTATTATTTTTTTTTTTTACATGAGATGAATGTTATTATTTGACAAGGCTAAGAGAGGTATAAAACAAACTCTTGTTTATAAAGGGTGATATAGCACATGGAATTCTGGTGAGGCTACCTGCCTCAAAATTTAATGTGGACAATCTGTTCATTTTCTCTTTTTATTTTGAAGTTGTTTAGCCTGAAAGTTTCATCTGATTATAAAGCTGAGTTAATGGTCTTGCATATTCTCTGCTGTCAATCATAAAGGATGGGTAAACAGAGGCTAATAATAGTCTTGTCTTTCTATAGTTCTTCTGAACCCTTGAAAGAGTTCAGATTTTCCACTGGCATTCTTAGTGCTTGAGTTATATTGAGACAGTGTGCAATGAAGTGATGAAGTGTTATTATTATTAGTAGCTGTAACTTTTATGTCTTGTTTTTATAAATTTGATAGGAAAACTTTTTTAACCAGTGTTGCCAAGGGGAGAATTGGGGAGAATTAGACCTGTTTTTTTTTTTTTTTTTTTTTTTTTCTATTAAATACAGAATTCTTATTAAGTGCCTGATATTTTTACTCCTGAAGCATCTTGGTGTTCCTGGAAGCATATCAATTGATAATAGAACACCTTTAAAATAAATTCAGTATTAAATAAACACCTGTTCATTAAATCTGTAGCGCTCTCTATGTGGTTTGGTAGCAGATGCTGTGGCTGCTAATGATACAGACTGTTTGACAGGAGAGTTGGATACTAATGGAACTACAGATGAATCTGGAAGCTTTAGGAGATTATATGTCAAAATAAACTCTGTATTTCTCTCTGAAATAAAACAAGCCCAATCTGCATAGAGGACTGAAAAATCATTTTTGGTTTAAAAAGATGTTAAGATCTAAACCATTAGCCAATAGTTGAACTAGACTGAACTTTGCAAGGATTTTGGCATTTCTTGAGCCTTTTATTTTCATATGCGTAGTCTTGCTTAAGGAGGTATCTGGTCAAGGGAAATGCAATTTCAGTGGCACAGCTAGAAAGTGGAGTTTAGTGTGATAATATTGAGACGTCTAGGTAAGCCAAGAGATACTGCTAGTCTTTTTAAAAAGGCTTATATAACGTGTTTAGACCAGATAAATGTCCAAAATTAATTCACACATATATATATATATATATATATATATATATATATATTTTCCCCTATAGATACAGGAGTAGCATGAAAGTAATGTATGCTTTCATGTTAAAAAGCATGAAAGGTCAATAAAATTGAATTTTTCTACCTTAAGAATTAGGCCTCAGGGCTTGGCCACATATTAAATAAATAAATAAATAAATAATATATATATATATATTACATATATATATATGTTATATATATATATGTATGTATATATATATATATATATATATATTTTTTTTTTTTTCCAAAAGAAAACTCTGGGCAGTAGTGTCAAGATTTCATTTATATCCCTGGACTGAGGAATATTGCCACTGAAAGACAACCCTACTTGCTCCTACTGCAAAATGGCTTCTGCTCTTACTCCTTCAGCAGCCACCAGCTTAACTTCCAGTTTTTTGCTGTAAGAATGGGTTGAGTCTTCTGACAAACACAGTCCCTTACCTTTGATTACATCTAGAGCCAGCCCTGAATGTATTTCAATCCCCCAACTTCTTCTTCTATGTATAAAGATAAAATTGTCTTCATCTTAAGGAAGACAATAAAAATTAAATGTTACCTTACAGAAAGCTACTAACATTTATGAACTTAAGCTTCTAGGAATAAAATAAAAGGTCCTTAAATGGATAAAGCATAAAAGCCTTACAAATAAGAAATAAGAATAAATGTTCATGTTTTCCTATAGGGCTTTTCACTGTGCTTTTCGGCATATTCAGTTATGATTTGGAAAATGGAAAATATGGGAAGTAAGGTGAAAAAGTGTCCTGACAATTGAAAGTGTTCAAAAAAATAAAAGAATCAAACAGACAAAAAATCCAACCGTGATAAACATCAAAAGAATTTCCAGAGTGACATGAGGACAAAATGGCAGAAGAAACTCAATATATTGAGTTATTCACAGGTGAATGTGAAATGATTTATAGAGAGGCCCCACCCCAACCTCTAACTTTACCTGTGCAGTGATGTAGCTTAGCTTTATCATTCAGGAAAGAGATTTTGGAGTCCTAATAAACAGCATGTGAAAATCTTAAATGAACTACATGCCCAATGTAGTATCAGAAGCAGACATGGTATTTTAAATTCTCTTTCTAAAATAGAAGCTCAATTAAAATACACTTAAGTTTTTATTTAAAACATGGTGCACCAACATCTGTTACACTCTTTTTCTTTTTTTTCTTTTTTTTCTTTTTTTTTTTTTTTTTCTTTTTTTTTTTTTCCTCAAAAATATTATATCTTCAAGGGTTCCTGGGAAGGGCAGTGAGAACAATCAAAGGTATGAAATAGTTTAAAGTGAGTGAAGAACTAGTATTCTTCTGTCCTGTAATTATACCCTCCCCAAGGCATTTCATATAATATTCTGTTGGTGTTTGTGTATGTGGATCTTTGATGTGGCCTAGAGTGGCAGTGCTATGTCTGTCATGGTGGGAGGAGTACAGTACCAGGACAAACTGACAAAATTAAATTCCATTGAAACACTGTATCCACCACTGCTTTCCTTTGAAGAAGTGCTGTTCTTCCTTCATAAATAAGTTGAGAGTGCATAAGACTGCAAAGGAATTCAGAGTAAGCACTGCATCACACAGAAGAGTTCAAACACACACCTTCCACCTCTAAGGGAATTTCCTCCCTAACAGGCTGGAATTAAGCCTATTCTCCAAATAAATATTTAATCTGACTTTTGAACAGCATTTTGATACATCTTCATTAGCAAGTAGTGCAGCAGAGTAGGAGCAGATTTGTAGAGGAAAGCAAAAGGAATCCAGTCTGTGTATCAGAGACAGCTCCAGAATGTGAACCACTGCGTGGTAAGACAGAGAGCAGAGTTTCACTTCACAGCCATAACCCTGGTAGCACACTGGACAATAATGTGGACATATCCTACCCAAACCTAGCTCTCAAACCTGTGAGTGAGGAGTCTAGTCATGAACAGGAGATTGACAACCCTTTAACTCCTCTCCTACAATAACTTTTTTGTTTGTTTGTTTGTTTTTTGTTTGTTTTCCTCCAGTACAGCATACTTTTTACAGAGGGAGGGGTGCATCTTTAACCAATGATCTAGGACAGTCATCAGCAGATGATGATATGGGTTTGAGTGCCTTCAGACTGAAAATAACACTGGTCAGTGAAGTACTTTTGAGGCATTGAACTATTACCTGATTACAATCAGGATGGGTATAATCTCATCATCTTCAATTGAAAATGTAATTTTAGGCAACAATGACTAGGTTTTTATGAATCCTAATAGCATGCTTGAAGCCCTCTCATCTTCTTCCTAAAAGAAGGTAGAATTGCAATACCCTTCATTTTTTCCAGTATTTTCTAATGTCGTGTTCTAAAGCTTGTTAAATCCCACTCTGAGGTGCATAATTTTACTTAGAAATTACATTACTTACACTCAGCATCAGAAACTAAATTATGAATTTCACCTTAATTTTGGAGTAGAAATATCCTTGTTTTTACCAAACAAAATGAAAATAAAAAATAAAAAGATAACATTCATCTAAGGTATTCCTGTCATATCTGATATCTGAAGGTCTTCCTTACGCTTACAATTCTTCCTGATGCTTTCAATTTCTTTCTGTTTTATTAAATACTTAGATGAGTTGCTAGAAAAAGATTTTCCTAAAGTTACCTAAAGTACCAGGAAGTTGTACTTCACCCATATCTAGCCTGGCTCATATTGTAACTCAGTGCTGATGAAGCCACATCGATGGGACCAAGAGCCATTTCATCTTACATCAGCCTAAATCTTTTTATACTTTTTTGTTGACTTGAATTTTGTAGCCAGATGTTAACCCTAAGGATATCAAAACAACTATGTTAGATACACAGTGAAAATGTAATGCCTTCTGTTGTCATTTCTGCAATGCTTACACTTGAAATGCTTTAAATGAGTTTAAAAACTCATTTGAGTTTAAGCTCCTATAGAACTTTATTTATATAGACCTGTCTTTAAATACTGGAAAAATACTTCTGATCATTAAGCTCTGTTAAGTTTACAAACATTTACAGACAAAGGCATTATCTATGTTGGTAGCCATTTCCTGACAAGGATGGTGAAATTAAGAGTTCTGATGACAGCACAAGTATATCTTCAGCTCCATATCGTTTGCTACTTCTTTTTGTTTCTCTCTCTCTCCCTCTCCCTTTTCTCACAGCACTTTTAGGACTATGTTTCATGGCACAGTTCATCAACTATCTCCTTTAAAAACATAATTTCAGTGTAGGATAAAATATTGTTCCGATTAGATGATTTTCTTCCAGAAAATAGGATGGTTAAGTGAAGCTAGAGCATGCCTCAAGTCTATCAATCTATGTGAATAATGAGGGCTTGGTATATGACACAATATTCATTGCCTTATGTGAGGAATAAGAGAGAGTTTTTTTGCCTCTAAACTTTTCAGAAGGCTTCCCATGGTAGGCAGACATCTATCTAGTGCTATTACCTACTTTTTATCTATTACTGATTTTTCCTTTGGGGGAGGAAGCTGGCTAGCTGACAGAATAATGCAGTCCTCTCTGTTTTGATTTCAGTGGAGAAATAAGCACACCAAATGAGCTGGCTAAAATATTTTCCCATTAATACATGTTTGAAATAACTTCAATATTTTTTTGTTGCTAATAATAGTGTTTTATTTTATTATTAATATTTTTTTAAATTATTTTTTTAAAGACCTGTAGTTAAAAACATTTTTATCTTAGGTTTCACCTTAATTACAGCATTAGCTTTTGCCTCACAGTATAGCCCAATGGTAAGTTTATCATTTAAGTACTTTAAAAGGAACTTCACCCTATTCTGAGTACTTTTCTAACACTTTTCTTGCATTATAGAGTTAAAATAGAAATTGGAATTTAATTAAACCATAATTAAATAGAATTTTTCAGTCTTTCTTAAAACTAAAACATTGCTCAGGAAAATACTTAATCCTAAATATATTTTAGATGCTCTTAAAACCGAGACATATTACACTTTCCAAGAGGCATAAATGCAAAGCTAAATACAATAGTCTGAAGATAGCTTAACTAATGTTTAAATTTCAATTTCACAGAAAATACAAGTCTTTTTTTCAAGAGTATGATGTTCTATGAAAATTTGTACCATCCTCATGACAAGTAATTTATACTGAGATATCCTCTGTTTTACAGAATTTTGGAAATTCATAAGTAAACACTTGCTGCAAAATCCCTGAAAATCAAAACAGAACAATATAAAATGCACTTTTCCAACTTTAATTTATGTTTAATTATAAAAAAGTGCTTTTGCGTTTATTAGTGTTTATAGTATTTTCACATAAACTTGATTTATAAGATTTGTTCTAGTAATTAACATAAACCTTAGGCACGTTACGGAAAAGAAATGCAATTAAAATCTGAACTATGAAAATCTGTGTGAAACATATAAATGTTAAGATAAATATATATTTTTTAACGTATAATATATTTTGCAAATTCAATCTTCTCTACCCATTCAGTAGAAATTTTAAAATCTTCATTTGTATAAGCATTTGCAAATTATCCAACTGCACTTGAGAAACAGATTTTTGTGAAATATAAATTTAAGTATATATATAGGCATAGACACAGGTCTTTAAAAATTGCATAGTTTTGTGAAATGTCTGTAACATTAAGCATCTGAGAAATGGAGCCCTTGAAGTCCCTTAAAATTAGCCTACAATTAATGAAAATGTCACCAATTAGATTGATCTAAAGCAACTCCTGTTCCATTTCAAAAACAGATGTTTGTATAATAAAAGATAAGGAAGTGAAAGTCCTAAAAGTTCAGTGGAAGGCAAATGCTGATATATATTACTAGCATACGGATAAAACTAACATTTACACTACAAGCCTGCATGTGAAGTTCTTTGAAGTCATGGAATTAAATCCTTGTAGTGTTGAAGTCAAACTACATTTCACAAAGAAGAGATACTTAAGAGAAAGATTTTTAATTAGATATGAAAGAGGAGAAAGAGTGACACGTCAAACTTGCTTTAATTTAGGCAGTTGGTCATGTACCTTTAGCTGTGTCCAGATTCTCTTTGAAGGGAATCCCCCATGGCAAGAGGAAAGATGGCTTTATTGGATGTATTTCATGCTTGTCTGGATAAAGGAAAGATACTGCTGTATTTATATATATATATATATATACACACATATATATATATAATTCTAGGGAGCCTGTTTCCTTTTTTTTTTTTTTTTTTTTTTTTTTTTTTTTTTTTTTTTTTTTTTCATTCTGTACTTGCATGATTGGACTTAGATTGGGGATTGGGGAAGAAAAAACCCTGCTACCTTTGTCATCTCTTTCTTCTTTCTCGCTGTTAATACTTCATCTTGCTTCTGAAGATTAAATATCATTGCAGTTATTGTGATTTTACAAATCTAGACAGTTTGTTTATACCCACTGTGTATTTTTTAAGTTATCTCTTTAAAGAAGGTTTTTTCTTTTTTTTTCCTTTTTCCTTTTTTTTTTTTTTTTTTTTTCTTTTTCCCTCCACCAAGATCAAGAAGAGAGAGTAAAGACGAGTCCAGAGACCATTACAATGAGTGCTCAATTCCTTGATTTCAGCTAAATGTCTCAGGAAAGGTAGAATTTTAACCATTAATTTTAAGTTCATGATGAAGTATGATTTAGCTTCTTTTCTTTTCCAGTTATTTAATTATTATATTCACATTTAATATATATTAAAGGGCATTAATCTTTTACCATAGCATTTTGATATTTCAGCACTTTCTCACTACAAAATATCACAGAATCATCTAGGTTGGAAGAAACCTTCAAGATCACCTAGTCCAACCTCTGACCTAACACTAACAAGTCCTCCACTAAACCATATCACTAAGCTCTACATCTAAATGTCTTTTAAAGACCTCCAGGGATGGTGACAACCACTTCCCTGGGCAGCCCATTCCAATGCCGTTCAGTAAAGACATTTCTCCTAACATCCAACCTAAACCTCCTCTGGCACAACTTTAGCCCATTCCCCCTCATCATGTCACCAGGCACATGGGAGAATACATGTGCCTCGCTACAGCCTCCTTTAATAGAGAGCAATAAGGTTGCCCCTGAGCTTCCTCTTCTCCAGGCTGAACAATCCCTGGTCCCTCAGCCACTCCTTGTAAGACTTATTCTCCAGACCCCTCACCATATGAACTATATGAACAATATGAACTATTATTATATATATATATATATATTATATGAACTATTTATCTTCAAGAGCAGAGTTTGTTTGAACAGTCAGATAAACATGCATACAACAGAGAGTTCTGAGCATAACAAAGACCTTAAAAATCTTTATTACTTCTCAGTTTCAGTGACTTTACTGTGAAGTCAAGGTCTGCATTTTATCTCTTCTCACTGTTTTCTTTCTAGCTATTTGGATATATATTAAGTATAGCTTTTACAGTAAAATTGTGACCTATACCCTACTGATATTTTGACAATGCATTTTTTGAAAATCACTTCCATTCTAATTCAAAATCAGATGGTTTTTAGAAAGCCTGAAAATGCACTGTACATTTCCATTGCTTTTATATACTAGACGAATATGATGGTATGATCATGCTAAAAATTAATACAGAATAATGTGTTTGAAATTGTGGGAGACTTGTAACTTTACCACAAATGGAAGAAACAAGGAAGAAATCCAACATCAAATGACTTTGATAACTTTATTACAAGTAGTAGAATGCAGTTTTCTCCCAAATTACAGTTCCATTCTCAAATACCTAACAGTACTACCGAGAAGTCCTTCATACTGATGAAGTAGTCTTTCAGATTATAACAGTATTTATCAATTCATAGAATAAATTGTATTTAAAATACCAGATTGTTTGAATTATTCCTCTCATGTAAAGTTAATGATCTATTGTAGTTATACTGTTAGAGTAATTAAAATAATGGAAGTTTCAATCAAGTTCTGTTTTCCTGCAGAAGAATAAAGAATTGAGATAGTTGTTAAATCTATTTATCCAGAGATCGTGCCATGTTAAAAAAACATTGCTCCTTTCTGATTCTGAATTTCTGACCAAATCCAAAAGATGGAAAAAAAAAAAAAAAAAAAAAATTTGAAGCATGTGATACATTCAAAGCATGCTCAAATTAACTTTGGTTTCAGAGACTATCTGGTGAAATTAACATTTTTTCATATATATATATATATATATTTCAGGAACAAACAAACAAACAAACAAACAATGAACCTACCTTCTGTTTTATAGATTCAACAACAGAGAGCCAAAGCAATTTTTGTCTTCAGTGTCTCTATTCTCCAGTTCTGTCTTTTCACATAATACACGTAGAGTCCACACAGCTTCAGATCAGTAGTTACAATCACAGATAATTGCTTTAAGCAGAAGAGCTCCTCAGAGTACGCTAATCAAGTGCTGCCTCTTATCTAGATTATATTTAAGAGTAGATATTACTGTTACATTGCAAGGAGGCTAACATACAGGATTTTGAAGGTTTTAGATCCTCTAGAGAGTTTCAGAGATTTACATGAGTAAAATATGAATAAAAAAAAGTAAAGAAAAAACAGTATTCTCAGCCTACTATGAAGTTTCTGTTATAATGTCCTAACTTTTTAGTTTGCAATTTTATAGGTAAAAGTTTTTTGTTTGTTTGTTTTTGTAGTATAGGTTTTCAAATACAATTTTAATTGTCCATCACTAGATAATTATATATGTTGAAAACTTGAATATGTTGAAATATTAATATGTAAATTCATAATCAAAGCATGTAAATTTATTTTTTATATGCATATATTCAACTCTAATTTTACTTTTTTTGATATCATAGAATGACCTGGGTTGAAAAGGACCTTAAAGAACATCTCGTTTCAACCCCCCTGTTCTGTGCAGGGTTGCCAGCCACTAGAGCAGGCTGCCCAGAGGTGCCTCTAGCTTGGCCTTGATTGCCTCCAGGAGATGGAAAACTCTCTAGGCGACCTGTTCTAGTGCCTCACCATCCTCTGAGTGAAATTTTTTTTCCCAGTATTTTACCTAAATCTCCCCTGTCTTAGATTAAAATCATTCCCCCTCATCCTATTGATATCCGTCTGTGTGGAGAAAAAAATAATAATAAAAAAATATTTCAGCTGAATGATATATTGTGTAATAACATTATAGTGTCTCTCATATACTCTCGTTTGATTTTTATCAGGAAACCTTGTTGTTTTATATGAATGTCAACAATCATTTCGGAATATGTGTCTGGTACATAATTAAGAAATTGCCCTTTAAAAAATAAAAATAAAAACACATACTAGTTTAATATTGCATGTATGACTCAGGTGTTTGGAAAGTCTAGAAGATAAAACTAAATTCTTTCCCTTTCAGTGGTTCATTATCCACTAGATTGACTTATTTACTTCTGATTATAAGTCAAATATACATATAAGTGCTTATTGCGTACAGCTTTGGAAGGTTCTGTTTTATACCTTATTAAAATTTCTGTGAGACTGAACAAGTGTTAAAATCATGTAAGAAAATATTTACCTGATTTCTACCTGTTTTCTCAGTGTATTTGCTTGTTTTAAACTGACATTGATGTTATTAACTACAGAACTAAGTTGTTTACAGAATGACATTTAAACAGGGCTGATAAGATTTCTTTTTTTTTTGTCTTTTTTCTTTAGCTGGACATCTGGTAGCCATTAACAACCAAACATGATGAGTTACTCATCTGTGATGATATTGCACAAAGGATTTTGCCACCTGTTCAGTTTTTTTTTTTTTTTTTTCACTACTTTAAAATATATTTTGAAGAGTCTTTTATATTTTTGAGCTGATTTTGAAGGACATCATATAAGAATATGTAGTTCATCAGGCAGATTGAGAAATATACTAAATCCCACAGTTCTAAATCTCATGAAGTTTTCTTCTTCAGTGAAGGTTTGCTTGCGATCATTTGGAACTGCATATTTGTTTGTAGACAAAAAATACCCCATTGAATAAGTCTCTGTCAAAGAGAGTATAGGAGTATAGTTTATTTTTTACCCTCTGGTATTTGAAGGCTTGTGTTTTTAAAATCAGAAAGATCCCTAATGCTGTCCCTACTATTGCTGACCTACTAGGTGGTGCTGATTATTACTTATTAATCATGACTACTGACACACTGGAGAAAGTGAAGGGATAAACACACTACCAAACTTCAAAGAACTGTGGTTAAAGAGCTAATCTCTGTAAGAGAAGTGGGCCCACATGAACCTAATGAGGTTCAACAAGTCAAAGTGTAAGGTGCTTTACCTGTGTTGGGTACAACATGAGTACATACTGGGTGAAGAACTCGTTGAGAGCAACCCTGCAGAGACGGATTTGGGGGTCTAAGTGGTGCAAAGTCCCCATGCCAGTTGGACACCTCTTGCTGAAGGATAATGTCAAATATACACACAAGCCTCTTAACTTCAACCACTAGGGTCCAGAACTAGCATAGTCAATGAGTACAGCTGGTTTACACTGTTCTATTTTTTGTGTTTTTTTTTTTTTTTTTTTTTTTTTTTTTTAATAAATATAAATATAAATTTATAAATATAAATATAAATATAAACTTATAAATAAGGTGGAGAGCAACTCTTTGCTCAATCAGATAATGACAGGAAATGGGGAATAGTTTTAAAGTAAAAGAGGGGAGATTTATATTAGAGGTTAGGAAGAAGTTCTTCACTTAGAGGGTGGTGAGGCAATGGAACAGGTTGCCCAGATAAATTGTGGATGCCCCATCCCTGGAAGTGTTCAAAACCGGGTTAGATGAGGCCCTAAGCAACCTGATCTAGTGGGTGGCTTACCTGCCTATGGCAGAGGGGTTGGAACCGGATGATCTTTAAGGTCCCTTCCAACCCAAATCATTCTATGATATTCTGAGTGGAAGAAAATGAGGTTCTCTGTGTTTCAGGAATTTATAATGCGAATGTAGCTCAAGTAAGTAAATGTCATCATAAATTTCAGGGATTCAGTGAAATTTGGAATTTTATCTAAGATAATATTGATCTTTCATAAGTAGCTAATACATAATTTGTTTTAGCTTCTAAGTTAAGGGACTGATAACATAGGCAATAGTACATATATATGATTCATGTTAATTAAGAAAAAGCTATAAGTGATTTGGAATGCATAAATTCTAAAAGTTTAAAATTTGCAAGGCCTTTTAGGAGACAAGACCGTTGATTCTTAAATAAGGTGTTGCTAGTCTGTTTAAATCTGTCATCATCAGCAAGACTAATGGCTTGGAAGAGGATAGTTCATGTCATCGTTTGGTAAAAGGGAACAATATTTGATGTGTTATGAATAGCAAAGAGCATGTGATTCTCTCTCTCTCTCTCATTATATGACTGAACATGCATGTTATGCCAAAGTAATCTTACTCTATTAAATTGCCTATATAATATAAATGACATTTGGAGATTAGAATGGGTTCAGATGTTGTACATTTGAGTTTGCTTGTTTTCCCTCTTTGTATTCTGTAATACTTGTAGGAAAAAAAAAAGTCAAAAATAGAAAAGAGACATGGTTGTACAGGGTCAACCCTGTATAATTCCCCCTCCCCCCTTACGAACCATCAGGCTGGGGGTGGGCAGGGGAGGGACAACAGCAGGGCAGCCAACCTAAACCAACCAAAGGGATATTCTATACCATATGACGTCACACTCAACAACAAAAGGTAGAAAAGGGGAAGGAGATGGGTAGTGGTGGGCTCTCATTATGAAAATGTCTGTTCTCCTGAACAATGGCTATATATATTGGGGCCCTGCTTCAGGGATGTGGTCAAGTATCACTTGTTGGTGGGAAGTAAAGAAGTAAAGAGTAATTACTTTCCTCTCTCTCTGTGCTGTGCTTCCACATGGCCTTTTATTTTATTTTTTTTTCCTCCCCTCTTTTCCCCTCTTCCTCTTCTCTTTAATTAAATTATCCTTATCTCAACCCATGAGCTGTTTTTTACCTTTCCAGCATACTTTCTTCTTCCCCTCCTCTTCTGAGGAGGGGGAGTGAGAGAGCACTTATGGTGGAATTCAGCTGCCTAGCAAGGTAAAACCACTACAGTGGTAGATCATTTAGTCCAAACCTGTGTTCAAAGCAAGTCTAACTTCAAAGTTAGTGGGTGTCCCAGGGACACCACTTCTGCAATAAGTGGTTTCAAGATTACATTTCCTTGAAATTTTTATGTTCTAAATGAAATACCTAAAATTTATTATGAACTTTCCAAAAGCATTTTTGCAGTGTTTGTTTGTTTGTTTGTTTCCTTATTTGATTTCACAGTCTCATTAAACAAACTTTTTATTTACGAAGACAGAACCATATGGCTGTAAAAAATGACTGAGTGATCTTCTGGTATTTTCATTCTAAAACATGATAGATCACATATGAAAGTCAATAAAAAAAAACATTGTTCACTGAGCTAATCAACATTTGGTTAACTGAGTCTAACATTCTTATTGTATGTTAGACTCCATATTTCTTTCATTACAGATAAAAATCATAATTTTGGTTAATTATGGAAGACAGTTGTGTCAGTGCCATTCTAAAAATATTAGAACAATATTCAGTAACCATAGAGCGAGAAGGAATATAGGTCTGAAGTCTTCCTCTACACCATTATTTTATTTTTCTCAAGATATTTTAATATTTTTTTCTCAGCTGATTATTTTTTTTTTCTCCTGGAATGCAGTCTTTTGATCAACTTTTATCTCCCAGCAGGTTTACTGTCTTTGTGTCTGGCATATATATATTTTTTTTATTTTAATTTTTTCATGCTATCACACTGTCCTTCCAACTGTTCTGCTAGTAGGGTACTTTAGAAGTTACACTTCCTGGAACCTCTGCTAAATCTGATATGGTATAAATTTCTGGGGAAAACAAAACAAATCAGTTTCTCTGATCTTGTTTAGTCTTTGAAATTTTAAAAGCTACTTCAAAATAATATGATTACAGTTTAATAAAAAGATAGTAGAATTTAAAGAATTCTCTTGTAAATATTACAGAATTTGTCTGGATAGCTGTGCCACTCCCTGTTTTCATCTTCTTCTCTATAATTAATAAAAAATATGGGGACTGCTCTATTCATTCCAAAGAGTTGTCTTAGATTTAATATTCAGGAACCTACAGAAAGAACTATCTATTTCATTGACAATGCAGAATCATGCAAGGGATTCAAATCTGTATATGAATAAACCATTTTGCATAAATGATTCCCAGTTTTGTTCTTTCTGGAAAAAGGAAAGAAAATAAAAAAATCTCTACAAATATTGCTTAATTAACTTGTAAGTTAATAAAGAAATAAAACATGAATGTATAAACTAAGACATCAAACATTTTCCTTTGAGGTGACTTATTATGGGGTTATAATATCTTCTGATATCTGGAATAATAATAATAAAAATCTAAGCAAAAATTGATACTTTTTTTTTTTTTTTTTTTTTTTTTTTTTTTTTTTTTAAGTCATCTCATGCAAAGAGGTGTGATTTTTATCAGGATATAAAATAGAATATCAGGACTATACTGGGAAGTGTAAATCGGTACATTACACCAGAATCTGCTTTCCCACAGATTGGATTTATACATAGTAACAAGAATAGTGTACTATTCTACTACACTTGTTACTTGTTACACTACTGTGTATACTTGTTACTACACAATTGTGTTACTACACAATAGTGTAGTAACAAGAATCTGGTCATTTTGGAGATACACAGACCAGAATCTGCTCTAATAGCTACTTTAATGGATAACAATGGCAGTTATGTGACCTGAGGTCTGAGGTCACAGGCTGGACCATGATTTTCATATCAATGATACTGATTTTGTGAATATTTGCATTTGATAAGCTCAAATCAGTTTTGCAGTCATACTAAAGTACTTGTGCTCTCTGTGAACAAAATCACTATATGATTTTCCCCCCCCCCCCCAATTTGTTTATGTTTAGTATTGTAAAATCATAGTTAATGTTAAATGTTCTCTTCTGTTCTTGACCAGAAAGGTGAGTACTATGTCTTAGTTATTATATTTCTTGCAAGGTTTTAATTGGGAACAAATAAAAGAATTAGCATGGAGTTCAGTTGGAAAAAAATACAAACTTCAGGAATTAAACCCTGTGGATTTCACTCACTTTCCATATAATTTATATTTAAACTGGATTCCATTTGAGATATTGTGAGTTCCCATGTGGTGGGTTTGAAGGATAAAAGGGCAGGCTGTATGAGACTGTGCTTCTCATTGTAATGCAGCATCAGTTCAGTGTCTCCAACAGTTTAGAAATAACCAAACACTATCTAGATGGCAGAATAACTTAATAATTAAAATATATTTCAATATATTTTCTAATTCTAAATATGTTTTTATGATAAGCAAATTTCAACTTTTGTGTGAACCTGATTCATTTATCATATATAAATGCACATTGTCCAGGCCTTGATGGACATTAATACTTCATTTTAAAAAGGACATGACTTGTTATGTTGAATTTAATCCTAACTAAAACCTTACCTAGAGTCTACCATATCTATTTTTGATGACTTTCTAGCAATTATTAAAACAACAACAACAACAATAACAATAACAATAACAGAAACACTAATACATGTAAGGTATTTCAGATGTGGTAGGCACTATGAATAATCTTGAGATACATCAAATATTACCATGAGTTACAGAGACATTAGCAAAGATGCAAGATCATTCCTTCAGTAGAGATATCCACTGTCCATTTCAAAATAAAACCTGTGTAGTTGAAATAGCTATTAACTTCAGTTTAAGGGCATATTCATATTTGAACATTTCCACTTTCAGTAGTTTTTTTTTTCCACTTTTCCCTAGGAAATTCACTTTTAATATCTATTTAAAAATGTGCTTAGCTGAAGCATGAATGTAGTCCTTTTTCTGACATCAAAATTAAGTTTATCCTAATGGAGAAAAAGTAATGAATGTATGAACGAGTATACCCACTTGAATATTCCTCAAGATATTAGTGGAATAAGAGTTACAGTAAGGTTACTTACAAATGCTGGAAATATTGTAGTTTTTATTTCTTATACACTCGAAGAGAGAAAATACCTAGAAAAATAAGGAAATGTGATGCCAAGAATCTCTTTCAAAAAATATGCTGGGGTACCCACATGTTCTCTCAGAGACTAAATGTACTTCATTAAAATACCTCCCAAAAGCTAGTTATCATGACAGTGGCGTTTATGTTGTCATATTTTTTCCTTGTACAGTAATATTCTGATTATCACAAAAGATATATTTTTTTTTGAAAATATGGATGGCTGATATCAGTTAATTCTCACATAAGTCTACAATAATGTTTCCATGTGAGTCTGATTGAATTCTGATTTCATTCTAGGTACTCAAGTGAAGTGCTTAAAATATACTGTACATTCTAATTATATTTATGAGGATATTTTTAATTTTCATATTCTTCAAAGAAATAGAACAGTCTTGTAAAAAAAACTTGCAACTTTCTTTGTGCTTTCTATATGTAGTACTGATAGATGTATAAAACACATGATGGCTATGAAGAAAGATTATATTTGGCCCATAGAGTGATTTAATTAATATTTTACAGAAATTCTGGGTGAAAACTGTCACATATTGTTCTCAAATTCATCTCACTTTCTCAGGTCTAGGCATTTCAAAAACGTGCATTATTTAGTATCCTTATTGCAACCGTAGTAACCGTACATTAGTACTTTAGTAACCGTATTGCTGATATATGTTACATATATATAACTTATATCATATAATTTATAAATTTGATGGGAACTCTCAAATTCTGTCTATGCAGAAATCAGACATCCAGACTGACTTTTCAATACAAACTACAATGTCATATTTTAGAGTATTCAGCACCCAATATTTCTCCCGTGCAATTAATATAATACTCAACTCAAAATGACACATGACATAAGGATCTACTCTTAATCACTGATCTTTTAAAAAATTAACAGTAGTTATGCAGATGGAAACTACTTATTAAAGCATTCTTTGGCTATATATGTCTTTATGCACCTTGAGTTTCTGGGATGAGAATATCTAAAACAAAGTCATAGAATCAATGAATCATAGAATCATAGGATCAAAGACCGGTTTGGATTGGTAGATCATGTAAAAAAGGACACCTTCTAGCATACCAGGTTGCTCAAAGACCTATCCAACCTGACCTTAAACACTTCTGGGGGTTGCTCTGGGCAACCTGTTCCAGTGCTTCACCACCCTCAAAGTAAAGAATTTCTTCCTTATATCTAAGCTAAATCTACCATCTTTTAGTTTAAAGCCGTTACGCTTTGTCCTATCTCTACACTCTCTGAAAAAGAGTCCCTCTCCTGCTTTCTTGTAGGCCCCCTTTAGGTACTGGAAGGCTGCTATAAGGTCTCCCCTAAACCTTTACTTCTTCAGTCTAAACAACCCCAACTCTCTCAGACCTTCGGAGAGGTGTTCCAGCACCTTGATCATCTTTATGGCCATTCTCTAGGCTTGTTCTAATAGCTCCATATCCTTCTTATAGTGGGGACCCCAGAGTTGAATGCAGTACTCTGGGTGGGGTTTCACAAGAGTGGAGTAGAGGAGAAGAATCACCTCCCTCGACCCGCTGGCTGTGTTTCTTTTGATGCAACCCAGAATACAGCTGGCTTTCTGGGCTGCAAGTACACATTGCCAGATCATGTTGAGCTTCTCATCCCCCAGGTCTTTTTCCAAAGAGCTGCTCTCAATCCCCTGTCCACCCAGCCCAGTATTTGGGATTGCCCCAAAACAGGTGCACTTGGCCTTAATGAGTTTCACAGTGTTCTCACAGGCCCACTTGTCAAGCCTGTACAGGTCCCTCTGAATGACATCCCTTCCCTCCAGTGTGTTGACTGCACCACACAGCTTGGTGTCACCACAAACTTTTTGAGTGTGTTCAGCTTCACTGTTCATGCCGCCGACAAAGATGTTAAACAAAGCCAGCCCCAGTACTGGCCCCTGAGAAACACCACTTATTGCTAATCTCCACTTGGACATCGAGCCATTGACTGCAATTCTTTGAGTTCAATCATCCAGCCATTTTTTTACCCACAGAATGGTTCATCCATCAAATCCATGTATTTCCAATTTAGTGACAAGGATATAATGTGGGACAGTATCAAATGCTTTGCACAAATCCAGATAGGTGATGTCAGACACTCTTCCATTATACACCAATGTTGTAATCCTGCTGTTGATGGCCACCAAATCTGCCAGACGATCTTTCCTTAGTGAAACCATGTTGGCTTCCACCAACTACCTCCTTATTTTGCACGCTCCTTAGCATAGTTTCCAGGAGGATCTGCTCCATGGTCTTGCCAGGAACAGAGGTAAGACTGACAGACCTGTAGTTCCCTGGCTCTTCCTTTTTTTTGCTTTCCTTTTATGTTTCCCCTCTTCTAGTCAGTGGGAACTTCACCAGACTGCCTCGACTTCTCAGACATGATAGACAGTGGCTTAGCAACTACATCTACCAGTTCCCTTTGGAGCTATAGGTGCGTCTCATCAGGTCCCATGGACTTGTATACCTTCAGGTTCTTTGCACCTGAACTTCTCCTACAGTGGGTAGTTCTTCATTCTCCCGGTCCCTGCCTGTATCTTCTGGGACTTGAGCTACATGGCCAATGCTCTTGGTAGTGAAGACTCAGGGTAAAAAGTCATTGAGCACCTCGATTTTCTCCATATCCCATGTAACCAGGTTTCTCTTTTCCTTCCAGAGAGCACCCACAATTTCCACAGTCTTCTTTTTATCACTCATAAAAACCTTTGGTTTTGTCCTAGATGTCCTTAATAGGACTTTAGCTTTCCTAACCTGATCCCTGGCTGCACAGATAATTTCTCTGTTCTTCACAAGCTATCTGTCCTTGCCTCCACTCTCTGTAGGCCTCCTTTTTCTGCTTGAATTTGGCCAGGAACACTTTATTCATCCTTGCAGGCCTCCTAGAGTTTTGCCTGACTTATTCATTGTTGGGATACATTGATCCCAAGCTTGGAGGAGGTGATCTAAGAATATTAACAAGCTTTCTTGGGTCCCTTTTTCCTCCAGGGTTTTGTCCCATGGTACTCTACCAAACAGATTCCTGAAGAGGCCGAAGTCTAGGGTAGTGAGCTGGCTGTGCTCCTTCCTTGTTGCTCTCTGGATCCTAAACTGTACTATTTCATGGTCAGTGCAGCCAAGTCTGCCCTCAAGCTTCACATTCACCACCAGCCCCTCCTTGTTGGTGACAATGAGATCCTGCATAGCACCTCTCCTCATTGGTTCCTCTATCATTGGAGAAGGATTTTGTCATCAATGCACTCCAGTAATCTCTTGTATTGCTGATGCCCTGTTGTGCTGTCCCTCCTACAAGATATCAGGGTGGTTGAAGTCCCCCATAACGACCAAGGCTTGTGAACGTGAGTCTGCTCCTATCTGTCCGCAGAAGACCTCATTAACTTGGTCTTCCTGATCAGGTGGCCTCTATCAGACTCCCACTGTAATGTCACCTGTCCCTGCCTAATTTCTGTCAGCTCTTCATCCATCAAGATCTATGACTTTAGAAATCTGCATGTATTATAGAATCATTAAGGTTGGAAAAGACCTTCAAGATCATCTGGTCTGACCATTACCATACTATCAATGTCATCCACTAAACCATGTCCCTAAGCACCAGGTCAAAACTTTTCTTAAATGTCCCCAGGGACGGTGACTCCATCATTTCCCCAGGCTACCCATTCCAATGCCTGACTACTCTTTCTGAGAAGAAATGTCTGATAATTTCCAACCTAAACCTTCCCTGGTGCAACTTGAAGCCTTTCCCTCTAGTCCTATCACCAGTTACCTGTGAAAAGAGGACAACCACAGTTTCCCACACCTACCTTTCAGATAGTTTTACAGAGTAGTAAGGTCTCCCCTGAGCCTCCTCTTCTCCAAACTAAACAACCCCAGTTCTTCAGCCGTTCCTCATAGGACTTGTGTTACAAGCCCTTCACCGGCTTTGTAGCCCTCCTCTGGACACATTCCAGCACCTCAATGTCCTTCTTCTACTGAGGGGCACAAAGCTGAACTCAAGGTGCAGCCTCACCAGAGCTGAGTACAGGGGGACAATCACCTCCCTGGTCCTGCTGGTTACGCTATTCCTGATACAAGCCAGGACGTTGTCGGCCTTCTTGGCCACCTGGGCTCACTGCCAGCTCGTGTTCAGGCGAGTATCAATCAACACTCCCAGATCCTTTTCCTTTGCACGACTTTCCAGCCACTCTGCCCCAAACCTGTAAGGCTGCATGGGGTTATTGTGGCCAAAGTGCAGGACACAGCACTTAGCCATGTTGAACCTCATCCCGTTGGCCTCTGCCAATCGACCCATCCTGTCCAGGTTCCTCTGCTGGGCCTTCCTATTCTCCAGAAGATTGACACTGACCCCAACTTGGTGTCGTCTGCAAACCTACTGAGGGTGCACTCAATTCCTTCGTGCAAGTCATCAATAAAGATACTAAAGAGGATGGGCCCAAACATTGACCCCTGGGGAACACCACTGGTTGCCAGCTAGATTTCATTCTGTTCACCGCTATTTTCTGGGCCCAGTCGTCCAGCCAGTTTTTAACCCAGCAAAGAGAGTACCTGTCCAAGCCATGGGCTGCCATCTTTTCTGAGAGGATATTGTGGGAGACCATGTCAAAGGCCTTGCTGAAGTCTAGGTAGACTACGTAAACCGCCTTTCCTTCATCCACCAGGGCATTCACCTGGTCATAGAAGGAGATGAGGTTGGTCAGGCAAGGCTTGCCTTTCATGAACCCATGCTGACTGCACCTGATCCTCTGGTTTTCCTGCATGATTACATTCAGGATGACCTGTTCCATCAATTTCCTGGCACCGAGGTCAGACTGACAGGCCTGTATTTCCCTGGGCTCTCCTTTCAAGCCTTCTTACAGATGGGCATCTTCCATGAAAGGTAGTTGAGATTTTCTGAGACTTGTTGGTTGAAGATTGATACAAATAAACTTTTATTGCTATCACAGTAGAAACTGATACAAATAAACATTAGATAATGTCACATTATAAGGCAATTTTCAGTGCAGAAGTGTTTTGTTAGATTTTAGTTTTTTCCTCAAGAACATTCCTAACATCTAGATTAAGTTTCTCATCCATATCACCATCCCCGTGGGTCACTTCCCATGGGACCCTCCCATGGGATAGTATGGGACCCTTCTTTGTGTTATATTAACTTTAGTCATTCCTCATTCCAGGACTTATAATTGCAATAAATGCTACCTAAAAGAGTGTACAACTGTAACAGGGGAGTTGACTTACAAAAGAAATTGTGAGACTTTTTTTATATTCTCCAGAGGAAGACTAAATACCACTCTCCTACTGAATAACTTTGAATACAGTCTACTCAAGATTCCTGAAGACCTTTTATTATTCCTATGCCACTGTTCACAGGTATAGTAAGGATTTAGTAAGTCCAAAACAGAACAGTGGCTTATTATTAATATATGTATATATATATATATATTTTTTTTTTTTCCAGTAAGTGCAGCTTTTTTAGTTTCATGTATGTAAGCACCAAAAGGGCCAGATTTTACTGGTGCTATCCTTCCTTACAGCTTTCATGTCTTAAACTTGTGTGTTTTTGTGGTGTTTATTTGCAAAAGTTGCTTATTGCTGCAAACTTTTCATCTACTAAAGAAATAAAATTTGTTCTCCTTTCATAACTGTACTTTATCAATAGCACACAGTGTTCTTGGCATTTACTATTTTGAAAATTATTTTAGAAATACCTGTGGTATTTCTTAGTGAAATTGTTGTCAATAAAAGAGTTAGCAGTAGTGGCATTTAGGTATTTGTAAAACCTACTGCCTTTCAGTAAGATATGATAGTCAAAAGAAACCCTCATGTATTAAACGCAATATACATCTGATAGGTTACGTGACAAAATGTTCTGTTGTTTCAACATATATCTTCTGTCAGTAGGTTTTGTGTTGCAAATCTATGACTAGCTGCCAAAATGTTTCATTAGCTAAATGAAGCATGATAGAAAGTAGATGACCTGCGTGTATTGGTAATCATTTATGTAGTTTGTGAGGTGTACTTCTGAATCACCTTGTTGTTACATGACTTTTCCCTAACACTTCTGATATTTTGAAAGCTGTTGTAAAATATACTCTCTGGGTAATGCCTTGATTACTTTCATCATGTAGGATATAAATTAGGGCTCCTCTTCTATTGAGAAAAGGTGGGATGAGTATATGTTTTTGTTGTTGTTTTGATTTTTTTTTTTTTGTAACTTTGTTATTCTACTTAGAGCTACTTATTTATTTATTTATTTATTTATTTATTATTTATCTACCCGCTCCAGAGGCTACAGTTAGAAACAGGTCAAATAAGATATGTTATAAATATAAAAATGAAGGTCTCTGATCCTCAATAGCACAGTGGGTAATTGCACTAGAAAAGCATTAAAGTACAGCCTTCCCAAATACATGAACATTTACAGCTGAGTTGGAGTAGGGTACAGGAACACAATAATGTCACAATCAGAGCTGCTGTAGTACTCCCAGAGAAAGAATTGGTAGGAAAACAATCCACATTAGATAGAAAAGATCTCAGAGCATCTACATAACTGTACTCATTGGGGTTTTGCTAATAATTTATCTTCTTAATCTATGGCAGTGCAAACATTTGTCAGTCTTCTGTTGTTAGTGTGTATCTCATTGATGCAACTTCTTCAGATTTGAAATTTACCATTGTAGACATGTTGTTGCAGCCTACTTTGTTCTTAATAAATTCTCAGGTGTTGCACTACCTCCATAAGGAGTGTATATAGGCAAGATTGAAATACCACAGAGGCTTGTACTTTTCCCATCTTGGCTTATTGACAACTAATTCTTAATATTCAAATATTCTTGGTAAAATTTATGATCTTCCATGGATTGTATTTCTAATAAATATATCAGGAATTGCTTCCAGATTTATATTTGTTTCTTATATGATCATTCTTATTCAAGCATCATAAAGTCTGCCCTTAAATTTTTCAGACACTTCCTACAGATGTCTCTTTTCATTGATATTTTTAAAGTTTAATCAATTTAAGTAGATGTTTTCAAGAAGAGGTTTCTGATAGAAGCATAAAGTTTAAAGGAATAGTTCAGATAAAAAGATTTGACATTTCTGAAAACCAGGTTAGAGAAGAAGTATTCTTATATCCATGTTGAAAAAAAGTTGTTCCATTTTATGTTGAAAAGTTTTTTTTATTATTGTTGTTTGTTTTTATTTTTGTTCCCCCCCTTTTCCCACTAGAAATTAAATAGCGTATTAGTAGCAGTAATTAGTAATTAGTACATGAGAAAGGTTGGAACAACTCTTTGTCTTCATTTATCAGTAAATCTAGTGTTGGTAGTCAGCAAGCATAGAGAAGAGAAAGGATGTGATGGGAAAGGTGAGAATAGAGTAATAGACAAATTTGGAGAGAACAAGATGAAAAAGTTGCAAGGACAAGAGATTGGAAGTAAGCAAGAATAAATGAAGGAATATAAATCAAGAAAATTAGGAAAATTAGGGCAAAGCTGAGAACAGAAAAGACAAAAAATGGGAAGATGAGGAGTATAAGGTGGGACTGAAGGAGGATGTAAGTATGCTGCATAATGGCCAAAAATTAGAGAGACAGAATAGGCAGAAAGGGCAATATAATAGCTGATAGGATAGGCTAAATGATTGTTGATCATTGTGGAAAATTTTCCTTCAAAACTCAGTATGGAATGCAGGACGTTGTATATCTACCGTTTGCTGTTGCTAACACATATATGCAAAGTCTGGTGATAAGATTCATGTCATTAGTATCCCATACCATTTTATGGGAAAGGTATGTTGCTGTTGCTAGTTATTTTTGTAACTTGACTGAATTCCACAATGTGGAAACAAAAATTTCCAAGTCTGATGGGCTGTCTTGCTCTTTATTTAATTTAATTTTGGTTTAGTTTAGTTAGTTAGTTTTAAGCATTAGGTAATTATACTTTAATTATATAAATTTTGAAATAAGCAATGTTAAAGAGACATTAATAAATCTGGCTTTTTGAATCAAAAATTATTTTAGAAAAATTTCATCTGAATTTAGTTTGATTTGTACAAACATGTCTGTAAGATACTTTCCTTAATATGATCAAATATTGTTTTTACAAACATCCTTGTGTAATTCAGTACACAAAATGAAATATTTTGGGGCTAAATTCAAGGCACGTAGTGCATGAGGCTATTTTATTACCCACGCTCAGTTGCAGTAGAGATATACATAATGTAATATATTATGTTTTATCAACTCTACATAATACAGATGAAGAAAATTTGGTTTCATGGATAAACTTTATTTATTTATTTATTTATTTATTTATTTTTGATGCAGAATTTCTAGAGTTCAGTTCTGCTGCTCAGTTAATGCAAACCAAACTTTTTGGAACTGACCACTGCCCACTTGCTGGGTTTTCAATGTGTGATACCTACACACTTTTTTGAAATTGTTTCATTAAAGCAATTCCATAACAAGTAGTGTACAAGGGCCCAGTTCTTTGAAATATCAAGTCCTAGTCATTTCCAACTAAGCACTATGAATTCCTGGATATTTAAAATTATTTCTTCTTATTTTCTCCTAGACACAGTTCCTTAGTTATAAAATCCGGATTTTAATCTCACTGGTGTTCTGTAAAGAGAAATACATTAATGCATGTAAAATGGTTAGTTTCGATGCTAAGAATACAGAAGAAATATGTGTGATGAAATTAATTGTTTAATATTCAACTTAGGTTTAAAATACTATATTTACTTGGTGTAGAGCTATATATAGAATCGGGGCAAACATAATATTGAATGGTGAAAGAAAAATAGCAAGATAGAAAAATAATGTACCAGGTTACCGTTGCAAATTACATCAAAACACATGAAAGTAAGAAGGCTTTAAAGTCTGAATTTTGAAACTTAGATTATTGTTATTATTGTTATTATTATCTGTTGCTTTTAGTACTGCCTATTGCTCTTAGTACTACTGCAAAATACAGATTCCTCTTCTAGCCATTCAGAATCAAGAAGCCTGAGATTTCTGCTGCTTACAGTTCCTATGACAACACACACAGACTACTGTTTTTGTAATTTTTTAATCCTGTCAGCAGGTCCCTTTTGTCCTTTTTCTTTTACCTGTATATACAGATAATATATAGGTAAATATGTTACCTAACATATACAGACAAATTTCAGGGATTGCTCAGTTCTTAATCCCAGACTTTATAGAATAAAATAGAGATATTAAATGATGTAGCCAGATTATACATTTGAAGACTATGGACACAAGGAAATAACACTATCTAACTGTTCTTGTATAAAAAGTACTCTGGATAGTCAGTGTAGTACATGCATTGATCATTAACTATATTAGATAGTTATTAGGATATTAGACTATTTATATAGGATATTAGACTATTTGTTACTCCTTTAAAAAATGCAGTAGTGTTACTCATTTGTGTCTGGCAGATACCTCAGATTTGAGATCTTCATTGAATTTACTATTCTCAATTTAAGACATGAAGAATGATAACACACATATCATAATAAAACAATCATTAAGTAATCTGTATGTTAGTTTCCTAGCAACAGATAAACATAGGATAAAAAAAAAATAAATAAATCATACCAATAGGGCCTCTGTAATTATTTATTTTTCTTTTCTCCATGGAAAGGTTAGATATAGCTCACCAATAATCTCTTATTGGCAGAACAAGATTTTCTTTGCAATAAAAATAGCTTTGTGACTGAAAGCTGACAGTAGCATTTTGACAGGCAGTTTTACAAATCAGTTCTTGGGTTTGAGGTCTATTTCTATAGTGTAATAAAACATACAACATAATTAATAGGTGCTGGCATCTTTATTTTTAATAGAAAAATATTTTTCATTAAAAATATGTCATGCTTCTTTACTGTGTTGAATTTTTGTGAATGTAGGCTAGAAGAAAGGCCTACAATGCAAGCAACACTCTGTTCAGAACTATTCATATTTAGCCAGGAATATTATTATTATTATTTTTATTTTTAATGCAAGAGCTTTATGAAGTAATCATATCTCGCTTCAAGCTCTTGTAAATGTTTACTTGCTTCCAGACATGCCATTGATTTGCAAATGAATACAATTTAGTGGATGCACAAGTTTTTGCACTATTAGGACTCAATTTTAAGAGCATCATTTTCCTTTTTTAGGAGCAAGACAAGTTTTCCTCGACAGCTGGTAAGAGTGCAGGCACATTTTTGGTTTGGTCTCTTACAGTAAAAGTTTTGCTAGAATGTTGTAAAAATAATATTTTCTGATGAATATTGAACAGATCTAGTCCTGTGGCCCACAATCCTGAAAGCTCTATTTAATGACAGATCATTTTATGAATCTAGTAAATTGCTTTGGGTCCATGAAACTTCACTTTGTTTAGCACTGTCTTGCCACACTCAGAACTTTCTTCATTGTATGGATGATAAAAGTCCTTTCCCCACCCCTTTACATTTTTTATCAATTCTTATTCCACCACAAACTAAATAAAAATTCTACAAATAATAATAATAATAACAACAATATTATTATTATTAATAATGATAATAAACAGGACATAGAAATCTAGATTTTTTGTTCTTTTTCTTTTGTTTGCCTGAATTAAACATATTAAAAATCTATTTTCATATCTAAATGACAATATAACCATGGTGCTTCATAATTAGTTTTTATTTGGTGCTTCTATTTAAGCTTCTACATTCATTTTTACTACTGAATTCTGAGTTATCTGGCTTTAGAAAGAAATGAAGACTGAGTTGATATTTCCCATCTCCCAAATGGCATCATGGTGTTAGGGATTTCCTTATGATTGCCCAAAGATTGATTGCCCAAAGATTGATGATGTCTTGCTTTTTAATATGGACACCTCTAAACTATACAGAATGCATGCAATCTCTTGCCATGTATACAAATTGAAATTCTGAGTAGAAAAGTTAATATGAATCATATTTTGCTCAAAACATGAAGCCTTAATATTATTCTTAGCTAGCAGTATGTTGGTTGAAAATGTTTCCATGTGCAGTTTTTAAAAGGTTAACTCCTGTCATACAAGATGAGAAAAATTGATGAAACAATTGAGATCAGACATCATTTTTACTACTGAATTCTGAGTTATCTGGCTTTAGAAAGAAATGAAGACTGAGTTGATATTTCCCATCTCCCAAATGGCATCATGGTGTTAGGGATTTCCTTATGATTGCCCAAAGATTGATTCCAAATCTCTAGAGAAATGGAAGTTACCTGTTAATCTGAGATATATTTTTTTTGTTGTTTTAAGGATGGAAGTACAGTGTGCTTCCTGCCATCTAAAATGTATTATGGGAGTGTTTCTATTTCTCACTTTAAAAATACAATAAAAAATACAATAGTTATTATTTTATATCTTATCTGTGCCATAGACTACCTGTATTACCCTTTCATTTATAGGAACTTGCTTTCTCTTTTACAAGTTACTTATGCATCTGTGTTGGTTATCTGTAAGATTCCACTACACTATCTGTCTTTAAAAGATTTCTGAGTGCTGGTTTTAGAAATCATCTAAATTCCAGTCATCCTAGTAATTTACATATCACACATCCCTTTGTTATCCGTTACAGTCTCATACGAGGTTATTATTATGCTCTATCACTTTTGACTCAGTCATAGAATAATAGGCTATGAAAGTATGTTGTCATTATGTCAGTTTTGGAGAAAAAAAAAATATATATCCTTTGAAATTGTTTGGTGTTACTAAATGAAAAAGAGCCATGACTAAGTTTCAGTTAAATTTTTATCCATATCTGTTTTAATTTCAAAGCTATTACTGAAAGAATAATGACAATTTGGCTTTATCAGGGTAATTATCCCCTGCTTTGGTGTATCCTGTTTTCTATTGCTTTAATTGAACAGCATGTAGGCATAATGAATGTATGCTTGAGAATGCATCATAAAAGAGACATTACATGTCTCTTTTTGTGTCTTATGTTGGGTTCTTTTACTGGTGCCTACACTTTAAAGTTATCAGTCCCCATCTTTGATATGAACTGTTTTACATCCACATTTCTCTAGGATAGCCATTTCTGTAATGCACCAGCCAACACAGAAGAGGCAGGCAGAAGAAGCTGGGGGGTGGGGAGTTTTAAGGAAGGGGGGTGAAGGGTGAGGGGGAAGGTGTTTCTAATTTGCTTTTAGTTTCTCACTGCCTTATTTGTTAGTAAAAGTCACTAAATTTTTAGTCTGGGAACACACCCAACTGTTACCTATTTCATTACCTTTTCAATGATCTCACGGAATATTGTAATAAGTGATTAATATACAAACTGTACAGAATGAAACTGCCACCTGCAACATTTATGAATTCATCACATGCCTTTCTAGCCTCCTGTTCCTCCTTGTGTGATTGTGAAACAGTCACATAAGACAGCTGCACATAAGACAACATCCAATAAGCTGCTGGCCCCTCTAGTGCTCCTGACTTGCTTTGTTCATTGTGCTCAGGAAGCCACAATACGATTTTAGTTGTGCTTCATTCTTCGAAATGGAATTATATGGATTACTACTTCATGACTGGATTTTTCATTCTGGTACAAATATTGATCCAGAACTTGCAGAATATGGAAATTAATTCCCCTGAGTCCTGTGGAGAGGCCCATGGTGGAGTAAGCTGTCCCGCTGCAGCCCATGGGTCCCACGGCAGAGCAGATCTTTATGCTGCCAACGAACATTTCCTGTTTCCTTGGATTTTCTGTCGAGTCCATCCACCAGCAAGACAATAAAGGAAAGAGTATCACCACTGATATTATGTGAGATCATATAAAATTGAAATGGAGTTCAAAATTTGTTTGAGCAACTGATATTTAAAAATACTTAAAAAGTTTGCTAGCTGAATCAAATATATGAAAGAGAAAAAGAGTCATGTGTTTATAAATAATACTGAAAAAGGAAAAATAATTGTGCATAAAAAAGTAAGAATACAGAAATGAGACAGCTTTGAAGACAAACTGAAGAATTCTTACATTATCAGAATTTGTATATGGAAACACAGACTAGGGGGAAAAGACTCATACTATTTTTAAACAGATAATTCACAGCATACCTGCAAACAGTCACTTTAAATGATTGTCCTGGTTTCAGCTAGGATAGAGTTATTTTTTCTCCTAGTAGCTGGTCTGGTGTTATGTTTTAGATCTAGGATGAGAATAATGTTTATGACACACTGATATTTTAATTGTTGCAGAGCAGTGCTTACACTAAGCCAAAGATTTTTTGGCCTCTCACACTGTCCTGCCAGAGGGCAGGCTTGGGGTGCAACAGGAGCTGGGAGGGGACAGAGCCAGGACAGCTGACCCAAACTGGCCATTCCATACCATATGGCATCAAGCTGAATAATTAAAATGGGGGGGCTGACCAGGGTGGCAGGACCAGCTGCTAGGGGATAAGGCTGGGCATTGGTCAGCGGGTGGTGAGAAATTGCATTGTTCATCACGCATTTTGTACACGTTATTATTAGTAGTGCTATTATCATCATCATTATTATTTTTTTTTCCTTTCTTTTCTGTCCTAATAAACTGTCTTTATCTCAACCCACAGGCTTTGTTTTTCTGATTCTCTCCCTCATCCCAGAAAGGGAAGGGAGAGGGTGAGCAAATGGCTGTGTGGTGCTTAGCTGCTGACTGGATTAAACCACAACAGTGATAAAATTGCTGTATATCTGAAAGCTGAGGTGGGTATATCATGGAACTGTTGAATACACAGAATGCTTTTCATGATTTTTCCTTTGCAGTGTTTTGAATGATGAAGTTTCCGAAAACAAATTATCACAGTTTTACTTATGATCATATTTTTTGTAATGTGAGGTTTACACATTTACATTTTACTTGATTAACAGACTTAAAATTTAGAAATACAGTCTTTCAAAATATGTACAGTGCAGCTTAGAGGAAATTTTTAAAAGATTTTATGTGTTTGTGAACTGCTTACTCAGTATTCTGTAATTGTTATTCATTCAACACTTGGTCATTTAAGACATTGTTTCTGTTCTTTGTGTGGATGAGTGAATGTCTTGATGCATGAAGATAACAAATGATTTTTGTATGATTCATAATTTCTGCAACCTGAAACTTTCCTGACCTATTAATATTTTCCAACATGCCAACAAATCATCCAGAGAAGAATTATAGTCACTATAGGGAAAAGCCATTTATAAGGATGTTCTGAGGTAAGAAAACTTACAATTAAAGTCATTGTAAAGGACCCAAAAAATCTAGGTGGCATCTTGTAGACCTAGTCTGTAGTACCATGTAGTACTGCTCTTCACAAAAAGGCAGGAATCTGACTCCTGAAATAATATATGGTAATAAAACAAAAAAAAACATTATCACATGTTATTTGGCTTTTGCTATTGGACTGGTTTGTTATTATTCTCTGTGCAGATAAACTTTTACTCCGTAACTATCAGTCTACAGCAGGGAATTCCGGAGTTCAGTCTGTGTAGTAACAGATGAAGTTATTAACAATTAAATCAGTCAGTATATTGCCAAATGTGTTCCTGTGGCATGAAAAACTTTGAACAACAAAGTTCCCTTTCTGATCATTACCTCTGTCAGAAACAAAACATATGCCTAAACATAGATGAACCTATGGTACAGAAAAATAAGCTGTGTTACAAAATGTTGCACAAGGGGAAGTTTAGGTTAGGAAATAGGAAACATTTCTTCCCAGAAAGAGTAGTCAGGCATTGGAATGGGTTGCCCAGGGAGGTGGGTTCAAGGACCTGGTGCTTAGGGACATGGTTTAGTGGGTGATATTGGTAGTAGGGTGATGGTTGGACCAAATGACATTGAAGGTCTCTTCCAACCTTAATGATTCTATGGTTCTATGATGGTGAATAATTTATATTTTATTTTAATATTAAGCATTTTGACTGTTCTGTTTTTCTCTCTTAAACAAGCTTAACATCAGTTGTAATCTAGTCCAATTACTTCTCATGTGTATAGACAACACAGAGAAGAGACCTTCCATTTTTTCTTTTGTATGTGTGATTATCTATATATATACATCTGTAGTGACTGTTATAGAATTTAAATTATGGGCATTATCTCCTGAATATTTAGTAAGAGGACTAAATCTAAACAACACACAAGAACCATCATTTTCATTTCCCCTAGTACAGAGGCTATTTTTCACTTTAATAATGAGAAAAAATAATGTTTCTCACTACAGATAAGAACACAATATGAACAGGATCTGGAAATGCATAGGCTATATTATAATTTAACCAAAACAGTACACTACTAAAATATTACCAGTCCTGGAACAGGTTGCCCTAGACCATTAACACATAGCCACACTGCTTGCTAAAGAGCTATTCTACTGAGATCAGCATGTGATGAATGTTACTACTGGAAATACAACTCAGAAAAGTCCTTTTGTGTGAGACATTTTGTTGCTGGATTTCATCTAGGCTTCTTTCTCACTGTATTTAAAGTAAAGTACATTCATTAAATTAGGGGCAAATCATCCTCATTACTTGGTTTGAATAAGTTAGAAGCACCATTTTGCATGAAATGAACATTTTGCTTTGCTGAAATTGTTTGTGGAAATATAAGATAAGATTAAGATGATATGTTGTTGTTATTATTATTATTATTTTCCCTGAACATTCTTCTCTAAAAATACTTAACTAAACTGCCTTTGTGGACAGCACCTGAAAAAAATCCATTACTTCTTACCAGTTGGTGTTCTACAGTGTTCTACACTGTAGAACATACCTTGTCTTCTTACCTGGCCTTGCTGTGTTTCAGAGGCAATACTTGTTGATTTTTATCCTAATTTTGTTGTATAAAATAATTAGATGCCTCATTTGTAGTTTACCAAATTTTTTTGGTAAACTTTGTTGCATGGATGTCTAGCCTTGTATGGGCTTGCTCTTCTCAGTTGTTTTTAGCTTTATACTTTTTCTCATCTATTAATACAGGAAAATTGAGTGAAACTGGATGGCAACTTCCAGGCAAGCTTGCACCACCCAAATTCATGCTTCTTAGATAAATGATTCATGTACTTCACAGATAGTATCTTTATGCACTTTGACAGAATGTATGAAGAGAGAAGACAACATTCTTGACTTAATGAATGTGCAATCACATCCGCCTCCTAAAGGACAATGTTGATAGTTGTCTCTTCCAAAACCAATTGAAACTGTGTCTTTGGATATACACAATTACAATGCCCCCTCCCCTCTCCCCCTCCCTCCCCCCCCTTTTGGTAAGTGAATGTGACATTTTAATGAATTGTTCAGAAATTTTGGGAAAGTCAAATAACATTTTTTTTTTTTCCTTTCTAATTTTAAAGAAAGGGTTTCCAGAAGATATTGCAAATGATCTTTAAAGAACACTTAAAAAAAAAAAAGGGTTAAAAAAAAAAGGTAAACATTTCTTTGAGATGTGGAAGTTAGTTCAGGGCATGGTCATAAATTGAACTAGTTCTTATAACTGAATCATATAAATGCTTTTTAAAACAACTTTTTTTTTTTTTTTTTTTCCTCTAAATGACATAGTTTCCCAAATGACATTCTTCTAAGATATCTCCCACTAATGCTGAAGAAATATGGTTTTTATTGCATAGGCTGTGACACTTAAACTCCACATCTGGACTTCCAAAATATACTACACACAAAAATACACTATAATATTTATTTATTTATATCCTAATGAACATCAATAGATTTTTTTTTTCTAAAGAAAACATTATTTTTCAGCAAAAAATATTTTGAAAAATATTTTTTATGGTGTTTTAAATAAGATTTTTGGTAATTCTTTGAATGTGATAACAATAACAGGGAAGGAGGCAGCAGCTTCATGATTAGGTGTCCTGTAGAAGACAGCATTTTCACTTAGAGTTATCTCTTTCCTGCCTTGTTAAAAATAAGATGTTATGTTACTTCAAAATAATTTTAAATGAGTTGCTCGTTCATTTTATATTCTTAAATTATAATTTTAAAAATATAGGATTATGATGAAATTCCAAAATATTTTCTGCATTTGAAAAACCTGTTCTGCACTGTCAAAATTGCTTGTTGCAGCGTATTGGGTCTAGCTGAGATGGAAATAATTTTTCTCATCGCAGCATTTTGGATTTGTGACTAATACAGTGTTGATAACAGACATGTTTTGGCTCATGTATAACAGTGCTTGCACACTATTGAGGTTTTCTTTTTTTCCACTTTTCCAGTTCTGTCTCTGCAGTGGGTAGCCTGGAAGTGTGCCTCCAGAACAGCTGACTTGAATCGATGATAGGGTATTCCATACTATGTGGTGTTGTGCTCAGTGATAAAAGCTAGGACAAAGTGGAAAAAACTGTAGCTTTGGTGTTTGTCTTCCCAAAGTAACCAGATCATTGAAATAATTTTCTGCTGTTATTATTATTATTTTTTACATAATATATATATATTTTTTTCCCCCTTCACAAAGCCCCTATTACTTTTCCTGGTAAAAACAGAAAGTGTTTGACTTTCTTTCTAATTATCTAAGTATCCTTTTTAAAATTCTTTTCATTTGTCTGAATGCAAGTTACATCAGATTTAGAATCATGGAAGAGTTAAGGTTGGAAGGGACCTCTGGAGATTGCCAAGTCCAATCACTCTGTTTAGGTCAACTCAGACAGACTGCCCGAAGTTGTATTCAGTTAGGTTTTAATTATTTCCAGTGATGGGGATGCCACAACCTCTCTGGACAACCTGTTCTAGTGTTTGACTGCCCTCAGAGTGAATGAGTTTCTTCTAATGTTTCAAATGAAATTCCTGTATTTCAGTTTGTTTCCATTGCCTTTTGTCTTGGAATTGGGCACTTCTGAGAAAAGCCTGGCTTCCTTTTCTTTACTGCCTCCTATTAGGTATTATGCACAATGATGAGATCATGCCTGAACCTTCTCTTCTCCAGGCTGAAAAAATCTAGTTCCCTTAGCCTCTTCTTACATGACAGTTGTTTCTGTTTCTTAATCATTCAGAAACTTGCTAGCTATAAGCAAATGTAAATAAAATTTACATCCGGAACAAACGCAAGGGAATTTTTATTTTATTTTATTTTATTTTATTTTATTTTATTTTATTTTATTTTATTTTATTTTATTTTATTTTATTTTATTTTATTTATTTTTTCATCATGTTTATAGATTCAATTTGGAGAACTAAAGTAGCAGAAAACATTATTCTGCGAGTGATAACTGAAAACACAGTCAACACTTAAAAGATGTAAAGTGTATGCATAATATGAATTAACTTGATCATTGCAAAGTAAAATTATTACCACATCTTAAAAACACTTTTTTGTGTGTGTGTCTGTGTGTATAGTTTCCTGATATTGCTTAACAGTACTTATAAAGAAAAGAGGAAGAAGAGAAAGTCCAAATTAAAAGAATGAAACTTCCACATGTGGCCCAATAGAATTAATATTATCAAGTGGTTATTTACATTTTATCAATACATTTGAGGCAGGATAACTGTTTGTAGATAATTTATGCTAATCTGTTCATTCTTGTATGTGAGCAAGTCCATGGGGCCGGATGGGATCCACCTGAGGATACTGAGAGAACTGGCAGAGGAGCTGGCCAAGTCGTTTTCCATCATTTATCTGCAGTCCTGGCTATCGGGGGAGGTCCCAGTTGACTGGTGGCTAGCAAACATGACGCCCATCTACAAGAAGGGCCGGAGGGTAGAACTGGGGAACTATAGGCCTGTCAGTTTGACCTCAGTGCCAGGGAAGCTCATGGAGCAGATTATCTTTAGTGTCATCAAGCGGCACCCACAGGGCAACCAGGCGATCAGGCCCAGTCAGCATGGGTTTATGAAAGGCAGGTCCTGCTTGATGAACCTGATCTCCTTCTATGATAAAGTGACGTGCTTGGTGGATGAGGGAAAGGCTGTGGATGTGGTCTACCTTGACTTCAGTAAGGCTTTTGACACCATTTCCCACAACATTCTCCTCAAGAAACTGGCTGCCCTAGGCTTGGACTGGCGTACACTTCGTTGGGTTAGAAAGTGGCTGGATAGCCAGGCCCAAAGAGTCATGGTGAATGGACTCAAATCCAGTTGGAGGTCAGTCACTACTGGAGTCCCCCAGGGCTTGGTACTGAGGCCAGTCCTCTTTAATATCTTTATCAATGCTCTGGATGAGGGCATCGAGTGCACCCTCAGTAAGTTTGCAGATGACACCAAGTTAGGTGTGTGTGTTGATCTGCTTGAGGGCAGGAAGGCTCTGCAGGAGGATCTGGATTGGCTGGACTGATGGGCTGAGGTCAACTGTATGAAGTTCAATAAGGCCAAGTGCTGGGTCCTCCACCTGGGGTGCAACAATCCCAAGCAGAGCTACAGGCTGGGAGATGAGTGGTTGGAAAGCTGCCTGGCAGAGAAGAACCTGGGAGTGATGGTTGATAGTCATCTAAGACCCTTCTGGCCAAGAAGGTCAACAGCATACTGGCTTGTATAAGAAGCACTGTGACCAGCAGGGCTAGGGAGGTGATCATCCCCCTGTACTCAGCTCTGGTGAGGCCGCACCTTGAGTACTGTGTTCAGTTTTGGGCCCCTCACTACAAGAAGGACATCGAGGTGCTCGAGTGAGTCCAGAGAAGGGCAATGAAGCTGGTGAGGGGTCTAAAGAAAAAGTCTTTTGAGGAGCGGCTGAGGGAGCTGGGCTTGTTCAGCCTGGAGAAGAGAAGGCTCAGGGGCGACCTTATTGCTCTCTACAGATACCTTAAAGGAGGCTGTAGTGCGGTGGGGGTTGGCCTATTCACCCATGTGCCTGGTGACAGGATGAGGGGTATGGGTTAAAGTTGCACCAGGGGAGTTTTAGGTTGGATGTTAGGAGGAACTTCTTTACCGAAAGGGTTGTTAGGCATTGGAACGGACTGCCCAGGGAAGTGGTGGAGTCACCATCCCTGGAGGTCTTTAAAAGAACTACTTGGAGTAGTTCTTGTGTAGAGTTTTAATTAGCCTGAACATGGTAGAGGAATGACTTGTGCATTATTCATGACACCAACAGATTCTTTCCTATCTTGCTACTTCCATGTTTGTGCTTTGGTTTTCATCTCCTACCTAAGATACAACAGTACATGCTTTGTTGAAGCATTGATCACTGTATTTGTGTATCAAAACCACATTGAATTCTGATTGTTCCAGTTTGGTCCATGGATATTTTATTGCCTTATCCAAGTTGTGAATAAGTTGAACTAGTCAGAAGCAGGTTGCATATGGAAATTCTTAGTCTAAGGCACTGAAGGTTAGTTGAGGTTCATCCTGCAAGTAAGTAAATTGGTTATACTTTCAAATGAAAATTACAAATATCTTTGGATTTTTTTTTATAATTGTTTATAATGTTGCTTATATATAATCTTGTTTATAATGAAGAACCAAAGCCATATATTGGAGTCAGTACTGGCCTTTTGTGATTTATGAAGATATTAAAAATAAGATGGAAAATTTTAATCTCAAATGGATTTAAGGCATATCAGAAATGCATCTGTGAACAATGAATTCAAAGTCATGTTAGTTGTTCCAAAGCAATTAATTATGATGGACATTTTATTTATCTGCGAAAAGTATTGGAATAAATATGAATATAGAAGTTCAATTTGAGCTCAGTGGCTGAAGAAATCAGTATGTCAGGGGGTGAATCTGTATGTACAGTCTATTTCCTCTACTGAAATGATTGAATAAGAAGCATAATTCTATCTCTCTGCACCCAGAAACATGATTTTCCAGTTTAACGGATTGGGCAAGAGACTGTGTACCTCAACATCATGTTTATAGTAAAAAGCTTGGTACAGGAATTGTATCGGACATCCTGGCCTTCTAAGACTTCTTTTTTCTTCACATTAATCTTAGTGGTCCATACTTTAAACAGATTGCTTCACTTTTTATTTCACCTTTTGTGAGATTTAATGTCCTCCTCTAAACATGACCAGTGGTAATGAAACAACAAATCAATTTATTGGCTTTCTTGGGTGTTTGGAACATAAAATGCCAAAGGTGATGGTGCCCTTGGAAAATATCTACAGATTTCACCACTGAAAAAATGCAACAATTCCTGTTTCAGTTAGTTACCGTAAAATAATTACTCAGTAATTATTTTATATATAAGTAATTATTTTATTATTTTATAATAAAATAATTAGTAATTATTTTATATATATAATATATGTGATATATTATATACATAAATATAATATCTATATATATTATATTTAACATTTGTACAAAAAGTCTTAGTAACAATGGAATAAGAAATAAAAGTTAATAACTTTCACATAATCAATTTATTAAATTCACTGGTAAAACGCTGACAGTAAGATCTGACAACTGTAGGGAGTAGGAAGCTCTGCTTCTTGAAAGTAAGAAAATCTGTGCTTTTCTGCACTGTTACCTCTTATGAAGTATAATGTGAAATTGAGACATGTACTTCTACCTTTCTCTGTAGAGTTTTCTTCCCCTTCATATCTTAATTATCACAGCATTTTAAGTGTCAAAATGAATGACAGATAGATAGAAGGCTACTTTGAAAGTCTGGCTTTAAACCCTGTGCCTCTATTTTACATCTCTTACACAGCCACATGTTGTCTCTTGGAGTGTTAACACTATAAAGTCACAAATAGAAATCTTGGATGACAGTGACATAAATGTGGTTATTTTGTTCCATTAACCAGGGGCTGAAGATATAAATAAAATTTTACTGGGTACTCTGATCACTAGAGTAGGATTAAAATCTTCTTTTCAGAAATAAAGATTGTTTTGTCAATGTCATAAGTAGGTACTTCACACCAAAGTTATTGTTGTCAGGTAATGAGTTGTCTGCTTGATAAATACAAGGGTATCAACTACTGACCTGCTGGGCCTGAGATCTGACATGATTTTTCCACAATAAATAGTGAGATATTAAATTATGCTGGTATTCTTCATGCACTGGTAAATTTAATTTCAGAATTTCCATATATTTGGTATTATATCACAATTTTTGCAAAAGGCAAAGCAAAAAGAGGTTTAAATCACAAGTATCCATTAATTTAGGTTTCCTATTTTAAATAATCTGAAATCTATTTTTCAAAATGTTATATTGATTTATAATATTTTTCTTTTCACTAGATGAACACTTTAGCCTCAAGTTCTCAACATACAGAAGAATACTATTACCAGGCATCCAGGGAAAGTTTAATCTTAGGTGTTTTATTTACATCAATATAATAAAAATATTATTATTATTACTACTGTTATATATATATATTATTATTATTTTTCAATAACACACAGCAATTCTGTGCAAAGCTAGAAACAAAAATACAGTTTTTCAAGGCAGAATTTTACTTACTAATGTGTAGGGCTATGGCTTCTTTTCTTAATTCTGTGTGCTCTTACCACCTTTGGTGACAAATTATTCAACCCCAAAGCACAGTCCAATCTTTGTGTTGAATGAAGAATCGATCAAAGCTTGTAGAAAATTAGTATGTGAGCTCATAAAAGCTGAAGGAGGAACAGACACAGTACACAATTTTGATTGAATAATAAATGTGTTGCGCATACATTTCTCATTCTCAGTTCATTTAAACAGATGCTTTAAAAAAATTCCTCTGAAACTGTGGTTAAAATGAAGGGACGTGCTTATTTTTTGTCTTTTGATTACTATGTCCACAGCTTCTCAAATTCACTTTCAGATTATTTCATTCTCTCTCTGGCATATATGCAGGCAAGCACAATTTGTTTGATGAAAGTGTTTAAAAGGAATAGGTTGTTGCTATCCTTTTCTTTTTCTCCTAATATGGTAGTTCTGCTTGTAGGTATTACTTTAAATGAGTTTGATTAGTAAAGGAATAGATTATTATCCATGATTCCAAACTAATTGTATAGCAACAAAAGGATGAATAGCACCAAACCAAAGATCTAAAGAGGCTGCTAATGAACGTGAGTTCATAACCTTACTTTCCTTTTGTTGATTTGGTGGAGCATGTCTAAAATGACAGCAGAAGCACCAGCAATCAGTGCATTTGAATAAAACAAATCACATTAAATGATTAAACATTAAGCTTTACTTCTTTCTATTTCAAGATAATAGACTAGTCCAAACTGACACTGTTAGCAATAAATGATATAAAGAATTTTTATTTTTCCTCCGATTTTTGGATGGGGCAATATTTTGGCATATAACAATCAAATCTGATGTCAAAGAAGATTTAACTAGAATTTCTCAGTACAAATAAAGGATAACTTATTTATTTATTTTTCTCTCATACATGTTTTCTCTATTTCAGAAATCAGAAGTTCAGAAACGTAGTAAACATATATTTCAATCTGAAGTGTATTTACATATGTACTGAATGTCTTTGCTTTATAGAAATTTCTCTGTTATAAATTTTGTCTGGAAATTTTCATCCAAATGAAAAATTTCCCTGTAGTTAATGAGTGGCACAATACAGCATCAATTTAACAAAAGTTTTATTGGAAGTACTGTTATATCTGCAATGTAAACAAAGCAAATAGAGAAGAAATGAGGAGCTATGATGTAAAATGTGGAAGACTGAAATTTACCAAATGTACTGATTTTTTTTTTTTTTTTAATATTTTCCCTTCTTTCATTTAATCAAATATTTTTTCACTGTAATTATTGTAATGAGAAAACAAGTAATTGCTTTGAAGAGAATTTGCAGAGTTACAGAGTGTCATTGGCATCATGTTTAAGCTAACAGAGACAATTCCACTATAATTTGCATTAGGTGGCAATCTAATGTGAAAATGCCAAAAAATAACAATCATATTTTTCCATTGGTCTACACCAATTATCAGGAATCTGTCAGCCAAACTGATATTTCTGCTTGCAGATATTAACCATAATTCATATTATTTTAACTTGCAGTCAGCAACCACCATTTGTTCTATTGGTTATAATTTGAAATCTGGTGATGATGAGAGATAATGGATTCAGTTTGCAGCTGCAGTTTTTGACTCTGATAGTGAATGACCAAAATCAGATCTTTTAAATTCTGATCTTTACATATACTTATCACCAAACAACAACAACAACAACAAAAATTATTTACACTGTGTTCTCTGCTTAATGTGAGAAGAAGCATCAGTATATGGCCTTAAAGAAATGCGTATAAAATATAGTATTGCTCTCAGTTTAAAGAAAAAAGTTTAGCATCATGAATAGATGCTAAAAAAAATCACACTATACCATTTAATTGGTTTAACAAAAAACATTTACATTAAAAAAACAAAGCTACTCTGTTCATCTTAATAATATATATATGTGTATATATATATTCTGACACAAACATTTCTGCTAGATCTATGTCAAATGGAAAGATGAAAAGTAAATTTATAAAGTAGCTGCATGAAAATTGGAGTATGTTTCTGACATTAACACATGTGAATACACATAACCATAACAGCATCTTACCCAGAAATTGAAGATGCCTATAGACAAGAGCCATAATCTGTGAATATTGGGTAGTTAAATTATTTCTTACTTCTTCGGGCAGAAAATGATAAAATATTTATTATTTATTTATTTGTACTTGAATTCCATAATGTGAACTGGAACTTAAAATGTAGCTTCTGCAGTATGTATCCCAGAATCTTTACAAACATTTTCAGTACTACAGGTACCACTTGCAAGAGAATTTCTAAGCTCTTGATGTTATCCAGTACATTCAGAACAACCCTTTTCACTTTGTTTTCATTCAGATTTAATAACATTAACCTTAAGAAAAAAAGTTTTCTTCAGTTTCAGCGGATTTTTTTTTTTTTCTAACAAGTTAACAGGAAGAGAAATTAACACACTCAACATGTAAAATGGTAATAGCTAGCGCTTATTTTTGTCCTTTTGTCTTACATTTCTTTGCTAAGCCTACATGAAATATCTGACAAAATTCCTGACAGTTGCAAGTTCTATTGTCAATTTCATACACCTTGGGGAGAGACTTTCATTTTCATTTCTGTATTTTGCATGTTTTATTAGCCCTACAGTGTTCTGCTTTCTCTCTCTTCTCTCTCTCTCTCTCTCTTTTTTTTTTTCTTTTTTTTTTTTTTTCTTCCATGAGCTTCCTTGAGTATTGAAAGAGGATCAATCTCATGTTGTGGATTCAGCCAGTCCACCCTGAATAGGAGCAAATCTACCCACTGTGAACATTCAGTTCATGCTGGTTTGCATCCTGATTTCAACTGGGAAAGATAAGCGTCCGCTTTTTAAGTGGAAAATAGGCGCATAACATATTCACTTCAGATACTGATTGTGTCATTTTATACAATACCATAGAGTGTAGAGACATATATACTGTTTATTTTGTATTTAGTCAATTTAAAGCCAATCATACTCTCTTTTCATTTTTTTTTAATTGAAAAAGCAGTAAAAAGCAACAAAAATCACCACATCCCTTCTATTGATGTTTGTTGATGTCTGTTTCAGATACAGTTATATTTGTATTTTTGAATACTATGAAATAACTTTGTATTATGCCTCAGAATAAAATCTCCTGGAGCAGTGTATACTGATGATGAACTACTTAAAGTTTTTTAGCTCAACTCATAGTTCAGGGACGTGTGAATACAAGACTGGTATTGTGACACATATTTGTCTTTCATCATTATTACGTATTACTGATGTTAGTTTAGCTTATGGCATTACTTTATAGATAATAAAACAGCTGCTACATTTCTAATGAACTCCTGAACTGTAAGTATTACCTTAACAGCAGAATAGGGATGACTGGTGACAGCCAGTCATTCAAGAAGCAAGTCAAGAACCTGGAGTTTCCTGACCAGGTTCTGTCTCTCTGTCATCTCACAGCCATTCTTCTGTTTAGAACTCTTTTTTTTTTTTTTTTAATATATATATTTGGAATCTTCTCTTAAATGTCTTAAATGGAGGTAAAAAAAAGTTGAAAATCTCATTAAGCATGAAAGAGAAAAATGGAAACAGGCTGCTAACCCTTAAATCATTATCTGATCAGAAATTTATCCTGCAAATTGGTTTGGATTTTTTTTTTTTTTAATTATATATATGTATATATATTTATAAGGCAGGACATAGGATGAGCACCTTCTTGTCCAAGGCTTTTTGAATAGAAAATTTAAGACAAAGCATTAAAAAAGTGCTCAAAAGTTGTTCCCAGTGTTCTCAAGAATTTGCAAATAGATAACTTATTAAGATCCCTTTAAATTACCAATCAAATAAAATAATCTAATAACAAATAAGATGTGTTTCACAAACTTAGTACATTAAAAATATTTTCTAAAACAGAGTTAAGCTTAAAAAAATAATAGGTTTTATATTTGTAGTACATCCTCACATTGATCTCAGTAAGCTATTTTGAATATTCCACAAATATGCAACTCTGAATTTAGTGGTCTAACTTTGAGTGGAAAAGTGTCATTATTGTCTTTTATTTTTATCTCAGATTTTTCTCTATTTTACTCCAATTTTAAAAGCTCTGTCGTTTTCTTTCATTCATTTATTATCAGTAACAACTTTCAAGCACCCGGCTTTAATGAAGAACTTTTAAGACTTGGTATATTTGTAAACATTTTTTTCATCTTTTTCAATTTTTCACTCACAATACACAGCATAAAAATGCAAAAATCTACAAGGTAGAAAGAGTCAATAATATCTAGCTGCTAAAGTGACTTTTCTTTGACAATTTTTCTGAAGACTATATATAAACATACAACAGTTAAATAGGATCCACAGAGACCCCTTTAAGGTCTTTATGAATATTTGAAAGGGCATCTGGATCCATGGCTACACAGGGCAATCAATTGCTATGAATTTTTATTTCCCCAAGCACTCAAAGGGAATGACATGATAGCTATGTATTATAAACAATCTTCATTTAAAGAAATATGGGGCTTATTTGGGTAGGACCAGAGGTAAGACAAAAAGTCACACATAAGTAACCTCGTTTAATTTGAGCTAGTTATTTAATTATTACCACAATTATTGTAAAAGTGAATGTTTTTTACATGTTTTATATATATATATAACTTTTTTTTTTTTGAATTCCAACACTACTTTGGAAATTTGAAAAGTCTCAGGAGCCTGAAGAAATGAATAATGAAAAGGAATCTTTTTACAAGAACTAAAAATCAGATTAGAAATTGGGCTTTTGAAGGTGTCCTTCCTTCTACAGAGACTACTTTTCAAAAAACACTGAGAGAGAAAAATTCAGACCTTTAAGCTTATCTTGTCTTTCACCACATATTTTAAAGTTAGAGATTTTGTCAGAGGCAATTTAAAATGTTATTGTGCCACTGGAAATCCTATTGTTATTATACTGACATTCATTTACACATATATTTTGTAATAAACCTGTAAAAGGAGGCATATTATATATATTTAAAATGAATAATACCACAGGTTAATTTCTATTTGGTATTACTCTTTTTGGAAGACTGGTCAGGACCAAAATGTTGTTCTTAACCAAGATTAAGCTCAAATTGTGTAGATGGAACTTAGGAGATCCAAAAGAAAATCTCTACATTGCAGAAATACAACAAAGTATATGTTAATTTTTATAGTTTATATAGAAATATTAGAGTAGTGAACATAGTACTACAGAAATGAAGCTCATAATTCACTGATGTGGGTACTCAGTCCAATGTATCACCACTAAAGTGGCATGTATGCAGCTTGCTTCTTTGAGATTTTAAATTCACTCCACAAATATAGCTATTTAATCAGCCATGACATCACTGACTCCAGAAATATTGTGTGGGAGACACAGATGAAAGGCTTGATTCAGAATGTGTCACAGTTACTTTAAGATACCCAAAGATATGTACTCTGTAGATTTCTCATTCTTCAGTTAGCTCAATTTTTAGGAACGTTGTAATCTAAGACACATTACTAGCGTATAAGTTGCTAATAGTTGGTAGATTTGAAGAAGCCAATTTGAAGGGATTAAAATATACGATAAAATATTTGTGTGGTGATTATTTAAGGTCCTTAGGGAATAATCTTACCTGAAATCTGTTTTCTTGGACTTTGGTCTTAGAAAAAACTGCTTTCTCTACAGCATTTCTTATACAGAGGCCATTGGCCATAAAAGGTTCTGAAAGGTGCTGAAGCTCACAGAATTTCTCAGAACTCATCACAACTGAATTGTCATTTCCCAGATTGATACCAGAAGCATTATTTCTATTAATATTATATACTTATATATATACACATAAATGTTTATATATATATATATATATATATACACACATAGATGCTTAAAGTATAGAACATACAGATCAATGATTTTAAGTAGGGTAAGAAGATGTACATTGGTAGTTATTGTTCCTGAATCTTGTGTACTGAGGTTTCTCCTCGAGTTATTTTTGATCTATAGATAGACATTAAAAGATAGTCGACTTAGGCACATCTGAAAATCTACTTCAATATTCAAATACAACTAATTCAGGGGTCCTCCAGATTAAATAGCAAACGAAGTAAGCCAAGTACAGAAAAAATTAATTATATATTGTTTTCAATTTATTTTAATTAAATGATGTATTGTGTTTTTAGCTTCACCTTTTTGTTAGGGAAAAAAAGTTTAAATACAGACTACACATTGCCTTCTATTTGCATAATATAAGTGTCTCTCAGTTAAATGCTAGGAGGCTATTTTTTTGTGGATGCTGAATTTAAGATTTAAATGTTAATATTGGCTAATGTGTGTATAAGGAATGTGTTGTTTATGTCTTTTGGCTGATGGACTGAATACGTTGCATCAGTTTGTTAATAGTGGCCCGTTGATTTTAATGTCTCTTGTTCTGAGTATATAAGTAGAAAACGGTTTGAAAACTCGGAAGCTTATATATACACATTACTTTCATGCCTCATTTTAGCTGTTAAATTGTAATTTGAAAAAATGTCAGGAATAAAATTATGCATGTGTAGTATTTGTAATGCTGAGTATTAAGGCATGCCAATGTGCTGAAATTACTGGAGTTATAGCATGAGAAAAGCATACAGGATGAGACTTCTAGTAACACAAGATCTTCAAGAATAACAATTTCCTGCATCAATTTTATATATCACTTTTTGTTATTCAAATAATGTCAAGTGAAGTCAAATGAGGTCCTTTTTTTTTGTAAACAGTACTGAAATACAACCCTGTTTGACTGGCCCTTATGTTGGACAACAGTTATGGGTCAGATTCTGCTTCATTACTTCTGGGTACATTAAATACAAATTTTCTCTCTCAGGACAGAAGACATAAAATAATTCTTCTGCTTGCTTGTGGATCTAATATAAGACAAAAATCCACAAGGAAACTCCAAAAAACAACACACCTAGAAGATTTTTATTCTTCTGGAATAAAAATAAATAAATCACCCTCTGGGAGAGCATGGGATAAAAGACTTTGCTAGCACTCTGTCTATCTAAGATACTGATACATTTCATTTCATCACTTGAGCTCCTCACACAGAAATAGTCCAGCAATCCAAAAAAGGTATCCAAAGATTTCCTAAGTCCAGACTAACATCTTGTCTCTTAGGTCACTTAGGTCACTTTTATTTTTACTTGTGGTGCAGGATATAGTTCTTTAAGTACTTCAATAAGTAGTTATTGAAGTAATTTAAGTAATTCAATAGTGTAAGAGAATACAGAGACAAAGGTAATCCTGTGATTTTTTTTTTTTTCCTTTTCTAAAATCCATTTCAATGGTGGAACTAGAAGTCTGCTCACACAGAAAAAAAAAAAAAAAAAAAAAAAATCAGACCTGAAGATAAATAGAAATAAAGAGAAGATTCTGAAGTTAGGAATTAAGACATAAAAAATAAAACCAGTATTACTAACACCTGAATTCAGGTGAACATTATGTATATTTTAAAACTCTATTTGTCTTCCTTTTGCTTGCAGTTTTTGAAAACCAAAAGGTGTTTAAAAACACAGAAATATTTCCACTTTTTAAGTCCCACTTCTGATGGTTCATTAAATATTGTTTCAGTTCATATTTGTTGCAATGAAAACTGTTTTCACTGCTATGATTTTTGTTATCTATGAAAAATAATGTGTTACACATTCATACATTGCAAGGAAACTAGATTTTATTCAGACTTCTTTTCAGCATTTCTTTAATTCCGATGAGTGATTTTGTACATGACTGGCCATTTTCTCTACCTGAAAGCAATATAAGAGGACAGTGGAAGGTCTCAGCTAAGTTTTCAAAGGAGTATGACATACTAACTCAGAGATGGGAATGCTTTAATCACCTGTATTTTCATTGTAAACTAACACAGTCATTTAAACAGGAACACAGCTACTAACCTTGTCATTTGAAAACTTCTATACTTTTTACTATAGATGAAAACTGTCTCACAAACTGTGATTTTCAGATCCTGTCTTCTTACTCTACTCTTAGCCTGATATTAGAACTATGTTTAATATCACCCTATAGAAACACTTGATTTTCAATGATACTTCAAATCCTTGCCAATGGTTTAAATTCTCATGTAGCAATTACTCTAGATGGGCAGAATTTGTCATTGTGTCTTCAAAGAAAGCTTATGGTATACAGCTGATTAGTGAGTTGTGTTCATTTCAATATGTGTAGTGCACAACTACAACTACAGTGATTTGTGTATATTATTACACTTTGGAAGCTTCATGTAGCTAAGAATCATGCCTTAAGACAGTGTTCACAGATAAAGTTCACAGAAGAGCTTTGAAATAATTAAGATGAATAGAGCTAGTAGAAACAGTGCTAAAATATGAAACTTTTGAACACTGAAGAAAAAGACAGTGATGGCTGTGCCACCACTTCAAGTATTCAGTCAGAGCTAAGCCATGATCATCTCTTAGCATTTAGAAACACAGGCTAAATGCAGGGATAAGAAGAGTTTTCTTCTACACAGTCCTGATGGCAAGACTGAGGCTATTTTTCAATCTCCTATCTCTTGCTATTATTGCTATAGCCTCTTTGCTCACCCTACCTTTATGTAAGATGTGACTGAATTGATCCTCTTTCAGTATTCTCAACAGTAAGTCTCATTATTTATCCTTTCATTGTTCAGTCTTTTCTCATAGAAATTTTCTTAATGCTTTCTACCAAATGAGAACAGTCACAATGGAATACTCCTTTATTCTGGAGAATTTGGCATGAAAACACACTGTGATAAAATATACTTGAATATAAGAGACTTTTAAAACATAAAATGCCGATATAATAGAAAGCAATAAAATAAAGGCATTCTATATAGTAACGTCTTCACTACAAAAAGTCAAATGTTTTAATTCTTTAGAGACCAGCAGGGACTAAACAAAGCATATTTGCAGTTTTCAAGGTTCACACTAACTTCAATTCACTGTTTTTCTATGCAAAACTGTAACAGATTGAGAAACTCAATTGCAAGAAGAACCACAGGATAAAAATAAACCATAGCAATTTCCAGCTCAGGTGTCTGATAATGCCTCCCTGTAAGTATAATTTTTTGGTTACAGGTAAACATGGAGAAAACTTATGAGAAAAATTCACATACCTGGGCTCACGTATAGTAACAGAAAATTGCTACACAGTCTATTTAGAGTTATTAAGTAGCTTTTTTTTTTTTTTTTTTTTCTAAGATCCATTCATTTGGTAAAGACAGTTATCTAACAGCCATGAAAACAATACTCTTTCTGAGAAGAAATGTCTGATAATTTCCAACCTAAACCTTCCCTGGTGCAACTTGAAGCCTTTCCCTCTAGTCCTATCACCAGTTACCTGTGAAAAGAGGACAACCACAGTTTCCCACACCTACCTTTCAGATAGTTTTACAGAGTAGTAAGGTCTCCCCTGAGCCTCCTCTTCTCCAAACTAAACAACCCCAGTTCTTCAGCCGTTCCTCATAGGACTTGTGTTACAAGCCCTTCACCGGCTTTGTAGCCCTCCTCTGGACACATTCCAGCACCTCAATGTCCTTCTTCTACTGAGGGGCACAAAGCTGAACTCAAGGTGCAGCCTCACCAGAGCTGAGTACAGGGGGACAATCACCTCCCTGGTCCTGCTGGTTACGCTATTCCTGATACAAGCCAGGACGTTGTCGGCCTTCTTGGCCACCTGGGCTCACTGCCAGCTCGTGTTCAGGCGAGTATCAATCAACACTCCCAGATCCTTTTCCTTTGCACGACTTTCCAGCCACTCTGCCCCAAACCTGTAAGGCTGCATGGGGTTATTGTGGCCAAAGTGCAGGACACAGCACTTAGCCATGTTGAACCTCATCCCGTTGGCCTCTGCCAATCGACCCATCCTGTCCAGGTTCCTCTGCTGGGCCTTCCTATTCTCCAGAAGATTGACACTGACCCCAACTTGGTGTCGTCTGCAAACCTACTGAGGGTGCACTCAATTCCCTCGTGCAAGTCATCAATAAAGATACTAAAGAGGATGGGCCCAAACATTGACCCCTGGGGAACACCACTGGTTGCCAGCTAGATTTCATTCTGTTCACCGCTATTTTCTGGGCCCAGTCGTCCAGCCAGTTTTTAACCCAGCAAAGAGAGTACCTGTCCAAGCCATGGGCTGCCATCTTTTCTGAGAGGATATTGTGGGAGACCATGTCAAAGGCCTTGCTGAAGTCTAGGTAGACTACGTAAACCGCCTTTCCTTCATCCACCAGGGCATTCACCTGGTCATAGAAGGAGATGAGGTTGGTCAGGCAAGGCTTGCCTTTCATGAACCCATACTGACTGCACCTGATCCTCTGGTTTTCCTGCATATGCTGCATGATTACATTCAGGATGACTTGTTCCATCACCTTTCCTGGCACTGAGGTCAGACTGACAGGCCTGTAGTTCCCCAGGTCCTCCTAGCAACCCTTCTTATGGATGGGTGTCACATTAGTAAGTCTCCAGTCACCCAGGAGGTATTCAGATGACCATGATTGCTGGTATATGATGGAAAGCAGCCCAGCAATCACATCCACCAAATCCCTCAGCGCCATTGAGTGGATCCCATCTGGCCCCAGGGACTTGTGACAGTCCAGGTGGAGCAGCAGGTCTCTAACTGTTTCCACCTGAACTGTGGAAGTTTCTTCTGCTCCTCGTCCCAGACTTCTAGGTTGGGAAGCTGAGTACTCAAGGATAAGTGGTCTGGCTAGTAAAGACAGGTGTAAAAAAGCCATTAAGAACCTAAGCCTTTTCCTCTGTAGTCATGACCGCTTCTCCTCTGCATCCAGTAAAGGATGGAGCTTCTCTTTGGCCCTCCTCTTGCCATTAATATATTTATTTATTTATTTATTTATTTATTTAATCCTTAAGCATAGTGGCCAAGTTGAGTTAATTCTGGGCTTTAGTCTTCCTGATTTTTTCTCTGCATATGCTGGCAACTTCCTTGTACTCTTCCTGAGTTGCCTGTCCCTTCTTCCGTTGAACATAAACTCTCCTTTTCACTTGGACACTCAACAAATTTTCCCTGTTCAGCCACACCGGTCTTCCTCCCTGCTGGCTCATCTTATAGCATATGGGTACAGTCTGCTCCGGCACCTTTAAGAGTTCCTTCTTGAGGAGTGTCCAGCCTTCCTGGACCCCTCTGCCCTTCAGGGCTGACTCCCAAGTGACCTTCCCTACCAGTTTCCTGAACAGTTCAAAGTCTGCCCTACGGAAGTCCAAGGTAGCAATTTTACTCACAACCTTCCTGACTTCACTAAGAACGGAGAACTCTACCATGTCATGGTCTCTCTGCCCAAGACAGATCCCTACCACTACATTTCCCACCAGTCCTTCTCTGTTCCTGAACAGCAGGTCTAGTGGGGCACCCCTCCTGGTAGGCTCACTGACCAGCTGAGTAAGGAAACTGTCTTCCACACACTCCAGGAACCTGCTAGACTGCTTCTTCGGTACTGTATTGTATTTATAGCATATTTCCAGGAAGTTAGAGTCCCTCATGGAAGACAGTGCTGGTGATCGTGCCGCTTCCACCAGCTACTTGTAGAATGCCTCATCCATCTCTTCATCCTAGTTTGATGGTCTATAATAGCCCCCCACCAGGATGTCTGCCTTGTTGGCCAACCCCCTGATCTTTATCCGCAAGGACTCTGCCTTTTTGTTGCCAACCCCAATCTCAACAGCATCAAAACACCGTCTAAGACAGAGAGCCACAACAATGCCCCTCCTCAGCTTCTGTCCCTTCTGAAGAGCTTGGAGCCATCCATTCCTGCACTCCAGTCATGAGAGCTATCTCACCATGTTTCAGTGATGGTGACTAAGCCATAGTTTGCCTGCCACACAATGGCTTCCAGCTCCTCCTGTTTGTTACCAGTGCTGTGTGCCTTGGCGTAGATGCACTTTAGTAGCAAGGCCAGCTATCACCCATGTACCCAGCCCTCTGTGCTGGAAGATAAGTATGCGAAGCATACTTATACCCCTCATAATCTAAGAGGAAATGATTAGTTACTTTCCACGTCACTTAAATTCACACAAATCTATGGACCCAGATAGGATCCACCCTACGGCACTGAGGAAGCTGTCAGAAGTGCTCACCAATCCACTTTCCATCATTTATCATGTCCTGGATACCTGGACTGCTTGCTAGCAAATGTGACACCATCTACAAGAAGTGCCAGAAGGAGGACTCAGGGAACTATAAGGCCATCAGTCTGACTTTAGTGCTGGGGAAGGTTGTAGAACAGATCACCTCAAGAGTCATGCTTATCCTCAAGAACAAGCATGCAATCAGGCCCAGTCAGCGTGGATATATGAAAAAGAAGTCATGCTTGACGAACCTGTTCACCTTCTATGACAAGGTGACCTGCTTCATGGATGAGGGAAAGGTTGTGGACATTGTCTGCCTAGACTTCAATACAGGTTTTTACCCTGTTTCCCACAGCATTTTCTGGTGTAACTGGCTGCTTATAGCTTGGATAGGTGTTTGATTTGTTGGATTAAAAACTGTCTGGGTGGCTGGGCCCAAAATGTTGTGGTGAATGGAGCTAAATACAGTTGGAGACTAGTCACTAGTCGTGTCCCCCTGCGCTTAGTACTGGAGCCACTTCTCTTCAATGTCTTTATCAATGATCTGGATGAGGGGACTGAGTGCACCCTCAGTAAATTTGCAGATGACACTACATTAGGCTTGAGTGTCAATCTGCTGGAGGGTAGGAAGGCTCTACAGAGGCATCTGGATAGGCCAGACTGAGGAGCCAAGGCCAAGTGCATGAGATTCAACAAGGCTAAGTGCAACAACCCCATGCAATGTTACAGGCTGGGGTAAGAGTGGCTGGAAAGCTGCCCAGCACAAGGTCAGTATTGATTGATAGTGCAATGAATATGGGCCAGCAGTGTGCTCATGTGGCCAAGAAGACTAACAGCATTCTGGCTTATATCAGAAATGGTGTGGCCAGCTGACTAGGGAGGTCATTGTCCCCCTGTACTTGGCTTTGGTGAGGCTGCACCTCAAATACTGTGTTCAGTTTTGGGCGCCTCACTACAAGCAAGACACTGAGGTGCTGGAACATGTCCAAAGAAGGGCAACAAAGATGGTGAAGGGTCTAGAAAACAGGTCTTATGAGGACTGGCTGAAGGAACTGGCATTATTTAGCCCAGAGAAAAGGAGGCTTAGGGGAGACCTTATTGATCTCTACAATTACCTCAAAGGAGGCTGTAGCAAGGTAGGGGTTGGTCTCCTCTTCCAAGCAGCAAAAGATGGGCCAAGCGGAATGGCCTCAAGTTGTGCTAGGAGAGATTTAGGTTGGATATTAAGAAAAAAATCTTAACTGAAAGGGTTGTAAAGCATTGGAACAGGATGCCCAGGGAAGTAGTTGAGTCACTGTTCCTGGAAGCATTCAAAAGAAGCGTGGATGTGGTACTCAGGGACATGGTTTAGTTGTAGGCTTGGCAGTGCTCTACATTAACCATTGGACTTAAAGATCTTAGAGGTCTTTTGCAACCTAAATGATTCTCTGATTCAATGACTGTATACATATATGCCGACTATTTAAAAAAGAGAGGATAGTGAAAATGAAGACTAAGAGTCAGAAATCCTGTAGGATATACACATATTAACCATTTTATATAATCCAGTAGTAGCAGACAATTCACTACAGTGATATTTTGATACTACTCAAATTAGTGAAATTCTGGATGAACCTTTCTCTGTCAGTTTTGCTGTGATTTGTGATCCACAAAGGAATGTTATATTTTGGTGTATTTATTGCACTTGTAATTGCATCAGAGTTACTGTGTTTATAAGTTGTCTGTAATAAGTGATGTATTCTAAGAAGAAATAACTAGCTCTTTTACAAACCATTAATTTTCATGGACCAAAGTTGACACTCTACACATGTAATTTGCAAGTATAATGTGAGATTTTTTTCCCCTCTCCTCCACCCCCTTGCTTTGGTCCTTCTGTCTTATTTAGAAGCATGTTATTTGAATTAATAACTAAACAATAGCTGAAATCTTTCATTTTAATTAGTATAAAGTGTCATTTGTATAGCAATGTTTACAGAGGAGATCTCAGGTTCTGTTAGATAGAGGATTAACATTGAAGGAAAGATCTGAATAAATACATGGTATTTAAAATCAAATTCTCTAAACACACACAGGATCACATTTTTAGATAAGGTTCTTACATTTAATATGAGATAGTGCAATCCTGCTGTTTGGACTGTGATAAATTGCTCAGTTTGTGTCTGTTGGGATGTTAGATGACAAGATATTATTCTTAACCCCGGAACTGTCAAGCCTGATTATTTTCTAAGTACCTTGATAGCACTGGGAGTGACAAAAGGAAGTGTGTATAGGGAAGAAGGGAAAGCGGGAAAGAGAAAGGAGAACAGGGAAACACAATGCAGATGTTTTTCCACATTCCTATTGGAAGTAATGAAGAATCCGTGAAATTATATATATTTTTTTTTTATTATTATTTTTTGTATGTTTGTATGTCCTTCTGGAAAATAAACCGTTGTAGTGTATGTTACAGTTCGTGGAGGAAATGATTTTATGAACCTTTTTAAGTTGAGTATTTTTTAAGTTTCCTGTAGCTGTCAAGGCATGTTTCTTCAAGATTTCAGAAAGGAGATATGATAGAGAAGGTCTTAATGTTTTGTATAATAACACCTCAACATATATATATATATTTTTATTTCAGAAAGTCACACTTCAAAGATACGTTATAGCAATGTAACCAGAAGGATATTTTGATGCTTCTTGGGATGTACAGACAACCCAGTCCATAGAATAAAATGTAGGTATAAAAGGATGACTGCCTTTCCTATGCAATTTTACAGTAGTTAGTGTTAGCTAATGTATAATTGGGAGAAAAAAAAAAATAATAATAACAACAAAAAAATATATATCACCATTACTGAGATAACATGCATAGTCTGAAATTCAATTAATTTCACTTATACGTTTAAGAACCGGAATTTTATTTCATGAAAACTATCCTGTTTTTTTTTTTTTTTTTTTTTTTTTTTTTTAAGACAAAATTATTAAATTATTATTATTATTTGTTTCTTTGTTTGTTTTTAAGTTTCATTATAACTTTTCCCTAGTGCACGGAGTGCACAGAACAGTGTCATTAATTTCACTGTCATTGTGGATTATGGTGAAAGAAAAGGTATTCAATAATATGTTTGTTGCTAAGGGGAAAATATCAATACAATGTTTTTCTTCAATAACAGTATAAAACATATGGTTCAGAAAATGAATAAAATTGAAAAAGGAAATGTGGGATTTTCATTTTTGCTAAAAAGAAATTATTTAAAGTTCATTGGTACCCACCTGTATCTGACTGAAAAGAAAATTGAGATTGATATAGATGTTGTGTCATTTATTCAATGTAATGAATCTATTACTGTCATGAGCAGTGAAAAACATTGGATCATAATGGAAATGCCCAGCACAAAATCAAGATACCAAGATCTATTAATCAAGATTATAAAGAATGTTAAGAAGATAACTTATTTAAATGCAATGAGAAATGGAGTAATAAACAAGTAATAAACATAAAAAATAAACAAGAAGAAATATATAGCTCTTATTAGAGAAAAACAGATAGGAAAATTCATATCATATGCATATTAAAATATTAAGCATGAAAAATCAGGGAGAGTCAAGTGCAGTGAAAAAAAGTTGTATACTTCTAGAACATTGGGGGCTCAGAAATGTATTATCTTATTTTATTATGCATGTATATCTTAACTATAAAACACAATTCTGACACACAATACACAATTCTGATACAATTTGGAAACACAAATATGATAGATTGCTGTCTCAGTTGACAATGACTTGATTACATGAAGAGTCTAAGGAATAATACACAGAACAGAAATGTAAAATTGTGACAATTTAGAAGCTAAAGCATTATGATGTAAATCAGCTAGGAAAAAAAATTTAAACGAAGAAACAGTCATAATAATTGAGAAATATCTGACCGCATCAGTTGTTAAGCAGAAAAATGACAATTCTATGTGAATAAAGATTTAAAAAAGGTATACTGGCTTTAAAAAATGGTCGATCTTTAAGGAGAAGTGGCCATTAAAAAAAAAAAAAAAAAAAAAAAAAAGAAACAAAAACAACAAGCAAACAATTAAAGTAATATATATAAAAGTTGATTGTACACTAAGTACTAGAACCTGAAAACTGAAAATAAATAAATAAATAAATATATAAATGAACAGTAAAAATGGCAGAGGACAGAGGATTTAAAACATGCAGATGAAATAGGTCAGGATAATTAAGGTCTGTAAGAATGAATATCTGAAACATATCAGGTTTAAAGGATTAGTATGTTTTGGACCATTAAAAAAGATAGAGCTACCGAGTTGTTAATAATGCAGAAAAAAACATTTCATATTTACTCTCTGGAAAACACACAAGTAATATGTTTTTATTAATGATGGTGCCAGTGACAGAGAAATACTTTCTGTTCCAGACTTAATTCAATCAGATGTCAGAAGTAAGTCCTAGAGCTGTCATTTCCTAAAGCAGGATATGGTATCTGTATTTATATATCAGTCTGCTGATATATTGATATCAGCATACATATTAATATTATATATATATATATTAAAAAAAAATCCTTGGAACACTCTAGATAATCTAATGAATCATGGAAGAGTGAAGACTTGAGAAAGAGAATGAAAGAAAAGCAAGAAGAACAATAAAAACAAAATGACATTTTTAGCCAAAATTTTGAAAAGTGTGGAGGGGAATGATCTCTGCTCCACTGTTAGCTGAACAGTGATGATACACAAAGTGGTATCAAGTTAAGAAAGGCTTAAGTAGCAAAACATAATTAATTGTTTTACATTAAAAATATTGCTAAATTATCTTGATTTCTTTATCATAGAAATTCACATGACTAGTGAATAGTCATGTGAAAATTAGTGAAATTAGTGAAAATCAACTAATAAATACATAGAGACTTTTGTAAAATACTGGTATTGCATAACATCTTGGTTTGGAAAATTGATGATGAACTACAGAATTACACACACACTTAATGAACCAAAAGCTGTTAAAAACAATCTCTTCAGATGTCTTTTGGAAAATATATACCTCAGCTAAACTCTGTGTTTTTTACTTGCAACAGAAGCTAATTGTGGAGTTTCCTATGGGTTGTGTTATATGGGTGATGTGATCAAGGGTGATGGTGACAATTTTCCTGGACGTATAATTTATTAATTATTTTTGACAGTATTTCACATTATTTAAATTGTAGGGTATTCAGGGAATATCCAAGGGCCAGAGGTAGTTAGTTTTTCACTTTTAACTATAAGTAAGAAAATGTTCCTGTACACCTATTTCAATTTCAAAAATAATAGCTATCCTTTATATATAGCTGTCATATCTTTGCTTACTAATATTGTATTCTACAGCTAGAAGGTGATTTTGAGTACAGCCCAGATGAGAAACATCAATAACATTCAAGCATTAGAAACACTTAGCTACGTTGAAAACAAACAAAATAATTATTAGTATTCTCTCTTTGTACTTCTAACTTAGAATACTAATAAGGATCTAATAACATCAACATAAAATTACAAAATTAATTCAAAATATAAAATATATTGTAAACAATAATGTATATTCACATGTAATTTATATTATTGTACACATATTTTATAACTATTTAAGAGAATAACATTTTTAAATCTGAGCATTTTCATTTTTGTATTGTTATATTGTAGAAGTTTGCATTTTTATTTTATTTTTATTTTTTTTTTTAATAACGTTGGAGTGTTTTATCTTAGGATAACCTTTTGATGCCTGAAAATTATCCTAAATGTAGCATTCACTCAATGACTTTGATTCTTATGGAATTGGAAGAATATTTTTCTTTGAGCTTTTTAGTGATAATATTTTTACTGTCTTTCATGGAAAATTTTTAAAGTGGACTGCTTCTTTCTCTGTAAAAGTTTCAGAACTTTGAAAAAACCAGCAATCCTAATGCCGACTTAATAAAAAGTATGAAAGCACCTGCCAAAGTGTTTAGGATCAAGGAGACAGATGCAATTTCAAAAGTGAAGCTTGAAAGCTTCAATGTGTGTGAAGATGAAAAAGCTTCCCTTAATCTGTCATAAAAGATCTTTTGTAGTAGCAAATAATAATAACAAGACTGAGAACTAAGAATTACTACAGTGTGCTTCTACTTTTGAGTCACTGAAAATTAGCTGCAATTAAACTGAAAAATATGTATGTGTGCAGCCATGCTCTCCAGCAGAGAGATTTTTTTTGGAAACAGCAGAGAACATTTTTGCTGTTGGTTTTTGGGGGTGCTATATTCTTACTCTACAAAAAGAAAATGTATTAGCTGTCCTACTGAAGAAGTAAGCTAATGTATATCAACATAAATAATGGCAGCAAAATTTGATTATTTTTGTCTGAATATTTGATCAGACTGAGTATCCAAAATACTTGGTGATAAAAAGATCACTTAAGTTTTGACCAGATGTTAAAATAATTTATAAATATTTGGGAAAAAATCACAGAATCACAGAATCATAGAACTGAAGGGGTTGAAGGGACCTCGAAAGATCATCGGGTCCAACCCCCCTGCCAAAACAGGTTTCTTAGAGCAGTCTGCCCAGGTAGGTGTCCAGATGGGCCTTGACTATTTCCAGAGAAGGAGACTCTGCAACCTCCCTTGGCAGTCTGTTCCAGTGCGCCGTCACCCTCACCGTGGAGAAAAAAGAATTTTAAAAGATACTACAAAACTGGAATAATTGGAGTAGGTCTGAACAAAACTACGAAGTTTGAAGTCTCTTCATAAATCTATAAAGAATCTTAACTATTAAATATGTTAGGGAACTCTCTTGATTACCTGTGGTGGTTTTACTCATGTGGGCAGCTGAGCTCCACCTCAGCCTCTCTCTCACTCCCCCTCTTCAAAGGGAAAGGGGGAGAGAATATGATGCAAACGGCTCAAGGGTTCAGATAAGGATGGGGACATCACTCAATAATTATCGTGACAGACAAAATAGACTCAGAGTAGGGAGATAGTAAGATTTATTGCTTATTACTAACAAGCTAGAGAAGTGAGAAACAAAGGAAAGAAACCAAAAACTCCTTCCTCTCCATCCACCCTCTTCCACCTCCTCCCCCCAATTGGTGCAGAGGAATGGGGAATGGGGGTTGTGGTCAGTCTATAGTGCTTTCTCTCTGACACTTCTTGGTCACTCTTGTCTCGTCTGTCGTAGGGTCCCTCCCACAGGATGCAGTCCTTGATGAACTGATCTGACATGGGCTTCCCACAGGCAGCAGCTCTTCAGGAACTGCTCCAGATATGGGTCTGTACCATGGGGTCCATCCCTCAGGAACAAATTGTTCCACTCTGGGTCCCCCACGGGCAGCAGTTCCTGCTGGGTCACCTGCTTCTGCGTGGTCTCCTCTCCATGGGTTACAGGTCCATCCCAGGGCCTGCTGCTGTGGGCGTCCTCCACAGGACATAGCCTCCAGCATTGCAGGTCCACCTGCTCCACCGTGGTCTCCTCTACAGGCTGCAACATGGAACCCTGCTCCTCCATGGTACTCCATGGGCTGCAGGGGGACAGCCAGCTTCACATGGTCTTCACCACAGGCCTCAGGAGAACTTCTGCTCCAGTGTTTGGAGCACCTCTCCCCCTCCTTCTTCATTGACCTTGGTGTCTGCAAGGCTGTTTCTTACTCCTCTCTCTCTCTCAGCTGCTGTTCCTCAGTAGGTTTTTGTCCTTTCTTAAATATGTTCTCACAGAGACACAAACAACATCGCTTATTGACTCAGCTCTGGCCAGCATTGGGGCCCTTATCTAACTTGGGCAGCTTCTGGCTTCTTCTTGCAGAAGCTACCCCTATGTCCCCCAACTACTAAAACCTTGCCATGTAAACCCACTACATTACCTAATGAATTTATTAACGTTCAGGTCTGCTTTCAAGTAATTCCTCTATCATGGGTAATTCCCCTATTAAATCAAGTAAAATAATTTTTGAAGCAAAGCCTGGCCTGTTGTTCATGTTCAGCATTGTTTTGCACAGTCTTTCCCTTGCTGTGATATAATGATTTAACATTCACAATGAACACTGCAGGCTACTAAGAATAGTCTGCTGAATAAGGAAGGAAGATAGGAAAAAATCTTCTTTAAGAAGATTTCTAAATTCTTCTTCTAAATTCTTTACTCAGAATGTGGTGAGGGACTGGAACAGATTGCCCAGGGGGTGAATGTCCCATCCCTAGAAATGTTCAAAGCCAGGTTGGCTAACCTGGTCTAGTGGAAGGTGTTCTTGCCCACCTGGAATTAGATGATCTTTAAATATCCTTCCAACCCAAACCATTCTACTCTTCTATGAATATTATTGATGTGTTGATGTTATTGTATCTATCTCACTATATGGTGTTTAGTTTTGTTTTGTATTCTGATAAGAAATTAGAATACTGTTGTATTCTATTCTATAAATAGAACCTGTTTTTACTGCAGTTTCCACTTGTGCTGGAGTTTTTAAACTCATGCTCTGCTAGAATTTTTTTCTGAAACCTTCTGGTGATGTTGATTTCATATTCTCATATAGCCCTTTACATATATCCTGAGGCTTAGTGTATTAATAACTCATGCCATGAAGCCATGACAGAACGTAAAGATGTGAAGCCAAAAGGTAAATTAAGTTCTTTCTTCCTGGCTGAAAAAAGGTGGTTGCATGCTTTATTAGTTAATCTAGGTACAAGTTCTTGCTTTGCAGAGCTCCTTATGGACATCCTTGACAACCTTTTTCTAATTCTAGCAGGAGTAGAGATAGCCACAAACAAAACAAAATAAGTGCACAGGCAGGACTTTAGTGACTGTAAAATTAATTTTTTAAGGATCCATTTGCTTGAAGTTCCCAAGAAAGACTCCAAAGAGACAAGAAGGACATTGAGGTCCTGGAACATGTCCAGAGAAGGGCTACGAAGCTGGTGAAGAGTCCTATAAGGAGTGGCTGAGGGAACTGGGGTTGTTTAGTCTGGAGCAGATGAGGCTCAGGGGAGACCTTATTGCTCTTTACAACTATCTGAAAGGAAGGTGTGGGGAGCTGAGTGTTGGCCTCTTCTCACAGGTAACTAGTAATAAATAAGTTTAGAGGGAATGGCCTCAAGTTGAGCCAGAGGAGGTTTAGGTTGAAAATTAGGAGACATTTCTTCTCAGAAAGAATAGTCAGACATCAGAACAGGTTGCCCAGGGAAGTGGTGAAGTCATCGTCCCTGGAGGTGTTCAAGGAAAGGTTGGATTTGATGTTTAGGGACATGGTTTGGTGGGTGACATTGGTAGTAGGGTGATTGTTGAACCAGTCTTTGTGAAGGTCTTTTCCAACCTTCACGATTCTATGATTCTATGACAGCTTAAACCTAACTGACTACATCTTAAGCAAGGTCATTTTTAACTGACGATCTTACAAACAGCTTAATGTATTGTCCGATTGCAGCTAGAAAAAGAAAAATGCACAAGTGATTGAAAATTTAAATAGAATTATTTTACTATCAAATAAGGATCCAATCTATTCTGAAGACATCTTTTCAAGTTGTGAATATTTTTGTTTAATATCTTGATTGTGAAATAGGGTATAGCCACATAAAATTAGTTGATGAACCCGTTGTGGAACAGGACACACTTATTTGAAAGGTAGTATTAAACACAATGGAATGAGACATGTTTTTCATATATATATATAAGATAGATATAAGAAAAATATATAATATATATTTTTTTATATATAATTTATATAACACACACATATATAAATTTATATAATATATAATATAATATATAAGAAAAACTTAATTCTCTGTTTCATACAAGTATGCTACTCCAGATAGTTTCTCCTTTGTATGATGGAAGATAGAAACTCCTATGACTTCTTTAATTTATCTTACCATAAAGTCAAGCAAAATATCCTCCATCTCTCAACTATGTAGAAATATTTCTAATATAACATACTTCTACCATTATATAGGCAAGCTCATAAAGATGTTTATTTTCTGAAGAAATTATAATAATTTTATATAATTATCATTTTGAAAACATATTTAGGTTTCTTCTCCATAAATAATGACTATTTCACAAGCATAAGTTTACTGAATTTCTACATGATGACTTTTCTTTCTTACTTGTCTCCTTAGCTTTGTCACCATAAAATATTATTTTCATTTCTAATTGTAGATGCAACTATAGTAAAACAAATGCTGCATTATGTTCATATCTTCAGCAGAAAATGCTCTTAAAAATTAATGGAAAATGTTTATGATTAGGGAACCAAATCTGATATTTTGGGAAAAAAAATTAGTATAAATTGTTTGGATGTATATTCATGCACAACATTGTGGCAAGCTGAGGAAAAGGGTCTAGTCTGAAATCACTTTCAATAGTCTGCAAATGTTAATAATGTTGAGACACTGTGCTGTAGGGAAGATGGAGAACCTAGGCAAAGGAGGAAAGAAAAGGAGTAGTCAGGATATACATTCTATACATTCAATTGATCTGTATGATCAATTTCCACTCATTTATCTTTATCATTCTAGGATGATAAAGATAAATGAGTGGAAATTGATCATACAGAATTACTATCAACATAAAATAAAAAAGCAATTGTAACATTCTGCTTCATTTATCACGTTACACCCACAGACAGATTTTTGGAAAAAATCTTGTACTTCTTTGATGAGAAGGTTTAAATTTAAATTCTCAAGTCAATAATTTTTGAGCATTAAATTTACCTTCAAATAAATTAAGCAAGTTTTATTTTACATTTTATGTATGAGTTAAGGATGGAAAGGTTATAGATACAAATGTCAGGAATATATCTAGAATCTCAGAGGGCCAATATGAATAGGTTAGCCAAAAAAAGTGGGCTTTTTATTGCATTATTCCCAAAAGAAGGTGCAGTAAAAGCCACTTCTCTAGTATATGTCAGGAAAGTGAACAGCACTTCATTTCACTTTTTGCCTGTGAATAATACCATTGCATAGCAACATCATTCTACAAAGAAAAATACCTGACAGTGACAAGGGCCAACAAAAGTAGTTTTGCTTATCCTTGCAAAGTACTAATGTTATTAATGTGTTAGTTCAGAATGATCTAGTGAAGTACTGTGAAAGACAGGATCTGAATATGGAGGACTGAAGAAAGTAGGTGAATATTTAAGCTAGGGCTTAAATATAGGGAATCTGGAGACCAATCTGTCATAGCAACCTCCCTCTCTTACACCAGAGTGCTCAGACAACAATGCAGATAAAATTCTCTAACTGGGATTTACAGGCAGTGTTGAGTGTTCAGTTTTTCCACGAGCCTTAAATCTGTATGTTGAATGTCTGTGGATCAAAGCATAGGACCAGTTATAATACTGTCTAAAATATGCCGTAACGTTTCTCTTGTGAATAGTGGCATATAAAAACAGTTATCTTACACTTCAGAGAAAGTCATCAAAGCTCCAAGCCTCCTGTTCACCTGATTTGTGTATATAATATGTATTATGAGATAGTAATCAGCCATTCAAAGCCCTCAAAGCAGTTTGCATGTTTTTCAGGATGCTGAGCAACAAGGCTAGATGTTTACATCAATCTCCCAGCAAAAAGACCCATTGTTTATTATTCTGATGCTTGATCTTGAAAGCAGGATAAAACTGTCCTAACAAAAAAACTTAGTTAATTGGATAGTATGACCAATACCCAAAAAGAATTCAAGTACTGTTATTTTATCCTGCTGTGCTCAAAATTTCATGACAGAGTAATTTAGAAATGGATAAAAGGATCATGGATAGAAACAACACACACTATACAAAAAGAACTGTGAATAAACTGTAGGTCTGTTTTTTGTTTGTTTGCTTGTTTGTTTGTTTGTTTTTTAAAATGATAAGAATTTTTTACTTCTCCATCCTGAAGCCATTTTCAGGCCAAACCACATTTCTGAAAACAATACTGCCAGGCAATATTAGATGAATGGTGTAAAGGCTGATTTTTTATTTTATTTTTATTTTTTATTTTTTTTTTGCATTAGATAGTGAAAGACTACTGCGTCTCATCATATGGTTGGCCTAAGGTACACTAACAGTAAATACTGTTTTAAACTATTGGATAGTGTAGAAATGTAGTCTAGATGGCTGTTAAGATGAAAGAGATTAATGTCTAAGGTGCTGCTGGTGTTGGTCCTTAGGGCTCTTAAATGGGCATGTAACATTTCCGATATTTTTTACCTCTTCATATTTACTTTCAGTTGCTTTCAGAGCAGGCTGTGGAAATGACAAAATGGACAGGTGGTGTAACTTCTAAAACATTATGTTATCTTGAATGAGATATGCACTTCCAGGGCTGTTTGTTGCTGTCAAGTTTAGGAGGAGAATGGCAATAACTATGAGAATAGCTGGCACAAATAAAATGTTATTACCGAGTGCTTCATAATAATGATTTCCATAAAACAGTTTTAACATAACTCCCTGCTGAATTACGGAGGCTTAAAATTTACCCTAAATTACCCATAAACACATAAATATGTTGAAGTTACTACATTTTTAATCTGAAAAAGGAAGTCTTTTGTCAAATGCTTAGTTTTGTCTAAATATGGTACATCAGGTATTTTCTTGTTGTGGTTTTGTTTTATCTTCTAGGAGTGAGGATTTCCTTGTAGAGTGCAGATTAATACCTAGACTCATAAAATCAATTAAGAATTTTATTTTCTTGTCAATAGCTATACTGTACACAACAGTTTCAGAAATGCTCTCAAATTTCTACTTTCTTATTTCTAAACATAACTATAAGCATTCTAAATAATCAAACAATCTTTCCACCTTCATATTTTACTTTTCAGTATTTCTGAGATTAACTCTTCCCTGAATTTTCAGAATAAACAAGACAAAAACATGCTACAGATTTAAAGTAGCTGGCAATATGAGGAATGTAGAAGGTGGAGTAAAAATATTCAGTTATACCTAACATTAGAAACACATGCTTTGACCATTGCTATTATTATTATTTTTTTTTTATGGCAAATAAATTGTGCAGTATGCAACACACAAGGAAACTTTAACAGATCTCTAAATGGTAATTATTCATCTTCAGGAATGTAAAGACTTCTTAGTGCATTGCAGGAACTGCAAACAACTGTTTAAGTTTCAGGGACTACATGAGACATAGGAGGTATTTTTCACTTCCTGCTGGTATCATTTCCTACTGCCTGGATAACAAATTGCTCCTCAGCAGACAGCCATTTGCTGAAATATTTCCTTTAACTGACACTGGCGGTAGAAAAGTTACATTGCAAAGCATCATGTGGCCATTTATTGCTAGTTTGGAGGATATTGCTGAACACACACAGACCTTTCAGAAATCTTTTGTCCTGTTTCCTATTTATGTTGTGACTGGCATCATGGCTTTGTCACAAAATCTAAATGATGTTTTTCAGCTCTGCAGTCAGGAAAACAGATTCAATGAAACTGAGTTTTAAGTATTGAGGTGCAGATGCATAGTGATATTTAGGGAAAACTTCCCCCCATGCAATGACACTTGCTATTCAGATATCTTACTGTTTTAAAAAGTGTATTTCTAGGTTTGATGTATGTGGAGTGTACTAACATGTTGATATACTACATGGTAGTTATCTGACAGTATACCAGTACACTTAAGCAATATGGAAGTTTATTTCAGCTGTAGACCCTATAGTCTATGTATTAGTTTACATAAATTCTAGTAAAAGTTTTATGTTAAGAACATGACTTTTGTGGGCATGAATGGCCTTCTTGAGTAAGTCATATGCAGTTGTACCTTGAACAAATTTAGATCATTCAAACAATATAAAAGAGGCAGGAGTGGAGGTGGTCTGGAAGTTGGGCAATATTTAAATAATTGAGTTCATTTTATGATTTAGATCAAATTGAATTTAGCTTTCACAAATTAACATGTATCCTGTGAAGACTAAATAGTTATAAAAAGTCTCTTGCCATGAGGTTTTTTTTTTTTTTTTTTTTTTTTTTTTTTTTTTTTCAAGCTGAAGGGACAATGGCATAGAATGATGTGTTCTTTCATTGAATTTCTTGTTGGTTGGATATACCAGCCAAAGGTAAGGATTGTAGTATGTTCAAAAATAAGTTTTATAAGGTAGGTTTATTTTATGAATAGAAAATCTGTTTTAGTTCATTTTAGAGTTCTCATACGTTTCTCCTTATATATCCTTTGTTTATGTGAGTTTGTTGCTACCTTAGAAGACTGAAGGGAAAATCAGAGCAAAAACACGAAAACAATACAAAACTATACTGTTCCTTTACTTTTAAAACATCTTAAAACTTTTAATGTATATTTGTTATCTTTATAATTTCTTCCAATCCAAACCATTCTGTCATTCTATGATAGTACAACAGACCAGCAAAAGTGTGCGAGGGACACACTCAGTAAATCTAGAAAAGATGCTTATATAGTATTAAGTGATAAGAGGGCACAAAGTAAGACATGGGGAAACAGTTAACAACAACAACAACAAAAGTACTGATTCATACATCTTCAGAGTTCTGTATGTTCATTTTCATTAACCACTTATTAGTTCACTAAAAATGCTTCATTGTGTTCATTGAGTGCGGCCTTTTTTGATTTCACCTGGGATATAGATTCTTCAGATATAGTAATTTCATATTTGGCTACTTCTACATTTATCATAAAAGATAATGTTAGATCCATGTAGGGATAAGAATTGGATGTTCTATACACATAGTATAGCCACAGTAAACTTAAAAAAGATTGTTCATGTAAGCAAAACGAGAAATACATTTAATGTGGACAAAAAATAATTAAAGTGCATTTTAAAGTGTTTTTTTTTTTTTTTTTTTTTTTTTTTTTTTAATATTGTGTCTGTAAAGAGGAAAAGGCTCATGTCTTTATGGAGAAAATACTTTTATTTATAGCACGGTACAGTCTGTTAAAATTTGCATGCAATAAATGTTTCTATAGGCTTCTTTACATGTTATGTAAATGTGTAGTGCACATTTAAATACCTTTATGAAAGAGGGCCCTAATTTATAAATTGATGCATCCTATGGTCAATGAATTGACCATAGCCAGTTTGATTTGTATCCTACACATCTCTGCTTCTTAGGCTATAAATAACTCTTCTTTAACATTAAATTAGAGATAAGCTATCCATAACAGATATTTTTCAGTTCTCAAAAGTATGCTTATCTCTTAGGATGTTACTTGAGGTCTCTTCCAACCTAGAAATTCTGTGATTCTGTGATTCTGTGTGATTCTTGTTACTTAAGTACAATATGGTATGCTTGAGTTTTGCTTGCACAGTTTGTTGCAGTTTGTTTAAACCAACACTATACATCTAAGTTTATGGTAATATTGCAGTCTCTTATTGTGTATGTGTTTGATTTTATTTTATTTTACCTATTTTCATAAACTTGGCCAATTATTGAAATATTAAACTCTACTTTCATACAGAATTCATAAAGAGATTGGAAAGTCTAACAATAAGTGCATTTCATTTCAATTTTGCTGAAGTAAGGGTTCTTAGAAATGTTTTTTTCTGACAAATTTGTTTTGCCCATTTGTTGTTGTTGTTTTTGTTTATTGAAATATTTGTGTATTTGTTAGCACAATATCTAAATTAAAAAGCAACAAAGAATGTTAGGAGCTTTTGAATTACAAAAAGAAACTGCATAATCTTTTAAAAATATTCATAGGAAAAGAGAAAATTATGTATTATGATTCAGTCAAAAAGTTTTTCACCTTAGATCAAAGAAAATATTCTGAGGGACGGAGAGTTGAATTAGGAGCCCGTACAAATATTTCTGATAAATGGTGTAGTGGCTGTGATATTATGATATTATTATTTCACTTATATAGAACCTGACTACTTTTTTTTTTTTTTTTTTTTTCCAGGTACATTTCTTTTCTCATGATACAGAAACATCAATTAGAGAGGTAAAGGTTTATTTGTGCCTTTGACAAGCTTAGGTCTCTAGAATGATAGATTGATCATGTGCCAAAAAAACAATGCTTATAATAGAATGGAAGGACAGGACTTGTATGGGTTTCCAAACATCAATAAACTCCTTTAGTGTAACCTATTGCTTCAGTCTTTGGCACTTCTACTAGAGAGGTTCTACTGTTGTTGAATGTAGAAACTCCTTTACAATAGACATATGCCTTTTTGCCTTCTAATATGTCCTGTTATGAAAGATCAGTAATGCATGCATTTCACTGCTCGTATTTCCCATCTGTCCTAAAAATGTTTCACACAATACATCTCTTAGAAGATCAATGGTAACTCTTCTGAGTGATAAACTTCCCCTTCAAATCCTTAATACAGTAATATTTTCAATGTAAATTTATGCAACACATCAAAACTGAGATTTTGGGGACAGTCTATACAGTGAGGAGAATTTAATATGAAATTAAATTTTAAAAAGTACTGAAGACTGTGTTGCTTATTTACATATATAATTCAATAACCCTCCTTCATTCTTAATGTGCTGCAATTCATGAAGAATTTTCATCCTTATTTTGTGATATACAAAATGATGGCTAATTGGCTTACTCCAGACAGCTTCTGAACGCACAAAATACATCAACTTGTACTCCAGTTTTGACATATCTTGCAAAACAAGCAAACAAATGTCTTGGGAAAAAAAAAATAATAAAAAATACTGTTTAAAGGAGGAGTTAGTTGTTCCTTTTTGTCAATTTATTAGTAAACTTAAAGTTCTGAAATATTGTACAGGGTGACTGAAGAAATATATTTCTTCATTTGAGGCACAGATCTGATGGCTTTGGCAACCAAAGTGATGAGTAATGTCTTAGTAGACTTAATCTTTTTTTTTTTTTTTTCAACAAGTCTTAAAAAGACAAAATAATATTTATGGATTTCTGTAAACTTTATTCCCTATATTACTAGAGATTAGAGCTGAAAATGCAATATCTGAGTTATAAAGATGCACTAAAAATGTTTTTTTAAGACTACACTCAAAAAGATTTTGGAATGTATGTTGACACATGTTTTTTGTCTTCTAACTCCAAGAGGAGGTGAGAGTTTCCATCTAGGCAAATAAGGAATTTAAATAAAATTACAACTTCTGCTGGAGAATACTGAAAACTATTTATTCAAAATTATTCTATTGAGATGTGGAATCATTCTAGCTGTTTCAGTGACTATTTATATCCTTTATATGTGAAGGATTATTCCAAATGAAAAAGTCTGTCTGCAAAGTTCTGTTGAGGGCATTTATTATGCTTAGTGAATATACATGTAATTTTATATTGAGTATCTGATAGATATAGCTCTAGAACAAATTACATTTATCATATATTTATTTTCATTTTCATTCTGCACACTAATCTATCATCTGTAGGTTGTGTAGATTAGAAGTTATCCTGAGCATCCTGGACTTTAATTAATTCTTTGGAATGGTCATAGGAGATTATGTTAACTAATGGCTTATAAAAATTTTTATTGCTGTGCAATTTATCACTAAAAGATTACTAGTAAATTATTGGATGAAGGAGAGTTTGTTCCTCCTCCAGAGGTGTGTAATTTTTTTTTTTCCTTGTAGAATCTTCAGGTATATTTGTATTCGTTAACTTTTTTTCCAATACACGTAAACAAAATTCAGTGAAGAAATGTTTCAACCAGGAAAAGCCCCACACAACTGTATTTAGATGATGTTTAGATGTTTGTTTTGCTTTCTTTTTGAATGTGTCCTTTGCATTAAAGCATTTTCAGAAGGTAGATTTAAAACTGGTTGAATTCTATTCTCTATTTCTGTCATGTACTACTTTAAAGAGTAAATTTTTGTCCCCAAGAATGCGTCTCTGGCAGACTTAGTTAGAAAGTTCACATGAACTAGACATAGCTCTAAGGGAGATGGATTAGTAGGCAGAGTGAAGGTAAGGAAACATACATGATAAATGTAATTTGTCTCATAGTTATCCTTATGCATAAAAGAAAATGTATTCACTGAGCATAATAAAATGCAGTCACCTCTGTGACATTACTTATGCAACAGCTGTTTCATTGTGCATAACATCATAATAGTAATACACAATCACTTTAGTGGCAAAATATTCCCTTCACTATTAGAAAATTATGCAGAGAGATAGTAATAAAGGGCATAATGCAATTTAAGAACATTCTATTTGAGTATATGAAGTACAGAGCATCCAGATGAAAATATGTTATGGTATATATAATGATCATAATGGACAAGACATCTATTTGTCTAAAAGAGCAGCTTTGTTTATTGCTTTCTTAACTACCATGAAGAACACTTAAAGAAAGGTAGAATCCAGAGAACAAACATCTACCCTGCCCCCACAAATAAATAAATAAATAAATAAATAAGAATCTGGAAACATGGATCTGGCCTATACTTTTATACATGTAATTAGAAAAACAGTTTTTCATCACCTACTTTTATATGACTTTTTAGTTATATAAAAAGATCTAGAAGCTCAAAGTTCTAGTGCAAAGCAGCTAAAAGATCAAAGTGTTTGACATTGTGCAATAGTGATGTTTGGGAAACTATGAAAGCTGATTTTTAAATCAGCCTAAACTTCAAAGGGTTTTTAGCTTCTGTCAGAAATATGTTTCAAAAAATGTCATACGTTGACATCTACTTATTGTCGTTATACTGGAAATTCCTTTCCTCGGCATGCCTTGTCTCTGAGGCCTGGATTTACAAGTGACTAGAGACTGCTACACAGCAATTTTTAAACCCATATAACTTGCTTTAAGTCAAAACTAGTATGTTAGGTTTGTGCCTTCAAATGGACTTTCATAATCAGCTGTGTCTTTTCAGTATTTGAGGGTTAGCTTGCTTTCTGGAACGTGAATCGGGACTATGTTGACACAAATTGCTCAGGAAGTAATTGTCCAATTCATTGTCAAGAACACAATTATAAAATAAGATAAAACTGCTGCCCTAGAGTAAAAAATAAGTAGGTGTAATGTGTTAAATACCAGTCAGGATAGAAATGGTTTTGCATTTGTATCTGTAACAAAGCAGAATTCATGAAATATTGTATGCTCATGCAATTCCAGAGAGCATCATGTAAGCATGATAGTTTGAGGGGAAAAAGCTACTTCTGGCAAATGTTGAATAAGAAAGACTTTCAGGCATGCCAAATGTACTTAATGAAACTGAAATTTGAAATACTATTATGGTTATTTGCAAAAAATATAGTGAAAAGTTCTACTTAAAGTGTCACCAGTTTTTATAGCTCTGCTACCTTTCTACTTAGATGCCACTTCATTATGCTCTTTACATTCTTTATCTTCCAGAAAGCTTTATCTTTTGCTAGGTTTCATTTTCTTTCTAAAAGGTTAGTTTGACCTCAGTGCCAGGGAAGCTCATGGAGCAGATCCTCCTGAGAGTCATCATGCAGCACTTGCAGGGCAAGCAGGCAATCAGGCCCAGTCAGCATGGGTTTATGAAAGGCAGGTCCTGCTTGATGAACCTGATCTCCTTCTATGACAAAGTGACACGCTGGGTGGATGAGGGAAAGGCTGTGGATGTGGTCTACCTTGACTTCAGCAAGGCTTTTGACACCCTCTCCCACAGCATTCTCCTCAAGAAACTGGCTGCCCTAGGCTTGGACTGGCGCACACTTCGTTGGGTTAGAAACTGGCTGGATAGCCAGGCCCAAAGAGTCGTGGTGAATGGAGCCAAGTCCAGTTGGAGGTCAGTCACTAGTGGCGTCCCCCAGGGCTCGGTGCTGGGGCCGGTCCTCTTTAATATCTTCATCGATGATCTGGACGAGGGCATTGAGTGCACCCTCAGTAAGTTTGCAGATGACACCAAGCTATGCGCATGTGTCGATCTGCTTGAGGGTAGGAAAGCTCTGCAGGAGGATCTGGATAGGCTGCACCGATGGGCTGAGGTCAACTGCATGAAGTTTAACAAGGCCAAGTGCCGGGTCCTGCACCTGGGGCGCAATAACCCCAAGCAGAGCTACAGGCTGGGAGAGGAATGGTTGGAGAGCTGCCAGGCAGAGAAGGACCTGGGAGTGATGGTGGATAGTCGGCTGAATATGAGCCAGCAGTGTGCTCAGGTGGCCAAGAAGGCCAACGGCATCCTGGCTTGTATCAGGAACAGTGTGACCAGCAGGGCTAGGGAGGTGATCGTCCCCCTGTACTCAGCTCCGGTGAGGCCGCACCTCGAGTACTGCGTTCAGTTTTGGGCCCCTCGCTACAAGAAGGACATGGAGGTGCTTGAGCGGGTGCAGAGAAGGGCAACGAAGCTGGTGAGGGGCCTGGAGAACAAGTCCTGTGAGGAGCGGCTGAGGGAGCTGGGCTTGTTCAGCCTGGAGAAGAGGAGGCTCAGGGGCGACCTTATCGCTCTTTATAGGTACCTCAAGGGAGGCTGTAGCGAGGTGGGGGTTGGTCTGTTCTCCCACGTGCCTGGTGACAGGACGAGGGGGAATGGGCTTAAGTTGAGCCAGGGGAGTTTTAGGTTAGATGTTAGGAAGAACTTCTTCACTGAAAGGGTTGTGAGGCATTGGAACAGGCTGCCCAGGGAAGTGGTGGAGTCACCATCCCTGGAAGTCTTCAAAAGACGTTTAGATGTAGAGCTTAGGGATATGGTTTAGTGGGGACTGCTAGTGTTAGGTCAGAGGTTGGACTCGATGATCTTGAGGTCTCTTCCAACCTAGAAATTCTGTGATTCTGTGATTCTGTGATTCTGTATATAACAAAAAATACATTGATTAAGTTTTCAAATGGAAACATAATTGAAAGACAGAAGGTTCCCTGGCTGTGGAAAAGCTGGTAATTACTTAAGTTTAATGTCAAGAGCAAAATAGCGTGCATGTATCTGGTGCTGGTAAACACAGATTTTTGTTAGCCTGTGTGAGTTTTAAACTTGCCTTTTTGAATTCAATGGTAATGAGAAACTAAAAAACTTAAGTAAATCTGATACTAGATGGCAGAGATGAATCTTTGTTTTCAAAATGAGAGAAGGGTACACTTGTTACTCAGGGTACATCCATATTAATAAATATTGCAGATAAACGGGACCAAAGCTGTAAAGGAAAGCAGCTGGTATTGAGGATCCAAGATCCATGCTATAACTTTTGGGAATTTTACTTCATTATGCTAAAGTATAATTGACCAGTCTAATCTGGTCTGGGCTGTAGGACACAGAGGCAGCTTAAGCCCATTCATTTCTGAAGTGTGTCTTCCTGTTCAGTTTCCTCTGAAAGAAATCCTGTGGGTTCCAGAGTGCATTGCTGATCTGAACTAAAATGCTTAGGTAGACACATGCTCAGCAGAACATTTTGTTTCTAACCAGCTGCTGCAGCAGCTTTTCTTTTTACTGTGTAGCAGGATTGTAGGATACTAAAGAGTAGTCAAATGAAGCTCTTCTCCATCCCCCTCCCCCCCCAACATACAGAGGATGGATAAATAAATGATTATGGTGATCCTGATGCTATCTGCAAAGCTGTCTAGAATTTGTCAAATGGCTTTAGCCAGAAAATAAAGATAGATAGATAGATATAAATCTTTAGGATTAATTTTTAGATCTTTGCGTAAAAGTGCTCTGATAGGAGATCTGAAATCAATTTCTACTTATTTGTAGGTAGAAATAAGAAATAAGAAATAAGTTTTCTACTTATTACAAAATAATTTGTAATTTCTGTTATTTGTAAGGTGATTTGAATTTCTGTTTTCTAAAGGAGTGTCACAATCATTGAGCAAACAAATACTCTCAGTCCTACCTTTGAAATATTTCTACTTTTTATAAGTAATTAAATATTCACCAGAACAGTGATTCTTAAGTGTTTCTTGCTTTGGATAAAAGTAGGAAGCCTGAGGCTAGGAAGTTAGATTCTTTACCCCTTTTATTATCTCTGCCTTCCAAACACTTGGCTCTGAAAAATGTTTGATTTATTTGATCTTCCATGAAAAGTTAAAGATTTTTTTTTTTTCTTTTTTGTGGGTAGTTCTGTTTTGAACTCTGTATTTCTTCTCTTAGTATTTCTTCTCTTAGTTCTTCCTACTTTAGTTAAGTGCTGTTCTTTGAATTCATGATATTGCATGGTTTGCATTAGCTTCAGTCCAAATGTCTTTTTGCATTTAAACTGCATTTTCCAGTTTTATTTCATCCATAAGTAATCTAATTCATATCACAACTCAATGGATAGCACGTCAGAGATGACTGCAAAATATGATTCAAAAATGTAGTCCTTACTAGAACACCAGTGCAGTTCAACACCAGTGCAAAACTCTACAAAAAAAAAAACAAAACAAAACAAACAAACAAACAACAACAACAACAACCAGACCTAATCTATTGCGTGAAAGCAAATTTAATGCTTATATGCAGTCAGTACAACTGGCTGTATTACATAAATAAACAAGGCTTGTATTGATGCTCCCCAGCATTTTTTCCCCACAGATAATGTTGTTTTCCAAAATACTAATAGGTCCATCTTCTATGTAAAATGATTGCAGTATCCTTAATATTATTACCTCATCAGATAAAATGAAGGCAGAACTGAATCTGTTAAAGTTCTCTGAAGTAGGCAAAGTACTGCTAGCAGGTCATAAGATGTTCTCCTTCAGCTCTACTCAGCATTGGTGGGGACCACACCCAAATTACTGTGTCCGGTTCTGGGGCCCCAATTCCAAGAGAGACCTGGACCTACTGGAAAGAGTCCAGCATAGGACCACAAAGATGGTGAAAGGACTGGAGTACCTCTACTGTGAGCAGAGGCTGAGAGATTTGGTACTGTTCAGTCTGGAGAAGAGGAGACGTCTATAAATACCTGAAGGGAGAATGCAAAGATGGAACCAGGCTCTTTTCAGTGGTGCACAGCAGAGTACAAACTGGAACAGAGAAACTTCCCTCTGAACATCAGGAAACACTTCTTTACTCTGAAGGTGACTAAGCACTGACACAGGTTGTCCAGAGAAGTTATGGGGTCTCTCTTCTTGGAGATATTCAAAAGCTGTCTGGGCATGGTTCTGGGCCACCTGTTTTGGTTGCCTCTGCTTGAGCAGGGGTAATGGACCAGATGACCAACAGAGTTTCCATCCAAACTCAACCATTCTATGATTCTGTGAAAGCTGTGTTGGACAAATCAGAATGTTTTTAAAGGTTCCCTCTCTCAACATCAACTTTGAGACAGTGAGTTTCTCTTTTTAATGTGTGAGAAAGTTTTATTGCTTTCACACTCTGTGGTGAAAGTACCAGGGCTGAAGCTCATAACTGACATTTGCAATCTGTTTAACTGTCAAATTCTGTAATTTTGTCATGCATGATTTGATGTTGTAAAAATCCAATTTGAATTGAAAAGTACCTTTCTTAAATCAACACAGAAGTAGGGTTTCAATAAGATTGCACAGAATTATTTTATGGTACCACTAATCCAACTGAAAAACATGTAATATAAAATAAATTTTATTATATTAAAGAAAAGAGTTTTACCTTATCAGTGAAGATATTAAATAAGTCATTCCCTTGTAGATTTGTTGCACTGAAGTACTTTTAGCTTAATTTTTTACCATCTTACTAAAAATTGTAATGGCCATTTCTTTTATGTTATCAGTCTGGTCTTGTTTTCACTTCAGCTCTCAGCTAATATGTGGGATCTCAGAATAAATGTTATTCTCTAGCTAATATTTCCAGACAGCAGCTGGATCTAAGTACAGTTGAATATCAAACTTACCTGCAGATTTTGATATGATAGTACAAAAGATAGATTTCTAAATAAGGTACTGTTATAGTGTTGAAAGTATTTTAAAAATTGTTTGTGTAATAAATTTAGTAATTGGTCAGCTTATCCATCTTCAATGGTGAATGCACTTTATAGACCAGTGGATAAGTTTTGAGGTTTTTGTTTGAGAGATGCAGCTTTCTTTTGCAGAAACCACTGTTGGCAGGAGTATATCTTTATATATGGTCTCTTCTGGCAAGTGTTAGTGGTTAGTGTATGATTATAAACTTTCATGGGATTTTGGACAGCCCTGTAAGGTGAATAAATATTGGAAGATTTGGGAAGAAAAATAATATTCAGGTGTGTTATTCTGTCCTGGTCATTTTAAGGTCATTTTCAGAAAGTGTATACTGATGGAATTACTTGGAAAGAATAATTGCAATTCCAACTTATTTATATTGTCAGTCAGGCTACTCAAGCATGGCAGGATTTTTCTTTTATCTGGTAAGTTTATTTGATGTCTCAATAAGTGTTTTCTATGGAAGAAAAGAAAAGAGGCAGGGAAGATTAAAAAAAATAATAATAAAATAAAAATCCTGAAAGAAAAGAGAGGTCATTCACAATAACCAAAACTACTGATTAGTAGTCATTCAGATATTTGAATGCAAAAAAAAAAAATAGAATCTTTAGAACATTTTGTCATAAATACTGTTTTGTACAGAGAAAGAGTCAAAGTAAAAACAATCTCACTTAATTATGGGCATCCCTATTTAATCATTCACAGTGAAATATATCCCTTCTTAGTCACACTGCATGTGACACTGCTGATCAGGATAATGTGTATAAGTTCTGTTCTCTCACACTGCCTGAAATGTAGCCAATCATCAAGAATCTGTCAGCCAACCTGATAGTGTTATTTCTGCTTTCAGATATTAACCATATTATTTAAAACCATATTATTTTACCTTGCAGTCAACAACCACCATTTTTCTATTGGCTATGATTTGAAATCTAGTGATGATGAGAGATGATGGATTCAGTTTGTAGCTGCAGTTTTTGACTCTGATAGTAAATGACCAAAATAAGATCTTTAAAATTCTGATCCTTACATATACTTATAAAAAACAAAAACAAAAACAAAAACAAAAAAAAAAAAAACAAAAAAAAACAAATTACACTGTGTTCTCTGCTTAATGTGAGAAGCATCAGTATATGGCCTTAAAGAAATGCAAATAAAATATACTATTGCTCTCAACTTAAAGATATCATGAATAGATACTAAAAAATTATCTATACCATTTGTTTCAGAAAAAAAATATTTACATTAATAAAACAAAGCTACTCTGTTCATCTTAAATATATATATATATATAAAATATGCATATATATATTCTGACACAAAAATTTCTGCTAGATTGATGTCAGATGGAAGGATGAAAAGTGAATTTATAAAGTAGCTGCATGAAAATTGGAATATGTTTCTGACATTAACACATGTGAATACACATATCCATACCAGCATCTTACCCTGAAATTGAATATGCCTATAAAGAGACATACATGTAATCTGTAGTTAAAGTATTTCCTATATCTTCTGGCAGAAAATGATTAAAAAATATTAGTAAAATATGGACATTAAAATGTCATTCTTCTCCTTTAAAACAAACAAATAAACAAACAAACAAAAGCAATAATTTTAAACTACAGAAATATCTCAAGCTCTAAATTGTTCCCTGGCATTTGTCATCATGAATTCCATAGGCTTTACATCTACAGGATGTAGTTTTCTAGATTTTTAGTCAATGTAAAGTATATTTTGTAATATACTAATACAATTCCTGAAATCTTTTGAGTTTCTCATATATTGGGTGGGAAATCAGACTGAATTTCTACCCTGAAATTAGTTAATTAATAATTTTAAGTGGCAAAACAGCAGCTTATTTTTTCTTTCATAACTTAGGTTCAGTAATAAGCTTGCTTCTAATTTTGTTAAAGAATTTAAAAGGGCGTTCTTTGCACGGCATAACTCCATCATCAGAACTGGAAGTGAACCTTGGGAAAAATTGCTAATGACAGCAGACATTAACAGTACAGAGTTGACTATTTTCATATATTTTAGAAGGTTTAGATTTATATTTTTATACTTTAGAAAGAATACTCCTTATTTACACAAGTGATTTTTATCCAGATTTTTATCTAGATTGGCTTGATCTGTTCTGTGGTTATTTGAAACAATAAGAAGTTTAAGTAGTAATAAAGTTTCAGATTCTGCATAGGAAAGTACTAGTATCTATCAGATCTCTGGTGATGGTGATGTTCACTTTGAGACTGTTTAGCTGGATAAGCATAAATCATGGTTAAAAGAAAGCCATTTTTTTTAGATGGCTTAATTTTTTGAAAGCAGTTCAAAAGACATGGGAATTCTATCTTTATAATAAAAGTTATACTTACTATTTATTGCATTTTCCTCTTCATGTAGCATTCCTCTTCTAATGCCATAGCTTTCAAGAATTATTTAAATACAGCCTTCAAACTTGTTTTCTTTTAAAACCAAACACTCCAAAATGTTTTTCCAAATGTGATTCATGAATCAGATTGCAAGTTGTGTCAAAATTGCAGTATTATTTTTAGTGTTGCTAGAATTATTTACTTGGTAAGTAACATGTTATTTTTTATACACTTCCTGTAGAAAGATCTTTCCTTTGTTTCCTTTAAAATCTGGAATAAATGCCTCTCAGCAATGAAAGAGATAAAATCTGGAATTTAACAATAAATGAAACAATTTCAGAACTAAAAATAATGTAATACTATTTTTTCTGTTGGCAAAGGTTCAGGGAAAAAAGCCTACCTCTTGTAAGGCTGCAAAGCAGTAAGTAGCTTTCTAACGTGTATAATAAGTCCTTACTGACAGGGGTCCAGAAGACTTGAAAGCACCTGCAGGCTGCTGTGTGCAAGCCACTGCTAACCCAAGTTACTCCCACAAGGAGACTGAAAGTTTGCAGTAGTCATCCCCAATTGCTGATGACCTGGCTTCAGTAGGTACTCACAAATTTGATGGAAACTTTGTTAAATTCTGGTCTATCAGGATCCCAAGGCCTGTCACTATCTCATCACAATCATGGACAATCAGCAAGGTCTGTTATACATTTATTTGTACTCTTCTTCTCTTTATTGCTTCTCCTTTTTTTAGATATGACGTTCCATTTTTTCCCCATCTTCTTTAAAAACATAACAAATAAAAATCAAGTAAAACAGTCAATAGCCTTCATTAGTGTATGCAAAAGTTAAAGAAGCTTTTAAGAGCACAGAGCAAAATGAATTCTGAATATTACCATGTGAAAAGTAGTGGGATTTTTTGTTTGTTTGTTTGTTTTGGTTGGTTTGTTTTTCTCCTTTTCTCCCCTGTTTCAAGTGTTTTTCTAGATACTGTCTTGTTGCTAATAGCTACATTACTTTTCTGGACTCTTCATAAGATCACCCTGTTTATACTGCCGCCCATTTCCTAGCAAAGAAAAAAATGAAATAATAATCAGATAAGAAACCTCTCTCATTCCAATTATTGTCATTGCTTTATTCTTTCAAAAGTTGATGAAAATTGGAGGAGAACAGTTTTTCCTTTTTAAGAACTATATTTTAGGGCCATACTAGACTACAAGATGTAGGAAGAGAAAAGTTGTCTGCCTGTAACAAAAGAATTTTTGTAGTTTCTGCCTGGTTCTGCTTATGCAGAAGAAAGAAATAATCTGTTGTGAAAGATCATGTTGCTGTTTATTTTGCCTTCTAGCACTACCCAGTCACTTCTGGGTAGAGGTGAACAGACTTGTATGTTTCTCAATTATGTAATTATGTTTTGGTGTGGTATTGACTTTGCTTTGTAGCAAGAAATATTGAAAGAATGCTTTTCCTTTTTTTCCTCTTTTTCTTTCTTCACTTTTATTCCCCCCCCCCCCTTTTTTTTTCTTTTTTCCTTTCCCCTTTTCTTTTTTTCTTCTTTCCTTGGAAAGTCTTTTTTGTTCGTTTGTTTTTGTTTTTTTTTTCCCTTTGAAGCCTTAGAGTTGTGTGTCATAAAATGATGCTGTTATAGATGCAAAAGTCATGAATCTCCTTAGTCTAGGCCATATGAAATGCTCTGGACATCTATTAAAAAGTTGGTGCCTGTCCCCAACAGGAAGCGGAAAAAAAAAGGAGAGAAATCCAGCCTGCAAGCCTCTTTGGGGTTCGGAATGAGGGTCATGAGGGTCATTCCGAATTTCATAGACAAGGACTGCACTCAGAAGTGGCATAAACCCTAATTTGTTTTGTCTTGGAAGCAATGTTTTTCATCTCCCAGACCAGATGTTTTTTGATAATTGTCCTTGGAAGAGTTAAGAGATGAGACTGGATAAACAAAATGATACAAAAGAACTCACCCTCACTCCATATTTGGAGGTCAGGCTCCAAATATGTTATGATAGACTCACTGGTAAATGATGGCTAAATTGGGATTGCCCTGTGCCTGGGAGACATCATTATGTATAAGCAGAGCCAAAGACAGCAAGGTACTTCTGCTGCACACAAGAACCAAAGGAAACAGGAACTGATGACAAGATTGAATGTCTGTTCCTTGAGAACACCTGTAGGATGGAGGATAGCAACTACCAGGACAGCTGAAACAACATTTGGGTGGAAGGAAACGGCAGAGGTGACAGCCCATGGCTGAGAGAGACTAAGATGAAGAAACAGGATCGGGAAGACATACTGGGGCAAGCCTGAGGCTTAGAGGTCATGGTGCAGGAGGATGTTGTCAAGGTAACTTGTTACTTCTGTGTGATCAAAATGCTTGCTAATATCCATCAGTATTCACCAGTCATCTTCCTCTGGAGAGACAAACTTCTTTATATATGGGGTCATGTTGGCCTCTGTTATGTTTTTCAACATAGGCTGCCAGAATTCCTCTCTTGCATGTTCTTGCATCTGAGAACACAGAGAGAAGAATTTTAGGGCTTAAAGATTACCATTTTGAGCTCCTGACATTTAAGGCTTGTCTCCTTTTTTTCTCATTTCCCCTCATCTCAAGCTCAAATTATTATAATCAGTTACTACTGAAGCATCATTTGTAGAATTAGGTGTTGATATTCGCTCTAACCTGTTGGATGCTTTCATGTTCTAATCACTGGCCTGAAGTGATAATTGGGATTTTAAACTCTCTATATGAAAATCATATATTTTATTACAGTTTTCAATCATGTTATAATGAAACTAATCCTTTCCTATGGCACTTTCATACAGTAAAAATAAATGAAAACAAATTAGTGTAACACTAGATTTACTTTCAGGCATTATCCAAGGTGTTTCTGTTTGTTTGGTTGCTTATTTATTTATTTATTGTTAATCCCCCTAGGTAGTGATCTTAATGCTGTAAAACCTCTAACTTCCTTGGAGAACTGAAATAGAACATTTTTTTTTTTTTTTGACATGTAACTTCAAGTATTTTTTAGGTATTTCTTTGACATAAAAGGCAAATGAGCCTTATTCTTGATGTTTAATCTATTTAACATGCTTACAAGAACAGTAAGAGAAATTTATGAGAAGAATTTAAGTATGCAGGGATCTTTACTGAATAAAAATGTTGGCATTTGCAGATTTCTGAGTGTCTGAATTTGTTATCTGTGAGAACAGTAAGGCTTCCTTTCATCCCTTAAATCCTGGTAAAACTACAGGCTGTTTTATGACATTGTAGTAGATTTAAGTGATCAGCAGGGAGTAGGCTCAGCCATGTTTCACACAACCATAATTCAAAGTTACGTTCGAGACTGCAAAGAGATGATTTAAAAGTTTTTATTCTAGACTCCATTGTAAAATAAATGACTGTTATAGCCAGGAATATTTTAATGATTCAGCTTGAAGTGAAGTCTTCTAAATAGTTGTATTGGCACAGCTGAGAAATGCCATGGCAAGCAAAGAAATTATGTGAGTAGCTGGGAGGGGTTGCCAAACCAGCTTTGTCATAGGACAAAATGGTTGTTTCACAGCTTGAGTTGCTCAGTACTTCCAAGACTTGATATTTTTCTTTTGCACATGCCTTTTATGAAAATTAGACCTTACAGCTGTGATTTAGTCCTTGAAATTCTAGGTAAGGAACTTACTAACATATGAAATAATCTGAATATTTCACAACTAACATAAAGAGATTTCATCTTTCCAACTATGAGAAATTGATGTTATTTTAGTGAGATCTTTATATATAAAAAGTAATATTTGTTTTTTAAGATTGTGCCATTCTAGCATATCTGATATTTTTTACTTTCTAGACAGATTTTTAGCTTTTTTTTTTTTTTTTTTTTTTTTTTTTTTTTTGGAGATAGTTTGAGCTCTGTCAATTGTTAAACCTACCTTCACTTATATGAATGAAGAAGATAATCTCTGTTTTTCAGAATAGAACAACCGTAAACCAATCCCACAGCTACCTGCTCCAGCTACCTGCTCTCTTTGTGTCTGAGAGCCCAAATAGATCTGGATGGAGTGTTACTATTTTGGTACTGTATCTCCAATTAGAGAATAAATTCTCAGGCAATAATGAGCAGAAGACGTTGGTCTTCTAATGTGATTGTTTTTGTTTGTTTGTTTGTTTGTTTGTTCCTTAATAGTATAGTATTTATAGATCTTTCCTTTCTCTCCAAACCTTTATATATATATTGGGCATGTAAAATTAGGAAAAAGAACTTTTCAAGGAAAGATTATTACAACACTACCAAACAAGACCAAACAAACAAACAACAACAAAAAATCCAACCATTTGAGTAACAAGTTATGCATTGAGGGTTGGTGCTTCTCATCTGAACTCAATGAGCATCATTTAGAAACTGAGATGTTTCTAAACATTTAGAAACTGAGATGTTTCTGAGATGTTTAGAAACTGAGATCACGCAATGTTGTGTAAACGGGGTTAGGTTAGTCAATTGTTAGGTTGTTGTTTTGGTTGTGGTTGAAACCAGGCTGGGAAGCATCACACAGCATATACTGTTTGTGAAAGTATGTATGTTGTGAAACGGTTTTATTCTACACCAGTTAGTCATGCCTAGATAAAGACATGCACTAAGTAAAAATACTAATGATTTTATAATAAAGTCCCCTGTGATCATGCAAATCAGACATCTGAAATTCAATGAGCTGCTTATGGAAGAGCTGTTTTAAAATAAATAAATAAATAAAAAGAAAAGAAAAAAGAAACTATTTTATAATGCATCAGTAGTTAATTATCACATCTTTCTCATCTGGTTGAGACATAATTGCAGGATAAAGTAACAAAATGTCCTATGTGCTATGGAATGGAATATGCAGTCAAAAATTAATTGGAGAAAAGACTTATGCACTGAATATTTGACCTGGAAATGTATGAAAGCAGAGGGCTTGAAGAGAAATAAATGCTGAAACATCTGCTGTCTTTGTAATTCACTATATACTTTGTTTTGTAGATCATTCAAATTCTTTCTGATTGTTGTAGTCTTCTCTAATAAATACCAGTAGCTGAAATAGTGAATATGTATTTGTAAAATGACAGGTCTTTTTTGTTTTGTTTTGTTTTGTTTTGTTTTGTTTTGTTTCTATTTAAAAGAAGAATCCTTTTATGTTTCCTCAGCTGCTGCTATATTTGATAACTCTACCACATATCACATTTAAATTGTATTTTGCTTCTAAGTCTCTGAAAGGCATCAGAGCAGAGACAGCCTTTGGAATTTCAGTGGCTATATCACAGTGTCTTAGAGTTATCTAACTGTAATTATAAAAAATGCTTATCATTAAAAATAGAAAAGACTTTTGGAGAACTAAAATACAAGTATGAAACAATTTAACAGATAAATGATTAAACATTTATTGCAGTTATGCAAAATGCTATAGATAGTTGTAGATAGGTGTAGATAGACTGAAGTCTAGTCTTCTGAACAGCATAATTTCCAGTTACTGTAGCATTTTAGTAATGGCAGTAAGTCTAAATATCATGACAAATGTGTTCAGTTAAGGCATTGGAAGTATCTAGACTGTTCTGCACTTGCTGTGGAAAGACATCACTCTCATCTATCCTACCGTCATTAACAGTGGACTATAAAATTCTCACTAAATTCAATGGGAACTAAATCGGGAGACTACCCTATCCCATAGAGCTTTAATGACAAACATTCCTGGACTTTAAACTCGTTAACAAATACCTGGCAAAATCACACTTCTTAAACTTGACCTGAGAAAATTTGTATTTATCTTCTTTTTATTTGGCTAATCATGTGTATATGTGCATATGTATGAAAAGTACACATGCACTCCTGAAATATCTCAACAGAAGATTGCTCCCTCTCTCTCCCTTCCCTCCATTTAGTTTCTGAAGCACCACCTACTACCATCACGTTTTGAAACCTCTTCAGGGGTTGCAATAGGTCTGCACTGCTTTCATTAAGATTCTAAATATGAATAAGCTGCAATTTTTTCCCCTGCTGTCACGCAATAAGCTCAAAGTAGAAAGTTCTTGCCTGCTAGAGAGCAACTGAATTCTAATATCTCGTTGATATTATCATGCATAATATCAAATAGAAATTTGTTTTAATATCATCACTGTAACAATGTGACAAGCAACACCAGGAGGAAAATAACTTTACATGTTATTAATTTGAAAACAGTAATGGAAATATTTTGATTGATATTAAAAAAATCTGATTAAAGAAAATTATTTATAGTTATACAAGCTACTTGTTGCTTGTGAGGAAGTGAAAAAATAAGATTATAACAGGGATTCAGTATCAAGCTGAAAATATTTGTTAGATATTGTAATTTTAATTTTAGTTTTATCTACATGTGCCTCAGAAGCAAAACATTTTAAGAAAGACTTCAAAGAGGTGGGAAGATAACTTCAGAAGAAAAAATAATTTGAAATCAAATACATTTCATTCTCTCCTGATCATTTTATTTCTTCTGTTATTTGTTTATGCCTTTTGTTTTGTTTCAAAGCAGTTATACTTAATGGTTTATGATGGGAACATTATTCTGAAGGTGAAAGAAATAGAGTACAAAACTAGAAGTGAGATATTTACTATCTATTGTATGCATTTTGGTGTTTCTTAGTCTCAGGTTTAGTGCTCGCCTTCACATGAGATCTCTTTGTAGTAGATCAATGTAGCTCATTTCTGCCTGCCTGGATGTCTGTTATCTCCTTTCACACTATGTTTAATAATGTGTCTAAAAGTTTAGGTCACTGAAAATTTTAAATATACACCAATGTTTTAGATATATAAGTATATATATTTTACATGCCTGGGTATTGGACTTCAGTCAATCAAGCTGTGTTGATTTATCTCATGACATCACAGTCCCTACAGCTGAAACAAGGGAGGAGGAGTGGTTGTTTGGATTGTGGGTGATCTGGGATCAGTGTAGGTCAAAAGTAAGACTGCACCACTGGTAATGATTCAGTTAACTGAAGTGAGGACTATAAATGCTCAGTAATATAAATTCTGTCTGTGCTAGAAGAGAGATGCTCATAAATGTTAAGTTCTTTAATCCTCGTTCTGTGCAAACCATCCAAAAGATCTCTTTGTGCTCCTTTGAAGTCCATAAAGTCAACAAAGATATGAATAGATAAGTGGCTTTCTCTAAGCAGTTCTCAGTGTAGAAGTGAAGTTTAATCTTAAAAATACAGGGAATGTTAAATCTGGAGCATGAAATTCTGAATCTATTTGAATTGAACTTTACCACTGTCATCAGCAAAGAAGGATTTCATCCTCTCTCTCTCAATTTTTTTCATTCTCTTGTATGGTAGCAGAATAAGATACCATGAAATAATAACCATTTATATGGTGGAGTGGAGGGGATAAGTCTGTCGCTGGTTCACTTGAAAACCAGAACTTCTTGAATTTCCCACCAAATATAACAGTCAGAAAAGAAATGTTAGGTTTTGCCTTTTCTCTAATTAAGTGCATGTATATCTTGTTTATGTATGTCTCTGGAGCTGGTTATGCAAAGATCCTTTTATGAATCAATGGAGCCAAGGACTGTTGTGGCTTAATCCAGCCAGCAGCTAAGCACCACGCAGCTGTTCACTCATCCTCCCCTCCCTCTCTGGGATGCAGGAGAGAATCAGTAAAAAAATGAAAGCCTGTGGGTTGAGATAAAGACAGTTTATTTGGACAGAAAATAATGGATAATAATAACAACAACAACAATAATAATAATAGAACTACATATAATGTGTACAAAACAAGTGATGCACAATGCAATTGCTCAGCACCCGCTGACCAATGCCCAGCCAGTCCCCCCACCCTGGTCAGTCCCCCCATATTAATTGTTCAGCATGACACCACATAGTATGGAATACTCCTTTGGCCAGTGTGGGTCAGCTTTCCTGTCACTGTCCCCTCCCACCTGCTGCTGCACCCCCAGCCTGCCTGCCCACTGGCGGAGTGAGAAGATGAAAAGTCCTTGGCTTCGTGTAAACACTGCTCTGCAACAATTAAAACATCAGTGTATTATCAACATTATTCTCATCCTAAATCCCAAACAGAGCACCCTACCAGCTATTAGGAGGAAAATTAACTCTATCCTAGCCAAAAACAGGACAAGGTTTCATCCTAAAGCTAAGACAAGCTAGAATAGTTGCAGTCCAAAAATGATAAGAAAGAGGAAGTTATGGAAAGTACCTCATATAAGCATCTATACTTTACTCATATGAAATTGGATAAGACTAATCCACTGCGAGCAAAAATGAATAATTTTATGTCATCCAATATGAATAAAAGCATTTTGGCAGTTATGGAGTTATAGAGTGTAAATTTCACATATTTTGTGACTTCTCAAAATGTTGCTTAAGTGTAATTTTTAGATTACAATAGAAAATAGGTTATAATAAAGTCATCTTCATGCATGTAAGTTGCTTCATTCTGTAATTTTACGATCATGTCAGAAAACAAATATTTAAATTATCAGTTTTTACATTTAGATTTTTTCTTTTAAAACTCTATCTTTGAATGAAAAAACACAAATATTCTACCTCTAATAAGCAAGTAGGTAATATATTGCATACAGTAGCACTTGTTTGCTGCAAGTGGAATAATTGAAGTATTTGTTTGATTTTATTTCCTTGTTTGTTTTGTCTTCTAAGGATCTAAATTGTCATTCTAAACTATATGAATTTCAATAAAAACTCAGAGAGAAGGTACTAACCATATGGAAATTTGACTTTTTTCCGTTTGTTCAGTCATGCTTGATCTGCACCTCACCCTATATAATATTTGGCTGTAATAGAAGTTCTGTGCTAAAAGTGTGCCTTTTCCCTAATTATGTTTCTGCTGGTTAAAAAATACTAGTTTCTGTCTATGATGTAGGCTTTATCATCATAAAAATCCTAAAAATGTTTTGTATTTAAAATAGAAACCATGACACTGTGCTTCTGTGTTCTGCCTTTATGCAAGGAAAAAGTACAAATTATGGGGAGAAAGGAGGAACCATGGAGGAAATGTTGGGAAACTCTATTCCTCCAAGGTGTACAGCACAGACAGCATGCCAGATGGGCCTGTTACTGCGTTTCTGCATATTTTGTTGTCTTTACAGGTCTGGGCCATATATCACAACTATATGGAAAATGTCAGGTACATCTGGCTGAATATACCTTTATTTAACAGCTTGGACTAAACATTGTTTGATTTTTAAATTAATATATATATTTTTTCTTGATGACCGACTGAGCCAATTACATGAATAAAGTTAGTGGATTTTTTTTTTTCTCTCTCTCTTTTTTTTTTTTTTCTTTTTTCCTTAATTCTATGAATTTAATTGCTTTTTATAGTGTGCATAAACTACAAACATGTGAAACACATATAAGATTTGGAGAAAGTGATCAGGATAGCTAAACAAGCCTCTAATTTTCACTTCCTAAATACAAATGCGTCTCTACAAAGATGAGAAATGCTCCAGAGAGCTTGAAAATACTGAGAGAAAAAACTGGAGAACAAATATGAAAGATGAACTTTTTTTCAGATATGAAAGATGTATTAGTAGTAAACAGAAAAAGTTCAAGATCTCATCTTTTTTTTTTTTTTTTTTTTTTTTTTTTTAATATATGTATCATTTTAAACCATTACAGTAAAAAAAAAAAAGACTTTTTTTTTTTTTTTTTTTTTTTTTCCCCATGGGTAGCTGATTAAGAAAGGGAAAATTCAAGAATGGAAACTTCTTGAAGGTACCCTTCTGAGATGTATATGAGCTTCTGACTCTGTTTCCAGAAGTTTAGTAGGAACAGTGGAAGAAAAAAAACAAAAGAGAAGAACCCTTGTTCTACTTAATGCAGTGACCTTTGTATCCTGACATTAGCTTTTTCCATTCTGTCACTTCAGTTTTTGTGTTGGCTAGATCATGTAATTTTCTTACGCAATATTTTAGCCATGTGGTTTTCTTTGCTGTATGTGTAAGATGATATACTTTGCAGCAAAAATAAAACAAACAAACAAACAACAACAAAAAAGTATGTCTACAGTCTGTTTTCAGTATTAAGCTAAAAAAAGTTATAGATGCATAATTAATATTTAATGGATGATATATATGGGCAAATATAAATAAAGAAGATCTTTAAAACTGCAATTATTCATAAAAATGTATTCAGATTATTATCTCAAGAGTATGTTTGTCTCCTATGAGATTTAAATAGCCTTGCATTTAATGATAGAAACTGTTTGCATTGTAAAGTGCAATCATATTTTGGTATCCCATTATAAATTTATGAGCAAAAAAATGTGACTGTATGTGTGACTGCATGTGTCTTGTATTCTGCAAGTTCACACATGTATCATTTTCCCTCATGACAATGATTCTTAGTTGACAGCAGATAAAGTAGAAACAGCCCTGAACATTCACTTCTTCTCTGAGTTGTGTTCTCAGTGTTTTCACACATCTGGACACTACTGACATAGACAAATATAAGAATTTTTAAGCTAAATAAAAGTAGAGACTGCTCAATTTAGAAACCCTTCAAATACTTTTCATAATATCCATCTGAGGTTTAATACATCTGAAATTTGCTAACAAACTCCATACTAGTCTAGTCTTTCTAACATTTTCATAAATACATTGTCTAGCTTAATGGATTCAGTTATCTATATATGTCTTTATTCTGTGGCAATGTATGTATGTATTCTCCTAAACAGGAGTAATGTAATGTATTCCTGTAATGTATTCTCCTAGACAGCCTCTGCAATTAGAGTTTGTTAATTTTTCACTTTTTAAAATCAATTTCCTGAAATGTGTTTCATGAGGAATCAATAGCAATTGAAACTCTTTTTACAGTACAAACATACTCATGTTATTTAAATAATATTCTAACTCTCAGTATTTATTTTTAAAGACAAATTTTAAACGTGAGTAATAACTTTAAAAACCATCACGTCTTAGTAGCCATTAGTAGCCAGATAAACCATTTAATACTTTTGATAAATAAACTGCTTAGCTATTGCCAGTCCTTATTTGTACAATTTTGTTTTAATTACTAACTAATCTAGCGACATCATTGTTATTTTACATTCTAGTGTAAACTGTTAACATTAGGCAGTTTTTACAATGCAGATTTTCTCTTAGGTATAATAGATACAATTAATACTTTTCCCATAGAAAAATATTCTGTTCTGAACTTAAAAAAAATGAGCTACATGTTCTATGGTATCTATAGTTCAATTAAACCTTTTAGTAGCAATGGTGCAGTAGGCATAGCAATGAAATACAAATTTTGGATTAAGGAGAAAAAATAGGTTGTTAACACCAATGTTAACACCAATGTTTTAGTTGCTAAGCACTGCTTACACAAAGCCAAGGACTTTTCAGTTTTTCATACTGCTCTACCAGGGAAGAGGCTGGAGATGCACAAGAAGCTAGAAGGGGACAGAACCAGGACAGCTGACCCAAACTGGCCAAATACATATTCCGCACAATATGATGTCATGCTCAGAGATAGAACTGGGGGGAGTTGGGTGGGTAGGTGTCTGTTGCTTGGGGACTCTTTGGCAGATGACTGTCATTTGGCAGGTGGTGAGCAATTGCGTTGTACATCACTTGTTTTGTGTGTGTGTGTGTTTATTATTTTAACTTCCTTTCCTGTCCTATTAAACTCTATCTCAAACCATGAGTTTTACCTTTGTCCAATTCTCTCCCAGATCCCACTGGGGAGGGTGTGAGCTGTGTGGTGCTCAGCTGTCTACCACGTCACACCATGACAATAATATTAATGTTGTGGAGGGGTTGTTCTTTTTGGGGGTGTGATTTTAAATTTTTAATTATTTTTTTTTCCACCTGCCTGGTCTGTCTTAAAGGAGAAATTTCTTCAGAAATGTTTAGGAAAGTGCATGGAGGAGGAATAGAAACCTTACAATTTATTACATGAATCTATCCAGTTCTTGATTCAAGTCTTTTTGTTTGTTTGTTCATTAGATTGTTTGTTTCTACTTTTGTCCCAAGTGCTACTACTACTAAATGTCCTTGCAGTCATTTTGAAGGCACCCTATGTGCAAACCAGTCTCTCTCTAACTTTGTGATAGTGAAATAGTGGGTACTGCTTGCTATTTATCTTCCACAGCCTGCATGGCAAGGTATAAAACACCTTGACAGCTTATTATTATAATATATATATAATAATATATATATAAAAATAAAAATTATTATTATTTATATATTACTACAAAAATGAAATATTCCAAATGTTTATAACCGTTATCTTATCATGACTGATTAAAAAAAAAAAAAGGATATATCAACACAAAATCACTGGACTTACTTAAAATTTATTGTCTATATGCATTCCAAATTTGTTGTTAACTCAGCTACAAATTCAATTTCACCTTTAAAATACCCTTCCAAAAACCTTTGTCTCAGAAAACTTGGTTGCTTGATTGTTTATGCTTTGTATTATCCAGTTATTTTAAGCTTTGAATTAGTTTAATTTGATTTTTTTGTTTGTTTGTTTGTTTGTATGGTGTAGTCAGTTAAATTTCCTTCTCCTACTTTTCCAAGCTATTGACTGTTATATTCACTTTATTTCAATGTCCTCCAAACCTCACAACAAATGAATTTTCTACAAACCTCACAACAAATGAATTTTCTACAAATTCAATAAGGAAGATAACTGATTGCTTTTCCATTCATAACTCAAATATGAGGAACTTAGTAACCATAACATTATTGAAATACATGTAATAAGTTTTAAATTGCATACTGAAATGACATAACTCAGGTAATAAACAAGCAGGTTGTAGCTCTTTAACAGGGGAAGAAGTATGTTGTCAACTATAGGAAATTTCTGATTCTCCCAATAAACTTATAAAAGAATCATACCATTGTGTGCTTTTCCAGATGGTATCTTGAGCTAATTTAACTAAGAAAGTGTTACACATGAATGTGCAAGAAACCTTGCCCATCTTTCCTTCTCTCCCTCTTCCTCTCTCTCTCCAATGAAATTACGAACATTTTTGTTGGTTTCTCATGCACACATGACTGCTGTTTCTGTTCTATGATTAAACAAAGTGGTTTAGAAAACTTCTACATTGTTACTGAACAATATAATTAACTTCCAGGAAACTCTTGAAGAGAGAAAGGATCCTGGTTACACTTACAGTGGTGGCAAGCTAAAAGTAGTAGTAGTATGGTGTTTTCAAGTTAGTAGTAGATCAGGGGTTTTTGTTTTTGTTTTATTTATTTCATTTTTGTTGTTGTTTGTTTGTTTTCACTCGTTGGCTTACACTTATGTGGCTTGTTAACATCGAAGCAATAACTTCTTTTCAGAATGTCAGACTTGTTTAGACTATGAATTTCTGACAATATATTATTTGTTTGACACAATTCATTTACAATCAGCGTTGATCATTTACCTCTCACTTACCCATCATCTCATCAGCAAAAGCTAAAATCTCTTGGTACTGTACCTACACAGGTTTTGACCTATAGTTTTTACTGCCTCCTTAGATGACATCTGAGACAGCTTTTATACAATAGATATTTTTTTATTTTCCACACATGGCTCTCTTAATCTTCTTCAATTTAAACAGTAAATATCCTAATTCCGTACTGAAGATTTTCAGCTTAAAGCCCAGCAGGGGCAGAATTTCCTCACTGTGACCAAACTGGAGGTTTCAACCCCCTCTGAGCTGACTTAGGTACAATGTCCTAAAGTACCTGCTGAACAGGCAGGCATGCCAAGCATTCACTCAGCTGGAAAATCTACCTTTCTGTTTGTAAAAGAGTAGGGAAGGTTATACAGTTATTAGCCTCAGAATTAAGAACTGGAAAGGGGAATATAGTCCTGGCAGCTCACAAAGGCTTTCTTAAAGTGTGTTGCTCTTTAGGAGCACAGTTCTCAACTGGAAAGAATTTTATAACAAAAATGCAGAAAATAGTCTTGCCCTTCTAATCATTCTTCCTATTAAAGCTCACTCATCTTAGTAAATTTCTGAGAATGAATTGTCTTAACCACTATAAATAAATGCTATTAACCACTATAAATGAATACTAAATACTAAACAAATGCTATAAAGTATAAATAAATACTATTTATTTATTTATGTATTTATGCATTTATTTATGTTGACTCTGTTTCATTTTTGTCTCAGTCATAGCACTACTCTTTTACATAGAATGAGTAGGGTGGATTCGTGTATGTTTCTGCTTGAGTCTTTCAGCTTGGTGTTTCTCTTTCACAATCTTCTTAAGATGTTTCTCTTAATCATTTACAGTTCTTTGCCCCTTTGTGCAGTGTTTAAGAGCAGTAATACTTCACTTAACAACTATACAATATAATATTTAAATTAACTGCTTCCCTTAAGTTTTTCATTATTTTAGCTTAGTTCCATGAACTGAATACAGTATATTTACCTTCTCTTTTTTGTCTTTAAATGAACTACAGTTTCATTATCAATCATGCAGATTGGCTACAGAGATGATCAGTTTTAATCTATTTGCTAACATTTTGTTTATTTTCTGGTAAACTTCTGTGTTTGACTCCCTCATCTCTAGGAGCATCATTATTTATTTATTTATTTTTTTTTTCATCAGAGTTTGCTCCAGAACTGCAACTTTATATCAACATATAGTTGATATTGAATTATTAATATTTTGTCTCAAGATTCTCTGAATGCATACTGGAACCATTAATTGTCACAGGTCTTTTCAGGTCTCTTTCATCACTTCCTCTTTCTTGCTCTTCTCTAGCCAAATCAGTTAGAGCTGTATCATTAATAAATGATTATAATCATTTAACAGCATCCATAAAACTTCATTAAGTATTTAGCTACTCTCTTATCAAAACAAGCAAAATAAGTAAATAAATAAATATCACCTATTTTATAGTCAGTGTTTATATTTTAATCATTTTGCTATGGGAAGCAAAATGTTGTTCCTTAAAATATGTAGCATATTAATACATTCTCACATAAATATCTGTAGCCTACCTCTTGCTGGCATGCTTTACCCAGTTAAGGACAAATATCATTATTACTCTGAGTGGAAGATATTTGATCTGTCTGTGGAATTGGGGATATAAAAACTTCAGAAGCTATCATAACTGGTGTTACTGATGCCCCTTTTCTTGCCTGTCTTTATTTCCCCAGTATTTGAAATCACTGACGGCTAAGGAGCTAAACAGTGAGCAACTTTTATGTCATTGCATTGCAGATGTTTTTATAGAAATGTGAGTAATACAAATCATTGTGAGTTTTACTACAGTATCTTATAATGGAGTATGATCTTAACCAAGTTATTTGATTGTGGTATTCATGTAGTTTATAGTGTTCAAGTAAATAATTTGTCTAGTCAAGCATACAGTCAGCTAATAACATGCTTAGAACTACTGTCTGAACAGAATATTCTGTTTATATGTTCTCTAACGTGTTAATGTTAGTCTGTTAATGTCTAGAACCTTATACAAAATATGAAATTTTGTGAACTCTACGTATGAGTGACAGGTTAGTTTACTCAGTTAAACAACTAAAATATACATACTATATTATTATATTAAAATGAATTATTACAACACAATGTACTTCTGTGGTTACAACGTTCTGTGAATACCCTTGAATATGTCAAAAGTCATTAATATTTTAAGCCATCTGAAACATTGAAGCCCATATGCAAATAAAACCTTATTTTAAGTGTGACCTAGATTTACATTTTAAAGAAAAAGGAAACCTTGTTTATTCAGACAGACTTTTTAAGTGTTTTTGTTCTTGTTGTTGTTTTCCTTCCATGCAACTTGCATGATGCTGGAAATATATTCAGATTTTATGAGAAAGTAGAGAGTGATGACCTGTTGGTATTGATCAGTTTTTACGTTACTCTCCATGACAGCTTTTAGCAACAGCATACAAAAACTAAGAACAAAGAAACACTTGGCTATTTGTTTATTTGCATAATGATTGGCATTTGTGCTAGAATTTCTATTTCAGATTTTAAAGGGATCAAAGACTTCAATCAAAGTAGAGAGTAGGGTCTATGATTCGCTAGCTTTATGCGAAGATGAATAAAAGGTTGAAGGGAATTGGAAGAACCGAGTATTAGAATGTTTGAGCTTTATGCTGCGGTGCAAAATGTGTCTTTGTTTTGCTTTCATACTCAAATTTGATCTTTTTTTTTTTTTTTCTTTTTTTCTTTTTTTTCTATCTTGAATATTTTATGGGTTCAGTTTTTAGACTAAAAAGTGTTTAGTCCTTATCTTGATGGAAGTAAAGTAAAACTAGAAGAGAAGAGGGACATCAAGAAAATTGCCATGGCACAAAAATTGTTCTATTTAATAGATTTAGGGAGCTTTACTCGACACCCGGCCTGATGGCTGCAGACGGGTCCCACCTATCTCCAAGAGGAAAATGGATCCTAGTCCAGAAGCTGGCAGGACTCATTGAGAGGGCTTTAAACTAGGTAAGAAGGGGGACGGGGCTGAAATAAGGCTTATTGGAGGTGTGTCAGGGGGAACAATGGCAAGGCCAGAGGAGAAGGCAATGGCCCAACTGAAGTGCATCTACATTAATGCATGCAGCATGGGTAAGAAGAGGAGTTGGAAGCTATCATGCAGCAGGCAAGCTATGACTTGGTTGCCATCACAGAAACGTGGTGGGACCACTCTCATGACTGCAGCACTGCAATGTCTGGCTATAGGCTCTTCAGAAGGGACAGGCAGCTCAGAAGGGGTGGTGGTGTGGCTCTCTATATCAGAGAATGTTTTGATGTCATGGAACTTGAGTCTGGGAATGATAAGGTTGAGTCCCTATGGGTTAGGATCAGCGGGAAGGCCAACAAGGGAAGCATCCTGGTGGGGGTCTGTTATAGACCACTGAACCAGGATGAGGAGACGAATGAGCAGTTCTACAGGCAGCTGACAGAAGTTGCAAAATTGTTAGCACTTGTTCTCGTCGGGGACTTCAACTTCCCAGATATATCCTGGAAGCACAACACAGCCCAGAGAAAGCAGTCTAGGAGGTTTCTGGAGAGTGTGGAAGATAGCTTCCTGACACAGCTGGTTAGTGAACCTACCAGGGGAGGTACCCTGCTAGACCTTCTGTTCACAAACAGAGAAGGACTGGTGGGAGATGTGGTGGTTGGGAGCTGTCTTGGGCAGAGTGACCACGAAATGGTAGAGTTCTCTATTCTTGGGGAAGTCAAGAGGGCGATCAGTAAAACCTCGGTCTTGGACTTCCGTAGGGCTGACTTTGACACCGGTAGAGTCCCTTGAGAGGTGGTTCTGAAGGGCAGAGGAGTCCAGGAAGGCTGTGCACTCTTCAAGAGGGAAGTCTTAATGGCGCAGGAGCAGTCTGTCCCCATGTGCCCAAAGACAAGCTGGTGCAGAAGAAGACTGGCCTGGCTCAACAGAGAGTTGTGGCTTGAGCTTAGGAGAAAAAAGAGGGTTTATAATATTTGGAAAAGAGGGAAGGCCACTCGGCAGGACTATAAGGATGTTGAGAGGCTGTGCAGGGACAAAATTAGAAAGGCCACAGCTCATCTGGAACTCAAACTGGCTACTGCCATTAAAGATAACAAAAAATATTTTTATAAATACATCAACACAAAAAAGAGGACTGAGGAGAATCTCCATCCTTTACTGAATGCGGGGGGAAACTTAGTTACAAGAGATGAGGAAAAGGCTGAGGTGCTTAATGCCTTCTTTGCCTCAGTCTTTAGCGGCAAAACCAGTTGTTCTCTGGATACCAAGCACCCTAAGATGGTGAAAGGGGATGTGGGGCAGAATGTGGCCCTCACTATCCATGAAGAAATGGTTGGTGACCTGCTATGGCACTTGGATGTACGCAAGTTGATGGGGCTGGATGGGATCCATCCGAGGGTACTGAGGGAACTGGCAGAGGAGCTAGCCAAGTCGCTTTCCATCATTTATTGACAGTTCTGGCTATCAGGGAGGTCCCAGTCGTCTGGCGGCTAGCAAACGTGATGCCCATCTACAAGAAGGGCCGGAGGGCAGAACTGGGGAACTATAGGCCTGTCACTTTGACCTCAGTGCCAGGGAAGCTCATGGAGCAGATTATCTTTAGTGTCATCAAGCAGCACCCACAGGGCAACCAGGCGATCAGGCCCAGTCAGCACGGGTTTATGAAAGGCAGGTCCTGCTTGACGAATCTGATCTCCTTCTATGACAAAGTGACATGCTTAGTGGATGAGGGAAAGGCTGTGGATGTGGTCTACCTTGACTTCAGTAAGGCTTTTGACACCGTTCCTCACAACATTCTCCTCAAGAAACTGGCTGCTTGTGGCTTGGACTGGCGTACGCTTCGTTGGGTTAGAAACTGGCTGGATAGCCAGGCCCAAAGAGTTGTGGTGAATAGAGTCAAATCCAGTTGGAGACCAGTCACTAGTGGTATCCCCTGGGGCTCAGTACTGGGGCCAGTCCTCTTTAATATCTTTATCAATGCTCTGGATGAGGGGATTGAGTGCACCCTCAGTAAGTTTGCAGATGACACCAAGTTAAGTGCGTGTGTTGATCTGCTTGAGGGTAGGAAAGCTCTGCAGGAGGATCTGGATAGGCTGAGGCCAACTGTATGAAGTTCAACAAGGCCAAGTGCTGGGTCCTCCACCTGGGGCTCAACAACCCCAAGCAGAGCTACAGGCTGGGAGATGAGTGGTTGGAAAGCTGCCTGGCAGAGAAGGACCTAGGAGTGATGGTTGATAGTCATCTGAATATGAGCCAGCAGTGTGCTCAGGTGGCCGAGAAGGCCAACAGCATCCTGGTTTGTATAAGAAGCAGTGTGGCCAGCAGGGAAGTGATTGTCCCCCTGTACTCGGCTCTGGTGAGGCCGCACCTTAAGTACTGTGTTCAGTTTTGGGCCCCTCACTACAAGAAGGACATCGAGGTGGTTGAGAGAGTCCAGAAAAGGGCAACGAAGCTGGTGAGGGGTCTGGAGAACAAGTCTTATGAGGAGCGGCTGAAGGAGCTGGGCTTGTTCAGCCTGGAGAAGAGAAGGCTCAGGGGCGACCTTATCGCTCTCTGTAGGTACATTAAAGGAGGCTGTAGCGAGGTAGGGGTTGGTCTGTTCTCCCACGTGCCTGGTGACAGGACAAGGGGGGATGGGTTAAAGTTGCACCAGGGGAGTTTTAGGTTGGATGTTAGGAGGAAAAACTTATTTACTGAAAAGGTTGCTAGGCATTGGAATGGACTGCCCAGGGAAGTGGTGGAGTCACCATCCCTGGAGGTCTTTAAAAGACCTTTAGATGTAGAGCTTAGTGATAGTGTTAGGTCAGAGGTTGGACTAGGTGATCTTGAAGGTCTCTTCCAACGTAGACGATTCTGTGATTCTATGATTTCTCAAAAGATGAAAATGGTAAGCTAGGTACCTCTGCCATTGTATAACAGGTCTCCGAATGAGAAGCTTTTTCTTTTTTTAGTTTTTGTCTGTTTTTACTCATTTTATGTATTTGTTCTTTAAAGAGTAAAAAATCATGGTAAAATTGTCTTTGTTTCTGAAGAGTAAGTTCTGGTTTCCATGTTTTATTTCCCCTTTCTCTGTATGAGTGAAAGAAATGTTCCTTCATAAAAAATAATAGGATTGAAACGGATTTCCCATGTGTTGAAGTCTAGACATGGGCTTCCCATGTCATGAGAATTGTCTTATATAATCAACTGCAACACTTTAAGCAGCACTTAAAAGTACAGTTTTTATTGTACTTTTGCCATCATTGCCATGTTTTGTAATCCTGTAAGAGATTTGTTGTCAGCCTATATTCATACATGGTCAATCTACACCATTTTGTTTCTGTGTCACTGGTCTTCAGCTAAATAGTTCTCTTCCAAAGCCCTTGTGTGTTCTCTGTTGATGAATTTATAAGAAGAAAATAATCATATTCCCTCTTATTCACATTTTTTTCTGGACTAAGCAAAGATGGTTTTTAGTACACTGAAGAGGGTTTCTGATTCTCCTGGTGGTTGTTGGCTCTTCTCTGGTGCTTTTTAAAAAATATTTATATAACTTTATTGAAAATATTTTTTTTTTTTCAATTGTATGTGTCACAGAGCAAATAGTATGGCACAAAACAGAGAACTATGAAAGTGAAATGGATTAACCATTATGAAAATCTTAGATTTTCATCAAAGTGTTTGAGAAGAGGAGGACACCTGCTTCTCTGCATTTTCCATGTTTTACTCTCTCTCTCCCCTACCCCCCAGAGCCTCAAAATAATATTTTTCTTCTGTCTTTAGAAACGTGATTCCTAGTGAAGCACTAGTCTAAACAGGCATGCTCCCCTTCCTTGCTTCTAAAATATACTGAAAGATGTTAATGGTGTATGTCATTGCCCAAAATAATGATGTACACTCACACTGTCAAGTATCTATAATATTCTGAACTATTATTTTTTATTTTTATATTTTTTCCTAAAAAAGGGGGAGTCAAGAGCTGTTAGGATAAAATAACTGAAAACTATAATCACATTTTATGTAAGCTTTCATTTTTTTTTTTTTAATATATTTTTCAAAACAAGACATAAAGCTACATCTTGATGAACAAAAGAACTTGAGATAGTGAATAAACCTAAAGGAAAATTTTACAATTTTAGTACAATATCTTATTAGGTTATGAATAAAATGTCCTTATCTATATGTATCACAACCATGCATCTTGTGAGACTTTTTTTAATGGTCTCTGCTGGTTTATAATTTATACAGTTAGAAGTTAATGTAAGAAAGTGCCATAGCAGCATATTTTAATGAGGAAAGGAGGAAGTTAAGCTGCAAAATATGCATAATAAAGATATTTTTGCCACTGCCAAGAAGTTTATATTCAAGACTAAATTAGTTTCTAATAAATTATGCAAAACCTTTATGAATTTAGTGAAAATACAAACCATACTTCTATAGATATATTACCAGGAGCCAACTGCTTTGCAACAGATTTCACAAAACACTGTATTTTTGTTTCCTCTGATACAGTTAGTGTAAGCATTTATTTCTATTCTAAAGTCCTCTTTCTCAGTTTTACCTTTATATTTTTAATATCTTTATTCATATACTCTCTATTCATTTACTTTGAGGAATACTTTCAAATATTCAAGTTGCCAAGGTAATCTCTAGAACATCTTTTAAATGAGGTTGATTAGCTTTTTATAAAAAAAAAAAAAAAAAAAAAAAATCAAACCAGGTTATATTATATTTTAATCAATAAATAAAGGCAGTGGGGGGTGGCAGTGGCAGGAGGGAGAGATCAACAACCCGGTACCCTCTTCCAATACCAGTATTTAGTGTGCTTTTTGTTGTTTTAGTGTGCTTTTTGTTGTTGTTGTTGTTTTGTTGTTATTATTAGTTTTTTAAGTAGTTAAAGCATGTTCTTCTCAGAGTTCTTTAAGTATTACTGCATTAATTAGAAATTAGTGCCTATTCTTTAGATGACTAAATTAAGACAGATCTTTCCCCTCTATCTATGTGAATGATGTTTGATATTTGCCCATACAGATATCTTCTGAATGATCACAGTGTTTTATGGAGATCATTTTATTTCCCTTCTCTTTCCCTTTTCTTCTTGAGGTTGCAAAACTGACAACAATACTGCATTTCAGAAGTGATTCTTCCACAGGTCACTTTACTGGTTATATTTGCCAGGAAAGATTAATCACCATGGGCAGGTGCACCTCCTGCCCATGAGGTTGCTCAAAACCCCACCCAACCTGCCCTTGAACCCCAGGGATGGGGTATCCACAACTGCTTTGGGCAACCTGTGCCTCACCACCCTCAGAATAAAGACTTTCCACCTAATATCTAATCTAAATCTTCCTTCTTTTAAATTAAAAGCATTCCCCTTTGTCTGATCTCTGACAAAATAAATAAATAAATAAATAGAAATAATAAAAAAAGATGTTTATTAATGTTTCATCTAATGTATTTGTATTTATTTATATCTTTTATACTGCTTCCAGATAACCTACACACACTAATTGTACAAAGAGATTTTAAACTATGACAACAAAAGTCTTAGCAGTCTGTGTCAAGAATTTGATTCTATGTGCCTTAATTTTGAGAGTTAGAAGAAAAAAAAATAAAAAAAATCTTAGCTTCAAAGCAGTCCTTCATGTGCCTAGGCATAACTGAGAAAGATAATATATTTCTACTGAAATAAGTTTCACATTAGAATTCATAGTTCCAGCAGTTTCTGAAATTTGTGTAATACTGTTTAGTAGGAAAATAATGGAAAGCAAGTTATTTATGTGAATATTTTTATGTGAGTTATGGTAAAGAAATTAAATTCTTTTTGAATGATGAATATGATCACAAATGAGTTCAGACAGTATTTGATATTGGAAGCATCAGAAAAGTAACATAATACTGTTTCATCTTGCACACCAACATATTGCACCATTTCTAAACCAGCATGTTGGTGTGGTGAATATGTAGATTAGACCATAAGAGAAACCTGTGTAAAAGGGAGAAGTTTATGTTTTTCTCCTTATTTTTGTTCTTTTCTAACAGTAATTCCTTGAATCCACCCCTCTGCCCCCTCCCCCCCAAAAAAAATAATTTCTAAGAGTGGCATCTTTCATGGCTTTTTTTTTTTTTTTTTTTTTTTTTGTGCGTTTGTTTCCTTTTGAATTCTTGACTTTCTAGTGCATAGATTGATAAAAACAAGTGAAGACAGTCTGAGTAGAGCACAACCTCAACTGAACAGAAATTATGAACCAAAACAGACCACAGAAAAATGAAAGGGAAAAAATAAAGATAAAAATGAGAACAATATCACATAATTCATTAGTAAGACAGACATAGTTGGATTTTATTATTGTTTGTTTATATATGCTGTTACCTGCTTATGTATTTTTCTTTTACCTGCCATGAAAAAGGAGGCAGCACTGTTGGAATGTAGCTTCATGTTCATAGTTAGACAGCCTAGGGATTAATGTGTTTTAATACAAAATCTGGCTAGTCATTGGAACTGTCTGCATTTAGAAATTACCTCAGATACAGAACTACTACTCATATTTTTCCTGATGTTTGTCTCAACACATGTAGAAATATGCTTTTTCGTAATTCCTAAAAATGATAATTCTTCTGCTAGTCAGAAAATTAGCTCTTTTGCATTTCTCTTATTTCTCTTTCCCTAATTTTTCTCCTCTCAGAGAAGGAAGTTACCATCATTAATGAAAAATAAAGACTTAAATCTTTTTCCATCATGAACATCCTATGAATAGAAACTTGTATTATTACATAATTTTGAAAAGTGCTTAAGCATTTATGATGAACTGAATATCTGACTCAGGACCTATTAAGAAAAAATGCCTTCAGGAGATAACTAAATACTTTGCTCTCTGACTGATTTTGCATACTTGTTTCTCAGTTTCTCAGATCTTACGTGTGAAATTAATGTAACAGCATTTCCAAAGTATTAGGAGAAAAAATAATTAAAAATGATGTCATGCCATACATAAGAATTCTTATTTTATTAAGAACTTTTTTATTCCATTCTGCACTGCTCCTCAGAATTATTTGAATTAATGAAAAACATGTTATTCGCATAGACTGAAGCATCTGGAACAAGCCTTCTAGATATGAATATGAAGCTTGCATCCCATTTGATCAAAATAGCGCAACTGCTGTAATAAAGGAGGTGTATAAGAACACTGATGTTCTTATACATACAACTGGGTGTGCAGAGCAAAGGGTGCCTTTAAGTTATTATTCAATATTCTGGAATTCTACAGACAAAGGGAAATGAATTAATTTGAAGAAAAAAATGAATACTCTGTAGGTGACATCAGCTGAATATAGTCTACTATACATTTATATTGGATTTAAAAGCAACTTCACTAAAGAGTAAAATTATACTAGTATGAAATTTATTTCAAGAAGCTCAGAATAATTAGCTAAATACATATATGTTGTATATATATATTATTTATATTATATATATATATATATAATATATATAAAAATAATATATATATTAGCTATATACATATGGGTGAAAAGCTTCATATGCTTACTAATGAAGAGCAGCCTGCTGAAGGAAAAACAAATAAATAAAAGTAGGAACTTCTCTTAAACTGAAATCACCTTTCTCCCTGTTAATTTAGTTGTTTATAACTTGTGAAAAACACCAAATCTTCAAAAAGTAAAAGTAACCTGAAGATTTTTTTTTGATAGTTGTGATTTTTTTCACAAACTAAATATTGCATTTCAGTTTTTCAGTCACAAGGAGACTAATTTCTGAGTTATTCTTCTCTCAAGTCAACCCAGGAAGGAATAAGAATTATATGGCAGGAATCTTCAACTGACCCATTAGAATCGTAGAATCATAAAATCATTAAGGTTGGAAAAGATCTCCAAGATCATCTGGTCTAACCATCATCCAATGACCAATGTCACCCATTAGACCTAAGCATCATGTCCAACTTTTCCTTGAACAAGGGACGATGATGCCACCACTTCCCTGGGCAACCCATGTACCTGGTAGTTTAATGCAGATAATTTGTAGCTTAACACTTAAAATGCAGTGTTATCACTCTTTACTCACTTATTTATATGGATCAATCTGATTTGGGGATTTAAAGTTACACCGTTTAAAGATGAGGAGGCATGGCATGTAAGCAAAAATATAGATAGGAAGAAAATTGTATTTAGATTTAAAAAGTTTTCATATGATTGTCAGTGATTATCATTAGTTAATAGTTGATTTTCATTCTACTAGTACTGGAATATTTAAAAATACATTACTGATTTTACTGTTTGTTTTAGTAATAATTGTGATAATCTAAAGTATTATTGTAGAGAACTTTTGGGCAAACATTGAGACATACCATGAGAAGGATGTTTTATTTATTTTCTTTAAAAATATTTTCTGTTTTGTTTATTTTCTTTAAAACTGAAAAAAAAGAAAAAAGAATTTAGATCATAAATTATAACTTTACTAGCTGAGCTAATAAGACAGAAAAAAAGAACTCTAGATCCTCAGAAGATGGCAAATTAGTTTCTCCATATAAAAGAATGAACAAGATAATAATGCATCATAATACTCAAAACAGCAATTTACTGTGAGATTCTTGAGCACAGAATATAATTAAAACAAGGTTTGATTTACTGTGTTTAAAGATTTAAGATAATGGAAATGAGCATCTTCAATAAATAATGAGAATCAGCAGCACGGTATTCAATTATCTAAACTGTTGCAAGCTTCTCATAAGAATATCACTCTTTTTGTTATGCATCTTTTACGGTAGCACTTTATAAGTAATAAGCAATAAGCAAAAAATGTAAATACTGTGAATGTGATTAATATCACAATATTATAATTCATCTTCATTATAGTTCTCAAGTTCTCAATTATTTAAATTATTATAAATTATTAATTTAAATAATTGTTGTAAGTTTTATTTTCCAATTTAATAAAAGTAGTATATGAGAACTTGACACATATGCAATTACAATTAATTATGCAATTACACAATGCTTAGACTTTTTTAAAGACACTGCAATAAGAATATGACGGACTCTTATAAAAGTAAAAATAACACAAAAAATACAAAAAAAAAAAGTAAAAATAACACAGAAATTAAAAATAACACAAAATATCAGTCAGTGGAGGAAAACAGTTTTGTTGTGTGTAAAGCTGAATTGTGTGTTTTGAAACAACACAAGTGATCAATCTTAAGAAACGAATAATTTGCATTAATTTATTTAAGAGTCATAGAGAAGACTTCCTATGATAGAACACTAAAACAGGTTCAAGTAGAAGGAATAATAAATCAAAATTACATGAAGTAACATGTTGTTAGTGTATGAGAGAGACTAAATTTTGAGAAACTAAATCAGTTTTTAACTATCTTAATGATATTGTTTCATATTTTTTAAAAGTTAACATTTCAACAATAAAAAATTGCATTGCAAACTATCTAGTTTTTAAGAGTGAAATAAATTACTGGGCTTAATATAATTTCTGAGTTTCAGAGACCATTTACTACTGCTCAATCAAAAAAAAATAAAATTCTTTCTTCAAAGGAAATGATTCACATGATTCTGAAGATGTGTATCTGATAAATCATAAATAAGATAAATTGAGTTTACGTACAGACTTCATCTGAAGGTCACTTAGATTTCTTTTCATTCACTAAATATATACACAATTCAAAGTTTTTTCTTAATTCAGTAACTTGATGATTTCTATGTGAAATTCCCAAACAGCATATTTGGGTGATCAAATTGACCATTGAATACCCCAGTACAAGAGGTCTTGAATAATCCACAGAAAGAAGTAGACTTTTTGATATAAGCTGAACATCTGTTTAACACAAACTTTTGTGATAAAATATGCTATGAGTTATGGCAGGAATAATATACTTCTGCAACTCTACCAGACTGGAGACTAGAATGTGTTTGTCTCGCTAGGTTTCACATGGATTTCGTACAGCATTTAAAATTCTATGCCACGGAACGTAAGCTCTTTGGGGAGTCTCTATAAATAATGAATGCCTGTATAAAGATTGATAGCAAGCTCTTACAAAGTGGAATGAAAGTGATTGTGACAAAACTACTTACCTTTTCCATTGTGAACAAAGTCTTGAGTCACCATCTCATTTTAGGCATCTGATTTTGTTTTTTGTTTTGTTGTTGTTGTAGTGGCAAATAAGTGGCAGACAGATGGGCACATTTCTTCCTATATTTCTTTCTTAGGTTCTTCAGCATATGATTTATGAAATAACTTTAGGTATTGAAATGAATTCACATAAATTCCATGGTTTAATTGCTTGGAGATTGTGCCCTAGCAGATACACTGCCCAACAGCATAATGCTGGGAAATGACATTTTATACATAAATTGTGAGGCCATTGAGGCCAAAGGGATGAGGTTTAACATGACTAAGTGCCAGGTCCTGCACTTTGGCCACAATAACCCTATGCAGTGCTACAGGTTTGGGGCAGAGTGTCTGGAAAGCTGTGCAAAGGAAAAGGATCTGTGACCGTTAGTTGTTACTCACCTGAACATGAGCCAGCAGTGTGCCCAGGTGGCCAAGAAGGCCAACAACATCCTGACTTGTACCAGGAATAGTGTAGCCAGCAGGACCAGGGAGGTGATCATCCCCCTGTACTCAGCTCTGGTGAAGACGCACAAAGCTACTGTGTTCAGCTTTGGACCCCTGTCGTGGTTCCACTCAAGTGGGCAACAGAGCTCCAGCACAGCTGCTTTCTCACTCCCCTCCTCAAAGAGGGATGGGGGGAAAATATGATGAAAGGGGCTCAAAGGTTGAGATAAGGACAAGAAGATCACATAGTAATTATTGTAACGGGCAAAACAGACTCTGCATAGGGAGATAGTAAGATTTATTGCTTATTACTAACAAGCTAGAGAAGTGAGAAACAAAGGAAAGAAACCAAAAGCACCTTTCCCCCCCCATGCACCCTCTTCCACCTCCTCCCCCCGAGTGGTGCAGGGGAACAGAGGAATGGGGGTTATGGTCAGTCTGCACTTCTTCGCTGCCGCTCCTTCTCGGTCACTCTCGTATCCTGTGTCCTGGGGTCCCTCCCAGGGGATACAGTCCTTGGTGAATTGATCCGACATGGGCTTCCCACAGGCAGCAGCTCTTCCAGAACTGCTCCAAATATGGTTCTGTACCACGGGGTCCATCCCTCAGGAGAAAACTGCTCCAACCTGGCTCCTCACGGGCAGCAGCTCCTGCCAGGTCACCTGCTCCTGCGTGGTCTCCTCTCCATGGGTTACAGGTCCATCCCAGGGCCTGCGGCTGTGGGCGTCCTCCCCAGGACATAGCCTCCAGCATTGCAGGTCCACCTGCTCCAACATAGTCTCCTCTACAGGCTGCAGCATGGAACCCTGCTCCTCCATGGTACTCCATGGGCTGCAGGGGGACAGCCGGCTTCACATGGTCTTCACCACAGGCCTCAGGAGAACTTCTGCTCCAGTGTTTGGAGCACCTCTCCCCCTCCTTCTTCATTGACCTTGGTGTCTGCAAGGCTGTTTCTTACTCCTCTCTCTCTCTCAGCTGCTGTTCCTCAGCAGGTTTTTGTCCTTTCTTAAATATGTTCTCACAGAGACACAAACAACATCGCTTATTGACTCAGCTCTGGTCAGCAGTGGGGCCCTTACCAAACATGGGGCAGCTTCTAGTTCCTTCTCACAGAAACCACCCCTATGGCCCCCTGCTACCAAAACCTTGCCACGTAAACCCACTACAGCCCCTCAGCACAAGAAGGGGATCGAGGCTCTGGAATGTATCCAGAGAAGGACTACAGAGCTGGTGAAGGATCTGGAACACAAGTTCTATGAAGAATGGCTGAATGAACCTGAGAGAAGAGTCTGGAGACTCTGAGTAAAACTCTGAGTCTGGAGAAGAGGAGGCTCAGGGGAGACCTTATTACCCTCTACAACTACCTGAAAGGAAGGTGTGGGGAGCTGGGGGTTGGCCTCTTCTCACAGGTAACTAGTGATAGGACTAGAGGGAATGGCCTCTCAAGTTGCACCAGGGGAAGTTTAGGTTGGAAATTAGGAGATGCTTCTTCTCAAAAAGAGTAGTCAGGGATTGGAACGGGTTGCCCAGGGACATGGTGGCATCACTGTCCCTGGGGTGCTTCAAGGAAAGGTTGGACCTGGCGCTTAGGGACATGATAGTGGATGATATCACAGGATGGTTGGACCAGATGATCTTGGAGATCTTTTCCAACCTTAATGATTCTACGATTCTATGATAATCTGAGAACAACAATTTTTAGATGTTATTGGTGGAAGGATCCTATTTATATTCAACCTTATTAGGACTGATATAAAATTCTCTTTCCAAATAACAGCAACTGACTTTTGATAATAGATTTGACAAAGCATCTGACATAGTAGGGTAAAACTATTGTAATTGATTCGGTTTCAAAAGCTTGAGATACAAAGAAAAAGGTAATAAATGTGGAAAGGTGGTACTTCTGGCTATAGGAATTGTAGTTTATGACATCAAAATTTTAATAAAAACACTTTTTCTGCTATATAAACCCTGTGAATTCATAAGTAAGTTTGCAGGACAATGATGTCCAGGGATGTGTTAATGTTTTTTAAGGAAAGTGCAAATTTGTTTTGTGTGTGTGTTTATATATTGGATTCTAATAGAAATGAGAAGCTCTCGCATGAGCTGTGGAGGACTTAAGGGAGATATTTGTGACAAGCTCTCTAATGTAAGCTGCTAGGCAACATCAATACTGTCTTAAGAACAGTTTTCCTTAAAACGCTTTTTGTAAACACATTGCTTTCATGAAGATGACACTGGTTTCCTGAGGAAGAGGGTTGCCTTTTCAGTGCCTCCTGAAGCAGTGGTTGGCTCTCATGTAGTGACTGAAGAAGGGCTTAGTGAGACTTACAAGAAAGTCCATGACACTACTTCAAGACAGAAGAGGCTGTCTGGGGCTTTTGTTGAGAGTGGTGCACACAGTTGTGTTGTCTACAATGCACATCTACTTTTGTTTTCTAAATTGAGCTAGGCCAATACAGTTGACAAACTGCAGGTAAACAGGAAAGAGCAGAACCAGTAAATATCAGCAGGGGCCAAACAGATGGAAGTGTGTGAAAAAGTAGCCCCCATGAGTATCTAACAGTAAGAAATATGCTTCAGTACAAGCGATGGTGCCTCAGAGCTTCTTCGCAGTTGTGAATGCATGGTTTTGTCTGCAAATGACCAAGACCTGCTGGTAAGTTAACTCCTGTAGGGCTGCACTGTTTTTCTGGCGCACAGGGTCTTGTTTCTCTGCAGCTAGGAAGCAGCAGTTGCTGACAGCTCTCCACAGTTATGGTTAACCTAAGAAGGATTATTAGCTGAGAGGTGTGACTGTCTCCAGAACAAATTTCTACTGTGGTTCTCTTCCTTCAGCTCTCCAGTCTTTAGGTGTTACTGTCTCACTGTGCATTTTTGATACATCTAGCAGTCATGATCTTAGTGTGGAAGCAGTACAAAATGTTGACATAACTCAAGGCAGAATGCTTGTTCTTACTCCGTATCCTTCTGTCCTTATACAGCTTCTAAAGCAGAATGCCAGCAGGCAGCCAAGCTACTAAATTGTCCTTGATCTTTCCTCGAGTCCGTGTTAGTGCAGCTGAAACAGATCATCCGGAGCCATTGCCTCTTCATCTGTCACCTTATGGGTCACTGAAAAGCACTAACCATGCCACAAATCTGTTTTTATTTATTTTATTTATTTTTTTTTAATTTTTTTTTGTTCTTGTTCTTTTAGTCTTCCTTACATAGTAGTAGTAGTCCTTCCCAAGGCCAGAAGATGAAGAAAAATTCTTCAAAGATTTGAACAGTTATTTTAGCAAGTTATGCAAAATATTTACCATGCACGGTGTAAAAGATGTCTTAACATTATACTACCATTAATGCTATGAAAACAAATAATTATATTCCTGTCATTTCTAAGTTGCCCTCCCATTACAAAATTACACTACATTTTTAGTGGAAACCATACTGTATTAGGACATGTATGTTAAACCTATTCTAAAGCTGTTCTCCAGTTCTAAAAGAGTACCATAATTGAATTATCTTTCTTTGATTAGTGTTTTTCTACTTACTGTTAATTCCTTGCAAAATTGGTTCAGATCAATATAATAAATGGAGAAAAAAACAAAAACAAAAACAAAACAAAAAAAAAAAAACAAGCAAACAAAAAACCAGCACCACCACCAACAACAAAACAAACAAACAAAAACACATAAAACTCTACTTCTAATTTCCTAAATATTTGGATTACTTATGGTTATTTGCAACAGCAGACTAATTTCTAAATGCAAATGTTGTATTTGAAAGATAAAGGTTATACACACATTTTTGTGTGTTATTGCACTAGTAAATCGAAAAGCTGAAATCATAAATAGAAAAAAACAAAAAGAACTGAGCATTGAAATTGAATTATTTCCAGGCTAGTGGTTATCATAAATAAAATAAATAAATGAGTTTAAATTTTCAGGGACTGTAAAGAAGCAAATCATATATATATATATGTTTCCATCCTAGCTTTTGAGATTTGGGAACTTTTTTTAACAGAGTTACTAGAATAACCTCCCCCAAAGCCTTTTTTTTTTTTTTTTTTTTTTTTTTAAATCTGTTCAAGAAATAATACTTAAAACTCCTAAGGCTATTTCTACATCATTTTTTTTTTGTGTGGTTTTCAGTCTAGAACATTCTTATATGCCTTCTGCAAACTTCTTGTAAGACACGCTACTAGTCTGTTTGTAGTTAAACATATGAAGAAAATATCCAACATGAGAGAGACTGTAGGAGTAAAAGGCTTTTTGTCCTATAACTGAACCAGCACATTGCAATAATAGTGGCCACTCCACTACTGGGACATGACACTCATGTTGTAAGCATTTCTAGTCCATGTTGGATCAAAAGCAAGTAGTTTAAATGACTGCTTAACCCAGGCTGTATTAGTTTGAGCTGAAGTTGACTGGAAACAGACAGAGTTCATGAAGTTACTCGAAGATACCAGTCGTATCTGATAAATGTATTTGACTCTTAGGTTTTCTGAATAGTTTTCGCTTTATTTAAGACCAGTTCTCACTAAAATGAGGTAAATTAACACATTCTCAAATAACTTCAGAAATTTACTAGCTTTCCTTGCATAACTGAATTTGAATTTGTACAAGAGTTCCCCAGATACCTTCATTTGGGCCTAGAATCTAGGTTCATTATTTCTTTTCCCCTACTATTTATTGAATTGGTGTAAAGGTTAACAATTTTTGTAATTGATAGGAAAGTTCATAAAAAGTTGTTTGACATGAAAGCTTTCATTAACAATTTACATCCTGATTATTGCGTTTAAAGTTCTTTATTACAAATGATTTAGAGATACTGACAATATTAATTTGTGGTGACTATCTGATCTTTCAAATAGGCAATTTGGAAATGATCCTATACTGAATACATATCATTATCTCTGAGATAAGAATAGCATGTTCTACTGCTAGTGGTTTTAAACCACTTAAGGTCAAACTGATTTACTTGAATAGGTTTCAGTAGTGGTTTAAGATTAATTTGGCCTAAAGTAGCTTCTACAAAAATGCACCCAAGCTGGTTTCTGTTGAATTGATACCATATGCATATCAATTCTGTTGCCCTTTTCTTGTTTTGATTATCTGGATTAGGAAACAAAGATTCTGTTTCTGTGATACTTACTTGGGGATGACTTTAGTGGTGACAGTTCTGGAAAATATTTGAGCTTGAAATCAAATTTGCTGATTTCCCCCTCTTTTTCTATTCTATCTTCATTTTAAAACCAATGGGTGAGTGAACTGAGTAACTTATTTTAGATCATTTAAAAATAACATTTTTTCTTCTTTGAGCTATATTTTCACTTATTAATTAGCTTTTGATTTTCCCTTCTTTGCATTTTTATTTATTTATTTATTTATTTATTTTTAAGTGTTCAGTAATGTCATTTGTCTTTATTTGTGCTGGCTTACTTTAATTATTTAAAAGCTAAATTTTAATCCAAGTGTTAGAAGCCTCCAGTGGTTAGGCTTTTATCTAATAACTTGTTTTATGTTAATGGAGTAGTAGAGGAGAATTGCTTTTTGATTTCATTTAAATATTCTATTCTTGTTTGCACCCTGTTGTTCCTTTTGAGATATCCATAATTTAAATAATTGATTCAATGAAAAAGAAAAAGAAAAAAAACAACAACAACAACAACAAAAAACACAGCAGTGTAACACTTAACAGTCTATTCCAAAAAGGTCACATCCCAATTACTGTAATTTTGCATAAAATGAAACAAGAAAGCCTGTCCCTTTCACTCCCAGGAAAAAAAATGTTAGGATAATGTGATTTATTTTATTTATTTATTTTTTCCCAATCAATAAATGTTTCAGTGAATGAAACTTGCAGCACCAAAATTGAAAAACATTTTCCTGCTCCTTCAAATTGCACAAACAAACAAACAAAAAACACACATTGATCAGATTTGGATTTTAGGGGTGGAAGAAGGGATGGTCATTACAAGAGAAGTAGAATGAAGTGGAGTAGTTTATCTACTTTTCCCACCGAAATGATGATGATGATTATTTTTTTTTTTTTGTCAGCAACATCAGTTATATATATATGTATATACATGCATGCACTTACGTATACATATCATTATTATAGCTGCTTTTTGCTTTTTTTAATTTATCCTTATTTGCATTTTTATTTTCAGTTTTCCAGAATATTTTTAATATGGTTTTAAAGTCAGTGTCTACCCAGTTCTGTTGCCTGAGACATAGAAAGTACCTACATGTTTTGTAAATTTTATTTTACATCCTTCATGCCATTCAAGTCTAAACATACTGGGCATTTCCATCGGGAGATAACAGAACAAGCTCTGAGCCAAGTTACTTCAGTATCAAAAGTAGTCTAAGCATTCCAGTGTGGCTTTCTGCTTGGGTTTATTAGCCTGATACCTATTTAAGTACGTTGCTCAGTTAAAGCACTGTGCCAATGCAACTAGACTATTTTCAGCACGCAAAACCATTTTAAACATCTCTGTACAGTGCAGGATTATGGATGGCATTGAACATGATCTGTGCTGATCTCTACGTCACAGTACCCTCCACAGTACCCTCTCTATGTCCATGTACCCTCCACAGTACCCAAGACATTTATATCTTAAAGCCCACAGTGTTCTTACCTGGTCTGGAAATCCTACCATGTAGGAAGTTGAATTTTTTCATCTTTCAGTTTGGCTCAATGATAGTGCATGGAATTTATCTGCATCCTGAAAGTCTCCCAAGAAAATTACTTGTAGCCTTTCTGACTACAGCATCCTCTATTTCCTCTCTCTTTTTAGAAACTTGAAAAACCAACCAACCAAACAAACAAAAAACCAACTAATTAATGCACAGACCTATTTGCTTTGCAAATAAGATAATATAGATAATATAAGATAATATAAGATATTTGATAAATAGATTCATCAGAGATAGCTAGGTAAAATATAGTTACAGAAAAACTCCTTCTATAGTTTTAGGCAAGCTAGGGATAATCTAAAAATCTAATTAGAGTCCTTCTCTTTGTCTGACCTGTTCTGCTTGCTTGCCTTTGAATGCTGATTAAAAGTCAGTCTTCTTGATTGTCATATGTCCTACCGGCATTTGACTCTGCTCCCAGGATCTGTGACATTAGCAAGTAACAGTGAGTGAGAATATTTTGTGGACTTTTGAACTACAGATTGCACAGAAATATAATATCCTGCTAGAGATCATGGAAAAGATCGTCCTGGAAACAAAGTCAAGGTAGATGCAAGACAAAGAGGTGATCTGGGACAGTCAGCATGGCTCAGCACCACACAACTGCTAGCTTACTCTCCCCAGGCATGATGGGGGAGAGAATCAGAAAGGTAAAAGTGCAAGAACTCATGGGTTGAGATAAAGACAGGTTACCAGATAAAGCAAAAGCTGCACAATCAAGCAAAGTGAAACAAAGAATTAATTCACTACTTCCCAGGTGTTCAGCCACTCCCCAGGAAAGCAGAGCCTTTGACACATAATGGTTTCTTGGAAAGACAAACACCATCACTTCCACCCTTCTCCCCTTCCTCCTTCTTTATCTTAGCTTTTATTGCTGAATGGTGTGTCATATGGTATGGGACAGCCATACCATATGTCTTTCATCAGCCTGGACCAGCTATCCTGGATGCGTCCCATCCCAGCTCCTGTTTCACCCTCAGTCTCCTCACTGGCAGGGAAGTGTGAGGAGCAGAAAGGCCCTTGTCTGTAAGCAGCACTACTGTGCAACAAGTAAAACATCAGTGTGTTATCAACACTATTTTCATCAAAAGTTCAAACTACAACATTGTCTGAACCTCTGTGGAGAAAATTAACTCTGTTTCAGTCAAAACTATTACATATGGTGGTGATGGTTTCAACACAGCATGCCACAGTTCGAAAACTATGTCTTAGTTAAGTTTTCTTTGACCCTGATCATAACAGAACTTCTGAAAGTTATCTGGAAACATCTGATAACTTATATGCCTTCTAATTGCTTTATAAAGGCTTTGTTCTGGTCTGACTGTGGTCTCCTTTAAATGCTTACTTACACTTGTCTCATTTTCATTTTTTTTTTAGCTTCCCCTTCTCACTTCACTGAATCTCGCCACTGTTCATATCTGAAAGAGAAATAAGGAGAAATTTGTAGATTTAACAGCTTCTAGCATAGCTCATTGAATATTAAGATTCTTATGAAGACAATAAATAAATTTCTAATTTATGTATAACTTCTGTTTTAAATCAAAAGATTTCAGTGGTTTATCCAACCAACTATTTCTGGTCATTTTAAGTTCACTCTTTCCATTAATCCTATTCTATAGTACCAATATATTTCCTCTGAAAAGATTACTTAAAGTATGAAAAAATAAAAATGAAAATCTGACAATAATGTATGTCAAGAAATGTTACAGAAACCATTGAGGAAACACTCATTTACCCTACCTGTGCCTCACTAAACTTGTTTAACATGGACTTTCCATTTGTTTCTTTATTTGTGAAATCACATCAGTGACAAAGGAAGAAGAATGTGAAAGATGTTTTTTGGTTAATAATTCTCAGACTGGAAAAGAAATTTTTCATTCACAAAGAAAAAAAAACAATTGAATAAACTGTAGTGTTGAACATACTTCCCATTCTGAACTACGCATTTTTGGAAAGTGTTTTGCTCTTAACCTAAAGCCAATGGGTAAATAGAAGTAGCTTTGCATACAGAGACATCATGCCCCCTTCATGCCCCCCTTTTTTTTTCCTTAATTCACATTTTCCGTGTTCAGAGTTTAGTTTACCTGCATTGCTTTATTTCCTCTGCCTGTCCCTAGATCTTGGAAACTGTTATGGTATGCTTGATTTTAGTCTTGATATCACTTAACGTGCTGCAACAATAAACCTTTTTTGCAGTCTTTGAGTGAAAAAACATGCCACAAACTGATAGTGCTAGGAATAAAACTGAAAGGAAAATGACACTTAAAGGATGTTAAAATGAAGTACATGAATGAGTCTTCTCTATATTGAGAGTGATTCTGTAGAGAGTATGGTTTACACTTAATTCAGGTAATTGAGTTCCCAAGAATTGCTTTCTGTCATGATGAGTATATTTGGTCAAACTTTCTAGTATAAAAGATATTAAAACAAAGCTTTGTTAACCACTTCCTAAGGTTTTCTCACTTTTTAAATTCCCACCTGCACAAGTTATTATTGTTTTTCCTGAATAACAATTAGAATTTTTTAATTTCCTCCTTTATGTTCTATAATTATTTTTTTTAATCACAAATTTTGAAACTTTTATTTATTTATTTATTTTCCAGAAGACAGCCTTTGGCTTTGGAAAGAAAAAAAAGCAAGCATTTGATGTTGGTGATAAAGCTTATTTTGTCTTAGGTACTTTTTTTATAATCCCGAAACATTCATTTACTTCTTTCCTTTTCCTTTTTTTTTTTAATCCTCTGCTGCTAATCATTTGCTCTTGGTGAGATAGGAAATTATCATTCCTTCTTTCATTCTTGAATCCTTCAAAAGACTTTTTTTGGCAAGTATAAGAAAGAATGTCAACTGCAACTGCATTACTTAAATTTCATATAGACCATGTATTAAAAGTCAGCTTTTTTTTTTTTTTTTTTTTAAGATGCTAGAAGAAACCAAAAAGGAAACAACAAAAATGATACACACTTGAAATTTCACTATGTGAAATTTTATAATGAAAACCAAAACCAACAACAAAATATTCTTAATGGAAAAAAAAAATCTGAAACTACAACAAAATGTCATTATTTCATGACTTGAGTGCTCTTCAGTATAGCAACCCACAACTTCTTTTGCTTAGAAGGGTAGTGTATGCTTCTCACCTTCAAAAATGAGCTTACTGATACTTAAATAAATTGGTAATTTTCTGAAGAATTGTTATCTTAATTGTTAGTCTTAAATTGTTATCTTATTTTGGAAATTATTTAAAAATTTATGTTCAATAGTTAATATTAAAATGATATCACATGATTTTACGGTGACAGTTACATCAGTTTTGATGGAAAACAAACTACTAGGAAGTCTTTATTAAAAAAAAAAAAAAAAAACAAACAAAAACAAAGAACAAATACTTATACATGAATAAATGGCAGAAGTAAAATTGTACTCTTTCATAGTCAAGAAAGTACTTAAAAACTTGCTGCAGATATGATAGGAAAATAGAAAAGATTATTTTATTTATTTATTTATTTTGTCAAATTTGTAACTTCAAAACCTCTCAGTTCACCAGCATTTACATTCACTAGCCATAGGAGCTCTTAAAGAGACAGGATTCATTCTTTCTTAAACATCATTAAAATGTAATGCTAGTTCCATTCCTAGTCTTTAATTTTAGTTAATTGAATTAATGGAAGACTATTGGGGATGCACAGGGCTAGAGAAACCATGTGGACACTTTTTTCTTCTCAGAAAAACATTTCTTCATAACAACTATTAATGCTGGTAAGACTTGGCTGTATTGTCATAATATCTGGCTTTCTGAAATATATTCAGTAACCTGAGACTACTTTCTGGTCTGCATTTAAGACATGAAGGGTCCAGTACTGCTGAACTGAAAAAACAACAGAAATTCTGCTATGGAACAAAATTTCCTGTTTTGCCTTTTGTTATGGAAATTCTTAATTATGCTAACTATTGAATTCCTTAGTTTTGGGGTCTGTATTATTAACACGATTAAATTGGTATGAGTATCAAGTGCATTCATGTGCTATTTTGCAGTAATGCAGAAGGTTGTGCATGTCTCTATTGCTATCATGGGGGCCTTTGCTTTGTTTTTTGCTTATGAAATCCTGCTGCAGATGGTTAGGGACAAAAGATATTCTGTAACCTCCACATCTAGCTATCTTTAGAAACACTTTCTGGAATCAAGAAAAAAAACTAACTACATTGTTATAAAATGTATAGACAGATATTTGATGTCACAAAATTATGATGCACTGCAACCATGTGCATTGTAGGGGTTATATTTTCCCCACAAGCATGAAGCATATTGCTTATGTAAGAGTTAAAAAAAATTCCCACAGTGCAAATGCAGGTGAGCTACCAGGTAGAATTCATCCTTCTACAAAAATAATGTGGTTTTGCTGTTGTTTTTGTTTGCTTGTTTGTTTTGTTGTTTTGTTGTTGTTGTTGTTTTTTCAGTTGCTTGCCTTTTTCAGTCATGCCTCTTAGGATGCACTACATTGTGCATCTATGCTCCCAAACAGTTTCACATATTTATGCACTGTAAATGGTGTTATTATCAGGGAGGACAGAATCATAGGATGCAATATTTCTTCATTCTTATGGTGGGTGATTAGCCTTTTTCTAAAAGACTGGGTAGACGGAACAGTAATACCTCATCTATATATTTTACATTCAGCTATACTTTTTGCATATTTTACATATGTTTACCTGAACATAGGAGATAGAATATACCATTCAGTGTCTTGTTCATAATTAACTGTAAAAATGTTGTTTTGCAACATTGTTGTTTTATGACCATTTGTAATCTGAAAGAAAATATCAAACTACATTCCAGAATCCTCTGTTACGGAGTCTGTAAGGAACACAAATTTCCGTGAGATTATTTCTATTTCTAAATAGAAAATGGCACTTTCAATGAAAGTAAATATCACTTTTGTCCTCTAATAACATTGGGTGTTCAGCACACTTAGCTCTTTGCCATCTATGATTCAGCAGGACCTGCAGTATCATGATGAATGGGTGAAGCACTGTTCTCTCTTTTGTCCGTATGTCTTGTTGATTGTATTGAAGTTCAGTTACCACAGTCAAGGTCCAGATACATAATATGCTAGCATACAGCTGAACATACAGCTGCGATGATGAATAGTGGGTTTTTACTTCCCTTAACAAGACAAATGAGTGAAATCTTCCTGGCTTGTACCTATTAATTGATGTTTATTGATCCAATACAAAAGACTACATTGCATGTGGTCTTTTCAACAATGGTGTAATTTGTCTTATTTTTCAGAAAAGTGATACAGCAAACTCTTACAATGCAGAGGGATGACTGGCCAGGAGTGGACTATAAGGGAGCTGCAAGGGCCATGTTAATATTGATATATGAATGTAATGATATCCACACTCTGTGGGGACCATGTTATTGGGTTTAATTAAAATAAATCTGAATAGTAATAATTCTCTTCTGATTAGATTGAAATTACTTTTGTTAATCAGAATAGTCCAAAATAATGAAAGCATTGTTGATGATGACCATATGAGAGAGTCACTCTACTGTGCATTTTTTGGAACATTTTTACATGAGATTTATAATATATACATATATATAGATAGATAGAGATATAGATAGATAGAGATATAGATGATATAGATGATAGATAGATAGACAGATATAGATATAGATATAGATATAGATATAGATATAGATATAGATATAGATATAGATAGATAGATAGATATCGATGATATAGATATTTTTCCCCACTGCTTAAATCTTAGGTGTTTAAACTGAGGAGCTTCATTCATGACTGCAGCATCTTCACATCCATCCTTCTCCTCTCCTCCTCCTTCCCTGAGTCAATGAATCTTGTGCTCTTTTCTGCACAGTTGCTCAGTTTCCACAGAGGCAATGGAGCATGGCTTTTACTCAAATTAGTCTCGACAGTTAGGGAGCTACTGTGAGAGGCATGAACCATCTCAGGTGAAAAAGAATTTGAAACAGCTGCTTACATCTGGGATAAATGTTCCAACAAGTAGATCCAATCTTGCACGTTTTCATGAGTTACATGCAGAAGAGGAAAATATTTGAAAAGTTTGCTAAGAAAGATTTGAATCTCAAAAGATGTTATAAAACCATCAAGTCATTCTGTATCTGTGTAAATAATAAATAAAAGTTTTTTTTTTTTTTAATTGTCATTTGTCTTTTTTTTTTTTCTTTACCCTTTGCTTTACATTTCATTAAAGAAGGGGAAAACTTTTTTAACAACTTTTTTTTTTTTTTTTTTTTTTTTTTAAGTTATCCCTATTTTGTTTGGCATACCTTATTGTTTCATAACATTTTCGTCAGTGGTTACAATACCAAACTGAACTTGAAATGTCTGTAAATACTTAGGCAGGAACATTGAAAATAAACAAACTCTTTTACTGGTTTTGTTCCTGAAACTGTGTTTTTGTTGTTGTTGTTGTTTTGTTTTGTTTTCAAGTGGTTAAAATGCCTTCTTTCATAAGAGCATTAAAAATATGAAATGAAACAATTTCTAGGGAGTTTCAAAATTGTAACTAGCTAAAATAAGAACTGGAAAGTAATCTGTGTAAGGACTGCAGGATGATGACTTAGAATTGTTTTCTATCATTACTGATTCTGGAAGAAAATTTTGTTCTTATTTTGTTTTTCTTTTGCGTGTTGGCCCTAATCCTAACCCTAATCCCATTGGAGTGTAAAATACTCTCCACTTAGTTCTTACAGTTACTCAGTTTGTATTTGAATTTTCCTGATCTTTTCCAAAAGATAGAGGCTTATACCTCATTCACCTTTGTATACAATAATATATTTTTAATTATTTCTAACCACATAACATAGTGGTTAGAAATGAAGTTTTCATCAAGTTAGTTTCCAGTCAGAGCTATGTAAAAACAGTAACTATGCCATTTCTAGAATTTCTGGTTTCAATAGTAAGTAAAGATTTGATTCAGTCAAATGCACGTACAAAGTCATTACCATACTGGAAATTTGAGTGTCTAATTATAATCCCTTTGAAGTTAATTAGGCTTAGTAAAAATTTCAGTTCAAAATTGCTGCAAAAAATGTTGCTTCTCTAAAAGGTTTATTTTATAAAATGCTGTTCATTTTATAAATTGAATTGAAGATGATAGATTCCATTAAATCTCATTAATAGTTGCTCGTAGGCTACTTTAAGAATTCTGACTTTTTTTTTTTTTTTTTTTTTTCTATGACAACAGAGAAATAATAACTTTGAAATAATACTTTATTCATTTGAAAATATTATTATTATTATTATTATTATTAGTTTCCTGTTGTATTTTTCTAATACTTTTAGTGAAGGTTAATAGTCAATCTCTATAAAAAGTTGTATTTCATTTGATGTTTGAGGATGTTTTTAAAATTCTAGATAATGATTTATAGAGACTGAAACCTATATATATATATTAATATATATATACATTAAAATGAAACCTATATAAATATAATATATATATATTTGGAAGCAAATTTACAGCAATAAAAATGGATCATGCTCTTCAAACCCTTTGAATAGTCTGGAAAATTTTATATTGGATACAAATTTTGTGTGAAGGTGAGAATTCTGAAGCCACAATGAATCTCTCAGTGCTTATGAAAGTGTTCAATGTTAGTATTAGATTCTGCCATTCTCAGACAAAATCTTTTCTGAATAATGCTTAAATAACTGGAAATAATTCTGGAAATTTCTATGGTGGTTTTTTTTTTTTTTTTGGTTGGTTGGTTCAGTTTCACCTGTGGTGGATGGGTGAGTCATTCTGGAAATCCATTATGCTGAATGGACTTGTTTTGATGTTTTTCAAAAGCTGTTTCCAATTTGTATGTCAGTTCAGTCAATTTACACAATTGAGCATTCTCAGCTTGGTATTCTCTCTTTATGATTCAGCTCAGTTGTTAATGCATGGAAGGGAAGGGAAGGGAAGGGAAGGGAAGGGAAGGGAAGGGAAGGGAAGGGAAGGGAAGGGAAGGGAAGGGAAGGGAAGGGAAGGGAAGGGAAGGGAAGGGAAGGGAAGGGAAGGGAAGGGAAGGGAAGGGAAGGGAAGGGAAGGGAAGGGAAGGGAAGGGAAGGGAAGGGAAGGGAAGGGAAGGGAAGGGCACATCTCTCATCCACTGAACATGGAGTCTGTGGAGACTATCAGGTTTTGCAAATTGCTAATAAACAATTTGTTTTTTCATTAGTTTGCCCTGAAACCCGGAGACAAGTCTGTACATTATGGTCTCATGGAACAGAAATGATAGATGCTGACAGACTAAATTAGTACTTTTATTTATTTATTTATTATTTGTGCTGAAAAGGTTGTGGAATCATTTAAATTGTTACAGAAATGGACACCATCAAGAATGACTTAAGAGAAGCCACCCTGAACGTAGAAAATGGAAATACATGTATATAGAACATAAAAATAGAGCTCTGATACTTTTTGTATGTTTGAAATCAGAAGGGTTGTGATGAAGGGTGGAATGGAGGGTGTTGAACCCTTCTATTAATGTGAATGAAGTAAAATTACATGAAATACCTGATAATGTCATGTTACAATACGCCGAAACAAACTGTTTTAATGATTGTTTCCTTTGGCAAGGAACATTTATACTCAGTCAGGATGTTGTCCTTGCATGTAATGCAGTGTAATACTCAATTGCCTTTGTGGGTCTCCAGAAATCTGAAGAAGAAGGTAGAATAAAGGACACTGCACAATTTACTTAGCTGCAATCTAATTCCTGCCTAGGGTAATTAGACACAGCAAGTGGGTCTGTAGCATCTATTGAAACTGTTCCAAAATTAGTCTGAAGATTTTTTTTTCTATATCTTGAATTTTCTTCAAATCTTGAATTTCCTATTGAAATAAATTAATTTCAGTTATTTATATATTTTATTATATAAAATTATTATTTTATATAAATAATATATCTATATTAGTTTATATTATTATTTTCAGTTATTTATATATTTTTCTTCTGTCTCAAAATAAGATTTTTTCTTAATTACATTAATTTTAAAACTATTACATTTCTTACTATGCTTTATAGTTTTATTTGTTTGTTTGTTTGTTTGTTTGTTTGTTTTTAGACAATGAAGAGGATGTAACTGAAAAGAAGTGTGCAACATTAGAGGATAATGGTATATATAATTCTGTATGATTCCCCTTTCCCCATCTGGGATTTAACTTTATAACTTTATCCTGCCATTTCAGAAATCAGCAATGTCACATTTAATCTAGCTAAAAAAAAAAAAAAGTTTATCATCAGTTAATGTCACCCTACCTCTTCACCCTGGGGAAAAAAAAAAAAAAAAGGTTCAGCAACCATCATTAACAATGAAGTATGTGGTAAATATCCACTCTAAAAGTTGCACACCTATCTGAGACACCCATATATTCTGGCTTCTCCATATAGACACATAAAGCAAAGAATTTTGAGTGGAAACAACATAGCAGAATTCAGAAGAACCTTGTGGTGATGGTATGAAATAGAGACTTTACTACAAAAGTGATTTTTTTTTTTTTTTTTTTTCCAGCTGCACAAATATAACATCAACAAAAACAAACGCAATCAAAACAACCACATGCACTCTGGTACGACTATTCTCAGTTTAATATATGTCATATTACTTGTTACATCACATACAGCATAAAATCGTCCTTGGAGCTATAGAGGGCAAGATATATTAGCAGCAGATGTACGCTGCTGCTTCTGTTTCACACACTAGCTATAGTGTGATATAGTGTTATAGAAAAAATAAGCAAAGAATGCTGACTCTGCTTACCCTTTTTGGGTTAGTGCTGAGATTACTGGAATAACTCAGGCTGGTGCTGGTTTAGGCTTGTGGAAAGATGATTGGTGCAATCATGCACTATTCTAACTGTTGCTAATAGTTATCTTTGAGTTGCACATTGCCTTTTATTCTTTTCTGAATGAAGAATGCAGCAGAAGCTTCAGGTAGCTGAAAGAGATGCACAGAATAATAGATATTAATGTGAAAAATGGCTCTGCTACACAGCAAATCTAACTAGGAAGGATGAAAATGATGCTAAGGACTTTTGAATCTAAATATTTTCAAGTTGTATGTTTCAGGAATAAAGAAATAAGTCAATTCTTAACCTAACGTCTCGTGTTTGTACAAATCTTTTAATTTGCATTAACTGTTTTCTGCCTCCATATATCCTTATTGCTCAGTTTAATGCTATTTTCACATTACTCAGTGTCAGAATTCTGTTTACATCCTTCTTAACCTCCTTAAATTCTTTCAGATTAGTACATATTCTATATGTACAAGTGAATTCTGTATGAAGGACATACTTCTGTATGTCTATTTGAACATGAAATTTCATTATATTGTTTTGAAGAAGAAAGGTAGGCATTGAGGTGATGATTTCTTTCTTGGCTTCACTTCCATACCTCATCTGCATAACCCAGTGTGAGAATGTTCTAATTACAAAAAATTTTCTTGTCAAACCAAGACAGTATGAGTGGAATAAAACTTACTGCCTCTTCTACAATGGGTGGTATAGTACCATGTGTTTATTTTGTGGATTCTTTATGCTTTAGGGTGGGTTACAAGAAACTTGAGTTGATAAGTGCCATGGATATCTAGTGCCTTTTTTTGAAGTTATCAATAAAGGAGAAATAACACCATACATCAAACAATATAACAGTTGTGTCATATTCACAACCCAGTAGGTCAGATGGCTCTTCTGAGATTTGCAGAACTAGATGATTTATATTATCTAAGAATCTATCTTCCGTCTTGATTTCATTTATTTTGACAGCATTTTGATAAAATTCTTGCATGGATGGGAATGTAGGTAGACCTGGATTATATGCATACATCTGTGTTATTGTTTTTATTTAAAAAAAAAAGTGCATAAAAATGTATTTGGCTGTTGAGAACAAGAGAAAATAAAGGTCTTTTTTCCAATGACTCTTTGACTATGAAAAAAAATATGCTAAGAATACTAACGCATTAAAAAAACAGCTTGCCTCAAAGTTCTCTTAACATGTTAGTACCATTGCTTTCAAAGTTGGCACACAGCCATGACAATTATTGTAATTCTTCAGTCACACTTCCACAGGATAATAATTAATCATCCTGAAATGCCTTAACTCAATGGCATTTTTATGGGGCAACTAGAACCAGTAGTATGTCACAGAAGACCTATTGGTGGAGTATCTACCAGGAATCAGATTTGTGAAAGAGGCTTTTGTTTATATCGAATCCTGTGATTCATATTAATGTTATCCCGATCAACTCTTTTCTAAAATAATCTCTGTTTACTCTTGCCCTAGACCATTTTCTAAAATGCCTAGTCAGTGTAAAACAGGCATTCATAATTCAAAATAAATAAATAAATAAATAAATAAATCCCCTATAGTCTGGGATATCAGTCAATAATCATTGGTGGCTTATTTCTAAATACAGAAATTTCAAGAATACCTCTTTTAACTATTTTGAAAACCTTCCAAGTCTTCAGTAGTAAGTTCTGTCCAATTATAATTGCATTGATTCCAATGTTTCAATCAGTATCAAGATATATTGGACCTCACAGTAGATATTAACCTAGGGTTTGCTTAGTCAAAGTGTACCTTTTAGCCCAGTGAATCATAATACTTAAACAGGACTTTGCCTCTATAGAGTCCTGAGAAAATTTATGAGCATTTATGGTTAGAGGAATAGAAAAATCTTCTTCTTACTAACTGAATCTGATCTTGGAAGACCTAAAAGAGAGAAAAGTGAATAGAGTTATTTGTGGCACAAATAACACAAAACATTAGCACTTTTTATTCATACTTTAAATAAATGTAAATAAATGTAAAACAGGTTGGAAAACTTTAGCTCTTTGAAACCTTATGATATTTAAATACCAAGATTGAAGTACTCTGATTTTATGGGTGAAGGGGAAGAGTTTCCATAAACTGATCTCCAGTTCTCCAAGAAGTTTAAATCCACTTCTTAACATTAGTAAGAGAACTGTGACCTCTTTTTATTTATTGTATTCTGTGCATCGTCACTCTTTCTCTCTGAACAAGCACAGGTCAACACTTTGGAGGTACAAATAGCTAGGAAGAAGCATCTTATCCACTTTTGTTAATGTAATTGAATAAGAATATTCTGAAGTTCCAACTTCCTTAAATGAGTTCTTTCATCATTTTTTTTTTTTTTCTCCCCACAATAATATTTTTATAATTTTAAAAATGTTTGGAATCAGTGTCAGTATTTACTGAATCCACAACAGCTGTGACCAACTGAACAAGTATTTTGTAAAGAAAGATTATGAAAAAAGGGAGTAGTTGCAATAGATGAATAAACATTTACCTGATTTTCTGTATAGTGTGCTGATTAACAGATTATCTCTCAATGAATTGTTGAAATAAATATGAGAAAAGTGTTAATGCCATTTCATAAAGAATTGTCAGAGAATGTGGCAGAATGTTTGTTTTTTTTTTCTCCTTTACTGTAAGTACTATTAAAGCACTCAAACAATCATTTAGTTCCCAGCACTAAGCTTTCAATTTTAAATTTCTGATCACTTTAGGTATTACTTGTTGATGTACTGCACATTTGTTTTTTATTTATTTATTTACTCATTTATAGAGGTCTATCTGTTATGACTCAACAGCAATATATTGCCTGAAAGTCCAGGAGGAATGTACGGTAATAGTAATTGGTATTGTGAATTTGTAACAGACCAAAACCTAGACCTGTTATGTTACATATTATTAAAAAAATAATAATAAAATAAAATAAAAAAAATAGAGGAGGAAACCAGGCAGTGACAAACAAATCTAATTTTCTTTCATGAAAAGGAGAATGATTTATGGGTTATATACTGCTATATACTGCTATACAGAACTTTTTGATTTAGCTGCCATGATAATCTGTCATGATTTTCTCATGAACCAGTTAGGGGAAATATAATCTGGAAAAAAAAAAAAAAAAAAGTGTTACACAGAGGAAATCCACAGCTCTGGAAAACACCAGGAGAGAAATAATGACTGATTTGATGTCAAAATGAAGTCTGGAAGTATACAACTACCTGTGATTCTGCAGGTCTGTGACCTGATTTATTTATTTATTTATTTATTTATTTATTTACTTACTTACGTACTTACTTACTTACTTACTTACTTTATTTATTGTTGGTATTTTCATGGATGATACTTTTTCTGGATAACCAGCAAGCACTATATCTAAATCGTTGACTCAGGTGAAAAAGGGCAGAAAATATACTGTCTACTGAAAATGTTGAATAGCTGAGCACTGGATTAGACTGATTATATGGATAAATGTGCTTTTATAAATACATATAGGAATAACCCAATGGAAAGATAAAAGACTGAGACATAGTTGGCTAGTGAGTCTAGGGATTAATTTTACAGTATTTTTCTGCAATACAGTTACTATTTTTTATTTTATTTTTTGTTATTAAATGTTCAAAGTCTCTTAAAATCTCTTAAAATCTCTTTTAAAAGCACTTTTTTTAAGTGCTTAAAAATAAAAACCAAAGACAACCCTACATTTTTGTTTATTCACAAATTTGCTACCTAATCTAAGAGCTTCAATTTTCAGTTGTATCACTGATGTTGAGTCTCTTCATTTTGTAGCTACATTAATTGAAGCAATTGATGTTTAAACTAAATGATATGCAAATTAAATGGTATGATTCTCTAATTGCCTCATTGTGCTTATTGATTTATCCTATAGACCTTCTACAAGAAAATAGGTTGGACATGTAAAGTCATGATAATTCCTCCATTATTTCTTCTTCTGTCACTACATCTAGACAACTATATTAAACTGGTGGAGACAAGGAACAGACTTTTGTTTTGGTTTATCAGAGTATGAAAAATGAATATTTAAAATGTTTTCTTCACCTACTTGGAAGCTTTTAGTAAGGCAGAAAAGCACTCCTTTTAATGTAGTTAATAGTTTATCTGCAAATAACTATATTTCAAACCAAACTATTTTATAGTGAAGATATTCTTGTTATAAATTTAGGTTTTTGATGTAAGTCATAAGCACAGTTACAGGTACCAAGTCAACAAAAAATACACCAACAAAGATTTGTGTCATATTATGCTGCTGCAATTTGTTTCTGTAAAGTTCTCACCTTTACATTTCAAAATGGTTAGATCCTGAAATACTGGAATTCCTATGTAAACATCTAAATTCAATTATTCAGTTAATTTGTATTTAATTTCTGATTAATTCTGATTAATTCTTAGATCTGATTAATACAGAAAAAAGCATTGATTTGAAAGTTGAGCAATCTCATTTTCTTATTTTATCAGCTTAAATTTTTAGAAGAAAATTTCTGGAATTTAATCTTATTAAAAATGTCAAATAATAACATTTTCATAACTAAGTATTACAGAACTTATGAATATATTAAAGTAATTTCAAAGAGGTGTGACTCCATGTTTAGGATAATATAGTTTGTGGAGGAATAAAATAAAATTTACCTGTGCTTTTGACAAATGCAAAGGGAATAAAATATGTTTTTGATACTTATGCAATTAGCTTATATATTGCATATACAGAAGTCTCTAAACTTGGCTTATTTACCTCCTTTTCTCTTTTGCATTTCTTCCCTCATGTGTATATCACTGTTTTTATCAGTGTGTTAACCCACTGGACTTAGTCTAGACAAATGAAAATATATACTTTTCAGTATGACTATTTTTACTTCTGTACTGTTGCTACGAAGACTTATTCTGTACAGAGTAACTTCTTGCCATTAATCTTAACTAATGATAGCTGTTGTTATCCTCTTAATTCATTCTTTATACATTACACTGGCATTCTCAAAAAACATGCATATATATGTATATATGTATATATGTATATTAGTTTTTGAGTCTTTTCCCAAACAGTAGGATTTTGTTTTTATTGTTCATTCTGTGCTTTATTTGTGAAGTCTATCTTCTCTAGTACTTTTGGTTCTCCCAATGTAAGATTGATGTCCAGACTATGTTTATCTGGTTTTTAGTATGCACTTTATTTTGAAGGATCATTCATATACTTTTCTACATAAAATGTGGTACTTATCAAATTGTGGTAACACAGTATCCAGGAAAAAACATAAAACTCCCAGAATAATTTTTTTTTTCCTTTGAAAAGTTCTGGAATACTTATTTGAAGTGTTTCCATAGCACAGTGCATTCAGCAGGCCTGTTTTGAGCACTGATGATTTCACAGTTGAACTTCACCTTTTGGATAACTGAATATTGTTTAATGCAACACACAAAAATCTTTATTTCTAACAGTAGATTGCTATAAGAATGAGATTACAAACAAAGTTAACACCTCCAATAGATAGCAATGGGAAAATATTTTTGTCTTATACATGATGTTTTCCTTGTCAGCTGAAGAATGAGTAGATGCTATAACTGCAATGTGACACGTTTATCTGTAAATATCTTAGAAATCATCTTTCATTCTTTCGGTTACAATTTTTCCATATATCACTTTAAATCATCACATTTCCAATTTTCCATATTTCCATCATGTTTTAAATCCTATAATTACTTTCCATGAGACTTTTCTGCAGTATGCTTTTACTTCTAATAATATGCATCATTCAGAAACCAGCAAAAGAGAAGGTCAGTTTCATGCTTCAATGCTATAAAGTGGGAGTCTGTTATCATGAATGTTTCCAATGTCTTTTATGTGAAACATCTAAAAATGATAAAAGCTTCATACACACTGGAGAATGTACAGGTCAGAAGTGATAATGAAGCTTGATATCTTCTGTTAATGTTTTGTTTGGTAAAGGACTCACTGTACAGTATGCTTAATTAAAACAACTCACCAATTGCCAACTCTTTGTTTTCTATTCCCATAACTTTGTATTCTTTATAAAAATGTGCAGGAAAACTTCTTCATAAAACATCAGAGATGTGCAGTCTAATAAATCTTTTCTTTTTTGTCCTATCACAAGGAACACTTCTGGGAAGAGTCAGTCTCCCTCTTCTTTAAGAATACCTCCCCTGTGAGATTGTCAATAAGAAACCCTGAGCTTTTGCTTCTCCAAGCTGAATCTCAGCCTCTCCTTAAAAGACAGATGCTCAAAGTCCTTGGTCAACTTTGTGGACATTCACTGGACCTGTTCCAGTATGTTTCACATGTCTCTTTTGCTGAGGAGCCCAGAACTGGACCCAGCATTCCAGGTCTGACCTCTCCAGCAAGGGAGGTAATGTCGTATAATACTGTTTCATAAACCATGAATTATGGTTGATAGGTGATTACTACCACTAGTAGTAATCTACCACTATTTCTTAATAGAAATATTAAGAAATTAATTTCCAAATAATTAAGAAATTAATTTCTATTAAGAAATAGTGGTAGTAATAAAAATTACCAATAATAGAAAGTGATATTAATCTAATCTAACAGTAGACTAAGGCTATACAACATCTTCCTATTTAGAGTATATTTCATATATAACAATTTTAAATTTGAGAATCCAAGTCCAAAAATTGGGTAGCTCAGAAAGATTGATAAATGAAAAATCTGCACTGGTATATCCCTTTCTTTATTTAATTTTTCTATTTTTCTGCTATATCAAATTATATAGATATAATTTGTTGTTGGAGGTTCATTACTTTCCAAAAAAAGATTGTATGTTTATGGTAATGACTTCTATACTTCCTTTCTTCCTCCAATACTTTGATTCAATTTGCCTGATTTGGGGTATTTTTTTTTTCATTTGATCATGTTTTTGACCTGATTTTTCCCTTTAGTTTTCCATTGTATTTTAGATTTACAATGTATCTGTAATTTTTCTGGCATCATTTTCTCTTCTGATTGAATGTGCTCATATTCTCTGGATAGATGTGTTTATTGACTGCATTTTATGCAACATCTTGTATTCTAACTCTGCTGTTTTATTTTTAAGCTTATTATTATTATTTTAAACACATTATTAATAATCATATTATTTAAAATAAAAATATTAATAATTAATAATAATAATTTTATTTTAAAGAAAATTTGCTTCCTGGCTGACTTGCTGAGTTTGCTGCTGCCAAACATTGCAGTCTTGTTTTGTTCATCATTGGATTTTCTAAAACTACAATGTTGTGTTATTGTATTTACATCTCAGTATAAGGTTTTTGTTAGTAGTTTCTTGGATCATTTGCCAGGACCTTCATTCAAATAAATCTTTCATACTGAAGCCAATGTATTTTCAAAAATAACTTCATACATGCTGCTGAATCCACTTTAAAAGAGTGGATGAAAAAATTCATCAGTTTTTTATTACCAATATGCAACTAGTCAGTATCATTTATTTTATTTAATTATTTAAACATAACATATCCTTTATTTTTTTGTTGTTTGTCTGTTTGAAATTATGAGCAGTCTAACTGCTTTACCAGTACAAGAAGGGCAACAAAATAAGAGGATATAGTATTATGGGCAACAAGTAATTCTCCTGTCATAATCCATTACCTACTAAAATATGTGCTCTTCAAAGTTTTGTTGTTACTGCTGAAAATTTCACTAAAAGTTTTCAATGTTACCCTTTTAATGCATATACATATTTTCTTTTGCATGACTTCAAGTAATCTCCAGCTTGTCACTGGGTAATAGTCAGTATACGGGCATTCAATAACTTTTTTTTTTTTTTTTTTTAATCCATGAATGAAAATAGCGGTTTAAAATTTTAATATTACAATATTACTTTTTGTTCGTTTGTTTGCTTGTTTGTTTAGTTAGTAAGACATCAAGAATGCAATAGCTTGAGTTAATATAGTACATTAAAACTGATAATCCAGTCATTCCGCTAAACCAGTCTTTTGTGATCAGCAGATTTTTGTGTATGCCATGCAACACAAGCTGTTCATATTGGAGAAGTATGGAGATGTCTGAGCTTTGTTTCATATTGTCCAGATGTCCTCCCCTGTGTTGCTATGCCATATTAGAACTTCAAAAGGCTAATTTCTCTGCTTCTTTCTCACAGGAGGCAATGGTAGTGTGATTAACTTTTTTTGTATATAATTAAGAGAAAAATAAAATGTTAAATTTCTTTGGTACTTATAAGATACTTACTTATAAGATACTTATAAATTCGAATACTCTGAAGTTTACTTTAATCTTTTCTCATTGGAAAAAAAAAAATTAATAACTGGACATTTCTTGCATTTATTGCATACTCTTAAATTAGAACTGTGATGAGTTGTTACCAAAAGGAAGTTCATATATCTATGAGGTTTAAAGAATGGTTTTCTTAACTGTTAGTGACTTGAGTTCTAGTGAGTCATTTGCTGAAAAGGTGTGCTGTGTCCAGCTCAACTGAGAATTAAGTAGTCTTCCTGTCCTGCTGTTCAATATGCCTGTCTATGAGGTATAATCTCAGGCTGCAGAAAGAAGTGTTGTAGCTCTCAGCGGACTCCATACCTCTAGGAGGCTTAGTACTAAATTGATGCATTAAGGACATGCAGGTTTAGTCAATGAGCACGTACAGGATTTTTGGCTACCAGCAACAAAATACAGTTGAATTGTTTTCCCCACTTTTCTGATTTTTTATTTCCATGCTTTCAATTAATAACTATATAATGAATGTAGATAAACTCAAACAGAATGAAGACTGGATCCTGAATCATTCATCTACTGTTATGGAAAAATGCATGCAGAAGTCTCTCCTTGGGTAAGATGATATGCTTAGATATATATGCTTCAGTTAAGTATTGGAGAGATTTCATAATAATTAGAAATTATAATAATAATTCATAATAATTAGTAATTCACTAATAATTACAAGCTGCAGTAAATAGTCTCCTTTTAAACCAAGAACTTCCTTCTATAATACATTAATATTATAGAGGGAAGAAATTGAATCTGTGAAATATGCAGTTTTTGCAGATTATTTAGGTAGAACTGGTGAAACTGCAACCAATGTGATGCCTGTAATACCTAGTTGGTGTGATGTCATCTGTTGATCTTACAAGGACATTCTAATTTCACTGCAGTTTCTGCTAGGATGTGGTATTTCCCTTCTGATGTGAAATGGCAATTGAACCTGAAGTAAAAAAGCCAAGTACCTGTCTCTTGGAATGATAAATAAGATAATTAAGGCACTCCCAGCACTAGAATATAAATAGCAACTTTTGATTTCTTTAGTAAGTACCTGTGCAAATGGCTCTGTGTTTCTAAGGGTTAATAAGAAAACTGGTCTAAAACTGGAAAAAAAAAAAAAAAGTCTTTAATTTGTCTTTAATTTTGTCTTTAATTGTTAATCTAGAATGCAGATGTTTTGACAAACATTGAAGTGGGCTGATTTGCCAGAGACAGCTGATGAAACTTCCAGATAACCATGGAATGACTGTTATAAGTTCACTTTTAAAAACCTTCCTCCCTAAAATCTAAAACCAAATAATATTTCCAGTAAAGCATTTTAAGAGTAACTGAGTCCTACATGTTACTTTAATTATAAAATAATCACTTTAATTCTGTAACCAACCTGAAGGCTTATAGAAGCCCTCTCTCCCTCTCTCTCTGGGCTTAATACAGGGAGAAAAAGTGCTCTTTCTTATTTAATTAGTAGGTGCATTATTATTATTTATTAATAATTATTTATTATTATTATCATCATCATCATCATCATCATCATCATTTATTATTTATGCAGATCTGTTGGACTTTCCAAATTGTAGCCCTGCAAATAGCTGTGCACTGTGATTTTATTCACATTCTGTCTTTTTGCAGTAAGTTATTATTGTGTTTTTTGGCTGGCTATGTTAAATCCAATGACTTTCACTATATAAATACGAGCAGGAGCACAGGAGGAAAGAGAATAGGAGATTGTTGCATAAGACAGAGAAGATATAATGAGCTACAGATGCAATCATCCTGTGCCCAGGATCCATAAGATGCATAACATTTCCTGTGATAAAGGTCTTCCGCCCTCATTGCCTTATGGCTAGAGTGAAAGCTCTTTCACTCTGGACTTTCAGGCTACTATGCGAGTAAATTAAAGGGTCTTGTTGAACCTTCCTGGCCTAAGTAATTTCTATTGGTATGTTGTTCCTAATATGGCCTATATGAACTTTTACAGACAGTTGTTTAGCCATCTGTAGGAGCTGATGTGTGCTACCCTGGTTTATTTATTTATTTATTTTTATTTATTTTCCTTCCACCTCAATTTCATTGCTACTTGTATATTTCTTATGTTACTTTTTCTCTTATCTCCTCTCCTTACTTCATATCTCATCCAGTATATGCTGCCCCAGTCCATTTCCATGTTCATTGTCTCTCAATAATTTATTGTCTTTGAAGCACCTTCAGAATATGAATAAACATGAACTAACGTGATATTTGGTGTTCTAACACCAAATATTTACATGTAGTATCTCATCCTTCACCTTGTGCTAAACTCTATGCAGAAAGTATGATCCATGTTTGCATAATGGGACTTCAGTCTTTTCTGAAGGCACTCCTGGAATGAATGTAATCATATAGTGAATCACGGTTATATGCTAATTATTCAGAACAGTAATAAAGGTGCTTTTTGCAAGTCCAGGTTCAATCAGTCCTTGGATTTGTTTAAATATAGTAAGCATTATAAAAACTGTAAAGTGTTCCTAATTTGCATTTCAGAACTGTGCAAAAGCATAACGATGGGCTTTTAGAAGTGCAAATTTTTTTAGTGTCTTTCTTTATCAAGGGATGTTCTTGGATTATAGATTCAAACTTGATTCACCAAAGGAGTGACATCGAATTTAGAGCAATTTACATCCTTACGTAAGTCTTAAACTATATGAAAAAAGAAAAAGTAGTGTTTTATTTATTTATTTATTTATTGGACACCATTCATACAATATTACAAAACCTATTTTGTCATCCAGTTTTTCAAGCTACAAACCAATCTTTTAATTCTATGTAATCTACATAATCTATGGCAACATATGTATTATGAGTAGACATTATTATGAGTAGTCATACGCTGCTGTCTTTTAGTATTATTAACATTTATTAACATTGCCCATCTATCTATTTATTTATTTATTAAGGCTCAATCGAAATCTCTCCTGACCAAAATGTTTTCCTGAAAAAAAAAAAAAAGATTATCACAAATGATGACAGCAAAAAATATTGCAGACTTAATCAGACTGGAAAAAATGTAGAAACACTAAGGAAACTGAGGAAAGTTGTGGTACCTTGGAAAAGCTTGATTCAGACAATAATTTTATTAGTTGACAGGAGTTCAGACAGGGACATTTATGTATAGAAATTCTGTGTTACACCTAGAATTTAAACGGTTTTTGAATGAAATATTCTTGTCAGCAGTCTTGGCTGATGATATATATATATATATATATATATATATATTTTTTTTTTTACCTGAATTAGAAGGTTTTTATTGTTATAATTGTTGTTGTTGTTATTATTATTATTATTATTATCTGTCTTCTGTTGTCTTTCTTTCCCCTTTATCTTTTTAGCCTAAAGATTAAAACTATCTTGAAGGGCCATAACATTTTTATTCTTGATATTCTATAACCCAACCTCAGTGTAATTGAACTAGCATGTTGAAGTCAAGCACATATTATATAGGGAATAAAGACTCCAAAGTCTTTAAGACTCCAAAGTTGATGTAACCAGAGTTTTCATTTATGTGTTACATACTGATGAGACAGGTGGAGTATAAGGAAATAATGTGCATTAACTTCATGTTAACAATGTGTTAACTTTGCTTTCTCTATCTATGCTTGTTGAAGACAGTATTGTCTATTATCTATGCTTGTTGAAGACAGTATTGTAGAATGACATCCAACTTTTCATACATTTTGTGGCTCTTAATGATATAAAATGAATTAAAATTACATTTTTTGAGAGAACATAGAAGATGGCAATATAATATTACCATGGGAAGGGAAAGGGGTGTTGGAACTAGATGATCTTTAAGGTCCCTTACAACCCAAGTCATTCTATGATTGTAGAATATGATATTCCATAGATTATTTTTATAGGTAACACTTCCGTTCTTGTGCCATTTCTCCTAAGAAAGTTGGTTGATGAAATGTACCCTCTGAGGGGAGTTCAGTTTTGTTGCATTTGTTACATGGTTTGGTATCAGTATTCTATTTCTAAGTATATTTCATTACTATACACACATGAGTGTTCACCTGTCAAAAATATGGTGGAAGAAGATCTTGTGGCTGCTCAGCATGTTAGCAACTGCTTTTCAGATGGTTCTAGGTAATTTAAAGACTAGGTAACTTCTGCATTTTTGTTTGTTTGTTTGCTTGCTTGCTTGCTTGTTTTTGTTAGTTTGTCCCCTTCAATGGTTCTCAGCTAGAGGAGATCTATGGCATTAATGAATATTAGAAATTATTACAAGAAAGGATGAGCAACAGACATCTCTGTCATCCTTTTTACATAATTTCTCAGGATAATAGATGCTTTAGATTGCATAATCATCTAATATTGTATGTAGGAATCAATTAACATATTTGCAGATTTTGTGGATTTGATTTTAACTTTGGAAATAATCTTTTTTTGGTTGATGAGTACAAGGATACTTGTATGTTCACATTTCTATAATTGAATCAATATTAATATGAGGATTCAATAAGTTCAGCTGAAAAGTTGTACACAATTTTATTTCAACATTAGATATAGAGAAGAGTTCGAAGGATAACAATATATTCAAGATGTCTGTAGCACAAATTTAAGACATCTTTTTTAATGATCTTTTCTAGTTGATACTATTTTGACTAGGACTGTTGCTAGCAGAGAATTTGTTTGCTGTGTAGAATCCTACATATGGGATGTTTAAACTTGTTCTTCACTGCTTCTGCCTTTTTTTTTTTTTTTAAATATATATATTTTTTTCTTCCTTGCCATTTTATTTGCCAAAGTGTCTGCTATGAAATTAATACCTCCTGTTGTTGCTTGAACTAAAGTGTAACATTGGTTTAGATGGCTGTTCATCAATATTTTATTATAAATCACTAAAAAAGGGTCATAGGAATTGAAAACAACCTTGTTTTTATAAGAAAAGGAATACTTATATCTGGATATATATCAGCTTGATATGGACAGATTCAGTATTGTAATGGAACTTATTAGGAAATTAGCTAATTAGGAAATATTATTCATTTTTATTTTAGCAAATTAGCATGGTTTTTGACTTTTTTATAAATGTCATTATATAAAAACATAATTAGTGATCTGAATACAGACTAATTATTTTAATTGAAATCCTCTTTCAGCCAGAAGTCCTTGTCTTGAGCAGAGAAACTGAATCAAACAGAGCATATCTTCACCAAGCACAGCACAACCTTAACAGAATTCTCCACATCTGTAACACAATAGAATAACAAGAAGGGACTGATATCAGATCTCCATTTGGATGACATTTACAATTTGAAAACCTTGGCTGCTTAGAGAGTTTAAACAGTTTAAGAGTTTTAAAGTGTAATAGAAAATTAGTTTTCAGAATTTGTCAGCTGTCTTGCATCTCTGACCAAGAGATGATGGTTTGAGTACAGTGTAATAGGACAGGAAAGAGAGCAGTACTTCTTCCTCTAGAACCTGACTCATTTGACATCTAGGTGTGTAACAGTGTCCATAATTCTTTATTAAAAATGAAATGGATTGTTCTCTCTTCCTTTCACTTCTTTTACATACCAGAAATGTATAAAATTTTAGACAGAGAGAGTAGAATTATAATAGTATTTGTAGTTGAGTGCACGCTGATGACCAAGTATAGCCTTTAAGTTGGTTATTGTGATAGATGAAATGCATTTTGATACAGAGAAGCAGCAGAACAATCTACCTCTTAAAGGAGAAGGGTATTTTATGACATACATATGAAATACAATGATAGATCCATCTTCTTTCACATTCTTATTGTCTACTACAGTACACATCCAAGCTGTTCTTCTTCAGTTTGAAAATAAATCCTAAGAGAAGATCCTCTTTGTGAGTCACTCCTTGAACTTGCAGTCTTGAGTACTAACCATCTATCTACAAATGGTAATGTACATGATTGCTTTTATAGAAATATGTGTGCAACATGCTACAAATAAATTCACTTCATTGCGGTTATAGCCCCTGTCTTAATAGACTTTTTACTTCTTTCCTCTCATTAATTGCAAGAATGGGATATATTTAATAAATGTTTTGACTTATTTATCTTTGTGCTTTTTTCTTGGACTTCCAAGAATCCATATCTAGAGAATCACTGGGGCAGAATAGTGAATAACATAATTCAGAGGAAGGAGTCAAACTAGATGTCAGTGAGACTATTGCTTGAATAAGGGCAGAAATGACACACGTTTCAGTGATAAACAAATATATCTTTGGAAATATATATTTGGAAAGGGTGATATATTTGCTCTATGTTATTTTCTTCCGATTACAGAACAATATACTTCTAAGAACAAGTCTTTGTTAGACTTGCAGTTTAATTAGTATTTACTGATGTAACAATCCAGGTGGTAGAAATATGAACCTGGATATTTTACCTTCTGAAGTTTGGTTTGAGTTTGTCCTACTGATTGTTTCAATACTGTTTCAATAATTATTATTAATAATAATAAATCTCAGAATATTCTTCAGCCACTCCTAACGAATGAATGTTACTCTATTGCAGTTACTTTCATGATAGCAAGATACTTCTTTCACCTTTTATAATGCAAGTAATTACTTCTCAGTAGTAGAAAAATGTATTTTTATGAAAAAAATACTTTTTTACTTGGATCAGAAGTAGTTGGTTCTGTCATTAATCTCAAGAGAATACTTCAGCAATGCTTTATCTTTTAGAATTGTGTAGTTCTACTTCAGTTCTTCCAACTCTTGCCATTCTGGCATATATCAAATATACACTGTTTTAAAGACTCCTTAATTCACAGTGTAACAACTAGTACTCCCAGAATAAATAAAATAATATTTAATGGATTTGTTTATTGTTAATATTGGTGCAAGCTCAATTTGAGAGATGCAATTGTGAATCTTTGCAGAAATAAGAAAATAAAATTACCCAGAAGGTCTCATTAGAACATATTGTTCCTAAACAAAGAAATGTCAAAATTATTAAATTGTAATTTGCAAAAAGAGCATTTCAGAGAAAATAAATGCCTGCTGAAGGGACAGACTTGATAGATAAGCATTATATTTTTTGATTTCACTGCTGCAGAAAAAAAGTGAGAAACAGTCATTTCAAAACAAGAAAAGTTTTCACTCAAAAGCTGAATTTAAATGACTAAAATGTAGTAGCTTATATGGAAAGAATGGAAAGAACTTTACTGTAGTAAGGACCTTTTTTTTTTTTTCAAAGTTGTTTAAAACTCTTACACACATGAAAGAAAGCATAAGTAAAAAAAAAAAAATTGGGGAGATGGATTTTAAAATGTTAAAATAATAGTGTTAAACAGCTGTCTGTTTGATAGTTGTATAGATATATAATGAAACTGATATTGAAATCTCAATGAACACCTTAGATTGAATTTTGGGAATTCAAAGATTTTTTACTTATTTATTTTTGATTGTGTGTTTACATCAAACTCATCATGAAGATTTTGACTGTAATGATGACTCCTAGGCACTACATGAATGTGCAAATGATAAGACATTATATTTTGAGTTTAATGGGTAGTTTTTCTAGAGCGTTGTAATTCTGAATCAGCTCCAGATGATTGACTGAAATCCTATGCAATAAAATGTAGTAGGGAGATATTACTATTGTTATTATATGAGTTATAGAGTATGATTCTGGCACTTTCTACTTTTTAAAATCTCTTATAACTTCCTTTTCACCTCAAAATTACCATTGTGCTAAATAAATGACTTTTAGAGATTCTTAATTTTCGGGTGCTTATAGTATATCTCTCTGTATGTTCAATGAATGCTGACAATTTCTACATTTGATTTCATACAAGAAGCTATGCGTATTGTAGCATTACATACCAGTTCTGAACTGCACAATAGTTTTTAACTTTTTATGGTATGTTATTTCTGACAGTCCTTGAAAGCTACCATCATTCATTTACTAGTAAGCTCTACAAACATGGTACTGTGGTCAGTGAAAAGGTTTATTTTTAGCACAGTCATCAACGTAGTTTTGGTGTGTGACAACTAAATTACTATTATTCTAGATGACCACCAGGCATAGTTTGGGACATCCACAAGTCAGGACAAGATAAAACCACCTTGTTTTGAAGTGGAAAATTTGCCTTAACACTGGAAAATAGGTCTTAGCCAAAGCTATTTGCTTGTGTGGATGTAGCTTTTGATGTTACTGTTCCAGTGTATATGTCTGTTTTTGTATGTGTCTTTGAAACAAAATAATGAAACCATGACCTATCTGAAATCAGGAAAATAAGGTCACAAAATATTCTGTTGTCTTTGAGTATATTTCTTTAACAGCATGACAGAATGCATTGTCTCTTTTGTTAAAGTTATCTTTTGTTTTTGGACAAATAATTTCAACTTCATTACATTAATATATACCAGAACTCAGGGGATTTAGACCTTCTGCCCGGTGTTTTTTTTATTGTTCTTGCTTTTGTATTTTTGATGTTTGTTTGTTTGTTTGCTTGTTTGTTTTGTCATGTTAAGGGACTGATTGTGCCATGCTGGGCAATGGCAGAGCTGCATGAGTGTAGGAGCAAAGCTAAAGGTAGTGCTGCAGCTCCTCTGCATAATACAAATTAAAATACACTCTTTGTATCTAAGCAACAATACTACATGATAGTGAAGGAGGACCTCATCTCTTATGTCTAACTTCCTTCAACGCAAATGAACCCCTGGAGGCATTTAAACACTTGTTTGTACCCAGGTGTTGCCATATTGCTAAGTTTCAAATATAGTGCCTTATTTGCTTAGTTTAACACATTCTCCAAACAATCACAAGATAATTGAATTATCTCAATAAATCTCAATAAATGATAGCGTTCTCATCAGCTGTTTAGGATAATACTGTGTTAATCCCTACTTCAGTCAAAACAGTTGGGACTTCTGAAGTTAGTGCAGAAATCACGACAAACAGAATCATAGAATATCCAGAGTTGGAAGGGACCCATAAGGATCATCAAGTCCAACTCTTGGCACCACAAAATTTACAAAATCTACCCAAAAATTCAGACCATGTGACTAAGTGCACTGTCCAAATGCTTCTTAAACTCCGACAGACTTGGTGCAATGATTTCTTCCCTGGGAAGCCTGTTCCAGTGTGCAACAGTGGAGAACCTCTTTCTGATGTCTAGCCTGAAACTCCCCTGCTTCAGCTTGACGCCATTCCTGGGTCCTATCAATGGTGACTAAAGAGTATCAGGTATGGTTACTGTCAATCTACTGAGGGCTAAAACTAATTCATTCGGAAGGATGGAGACAACCCTTAAAACTCTTCAGATGTGGATAGACTAATATGGTGGATTTTTCCCCAACATTACTGCCTTACATTTAGAAAAAATATTGAGATTTCTTCAAGAAAAGCAATAAAACCTTACTATTGAGGATGATAAGTCATCTTTTTGATATTTTTCATTATTTAAAAATATTTAAGAGCAAGAAAATGGTTCATCAGTGCATCTTCTAATCAACACTCACTGTTCCTTTTACTGCTTGAAATGATGGAAATGTTGTTCTTTATAATGTAGGCATCATGGAATGGAATTAGAACTGTTTGAAATAGGCTAGCAATATTGCCATGGATTCATAAACATGTTTCTTGAAAAAATGAAATGGAAATTGCGATGTAATAACTGTAAACTGAGAGAGCAAGCACATGTTTTATATGGATCTGTGCACTGACAAAATGCTCTTTGAGATTAAAATGTTTTTAATCTCAAAAAGCTGTAGTCATTGTGATCTTCCATGTTGATTTTTCAAGTTAGGAAAAGAACTACTTTGGAAACCAAATTTTGCTTTACAACTCTGAGTTCCTTTTAGATTAATAGGAGACTGAAAATTAGTGAAGCCAGAACTAATTTTTCTCTATGAGGAAAGACAAAGACTTACCGGCACAATCAGCGAAAAAAAGCTGCTATTCACAAACTTCTTATCTTTTCTTTGTGTCCTGGATATAATCAAAGGTTCATATGAAAATGTAATTCAGAGCATGAACAGATATTTAGCATTTTTGTTCTTTCAGAAACAAATTTTGATAGGTGCAGGGCACAAAAATATCCTATTGGATTTGTTCAACAGCATGGTTACCTAGTCTGTCAAGGACAACTTTTACCAATACCCAGAATGTAGATTGGTCCATTTTTATTTCTTTTTCTCTTTACTATCTGAAGAATAACTTGCTGCAATAACACTCGCTAAACAAGTAATTACATTCAGTGCTATGCTCTTGAAGTTAGAAAGGTGTCTGCATCCCAACCACAGTCTGACATGAGAACAAGCTAAGCAGCAGATGTCTTATTTGTATACCCATATCCCCATCAACAAGTTGCATGTAATACTGTTAATTGAAGCACAACTCTGTAATTTTCAAAGAGCTAATGGATCAGTCTTGACAAGCTATATAATCAAGAATAAAAGCAAGATCTATAAGACATACTAATCTTTCTTTCATTTTTCTACCATAACGATATCTCTTGGGAGAGCAGCAGCCATGAAAGATAAGCAGTGCAGAAGTCAGTTTGCTTTCTGTGGTTGCTGAGCCAGTCTGAACACCTGCTCTGCTCTTGTGTAATTTCTCTGCACAGAGCTTCAAATAGAGTTTAATGATCCCCCGCAGCATTTGTAATGAAAACAGAATAAAAGCTCCATACAGAGGAAATAAATGCATCTCTTGAGTTTTGAGTGTTGACTTGAGAAACAGAAGAAAACATGTTTCTTCAATATTAACTAAGACTTTCACACTGAACTCGAGGTAGTCAATTGTTCTTCAGTTCTGTGGCCAAACAAGAAATAAGGAAAGATTGTTATTGTTTTGCTCAAACTGGCAAAGGAAATCTGGTTCAAGAATGAATAACAACTACAACAAAACAATCAAACAAGAAAAATCTTTTTTTTTCAGGAGTGTATTTGGCAAAAAGACTACACTGTGCTCTTTCATATGTGACCCTTGTATAGGTTATCTGGGCTTCGTCTCTGAGCCAAAGTGACAATACCCAGTCTTACAAAACAGGTAACTCCTGATCTGAAGAGTCTAAAAATGATTGCTAGCACAGACAGGGTGATCTCCTTATCTTGTGTCTGGTTGTCCACCTGTGTAAAATTGAATGATTCTGCTGATTTCAGTAGAGTAATGCCATTCACAGTATTGAGACCCTGTGCGTTATTTGCACTGTCAGTTAGTACTTGAGATCAGTTCAAAGTTTTTGAGCCTGATGTTTACTTCAATATAACTTGAAAATTGATTTTACTTATTTATTTATTTTCCCCACATTTGATGGCCTTGAACAGCTAGGGAAAACTTCTCAACTTATCAGTTTGGGGTAAGAGATAATTTCTGCAGTGTGATAATTCTCTTCAAAATAATTTTAGCTTGTAGGGTTTGACTGTCCTGGTTTTGAATCACAAAACACTTGCCAAGGTATCTTATAAATATTTAAATTGTTGATTAAATTGATGAGCTTTTTAAGGTGACACCTGTTCACCAGCACCTGAAACAAACAAAGAAACAAACAAACACACACACAAACAAAAACAAAGAAAGAAAAAAAGTGATTTAATTCATAGTAGAAAACAAAGTTGTTCTAAATCTCTGCTAACTATCGTAATACGTATTTCAAATCCCATTAATTAAATGTGTTCAATAAAACCAATTTGCACTGCTGGAGTTTTTGCTAGTCTATCTTAAATGTCATACAACCACTTACAGAAGAGTTCTCAGGGCTTTTAGTGTTGCTGCAGTACACGGGCTGCGAGGGGTATTGTGGAAAGACATTGCCTTACCACAGTGCCATCTGCTTGAAAGTGCTGGGGGTAATGCTGAATACTTTCCTGAGTTTCATGCCATAAAAACAGTGAATAGGAGCTCATTAGCCTACAGCAGTTTCCATTGTAATCACACTACATTCATGCAGAGAAAATTGCCTGCCTGAACAGTAAGTCCTTCATAGTGTTTAACACTGGTTGGATTCTTACTGCCATTTCTGCAACATGGATCTCTTCAGCTGTTTTCTAAAAAGGAGGAAGTTATTGTTGATTTTCTACTCAACATTCTTCAATGTCTAATGGGAGTTAACACTTTAGAGAAATGGTCTAAAATGGAGAACAGTTTCATTATCAAAAATTTGATTCTCTGAAATAATTTTCCTAGAAGAAAAAATTAATTACCTTGGTAAACAAAACAAAACAAAACAAAACAAACAAACAAACAAACAAACAAAAACAGTAGTTCAGATATCAAATAAATAAGCTCAAATCATGCAAAGTGGAATTAAGTAGATTACAAGCCCTGTGAAATATTCCTCCACTATTATTCTCTTTTTGCAAATTGAATAATTCTTGTAATTTAAAAGGTTGTTGGACTCTGATAATTTCAATTAAAAAAAAAAAAAAAAAAGAGAGAAGCAAACTATGCTCTACAATATCTGAGTTCCATCATGATGGAGTCTAAACATAAATGATGAATGGACTGAACCATCTATGTCTTAAATCTATATCCACTGTTATTCATAGAGCTGTTCTGATTTCTTCTAGTTACAAGATTCAGTCAGAAGTATGTCGCTGCTTGTATAAGGTTAGGTTGGATAGTTACCCCAATCTACTGCCCTACTAACAGTAAATATGGACCAACAGTAGGCCTATGTTTTTGGTGGGAAAAACACTTAGAGATTCCTCAATACGTTAAGATTGCTTTGTAAGTATAAAGTTTTTGTTTCACCTCAGCAATATGGTTAACTTCAAAGCCCAATTTCAGGCATTTTTAAATTGTATTTGAAAGCAAACTTCTGTTAGTGGTTATTTAGGTGTAATTCTTGCTGCTAACAAATGGTTTTACTTGTTAATTTCATATTCTTTTTAAAGGAAAATGTCTGTAGCCATCAATTAAACAAGCTTCATCTGAGTTGCTGTTGCAGAATCTTAAAGATAAAGAACATCTCATAATTCCGAAGCACTCATTCCCCATCCTATTTATTTTAACAGGTATGCTGCTTTTTACAGCAGCATTCTGTATAACTGAATTATTCATAGCCCCAATTAGCTTAATTATGCTATAAAAAATTTTTGGTTGTGGGTTAGGATGAAACAATCTACAAATACTTATACATTTACACATAAGTGTACAATTTTCTGTAATGCTTAAACACCTTTCTAATCTCTAATCTACCTTCTGTGGTGGTTTTACTTAGGTGGGCAGCCGAGCTCCACCACAACTGCTCTCACGCCCCCTCCTCTAAGATGATGGGGAGAAAATACAATGAAAAGGGCTCAAGGGTTGAGATAAGGACAGGGAGATCACACAGTAATTACTGTGATGGGCAAAACAGACTCAGCATAGGGAGATAGTAAGATTTATTGCTTATTACTAACAAGCTAGAGAAGTGAGAAACAAAGGAAAGAAATTGAAAGTACCTTCCCCCCCATCCACCCTCTTCCACCTCCTCCCCCCGAGCGGTGCAGGGGAACAGAGGAATGGGGGTTATGGTCAGTCTGTAGCACTTCGTTGCCTCTCCTTCTCGGTCACTCTCGTATCCTGTGTCCTGGGGTCCCTCCCAGGGGATACAGTCCTTGGTGATCTGGCATGGGCTTCCCACAGGCAGCAGCTCTTCAAGAACTGCTCCAAATATGGGTCCATACCACGGGGTCTATCCCTCAGGAGAAAACTGCTACAATCTGGGTCCCCCACGGGCAGCAGCTCCTGCCAGATCACCAGCTCCTGCGTGGTCTCCTCTCCATGGGCTACATGTCCAGCTCAGAATCTGCTCCCACAGGGGTCTTCCTCAGGCCACAGCCTCTGTCAGTGCAGGTCCACCTGCTCCACTGTGGCCTCCTCCATGGGCTGCAGCACGGAACCCTGCTCCTCCATGGTACTCCATGGGCTGCAGGGGGACAGCCTGCTTCACCATGGTCCTTACCACAGACCTCAGGGGACTTCTGCTCCGGCGCCTGGAGCACCTCTCCCCCTCCTTCTTCACAGACATTGGCGCCTGCAAGGCTGTTTCTCACTCCTCTCACTCTCAGAGCTGCTGTGTGGTGCAGCGTTTTTCCCCTGTCTTAAATATGTTCTCAGGGAGGTGCAAAACAACATCGCTTATCTGCTCAGCTCTGGTCAGCAGCAGGACCCTTACCTAATATGCAGCAGCTTCTGGATTCTTCTCACAGAAGCCACCTCTATAGCCCTCTGCTACCAAACCCTTGCCACGTAAACCCACTACACCATTAAACCTGTTAATTGCCATGGTCATCATTTGTAGGCATACCTATTAATCTTGATAATATGATAGAGGGGGGATGTGGTTTTTAATTGCCATATAATTCAGGAAACAAGCATAATCTCATGAAAAATAAAAAATAACAATTTAAAAAGTCAAGGTCTTAATTAGAAAGTTCTTATGGACTGAAATGTGATTTAAGTGTGACCAAGAGAAAAACTGAAGATTTCAGAGAACATATTTTAAATGTTGAGAGTTTTCCTGGTATAGATTTAATACAACATACCCTTTTCAGTTATTCAAGAATTGCCATATGCCAAATTATTTCTTATTTGGTGGTATTCCAGTGGGCTTTCTAGGGAAGTCTGTGGAATAGATACATTCAGACAGAATTATGTATAAAATATTTCTTATATAATTCTCACAATTATGATCTCTGATGAAATGAGCAAGTGTCATACCAAGAATACAGAGGGCTACTGCACCCCACAAAGCACTGTAGACTGCGTCTTTTGTTTCCAGTCATCACAACTCATGTTAGGTCTCTGCCATTACTTCAGTTTCATGCTCATTTTTGAAATATTGTTTCTTCATCAATAAGATTGCAAGTTATACTCTCCACACTGATTTTTGTTTTTATCATAGTGTACTCAGTAGGATTTTTCTTCATTATTATTATTTTATTCCTGTCTAGCTCTCAATATATTTATCTGCAAAAAATTATGTTGAAAATATATTGCATTTTTTTCTTATACATCCGTATTTCAGAATGCTGTTCACTTTAAAATACCCATTTTCTTGTTTTTATTTTGTCCATCAAATTCATTTATTATCTTCGAAGTGGAAAAGTGATCTTTTTACTTAACTCTCTTCATATCTTATTCTTTCCAAGCACCCTTCTACATTTTTTTTTTTTAATATTTGTCTTGTTTTCAAGAACAAAACAAGTTATTTCATAGATAGAAAACTGAAATCTTTTTCTGCCTTTAGCAAGGAATTAGTTTTACACATCCATCTCTAAATTGAATTAGCTTGCAGATGGTCCTCAGTGCTTTAGATAGATTAAAACCTCTGAGTTCAGAGTACTGAATGACCTCAGCATCTTTTTTTTTTTTTTATTCTCTTTTTTAAAAACAATTTATTTATCTGTTCTGATATCCAGGGTTTTATCCATAAAGCTTTTAAACTTATTAGGAAACTGCCATCTGGAACAGTATATTAGCAAACCTTCTCAAAGAAATCTGTTACAATTTTAACTTGTGTTTGTTTAGATATGTGTGCTTAAAATATATATTTATTTATTTATTTTCAACAGGGTTTAGAAGCTATCCTTTTTTTTTTTTTTTTTGGTCCCTTTCAGCTATGACTTTCTATTTCTAACATTACAAATTTTTCCCATTTTTCTTTGCTTCATTTTCACGTTTGTTTAACTGACCTGAAATAATCTGATAATTAATACGTTATTTAAAGCAGAAATTGGCCTTTCAGACACATATGCCTCTGAAGAGACTCTTTACTCTTAGGCTTTAGGATAAGGCTGACATTCCTCAAGCATGTGAGATTCACTCATCACATGTACTAGGTGCCTATGCAGAAGTCAAAAAGACAAAAAAGATCAAGGCACCTTTTCAGCCGAACAGGACTTGAATTCATTTATTTATTTCCTATATATTCTGCTACCTATTTCCTTTAACTGGCTATTCAGAAGCCTTTTCAAACAACACTTTTTGATAGGTACATTTATTTGTTTATTTGGAAGAAAGAAAGATTTCATTTTACTATTTTTGGTGGATGCAGAAGTAATCACAAAATACATATTTCTGTATACAGACTAGATAGTGGGATCAAGCATATGAGCTTTGTTTTTTGTAAACTGAATTCAAAGCTTGGATTATCTGATCTCCTGGGAAAGCTTATGATCTATAAATAAGTCTAATGTCTAAGCTCTACTAAATGAATAAAACTATAATGCTAATAAAAATAATATCTTAGTTTTCAGTTCATCCAAAAATTATACTGGAGCTTATATTTTTGATGGAAGAGAAAAAAAAAATACATACAGAATCAGTTTGATATCTCTTGCTTTTAAATGACTTTAACATTTAATTTACACACTTTTAAAGAGCTTCTGCTATGGTATTGACAATAACATTGACGTTGAGCTAATGTCCATTTATTCTAGAGGTTAAAAAAAGTTCAAACTCACCATTAATTTAGAACACCTCATTCAATAACATTTTTTCCAGTTAAGTATGATTATTTATGTGTAGTGCTTTTCTGGGAAGACCTATTTTTTACTAGAGACTTCACTGAGCTCAAGTACAATTAATTTAGTACTGCAGGCTTTACTTGAGTAAGATATATGTAGCCCAATGTCCACTAGATATGAACTGAGAGAACAGAATCTATTTTGTTCAGAAGTATTAGGATTGTGTCTAGAAATATTAGAAACAGATCTACAAACCCTCTCCTATGTCAATGGGTAGTATTCCCTAGAAGAGAGTAAAATACAGAAGTTGCCCATTTAAGAAGTTGCTTATAAGAGTGCATTCTCAGTAGTGGCATATTCATACATAACACCAACTTGATCTATTTAGGTACTCAGTGCCTTCAGAAAATGTATGCCTTTGAGAGAAGTGTACTAGAGATGAGGTATGAAAAGTTTGTCTTGAGTAACCTATGAAGATGTCGCTTCCAAACTGTTTGAAAACAGTTCCTCTAGCTGGGGGCTCCAGTTTGCTTTTCAAACAGGTGTTGACTGCTGGTAAACTCAGCTGAGCACCAACCATACAATGACTCCCATCTGATACACAAGCACATTTCTTATCTGCAGTAAACAAGTAAGGAAAGAAAAAGCGGGGGATATATCCCTTTGGATATAGTACGGACAAAGCAATATGTGGGAGAATGCATGACCTAGAAGCTAATTTTTATGTTCATATTTGCGATGTATGTTCCTATTCATATGCTTTATACTCAGCACTGCTCAAGGTATGCAGCTAAAAGCAAAGAGAACAATTTGTATGTCTTTTAGGAAGTCTTTAGATATCTTACTATATCTGTGACCTCATTCCATGTCCTGCAGTATGCAGTCTTCAAATAGATAAGTTCTGCTATCGCCAAAGGGCCCTCTATTGTATTTTTGCTGGTAGATGCATTGTAGATATATCCTACATATTTTCAGAATTCCCAAAGTAATACAGTTAGATACACATCTTAACCTGCAGATTGTTATGAATATCACTAAATATATTTTCTTAGATGTTATTTACTTTCTATTTCAATAAGACAACTTATCTGTTTGTGGGTCTCTACAAGAAAAACAAAATAGTGAAATATAAAATTTGCATGGGTATTTTAAATCAATATTATATTAAATAGATACCACATATATTTTGAGATATCTGGGGTGATATTAATAAATTCCAGCTTCGTTTACATTGATACAGACTCAAGAATATTGTTTTTGGTTGGAAAGAATTCTGTTAAATATTAGTAAAAGTTTCCATTTTGTTTAGTGTAGGAAAACAAACAAGCAAATAACAATAAATGCAAACAATGAGAGTTATTAGCAGCCCTGAAAATACACAGTACATAACTGGATGGTTGGAATTTGTATGCAAACGGATTCTGAGGTTGAGAAATTATGATCATTCAGAATTTCACAGTTGAAATCAACTAGTATGTCTTGAAAGAATCTTTTCTTTTGATAAGAAGAAGGGTGTTAAGGAGTTGCTTCAAGAATTTTAAGCTTTTTTTTTTTTTTTTTTTTTTTTTTTTTTAATGTATGAAGTTGAAAACAGATATGCAATACTGTCCTCAGCTCCTGAACACTTGACTACTTGGCTAACGAAATGGCAGCAAAGCTAAGCAGCATTTTATATTTAAAGACTTTTTTTTAAAAAAAACCAAAAGCTGGGGGGGGGGGGGGGGGGGGAGGGGAGGGGGAAGGGGGGGGGAGCTTTATATGGCTAACTCTTCATGTGCGTTCATATAGATCCCAATTTGAGACAAATATTGGTCTCCAGCCCAACATAAACCACAAACATCTTGATTTATTTTGATTCATACCATTTCTCTCTCACGCCTTTCTGACTAACTGCTACTCAGCTCCTTGCTTGGTATAATGTGTTCTGCTTGATGTTGTAAACTGCTCCATTATGCACAGACATCCCTTTAGGAATCTGTTACAGGATTGCAGACTCTGCATGCTTGGGGACATGCTTTTGCTTATTCTTATAAGTCAGGAAACCAGCCTTTATATCTGGCATGTTGCTGACACATCCTTGCTGTGTTGGAGATGAGACTTCATCCTCCTCCGAGTTCTCGTTTCCTGACAGAGCTGTGGATCCATGCAGCCAGCTTCTGTTCTTGGCATGAACCTCTTCAACATGCAGAGGTTCTCAGGCACTCAGCTGAACATGCATCCTATAGCCTGTATGGAGCATTATGGATCTAATTTCTTTGTTCATTTCAAATAACAAATGAAACAAACAGGCAGAGCTGTAGTCTCTTCATGTAAGTAGTAAATCAGGACCTATCTGCCTACTCCCTTCTTGTAACAAGTCTAAGTTTTCTAAAGCATTTTTAAGCTTTAACAACAACAACAACAAGTAACTATTGAATGGATTTTTAAGAATCTTACAGAGTTACTAATTAGTCAGTTGGTGTTTTTATTTTTCCTTCTTGTCTTGTATCTGTTTGGTTTTCTCATAACCCAGCTGCTAGCAATACTCACTCTAGAGTGGCAGTGCTCCTGTTTTAGCCGGGTGCTACCTGATGTTGCCAACATAAGCATCCCAGGGACATGGCTACACTTTTCAGAAGTATGCCCTTCTAACTTCTGAGAATGTTCCTGTGGAGGCTTTGGCATTGTTGCTCTCTTTATGAACCTGCAGATTTGGATACAACTTTCCCCATTCTTTGGTCAGTCTGGTCTGAGAAATAGCATTTCCCTTCTCTTTATCTGTGTTAAATGACTTGGGTGTTTTGCAGTCAGCTCACAGAACACATCTATGTATTCTGACACTGCTATGGTGTGATGAATGTTACAGGTTTCCATGTGTTACTGTTTTGAGGCAGATTCAGTGTATGTATCAGACAACTTTTTTTTTTTTTCTTCTGCTTTTTCATGTTTGTGTTTGACATTTTTCTTGTGTCTCCTACACTATATTTTGTATTACTTTGTCAGGTTGTAAACATTTCAAATTTGGTACGTAAGATGGGCAAATACATTGTTATAACTTAGGAGATAAAACTGTGTTTTTTTCTTTTTTTCTTTTTTTTTTTTCTCTCTTTTTTTTTTTTTTGTTTGTTTGTTTGTTTGTTTTTAATGAAATACTTAGTTATAGGAATTAAAGTCTCATTGTAAATACTGAAATAAATTATGACCTACTTATTGAGAGAAACTAATGAGCTTTTGGAACTGCCCTTTGTATCTTATTATCTGCATATCTCTTTACAGTTTCACTTTACATTGTGTGCTGAACTTTTCAAACACTGTATTATTATTATTATTATTGTTGTTGTTGTTGTTGTTGTTGTTGTATAAACTAGAAAGAAGCTTCGTCTTCTCAGTTTCTTGAGAAAAAAAAAAACAAAAAAAAAAAACAAAAAAAAAAAACTATGGAAGAAAAGTATTTGCAACCTCAAGTTCAGTTTAATTTTCTTCTCATGCTCTCTGAAACCTGGCCTAACCAGTTTATTGTGATACTTAAGGTCTCTCCTGCTCAGTTAAAATGTTATTTATATAGCTAATTTCAGTGCTTTGTAATTCTATTTCTGTCAATTAGCTCAGACATGGAACTGCAGTTTAAGAATACATTGATATACCAACATTATACATCTCACCTTTGATTTTTGCATGGGGATCTCTTATCACACACATGGCACCACATCATAAGTCAAATCTATAGTTGAATCAGGACTCCTAGTACACAATGCTTACATGATTCTTCTTGTGTCTTCAGACTGTATTAGTCCCATTTACTAGTTCATCCTTACTGAGCAAGTTGAGAATGTTGTATTACATGGTTGATTTACTTCCAAGTTACTCTTACTGTAGTATATATAGTGAATCAAGATTTTTTTTTCTTTATCTACAGAAGGTAAACATAAAATAAAAATAAACACACACACACACATATATATGTATATATATATATATGTTCTGAATTTACTTATGACTTGGGTAGGCTTGATTCAAAGTATTTAAACTATTTGCTGGAGCTAAAGTGCCTTTCCTGAAAGAGCTCTCTGGATCCCTGATGGTTACAGAACACACCCTCTTACAGAGTGTGGCCAAGAAATGGCTGCATTTGTTAGTTTTGAAAGTCAGCATCAAGCATAAACATCTATCTCTGGAAAATGTTTGCTAAACTTCTTCATCAAACCATTAAAGAAGGTGATTTCTTGTCCAACTCACGTATTTTATGTTACAACTACAGCAGAAGGAGAAATGTTCTTTTTCCAACTTGTCAAATCCTATTTTGTAAGATTCTAACCGTCTGTAATATTTTCAAAATGGTTTTAGCAAAGACTTAAAAGATTTATTACTGGTAAAGAGACAGATTAGGCTTTTAAAACTCCCAAACTTTGGGCTTTAAACAATATTTTCTCTACAGGACTCTCTGAAAGGGATTGTGCTAGATTCTAAGGGCATGAGATAAATCATATTTTCATTTATTGTATTGTTATTACATTATTTTATATTAAAAATATTATTGTTCAAGTGGAAAATAGTAAAGAATAACATAACTTTTATGTACATGTATGGAAACAAATCATCATTTTTTGTAACAAATTTCAGTAGCCATCTATTTTATCTAAGAACTAAGGAATGTTTACCTTTAAATTCAATTTAATCTACTGTTTCTTTATAGTATATCTGCTATCTTATTATTTACCAATTTATATTGTCTTTGTCAGTGTCTGAACATAGTGTTTGGTCTATAAATGTTTCAATTTTGTTGAAGAAAGCTCAGATGTTTAATTTCTTATTTGTGGAGGTATGGAAGTGGTAATATTATTAAAATCAATTTTAGTTTGTAAGAGTTTTCTAAATTACCTGATTCAGGGGCGCATAGGTTCTTCAAGCTCTTTGTGATAAAGTTGGCTCAGATGTTTGCTCATGTTGTAGTCTCTTTTCTGAGTATGCGTGACTTGTTGAATGCGATTATTACATTATTCCACATTCAATTATAACGTGATGTTCTATGAAAATTCAATTGTATAACAATCAGATGTGCAGACACTAAAAATAGCCATCCTACAGATAAGGTTCTTAGATCTTTGTACCATTTTAGTTGTAGCTTTTTTAGGGTAGTTAGGGTAATTTTTTTTTTATATTTTTTTTTTAGGGTAATTATGTCCTTAAATTTATAATAATATTGTACAGTTGAATTATTTTAATGTCTTCCATAAATTACAGACTTGGTCAACTCTGATAACATTTCCTACTAGCTAAATAAAGAAGAATTTTATTTTATTTATTTTATTATTTTATTTTATATTTTTTATTTTATTTTATTTTATTTTATTTTATTTTATTATTTTATTTTATTTTATTTTATTTTTAAACAATACTTTGTACAGTGCTTTGTGAAGCAATAGAAGTCACCATCTCACATGAATGTCTGAGTAGAAATTGAGTAGAAATTAGGGAACATACTTGTAATGATGGACAGTAAATGCAATTAGAAGAAATAATATTTAGGTAGATTCCAACAATTTATATTTGTATACTAGTGACAGAAAAGCAGCAAGTGCTGAAAGAAGCAATCCATAGCAATATGCAGGCAGAATATAAGGCTATGGGCTTTTATTATGGCTGTTTTTAGCTGAGAACAAATACAAATATTGACATCAAATACAGACATTGAAAACAGGGGTCTGCCACATTGCCACATTACTTGTTCCTTTGAATCCATCTCATACTGTTGCTGAATAAGTAAGACTCTGAAAATGAACCATAACTTGTAAGGCTGCTGAAGTAAAAATTTTGTTCAGTCTGTTCAATAAGTCATGTAGAGAATTTAAGAAGTTCTTGTGGTTGTAATGGTGGATCACTGCTTAGATTCTGTGTCTGGAAATTTACTGTATGTTGTTAGGCAAATTAATTAAGCAAAGCGTCTGCAGCTAGTCAGCAATGTCTTCCACATTTCTCTTTATGGAACTTAGAGACTAAAATGCATAAATAATTAATCTATTTTAGGATCTGTGTTACGAATATTGTAAGTCTCTTATATTGTTGAGAACTTTAAAAGATCAGGGAGCTCAAAGGTATAGACATATTCAACAATTTTAACACCAATTAGTGTCAGTTCCTGATATATTAAACAGAGTTAGTAATGATCACAGGAAATCTTTGTCTCAGATGTGAATTGTAGTGGCAAATACAGTGGTAGCAGAACCACATGAAAGCCCCATGATAATTAATGATTCTATATTCAGTACAGAGTTTGGATAATATGCAGTATATAACGCATGGATCCACACTACGATAACACAGTACTGAATAGTTCCATGGTCATTGAGTATTATCCATACAAGGAACAGAATTAACTATGAGCAGTATATTGGTGACATAGTATTCAATTATTTAACTGAAACTTGCATCATAAAGCATAGATATTTAAAGATAGAGTATAATTCTGGCATTCTCTAGCTCTCAACTTTTTGGAGATAGTTATGATTTCTAACATAGTTTTCCTGTGCATATAAAAAGGTAGTTATGTTCTAGTTGTAGAACATATAACATTACATGTTTGGGAATAAGAGACAATCATTTGCAGTAACCAGTCTTTTTCCAGTTCTCAAAAGAGATAATTCACTGTATTCTTAGCTCAGTGAATCACAGTTACGTTATGGCAATGCTTTCCAAACTGTTTCATAGTAAAGAAGATGAAGTGATGCATCAGGATACTCTGAATAATTATAAATGTTCTACGATTCAGTATCCCTGTTCTCAGAGATTGCTATCACAAGACAGCAGTGAAGTATCCTTTCAAAGGATATAACAGAGCAGTTCTTCTGTTTTTTATTTATTTATTTATTTATTTATTTTATTTTAAACAATAACTCTCTGAGCACACTTTCATCTACAAAAAAAGCTATTAAGGAGAATTGTATATAACTCTTTTACAACCTTTTGTATGTGTGAAAATGTTGAATTTGTAAGGAAATACACTAATTTTTTGAGTAATGCATGTGAAGAATGTAAGTACATTCAGTTTTTGTTTGACCGTTTTTAGTTCTAAGTGCAAGAATTTGAGTTCTAGCTATGGTGTACTTCTGAAGTCTTAATTAGAAATTTGAATTGGTTTAATCAGTTTATTCTTTTTATTTGTATTTATTTGTTTTAATTTAATTTAAAATTATTTGCTTGTTTTCTATAGTGCTATACTGTGTAAAAGATAAAATTTAGACGATCGTAACACAGTAGTTAATTACTGTCCCAGTTTTATATAAAGAACAACCAGTCTTTAAAATGTATTTTATGTGAAAGTTCATTGCCCTTTTTAATTAAAATATTATTTTTCTTTATGTGAAGGGATACTCAAGAAGTACATATTTAGGGCCTCATTTGGTTTGGTTCTTGAATGCTGTGCAGGGATTCTGCTAATGAAGAAATCCCTCAACACTGAATGAAGATGGACAAAAGATGAAGTCATGAGCCTCTTCTGGACCTGGTGGAGCACCTTGAAAGCAGAAAATAAATCTTAATAAAAATGTAAATGTGTGCCACAAAGCTTGCTGCATGTCCAATTTTGCCATATAGCCTGTCAACTCTTGCCCTTGTCAACCCTTACTTATGCTAGAAGACTGTGTCTGGCTGAAAGGATATGAGCACTGTTACACTGAGCTAGTGTGCACATTTTGCTGTTGTTCTTTTCCTCAGCAGTTTTGAGACACAAATATAGCCTATAAATGTATCCATATCAGCCCTTTCAAAAACAAGTAAAAATTTTCATTCAGTTTCTTGATATTGTTTTATATATATATATATTATATATATATATACACATGTGTATATATATATATATATATATTTTTTTTTTTTTTTCCTACAATAGCTAGCAATCTTTTAATATAGTGTCTGAACGGGGAACAAAGCTTTAAATTAGCCACAAACATTTTGGATATTATGACCATAATATATTCTGTATTTCCTATGTTACCTGGGATACTAGTGGCTATTCCCATGTTTTATTACATTTCTTCTGCAAATGGCAGATTTTTATTTATTTATTTATTTATTTATTTATTTATTTATTTATTTATTTATCTATTTATAATAATGAGGAACATTGCATATATTTTAAATACAAATGATATATTTGTATTTGGGCTTAAAGAATCCTTTTACTTTCTGGTAATACCTTTAAAGAAAAAAAAAATGTGTATACATTGATGAATTACATTTTTGACATTTCTAATTTACAGTAGTGCAGGTATAAAGACACAGAATTTGAATGTCTCTTTCTTCCTACTCTTGAATCTACATAGAGATTAATCTCCTGCCTAAGTAATGCTAAGTTATCAATCATTCATGCTGCTAAATGTCAAAGGCAAAGAACACATTGTGCAATAAGATTGAACACTTCTGTTGTAAAGAAAAGGTATTCTATTTCTCAAAGAGAGGGGAATTTTTTTAAATTGTTTTAAGCACAATTTCTTGCAAAATGCTAAACCTGGAAATTTCCCTAGACAGTTAAATCCATGTTGTTTTGTTCAAAAAACTTATTTTGAGAAAGACTAAAAAAAAAGTCAGAGGGAAACAGTTTGCTGTGTAATTAGAGAAGGGCATTCAAATATGATGATTCAAAGTGATGATTCAAAGACGCTGTCAGTGAGATAACAGATGAAGAAGCAGAAGGGTATAAGGCCAAAAAGATAAAAGACTTCAAGCTTTCTATAGCTGTAACACATTCCCCCTTCCACCTCCCTCTTCTCACTCTGGTATGCCTAGTTAATGCAGTTAATATGGTATTTAATGTGAAAAATAAATGCTGTCAGGCACTTGCACTTCCTGTCACCCAGAAGATGAGATCAGAGCTAGTGGAAACATTAAATGAATTAAATGTAGAACTCAGATGAGTTCTCAGTTATGAGTTCTCTATTATATATAGAACTGAGATGAGAAGGAAGAATCTAAAAAGAATATCTTATTCTTGATAACGCTGAGAACATATTATTTCAGTTTTGTTTTGTTTTGTTTCTGTTTTGTTGTTGTTGTTGTTGTTGTTGTTTGTTTGTTTTTTTATAGTTCTTTTTTTTTTTTTTTTCCCTATCTCCTGTGTCTCCTGTGTCTTCTTCAACCTCTGTGTGAGATGTCTCAGAATAACAAGAAAATACTTTCAAGTATGGAAAATTCAGGTAATATTGTGATTCTTCTCTGGGTTGCCTATGACTCAGAGAAATACCAAGAGAAATATATATTTTCCTTTAGCCAAAGATGTATTTTAAGGTACATTAAAATTTTGAATCCTTGATATTTTGGACATGACAAATCTGTTTCTTGCAGTGTTTGTAGATGTTCCTTGATAGCTCTTGTTCTCTCTATTGTATTCCTTAATGATTGCATGTGAAAAAAAAAGCTTGTGTTGGGGGCCATGTTGAGAAAAAACATTCCTTTCATTCAGAAGGTGTAGTATTTGAATATTTTTCCCTGACAGTGTTTGAGCAGTTACTTTTATCCGTTCATTAGTTCCTTCTGTCTTTACATTTGGCCTTAAAAACCAAGCAGCCTTTAAAATTTTGTATGAAAGCTTGACATTTCTATTAATGTAAATGAATGAATCAGAACTGGAGTAATGAGTTGAATTTGAAGGACTTTTGTTTATATTAGATCCTTTAAGCCTTCACTAGCTGTTAGACTGCATACAGTGAGATGCTATATTTAAAATGCACAATAGATATATTTTATTTCCAGGTTTGCATTACTGCAATTTTTTTTTTTACAGAAAAAAAAAAAAAAAAAAAAAAAGGTCAGGTTTTAGGTATGTGTTTTCTTTTCCCTCTCTTTTCTTATCATCCAATTTGGCAAGGTTGTCAGATAATTAGTGATGGTGAGTGAGCCTACCAGGGGGATACCCTGTTAGACCTACTGTTCATGGAGAAGGATGGGTGGGAGATGTGGTGATTGGGAGTTGTGTTGGGCAAAGTGACCATGAAATGGTAGAGTTCTCTATTCTTGGTGAAGTCGAGGGTGGGAGGAGGGTGAGCAGTAAAATTGCTACCTTGGATTTCTGGAGGGCAGACTTTGAATTGTTCAGGATGCTGCTAGGGAGGGTCTCTTGGGAGTCAGTCCTGAAGGGCAGAGGGGTGCAGGAAGGCTAGACACTCCTCAAGAAGGAAGTCCTAGAGATGCAGGAGGACACTGCCCCTTGTGCCATAAGATGAGCTGGCAGGGAAGAAGACTGGCGTGTCTGAACAGGGAACATTTGCTGAGTGTCCAGGAGAAAAAGAGAATTTATGTCCAGTGAAAGAAAGGGCAGGCAACTCAAGGAGAGTACAAAAAAGTTGCCAGCATATGAAGAGAAAAAATCAGGAAGGTTAAAGCCCAGCACTAGCTCAACTTGGCCACTATGATCAAGGATAATAAAAAATATTTAAACAAATATATTAATGGTAAAAGGAGGGCCAAGGAGAATCTTCATCTTTTACTGTCCACAGGGGGGAACATGACTACTGAGGATAAGGAAAAGGCTTAGGTTCTTAATGCCTTCTTTACATCTGTCTTTACTAACCAGACCACTTATCCTTGGAGTACTCAGCCTCCTGACTGGGAAGTCATAGTCATGCGGAGAGGTCCTGGATGACTGGAGGCTTGCTAATGTGTCACCCATATATAAGGGTCATAAGGAGGACCAGGGAACTACAAGTCTGTGAGCCTGACCTTGGTTTCAAGAAGGGTGATGGAGCAGATTGTCTTAAATGCAATCAAGCAGTACATGCGGGGCAACCAGGGCATCAGGAAAGGCCGGAATGGGTTCATGAAATGCAAGTCCTGCCTGACCAACCTCATCTCTTTCTATGACTGGGTGACCACCCTGGTGGATGACAGAAAGGCTGTTGATGTAGTTTACCTAGACATCAGCAAGGACTTTGACACAGTCTCTCACAGTATTCTCCTGTAGAAGCTGGCAGCCCATGACTTGGACAGGTACACTTTTTTTTTTTCTTTTTTTTTTTTTTTCTTTTTTTTTTCTGAATCATAGAATCATAGAATATCCCGAGTTGGAAGGGACCCATAAGGATCATCAAGTCCAACTCCTGGCACCGCACAGGTCTGCCCAAAAATTTAGACCATGTGACTAAGTGCACAGTCTAATTGATTCTTAAATTCAGACAGGCTTGGTGCAGTGACTATGTCCATGGGGAGCCTGTTCCAATGTGCAACCACCCTCTTGGTGAAGAACTTCTTCCTGATGTCCAACCTAAATTTGCCCTGCCTAAGCTTAACACCATTCCCACGGGTCCTATCATTGGTGTTTACAGAGAATAGGTCACCTGCCTCTCCACTCCTCCTCGCGAGGAAGTTGTAGACCGTGATGAAGTCCCCCCTCAGCCTCCTCTTCTCCAGGCTGAACGGGCCCACTGCCCTCAGCCGCTCCTCATACGTCTTCCCCTCTAGGCCCTTCACCATCTTCGTCGCCCTCCTCTGGACACTCTCCAACAGTTTAATGTCCTTCTTGTACTGTGGTGCCCAGAACTGCACACAGTACTTGAGGTGAAGCCTCGAGCACACAGTAGCTGGACAATCACCTCCCTCGACTGACTAACGATGCTGTGCTTGATGCATCCCAGGATGCAGTTGGCCTTCCTGGCTGCCAGGGCACACTGCTGACTCATATTCAACTTGCTGTCAACCACAACCCCCAGATCCCTCTCTGCAGGGCTGCTCTCCAGCGTCTCATTGCCCAGTCTGTACGTATAGCCAGGGTTGCCCCATCCCAGGTGCAGGACCTGGCACTTGCCTTTGTTAAAATTCATGTGGTTGGTGATCGCCCAGCTCTCCAATCTGTCCAGATCTCTCTGCAAGGCCTTTCCAGCCTCAACAGAGTCCACAACTCCTTCAAGTTTGATGTCATCAGCAAATTTGCTTAAAACACCTTTTAGTCCTATATCCAAATCATTTATAAAGACATTGAAGAGGACTGGCCCTAAAATGTAGCCTTGAGGGACCCCACTAGTGACCATCCACCAGCCAGATGTGACCCCATTAACTACAACCCTTTGAGCCCTGCCCGTCAGCCAATTGCTCACCCATTGTATGACGTATTTGTTAAGTTGTATACTGGACATTTTGTCCAGTAGGATCCTATGGGAAACCATGTCAAATGCCTTGATGAAGTCCAAAAAGATCACATCAGCTGTTTTCCCTTGGTCAACTAGATGGGTAATCTTATCATAAAAGGAAATCAAATTTGTTAGGCAGGACCTACCTCTCATGAACCCATGTTGGCTGGGACCAATGACTGCATTGTCCTCCAGGTGCGCTTCAATAATTTCAAGGACCATCTTCTCCATAATTTTACCAGGGACTGACGTGAGACTGACAGGCCTGTAATTGCTAGGGTCTTCTTTCTTACCCTTCTTGAAAATTGGCACAACATTTGCCAGCTTCCAGTCTACTGGGACCTCTCCAGATTCCCAAGATCATTGAAAAATAATAGAGAGAGGTCCCACGATGACATCAGCCAGCTCTTTAAGCACCCTGGGATGGATCCCATCCGGACCCATGGACTTGTATGGACCAAGGTGGAGCAGCAAATCCTGCACACGTTCAGGGTCAGTTGGGAGTTTGTTTATGGGTTAAAAACTGGCCGGATAGCTGGGCACAGAGAGTAGTGGTGAACAGAGTGAAATCCAGCTGGCAACCACTCATGAGTGGTGTTCCCCAAGGGTCTGTGTTGGGGCCCAACCTCTTTACTATCTTTAATGATGATTTGGATGAGGGAATTGAGTGCACCCTAAGTCTGCAGACAACACCAAGCTGGGGAGAAGTATTTATCTGCTGGAGGGTAGGAAGGCTCTGCAGAGGGACTTAGACAGGATGTTTCAGTGATCAGAGGGCAATGGGATGAGGTTCAACATGGCTAAGTGACAAGTCCTGCACTTTGGTCACAACAACCCCATGCATTGCTACAGGCTAGGGGGAGAGTGGCTAGAAAGCTGTGCAGAGGAAAAGGACTAGGGGATGCTGGTTGATGCTTGCCTGAACATGAGCCAGCAGTGTGCCCAGGTGGCCAAGAAGGCCAACAGCATCCTGGCTTGTATCAGGAATAGTGTAACCAGCAGGACCAGGGAGGTGATCGCCCTCCTGTCCCCCTCAGCTCTGGTGAAACCACACCTCAGGTACTGTGTTCAGTTCTGTGATCCTCAGTACAAGAAGGTCATTGGCCCTCGAACCTGCCTGGAACATGGGAAGCTGATGAAGGGTTTGAAACATAAGTCTTATGAGGGGCAGCTGAGGGAACCAGGGTTGTTTAGTCTGGAGAAGAGGATGCTCAGGGGAGACCTTATTGATCTCTATATCTACCTGAAAGAAAGGTGTGGGGAGCTGGGGGTTGGTCTCTTCTCACAGATAACTAGTGATAGGACTAGAGGGAATGACCTCAAGTTGCACCATGGGAGGTTTAGGCTAAAAATTAGGAGACATTTCTTCTCAGAAAGAGTAGTCAGGCAGTGTAACAGGTTGCCCAGGGAGGTGGTGGAGTCACTGTCCCTGGGGTTGTTGAAGGAAAAGTTGGACATGGTGCTTAGGGACATGGTTTAGTGGGTGATACTGGTCATAGTTGGATGGTTGGACCAGATGATCTTGGAGGTCTTTGCCAACCTTAATGCTTCTATGTTTCTGTGCTTCTATAATCTTCCTTAAAACAGATAAAATAAAATTTAAAAATAGCTTTCTCTTGCTCCACATACACCTGCCAATTACCATGTTTATTCATATCACTGCTACAAATTCATATAGTTTGCCAGTCAGTTTTGTCTTTAGGTTCTTGTATATAATTCCTTTGACTGTATATCTTTAGAGGAACAGACAATCTTCACGTACTCTTACAAAGTGTTGTTAATTCAAAAAAGTGTTTTATAGATACAGTTTCATTTACTGCAAGTTTTTTATGGAGATAAGATATCATTGCCTAAACAGTTCTGCCTTTGGATTCTTAAGATGTGGTTTGTTTGTTGCATTCAGTTTATATATATCTGGGAAAATGATGAGTTTGAAATGTTGTCAATGATATACTGAAAATGGCAACACAGTTCACTCTGGCTTATATTTTCCTTTTACTATGGGTTAAGTCTATAATTATATTATATAAAATTGCTAAGTAACAAATAGTAAACAAATAAATCCCCTCCTCCTAAAAAAAAAAAAAAAAAAGTAAATAAATGAAAAAAAAAGATAACAACAACAACAAAAAGAACAACAAAGAGCAACAAAGAGATAAAGACAGAAGTTTTAAAAGCATTTTAGTGTTTGTTAATAATGATAATGATAATGATGATTTTCCTGAGAAATCAAGGGCAAAATCATTACTTTCTTTATTTAGTATTTTACCTGCTCTCATTTGAATTTACCCTGACTCTTTGTCTTGTTCACAGAGCAGATAATATAGCTTGAAAGGAGCAGACACATGCCAAAGGGCTGTGAGGTCTTCCTGTGTTGTACACAGTGCACACACCTTTTTCCATGTGTGTGTGCATTTTTCAGATCTATGTTTCTATCCATCCAACATCTTACTGATGTGTTTTCCTGATGTATATAAATGCAGCATATGTTGACTGCTACACGAGACGTGAAAGGGAATTGCCCACTTATATCTGTATATATAAAAAAGTTTAGTTTACTTACTGAGTATATTATATGTGCTCTTTCTTATTTATAACTGACTATTTATGATACGAAACTGGGGAAGCAGAGTTATCCTTCAGGGCAAGATAGAAATAGTATTTATTTAGTTATCTAATTTTCCATGTCTAAGATCTAGACTTGCTGTTTCAGACATTGGACTACAATTCAGAACAAGCAATTTACTCATTGGAAGCCTGGAAATATGACGCAGATGGAACATCAGAGGGCAAAAGAAGTCTTTGCAGTTAAAGTTTCTTTGGTTTTGTGCAAATCTATATATTGTTACATATCAGATTTTTGTTTTGTTTCCATTTTAATAATTAAGATTCTGAAAGGGCCATGAAGTACAATACATAGGATAAGCATAATTAGTGAGACTAGTAAAAAATCAGTGAAATTAGTAAAGTAATTGGTGTTATGTCAGAAAATAATTTGTTCCAGTTCCAGTGGATTCCTGTTTTTGTAAAGGAACAGATTTAGCCTAGAGAAATGTAGAGAGATGAGCATTTTTCAATATGCTTCAGTGAATCACTTAATTTTATCAGGCTTTTATATTGCCTCTAATAACTTCATCTGAAAAAAGCCAAAAGAAACACTGTTGGAAAGGCATGGGTGGGTGATGTCTACAGTTCTATCTACCTAAGTTAAAAAAGAAAAGAAAAAAACAAAACAACAACAACAACAACAACAAAAGTGAAAAACCAAAAACACTATCATTAATATCATTGCTGATACTTTGGAAGCAACATTATGTTGACAGAACATTGTATTATTTTTTTCTGGCTGTACATCACAACTTATTAAAGTTTTGTCTAGTGTACTGTTTTGTTGCTCTAATGTGCGATAAGAAGAAAAAAATCCCACAAAGGATAAAATCTTAAAGTTTGTTTACTTTGCCTTTAGCAAGGCTTTGAACATGTTTTCCCACAGCATATTGTGTGTTTTTTGGGAAGAAAGACTCTGGAAGCAGCTAATACAGGATGAGTGAAAAACTGTCTGGGTTGTCAGCAAAGTAGGATGTGGTTAGTGACTGGTGCTCTACCCTAGAGATCAGTAAAAAGTTGGAGAACTGACAGGATTTCTCCTGGGCGTTGTCCTGTTTCAAACCTTTAACACCGACCTGCAGGAGGAAGTAGAAAGTACCCTTGCCAAGTTTAAGGATGATCTCAAACTGGTAGGAACTGATAATCTTGGGGGAAAGGCTGCCATAAAACAGGGTCCTAGAGGACAGGAGGAAAGGACAGATTGGAGGAATGGATCAACAATCATATTGTGAAATTGAGCAAGGACGAGTGCCAAGTGCTCCTGGGACAGAGGAGTCCCTGCACAGACTGGGCCCTGACTGACAGGCTGGGATTGGCCCTGTGGAATAAGCCCTGGGACCTGACAGCAAGTTGCACCTGAGTTAGCAAATGTGGGCAATAGCTCATAGCCGGCTGACCAAGGGCTATGATTATACCCTTCTGTTCAGCACTCAGTAGAATACGTGTTGAGGACACCCAGAGTTGGGCTCCCTGGTACGAAAAACCACTATCACAGTGGTGTGAGACCTGGGGAGGGGATTCTCAAGGGGTAGGTGGGTGTTCCTCCCAAGGGAGGCAAAATGGACAGAGCTTGTTTGGCCTGAAGGGAAGTGAGCTTCAAGGACACTCACAGCAGCTTTCCTATGTGTACTAGTAGACAAGAGAAGGTTGTTAGGAAGTGGGAACAAGATCTTTCTGGTAGTACATGAATGAGACACAATGCTCATAAACTGAAAGAGGGAAGGTTCCAGCTGGATATAAGGAAACACCTCCTCACTCTGCAGACAGGCCAGCAGTGGGACAGGCTGCTTAGCGAAGCTGTGTAGCCTCCATCCTTGGAGGTTTTTAAGACCTGTCTAGACAAAGCCCTGAGCAACTAGGTTTAACCTCAGAACTGGCCCTGATGTGAGCATGATGTTGGACTAGAGACCTCCCGAGGTTCACCTGCTCAACCACATAATAAAAAATTATGTGATGACTTCATGATCTTAGCACATTGTGACACTGGGTCTTTGGATTACTGAGAAATCTGTATTTGTAGGGAAAACTAGGTGCATGACCTCTTGACTTAAATAAATGAATTCCAAAATTTATATTGTCTACTGTAAGGTGGGATATTATTTATCTTTTTTTTTTTTTTTTTTTTTTTTTGTGATAAATTTTACCTACATTAAAATTATCACCTCCTATTTTCCGCCATGCACATCAAAAAAAAAAAATAAAAAAAAATTGAGATGTCAGAAATTATATCCATATTTTCCCATTGTTTCATTTTCTTTGCATGTCTTATTTTCCCTTGATTGCCATTGTCTTCTGGTAAAATTGAAACATAAGGAAGACTGTTTTTTGACTATATAAAATAAAATCCTATTGTTAGGGGTATTTTAATTCAGTAGTGGTATTTCATGACAACGTGTTTGCATCCTTTATCTTGAAAAGGCCACCTGTTCTTAATGATGGTAAAATATGATTGATTTCTGACAAGAGACAAAAATGTCCATGACTTTCACTGCAAGTGTTTTCTTTTGAACAAGAATCTTCTTTAATATAAATGAGAACTGTTCTACTGAAGTTTTAAGATAATAACTCTAATTAGGGTTCATTTGTAATTTTAGTGCCCACAGTTTGAACAATGAAGAAAATGAATTAAATATTTTTTATATATTTTTTTAAATGTACAGTATTTCTGTATCCAAAAAGGAATATTATTTTTTATTTTCTTTATTTAAAGACTGCTTATCTATTTATTTTATTTTATTTTATTTTATTTTATTTTATTTTATTTTATTTTATTTTATTTTATTTTATTTATTTTATTATTTTATTTTATTTTATTTTATTTTATTTTATTTTATTTTATTTTATTTTATTTTATTTTATTTTATTATTATTTTTTGAAACATGTTTCAGGATATTTTGAAATGATTTAAATGTTCTGCTGTCTTAAGATTTTCAAAAATTAGCTAACCAAATATCAAAAGTAGAAAACCATGAGTTATGCAAGACTGAATACTGGTGCACCTACACACTTAAAATTGATCATAAAACTAGAATAGATGTATCGCTTTGCTTTGACCTTTGCTCTTTTTTTTTTTTTTTACTTCTGTAAATTATTGAGATGTTCAGCTCTCTCCACTTATTCTGATTCAAGTATGCAGATGTTTCTGTTAATAATAGAAAAATATGCATGTAGGCATCTTGTCCATTATCTTCTCTTGAAGAAATAAAATGATGCAACTGGATTATATATGTTATGCAATAGCTTGTATTTAGTGAAAAATCTCAAGTAATTTAAAAATTAAGTTTCAGTGAGCATTTTCAAAGGTCAAATTAACAAAGAAGTACTGAATTCATGAAATGAATTCATGAAATGAATTCAGCAATGGTGATTATGAACTCTTTTCCTCATTCCCAGAGAGCAGAAAGGCAGAAATCAGAATAGTGTTTCCACCATGTAATGCACAGAAGAAGCTTATCACCTTGCTCTGCTTTCCATGATTAGTGTACGCTAATGTATCAGTGGATTGCTGCCAAAAATCTTTGTCACCCTTGTGTGTGCTCTCTCCTTTCCCTGTCTCCTTTTGTAACTCATGCTCATCTCTGTCTCAGGTATGAGTTCACATTTTCCTGTGTCAGCTCTAGCAATTATACATCTATCTAATGAGATCAGCTTGTTGTTATGATGGAAGGCAAATATTTCTTCCTGGTACTGTTAGGGCTTCAAAGGGAGTATGACAGTTCTAGCATGGCTTACACCCTCTGTGGACTTTCTTTCTTGAGAAGTGGAAGTAATCTTAAAAGCAAGGATTTCCCCCACATCATCAGCAGCATGATGCATGAAACAGTCTTTACTATTACTATTACTATTGTTATGATGATGATTGATGATGATGATGATGATGATTAGTAGTAGTAGTAGTAGTAGTAGTAGTAGTAGTAGATGTTGTCCTCTGTTAAAGGAAAAGGAACGGAAAGAGAAAAATTAAAAAGAAAGAGAAGAGGAAAAGGAAGGAGAAGGGAAGGGGAAGAGGAAAGGGAAGGGGAAGGGGAAGGGGAAGAGGGGAAAGAAAATCATATTTAAACACATTGAAGCAGTGCTAGGTATGTCAGTGCTGACTGTAAAATTATTACCATATTCTGGGTAAATATCAAGATTGCTATCCCCCCCAGATCTTACCAGAATCTCATGAAAGTAATACAAATTATTCACACAGCCTCATGGGCCAAACATTTGGCTTTATCTGGGAGAGATATTGTCAGTTTATATCAAAGTGCACTTATTAGAAGAGCATACTTCAGGCATGAGGATAGTCGTTAATGCTGTCGCAAGTCAAGTAATCATTGTTGTCTGTACAAAGACATAATTTTTCAGCATCTATGTAAACAACTCTTGTTCCTGCTGAAAGAGTCAGTTGTCTCAAAATAGGATATTAAAAAAAATAATCTGATGCACTAGAACTCCACTAAAAAACAATTTAATTAAATTATAATCCTCTTTATGTTTTAATCTAATTCTGTTATGAACTCCCACTTCATTTCTGATTGTATTTGGCAGGCTTTTTTTTTCTTTTTTTCTTTTCTTTTTTTTTTTTCTTTGCTTGTCCTTTCCTTTCTCTTCCTTCTAGCTCTTTTCTAAGTATTGATTTTTTAATTAATTAATTTATTTATTTATTTTATGTTACCTTGCTGGAAAAGTGATCCAACTGGTTTAATTAGTGTCCAGTATAATGCAATGAAATTTAGCTTTCAATTAGTCATCAGGGTCAAACACTGTCCTCTTGAGTGTGGAGAATAAAATTTCAATACTTTAATCTCATTATTAGAAGATTCTCTTGAGTTACAGAGAGATTAAAAATTATGCATAATTGCATCTTTGTATGCCAAATGTGCTTCTGTAACTAACTCTAAAAGTCTGGGAATATTTTCAACATGTTAGGGAATAAAATGAAGGAGGGGGAAGTACCATCATTAGAAAACTGCATGATCTAGCATTATTGCAAAAGGAAATAAACAGCATTTGTGCTTCTAGAAAGAGCCCTTTGTATATCAAATTTGCTCCCGTGGTTTTGTTTGTTTGTCCATTTATTTAAATGTTGTAAGAATTTTTTGTTCTGCTCATATCTGGTCCTTGAAACATGTTCATTAGGCATATGTTTTGATAATAATTAAAGAAAAAACATAGTATTAATTGTCTAACATCAAAGTAAATGACTGCCCCATTAGGGTGTTCTTCCTCTGGAGGAAAACATGATTGCAACATTAAAAGGAAAAGAAAAAAAAAAAAAAAAAAAAAAAGGGAAAAAGAAAGAAAGAAAAGCACAATAGACTTAGTGCTAGAGGGAACACCTATTCATTACAAACTTCTGTATATAATTAGTTTTTCATTACACATTATGTTTGCTTTCTTATGTAAAACTATGCCTCCTGTGAGGCATTTGTTTGTTTGTTTGTTTGTTTGTTTTTTCAAGTAGATGTACAGTCATGACAAGTCAAAATGTTCACTTGAGATATTTAGTAAATGGTATTGTAGCAGAGAAGGTAGTGAGGTTTTCTTCTGTAATTTGCAAAATGTTGTAAGAACTAATGGTCATCAAGTTTTTCCAGTCATTACTGATCATCTAATCTTTATTTCTATGGGTAAATTAATGCAGAGATAGAAAAAAAACACTGTAGGATTTTTAGTATATTCCTACCTTTAGTACAACTGTAATATAAGAAATAGACTGTTTTGTTAACTACATACACACGAATATTGATGCATTAAATGTGTGTGTATTGTTACTTTAAGCTGTATACAGATCTTATGATTAAGTCTGTATATAATCTTGATTTAAACATGTTATTTTGAATCTCTGAAAAGCCACTCCTTTTGTAAGTTTCACTCACTGAGATATAACCAAAAACTTCATTGGGCCTAATTTAACTTTTCTAAGGGTCTCCTAGCTTTTCCTAGCTTATCCTAGCTTTTTATTATTAGAGCTATGAGGACTGAAGATCTGCATCCTTTTCTTTGTTATGCCTCTCACTGGAAGCAAAGGTAAGAAAACATAAGCATGTTTTATCTGTTAGCAAAGAGTACTACATCCTTTAATAGGATAATACAAGAAGAGCACCTGAGCATTTTATCTGTATGTGATTGCATGCTTCTTTTAAAAGTATGAAATATAAGCTCTAGACACTTTTTCTGGCTTTGCCAAACTTGCAGAATTTTGTGAAGTTTTGGATCTTGTCAAGGAGGCCAAATACAAAAATTATAAACTACTGTGCCACAGTGGGTTATGGAATACCATTATAGGTTCTGCTCCTTTCCATCATGTCTTTTTATTTTTATATTACTGTCAGAGAAAAAAAAATACTTTCAGAGAAAAATTCTGCCTTCAAAGTTGCACAAGGAAGTCTCTTTCACAACAAAGAAAGTTCTCTATTTATGTGGTAACCTCTAGTCCCTGATTTTTGAGAAAGAAAATAGTGAGGTATAGCATAATAAAAGTTGAAGTGTTTTGTCGTTGTTGTTTTTGAACACAACAGACAGATGTACTGAGCAGCAATTTTAAGCAAAGTTTTTAGAATACTGTTGCAGTAAAGGAGATTTCAAAATATCATCCTGTAAAGCTCAACGGAAAGTTTTGATTAAATATTTTGCATTCAATTCCTATATTAATGTAAACAGTAAATAAAATTACTTACATTTTTATTTGATCAAACTGCATGCTACCACATTTTTGCCATAAAAGAGATACTATAAAATTATGAATTAAAACATTAAAAAATTATAATACTATTTAGCTTGGGAGGAGGATTGAGATGTCCTCATGAAATTAGGAGAAATGTTCTGATTATTTCATACATTTGGCCAGGTGATATCTATAGCATAAATTTTTACTACTCTTTTTCACTGTTAGTGTAAGACATACTGGGAACCAACATATGGTGTCCTATAAAGAGATCAAAGTAAACTACTGCATGTTGGTATAATAGCTTAAGGTGTATTCATTGCTTCTCTTAAATTAAAAATTGAGAGATGCTGTCTGCATCAGCATTATCAATATGAACTAGTTTCAACGTGTATTTAAGATCTCTCAACAATCTCTCACATATCGTGTTTATTAATACTTTGATTATTGTAAGTGGTGGGGTATTGTACCTTAAAAATATTTAATTCCAAGTAAAATTATGGTATTCTATAATTCCTCCACTTCCATAATTTTTAAATCCATAGATTTTGTAAGTCCATTACTGAATACGTGTAGATACAACTATTGCCAAAGTATTCAAGTTGATGGTTTCTCTGCTGTTAACATTCTGCTTAAGACAGTTTAACAATGTACCTCAAGGAAGGCTAATAAATGCATATAATTCAGGACAATGTATAAAGATTGTCCTACATTATGGAAGGACATTACATTATGTCCTACATTATGGAACATTATTCCATAATGTCTATACATTATGGAATGTATACATTCCATAAAGAATGTATACAGATATAATCAGGAGGAACAATGCTTCCACAGCTTTCCTGAGCTTTTTATCATTTTGATGAGTATTTAATTGAAGATTAATTGAAATGAAGATACAGGAAAATGAATATTTTATTTTATTATTTTATTTTATTTTATTTTATTTTATTTTAGTTATTATTTTTTAGGGAGGGTGTTAAATGTGTCATTTGGGCAAGTAAACAAGCAATGAAGCATAACAGCTTTTAGAAAGCTGTAGAAATATTGCAGTGGGTCATTTTTACAAACTGTGGAACAGAAAAAAAGAAAACAACAACAAACAGATTTCAAATTACCCTTGGTTCATCTACAAACCATGTCTCTGTGAGGTATGGTTTACCCAAATATCATATCTTCATGGGGATGATATAGTTCTTATTAACTTAAAGATGGACTAAAACAGTGTAATTATCTTCACAATAATTGTAATCTTACTGTCACAGTTACAACAAAACACTGAAATATTTGAAACAGAATTCTTCCAAGGAAATTTTGTAAAAAGAATAGTGTCCGTGTCAGATCCCACCTGCAGATATCCAGTCCATAACCATGATTTGAGAGTCACTACTGACAATATTGGTTAAGCCTTTATGTTTCTGTGATTTCATTTCTTAGGTCAGACCAAAATGATAAACCATAAGAACATTGACACTTCTTTTTGCTTTCTACTATCTCAAGCCATGTTTACTCACCTAAATAAAACAAGGTAGAATATCATTCTCTAGTTTTGAGACTAAACTATGTACCTTACCCTTGGATTTTATTTTTATTTTTTTAATTATTTTATTTTTTTCAATTCCTGTATAGTGACACCATCGCCTTAAGGTGTATAAATGTCTCTTTTTTTGTTATATGTTTTTCCCTTTTCAGAATGTCTGAGGTAGGATGAAGACAGAATGAAGTCCTACTTTCATATCATGAAATGGAAGCTATGTACTGAAATCCCTGCAGTTTGGCAGGAGAGCCAATGTAGTTGAGAGTGAGTGATGGGGGAGTCTGGAAATTCATGACTGAATTTAAGCTGTATCAAACAGACAAGTTTAATGTACATAGAAAGCTGCAGTTATTTGTACAGTTGTACAGTTTATTGTATACAGTGTCTCATGATGACTCGTGGCATCTGGTGTGGTCTGAGTTTGTAAAAATACCTTTTCTACTTCCAGATGCCACGTGAACCTTGATGAGTTTGTGGTAGCTTTTCTCATTAAGCTTATGTTAGCTTCATCTCCAAAAATAAACCTTCTTGTTTAAATAGAGGTCTTGAGAAACAAAACAACCAAATAGCTACTATGGATTTTCAATGATGCCTATAAGCCTGTCTGTGAAGCTGTATGAAGCTGATGATACTTATGTACATCCTTATTTACAACAGCTCTGTACCCACAGAGGCAATTCTTATGTGTATGGATTTTTCTAAAACAAGTTTATTCAATAAGGTCTGAGTTACTGAATTTAAAGCAAGCAATATCTTTTTCTCTGCTGGCCTGAAAGAAAATGAATACAGATATTACTTTCAAAAATATTAACTAAATCTTACTTCCTTGTTAGGAAACAAAGTATAATTTACTTTTTCTTTTAAATGGGCATTTGAGCTGAGTAATATCTAAAATGGTTGTTTAAAGCTATTTTTATCTCTCCAATTTTACTGTGGGGTTTCCAATTCTCCCAACTCCCTAACCATGAGAAAAAAATAAACTTAGTCATAGAAAATGAGAAATGCACTAAGAAGCTTGACTGAGCTGTATACAATTGTTCTGCCAAAAAAAAAGGTAACTATCTAAGGACTCCAGTAGTGATTCTTCAGTTTTATAAAGTAATATCAAGAATTCTTTTCTAATCTAGTTTTATCTAATCAATTCTTTTGAAATATATTATTCTGCAGATCTCCTTGTATATTTATATATATATCCTTCCTAAATGTCTTCTACAGCATTAAAAATGTGTGAGGCTTACAAAACCAAAAGAGTTTTAGGAAAAAGTTTACTTCTGACTAATGAATATTAGGCACATGAAAATGAGGAGAAGTGGCGGTATGAAAAAAAAAAAAAAAGGAAACTTTGCTTTTAAAGGCAAAAAGTGATAATCATCCAAAAGGAGATACAAATGGATTTTAAATGCCAACCTTTTCTGTATACCCTTGATCCTGCCCTAATCTAAATGTAAACTGAAGACACAGTATAGCTTCATATCCATGATTAAGTCACAAGACAGAGAAGAATACATGCTAATCAATGTTAATGTCAAAATTAATTTTTTGTTATTAACCTACTTAAATCAAACCTGAATGCACAATAAGACTTGTTATCTCTCTGACTCTGTGACTGTAAAAATTGTCTGTATTTATTGATTTACCAAAACTCTGTAGGTAGGAAATGGTAGTACAATAGTACTATAAGAGTACTACATTGATAGTACTAAGATCATCAATATGTGCAGAATCATTGCTGAGTGGGAGCTCCATATCTGAGAGAGCTAAGAGCAGAAAAAACTTACTCACTTCTGAGAATGAAGTTTTCTTCAGTAAAGAAGTTGCAAAGGTCTCTCTCCCTCTCTCTCTCTCTCTCTCTCTCTTTTTTTTTTTTTTTCCATTTATTTTTCTATTTTGCTTCTGGCTGTAATTTAGATTAATTTAGATATTTGGAGGGTTGCTTGCTTAATTTTTAAAACAAAAGCTACTAACTTGTGTAAACAGAATTGTGTGCTTATTAAATTTTGCACCTTATTACACTCATCTCATCAGGACTATTGGGACTGTGCTGCAAATTCCAAACACTCAGGGAAATATATATATATATTTATAGGTGTTTTTTTTGTTGTTGTTGTTGTTTTTTTGTTTGTTTGTTTGTTTGTTTTTTCTTTTCCCAATTTATGCATTCTTTTTCTTATGTTTCTTAAGACTAGAGTAGATAGGAAGGTCAAGGGGGATGATGCTTTTTTGTTGTTGTTTTGTTTAATGCTTTTTGTTTTGTTTTGTTTATCAAGCCTGTTAAGGTACGTGTTTGTGGGGGGGAGCAGGAAAAGTGGCACAGTTCCAAAAGTGCTGATGAGATGAGCATGCACTCTGTCTCACTGTTTTAAAATTCTGTAGGTATTACTTTATTACCACTTTTTGTGGTAAGCAACTCTGAAAATTCTGTTATCTTGATACTTGTCAAGATAACACTCAGAGTCATCACTTCAAAGATTTAAACTAGTATTACTGCTTTACTGGGATCAGTCTGTGTTGTGAGTCTATGAGTTTTTTTTCCATATATGTACTGTACTAGTTTTGTAGTTCTGGTAAGAAAATTTAACCACTGAAGAAACAACGCCCCCTGTCCTTAGACACATGCTAGGAGCAATTTATCTGTCAAATGATGTTTCCTCATAGATTTTTCTTTTCTGAAGAGCTTGACAAGAGAAAATTAGGATATGAAATCTCCTTTATGGAATGTACTTTGAGAAATGTCATTGCTGGTAAATGCCAGAAACATTTCTAATATTTGTTGTGTTTGTTGTTATGTATGTTGTTATATTTGCCAAAGCTGGTGTAAAATTGTGACAAAGTTCTGAAACTTTATTTTTTTTGTTAGCAATCTATTTTTTTTCATCATTGCGTATTACAGTTTTTGTTTTGTTTTGTTTTGTTTTTTTATCTATATATGTATACACTAACTAAAATATTGTTAAAGAGACCAAGAACCTCAATTTAAAGAAAATATGTCTAAGTAAAAGGTAGTAGCCAAATTTTCAACCCTTGAAAAACCCCAAACCAAATTAGTAAAACAGGACTTCGGATGTATCTCAAATAGAAGTAATGAAATTTATTGTAAGCTTTTTTTTTTTTTCTTTTTCTTTTTTTTTTTTTTCTCTAAAGTGCATTAGCAACAGCTATGCCTGCTATTTGGCTTGATGCATGAAGGCATTGATCCTGGGAAAAATCATGTGATATAAGACAGGAGTCTGTAAAATGTTGAATTACATAAACATGGAATATGGAATATTGTCTATTATTTCTCAGAGTACAACAACCAGAAGTATCAAGTGAAGGGATCAAGTCATCAGTTTAGAGGAAATGCAGGGAGTTACTTCTACACACAACATGAGGTTAATTTGCGAAGTCAGGCTTGACTTCGTGGACACTGAATTTCTGCCTGTTGTCTGGAAATAGTTCATAGACATTTGAGGGGTGTGGGGGGTTGGGGATAAAATATTTGTGTTCTAAAATTTCTCCAGTCTTAGATTCTCCTTTCCATTTCTGATTTTACTTATTTGAAGCTATGCTTTTTCACCCTGAGCTCCTACTAATTTTTTTGTTTTGTTTTGTTTTGTTTTGCATATTACCCTCTCTTCTATCACAGATTGCCAGTGATCTATATCTTCTTCCAAGATATCTTTTTCTTCTGCATAAACTACTAAGGCCCTCTCCTTTATTCTTCACCTTCTGGTGGTGCTTCTATCCACTCATCTATTAAACAGGTCTACAAAGAGGAGCAGACACATTTCTTACTTCCTGTATCTACTTTACTCTTAGCAATGCCATGTAAGCAGAACACAGATGATGAGTGGGAAGATGTCAACCTGACATGTTGTGATGTACCACAAACCATGGTGTTGTCATCTTGTCCTTCCTTTTAGTTTCATCTGGTCCAAAGAGAGCAAAATCCAGCAAGTCTAGATAAAGCAACATGTGAAAGATCTCTTATTAGATCTGACCAGCTCAGATATTAGTAAGAGTGTTGTGGCTTTGTTTTTTCCTTTTCTTTCTATCTCTAGATGGCATAGTACACATCACGTAACAAAACTGCACTGGAAGCTTCTGTTTATAATGAAGTGAATCTCATCTGTGTATTGCTTGAAATATTTTAAGATATCTCCATTACAGTGCCCTTTCTTGTGTTCTGCTCTTGACATAGGCTTATATCATTTAAAAATGATGCAGGAGAAATTCAAGACACATTAAAAATATAGAGGGCTCTTTTTACCAGTTTATTCCTTCAAAGAATCCCATATCCAACAAAATTGCAGTTGTTGTTTGCAGTACAAATTAGATATAAGGCAACAACAGTGGCCAGTGAAAATTTATATATTAGTGTCTGTGGAACTCCACAGTTCACTTTTGAACAGACGTTTCTTATACACCTCACTGCTTTAACAACATATTTGTGTTACAAGATAAAACATTTGTTAAATTCATCAAATATTCACTAGCCAGTATACAATACCTTAGCATACATATTCATACACAAAGGTTTCATTTCAGCTCCAAAAACTACAGTAATCATTGGATACTTTTATTAACAATTAATCTGGGCAAGCAAAAATGTAAGGGAGGGAAAATCTTCTAGTTTTTTATTTCTTAAAGTCACCTAACCCATGATTTTACCCTGTGAGGCTTAACTTGTGACTGTTATTTTGATGAAGATAAGTTATACAGCCTTTTAAAGTAAAAATAAATGAATCATCCTGTCTGCATCTCCTATCCCACAAAGACTTGTGGGGGGAATGGTGCTCTAATTTTATGTATATGGAGTATATGAAGGAACAAGTTGATCTTTAGTGGATTAGATACTCTCCACAGAGCTGTTCTATACAGTTTTTTCTCTATTTTATTCCTTCCTTGGTAAATCTAATTTTATTTGTAAATTCTCAAGAAAAAGCTGTGACTATAAATGTGACTATATAGGGACTGTAGAAGAGTAAAATATTTGTCAGAAGTTCTCATTAATTTTTCTTGTATGTACATTTTCTCTATCAGTCAGCTATAAGAGACAATAACAGTTTGAGTCATCAAGAAAGAACAGTGTCAGATGAAGACAGAAATAGGTGATCATGTGCATTATGCTGCATTATCTCAAAGTGTCTTATACTTTTTCTTTCTTTTAACTCTTTGCAATACCATTTCAAATACACATTTCAAATACACATTTCAAATGAAGATGTTTTTCTTCTGGGAAAGTTCTTGTTTGCTAGACTGACATTTTAATAGTTATAATCAGCTGGAATTGTACCTTAAATAAAAAAGAAGTCTTTCAGAGATGACAACGACAAAATGTATGGTACGTTTTGTTGTACTCTTGTGTTCTTTACACATGAAAGAGTCAAAGAAAGAAATTGGGAAATAGCTTGAGGAAACAGTCAAGAGGATGACACATACATGAAGAAAGATAAGAAAATGTGTAAATGGAAGTTCATATCTACCAGCAATATGTTCAGGGTACCATAAATCAGATACTTATGTGATAGATGGTTTATGCCCAGAGCATCTCTTAAGCCATGTGAATGTCAGTATCTTAAAACAAACTTTGGGTCTTTAATATAGAGGTGGGTGAACTGAACACAATATCTACTTTTGTTCAGTTCAGTTATTTATGTAGTCCTTATAATAATATTGAAAAAGCACCCAAATATTGCCATGGACAGATGGTGTTTGTACATCATGAGCACAAAAGTAACACTTTTATTGTTAGACTAATGTGTTTATACTCATGCTTTATGATTACATCAAGAGACTATGTGGAATTAATCACCAGGCAGAAGTTACACTTCCAGATCCTGAAGACATACCATCATAACCTGAACGAGCTAGATGCAGAAAAGTTTTTTTTTTTTTTTTTTTTTAATTACTTTTATTGGCATCTTAGTGATATTACACCAAAAGATATTACTTGCTTTAAAAGGGACAAGTATTCATGAGATGACGGAGAAGATACTATTTGCTTTTGTGTGGCTATTGATATATACTGATATATGTTTCTCCCTATAGAAAATGTTTCCGTGTGGAGGTGAACATGTAATCTATGTACTAGTACGTTGATTCTGATTTTTTTTTTTTTTTTTACATCATACTCAAAATTCCAAAAGTGTTTCAAATAACTGTTTCCTTTACTTGAACAATATAAGGATTTTTAAAAAAAACATGACTGTTCTTGAGGTCTCACTAAGAATGATTTCATGTGCCATAAGCAGTTCTGAAAGTGTTCTTGATAGTCTAGAATGCAGTTGCAAGTTGTAACTTGCAAGTTACAAAAGCATTTTTAAGTTATAAAAGCTTTATCAAATTAAAATGGAATAAATACATATATAGCAGCTTTCCTCCTTCTTCTATTTATTGTGCAAACTCATGGTCAGTGGTTAATCAGATCTTTTTCTACAAATATATTAATCTTCATCAATCATCTTTCTTACTAAGTGACTGAGAATCTTTGCCTATAATCCCAGCTAAGTACAAGTAAAATCCATAAGAAAGGTTATTGAAACAAATAACAAGATGGTTGGGAGATAAGCTGTTGGTTTGTCAGATGGTTCAGGAGAATGCAGGCAGCACCAATCACAGGAGATTGGCTCCACTGCATTCTTGAGGCTAGGGCAGATTCAGGATACAGTCAGTGGTATAAAAAGCCAGTGGTATAAAAATAGAGTTTAATGTGCTGGAGTGGTCAGCAGGCAAAATCAGATATCTTTGGACTCCTTTGACTGAACCTCGAGGATACAAATCAGTTTGTCCAATGTCTGGATAGGGACAGCTTTTTCTGACTGGGCTTGTCATTCTAGGCAAAATGATGGGTTTACTTCATTTGAAACAATATTGGATCGCATTTGGGCATAAATCTGTTATAAGAGAGTAGCAACCTAATGTATGTGAAGTCCCTGAAGGAATTATGTGTGGAGACTGAATTGAAGGCCTTTTGACCATCAAACATATGTGTTTTTTTCTGGTGAAACCACCCTTTAGGTCAGAGTAACATGTTTGATATTGCCATCATATACAGAGGCTGCCTGCTAATGGGAGATAACAAAGCTATGTGTTAGTTTCATGGAGCACAAAATTGCCCTTAAGCATATGGTCTTTCTGCCAGTGTTCGAGGGAGCTCTGCTTGACAGATAATTAGAAACTTTGTGATTATGTCTCTGCTTTTTAGGCAAAATAATCATAAGTGTTGTACATTAACTCCAGCAGCAGAACATCTGGGGAAAAAGAAACAGTCAATTTAAATAACAAATCTTCTAAAACAGTTTACTCTCTATTACAGTGAGTGTTGACAGTGAAGTAATATATACTTTGCTAAGGAAGATTTTAATGCTGCCATTGACCAGGAGAAATATACTTCTTTCCTTTCAAATCAATACTTCTCCATTTATTGAGAGAATAGTGTCCAGGGAAAGTTGATAGCAGTAGTGCCAAGTAGACAGATACGCCAAGTTTGTTCATGATGTGTGGTTTGTAAAATACTTGTTGTTGTTGACAGGATTTACTTGAGACTCTTAAACCTTAGGTATATATATTTATTTCTCCTTTTCCTAAAAGGAGAATAAGAAGCAGTAAACCCCAATGAATGTGATTGACTGTTCTTCTCATAGATATTGTAATCTTGCTCTAATGCTTTGCTTATACTACTGATAGCTGAGGTTACTGATGTTTTCTAATGAAAAGTATTATCTTCATTTTCTTTTAATGTTATTAGAAAAAAGGAAGGAAATGTTGCCACAGTGTCTAATAGGAAGACTGATCTTCTCTTTGCTGAAGGGCAGAAATTTGGAATTCATCAGATATTTGCCTTTCTATAGATGTACTTCTTGCTGTTTCAGCTTGAATTTGTTTCTTAAATAGCTGAAAATGTATGCAGATCAAATCCTGAACACTCCACTTGAAATCAGGTGGCTTTCTTCACATCTCTGGCTGCAGTCTACACAGCCATTCTACACTCCAGTGTACACTGGCAGTGTGCAATGCCCAGTCTACACTGCTGCCCATTCTTTTCACCAGGCATGTTCCAGCCTAAATGAAGCATCTGTCTGTACATAATGGTGTCCAGTGGGTTTGTATATGAAGAATCTGTGTGTCCCTTTGTCATTAGTAGCATTATTTCCCCATATTGCTTGAATGCAACAGGAGCAAAAACTGCTCAGCCTAAAAAGTGCAGTTGGAAAACATGAAATCTTAAGAGATGGATGGAAAGGGAATAGAAAGAGAGAAACCTTAATTGAATAGTCTGAAAGTGAATAGAAACAGATAAGGAAGGGAGAATCCATCCTTGTTGCTTTTAATAAGTATCTCTTATTTCAGTAAGGGATAGTTATTGCTGAGCAATAGGGAGAAAAGTAACTATCAGTGACTTTGATGTTATGCTAATAAATGCAAACAAAAAGACTATAAGAAAGCTGGCAAGTGTTTACTGTGCCTTGAATAAATAAACCGTTGCCTAGACTTTAAATATCTGCTTATTAAGTGAATTTTGTCCATTTTATGACTCAAGGAAATTGGGATTCCTGCTGGCGGGGAGAGGGGAAATAGTGCATTTAATTGTGTAGTTTAAAGACTAGGTCTCATCTCCTTCACACTGTCAGGTTTTAAGAGCTAGATATGAAATGTTGCCTCAGCTTCCTCTAGAGAAAAGGTAAAACACATGAAACTCAGAATAAGATAAGATAGGAATTATAATTTGAGTTCAGAGCAAACACTTTTTTTTTTTTTTTTTTTTTTTTTTTTTTTCTCCAGATTGGTTTCTGGTAAACTAGGAAACCTCCAAGGGTAAAATGGACTCATTGTATGCCAGATCTACTTCTGTTATAATTAATAAGACAGCTCAACAATATTGTTCTTTATATAACATTCAAAATAAGTATTGAATAACTCCCTACTAATTACTGGTAGGATTCAATTTTCTCTTTATATTTCATTAAATACCTATGGATTTGAGAGCTTGATGGTATGGTCCACCTAAGAGTGTAATTTCCTGACTGTTTACATGTATAATCTGAGTAAAAGGTACAGTTTAAAATTTAAACTATCAGTTCCCTGACTTGCATGTTGTTTAGCTGTGTAAACAGTAACAAGGCAGGTACTGGTGCTTTTGAAAATAACCTCACCAGGCTTCCAACCAGTTAGACATCCCACATCTAACTTCAGTCCTGCTGTGCATATGAATGTCTTTCTCTGTTCCCAGCACAGCTCACTGTGAATACATTATGCTGTCAACAGAGCTGGCCCTCAAAGGGAAAGGTATCACCATTAAAATCACCATTAAAATGGAGCTAATCTTTCTCAATAAAAGCAATTTTAGGAGTCTTTGTAAACTTTATTACTGGTTTCAACCTTCAAGGCTTTAGCTGAAAGAGTATGCACATGGACTACCCTACTTATAGCATGCAAGGTCCTATCTTCCTGTGATTCATTTTTGGGGGCAATGGCCAAAAAAATGGATCACAGGAAGTTCTGCACCAACACACGAAAGAACTTCATGGTGAGGGTAGCACTGGAACAGGCTGCCCAGGGAGGTTGTGAAGTCTCCTTCTCTGAAGATATTCAAGGCCCGTCTGGATGCCTACCTGAGCAACCTGCTCTAGGGAACATGCTTTGGCAGGGGGGTTAGACCCGATGATCTCTTGAGGTCCCTTCCAACCCTTACAATTCTGTGTGATTCTGAGATCTGAATTGGGCCCTGAAAGGATGCATGCATGATGTTGATGAGCTGACAGATGTCATTGCAAGCCTACTCTTTATAATCTTTGATCAATCATGGTGAATGGGAAAGGTGCTAGAGGAAAACCAGTGACATTCCTATCTTCAAGAAGGACAAGGAGGTGGATTCAGGGAACTACATGCCAGTCAGTCTCAACTTGATCACTGGGAAGGTAATGGAGCAGAAATTCTGGAAACCATAAGACATGGTTTCCAATAGAACAAGTCACACCTGTCCTATGAAGACAGGCTCAAAGAGTTGGGGTTGTTCAGCCTGGAGAAGAAAAGGCTCCAGGGACACCTTATAGCAACCTTTCAATACCTAAAAGGGGCTTACAGGAAAGCTGACAGGAAAGCTGAGGAGGGACTCTTTGTCAGGGAGTGGAATGATAGGATAAGGAAAAAGTTTGATTAGATATAAGGAAGAAATTAGGAAGAAATTATTTACTCTGAGGGTGGAGAGGCACTAGAACAGGAGCAGTTGCGGATGCCCCTTCCCCTTTCCCTGAAAATGTTCAAGGCCATGTTGGATGGGGCGCTGAGGAATCCAGTCTAGTGGAAGGTGTCCCTCCCATGGCACGGGGTTGAAATTAGATGATTTTTAAGGTCCCTTCTGTTATAAATGTTATAAAAAGCCATTTATAACACTTCCAACGCAAACCATTCTATGATTCCATGATCCTATGATCAGGTGCAGACATCAGATAGCTTGATAAGCTACCATGATAAAAGCAACTGCTCAGTGAATGAGGGGAGAACAGTAGATATTGTTTTCCTAGACTTCAGTAAGGCTTTCAGCACTGTCTCCCATAAGATCCTCATAGACAGGCTGTTGATTCATGGGCTGTATGGGCAGACAGTGGGGTGAATTAAAAACTCAGTGAATTGACAAGCACAGTGGGTGGTGATCAGTTATGGAAAGTCTAAATGGAGGCCTGTAACTAGCAGAATACAGGGGTCAATATTGGGTCCAAACCTGTTCAAAATATTTGTTCATAATCTGGATGATGGTGTGGAGTGTACTCTCAGGAAGGTTACCCAGGACACAAAACTGAGAGAAATAGCTGATACAATGTGTTGTCTTCTGCTGCCATTCAGAGGGACCTGAACAGGCTGGAGAAATGGGGTGACATGAATTTCATCAAGTACAGCAAGGGGAAGTATAAAGTCCTGCACTGAGGATGAACAATCCCATGCACCAGTATGGATGGCCACACAGCTGGAAAGCAGCTTGTAAGAAAAAGACCTGGGGGTGCTGGTGAATACCAAGTCAAACATGAGCTGTCAATATGCCCCTGCATTAAAGAAGGTAAATGGTATACTGGGCTGCATTAGACAAAGTACTGCTAGCAAGTGTAAGCAGGTGGTCCTCTCTGCTCAGCACTGGTCAGGCCACATCTAGACTGCTGTGTTCAGTTCTGTGCTCCTCAGTACAAGAGAGACATGGAGCTACTGGAAAGAACCTGACAAAGGGTCACAAAAATTATTTAGAAACTGGATAATCACTCATACACAAACGAGTTGGGAATCTTGAATCTAGGGAAGATGAAGTATCTTATATAAATAAATATAAATATTTATATAAATTATATATATATATAATAAACATTTATATTTATATATAAATAATATTTATATATAAATACCTGAAGGGAAGGTGCAAAGAAGACGTATCCAGGCTCAGTGGTGCCCAGTGACAGGAAAAGAGGTAATGGGCACAAACTGAAACACATTGCCCTATGGGCAGTGGATATTATGTCTTCATGAAAGCTGGCTCCAAGTCCAGTCATTGCAAATCGTCCAGCATCCTACTCTGTCTCTGCACCAAACATACTCAAGGAGTGGGTAAGATCTGGTTTTGTGGGTAAGATGGCTGTTTTGTGGGTAAGATGGCTTTGAGCTAGAGGCAATCATCTACATTGCCAAACAGTGCAGGTGGCACCAGGCTGAACCCATCACATTTATAAAGAGCTGCACTTGGCAGGAGCAGGTGCTTAGCTGGCAGGGATTCCGTGTTGAATTTAATTTACTGGATGATCTGGCTCGGCAAACATTCAGCATAGATGCTTGTTCCTGCTTAATGTTAAGTAGCTAAATAAACAATAGAAGATTCCTGCAAGTGTTAAATAGCTGCTGAAAAATACAAGTTCTTGAAATCTCCAAGAGCTTTCTTGTACAACTGCAGGAAAAAAGCAATTTTATATGTTTGTATCCTAATGAGTCTAATCTGTATATGGTGTCAAAATGTTATTCTTTCTGGATTACTCAGAAGTCTGAAAAAAAAATCTTAAATGCCCTTATATACATTTCTAAACGTAAATTCATACACCAAATTTTAAGTGTCAGCCTAAAATCTGAGATCTTGGAGCAAGTGTTTTTCCATATTTCTGAAAATAACTCAGAAATAACAGCTTAAATCTGATGAAAATCCTTAAACCTGTGCAGCTCTTTGTAGAGTATTTTTGTCAAAGTAATAATCCAGGGTTAAAGTAGTAACTAAAACTATTGTTGCATCTACCTTTTTTTCAAGTTTTTTTAGCTACTAAAAAAGTTTATTGGAAAAAAAAAAAAGAATTAAAAAATATTCTAACTATAGCTGTACCAACTGCACAAAACTACAAAACTGCATCAGCAAACTGGATATATCCTGTCAGTCAGCTTCATATAGCTTAGATTTATCTCAATGTAAGTTATCATGTGGTTACTGTATATGTAACTATAAAAGTTTACGTTTGATTTATAATACTGTAATACCAAAGACTTTTTTTTTTTTTTTTTAGTTTATTACTTTTCAGAAGACATTCTGTCTTATGTTGAAATAAAATCTGTCCACTACATCCAGTCCACTACATCCAGTCCACTACAAATGATGAAAATATTTTTTTTGAAAGATCTCTCTTATTTTTTCATTTCATTTCAACCAGATGCAGATGTTGCATATTTTCCATCTATTGCATCAGTAGGGAAAACTACCACTCTTATAGACATGTTATGATATATTTTTCCATGTTTTTCACACAATTTCAACAATCACATTTAAAATATATCACAATGCTAATAAAATAGGCATTCTCAGACTGAATTTTATAATCAAAATAACAGTTCCTTCTAGTCCTACCTATTGCAATGCTTTTAAAGGATACAGTCCTTGAATACTTGAAGTGTTTTTTGGCATTTCATGGGATATAGATACTTCCTTCTAACCTCTCATTGGAAAATAAAAATAATGATAATAATGGAATATAGGATTAGTAGGAAAAAAAAAAAAAAGTATATATGTTCTTAAAACAAGATAACTATTCCCAAACAACCAAGTTTTATATATCCAGATTATTTGCTTAATTTTAGTTTTTCAAAACAAAATTAGTATTGCCCTTCTTTCTCTTCATTATTAAAAATATTTGACATGTAGAAATTATTACCTACCCTCAAAAGGATTCTGTAGAACTGAATGAAAAACAGTTGTTTTAACAATTGCTATTATTTAAGTGTCCTATTATAGAGAATAGTCCTATTATAGAGAATTTTACAGCTTATTGCTAACAGTTTTTAATGCCTGGGAAATTTAGAGCTGTACATTTTAAAATCATGTTTTACATTAACAATTCAGGGCTAATTATCTGTCATTCTGATAGAATGATCAGAAAATTCAATGGTCTAATTATCAGAGTGAACAGAACAGAACTGCATTCCTTTTTAGTTTTACTGGGTTTACTTGTCAAGGATTTGATAGCAGGGAGTTGCAGGGGTGGCCTCTGCAGAGCTCACAGACCGCAGCAGCTGTCCCATGTCAGATCAGAGCCAGAGCCAGCCAGCTCCAAAAGGGACCCCAGGGTCAGTGCAGAAGGAGGGCAGGAGGTGCTCCAGGCACGGAGCAGCAGTTCCCCTGCGGCCTGTGGAGAGGCCCCTGGTGGAGCAGGCTGTCCCCCTGCAGCCCATGGAGCAGATCTCCACACTACCACCCATAGAGGAGCCCCCGGTGGAGCAGGTGGATGTGGCCTGGAGGGGACTGCAGGCCATGGAGAGCCCCTGCAGGAGCAGGCCCCTGTCTGGAGCTGCAGGCTGTGGAGAGGAGCCCACGCAGGAGCAGGGGGTCTAGGGGAGAGCCGCCGCCTGTGAGGGACCCATGCTGGAGCAGTTTGCTCCTGATGGATAGACCCCATGGTATGGACCCATGTTGGACCAGTTTGCTCCTGACAGATCGACCCCATGGTACGGAGCCATGTCGGAACAGTTCTTGAAGAGCTGCAGCCTGTGGGCAGCCCATGCAGGATCAGTTTGGGAAGGATGGCATCCCATCGGAGGGACCTCATATTGGAGCAGGGCCAGAGAGTGACCATGAAGGAGTGGTGGAGACCTAGGGCATTAGGGACTGTTTGTAATAGGCAATAATCTTCCTATGTCTAATCCATTTTGCCTGTGACGATCATTGTTGAGTGATCTCCCTGTCTTTATGCCAACCCTTGAACTCTTCCCATCATATTTTCTTCCCCTTTTCCTTTGAGGAGGGGGAGTAAGAGAGCGGCTGTGGTGTTCAACTGCTCAGCAGGGTAAAATCACGACGCTGGTTTAAATGTGATACTTTGTCATGAGGTGTTTGAGAACTAAGTTATTATATCATGCTTGCATTCCCTGAAAAATAACAAAAGAGCTTGTTTTATGTTTGGCTTCATAAGTTCTTTACAACTGATTCTAAGTGCATTGAATCTTGTTATTGCCTGCAGCACATATTTTGTCCTCCTGTCCACTACACATCTATTTAAGGCTTAATGTATTTCCAGTCAATAATAATTGTAAAAATTATTTCTGTTTATTCTGTCCCCTTCATAATCATGCTTCTGATGGTCTATAATAAGTGGATGTTATATTTTATTAGTTATCATTTTTTTCCTTGAGTATAAAATTATTAGTACATTTTATAATAAGAAAAAAAAAGTAATAAAAAAATAATCTTTAGACAAAACATAGGTATAAGACATTTAGAAAAAAAAAAAAAACAAAACACAAATGTACGTGGCATACCCATGTAATTTAATTGTTGTGTTTTGTTTTTGTTTTTGTTTTTTTTTTTTCCTGCTCTTAAGCAAAGTGCTGAACTGTTGCAGATTTCTTCTGTTTTATTATTATTATTACTTTTTTTTTTTTTTTTTTTAATTTATTTGGATAACTATTTAGAATTACTTTCTAAGTAATGATAGAAACTTTTCCTGTAACCATTTTCTAAAATATTGCTTCTTTTGTGTGTTCTCTTGTTTTCTTTCTCAGTTTTATTGTGTTTGCTTTAATTTGCTTTGGAAAAATCACTCAGGACAATCTCTGATGAAATGTAAGACTGGCTATTTGAAAAATCTTGCACTTGGCCTTTAGTAAAATAATTGATCTCTGTCATTTATAATACATTAATTTTGGACATATCTTGCATAATTTCCCCACTAGAACAGGTTTTGGTCACTGACAGATGACCTTTGCTGTTTTCAGTACATAACTCTTACAGGCTTGGATTCACTGGGTGTAAAATATCCTTTCCTCCCAAGCCCTGCTATTGAACCTTACCACAGTTTTTTATGCAATATCAGTTAGGTAAGTCTGTCATGTCATTAAAATACCATTATGCCTGACTGGCAATAGGAGGAATCTAGCATTGATATATAGAGGTAAGGAATCTGGCAACAGGTTGTCAGTCATTTTAGAAGATCAGAAACGTGTATTTTTCAGATGCGATTAAATTCATTATAAAAAATCAGATGTGTATTTCTAGCTTTACATAAAACATTTCCAGAAAATACTGCTGCTCTTTACAAGTTTATGAGAGACTTATAAAAGAGGATTTCCCTCTCTCGCTTCATTTTTTCTTTTTAGGCAAAATAAATTTAGATGCATTTTTCAGTGATCTGAAAATACACTGTATTTTAGCTTAAACTGAATATCATCATTATCATAGTATTTCAAGGTTAAAATGATACTCATCTTGTGGTACAATTAAGATGCAGAAGAAATATTAATACTGTAGCACTGAAATCTTAAACTTCGCTCTCCTGAGTCCTGGAGCAAATATTTCATCAGATATTTTTTCAGATTAACTCTTGAGATAATTCAGTTAGCCAGCTGAAATAGTTGATGGCTTTTTCTAACCATTTATTTCAAAGGGCCTTGAGAATATCTGAATTACTGAAGGTAATTAGTGCTGTGCATTCTTATTATAACCCTACATACAGAGGGCATCTATAGTTCAGTCTCCCTGGTCAGGTGGCTCACGCCATAATTTCACCTCTCCATGCCTTCCCTTTAGTCCTAACCCATAAACATTTAGTCAGCTCTTCATCCATCCCCAGGAAGAGCTCCATGAACTCCAGCTGGCCACTAACATAGAGAGTAACATCCCCTCCTCATCTTCCCTGCTTGTCCTTCCTGGAGAATCTGTATCCCTCTATTACAATGCTGCAGTTATTGAAGTTATACCACCACATCTCCGTGATACCAGTAAGATCATAGCCCTGCAGATGTACACATATCTCTAATTCTTCTTGTTTATTCCACATGCTACATTCATTTGCATTTAAGTTAGGCCCCTGATGAAACTGTTTTATTGGATGAAGTGGCTAGAGTTCATTTGTGCTAATCTTCAGGTGCTATCCCACCCCTGATCCTTTTTTCCTGACTTTAAGCATCTATTGCTAGTTCTGGCATCTAACTGATGAGAGTTGGATGGACTGAGATTCTCCTCCCTCAGCAGTTTTAGTTTAAAGCTCTTTTCACCACCTTGGCAAGCCTATAGCTTCCCCTTCACTGACAGATGTATCCCATCAGTTCCCATTAGACCATTTTTTTCAGAGACTCCTGTAGTCTAAAAAGCCAAATCCCTGGCTATGACACCAGCCCCACAACCATTCATTGATCCGCGGGATTCAATTGATCCTTTCAATGCCTTTTCCTTTGACTGTTGGATCAAAGAGAAGACCTTTCGTGCTACAGAGCTGCAAGGGCTCTGAAGTCCTTTGTGATACACTTTGGTCCACTGTTGACAGTGTCATTGGTGCCCACATGAAATAACATCTGTGGGCTATACAAGGCTTGATAGCCTCTTGGCAACATCCCTTGATAGGACAATGGTTTTAAACTAAAAGAGGTTAGAATTAGATTAGACATTGGGAAGAAATTATTTTCCATGAGGGTGGTGAGGCACTGGAACAGGTTGTCTAGAGAAGCTGTGGATGCCCCATCCCTGGAAGTGTTCAAGACCAAGTTGGATGGGACTTTGGACAATCTGGTTTAGTGGGAGATTTCCCTGCCCATGGCAGGAGGTTGGAATTAGATTGTCTTTAAGGTCCCTTCAGCCCAAACCATTCTAAGACTGATGATATAAAAACAAATCCAATCTAATTATGCACTCGATGGGTCAATAGGTAACATTTAGCTCTATGTGTCTGAAACTGGCATGCAAACATCATGCAATACAATTGGCAGAGGAAACATTTACAGTGATGATATTATAGCTGTCTTTATTGTGAAATGTCCTTAGAAAAAGAAAAAGAAAAAGAAAAAAATCTCTGGTCTCATATCCACCCATTTTTGTTGTTGTTGTTGCATTCCTTATAATTACGACATCACTCAGTAATTCCATTCCTTTTTTTTTTTTTTTCCTTCAAGTATTCCACTTTACAGCATGCCTTACAAAAATTATAGCTTGTTAGAAACAAGTTACAAATGTGTAATGTAGCAGGATGTTATTTTAAAACACCTGAAAAACTGCAGAACTTTCCTCAGTGAAGCAAAGGATACTTGCAAACACTGTATTTGAAGGATTTTTTGGTATATAGTTCCCTGTTTATCATACAATTAGTCTTCCCAAAGGAAAGTGACTTCAAGTGAATTGTCAATGTGCTGCAGATATTCTCACTTAGACACTTATTTTGACATTCTAAATTCTTTAAAATATGGTCTAATATGTTAGAGAGATGGATAATCATAAAAGGAAAATCTTGCCTTCAAATGAGGGAATATTTGGCTATATCTTAGCTTTTCTGTTTATTAAATAATTTTATCACCTAAAATAGTCTAATTATTGTATGAAAAATATGTGTAGCTAACAGCAAAGATGCTCATTGAAAAAGTATAAAAATTAGACATTCATGTAAGGACCTAGCAGACCAATGTTTGTAACACTTGGTAATTCATTTATTACTACTATATATTATTAAAGCCTGATTTGTTTGATGCAAACCTGTACTGAAAATGATTCTAATGTGTTCTTATTAGATCACTGCTGTTACAGATTCAGCTGACTTTGTGAGGGAACAGAAAGAGGTGGTAGCTGATCAAATCTCTTTCTGGTTTTAAACTTACTAGCTTCTACAAAATCTGCCACCTCTACTGCTTCCATGAGCTATTTCTGCCTTCCTAAAATGAAGATGTTAGAGTACATGTAAGATAAAGAGATTTATTCTTTTTCCTGTGCTCTTTCTGGTTTTGGACCATAGAAGCTGTGGGGAGAAGCCCTCATGGCTTTCTGGAATTGAAGTGTGTTGTTCTGTAGAGCCGCAGAGTAGCATCCTTCTTTCCAGTGCTCTCAGGATCATTGTCAGGAAGCCAGCTGAAAATGCAAAACCTCAGATATCTGTCTAGATGTTCCCAGAGCAGCTTGCAACTGTCAGGAGGGAGAGTTCAGTGATAAAAAACAACTATTCACTGTGGCCCTGTTTTACGAGTGATATTTTATCTGATACAAACATAGCAGCAGGGGCCTGTGACTTCTCAGAGATGTATTTCTTGGGGTTTCTCAGCTCTATCATGCTAGAATTGTCTTTCAAGGTTTTCCAGAGAATGTGACATTATGTAGTTACAATCAGATGTGAGTTATTGCTGGAGGTAATCTATACTTTCTTACAGGTTTCTCAACTCTTCCTGTCTATCTACCTACTTTCTTATTTACAGGGAGGAAAAATATCATAACTTAATCCTTTCTCAGATTAGTTAAAAATGGTAAGCAGTAAAAATGGACAGATATGCATGTGTAAAGATGTATCTGCATTTCTAAAAACAAAGCTAAAAATTACTCTGTTGTTAAACTTGGAAAAAATTCAACTCAGCCTCATGAGTTCTTACTGGAACCAGACATAACACTCATAAAGCAATAACCTAGTTGCCTTTCACGTGCAAGACAAAATAGTCACCTTTTTCTGCTTACCAAACATAAAGCTGCTAAGTACTTACAAAACAGTTGTAGTTAACACTATTTACCAAAATCAAGCTTGTTTCAATTTATGGATTTGTTTTGAATTGTGCTATTGACATTACTTTTTGCACTGCTGCACTTGCAATTTCCTTTCTAATTAACTCCCATTTTTAAAAAGCAATCACTTATGCTAAGAGAAGAAACCCTGTTTTTTATATAAACCTTCTGTTAGTAGAGGTGACTTCCTGAATATAATGTACAGTCATTTCATTGCCTTCAATTACTGTTCTCATGGGAAATAATTGCATTGACACAGGAAATCCAAAGAAAGTATCCTAATTGTTGAAAAAGGAAATGACAGAGATACTAACCTTGGGAGGAAAGCACAGGACAGCAAATAAGGCAATAACCTATGAAGCCTGGAGATTGTTCTCAGCTTGGCCACATTTTTCTCATCATCTTTTTTTTTTCTTCTTTTTTTTTTTTTTTTAATTTTTTCTGTTTCCTTATGAAAATGTAAAGTTTGTTGGATGAAGTGAAGTTTATTAGTTATTTGATTGTCTATTACATTCTCACAGTGAACCTTTGAATCTAGCAGTGCTGCTAGATAGGGATGGAGCACCTATCTTGTGGGCAGGGGGATGGTTCACTCTGGAGAGTGGCACCTTTAGGGTCACCTAATAGCAACCTCCCAGAATCTGCAGGAGGACAGAGACAGGTTCTTCACACCTGTGAGTAGTGAGAGGAAGAGTGGCAATGGGCATCTGAGACAAGAGGTGTTCAGGCTCTTGTCATCAACGAATCTGAAGGGATGAAGGAATAGGAATACTCTGGACATGTAGTAGTTAGTTTTACTTATTTGCAACATATCCTGAAGATACTGTATAGACAATATTTTGACATGACAACATTTCTGTGTTAAAACAGGAATGTTTATAGACAAGTGTGGATCCATGTTTTTCTTCCTATGCTCTGTCATGAATTCAACCATGGCGAGGTCTTTTCTGCCACAAACAGTAAAGTTAATTGAGCAATTGTATAATTGAACAATTGTATAATTGAGCAATTGGAAACTTGTCCTGCTCCCATCTTTGTTCCCATTTAAATATATAGCTGCCAGTGATTGCCACAATGAGCATGGACAGTCCTGTGTCTTATTCCATTCTGGAAAACTGTTATGTATCTTAAGTCTCACATTGCTCACTTCTCAACCTTCAATCTTTTCTTTTATACCATGATATTTAGTACCCTGCTTATTCTAGTTTTTCTCCTTGTGTTTTCCAGTTGGTCAACATATTCCTTGAAGTACAGCACTAAACTATATGAGGTACTTAAAATAAGAATTTGAAGGTCTACCTACCAGAACAGAAGAGTTACTTATGACTTTTAGGGATAATGCTTAGGGATACATACTATATATGTAAATATATATCTACATATATAAGCATATATATCTCCAAGAATATCTTTGCTTTTGTACAAAAGCATTGTTATCAGTATCCATTCAGTTAATGACCCATATATAGGTTAATCTCTTATGTTGCTGCTCGTCTATAGTTTTGAAGTCTGCTTTCTGATGATGATAAGCATCAATTTATTTAACATTGTATTTGTTGTGGATTTTAAACAATTGGGGAAAACAGCCATGTTATTTTATTCCTGTCTTCTCCATCAACAGGTAGAGTTCTTAGGGTTCATTAGAATCTGAACTCAAATGTTTGAGCTGTGTTTTTATTTTTACTTTATCTTAAATCGCAGTAATTTAACCAATTAAGAGAGAAAACTGTTTTAAATAAGCAAATAAAAATAATATTTATCCAATTTATTTTTGATAGGGGTGGGCCTCAGACTTTGATATCAGAGTTGTTGACCTTCTAGGTTAGTTGTGTTCAGGTATAGTTTTCCTTTTTGCATCTGAGATCTCTGGGACTATCCTATCTATGTAAGATTGTGTATCAGTTATTACATAGAGGAAAGCCAAGTATTTTATTCACATCAAGAAAAAGCAATATGTTACTTCAGTTTCTTAGATTTGTAGTAACTTCTCCTTGTATTATAATCTTTCTTCTCCCACAGCAATTAAGTTGCTTTTATATCAAGAAAATGAGGAAGAGAGAAGAAAAATGGAAGAGAAAGTTTTAACTGAACATGTGGGTCTCTCTCTATATATATATATTTAGATACTGGTATTAATTTCATGCAAGGCCTTTGCTGGTTTAGCGCACTAAATAATGACTTGAAGTATATAACTACAGTTTTAGTTTCAAGAAACACTTGCTGTCAATAATTTTTAGTATTAAGAGTACAATTAATGTCATAAATTTAATTTGTACATTGAACAATTGTTGTACTACTTAAAGTGTGAGATCTCAACAGATTTATTTTCCATTTGTAGATGTGCATCAGAAGTTCTATATGATTTTATGTAAGCATTACAGATTTTCCATGACTCCATATTTTTCTGAATACAATAGAGTACTTTAAAGTGGTGGATATTAAATCAAATTGCAATAGCCATACCATTCATGAAAGCTGTAAGAACTTCCAATCTTTCTAGGCTGTCATACAAATGGATTCACTTGGAATTCTCTTGAAGCACGACAGGGTTAAGAGATGCTTCATAGTCTGGTAAATTATATGCTATCCCTGAGCTTCTTGCATATGTCATCTCTGTTTAAAGGGTATATAAACCAAAGGAAGCTACACAAAGAAGGCAGCACTATCAGACAGAACACCTGGAACCAGTCTCAGCATCAGGTAGAAATACCTGATGTTATTTACCAAATCTTTGTGTAGTGGGTTTACATGGCAAGGTTTTGGTAGCAAGGGGCTGCATGGGGAGGCCTCTGTGAGAAGAATCCAGCAGCTGCCCCATGTTAGATAAGGTGCCCCGGTTTCAGCCAGCTCCAAAGGGACCTGCTGTTGACCAGAGCCGAGCCAGTAAGCAATGTTGTTTGTGCCTCCATGAGAGCCGATTTAAGAAAGGAAAAAAAAAAAAAATAAAAATACTGGGGAACATCAGCTGGGAGAGTGAGGAGTAAGAACCAGCCCTGCAGACACCAAGGGCAGTGCAGAAGGAGGGCAGGAGGTGCTCCAGGCACGCAGCAGAAGTTCCCTGTGGCCTGTGGAGAGGCCCCTGGTGGAGCCTGCTGTCCCCCTGCAGCCCATGGGTCCCATATGGAGCAGATCTCCATGCTGCAGCCTGTGGGTGGAGGAGCCCCCAGTGGAGCAGGTGGATGTGGCCTGGAGGAGGCTGCAGCCCATGGAGAGCCCCTGCAGGAGCAGGCCTCTGGGTGCAGCTGCAGCCCGTGGACAGGAGCCCACGCAGGAGCAGGTCTGTGGAGAGCTTCCGCCCGTGGGGGACCTGTGCTGGAGCAGTTTGCTCCTGGGGGATGGACCCCATGGCATGGAGCCATGCAGGAGCAGTTCTCTGGGAGCAGTTCTTGAAGAGCTGCAGTCTGTGGGCAGCCTCTGCAGGATCAGTTTGGGAAGGATGGCATGGGAGGGACCCCATTTGGAGCAGGGACAGAGAGTGACCATGAAGGAGAGGTGGAGATGAAGCATTAGGGACTGACCACAGCCCCCATGTCTTGTTCCCCTGCATTGCTCAGGGGGAGGAGATGGAAGAGGGAAGGCGTTTCACTTCTCTAGCTTGTTAGTAATAGGTGATACATTTCACTAATCTCCCTATACTGAATCTGTTTTGCCTGTGACAATAATTGTTAAGTGATCTCCCCATCCTTATAACAGCCCTTGAGCCCTTTGCATCATATTTTCTCTCCTTTTTCCTTTGAGAAGGGGGAGCGAGAGAGCATTTGTGATGGAGCTTGACTGCCCACCTGACTAAAACCACCACAGTTTGTTGTTACGAAGATTCCAACAGTGTTCAGAAAAATACTTAGTAAAGTGACTTTCTCTATTATTGCCATTTTGGTTTTGTAATATCTCTGGTCAAAGATGTGAAGCTAAATGCACAGCACAATTGTGACAGCGTTGTTTTTAGTTACTGTGTGGATTATCTCTCAGTGCTTTCTGTTATTGAATGTCTGAAGTGTATATTCATTGGTTTTTTATTATTATTACTGTTTTTTAACTTTTTTTTTTTTTCCCATTGACTTCACATTGCTGAGATATGACTTTTATTTTTAAATATGAGGAGTTGCCAAGATTAGTCTTTCCAGGGAAGAGAAGCAGAAGGATGGAAGCTTTAAATTTTACCCTAATCTTGTCAATAGAGGATTTCTCAAGGTCTTCCCAGAAGAATTAGGCTATTCTAAAATGTATCAACTGGATAAATAATTTTAAACTTGCTCAAAATGTCATAAAAAAGGCAGACTATTTCCACATGGTGCTGGTACACTTGAAATGTAGATAGATTTCTTTCAGTCTTTTCTTTATCATGCCAGACTCTTGTCTGTGGGGGCTCCCTAGATAAATTCTAACTGCCTAGAAGGTTAATTATTAATATCTCATCCACAGGGCTTTGTAGGTATTGCTTTCTTTGTATTTAAAGTTTTATGTCATGAATATCACAAATGTCACATCACAAAACTTTGTGTATAAACCTATATTGTTACCTGTTCTATTTTATGTATTCATAACAGTTTTTGGAATCTCTTCTCTTATTCTGAAAAATTTACCTTTTCGTTTAATATAAAGTGTATGTGGAACTACATTAAAAGATTACTCTTTGGTAAATAGCAAATATGTTGAGCAACAAAAACAAAAAGAATACTTTATGCCTCTGAAAACCATTTTACTCAAATGAGCAAAGCAAATGCACAGTTTGGCTATCTCAAATAACATTACTCTTCTGAGCATACTTTTTGTCCTTAAAGATAAGCCTATTTTTAAACTTTGTGTCGAAGTATGAAAACTCAAGTGTGTAAATTTATAGTATCACTTTTAGTCATGCCCGTGAAAGAAGCTTTTTAACAGAAGTATTCAAAGGAATTGGTCATTAAATTCATATAAGGATGTTTCAGTGAATGCAGCTTTATATACCTATGAACATAATGGGAAAGGCAGTGACACTTCATTTTTCTCAATTCTGCAATGAATTTGAGTAAAAAACTCTTCACAACCACCTTCCGCTGTCTTACTTCACTTCATACAGTGTTTCACTTCAAAACATTATTTAAAATCCTGTTGAAAAAGCTATTTAAAATCCCTGGATCTTGGAAAATATATTAGAAAATATATTGTTGGTGTATTTTTAGACTACATTGCTCTGTATTAGCTACTGACAATGGCTGCATTGTTTTGTAGTCTGATATATGAACCCATAGGGTTATATAAGCACTTCTATAAAGATTTTTTATTTCCTGTTTTACCACTATATGCCTTAAAACAACTCTTTACTAAGGTGGAATCTCTAGGAGAATTGCATGTTTCGTACCAATGGGATTTTCTCATTGCTAACCAGACATGCCAGTAAAGCCAGACATGTTTGTAAACGTTCTGTAAAAAGTTAATGTTAGGTGCCAGAAGACATGAAATCACTCAACCCCCTTGCCCCAATGTATTACAATGCTTTCCCCATCCAATCTGAAGAAGAAAACATTATGTATAATTATTTCTGTTCTGATTATAATGTAAGAAAGATTATGACGTATGTGCACTTCACGTCCTTGGGGCTCAGTTCACCTACTGAGAGAGAGTTTCAGACTGAAGACCTGCTTATCTGCTCATACAAAATAGCAAGGCTATTTTAATATGTAATTTTTAATATGTAATTTATAAATATGTAATATTTATATTACATATAAAAGTATTTCATCAGACAAATATGTACAGAATCTTTAACGGTATTTGTAACGGTATTTGTATTTTTATCAATTATTAAAAGTCCTTAACTGATACAAGGATATTACAATCATTTAATGTGAAATGCTAAGAATAAGTCTAGGCATCTTTTGCCTGGCATTTAGAAGAACATACTGTATGAAAAAGTTTGCCAGTATTTGTGAGAATTTGAATCATGTTCAGTGCATTTTACATCTTAACACCTGTCAAAGTACTTTATAGCAGAGATCCTCGCTGTTAATAAGCTAAAAAATTATTACCAAAGGGGAAGACAGAAAATGTTAACCCTACCTTTAAGACCACAGACCTGAGAAGTTCCTAACTCACAGGTTTAAATTATTTTATTTTTGTAAAATAAGTTCTTTTATATATACATATAAATATATATATATATTATGTATATATATATATATACATAATATATATATATTATTTTACAATTTTTATATTATATATATATGTTTATATACATATACATATACATATAAGAAGAGAAAATATATGAAAGAAGGGAATATATATATGAAGAGACTGTGACTGAACAATTACATCATTATTCCTTGCCTTTCTATAAACACACATGCTGAGCACTTCTTTTTTTTTTTTTTTTTGCCACATATACCTCATCTGTTCACCAGTGACATCAGTTCTGTGTTTTCAAAAATAGTTTCCCTTTGTTAGGCACACATACACTTCCTTGATATTTTTTCTTATGTTGTACTGCTGCACCCTCCCTATTGTGTTCATAGAACTTCTCACCTATCTCAATTTCTGGGATTTTTCTTTCAGGGTATGTGTGATATTCTGAACTGCTTTTATTTGTGTCTTTCAGGGTTTCTAAACTCAACTTTCAGTTTAGATATTTTTTTTGGAGAAAATTTTGGAGTCATTACAATATAGCTTTTAATTAAAATTTTAATTTGTATGAAGTGGCTTTGGTGATCTACAGAGTTAAAATAATCAAGTAGTCAATATGTTTTTATTTTTTAAAAAACTACCATTAAGGAAGAGATAAATTCCTAAATTCTTTAATTTGCATATCCTAGCATATTCTTCTGTCTGTTTTCTAGGCATATAGAGTAAATCTTGTTAGTGCTCAGTCTTTACTGTCAACTTCTTCTGTTTTAACACCCCAATTAGGACTGAATTAGAACTTGTTTTGTATCATTACAATTAGTGATAATGCAGTTATCAGTGGAATTCTATAATGATTGTTCTCATGCTGACTGCTCTTACTCATATCAAAAAAGTGGGTGAAAGGAACAACAATGCTTACTCCATATATCAGTTATTGATATTAAGAAAGGTCAAGAAGCATTTCTGAGTACTTCTCAGTTTTTTTGCTTAACACGTTCAACAAAGAAACAGGTTATCATGTCAACTATCCTAGGAACTTGCAAGAATGTTGCACAGACTCTTCAAAGGTATTTTCTCTTAACTTATACAAATTATTTTTATTGACAACTAGTTAATTTAACCTACAGCAAACCGATGAATTGTTAAATGCGTTACCACACACACATACACATATATATAGTTAGATGTTGGCTGCTGATAACAAGATTTAGTTGCACAACTTTTTTGCATGTGTGATATAATGACATATAGAGACCTAGAATGAAAGACAATTCCAATTTTATATTAATTTGATTAGGATTGTCATATGTCAGGCATGAATGGCTAGGTGTTATAATCAATTTATTTGTATATACATCAGTCTTATTCTAAGCTGGGAAGGTTCCTTTTCTATTAAAAGTTAGAAAAAAATAGATTTTAAGAATAGTGCTTCCTTTGTGAGTAATCTTTCTGGATCATCAGTTATTTTATTGAAGTACATCTTGGTTTATATTAGATAGAAACACAAGCATTCAGAGGTCCCTTTGTGAATATTTCTGTCTTTGGTGTAGCTGTAAGCATGTGTAATCAAGCACAGATGCAGTATCTCAAATTGCTGAGTCATGGGTTAACAATTTCTAGAGCTGTTTAACTTCTGTGGAAATCAAATAGCCATATTTCTTTTTATTAGTAAGTCTAACTGTGTTTTTCAGTAATTTGACAATGTGAAGGAAAAAAGGACAAATGTTCTATTTTAGAGAGGGAGGGCTTTTTGTTGCTTGGTGTGGTGGTTTTACTGTGCTGGGCAGCTAAACACCACAACCGCTCTCTCACTCCCCCTCCTTAGATGAGGAGGGGGAGAAGTAAAGCAAAAAACAACTCAAGGATTGAGATAAGGATAACTTAATTAAAGGGAAATAATAATAATAATTAAAGAAATATTATTATGAACTAAACAATTTAACTAAAGGGAAATAAAAAGGGAAAGGGGGAAAAGGGAGAGGGAAAGGGAAAAAAAGGGAGGTAAACAAACAAATAAAACAAATGAAGGCTATGTGGAAGTGCAGAGGAAAGAAATTACTCTCTACTTCCCACAAATGATGGGAAGTATGATGATTGACCACGTCCTTGAAGCAGGGCCTCAACACACGTAGCTGGTGTTCGGGAGGAGGACCGACGTTTTCACGAGAGCCCACCCCTCCCCCCTTCTTCCTGTTTCCACCTTTTATTGCTGAGTGTGACATCATATGGTATGGAATATCCCTTTGGTTGGTTTAGGTCAGTTGCCCTGGTGATGTTTCTCTTCTCACTTTTTGCCCATCCCCTAGGAGGGTTAGAGAGAGGCCCGATGCTGTGCCAGCACTGCTCAGCAGTAGACACAACACTGGTGTGATAACCCTACTGTTCCAGCTACAAGAGCTGTATGGGCTCTGTACAACACTGTATGGGCTGCTGCAGGGAAAATTAACATTCCAGCCTCACCCAGTACACTTGGTTGTCTTAGTTTTAGAATGGCTTATTTTATGAACATCTGTGATGAATGATGTGAGTATTAGATGCATTACTGGATACCGTCAGTGTAAGCATTGCATGAGTGAAAAACACAGTGGAAAAAATAGTTTAAAAATCCTGTTATGCCCTCCTTCAAAAATATATATACTTTCTTACTTTTATTCAGTTAGTAATAATAGTGATTATCCAACTTGGATGCTTTGTTATATAAATCATGATTCTAGAAAGCATGAGCGTACAACTTTCTGAAGGTGACAGTGGAGTTTGCATTTTCTGACACCTCTTGACACCTCAGACGCTAATAATGTGGGCCTCCAATGAAAAAGAATAAGCAATAAGTAAACACAGTGAACTATTTTACTTTTCTTTTTTTTAATATTTGAAGCTTTAAAAATATTTAGTCCATGAGTATCAATTAGTTGTCAAGCATATGCTGTGACACACATTTGAACAGCAACTAATGCTTTTCAGTACACATACTGACTCTTCTTGTTTTAGGGTGTACTTACTGCTCTGGAGTACACACGGTTTGATTTTTGATAGATGATCCAGAGGTGTTCCCACTGAAAGTGCTGCTGCTGGAAATATCATCTTCTTGCTTACAGTTCAGGGGAAGTTAATACACAATACTATGATTTAATTCTAAATCTGATTTCACACTCTCCAGTTCTTATTCATTGTTTTTCTTATTAACTTTAGATAAGATATGAACGCAAGCTGCAGGCACCATATTTTTCTCAATTTGTTGTTGTTGTTGTTTTGTTTTGCTTTATTTTTCCTTCATTCTGAATGTAGTTTAATAACAGCTAAATATGAGAACAAGTTATTTTATGTCTTTCTGTTATTGGACTATCAGAAGTTTCTTTTCCCCATTTTTTGTTTTGCTTTTCCCCATTGTATGTGTTAGATATACTGTTTCAGAATTTCTGTTCTCTTCTGTTGCAGAGTGGGTCTGACCAGAATAACGAACCTTTTCCATTATATGGCACTTCACAGAGAGAGGAGTAGTTTGCTGCTCTGCACAGGAAACTGGGAATGAGCAAACTGACAAGATGGGCAAACTAACAAGATTAGAAAGATACTTCCTGTAGTAATGTGCTGGATTGGTGTGGTTCAAAGACCTTCCTCCTCCTCATTTTCTCATCTCCAAAAGTAAATATGTGCTATGTTAGGCACATCTTACTGAAATTATAAGGATTCAAAGTGTTTATTTGAAAATACAGGTGAAAAGCAAACATGATTAATTATCATACATATTTTACTGGTCTATTTGTGTCTTGCAACATCTACCTACCTGTCAGTCTATGTAAAACAATGCTGTTGTGTGCATATCCAAAACTACCTCTTCCAATAAGAACTGGAGACTCATAAGGACCTTCTTTTCATTAGAAATCTCTTTATTTTGCAGCCTCACTTAATTTCAACAAAGTTTGCCCAAGTACATGAGCATTAAAAGGGCTTCTGCTTCGTTGTTTGCTTTCACTCTGGAGGGCATCGCTTCTTCTTTTCTAATATATTATTTGTTCATCAGTCAATATCTTAACAAAATAATTTTTTTTTTTTGGGGGGGGGGGTAGATTTTTGTTCAAAAGCTGAAAAAAACTCAGAAGAAGTCATTTGTTAATTTATATCAAGCACTTGCTTTTATGTATACAGAGATGAAAATACTAGTTTTGTGTGCCATTTTTTTTGTTCGTTTTTGTTTTGATGGTGTTGTTTATTTGTTTTTTAGATAGCTATTTAACTCTTACTTTGCTGTTGTTATTTACAGTTTTATTATGCTTACTACATCTATTTTCCTGGCTATAAGATTAACACATTTGTGCTGGCTTCTAAGAAATAGTGGATCATGGTACCACAGAAGTAGAGAGATCCTTTTTAAGAAACCAGTTTGTAAATATCTTTCATAAACTAATGATTAAATTATAAACCCACTGTTTATGGTGGGAAGTTTATGCAAAAATTCACTTCTTTATTATTTAACCAAATTCACCCATGGGTTTTTGTGCCAGTCCTGCCTTCAAGAATTGTTGCGTTTTATAACAATTATATATTCACATTTATATTTATATATATTATATATTATATATTAATATATCATTATTATATTTTATATTATATATTCATATTTATATATTTATATCTATTTATATATTTTTATTTATAAATATATTTATATCAATTATATATATATGTGTATATATATATATATAATTTATTTATATATATGATATTTATATCATTTCCTGTCTCCTGATAATCATATCTCCTTTGCCAGACTTGTTTTATCACCATGTGACAAATGCAGCTGTACATGAGCTAGCTGGATGTTAGAATCCTGCACCAACTACCTCTTTGAGTGGGGATTACTAGCCAGACCATGAGAGATATTAACACAACTCTACAGCTTTCACAACTGCACAGAAGCATCTAGGAGCACCTGGCACATCTTTCTGCTATCTGGATGTCCCCTCAGGACAATGTCAGATAGCAGTGTTGCAGATTCCTGACAGCAATCCAGTTGCTGACTGCTGCTTCCCTATCTTCTGTCAACACAAGAGTTTGAACATTTCCTATTCTTGTTCATTAGATAGCCTCATTAACTCTTACACTTCATCAAAAGAAGTGAGAAGTCAGAAGTCAGTAGGTAGGTTTTATTTGGCTTCATTGCCAGTTTATGCCAGGTTAAATCAACTGTGAGACTGTGACAGTAAGCCTGAAATCACATAAGACAGCTAAGCTGGTCTGACAGCAGCCTGCTGCCATCTTTTATTTTAGACAACCATCATCTTTGAGTGCACCAAACCTGCAGCAGTCTCTGCCTGCCTCTGTACGTGCAAACAATGGAGGACAAAATTAAACTTTTTACTGGGCAGTAGTGACAAGGGTGAATCATTGTAACCTCCTAAACAAGAAGCATGTGTTTGTTGTCCACCTTAGTTTTTGTTTGTTTGTTTGTTTTTCCAGGTGGAGAAATAAGATTTTTAGGTGATGCAGCTGTATTTGATGTTACCTGTCAGTTCATTATTCTGCTTAGCCAAAAATGAAAATGAATACCACAGAAACTTGTAACATTGTAAGCCAGGTTTCTGTATTCTATAGCTAGGAGTTGCAGGTTGGGGTAAGCCTAAAACTAACAAAAATGAAAAAAAAGAAAAAAATGAATCTCGATCTGGAAAACAGGATTTAAGCCCTTATTTTGAAAGAAATTCTGGTTTATTTTATTTTATTATTATTATTATTATTTTTTTTTTTTAATGTGTGGGTTAAAGTACATTTAAATGATCTTTTAAAATATTTTTGGTAATAAAATATGCTATTGACAGTATAATGAGTAAAATTGTGAAAGAGTGGAAGCTAGAGTATTTTAAGGTTTTTATTTTTATGAAAGCAGCACTGTAAAACTTGCTTAGTAAATGGTTTAGGTTTCTGAATTCTTGTGCAAAATGTATGTCATACAGTCTGAACTGATACATAAAAGTTGACTGAAATGTCTTGCCTGTAAAATTGCCTGTCACTGTTTTGGATTTCCTTGTCTTAGCTTCCTACCTGTTATATTGCCATATTAAGTCTTTTCATTCCAATTGCTTGTTCAGGATTGCCTTAGCAAAGAACTGGAGTTCTAGAATTGTGACCCAACTTATGAAGTGTAAAGATGATGGTTAGGAAAACTGTGTGTGTAAATAGGATTGATGATTCAGCCCCTGTCTCTCTGTCTAACAGAGAAGTGGAAATACCAATTCCTTATCACATACTTAAGACACTTGTTACTTCTCAACATGCAAGTTTGTGAAATTTTATAGCAGTCTTGATATGGTGAGGAAAAAAAAATGTATAACTGTTAGAAGCTAAACTTGCTATTCCCATGAAAATGCTTTTTGTTTGTTGCAGCCATCTGTCTGAGGAACTAAAGAAACACTGCTTCTTTCCTTCATGTTGAAAAGAGTATTGAAATTGCACAAGTGAGAAATATGTTTGTTATTTTTTTTTAATCTTATTATAAAATATTTCTTCTCAATTAACATGCAAAACCAAAAGGACTTTATAGAGTATTTCTCTCCTCTTTTCCACATGATAAAAAGACCAAAAGGAGTTATTTTCAGTATTATCCATTAAGACAACAATCAATATAATTTGCTTATTTAGTAAGACTCAAGGGAAGGATGAGGACTGTATTTCCTATAACACACTAGAACATCAGTGTGCTTGTAATAATTGCTATGAGATAAAGTCAGGCTAGTGAATTGTGTAAATTGGATGGGTTAATTTAAACTGCTTAGGAGTGACAGTTTATTACTTTTGCTAATTGCCCTCTATCTTCTTTATGTCCATTGCCTGTTTAGAGGCAATGCCTGCACGTTTTTACATTCTTACTGCAGCCTTTGTTTTGTTGTTGTTACTGGTTTTGTTTGTTTGTTTGTTTGTTTGTTTGTTTTTTCTGTTTGTTTGTTTGTTTGGTTCACTGGTTTGGTGTATATGATATATTATAATAAAATAGGACAGCTAAGTCATAAATTCATATATCTAAGCACTAGAATATGAACTCGGGCAATGGTTGTTTTTGTTATAGTACTACAAAATTAATACATTACTAAGAATTTAAGTCAGAGAATATAGAAATAGGTACTTAAATGTTATCATAATGAAATGCAACAATAATCTTTGTTGACTTCAGAGTTCTTCCCACTACAAAGGCTTCTTATAAAATATAGGAGAAATTATCTGTCTTTCACATAATTTCAGAACAACCAATAAGGGGGAAATTCAAGACACTGCATTGTTAGGTTTCCTGACTAAGTAGTTAAATGCCATGACTACCTATGTGAACTTTCTCTTTTACCTTTATGGTAAAATGAAAATCTACCAGCCTTATTAAAATAAATAAGTAAAAATAATAATAATGAACCTGTTATAATTTAAAATAATAATAATAGTGTTTTCATTTGGCTATAATGGAGTCCTACCATCAACATGCAGTGCATGCCCACCACTGTAGTGTGCCAACATATCTTCTCATGAGACTGAAGTTATCTGTTCAAGAAGAAACGAATTCAGCTGTGTTGAAGTTTTGTTTTAAACAACTAATCATATGATTACACGAGCGGCAATTTCCCTGTAAGAATATGCGACTCTAGTACCATCATCTTTAATCCTCCTTCAGTTATACTACAACTGCAGCCTGACTTTGAAATATGAAACAGTCCATTTGAAAATAACTTTCATCAATAGATACAGTTCTAGAGTTCTCACTCACAAGAAATATGCTATGTGAAAAAGAAACAAGGATCACCACGCGAGAAGATAAGTGGTTAAATAGGAATGGAAAAAATCACAGCTCTTCTTGAGTAGCTATTCCTTCAACAGAATGGACAGTATCTCCATTTCTGAATTTGTAATATGTATGTAAATCATGTAACAGGAAAATCAGGAACAGAAAAAATAAACATATACACATATATATATTTAGCTTCGAAGTAGAATACACTGTATTAAGACTAAGGTTTTGATAAAATTTGCTTGTATGAGTACCTTTTAAACAGCAGTTGCACCTAAAAAAATAGTTTAAGTGAAAAAAAAATCTTTCTTGGTGATATGTGCAATTTATAAAGAAAACTCCTTCAGAACAGATCTCAGGTATTCATATGTGTAGAGAACTAAGATTTCTGACAAATTCTGTAGTTTTGCAAAAGTAGCAGTTCACATAAGGCTTTTAGGTCCAAATTTTTCAGATGGAATATTACTGTTGCTTACAACACCTTGTAATACAGAAGAGCATATTTTTGATCAGGATACCTCATTGTGTGATGGAGATATTTCCAGGTCCTATTTTTAAGAGTGGCTGTGAACTGCCTATTCCAGTCCTAGGGTGTTGCATTAAGAGGTGTAGCCGATTAGCCATTATGGGTCTGGTCAGATTCAGGGTACTGAATTATCACAATCACAGATTCACCAATAATGCATTAACCATTAGGGGTCTGGTTGGATTCAGAGCACTGAACTACCACAGTCATGGATTCACCAATAATATATAACTGCCCTTACTCTAATCGACTTCAATGAGAACTATCACAGCTAGGAACAATGCACAATTTATTACAGCAACAGGTACACAAGTTCTTTGGATTGCTGGCAATAGTTACTGTCTGCAAAAGCAAGCTATCATGCATGAAATACACAGGTGACACAGGTGCACAGCCTGGAAGTTAACACATTAAAAGGCACAAAGACTTAGAGATTTCTAAGTTTCCGCAGAGACACACAGTATAACCAAGTTTTCAAATCTCACCCAAATCTCTCCCAGTGGGGAGGAGGGTGGGGAAGAAAGGCTCAGCCTATCAACTGATCCCAGGAGTCAAGAGGTCCTCAGGATGGTGTATTCCATCAGGATGGTATCTCCCCTGACAGTAGTATTTTCCCTAACAATGGTATATTCCCTGATATTCCCTCTCTCTTAGGCCAATTTATATTATTTTCTATCTTTTAGATGGAGCTTGGGTGACTCTAGTCAAACATATCTTAGTTATGATTGGTGAAAAGTTTTCCCATCTGTGTTTAAAGTAATAGGCTCCAAGAAATTCAGAGTGCATGCTCAATAAGGGGTGGTCGCACCTGGAGGTGGGTAGCTTTCTGGATGGAATTGTGTTTTGGTATTATAATGATATTATAATGAGCAAAAGTACACTAGGGTACAGCATTTGTTAAACCATGACAGGTCCTTGGCTCAGGGTAGCAAAAAGTGCAGCTTATCGGTCTCCGTGTGCACAAGAACAATTGAGTCCCCACCTGATCACAGAGCCTAGCTGTGGTGTCTCCACTCCACTCTACATTCTGTACTGTTCCTTAGAGCTAGCACACCAGGTTCATATAGATACATTGTGAGGTGGAGGTAGACAATCAATATGTTGTGCTGATTATGAAATGCTGTTAGGATAAGTTTTTATTTTTATCACAAACAAAATTGTTTTGTTTTCCACAACTTGCCAAAGGCAATCTATTGTTACGGTCAGAAAGCATGAATTGAGGTGGCATATTGTGTTGTGATTTTACAGTGCAATTTGTGTGACTTTTAATTACATGGAATTTTATTTTTTTCTATTTCCTCTCTACCTTTTCAGTAGTCAATTTATTATTATATATTATATTACATATATATTATATATATAATATTTAGCTTGTTCTTTGGACTTGATATTGCAGCTGTACCTGTGATATATTTTGTTGGGATGTTTCAAGTACTAAAGCCCAATTTCTCCCTTGTGACTATGGGTGCCTGATAGATCTAGGTATCTTGTGACTATAGGTGTCTGAGATTTAGGAAGCCTCACCACTCAAGAAACTGAATTTATCCTTGCAGGTTCAAATAATTGTTATGGAAACCACACTTCTGAACATACTGATTTTTCATGGTTAGTGGCATGCCATATTTGAGACCATTGGCTTTTTTGCTGTTGTTTGATCTTCCTTTAATACAAAAGGAAGTGAGGAGGAAATAATATACACCTGTATTTTTATAACTGCACTCATTAGAATACCTCATTGGCAGTCAAAGCTCTCACCTGTCATGGTATGCACTGCTAAAGGGTAGCTGAATATAGAAGCTGGAAGTTTCAAAGCAGCTGACAGAAGATTTAGGGTCTACAAATTAAGAAGAAAGGAAGTCTGTATGTAATTCTAGTAGAGTTCTTCAAGGGAGAAACCTGTAAATTTGGCATAGAAAGAGGTCTGAAAAGAAAATTGGATCAATTCTCCTGCTCTAAAGCATGTCTAGTACTTAAATGTTAAGGCTTGCATGATGTAACACCTTGCAATGTTTTTCTCTTACAAAGGTTAAAATATATATATTTTTTTCCAGATTATCTAGTTTAAGCTGCTCTTATGTTTAATCCAACATGGTTATGTTGGACATATAACAGGGAGTAGGACAATGTTTCTACTTTTTCTTCTTTCTAGCAACTTTAAAGGCTGTTTCATAAAAAGTAATGTCTCCAGCTGGACACAGATATTTGCTGAAAACTTGTAAGTCATGAGTAAAATGAAGAAATTATTTTGTATATCTGATTCACAAAGTTCTAGTTCATAATATTAATCACTTTTTTCTTTTTTTGTAAGATTGTTCTATTATATTAATAGTAGTTGTTCAGTAGTGCTTTACCATTTTACACTTACACACTGTATTTTTCAGCTTCACCTTTTTACCAGCGCATGATTTGACAAATATATTTTGGTGCTGCTGAATAGCTTGTTCTATTCTGGCCCTTCTTACTTCAGCCAGCATGAAGAACTGAAGCAAGTAGGAGTGACATTGAGGTGAGATCATTTTCCACCAGAACCCCATAAATGTTGCTAAAATTTTTCACTGTTATTCTGTCTCAATAGCAAAATGCAATTGACATATAATGCAGAGATAATGTTGTAACAGGTCATTCCATGTAACAACTTTCTATAGCTTTTTGTTTGCTTTCTTGTTTGTATTCCAAATATTGAAATACATTACTGTCTACCGCTATGATAAAATCATCTGGTAAGGTCTTCACCATGCAGAACTGTTACTGGCATAAGGAGAGTGATTCTGATTTCAAATCTAACCAAAATGGTTACTTTTCATAGAGATCAGCTCACTATGCCATCCTACATCTAGCTTTGAAACACAAAAAATAGAATAGTTCATTTAGAAGGGACCTAGAAATATTATCGAGTATAACTGCCTGACTGCTTCAGGGCTAACCTAAAGTTAAAGAGCATTGTCCAAATGCCTCTTGAAAACTGTCAGGCATGGGACATCAACCACCTTACTAGGAAGCCTGTTCCAGAGCTTGACCACCATCACAGTAAACATTTTTTTCTTAACAAAGACATTTTCCTAATAAAGATTTTTTTTCTTCATTTTCCCAGAGGAACAACACAAAGAAGAAACCAGCGTTTGGTAACTGCTTAAACCAACACTAACAGAACTCTGGGCAGCTAAGCCTGAATGTGCCTAAATTCTGTGTTTACCTCTGATGAACTTGAAATGAAGAAATTTTTCTGAAACCAATGATTTTTCAAGATCTTCCCTGTTCTATATCAATTGTCCAGAGATCTGGCTGTCAAAGCCATACAGCAGGAGAAGCTTTTCCGCTTCTATTCTCTCACTGCATAGTTTTAATTTAATAACAGGTTAGTTTGTGATTTCTGGTTTAGGAAGCCCCCTTGCTTTCTAAGCCAAGGATTGATAGAGCTGCAAGAACAGCCTTCTGCTACCAGAGCAAACCTCTATTAGCCAGTGCCAGAAACAGGAAAGGGGGTGGGTAAATCTTTGATGTTATTTAAGGATCACCTTTTATGGGGAAAAATTAATAAAGTCTTTATGAAAGTTCCATTAAGAGTGGCCTCTCGGGGTTAAATTAATGTCAAAGGAACATAATATTTAATGTAATCATGGTCTGTGAGAAAAAGGAGCAAGAAAGCCCCACTTGCCACTTACAACACACCACAGTAAAAGTCACTATGGATTGGCTAGCTTCAGAAAATTGATTAGTTAGCAGTTAGCACCTTTGAAAATGACTTATAATGTAAATACAATTATGGCTGACTCTTTCTTCAGGCTAAAAGAACTTCTCATTCAGAATTATCTATATAACAAAACAAAGATAATAATAAGACTGTGAAGCTTTCCTATCGAAAGTGTCTCATTTTCAAACAAATGGGTGAAATATAACAATAATTTGAGCAAGAAAGCTATCAGAAGGTCCAAACACCAATATGTACTGGTGGTAAAGAGTGCTGAAAGGGGTTCTGGAAATAGAAAACTTTAAAGTCATATAGTTTATGTATTTAGGGGTGGGGGTGGTTGTTTTTTTTGTCCAAAGTGGAATGAAAATACTGTACTAAAGGCTGATATGAAGTAATGGAGAATAAATAACATCATCAATGCCCATGTAAGAAACATGACAGAATAGGCATTTCTACCTACTGACTAAAGTATACAACAGCAAGATGAGCAATTCAATACAGAAAATAATTAATAGGCAATAGGCAATAGGCAAGATATATAAAATATTAATTTCTGAGACCAGAAGAATGTATCCTGTCAACTGTTGTTTGCTGCTTAACTGTGCCTAACAGGAATACAGACCAAATTTAGAGGCTGGCCAAGATTCAATTCCTATTTATTATTTCTTTTTTTTTGTTCATTTTTATCTGTTAGGTTTTCTTCACGCAGCACTTGCAGGGCAAGCAGGCAATCAGGCCCAGTCAGCATGGGTTTATGAAAGGCAGGTCCTGCTTGATGAACCTGATCTCCTTCTATGACAAAGTGACGCGCTGGGTGGATGAGGGAAAGGCTGTGGATGTGGTCTACCTTGACTTCAGCAAGGCTTTTGACACCGTCTCCCACAGCATTCTCCTCAAGAAACTGGCTGCCCTAGGCTTGGACTGGCGCACACTTCGTTGGGTTAGAAACTGGCTGGATAGCCAGGCCCAAAGAGTCGTGGTGAATGGAGCCAAGTCCAGTTGGAGGCCAGTCACTAGTGGCGTCCCCCAGGGCTCGGTGCTGGGGCCGGTCCTCTTTAATATCTTCATCAATGATCTGGACGAGGGCATTGAGTGCACCCTCAGTAAGTTTGCAGATGACACCAAGCTATGCGCATGTGTCGATCTGCTTGAGGGTAGGAAAGCTCTGCAGGAGGATCTGGATAGGCTGCACCGATGGGCTGAGGTCAACTGCATGAAGTTTAACAAGGCCAAGTGCCGGGTCCTGCACCTGGGGCGCAATAACCCCAAGCAGAGCTACAGGCTGGGAGAGGAATGGTTGGAGAGCTGCCAGGCAGAGAAGGACCTGGGAGTGATGGTGGATAGTCGGCTGAATATGAGCCAGCAGTGTGCTCAGGTGGCCAAGAAGGCCAACGGCATCCTGGCTTGTATCAGGAACAGTGTGACCAGCAGGGCTAGGGAGGTGATCGTCCCCCTGTACTCAGCTCTGGTGAGGCCGCACCTCGAGTACTGTGTTCAGTTTTGGGCCCCTCGCTACAAGAAGGACATGGAGGTGCTTGAGCGGGTGCAGAGAAGGGCGACGAAGCTGGTGAGGGGCCTGGAGAGGTACCTCAAGGGAGGCTGTAGCGAGGTGGGGGTTGGTCTGTTCTCCCACGTGCCTGGTGACAGGACGAGGGGGAATGGGCTTAAGTTGCGCCAGGGGAGTTTTAGGTTAGATGTTAGGAAGAACTTCTTTACTGAAAGGGTTGTTAGGCATTGGAACAGGCTGCCCAGGGAAGTGGTGGAGTCACCATCCCTGGAAGTCTTCAAAAGACGTTTAGATGTAGAGCTTAGGGATATGGTTTAGTGGGGACTGCTAGCGTTAGGTCAGAGGTTGGACTCGATGATCTTGAGGTCTCTTCCAACCTAGAAATTCTGTGATTCTGTGATTCTGTGATTCTTACTTGCAGACCAAACATCCCAGAGGATTTCTTCAGAGATAATGAAAGCTCTCTAAGCTGTTTCGTCCAACTTACTAGTAAGTGAGTAAGGTGAGTAAGACAGTGACAGATAGTAGTTAGTTATGACCTGATGACAAACTGTACTGGATAAGTTGATAATCTCCTTGTAGCAGACAGATATTCAAATCCTAAAAGTTCATAATCACCTTGTGTGAAATATCAACTAAAAAAGGTGCTATGGAGTTGTGGTCTGGTAGAAAATGACCTGCTACCTTTACTCTTTCCTCAACCATAGATGTGAGACAGACAGCAATTGTCTGCTACTTAAAACAAACAAACAACAACAACTCCTATGATATTTTTAAATATTACAGGATAAATAAAAATCTTATAAAGCATTTTTAAATTACTTTTAAACAGGTCAGGAATCTCATTTTATCTTTACATTTATCTTTTGATTTAACACTGCTAAAGAGAGACAGCAATTTAATTCAATTAGCATTTCTTGTAAAAACTACTGAACTCATTTGAATATAAATTTGAATACCCACAATCTAGTTTAAAGTAAGATGCTTTATGGTAGTAAAATGAGAAACTTCTAAACTAAAGTTGGTCTAGATTCATACATCCTTGACACTAAAGACAACAGATTTTTCATTAGTGTTTAAGTCAATGCAGGTACAATGTGAAAAGATGTTGATTAATTATTTCTATGTGATGAATTTTAATTCTGTTGAGGTAGATTCTTTCCAGCAGTTAGACAATGGCCCACATAAAACAGAAAAATGAGTGAGAATCAAACTCAGGATATTTTACACCTACTCTAACAATGTTTAAAGGTAGAACACATCCTATAGAAGCACAAGCCAAGTGGGCAAGTTGAATATACATGTAGAGAAAAAAAAAAAAAAAAAAAAAAAAAAGGTGTCAATTACACAGAACATGCACTCAGCACAAACTGCCTTCAGAAATGATGTATTCTAAATGACATGTCAAAATACAGTAGTTTATGCCTTGGTCCCATATAAATTGTTCTCTGAAAATATATTAAAAAAATTTAGATGTGGGTAGAAACTTATTTTTTCTAATTTACATTTGTTTCAAATATTAGCTACCATCTTAACACCCTGAAAAACTAATTTATCAGTGATCCATCGTACAGAATGATGAAATAGCTTTCCTTTTGTAAGAAAGGTGAGGACAAAAGAATAAATAAATAAAGGCAGAATGTACTGCAGTTCAAGTCTTGCAAACATTTGTGTGTTTTGTTTTGTTTTGTTTTGTTTTTTTCTTATATCAGAAAATAACTAGTCTTAAGTCCTTTGAAGAGCAAAGCAAAGCCTAAATGTCAATATATGGAAAGGGCAAAACTGATTCTACAAAAAACATGGTCAAATATTAAGTAACCAAGTGCACTGCATATAAGAGACAGAAGACAAAAGCCTTCTTAATAAATATTTGCTAGTCATAGTAATTATGGAACAAATCTTTTTTAAAAAGCTAGAGCAAAATGTATTGTTCAGCTGGAACCTATCAACAATGTCAAAAAAAAGAAAGAAACAAACAAACAAAAAAACAAAACCACACATTGAAAAGCTTTCAATTAATATATTTAAATTCCAAATGAAGCTGTATATTAAACTGCTGAAGTATTAGTCATATTTTAGTTGTGATAATCATGTTCTTCCTTATTAAATAAACACTGCTATTTAACACCTCATTAAAAGTCCAGTTGTTCAGTAATTACTGATACAATTTTAAATGAATGACATCATGATAAGCTATTTCTTCACAAGCTTCCTCAATTGTGCCTTAATTGTACAGATGCCCACTGATCATATAAACGTTACAAGACTGTTATTAAAGCACATTATAAACAGCTATAAAATAATGTTTTGTGGTAATCTTATGTCATGGTATCTTTCCCATCAGTCTTTTTTATTTTTTTGTTCTTTTTCGTTCTTTAATATGGAAATCATCTAAACACTTACAGCCAGGTATAGATAAGATTTGGAATAATTTTTTTTAAAGACGTTCTTTTCTTAGTTTCTGGTTTACAGAAGTATAATGGAAAGCATTTTTTCTTCTCATTAACCATGTATTTCCCTTTTGTGAAGAATGGCCTTGAAAAGCGATACCTTTTTTTTGCAATGCATTATAGATTACAGTATTGGGATTCTCTAAAAACCTCATGTGGAGAACCATGCGGACAGCATTGACTGCTGTAGTATGTTATTGGGCTGCCAGCTGCTCTTCGTGCCTTCCTTGCTGTCATGTTGTTTTGCTCTCAGCAGGAAAGAACTTGCAGGAAGAAGCAAAGTGTTTCAGCGCTGTTTTTAAAATCCCTTCTAATTGCTTTTTTTTGTTCCTCACGTTAGATATTTTTACTAGCTCACTTCTGGCAGAACACTATAATTAAGTGGCAACTGTCTTCTGACTTTGTTCCTCCCGCTGACATTACACTTTGTTTTAATATCTGCTATTAAGTTAGGCTCTGTTAGATGGCAACATTTCAGGATTTCAGGGTACAAATGGGCCTCAGTAAGACACTTGTGATTTCATTGACTGTAAACTTCTTTATAGGATATGCTTTGATGAATTTTATTCATAGATAAATTCAGCTATCATCTCCCTCTTTCTGTTCACTTTTATTGCAGACAAATTTCATAGCAAAAATTTATTAACATAATAAATGTTAATTTATCAATTAACATTTAGTTTAGGACCTTAGTGAGAAAATTGCAAAAATGGGGATTTTTAAAGTGGTAGCCATTATGATGTAAAACGTCACATGGAATTTACATGTGTTTTTATTATTATTATTATTATTATTATTATTATTATTTTATTTGTAGCTTTACTTATAAATGTATCAGATGTTCTTATATGAAAAATACAAATAAAAAGTTCTATTTTATGAAATAGTGATGATAGAACTTTTTCTATTCACCTATGTTATTATATGAATATATGAATATATATGAATATATATATATATTCATATATGTTATACTATATATGTACAAAAGAGAGTAGATTAGCAGTGACTAACAAGACCATCTGCCACAGCAGGATTGGAAAAATTATACAGGTATTCTAAAAAATTCTAAAAACAATGGAAACAACAACAAATTGTTTAGGAAGAGGGAGGAATCCTAGGGGGCTTTGATACAAAATTCTCATTATACATGTAATTAGATAAAAAATTAGCTTAGCTATATACAAAGGCTAAACAAGCCTCATTAGCCATTTATAAGTGAATGTATAGGTTGTGAATATGTAAGTGAATATATGTTTCCTGTCATTGACAAAAATACTTTCCTATTTTACCATCATCCTTTTTACGTATGAGGGGTCTCTTCCTGTTGCGGTACTCTGAGATAGCTGTGCAGATCCAACTTAGGAATTTGTGTTTGCACTTCTGAATGCCAGAGCATTCATAACTCATGAAGATCCTCATGCAGCTGTCCTTCCAGAACTTATTATGAGGCTGAGTGCCAGGTCTTTGCACTACTGTCTGAGGTGGATGAGACCCAGTCTGAGATCACAACACCTTCTGTCCCAGAGTGTGCAGCACTCTGGTGGTGGTAGCTGGAGGTGGATGGATGAGAACTTCAGCTGAGCCCCACTCCCCTGTTCCTTTGCCATTTCTGGACGCACTTGAGTAAGCAGAATGAGATTTGTATTTGTGCAGAGCCTTGTATCATGTAGCAGCACCTGAAATACAAGTTTGTTGTTTTTTCTAGGCCACCTATACAATCAGTAGAAAACACAGAATGTGTATTGTTAATGATGTGAAAATTTTCCTATGTATACCCTTTAATTCAGCTATGAAAAAAATTTTGTCAGGAAACTCTAGGCACATGTTTATTAAGTATTCTGACAGTTTATAATAACAATGGGCCTTTGCCAAATATTTTAGGCTGAGATTTCAGAGGAATAATAAAGTAGACTAAAGCAAGACTGATATACAGATATAGAGAATAGGGAAGGACAGAGTCTTTAACTGGATTGTGTATTTTCTATGTTGGTAAAACTGATTGGTTTTGACAAAGCTTTTCAAAACTTGACAGCCTCAAATTTTAACTATTATGGCTTTCTGGAAAAGAAAATTATAAACAAGAGTACCTTTTTATTTGTACATCAAAAGAAAGACATGCTTAGGTAACAAAAAAGTACTGACAACTGGAGGGGAACAACACTAATCTAAAAATCAGGTGGAATGTGGACTTAGTGGATAGTCTTTGGATTAGGATGACATTTGTCTTGTATTCAGGACATTTGCTGTTTAAATATATTTGGTTAAAACACCCAAATTTTAAATCAGTTACTTCTGTTTTCTTAATCTCTAATAGCTGTTCATATGTCCCTGACTCTGAATCACTTTGAATGTTATAAATAATATTTAGGTCTCCATACTAAGAAATATATTTACTTGAAAAATAAGCTTTCTTTCATCAGTATTTAGGAGGTGGTTTTAATTTTCTTTCTTTAACAGACATCTGAGGTATCTGAAGTACTTGATTTGTTTTCTACCATTTCAAATTCAATTAGTTTTATTGTGATATGGCTTATTTTAGTGAATGGCAGTGGGTGACGGTGAGAGAATTATTTACTGTCAATTACAAAGTTTGAGTGGCATTAATGGGTAACCCATACAGCTAGTGAAGTCCCCAAAGTAGAACATTATATTAAAATTGGCATCTGCATACACTGGATTTTTTGTGTTCTGCCTTTTATATTAAAAATAAAAAAGCACAGATGAATCCAATGAATTAAAAATAAGCTGCTCATTTGGAGTTGGAATACAGATTCAATAGGTAATAAATGCCAAGAATAATTAGATGAAATTATGTTCCTTAAGAAAATATTTCATGCTTATGTTTATATGGCATTTTAATTCTAGCTACTGTCAGATTCATCCACAAAGCACCTTCTTAGAGAAGCATGGTTGCTTGCAGAACTGCTTTTTGCTTTATTTATTTCCACTTTTTATTTTATTTGCATCTGTGGTATTACTATAATGACTGATTTGTCATCATCAGTGAAAACATATACATAAAAATTCTGACTTTCTCAGATGCAAGAAGGAAAAACACTATTTGATAGTGTACCTATTTTTTTCTGGATCTGAATTATTTTTTAGTTTCAAATTTCAGCAACCTGTAGAGAGTGATACCATTCTCTCCTTACATAATAATAATAATAATAATAATAATAATAATAATAATAATAATAAATGCCAGACCCTGTCTTGACTTCAAAGTTCAAGGTGGTGGTAGTTCCTCTTACTTTTTTATTTTTTTTTCTTCTCCCAAGAGAACCAGAATCATTATGAAAGTGTTAGTTTAGGAAGATGCAGAAAGAAATGTTGTGGAGCCATCTTGCTAGTGTGTAGGCTATAGTTTGTTGAGATGCAATCTTAACTGAGGAAAATGTACAACACTCAACACATCTAATCAGTACTGATCAAAAGGGAACAAGCTGCATCTTTATAATTCCTGTTAGCAACCTGACACCGAACCATCCATGTAGATTTGTTACCTGTCTTATTCTGGAGCTTTTTTGGGCTTAAGAACATGATATTAGGTTGTTAAGCCATAAAGGAAAAATAGTACCATAGTAGAATAATAATAGTAACAAGAATAACAATAATTTCTAACAATAAAAAAAAGAGGCTTGTGAAAATCAGATTGTACTAGAAGGAATACTATTTACAACCCCAAAATGTCTTTAGGTACTTGGTTACTGCCCTCTGCAGACTTGAGGGGTGTGTGGTGGTTCTGCTTGAGTAGGCAGCTGAGCTCCACCAAAGCCACTCTCTCACTCCCCCTCCTCAAAGAGGAATGGGGAGAAAATACGATGAAAAGGGCTCAAAGGTTGAGATAAGGACAAGACGATCACGCAGTAATTATTGTAATGGGCAAAACAGACTCGGCATAGGGAGATAGTAAGATTTATTGCTCATTACTAACAAGCTAGAGAAGTGAGAAACAAAGGAAAGATACCAAAAGCACCTTCCCCCCCCCATCCACCCTCTTCCACCTCCTCCCCCCGAGCGGTGCAGGGGAATAGGGGAATGGGGGTTATGGTCAGTCTACAGCGCTTCTCTGCCACTCCTTCTAGGTCACTCTCGCCCCCTGTGCTGTTGGGTCCCACCCACGGGATGCAGTCCTTGATGAACTGATCTGCCTTCCCACAGGCAGCAGCTCTTCCAGAACTGCTCCAGATATGGGTCCGTACCACGGGGTCCATCCCTCAGGAGAAAACTGCTCCAACCTGGATCCCCCACAGGCAGCAGCTCCTGCCAGGTCACCTGCTCCTGCATGGTCTCCTCTCCACGGGCTACAGGTCCAGCTCCGGCAGGGGTCTTCCACAGGTGGCAACCTCCATCGGTGCAGGGCCACCTGCTCCACCATGGTCTCCTCCACGGGCTGCAGCATGGAATCCTGCTCCTCCATGGTACTCCATGGGCTGCAGGGGGACATCCTGCTTCACCATGGTCCTCACCACAGGCCACAGGGGGCTTCTGCTCTGGTGCCTGGAGCACCTCTCCCCCTCCTTCTTCACTGACCTTGGCACCTGCAAGACTGTTCCTCACTCCTCTCACTCTCCCAGCTGCTGTATGGCACACTGTTTTTTTCCCTGTCTTAAATATGCTCTCACAGAGGCGCAAAACAACATCGCTTATTGGCTCGGCTCTGGTCAGCAGTGGGGCCCTTACCAAACATGAGGCAGCTTCTAGATCCTTCTCACAGAAACCACCCCTATGGCCCCCTGCTACCAAAACCTTGCCACGTAAACCCACTACAACCGTGGACACCCCTCAAAGATCCGTTGCAGGGGCATGTGGCTGGGTAAGGCAGCTCAGTCTGCTCCCTGCATAACAACCAGTCCAACTAAGAAAAGGCGATGGGTGTCAATAGTAGAAGATTCTCTCCTGAGAGGGAGGGAGGTGTCTGTCTGCCAACCCGATCTGCTCTTGAGGGAAGTCTGCTGCTTACCTGGGGCTCGTGTTAGGTGTGTCACCAAGAGACTGCCAAACCTCATACAGTCTAAAGACTATTATCTGCTGCTATTGTTCCACATGGGCACCAGTGATGCAGCCAAGAGCAGTCTGAGTAGTGTCATGAGGGATTTTAGAGCCCTGGCAACAGCGATAAGGGACTCAAGAGTGCAGGCAGTTTTTTCATCAGTCTTGCTGGTCAAAGGGGAGGGGATTGAAAGGGTCAGTCAAGTCTGGTGAATCAACAGATGGTTGTAGGACTGGTGCCACAGACAAGGAGGGGTTTGGCTTCTTAGACCATGGGAGTCACTTTGAGAAACCTGGTCTGATGGGGGCCAATGGGGTCACAAGTCAGAGCAGGCGAAGTCCATCTTTGGTCACAGGCTGGCCAAGCTGGTGAAGAGGACTTCAAACTAGAGTTGTTGAGGGAGGGGAATCTCAGTCCATCGCGCTTCTCTCAGCAATAGACACCCAGTCCTTGAAGAAGGGTCATGGGTCAGCAGGAGAGCACCTGAAGAGCAGAACAAAGGAATTCTGGCCACTCCGGACATTAGGTCATCTTCATCAGGAGCCCAACTCGAATGTCTTATGCTAACAAACGTAGCATGGGGAATAAATAAGAGGAGTTAGAGATGTATGAACACATGCAGGGCTATGACCTCATTGGCAGTACAGAGACATAGTGGAATGGCTCCCATGAATGGAGTGTTGAAATGGAAGGATGCAGGCTCTTTAGAAAGGACAGGCAGGGGAGATGAGGAAGGGGCGTCACCTTCTATGTCAGTGAACAGGTGGAGGGCATGGAGCTCCTCCTGGGGATGGTTAAGAAGCTGACAGAGAGCTGATGGATCGGGATTAAAGGAAGTGTGGGGACAGGTGACATAGTGGGTATAAGTGGGCTAGAGGCCACCTGATCAGGAAAACAAAGCTGATGAGGCCCTCTATAAACAGATAGAAGCAGCCTCAAGTTCACAAGCCCTGGTCTTTGTGGGGGACTTCAACCACTCCAATATCTGTAGAGTGACAGCACAGCAAGAGTGACAATCCAGGAGGTTCCTGGTATGCTTTGACAACAACTTCCTTCTCCAAGTGATAGAGGAACCAACAAGGAGAGGTGCTATGCCAGACCTCATTCTTACCAACAAGGAGGAGCTGGTGGGTAATGTGAAGCTCAAGGACAGCCTTAATTACACTGATAGTGAAATGGTGAAGTTTTGCATTCAGAGAGCAGCGAGGAGGGAGCACAGTGAGCTTGCTATGTTGGACTTTGAGAGAGCAGATTTTGGCCTCTTCAGGGTTCTGCTTGGTAAATTACCAATGGAGAGAAGAGGGGCCCAAGAAAGATGGATAATATTCAAGGATCACCTCCTCCAAGCTCAGGAGCATCCCAACAAAGAGGAAGTTGGACAAAAACACCAGGAGGCCTGAAAGAATGAACAAGGAGCTCCTGGCTAAACTCAGACAGAAAAAGGAGTTCTACAGATGGTGGAAGAAAGGACAGATATCCTGGGATGGATGCAGAGACATTGTCCGATGAACCAGGGTACAGGTTAAGAAATCCAAAGCCTTATTAGAATTAAATTTCACCAGGGACATCAGGGCAACAACAAAGGATTCTATAGGTACACCAGTGACAAAAGGAAGGTTAGGGAAATTGTGGACCCTTTCCACAAGAAAGCGGGATTCCTGGTCACCTGGGATATGGAGAAAGCTGAGTTACTCAATGATGTTTTTTCCCTCACTCTTCACTGACAAGAACTCTCACCACATAGTCCAGGCCCTAGAAGGCAAAGGGATTGGCAGAATGATGAACCATCCACTGCAGGAGATAGTAGGGTTCAAGACTAGCTAAGGTGCCTAAAGGTACACAAGTCCATGGGCCCTGATGAATTCATCCATGGGTCCTGAGGGAACTGGCAGATGTAGTTGCTAAGTCACTGTCCATCATATATGCAAAGTCAAGGCAGACTAGTGAAATTCCCATTGACTGGAAGAGAGAAAAGATTACCCCAATTTTTAAAAAGGGAAAAAAGGAAGACCTGGGAAACTACAGGCCAGTCAGTCTCACCTCTGAGCCTGGCAAGATCATGGAGCCGATCCTCCTGGAAACTATCACACAGAATCACAGAATTTATGCTAAGGCACATGGAAAATAAGGAGGTAACCGGTGGCAGCCACATGGCTTCACTAAGCACTAAGGGCCTGGCATATCTGGTGGTCTTCTATGATGGGGTTATAGCATTGGTGGATAAGGGAAAAGCAACTGACATAATTTATCAGGACTTATGCAAAGCATTTGAGACTGTCCCCCATGATATCCTTGTCTCTAAATTTGGGGAGACATGGATTTGATGGATGGGCCACTCAGTGGATAAGGAATTGGCTGGATGGTTGCACTCAAAGAGTTGCAGTGAACAGCTCAACATCCAAGTAGGGATCAGTGACAAGTGGTGTTCCTCGGAGGTCAGTACTGGGACTGATGCTGTTTAATATCTTTGTTGATGACATGGACAGTGGGGTTGAGTGCACCCTTAGAAAGCTTGCCAATGACAGAAAGCTGTGTGATGCGGTCAATATACTATCCATAGGGACTTTGAAAGGCTTGAGAGGTGGGCCTGTGAGAACTTCATGAGGTTTAACAAGGTCAAGCGCAAGGTCCTGCATCTTGGTCAGGGCAATCCCAAGTATACATACAGGCTGGGCGAAGAATGGATTGAGAGCAGACCTGAGGAGGGAATCTTTGTCAGGGAGTGTAATGGTAGGACAAAGGGTAATGGCTTTAAACTAAAAGAGATTTAGATTAGATATTAGGAGCAAATCCTTTACTCTGAGGGTGGTGAGGTTGCCCAGAGCAGTTGTGGATGTCCCATTCCTGGAAGTGTTCAAGGCCAGATTGGATGGGTCTTTGAGCAAGCTGGTCTAGTGGGGGGTATCCCTGCCCATGGTAGGGGGGTTGGAACAAGATGATCTTTAAGGTCCCTTCCAATCTTATGATTCTATCATTCTTTAAAAAGGTGAATGTAGTCTGGGATTAAATTCGTGATTGTTTTGGGACATTTGATTCATATTCCTTCTTATCTCATTGAAATGATACTATTTCAACATGAGATGCTCATTTTGGACTGAATGCAAAACAAATTTTCAGCTATTTTTTCTATCTGTTCTTTTTAAAAATATATATTTTTATTTGTTTATTTTTTGGTATGAAGATCATCTTTTACATTTAAAGAGGAATGTAAGTGAGAAAGGAGTCATAATTACAGATGAGATATTAAATTTATAAGCCAAAATAATTATTTATTCCAGTTATGCCTTGGTTTTGGGAGTTTTGCTCATGTATGATCATGACAAGATGTTTTTGGATGGGTAGTTGCTCCTAATGTGTTCTAAAGAGATGTTCTAAAGAGATAAGATGGAAATAACTGGTGCTTAGTGATGCTGGTATTATGTATTTGACAGTTAATACCTGAGAAACATTACTTTTATTTGTAAAATTCTGAAGTCATATCTTGCCCTCTAAAATAGTGCTTTTGAATCATGTTTCCTTTGACCTCGAAAAGTCAAAAGTTAAATAAAGACCTGTGGATAAATTTTAGCAGAATCTGCTAAATAAAGGATAAATTTAGCAAAGCTGAATTCAGGCAAAAACAGAAGCTATGCAAAATAATTTACTCACTTGAAATGTTAACTTTGGAAAAAAAAAAAAAAACACACTTTGATTTTTTGATCTCTGCAGACAAAATCCTCTTAGGTATATCATCAGATACAAGGCAAAGAAAGGAAGCAGTCCTTTGTAGCCTAAAAGACAAATAAAAGTTGAGCACAATAAAATGCATTTAGAATACTGAGTGGGGAATGAAAGCTAGACTGAAACTCATAACTCAAGAAATGGGAATTATGGTGGATTCTTTGTCTCTGGAGAATTTTTTAATTAAGACTGATTTAAAAGACATTATTATTCAAAAAGAAGCTGCGTAAAATTACTATGGGTTTCATAGCTGCAGAAAGTCTAGATGATTATAATGGCTCCTTCTGGCTTTAAAGTCTGTGCTCATGAACAAAGAAATGAATTTTCAAAGGTGTAAGGCTCATTTATTGTCATTTATCTGTATAAAAATGCCAAAGGGAGTCATTGAGGCTAAGAATTTAGATTAAAATTTAAAAAAAAAAGAAAAAAGAGATTTAACATTTATATGAATCTCAGAAACATCAAGAATTAAAGTTAATAAGAAGGAAATGTTAAACCTTAGAAACACACTTAAATCCTGAAATATAACTCTCTGAGCTCAAAATAAGAATAAATTTAGAGAGAAATACATTTTTATTCTTTGTCTTTAAAATTAGCCAAAGAAGAGTGACTGGCCAGCTCTAGGAACACATATATCATGCATGAAAAAGAGTCAATATTTGAATAACAGAATTCTTCAAGCTTTTTTTTTTTAAATGAAATAAAAATAAAAATAGAGCTAGACACTGCAAATAACAAGATCCTGTCTTTGATTAACCTTGAATCTTTTTCAGTCAATTCTTTCTTATGACAAAGTTGTTCAATTCATCAAATGATAAATGCAGTAACTATTGCCTAACCCCAACTCCTATGATTATAGTCAAACTCATTAGAGCTAATCATAAATCAGTCTGGTAGAGTGAAATATTTAATTAGCCAGCAAAACATTTACTTGGTAAGGGCCATGGACCTCTTTAGCCCAACATATGGGACAGCATATTTAAAGCCTTAAATAAACAGAGGAAGAAGTCAATATTAAGAAAAAGAAATCTACAAGCATAGTACAATCATTCATAGGCTTGTTTCCAAAAGAAGCCATGGCAAATCAGAAAGCAATTTTAAATGTTATGTTGGGAAAGCAGTTCAGTATGCCAGATATGTTTGCTTTTTACATGAAAGAGTCATTAATGAAAAGGAGATGAAAAGCTCCAAAAGAATATGCACTATTTCTGCAATACTGGTACCTTAGTGTAGCAGTACTCCAGATGAACCAGAGCTTTGATGCATGTCTGCTTCTTTCAGAGAGAAAAACTGAGACAAAAAAAAAAAAAAAAAAAAAAAAAAGACCTTTAGGAAAGATAGAAGAAAAAAAAAATAAAAAATACTTCAAAACATATATACTCCCTCTACAGTGTGTCCCCTCAGGGTGGGGTCTTGCTGTTGCTCTGTCTTCCACTCACTTTAGTGGACTTCTGGGTTACAAAACTCCTCTGGAAACAGCCTCCTGACAGAGGTCTCTCAGAGACTTAGGTAGGATACTCTGTAAAACAGCCTAGACAAAGAAGCAAGGCAGTCCTTCAGGACTACTCTGGAAGGACATTAGGACATAGGACATGGAAGGGAAGCATCAGTATTTTCAGTTTTCATCCCTTGGTTCCTTAATATTGTCTGATTCAGCAGATAATTGTTTTGAAATTACTATCCTGCTCAGTTTGCAGCTGGGTTTCTTAACATTCAAAATTAATGACCCTGTGGCCATGAAACAAAACAAAACAAACAAAAAAAAAAATTTAGCTGCTCTAGGTTTGGCCTGAGGGACCAGCAGACTGGATCTCAGTGTGGGCCTCAGAACTGACAGGTTGAGATCCCTTTGTTCTTTCCTCTAACAACAAGGAATGAATATGAATTAATCACTTCCAATGCAACTTGCTATTGTGTAAAGCTACTGAAATACTAAGGGAGACATTTTAAGAAAAAAAAAAAAAATTAAAAAGCCCTAGGTGGGTATTTCACAGAGTGAGATTGTTTCTAGGATCTTTGGTGCCATAGCACTGCAATAGAATACTGCAGACTTCTGAAATTATTTCATTCATTGACATTGGAAATGACCTTGCTCTGTGTATTCAAGAAAGCATATGCAGCATATCAGCAGTGATATCATGTACATGCTTATGTCTTTCTAGATATAGCAAATCTTTGTATCCAGAACATCACACAAACAGAGTTCCATACACCTGGATGAATTCAGTAGCACCAAAGAGGAAATAAATAAAATAAAATAAAATAAAATAAAATAAAATAAAATAAAATAAAATAAAATAAAATAAAATAAAATACTACTTTAAAAATAACTTCAAGAGTAATTAAAAACTGTAACTGCAAAGATGAGATGTGTACATGTTGCTGGAAGCACAGCCGAAAGCACGACAGACACCAGTAGAGTCAGATCATGCTCCATTTTATTGCCCAGATAGCCTAACTTTTATGGTGAACTTAACAGGGGCGGACAGTGTTTCACACAAGATTATTGGTCAAAAGCACTCAGACGAAACAACTAGAAGAAAACAACCCCCCTTGTGATTAGCAGTCAAGAAAACAACCCCCTTGTGATTAGCAGTCACGTAGATCTTGTCCTTGAAGCCAGCTGCTGGTAACAATATTTTTCTGAATTCCTCGATTGGGCGACGTGGGAATCATTGTCATGGGAGCTTCTCATAGTTACCCTGGTAGCTTGGTTTGCTCAGCTACAGCAGGCCATGGGATTTGCTGAGGCCTACTCCTGGTTGCTTAAGACAAACTCAGATCGAACAACTGTTCCACGGACTCATGTCCATACCCTTTGTGCCAATTCCCAACACGTAAAATAGATGTAAGTATTTCATGTCTGTTGAATAAATAGAGAGAACATATTAACATAGAACACATAGCATATTAACAGAGAACAAATAGCATATTGATTAAAAGATGGAAACACAAGAAGACAAAGCCTACTGCAGTATTTTCAATAAAATTTAAATTATGTTTTAAACTTTTAATATCTTTGAAACATAAATATATGTTTATATATGCTTATATAAAAATGTTTATGAATTGTCACAATTTAAAATGGTTTGGTTTATTTTATCAGAAAAAAAATGCTCTTTATATCACCTTTTTTAGATTTATCTAGATTCACTTTCATTTCAATTTTATTAGAGTAGTGGTGATGGAGCTACATTTTCACAAAGTAGGCAACATTTGGAAAAGGTTACTTTTTGGATTTCTATGCCTACTTTGGACTGGCACTGTTTAACATCTTTGACAGTGACATGGACAGTGGTATCAAGTGCCCCTTAAGCAAGTAACACTGAGCTGTGTGGTGCTGTCAACATGCTGTAGGGAAGGGAGAGATGCCACCCAATGGCTCTTGACAGGCTTGAGAGGTGGGCCTGTGAGAATCTCATGAGGTTCAACAAAGCCAAGTGCAAGGTCCTGTATCTAGGTCGGGGCAACTCCAAGAACAAATACAGGCTGGGTGGAGAATGGATTGAGGGCAAAACTGAGGAGAGAAAGACCTGGGGCTGTTGGTGGATGAGAAGTTCAACATGAGCCAGCAATGTGCACTTGTAACCCAGAAAGCCAACTGTATCCTTCAGCTCTTCCCGCCCCCCCCCAACCCCCCCCCCCCCCCGCACAATAAGCCCATGGATATATTAGAATGAGTGCAAAAGAGGGCCATGACGATGGTCAAAGATCTAGAGCACCTCTCCTATGAAGACAGCCTGAGAGAGTTGGGGTTGTTCAGCCTGAGGAAGAGAAGGCTCTGAGGATACCTTAAAGCAGCCTTACAGCACCTAAAGAAAGCCTACAGGAAAGCTGGGAAGGGACTCTTTATCAGGGAGTATAGTGATAGGAGAAGGGGGAATGACGGGAGATTTAAATTAGAGATTAGGAGGAAATTCCTCACCCAGAGTGTGGTGATGCACTGGAACAGGTTGCCCCCAGCAGTTGTGGATGTCCCATCCTTGTAAGTGTTCTAGGCCAGGTTGGATGGGGTTTTAAGCAACCTGATTTAGTGGGAGATGTCCCTGCCTATGGCAAGGGGGTTGCAACAAGGTGATCTTTAAGGTCCGTTCCAACCTAAACCATTCTATGATTCTATGAATTCTATGAAATGTGCATGTATTTATTGAACTTGTTCATGCTTATTCTCAAAATAAGTAACATAAGCTGGAAAGGGTACAAGCAGAGAGCAGATTAACATTTCTGGGAACTGTGGTTGTGTAAAGTGAATTAAATTTGGTGAAGAAACCAAATGAGATTTAATAAGAGCAAGTGTAGAGTCCTGCACCTGGGAAGGAACAACCACATGTGTCAGTATGGGGTGGGGGACGACCTTCTGGAGAGGAGCTCTGAGGAGAAGGACCTGGGGGTCCTGGTGGATGACAGGTTGACCACGAGCCAGCACTGTGCCCTTGTGGCCAAGAGGGCTAATGGGATCCTGGCGTGCATTAAAAGGAATGTGGTCAGCAGGTCAAGGGAGGTGATCCTCCCCCTCTACTCTGCCCTGATCAGGCCTCACCTGGAGTACTGTGTTCAGTTCTGGGCTCCCTGGTACAAGAAAGACAGGGATCTCCTGGAAAGAGTCCAGCGGAGGGCCACAAAGATGATACAGGGCCTGGAGCGTCTTCCTTACGAGGAAAGGCTGAGAGACCTGGGTCTGCTCAGCCTGGAGAAGAGAAGAATGAGAGGGGATCTCCTCAGTGTATATAAATATCTGAGGGGTGGGGGACAGAGGTGTAGCCAACCTCTTCTCAATGGTTTGTGGGGATGGGACAAGGGGCAATGGCTGCAAGTTAGAACACAGGAAGTTCCGCACTGACATGCGAAAGAACTTCACGGTGAGGGTGACGGAGCATTGGAACAGGCTGCCTAGGGAGGTTGTGGAGTCTCCTTCTCTGGAGATATTCAAGGCCTGTCTGGATGCCTACCTGGGCAACCTGCTCTGAGGAACCTGCTTTGGCAATGTGGTTGGACCTGATGATCTTTCGAGGTCCCTTCCAACCCCTGCAGTTCTGTGATTCTGTGATTCTGTGATTCTGTGAAATGATGCTGGGAAGAAGCATGGTAGGTGGGGAACTTTACAAATGTTTTAATATGCTTATAATTGGTGTGATATGTTTACATTCTACATGTTAACATGGATGAAACACTTACAAGTTCTTTTTTGGGTTCAAGTTACTCTGATTCAGGTAAGATACTTGTGTTGTAGCTGTGATGGTGTGATAATGTTTTAGTGGTACTGATGATAGTATAAAAGTTGCAGAATGAGATCTTCCAGCTATGTTGTGGAATAACATCATAAGTTTCCCCAAGATGTATACATTTTTGAACAAGTTTCATCATGTTGTTCTTCAAAGCTTATATTGAGTGAAGGAGACCTGATGAAAATCACAATAAGCTTTAGCTTTGCAGGAAAGTTTTTGTTATAATAATAATAAAATTAGCTACTTTTTGCCTCCTGGATTCTGCTTAATAATTCTACGAGAGCAATGTTGTTTCATGAGCAGTTCAGCTGCTTTGAACCAGCTCAAGAAGCTAAACAGCAGTAGAAAACCAAAATGAAAGAGTAATTTTCTGCTGTGTTAGGTTCCTGAACAGCAATCAGATGTGCACCAGTGCAAGAGAAAGGATGAGGCTGTATCTTTTCCACAATAATTCGAATGCGCCTTTTCAGTCGATATCACTAGAGTAGCAAGCATTAAATGGACTTTAAGTATGCTGATGATCAGCTGCTGAGTCTGTCTTTGGGCTAGGGTGATTGATGAGTTTTTAAAAGGGAACTGTTGCATTAACAAAAAGAAAAAAAATGTTGCCTATTTTATTTTCTTAGATTTTAAATTACAGCATTGTTATTGGATTAATATTAAACAAAGTATAAATTTTAGTATGGATGCGTAGCACAGCAAAAGAAAATCAAATCCATAAAAAAATAAATAAGTTAGAAGAGAGGTGATTTTGGTGGGGGAAAAAAAATAGAAACCTTGTTCAACTGTTAATTAAAAAATGAAAATAATAATTTTGATTTTCCTTTTATTTCACAGTAATAACAAGTTTTCATTCTTTCAATTTTATTTTGTTTTTGTTTTGTTTTGTTTTGTTTTGTTTTTCAGTTATATCAAATAAAGTACTATTGGAAGAGGTACTCTGTTTCCCCTGGCTGATATTCTTTCATTATAGGTGCTTAAAATATGTTCTAGATTAATTGTTTTCCTATGTGTCTGGACTTTAAAACTGGAAATTTTGTAAATGTCATCAAAATAATAAACTATTAAATTAACTGTCTACTGAATTTGAACTGGTCTTGTTTTAGTTCCTCTCATAAAACAACCTAGACATTTAGAATTGTATATTAGTCTACCACATCTTAGTGATGCATTGCCTTGGACAGAAGTACCTCATCCTGTGTTAGATGAAATTATGTTGGCATCCTGGCCTTGAACCATTCAATGTTGAAGGTTCATTGGCTTTGATATGCTTAGACCAGCTGACAGCTAGTAGTGTGCTTCAGAGTTCCCTGTATTTTACATGCAGAGTTAATTAATCTCATTCATATGGTTATTCTTAAAACAAACAAACACTTTTTTATTATTATTATTTTTATTTTTTATTTTTAGTGTCACTAAATTTTAAGTTATTGCTACATTTGCCACATTCAATCCTCGGTTACCTGCAATCTTGGGATCTGGGCATGTATTTAGGAAGAATTGGGAAAAAGAAAATGCACAGCTTTCTGCAGTAAATTCATTTTAAAATGGATGGATTTGTTATGTCAGAAATTAAGGTCCCCCAATCAGTTTAGCTAGAAATACTTTTTCTTCTTACTCACCAATCTCCTTGCCCACACAAATAAACATTCATACGAATAGGCTGAAAATGTTATTGCATGAGTAATGATTTCTTATGAGGGCTGCATTTTCCTAGCAGATATTTAAGTGCAATTATGTAGTCAGTATATGAAACTCTTTTCAAATTAACCACAACGGTTTTGGAGGTGACTTAATAAAGACTGTGCTTTTTACATTAACACCACCTTTTAGGATACCAAGTGGAATGACAAAGAAAGAGATGATGTAAAAGATGACCCAGGTGTAAATCCCATCTAACTCATGCTCTGCTGTGCATTGAGGAGCATAGTTTTCCAGTTTTAGGCATTTAAGGGATAAATTACTCATAATTGGAGGCAGGTTTGTACACTCAAATTTCCCATATTATTTCAACACATGCAAGAAAACTGTGATTTTTTTCACTCCTGAATGTGAAATTCAGGAAGCCTTCTATATCCAGGAATTTGGAACTACACCAAAATTCTGGATGCTATCATCTGAAATGTTTTTATATTCCTACTAAGTTTATTTTCACTACCTGGAAATAAAAAAGGATTTTCATCCCTCATTATGTAACTTGATTCAATGCATATTAATTTTATTCCATTGTTGCAGGTATCACAGGGTGGTACTAAAGAAATTATGAACAGTGAAACTGAGATATTTGTGCATCCCTCATCTAGATTACCTTTCTTCAGAGAAGAATATATTGTAGCCAGAACATGAGTTTGCAATTCAGTAACATGTTGTGTGGCTGAAATACAAAGGACCATCCTTGGACAACAGCAATATTTAAGTCCTCTGCAATGTCTTTCCTTTTGAGATAGATTTACAGTGTTGTTTTTGTTGTTGTTGTTGTTTTGTTTTGTTTTGTGTTTTATCTCCCCACAATATTTTTGGGATACTCAGCTCTTTTAATCTTTACAAAGGCTTTTACTGTGCCTTTGTTCGTATATAACCAGTCATGTTGGAGCACTTCAGTTTCAGGATACCTCCTTTCCTCTTCATGTAGTTTATAAATATAATAAAACCCTGCAAAGATCTTTGAAGCTGTAAACATTATGGCGTCATTAAGCTGCATTTTTGAAGTGGGAAAAGCTACCAAGTGATACATAGAAAGTCCTTGGTTTCTTATGACGTTTGTAAACCTATCAAAAGATTTGAAAATCAGATTAAAAGACTGGTAGGGTTTATTTCATAAAATTCAATTTCTCTCATCTTTCCTTTATCTATTCTTAATCCCTAATAGAACATATAATCCAAGTATTTTTTCCAGGGCAACATTTGTGTAGTTATCTTCAAAAGCTTTGCACAAATCATTTTCTAGATGTATGGTTTGTAGAATATTCTGGCTATCATTTCTTAAACATTATGTTTGCCTTTCTGTCCATCGATACAAACACACATGTAAACTTTTATCATCATCTGTGAATCATCCTACCTTTTTGCGGATTCATCTTCACTCACTTTTTTTTTTTTTTTTTTTTTCCCAGCAGGACAGGTGCATGTCTTTCACTTTTGCTGTTGCTATTTGTTTGGTCTTGTTGTTGCTAACTAAGACACATAGGTCTTACCCCAATATTTCTTAAGTTTGATATTTTAGTGCTTAATGGGGTAAAATGCCACTGAAATAAAATAGATTTTTTTTTAATCATTTCTTAGATAAGGATTTGCAATGTTCCTAAGTATATGAAAATTGTGAACTGCACCCTTTACTTGAGGTTTTGTTTTGATTTTTCTTCTTTAATTGCAAACAAAATCTAAGTACAAAAGCAGTTAAAGTAAGATCCATAGAATAAATATATTTGATTGAAAGTGCTGTTGAAAGCATATCATGCTAGCTCTGCATGTGATTTCAGATCTATACTTCTCACATAATACTCCACACCCACAAGCAAGAAAAATCCTAGCTTTTTTTCTCTAGATGGTTCCTAGCTTTTAACAGTTAAAATATTTAAACAGAAAAAAATATTCACATTAAATGTTCAGATGGTTTTTCTGCTTAAATAATCATTTCTAGTAATGTTGAGGAAACCACATATTCTACCTAGCCTGAAATTTGTCTTATTCCAGGCACTAATATTAATATTGTTAACAGTGTTAGAAAATCAGTGTATGTGTATTCCTGCTGCATGAAGCCATAATATTCAAACTTTGCTCAACCCAGAGAAGGACTGGATTTATTTGGACTTCATGGATTTGCAAACATTTGAAAGCCTTGTGTAAATGATGTTTTCTATGTGAGTTATAGCAGAGGTTCCAAGGTTTAACTAGCACTGCTAGAGGGATTGCATGTTCACATGATGTATAGGGCAATTAAAGAAAAAAAGAACATTCTCAATTCATATTTGGAAATGTCCAGAAGTTTAAAGTGTCCTTAATCTCAAACTCTTTTTTTTTTTTTTTTTTTAATTTATTTTTTTTTATTTTGTTACTATCCTCTCTGCAAAGTAAGCTAGACAATGAATTTGATAGGAAGGAAAGAAAAAAGAGAAAGTACAATATGCATTATGTCCTAAGGGCAAGCTGTCATGCAGAGCACTGCATCATTCTTGTTTTAAGGTCTTCCACTAGAGGAGTATTAGTCTTGACAAGGTTTTCCCTTCTATCTCATTAGAGACAGAGCAAACCTGCTGAGATGCAGGTTTTCACATCTTATAATTCTCACGTACAGTGAGGGAATGAAAAAGATCTCATCACAATGAAGATTCCCTGAATACCAGTTCTGTGAAACTGGTCTGCCTGCTGTTAACAGCAACACAATGTTACTTGATTTGCTTTTCTTTAAAGGAAAGGACTCTTGCATTTTCTAGAGAGGCAGCAGTGTCAGAAATTTCTATGTACCTTAATATTTCTCAGAGTATCCTACCATCGTGTCTGAGCTACAGACTTCCCAGTCTGTATGTCCACCTTCCCTTTTCAGTCCTTCCCTTTTTTTCCCTTACTCTTTTTAGTCTATTTCTTCACCTATCTTTCTTAAGTGTCAGCAGCTCAAGTCTGTTCTTGCTGGACACATGGCATTAATCCCAATTAAAAATTAAATATGATGGCATCAATGTTTTCTTTTCCATTTGCTAGACAGTAAAACAATATTTGATGATACTGAGAAATTCTCATTGGTGTGTAAGGTCAGGGCTTGGACTGAATCTTTGTAAAAAAACCTTGTTTTCATTACTCTAGTAAAAACAAGAATTTGTAATGAATATTCTGTATGAACTGCATATTACAATCTCTTGTCACAGGAAGAAGCTCAACCTCTTGTCTAGGGGTTGCAAAGCGGATAGGGAACATGTTAATATGTATATATGTATATGTATGCATATTATGTGCACTTACTATGTATATAGAGAGAGATTTAAAGATAAAAAAAAAAAAAAAAAGAAGATTGGATGAAAAAAGTGAAATAAGGGGAAGAAAAGATATGCTTAGCTCAGCATTACAAAGAGCAAGTGATTTCTCTCTCCCTTCAAACTCTCTCAAACACTCTTTTTTTTTTCCTCTTTTTTTTTTTTTTTTTCTTTCTTTTTTTCTTTTAAATCTTTTTCGAATGCTGGTCCATGCCTAGTTACACGATAGTGAGGCGCTCCTAGAGCTCTAGCTGGGGCTACTGCAGGAGCTTCCAGGAACAGTTGACAGCCTGTGCTGCACAGTGCTTCTGAATCTCTATTGCACTGATGCACCAGCACTGTCTGTAGTTACCCATGTAAGAAAGTGCTGCCCAAGCTTAGGCCAGGATTTAGTGGAGAAATCAGGGGTCCTTCATAAATCTGAGTTATTGTTATATCGACAATTGTTATATCGACATCTAATAGCATTTTCAAGCTATAAAATACAGATACATTGTTCCAGCTCCTTGTATCAACAGTGTTTTGAAATGAGAAACAATCAAACAAACAAAACAGACTGTTTAAGACTACATTGGAAATTATTTTACTCTGATTTGTATGATGCTTATCTACTTCCCAAAGTCTAATACAATTTGATAATAACCCAAACTTACAAAGAAAAAAGCATTCTTTAATATGCCTTTTTACTTATCTTTGAGGTTAGTCCCTGGAGCAGGAATAGGTTTATCCTTCTGTTCAAATGCTATTTGCCACACTGATGGGATTAAAAAAAAATAAAATACAAAAAACACAAAACAGCACCAACGACCAAACAACCAAAAAAACCCCAAACAAACAAACAACAACAACAAAAAAAAACAAACAAACAACTAACCAAACTAAAACAACTTTTGTGTTTAGTGATAGGAAAATAAATATATAAGAGGTTTTGATTAATTTCTTCCATTTGGAATTTTGGTTACATTTGAAAGCTCACAGAGTACCAAGGCCTCAAAGTTCTTAGGGCTGAAAAAAAAACCACATTATTTCTAGTGTGGCAGATCAAGCCTTGTCAGGTTGTTTCATATAATTTGTAGCACTAAATTACATCTATTGAAATGATAATTTACCTGTTTAAAAGTTAAGTTGGTGATCTTTCTTTTCTCCTTTGTTGTCTTCCCACACCCAAACATGTGAGTTCTCATAACAGCTGGTATTTTTATTGTAGGTTTAGTAGTGTTTGGTAAGTGGTAATATGGGAGGTGTTTCTGGAACACTTTACTACATGTGTACATAATTTGTTGTGCTTCTTTGATATTAAATTTGTATTTGAAATATGTGTATGCATTTCTTTTATAGAGATGTTTTATAATGTGTCTTTTGCCTTTAGATTATTTTTCTTGTGACAAATCAATGACTAAAATATAAAGATTGTTTAATTATTTATCTTTTTCTTTTTTTGTGCCAAGGAATCATTAGCAACTTCAAATATATTCTAGCTTCTGTGCACATTCTGAAACCATTCTGAGATCATCAGGATCTACACATATTATTCTTCCTGATGTATTAGTTTTGATTTTTTTCCATTGCAATGTGTATTGCATTATTTAGATTAGGAATATGGAGGTTAGATTGTTGTTGTTGTTGTTTTTGTTTGGTTGTTTTTTTGTTTTTAAAAATTATTTTATATTTATTTTACTTTTTTTTTTTTTTTTTTTTTTTTTTCCTAATTCCTAAAGGAACAACTGATTTAATGAAGTAAACTGAAAAATATCAGTATATATTTTTCACCATATATATTTTTGCCAGCCCTCCTCTTCCCCCCCCCCCCCCCCCCCAACAATTTTGTTTCAATTCATAATTTAGTTGGCTTTTCTATAAAAACAAAAATGTATGCTGGAAGGAACTGAAAATATCGGAAAATTTGGACTTCATCTATGGAGCTTTCCAGTTATTTGAATTAGGAGGAGTTGGTGTAACCAGGAAATGCCTGCATGTGTCAGGTCTAACTGGAAGTGATGAAAGAGCAGCAAATTTACCTGATGGAGCAGAGAGAATGGAACCAAGATATCAAAATGACTTTAAATGTACAATGATGTGTAAGTTTAGGTTTTTGAAATGACCACAGTATTTAACTTGGACTCATTCTATAATGTGGTCAACAGACGGACAATTTTATTCCAAGAGTCAGAGACCTATGCAAGACTAGGTAATGATAAGTAGTGTTATTTATTTATTATGAAAGATTTTAAATTAATATATTGTTTTGTAATTTATGGATACATTGTTATTGACTTGTTGTTGACCAAAATCTGTGTTCTTTTAACAACTATTTGATTCATTCATTTACTGAAATTTTAGTAGATTTATCCAAATTTCTAAATGTTCAAATTAGTGTTGTAACATTCTGTCTCTGTATGATGCAGAATTCATAAAATCTCCCAGAATTAAAATATCTGTAGTATTTATAGTATTTTTGCATCTGTGCTTACTTGACACATTCTAATGCTTTTTCCTAAAATACAGTGTTTATGATTATGAGACGATCGTTAGTAGACTAAGATAAAAACAAAAGAGTTTTAGGTTTTATAAAATGAAGAAATTGTTTTTTATTTGCATGAAGTATCTTATCTATTTTTGTTCAAGTATACAAGCCTTATTTTTGCCTGCAATAGAGTATTATGTGTTTAGTTTAGTTTTGTTGCATTTTCCTATAAAAGACTCAGTGCAGCAATAAAATGTCCCTGTGCAAGCTGAGTCACTGTTAGCTGCCATCCATTCAATATAAATAAATAAATGTTTTTATTTTGTTCTAACGTCTATTACGTAGTTTTCTAATGAGTAAAGATCTTTGATATGAAAAGATTCCCTGAACTGATTGCATCCTTCTAATGTGGCTGTGATAATAAAAAGGGCTCTATTGGGGTTATGTGGGAAGGTTTTGGTAGCAGGGGTCTACTGGGGTGGCCTCTGTCAGCAGAGCCCAGCAGCTGCCCTATGTTAGATCAGAGCCGGCTCCAGTCAGCTCTGATCCAAAGGGACCCACCACTGGTCAGAGACAAGCCAAAAAAAAAAAAAAAAAAACAAAAAAAAAAAAAAAAAAAAAAAAAAAAACAGCCAACCAATCAACCAACCAAAAAACTGTTCAACAGCAGCTGGGAGAGAAAGGTGTGAGAACCAGCCCTTCAAACCCCAAGGCTGGTGTAGAAGGAGGGCAGGAGGTGCTCCAGGCATGCAGCAGAAGTTCCCTGTGGCCTGTGGAGAGGCCCCTGGTGGAGCAGGCTGTCCCCCTGAAGCCCATGGGTCCCACATGGAACAGATCTCCACACTGCAGCCTGTGGAGGAGCCCCTGGTGGAGCAGGTGGATGTGGCCTGGAGGAGGCTGCAGCCCATGGAGAGCCCCCACAGGATCAGGGGGTCTGAGGGGAGCTGCCACCCATGGGGTCCCATGCTGGAGCAGTTTGCTCCTGATGGATGGACCCCACGGTACAGACCCATCTTGGAGCAGTTCTTGAAGGGTTGCTGCCTGTGGGCAGCCCCTGCAGGATCCATTTGGGAAGGACATAACATGGCATAACATGGGAGGGACCCCACATGGAGCAGGGGCAGAGAGTGACCATGAAGGAGTGGCAGAGATTAAGCATTAGGGAATTAGGTCATTAGCGAATAACCACTGCCCCCATTCCCTATTCCCCTGTGCCTCTTGGGGGGAGGAGGTAGAAGAGGGTGGTTGGGGGAAAGGTGTTTTTTGTTTTCTTTTACTTTCATGCTGTTCTAGTCTGTTAATAATAGGCAATAAATTACATCAATCTTTCCATGTTAAGTTTGGTTTTACCTTGATGATCATCGGTAAGCAATCTCCTTGTCCTTATCTCAAACTTTGAGCCCTTTCGGTCATATTTTTTTCCCCTTTTTCTTTGAGGAGGGGGAGTGAGAGAGGTGGAATGCAGCTGCTCTGCAGGGTAAAACCACCACAGAGGCATTGATTGCTATAGAAAATAATATCTTATTAGTTTCCATGTGTAAATTGAACTATGACTCTGAGTGTTGCTTGTCCTCTAAATTAAGAACATTTTCTCAGCACTGGGGCATCTCCTGGACAATGCTTTTGCTAAAAAAAAAAAAAGTCACCACATCTAATGTAGAATAACGTTTGAATTAAACATGTTACTTTTTCTCTCTCTTTTTGTTACAGTAAAATATTTGCCAGTAATCAAGATCTGAAAGTTATATTCTAAAGCTGGCAAAAAAAGGGAAAAAAAAAAATCCCTCTTCTCTGTTGATTCAATTTTGTCCATTTGTAGGAATATTTGAAGTGATTCATTTTTTCAGAGCTTATGGTGAGAGAGCAGCAGAATCCTATTACAAAAGTGACAACATCTTTGTCCAGACAGGATGCCTTTCAAGCCAAGTTTGTCTAATCACTGATGTTCTGAATGGAGAATGTGACGGGAGGTGATTGATGCATGATCTCCACAATCATTTCTCATTCTACCTAGTAACTCAACAACTTGTCAATGTGAGAAAATAAGCATGTTATAGGATAAGATGCTGGTCACACAGATAAGCAGAAAGGATTCTACTGTCACCTATGGCAATTTGAGTCTTTGGGTATTCACAGCTGGCAGAATTCCCTCCATGTTTCAGTATAGTAGGAGACCCATCTAAGATAAGAACTTAACTTGGTTTAATATTCATATTCTTCATTTTCAGCAATGCATTTAAGGTAATTTAGAACTTTAGATTTTTTACAACAGTTGTCTGACTAGCCATACTATGGAATTTATATTTGAAAAAACTTTTATCCAGAGAGTTTGTTAGCAAAGAGAGAGCCATTTTGAATGACAGGTAGTAAAGAAGACTAATGATGAGGAAGAGTTGGATAGCAAAGAAGCACAGTTTGCAGTTTATAAGCATTTTATGAAAAATAATATGAAATATAAACAGTGTCTTTCATTATCTGAATATACATGTGAAATATATCTCTCCCTCCCAAAGATTAGACTAAGCCTGTGAGAACTGTGAGGTTGCAATGAGTCTTTCACCTCCTGTTGAAGGCTGATATAATTGCTGACATTACCCTCAAGTTCAATTTATTTTCTTTCCCCATTCAAAAAATACCAATTCCTATGGAAGTTGATGTTCTAGCTTTCAAAAGATGCTACTAAATGGGAATTATCAATAGCTTTGGTACTAATACTTTGCCCCAGACTAGAGCACATCAATAAATGCTACAGTTACTTTCCAGTTATGGATGAGGAATGGGACACAATATGTTGAGCTAGGAGAGCACCAGACCCCATGCAACAAATCCCACAATGTCTGTCATTTTGGTCCATCTGAATATCTTTCAGATATTCATTATATGTAAATACCCAGAAAAAAATACATTACTTTACAGCAACATACAATACAGCAATCACAACACAACTTATGCAGTTGTCAAAAGTCACACACAGAATGTTTGTCAGAAGAGCACCCATAAATATTGTCCTTTAATCTCCCACATAAACTGACTGTGTGTGCTAGGTCTGGCTGGGATGGAGTTAACTTTCCCTGCAGAAGCCCCATACAGTGATATAAGCTGCACTTGTAGCCAGAACAGCACTGGTATCACACCAGTGTTTTGTCTATTACTGCACAGTACTGGCACTGCATGAAAACTTCCTTCAAGCCCCCAAGAGCCAGCAAACTGGAGTTGGGCAAGAGATGGGGACATCACTAGGGCAGCTGACCCTAAACTGATATACCGTGACCCTAAAGGGATATACCATGCAATACGATGTCGCACTCAACAATAAAAGGTGGGGAAGGGGAAGGGGGGGGGGGGAACGACTCTCGTGGTGGAAGCATCTGTCTTCCTGAACAACTGGTATACGTATTGAGGCCCTGCTTCCCAGGACGTGGCTGAAAATCGCTCGTTGATGGGAAGTAGAGAGTAACTGCTTTTCTCTGTGCTGCTTCCTCACTTTTTTTTTTTTTTTTTTTTTTTTTCTTCCCCTGTCCATTTCCCCGTTAATTAAATCATCCTTATCTCAAACCTTGAGGCCTTTTACTGTTATATTTTCTCCCCCTTCCTGTATGAGAAGGGGGAGTGAGAGAGCAGCCGTGGTGGAACTCAGCTGCCCACCCGAGTAAAACCACCACACCATGTCTGTATTTTATGTAAAATATATTGCTTTTATTTAAATAAACATTTTCCCTAATTTAGGAGTTTATGAAATCACATCAATATTTTTTGAAATCACTCTTCTTTTTCAGCAGAATATCAAAAATCCAAAGTTAATTGTAGCCAATATGTGTGAGTCTCTGCTGACTTGTTCATAATGTAAATTCTTACACTAATGGAAAATCATATTCATTTTAATTGTTGCACTGTTATGAATGTCCAAATTCAGTTTGGGTGAATAACAGCTTCTTGGGTGACTTAGCAAGTGTGAGAATGGAGACAAGGTATTAAGATTACTTGACCATTTTAGCATCACAGTTAGGCAGAATCACCTTGCTGGGCTGCCTTGACTCATGTAGCTGTAAAATTATGTCAATGCTGGTCTAACCAAAAGCTCATCTTGTCATTACCCTCTATTCAAAAGTTTCAAATGACTACTGGAAGAGTAGTCATAACAATATGAGTAGCATAACAATATTATAATGATCTTTTCTTTTGCAGCATCCAGGAGGGACAAATTGTTTAGGGACTTTTGGGCAAGGATTTGAGCTTAGTGATGTGGTTTAGTGAAGGACTTGTTAGTGTTAAATCAGAGGTTGGACTAGGTGATCTTGGAGGTCTCTTCTAACCTAGACAATTCAGTGATCCTGTGATTTTTAATAAACACTCTCAGACTAATCCTCTGGATTCTTCTATTTTTAACTCACTTATGAATGTGGTCTACGGAAATGATTTCCACGCCTATGCTAAAAATAAATAAATAAAGAGAGAGAGAGAGAGAGAGAGAGAGAGAGAGAGAGAGAGAGGGAGAGAGATTGAAAGAGAGAGAAAGAGGGAGAGAGTACCACAGAACAAATTAAAAAAACAAAACAAACAAAAAAAAAAACAACACACCTTCCCCTAGCTAATTTTAAACTTTCCATTTGGAAATGATTTGGAAATGATAATTTAATTGGTGACCCTCAAATTGTGCCTTGAGGAAGAAGCTCAATTAATAAATTTTATTTTTTCAAGATAAAAATCAAAGATGAGTAAAAGAACTGATTATTTTGACACTGTTTTCTTCTTTACACTTACTACAGACTATATCTGTGCTCACAAATATGTAACAGAAAAATTTTAATCTTTGTAATAATAACAACAAGGCTTGACTTCATAGAACATGCTATGAACAAGAATTTAGTAATTCAAAGTATTATCTGTTTTACTTTTTAACTGACAAGAGGAGTCTACTTTACTCCTACCTAAAAAGACCAACCAACCAACCAAAAAAACAAACAAACAAACAAACAAACAAAAAAACTGCTCTGCCTTGTCTTTCACCTTCTTAAGTATTGAATTCTCAGGCCTGAGCATATTGAATACAGCTCACAAAGAATATAGTGAAATCTTCCATCTCTTTCAAGACAAAAGAAATTAATTTCAAAGTGATTTGGAAAGACAGCACTTGGAACTCAAGGCTGTTGTGACTATTTTTTTGGTGCAAGAGTCTACTGAAAGTAAACTTTTATCAATGTATTTGTTAGGTTTTGATAAACTTTATTTGATTTGAGAATTTAAAATACATTTCATACCATACTTCTTTCATTTTCTAATAGTTTTGGTACTGTTGAATCCAAGCTCTGCGGTTAGCAAACCTCCCCCTAACTTTTTGGAAAGCATGTTCTCCACAAGTATGTCCAGTAAGAGTTCCTTCACAATTGCACTGAGCTGAGCTGCAGTCAAAGGCAAAGGAAGAAACATATATAGTGCAGGATGTAGTCATATTGTTTTAAGTCTAACAGACAGAGGAGAGATGGAATGAAATAAATCTGATAAGAAACAATCTCCTTATGTTGAGTCTGTTTTGTCCTTAACAGTAATTGTTGAGTGATCTCCCTGTTCTTATCTCAATCCTTGAGCCCTTTCCATTGTATTTTTCTCCCTTTTTCCTTTGAGGAGGGGGAGTGAGAGAGAGGCTGTGGTGGAGTTCAGCTGCCCAGCTGGGTAAAACTGCCACATATATACAAATGCATATCTATACTATATACTTTTATTTCAATTTTATATTCTAGAAGGTTAAATAAATGATCCTGAAAAGGATGAAGTGTATACAATTCATACTAGGATCTGTTAGTTCTTATTTGTTCTATACTTTTATACATATTAGTTCTAGGAAGGCCAAGGGTTTTGCACCAACAGAACTCTTGTGCAATATTCAAATTTACATGAATGTGGCTAGGTATAATAATTTTTAATATAATAGAAACTTTTGACATGATGTCTAGCTTAAACTAATTTGACATATTTTTCATAGGAGCACAGAAAGGAGAGTCTAATATTAGAATGGTTCTATCCCTCCTCCCTCCTGATATCACTTATTTTTCCATCATAGGACATGCCATCAAAAGAAGGTATGGCTACAAGTATACAAGTCAGTTTATGCAATCAAAGCAAAATTAATGAAGAATTTTAAAGAACAAAGAAGACATTCCCCCTTTCCCCAATATTAAATGTGCTCATTGTTAACATTTTTCTCATATGAAAGTTAAGTGTATTAGCAAAGAAAATAAAAGAAGGGGAGGGGGTGAAGATATTTCTTTGCATTTTTAAATCAATACTTGTAATGGTACTACTTCATAAACTTGCTATTTATCAGGTTTCTTTACAGGTCTTTTCTATTAAAAAGTGTGTCAGCCTCACAAGCTTCCTTCTAGTTAAGCCTAATTAAGGTGACTTACTTTCTTTAGTATTTACCTTAAAGTAGAGCAGTATAAAATATTTAAATATTTATCCTGAAAGCTCAAATGAAAAGTTTACCTTTCTCCTTTAAAATAGCAAAACTCCTTTACTTTTTTTTTTTTTTTTTTTTTCCCCTGACTTTATCTGATTGCCAGAATGCATTTCGCATCTTGAATTCCATAAGTTGCCAGCTGGCAGAGACACTGGAAATTTAAAGACTGTTCTTCATACTTGTGGTAAGATGAATTCTGGAACTAATATTTCTTGTTTTGCTGCTTCTGAACACGACTGTAAGTCTGGAGGTAAAAGCTGACAATGTCATCTGGTGTGTTTCTCAATAGACAAAGGATGCCTCTGCTTGCCAAAGTGTACTTGAAACGAATGGGCTTGCTAAATCTAAGCACAGGAGAGGACCTCTCTCTTTGCCAGCATGAAAGGTCAGATTAAATCCTCATCTCTGCTTACCAGCAGGGGCCTCTCCTTTCCTGGCCCTTCATTCATCTGTGTAGCTTGAGATGCTTCTCATTCTTGGTTTGCTTTAAAAATGTTTTATAGCACTTGAAATTAATTTTATTTGAGAAGTTTAAGCCTCACATTTTTTAGAGTTATATAAAGAAGTTCTTGAGAAGCTTTCAAAGCCCACATTTAGTGTTCGTCCTTCCTGGCAGACACTTTCTGCTAGTACTTCTGCTTTGCCAAGACTGTCTCCCATTTCCTCTCTTTCCTTTGGTAAACATGGATAAACAGTAGACTGATATAGGACTTATTCTCTGAGGGTACTAAACTCTTGCCAGTAGCACAGCATGTCTTCATCAAAATTATTACACTTTTGAACAGCAAATGCCAATACTTTCCTATCCAGAGAAACAATGACAACAGGAAAAGTAGATTTTTGCCCGTGTTTGTTAAATCATTCACTCACCTTTTCTGAAATATTTAAGTGAGTTGATAGCCAACCATGAACTGATGCAATATTTTGGAATTAGGAAAAAATATTTTTTTGTCTGCATGGGTAGATAAAAAAATAACCCTTTAATCACTATCACTAGAATTATATTTAATTGAAAATCTGTGTAGACATCTTCTTGACCTGAAGACTTTTAATTGTCTTTTGCCTACAGTCCCTATTATTTGGAAATGTTTTGTTCTTCAAGCTTTTTATAGTCTTCCTTTCCTGAGGGTTTTGATTAATGCCTTTTTGAAAGGTATTTCTGCAACGATTCAGTCACATCACAGCACTGACATCTTGAACAAGCTGTCTCAGACATCTCTAAACTACTGATGCCTCAGGGGTCACATGGACTAGTCTTAAAACTTGCATGTTGAAACTGCTGATTATATTTGGGGTATTGAACTAATTAAAAGTTAGGCAGTGGACTGGTAGTTAAGCTAGTTGATTTTTCTGACCAAATGATTGGTAGGTATTAATTTCATGTGATATGACTTAGTGAAGGCCTGTGGCTGACCTATTTACCTTTTTTTGTTCCTCTTCTACTCCTTGCCAGACAGGAGGAGGTAGGAAACACAGTCATGCATGTTTATTTCAAAATGACTGTTCAGAATTTATTTTAAGCCCAGGTCCAGAGCTTACAGACAGCTATTTTCCATTCATTGAATTATCAGAAAATTATTCATGAATAAGATCCATCTGCATACCTAGCTCTAACATCTATTCTTAACATATTTTCCTACACTTGCTTAATTTGAATTCAAATGTTAATATGCATAAACCTAATACACATTTTCTGAGTCAGAAGGTAAGTGAGCATTATATTGACCAGTGTAATGTTATGAATGAAGACTTTAATTAATGTACTAGAATTAATTTGTTGTGCAGAAAAGGCAGTAGTTTTGATTATCTGTTCATGTAGCTTCTAACTACATACAGAAATGTTCCATATGAATGATATCACTGGATATTCTGAATAATATCTTTGGAAAGCTTTTTAATTATCCAATAAAAAACAGAAATAGTAAGTGAATTGGTATATACAAACAGTAACAAGTAATTTCTTATTTATAACCTTATCTTAAAAAGATTTCTAGTGTTATTATTTTATTGAAACTTTTTTTTTTTTGTACTTTGATAAATGTACATTAATTAAATATACATAACTGGGTGTAATTAGTATATATACAAAATAATTCATCTTATAAGCCAAAAATAAAAGTATTTAGAAGAAAGGTCAGGTTTTTGTTTGTTTGTTTGTTTGTTTTTCCATTACAGCATTTCTCAACATTAAAGAAACAATACTACATATCATAATATATATATTAGCTCAGAGTTAAAACCAAATAGAACAACCAAACCAAACTACAACTAAACAAACAAACAACGACAAAAATAATACCTTTTTTTTTTTTTTTTTTTTTTACTTTGATAAACACGTAAAGGTAAATTGTAATGAAAAATATTATTTTCTTCCTCTTTTACCAATCTGGATATTGCTTAGACTATTCTGGAAGGATGGACTACAGCAGAACCAAGCTGTTAAGACTGAATGACTAACAACCTTTTTTCTCAATTAAAAAAGTAAACCTGATTTTTCAGTGTGATAGTCCTTCAGTAAGTAATGCCCACAAATGTACACTAGCATTCTAACACCTTACTTCCTTATCTTCCCTCCTAATGAGTTAATCAAGCTCCCTCTCTCTGGCAGGCTGTGAAAGAGAAAAGTGTATACTTGTAGATACTAGGAATGTGCTTGGTCCTGTATGCATAACCAATCACCAAGTATTTGCCAGAAAACTCTTGACTAGTAGTTTGTTGGGATTGACTGGAAGGCTTTTCATGATTTATTAGTGTAAAACACATTTGTAGCTGTCTGACCTCATGGAGGCTTCAATACCTGGAACACAGAGAACATCACTATTGTGAGTTTAAACACAGAGTACTTATAGTCAGGGGAAAAAAAAAAAAAAAAAAAAGTCTTATTTTTAAAATTCAAGGATTAGCTCTCCAGCTCAATTGCTAAGACATTATTTAGGAAACTGGGTGGAGCTTGAGGACTGAAAGAGAAGTTGGCAAGGATCTTTTTTTGCATATGTTATACTGTGTGGACTAGTAGAGAACAGCAAAGAAATACTTGTGTTAATTGAAAAGACCAGATAAGCATCCCAGTTTTTGATATTCTAGAAATTGAGGAAACACTCCAGCAGTTATAAGAGTAGCTACTTAAAGGGGAGTTCCTCTTGGTTACTAAGAAATTTGGAGGTTTCAGAAAGCTGGGTGGAAAGGTGGGAATTATAATTTGAATCCCTTACAATATTAATGCTTCTTATATCATTTATAAGTGATATAAAAATGTTATGCTACTAAAAAAAAAAAAAAAACACACACACACACACAAAAAAACCTTATTTCAGGGCACAACAGTATTTTAGTGGGACAGTGTGTAGTTAGGGCAGGGACCTCGTTTATGCTCTGCCAGCTGTATTTTAGGCCAGGGAATCACAGGGCCCTACACCATAGAGTTCTCAACAGCATGCATTGCAGATAGAAAAACAGAGTGTAACAGCATCTAGTAATGTGATGACTGCTTGGAGTTTTGATATTAAGCATCATAGCTCTCTTAGAAATGGTTACATTTTCTAATACCTGATGTGGAGTGAGGGACCAGAAAAAACTGGTCAGCTGTCACGTTAGTCTTCCAGATACTCCTTAACAAAAGTCTTGTCCACATTGATGATTTTACCTCGTAATTTACCTCTTACAAGGTCCTCTGCTATTGACTGTCTTAAGAGTAGCTACATGACTTGAAACCTGATGGTTCTTCTTGTGGAGGAGAAGCTGACATCACCCCCCTTAACAAAGGGTTCCATGCTCAACCTTTTCTGCCCCTGCAACTACTGTGGTTTTTTGTTTGTTTGTTTTTTAATTGCATTAAAAATGTCATTACAGCATAAAAAGCACTGTAATGCTAATCAATATTATATGCTGGATAACAAGACCTCTGACAAAATGCAGGACCAGTTTCCCAATGCACCTAATGATCATTTTTTCTTTAGAAATTATTTTTTTTTTTATTTTTATTTTACTATTTTATTTATTTTATTTATTGTATTGTATTGTATTTATTTTATTTATTTTATTTTATTTTATTTTTATTTTATTTTACTTTATTTTATTTTAGTGTTGTTAAATTATGAACAGAAAAAGAGAATCTACGTCATCTTAAAAAAAAAAAAAAAACGTTTCAAAACAACACAGCCACTGAGCTTTCAGTATAGAAAACATTTTCTATATTCCATAACTCCTATGTTTTCCTATTTTCCTCATGAGGGAAAGCTATTAAACTGAAATACTGTCTGCTTACAATAATATTAAATTATTACTAATATTAAAAAGTCTGAAGAGAAAATGTGATAACATTGGGTATTTTGTCCTAAGAAGCACAATGTTTTCTGCTGTGCTACATAATAGTGTGTCTTGTTTGTTTCCTGGTGGTGGTGGTATTTTTTATAGTTTTGTTGTTTTTATCAGTCTTTCTTTAACATTGGGATAAATTTCTCTTCAATATTTTAAGCATGTCAAAGCTAAAGGAAATAAAATCACAGTCAATTAGCAATAATAATATTTTTTTGGAAGATATATATTTTAACTGGAAAGATTGCTCATTTTTTCTTAGCTTTTTAAAATATCCTAAGTATGCATAAATGTGCTTTAAAAAAGCACAGACAAAAGTAAAGACTTCAGTAACAGAATTGATGTAAATGACTCATTTTTATTCATTGCAAAGATATATATATATTTATATCTTTATATATATATAATATTCATATATATATATATATATATAAAACAAAGATTATATCAAAGATTCATATATATAATATATATACATATTTAATGTGTTACCTTACTGACATAGCTGTTTCAACTAGCATGTTTTAACTGAGGAGCACTATTTTGTTAGTCTGGAAGTTAGGTTATGTGATTGGGTAAACAAATCTTGTTTATTCATAAAATAGGACTTTTCCTTTTTGATGAATATCAAATACAATTCAGCTTGCTGTCAGATGTTTATGAAAAAAAAAAAAAAAAAGATAGAAATGGCTTCACATAAACATTTGTGGCTCTGCAATACCAATAGCTTACCAGTTTTCAGATCAAGTTTCCTGTGTGATCTCATCCTTACACAATTTGCTTCCAGTATTAAAACTCTACTATAAAATAAATAAATAAATAAATAAATCTGAAATCTCATGCCATGAAGAGAACCAAATAATTACTAAGGAATAGTTGCACTTAGGCCATGCATTAGACAGTGTAATGTTCCTGGTGTCAGCAACACATCTCACTTCAGTGAGAAATATTTATGGAGTCTATTTTTATATTTTTATTTTTATTTTTATTTTTATTTTTATTTTTATTTTTATTTTTATTTTTATTTTTATTTTTATTTTTATTTTTATTTTTGTATGGTAAAGCAGCTTACTGGTAAATCGTCCTTAACAGACCGCAGAATCTTGTGCTGTGTTTTAACTGTCATAACAAAAGCAGTGTCAGGTGAGACACTGAAGAAAGATAGTAAAAGCAAACATTTCTCAATGCAAATAAAATCAGATAATATAACTATGCATGTCTATATACACACTGTCTGAACAAGAGCATGAATGCCATGATAAAAGGCTGTAAAAGGAATATGCTTCCAGGCAAGAAGAAAATTTCTGAGAAAATGCTAATTGTGAAATCCTGTTGGAATTCACTTTGATTTAAATTTTACATAGATCATGTGTACAGGTTGTACTTTGAAATACTTTTCATATGTTGTTGCTAAAGATATTGCCAGGTTTTTGCTTGGGAGGATTTCAATCACAGTGTCTGACTTTTTTTTTTCTGGTCAAACCAAAATGACCTTTGTAATTGGTTTAGTCTTTTGTATCTCATTGACTACATTTTTCCTGGTCATTTGTGACAGAGTAAAAAGCACTTTATTATTATTATTATTATTATTATTATTATTAAAGGTTTCAAGAAAATAAAATAGAAAGCATGAGAACAATATCTACTCTAATCTTTGACAAAATGCACATCAGAATGGGAATAAGGTACAGAAAGCCCAAATTGGTAGAAACCTGTAATAAGCCATTCTCTTTGTTGAGATTGCATTACTACAAACTCTAATACATATTTTTTCTTTACTTATAAGTGGTAAATTGGCCCTAAAATTTTATATAGAGAAAGTATCCGTTCAAGTTCATAAATTTGTAGGAATCTTCTTTTTGCTATTTCTAAGCGACTTCTACTGATAGTTCTGAGATGTTTGCTTTCATATATGAAAATATATGAACACTTTATAATTATTTGATCCATGTAGGCATGTTATGTGTAATTTCAGCTTGTATAGTAGAGATTTCTTCTAATTTTTGTTTGGCTAAATAAGCTCATTAACTTCTTAATTTAAAAGTTCTAACATCTGCAGTGAGACTTTAGACAGTAGCCATGATGTGAATGACTAAAAACAGTAAAACTTTTCTATGTTATTCAAAACAATTTATTTATTGATTTTGAATAATTTGTACATCCCATATTGGGTCTGCTCAAGGGCTGATCTTGCTTCCAATGCATGTTAACAAGATGAAGGGAGAGGAGGACAGCTGACCTGTCAGTTCAATGATGAAGTTTCAGGATGTAGTCTTGTGTTTATGTTGATGAGTCTATAATGGAACATTATAACAAAGATGATGAATATACTTAGATTGTTTTGTTTGTTTGTTTGTTTAATAAAAAGAAAATTTAGTTTTACTAAACCACACAATTCTGACTGATTTATGGATCTCTTGTTTTCAAATCTTGCATTTGACCAAGTAACAGTGGGAGTCCTTCTAGTACCCAACAGCTGCTCTCCAGCTGTTGTGCTTTCATCTATTCTATAATCTCAGTTTTTCAGGTTTATCAATCAATTGCCTTTGACAGGCGTATAGTTCATTTGCATAATTAAAATCAATTGGAGGAGTAGCATTTCAAAATAAATAATGTTTTCCTCTTCATATCAGTATAAATCAAGCTTAATGCAAGTAAGGTCAATATAATTGTAGCACAATAGGGTTGATCTCAAAGAAAGATGATCCTTACTTTGATTTGTCTGCTGGATTATAAGGTATAAATCCTTTACGTATAGATTTGATTTAGTTTATAAGTAATAAGAAATCAACTTTAACTTTTATAATTTATCTTCAGATCTAACTGGAAAACAGTAAAGAGATTCATAAAATATTTGTTTAATTGTAATTATTAAAATACCCATGGTACATTTCGATGGGATGTTATACTAGGAAAATGCGTGGTACATTTCTTTCTTCTGCAAAGGAGAAAGCCTGAACTCATCTGAGCAATCAGTATCTTAATAGATCTTATGTCAAATATTCAAACCTATTTCTCTACTGAAGAGTCCAACACATTTCTCTCTGAGTTTACATTCTGTGCATCCATAAGTAGTGATTTAAAACATATATAAATAAAAAGTAATGTAATTAGATATAATTAGTCCCTAGAACTTACTCAGAATCTCCTTTCACTTCAGATGTTTTAAAAGATGTTTTAAAAGATGAAAGATAAGCTACATAAAATAAATATAAGCTCAACCTCTTTTGCTCATGTGATTTTCTGTATGTTCTGATTGTCTTTCCAAGTAGTGGAGGCTGATTCTTCCTTTCATTCTTGAAGTACATTAGGGCTTGTATTGGGGTTTACTTGGCAAGGGCTTGGTGGCAGAAAGCTGCAGACTCTTAGGAAGAGACCAGGAGTTGTCCCATGTCAGATAAGAGATGGTTCCAGCTGTCTCCAAAGGGACCTGCTGCTGGCATGAGCTATGACAATGAGCAAAACTGGTTGCACCTCTTAGACAGTATATTTAAGAAAGGGGAAAAACATTGTGCAATGGCAGCTGGGAGAGAGAAGAAAGAAAATGAGAGAAACAGCCCTGCAGACATCAAGGCCAGTGCAGAAGGAGGGCAGGAGGTGCTTCAGGCACTGGAGCACAAGTTTTCATGCGGCCTGTGGAGAGGCCCCTAGTGGAGCAGGCTGTCCCCCTGCAGCCCATGGGTCTCACATGAAGCAGATCTCCATGCTGCAGCATGTGGAGAAGCCCCCGGTGAAGCAGGTGGATGTGGCCTGGAGGAGGCTGCAGACCATGGAGAGCCCCTGCAGGAGCAGGTCCCAGGCCGGAGCTGCAGCTTGTGGAGAGGAGCCCACACAGGAGCAGGGGGTCTGGGGGCAGCTGCCATCCGTGGGGGACCCATGTTGGAGCAGTTTTCTCCTGATGGATGGACCCCATGGTATGGAGCCATGTTGGAGCAGTTCTTGAAGAGCTGCTGCCTGTGGGAAGAACCCATGCTGAAGTGGTTTGAGAAGGACAGCATCCCATGGGATGGAACCAATGCTGGAGCAGGGGAACGGAGTGAGGAAGAAGGAGCAGCAGAGTGCTACAGACTGACCATACACCATCCCTGTTCACACCATTCCCCACCTCTGTTCACAGATGAGCTGCTGGAGAAGGTAGAAGAATCAAGAATGAAGTTGAGCCAGAAAAGAAGGGGAATGGGCAGGAGACGGTTTTAATTTACTTTTAGTTCTCAATGCTCCTCCCTGTTATTAAATGGCAATAAATTAAATAAATACTATCCAAACCAAGTCTGTGTTGCCCATGACAGTACTTGGTAAGTTATCTCACTGTCTTTAACTCAGTCTGTGAGTTTTTTGCATTGTATTTTCTCTCCTTGTCCTGCTGAGTAGGAGGATTGAGAGAGCAACATGGTGGATGTCTGATGGCCAGCTAAGGTCAACCTACAACAGTGAATGTATTCAGTCTTTACGTTTTTTTTTAATTGGAAAGGGAGACAGAATACATTTAGTAGGTTTTGCCTATTTAACATGCATTAAAAATCTTTAAACTGGTTATTATATTGGAAAATCTGTGTCCATAGCATACACTCCTTCATAGGAAAGAGATCTCAGTCTTTTCTAACTAATTAATCTGTCCTATTTGACAGCAAATGTTACTTTAATAATCACAAGTAATACTTTGGGGATTCAAAATACATTTTAAATTATTTCATGAGATATTATTGGGGCATCAATTAGAATTAATCCAGCAAACTGAAGGGCAATTTAAAAATGGTCTAGCTGACACTCACCCTGCAGTGTCACAGTTTTTCAGTTTTGACTAACTAGCCATTTAGTAGTCAAAGTGCAGAACAAAGTGCAGAACAAAGTGCAGAACAGGCTTAGTAATTCATAATGTAATTAGTTGTCATAGAGAAGAATGAAGGAGGAAGAATAGGGGAAAGTTTAGCATACACATGCAAATGTGTTGTCCTCTGTGTATGCAGATGCACAGCTTATTAGGGCATGATGCCAAAAAGCTCACAACCCTTGCATTAATGTGTTAATAAATATTTATGTTTTCATATATTAGACTCTATCCCAAGATAAATATGTTTTATTCCATTTGGATTAGAGATGTGCTCTTTCTGCTTAAAAGACCAAGAAATAAGAAGTTTAAAAAGCTGTGCCTAAAAATTTAAGAACAATTTGTTTCTAAGCAGCTAGTCATGAAACTGTTCGCATTCTCCCACCATGTTTTTTTCTAAATTACTTTTACAGCTAATAGTCTTGCACCAGTTACTGAAGTTCTTCAAACTACAGGCTACTTTGGGATTTCCTTTGATGTCCTCATTAAAATTTGAAGATAATGAAGCTTTCTTGAAGACAAAACCATATGAGTAATTTTTTTTTTCCCTCCAGTAATATTTTGCATTCAAACGCTTTTAATATCTGTAATGAACATGTATTCAGCATGTACATTTCCAGTCGTTTAAAGCCAAGATGTCAGTGGGCTGATTCATGTGCCTAAAGTAAAGCATATACTGAAGATTTATAAATGATGATTTAAAGTCATTTAAAGCCCATCAGAATGACTTTCCTCAAGAGCTGTCTAATCCACTTCTTTTGGGGCCTTTATAATTTCCCACTTCAACACATTAGAGGACAACTAATGTTTTTGTTTCACCACTGAAACAGTCCAAAGCACAGTTAATTGTGAACTTCTTCATCTATAGTTTATCAAGTTAGAGCTTCATATCTGAGCAGGCTCAGTCAAAAATCGATTCTGTAGTTGCAATGTGAACTTTATCTATGAAAATCACTTTAACTTCTAAATCTAATGAAATTTTAAAAAGCTTGTTACTCGTTTTTTTATTTAATAAGGGAAGATATAATTAGCTGAATCAGACCCCCAAAAAATGTTTTTCTTGTAAAAAAAGAAACAGAGATGGGGAATGGTGTGAACAGAGATTGTGTATGGTCAGTCTGTAACATCAGATAAAATAAATGTCCTAAAATGCCTACTTATAGGAATGTATCTTGATATTCTTAAAGAGTTGGAAACATTATTGTTCACCCTGTTTATTAAGTAACTATAATATTCATTCATCATTTACTATCTGTTTATCTTGTGAGCACACCAACAGGTTGAAGTGGATGCCTATAAATGATACTGTCTTCAGATTATAAAGAATAAAGTTTGAATATCAAATAGACCTATATTTTCTGTTTACATTTCCTCCATTGACAGGCCTATTCTTAAAATTCTTTGATCAGAATCTGTCCAGATGTAATTTTTTTTTTTTTTTTTTTTTTTTTTTTTTTTTTTTTTTTGTGGAACTCAAATACAGTACTTCAGTCCACAGACATAGGACCTGAAAGGTCAGATGGCATAGAGAAAATAAAATGAGAAATATTTTTTAGGAGGTGTGGGTTTATTGAGTATTGTTTTTCATTTTAAATGTGAGAACTAGAAAGAGATGTTCACAGAATCTGAGGAAGATTCTTAGAATCTGTGAAAGTCCTCCGAAAAAAGGAGGAGACAAAATGGATTACAAGATGCTGAAACTGCTGGAAACTACTGGATGTACATTCTTGGGTGGCTGCCTGACAGGAGTTATTTATGAATTAAATATTGACAGATAATCAGAGATTTTTGTTTAAGAAAAATCAGTAAGATTTTACCTGGAAGTCTGAGAAACATAAAGTGTTGCTCACCAATGCAAGCCACACAAAATATAGAATTCAGGTTGGAAATGTACACAGAAGGGTTTGTTGTTTTCAGAAGGTCTGAAATATCAATGCAGGGTAAGGGTAATAAAAGGGTAACCAATACGGTGTACAGGGTAATAACATATATTGATGAAATAAATGACTGAAAGAAAAACAAAACAAACAAACAAAAATGGAACAAAACAATCAGAAATAAACAAAACAAAGAAAGAATCCAGATTATAATAAAACCAGGTTGACACAGGCCAAATTACTTTAAGGAAAAAAATAAAAATATTACAGCAAACTTTCATGTTACAGTAAAGAAGGCTTCAGGCTCAGGTCAGGTTGCAACTGAAATTCTTTGACATCAGCTGGATTTTCTAGGAGGTGTAAATGAAACAAAACTAATAGAGAAAAATTGTAATGGCATTATTCAGTGCTCTTGAATGTGAAACTTCACCGATATTTTTTTTCCCTCAGTTTACTTTTTTAGAATTTCATTAAGCTGGCATATTGAAGAAAAATAATTAAAAAATAATTTTAGAAAATCATGGGAAGATCAGGATATGAATAAATTGTGTGAAAAACAAACAAACAAATAGAGGAAAAAAGAAAAAGAAAAAGAAAAAGAAAAAGAAAAAGAAAAAGAAAAAGAAAAAGAAAAAGAAAAAGAAAAAGAAAAAGAAAAAGAAAAAGAAAAAGAAAAAGAAAAAGAAAAAGAAAGAAGAAGAAGAAGAAGAAGAAGAAGAAGAAGAAGAAGAAGAAGAAGAAGAAGAAGAAGAAGAAAAAGGAAAGAGAAGAGAAGAGAAGAGAAGAGAAGAGAAGAGAAGAGAAGAGAAGAGAAGAGAAGAGAAGAGAAGAGAAGAGAAGAGAAGCGAAGCGAAGCGAAGCGAAGCGAAGAGAAGAGAAGAGAAGAGAAGAGAAGAGAAGAGAAGAGAAGAGAAGAGAAGAGAAGAGAAGAGAGAAGAAAAAGAGAAGAGAAGAGAAGAGAAGAGAAGAGAAGAGAAGAGAAGAGAAGAGAAGAGAAGAGAAGAGAAGAGAAAAAAGAAAAAAGAAAAAAGAAAAAAGAAAAAAGAAAAAAGAAAAAAGAAAAAAGAAAAAAGAAAAAAGAAAAAAGAAAAAAGAAAAAAGAAAAAGGAAAAAGGAAAAAAGAAAAAGGGAAAAAAAAAAAAAGAAAAGAAAAGGTGAAACCTCTCTGGAGAATGTTTATACAAAATGATTCTAGACTGTTAAGGGTCTTTCCATTTAAATTAGATGTAGAGAGAGACAAAAATGGACCTGTACCTCTACTATTGTGCCTACACACAAAAGCTATCCCCAGCTTACAAATTTTACATTTTCCATTTGATGATGATCTTCTGGCATCAAAGAAGACCATATCTAAAGAAGATAATAATTGCTCAAATTATTTCTAATGAAAAATTCTTTTATTAAAAAGGGAACTTTGCAATCATGCATGCTTCAGATACAGTGACTCTTCCTTTGCCAAGTATGATGTTTTGCCCTAACAGTTTAATATAGAGAACCATTCAAATCCTAAGTAATGAACTCTTTATGGGAAAAAGGCACATACAATAATTCAAAAGAAACATTTAAATCAAGTAATTCTTGACACACTGCATGCATAAGTAATGCATAAGTAATCCAGATAAATTAAATGATGCTTTATTAATAATATTAAGTGAAATGATGAGCATGGCTGAAACTGGTATGAGCTGATATGATTTGCAGACATATTAGGTTTATGTGAACAATGTTTTGGAAAACAGAAGAAAATTTGAAGGAAGGACTGCACAAAACTTCTCCACTTCTTCCCAGTACAGTGACTGTACTGGGCTATCCATATAAAAATGTAAGAGAGTCAAAGGGAGAAAGAGAGAAAGAGAATGAGAGAGGAAGAGAAAAGGAGGGGAGAGAGAGAAGGCAAGGCAAGACAAGGCAAGGCAAGTTTTCAAGTTTTCACTAGGGAGTGTGCAGGATAGGAGTGCTAAACAGCAAAACACTTACCATGCTCACTGTCTGCAGCAACTACACCGAAATATCTATTTTTCATTATAAAACCCTTAGGTAGTACCTAGACCTCCATAAAGTCCTCAAGAAGCGCTGCATGTGAGGCCTTCTTTTTATTTTCTCCTGGTGACTGAAAAGCATGTGTCTGAATTAATGGGCTTGGTTTAGATAATTGGACACAATGATTCTGTCTACTATTTGACAGTTGAGAAAAAAGTGTTTATTTTTTATGTGCTTTCTTTTACATTAGACCATATTTTTAATACTAACACTTTTTTCAACATATATAGATGTTTATCAATTCACCTAAAATATTAACATCTTCATTTTAGAGCAATAAGGTTTTCCTCTGGTGGTTAGACTGACAAAAATTCTACACATTAGACAGGAATAGCACATACTATTCTACACATGATGTTTCTAATTTCAGTCACTAAAGTAAAAATATATATACTTGTATGTTTGTATAATAACTGATAAATCTATAGTTCTTTGAGTATTTAAAAGACATCCTTAGGTCAGATGCCTTCAGCAAATGAAGTCTGTTCAGATAAAACAAAACAAACAAAAAAAAGAACAACAACAACAACAAAAAAAAACACCTAATGTATTAATTCTTTATTAACAATGTTACACATAAATATCACCTATACTTAGTTTTGTTCACTATAATGGATGTATTTATTTTCTTGTCCATGCTAATGGTCATGCTACACCAATCCTACTGCTTTTAGTCATTCTGAATGGCCTGTGTAGGATGTTTGCTGACTCACAGGATCTGCTTTCACTCTAAGTTTAAGTGCAACAAAATTGTTAAGCAATCTCTTGTTTTGGTTACATACTTTCTTTAAATTATGTAAGATTCATATATAACATCCAACAATTTGTCAGTTTTATCCTAATGTTGATTTTAAAGTTTTATTATTTGTGTTGTGGGAATTTGAAGGGAAGAGAAGCAGAGACTCCCTTTTATATTTCCTTCTTTCTCAGTCTTGCTCATTTTTAAGACATCAAATTTTACATTAGTTAGAACTAAGGATCATCTTCATTGTGAATGGCTTTTGTGCCCTTTCATTTGATTGGTTCATACAGAAATTACCAAGAGGCTGCAGTGAATCACTTTGACTCATTACCTTCAAGTAATAGGATAGCCTTTTCACAATTTCATTTGGCTGCAAATGCGATTTGAAACTTTTCTGTATTATCTTCCAAACATGAATTGACAATAGTTTAAAAGCAGAATAAAAATCCCTTTCTGTGATATGGTTAATTTTTCTTCAACAAAAATAAGGACTGTAGGCTTTTTGTTTGTTTGTTTGTTTTAAATTTGATGGGAGGATTATCCTGAAAATATATATTACCATTAAAATAAAGAATGAAGACAAGAAACTAAGACTTCTGTCTTCTATATTTGCTGCTATCACAAGATTTTTTATGTGTCTGGCATAACAGATCAGACATCTAATTTTCCATCTGTAAAATGAAAACATACATTATGGCATTATTCTTTATAAAAGTGTTATTCTGATGTCAATGGGTTTCACAGAGAGAGTTACGTGTAAGTAACCTAGCAGTCATAGAAGTTTAAACTCTATTCTGGAGGATCTCTGGAAGTCATCCTCTGTGTGTGTAAGTCTGTATGCAGCTTTTTAATGTTTATTTGTAAATTATATATGAACGTTTAGAGGTTCAACATTTCACACCATATTTAAACATCTGGTCCCAAAGTGACTTTCTGTGTTAACATGAACTACATACATAGGATGTAGTTTGATGTGGGTATTCCCCATATAATCCAAGCTGTGTGGTATGGTCTACATGCTACAGGGAAGAAATGCCATCCAGAGGGATCCAGACTGGCATGAAAACTGAGCCCATGTGAATCTCATGAAGATCAGCAAGGCCAACTGCAAGGTCCTGCATCTGGGCCAGGGCAATCCCAAGTACAAATGCAGGCTGGGTGGAAAATGGATTGAAAGCAACCATGAGGAGGAGAAGAATGGTGAGGACCAGGTGGTGTTAGTTGAAGAGAAGCTTAGCATGGGTATGTGTGCTTGCAGTCCAGAAAACCAACTGTATCCTGGGCTACATCAAAAGGAGCGTGGCCAGCAGGTTGAGGGAGGTGATTATTCCCCTCTAATCTGCTCTCATGAGACCCCACCTGGAATACTGCATTCAGCTCTGGGGCCCCCAGCACAAGAAAGACATGGAAGTACTAGAATGAGTCCAGAGGAGGACCACAGAGTCCTGTGCTCTGTGGTCCTCCTGTGCTGGAGCACATCTCCTATGAAGACAGCCTAAGAGAGTTGGGGTTCTTCAGCCTGGCGAAGACAAGTCTCCATGGATACCTTATAGAGGCCTTCTAGTACCTAAAGGGGCCTACAAGGAAGGAGGAGAGGGGCTTTTTGTTATGGAGTGTAGTGATAGGACAAGGAGTAATGTCTTTGAACTAAAAGATAGTAGATTTAGATTATTTACTAGGAAAAAAAATATTCACTAAGTGTGGTGAGGCACTGGAGCAGGTTGCCTGGAGCAGCTGTGGATGCCCTCATCCCTGGAGATGTTCAAGGCCAGAGGGGTTGGAATTAGATGATCTTTAAGGGCCATTCTATCACAAACTACTCAATGATTCTTTGAAATGAGTGATAGTTAACTGTATGATTTGAAAGGAATAGGATGCTTCACAAATGAAAACGGGGGGGGGGGGGGGGGGGGGGGCGAAAGACCATGAATAATCTAGTAATACTTTCAGGGGTCAACATAATGTAAACATTATAGGAAGAAAGACTGAATTTATACTAGAGCCTGAAGTAGCTGAAGTGACAGAAACAACAAGTAACTGCAAAAATCCGTGGGGGAAAAAAGATTTTCACTGGAAGACTGAGCATGTACGCAGATAATGAGATTATTTCTTAATAAGAATCTACTGTAGGCTTGCATATCATGGTTTTCATATGAACTAATGCAGAAAGAAGAAAGCATATCTATGTGCCAGGATGGGTAACATTTGTGGTGGGGGAATACTACAAAATAGTTACAGTACCATATTTAGTATACAAAAGAGATGTTGCACTTGCCAAATGTCAGAAAAGTTAAGAGAATCAGTCTTTTAATCTCTGTCATGCAGATTTCCGATATGATCTTTGAAAATGCTTTATATTACACAATGTCTTAATTTCTTACCTATGACAGGGATACTGCTTACCTGAACTCATAAGATATATCTGTAAAGAAAGTTTGAACAACAAAAAAATAAAATAGCCTTGACTCTACATCCCCAAGAATTCGGTCATTATCCTAGACACCAAACTTTCAGCAGCGTCTGTTGTGTGAATTCAAGTATACTTTATATTCTCATATTTATTTTTATTTTTTTAGCACCTCTAAGACTTCTAAACAAATGTTTAACTGAAAGTGTTCAAAAAGTTCTATTTTGATAAATCATTGTTTCCCTCCACAAAACTTTCCTCCAGAGGTACACATAATGAGGTGTACTGAAAACCATGTATTGATCAAAATATGATATGTAGCTCAATAAGTGATAAAATTTTCTATCAATATGCTCTATACTGAAATAACCTGACCTCCAACACTCCTGCCACTGCTGTATTAGTTTTATTTCAAGTTAGAATAGATAGTTGTAATAAAGCAAGCAAAGGATTTGTTACATGGGCAAACATGCCAAAGGGATAAGTTTCAGACAACCAAATTAATTTTCATTTCTGAAATATCAAATCATTATCCTGCATTGTCCCAAAGTGGGGAGAGAGGGGAAATAAAAATCAGACTCTGAATCACTGTATCATCGTGCTCTCTGGACATGAGATTTTTTTTTTTTTAAATGGTGTGAAGATAAAGTGAATTTACCCTTGTATATTTTTTCCTTAGTTTTTCTTTGCAAAATAAAAGCTGTTTAGATTAAAAACAGTGTGGTAATGAAGATGCTTCCTTAGGGGCTGGCATTCAGAAACCTGGTCGTTTGCTTTGCTGCTGATTTAACATGCTTGTCTTTGTTATTTTAAAGTGTTAAACTACTCATAGATCCTCAATCAATCATAACCATTAAGCAGGAGTTCCTCAGGTCTAACACCTACAAATACTGAAGACAAGAAGTTCCTGGAGGGAACTGCATGTGCTCAGGAATAACTGAGTAAAAGATGACAAAAAATACATTCATATTTCTCCAGGTATGTATGGTCTATATCTATGTATGTATATCTATGTATGTATATCTAACATTTTTTCCTATACTATCATGTGATCAAATCAGATAGTTCTATTTATGTGCCTGAGTTCCATCTTTGCAATATTTCTGCAATTGAGAAAAAGAAAAAAAAAAGTCTGAAACTAATAAATATTATTTCTCAGAGATGAGAGAAATAATTTGAAATAAACAACTTTTAAGGGTATCAGCATCCATAATGCACTTACGTAACTAACCATAATTTTCATTTTAAATGATTTGTTGTACACTGCTAGGTGGCTATGCTGGCTGAATGTTATTCTTCAAGAAGTGGTCTGAAAAGTAAATGAGCCCAATATCAGGGCAGGATAAAGAAAGAATGGTAACTTCTGTGCTGCAGAAGATAACTTTTTGTGAAATGTTACATCATGGGAATAAAGTCACATATAATGTATTCAGATTGGTTCACTCTGACCTGATTTCCATCTTTTAAATTCTGTTTCTCACCTTTATTGTGTATATCTAAGATGCAATAACCTGCAGTATTTTAGAGTGGTAAAATAAGTTAGAAAGCTTTTATCTTTCCTATTTTTTAATTGTCAGTTTTGCTGATAAAGCTTCCCTTACGCCTTTTAACAAAAAAATAAATAAATTGGATTCAGAAAAAGTGCAAAGATAATGTCCCCATCACAACACAGTGGGTTTTGTTCTGTCTTTGGTTACAGGTCTTTGGTTACTTTACAGATTTTTGGTTACTTTGGTTACAGTCTTTGTGGTGATTTCACATCAATGGGCAGCTAAGCACCACCACACCACTGTCTTATTCCCCCACCTCTAAAAGAGAGTGGGGAGAAAATATGATGAAAAAAGCTTATGGGCTTAGATAAGTACAAGAAGATCACTTGTTGGTTACTATCACTTTTAATACACTGCCTGCCGCTAAAAGACTACAACACTGAGAACAAAAAGGATACTAAAAACACTTTTCTCCCCAGTAAATGCTCTTCTGCCTCCTCCCCCCAAGTGGCAGAGGGCATGGGAATGGGGGTTGCAGTCAGTTCATAACATTTCATTTCTGCCTCTCCTTCACGGTCATTCTCTTCCCCTGTTCCAGCATGGGGGGTCCCTTGCACAGGATGCTGTTCTTCCTGAATTGATTGATCCCACATGGGCTTTCCACAGATAGCAGTTCTATCATGAGTGCATTTCCATGGACTGTAGCTCCAACCTGGTGTCTGCTCCTGTGGCAGCTCTCCACTGGCTGCAGTGTGGAGATCTGCTTTGCTGTGGTACCCCCATGGGCTGCAGGAGGAAGCCTGCTCCACCAGGGACCTCTCCACAGGCCACAGGGGAGCTTTTGATGTGGCTCCTGGAGCACTTTCTCCCTCTCTTTCTTCACTGACTTTGGTGTCTCACATTTTCTCACTTCTCTCTCCCAGCTGCTGTTGCACGGAGGGTTTTTGTTTGTTTCCTTTCTTAAATCTGCTCTCACAGAGCCACAACAAGCATCACTGACTGGTTCAGCTCTGGCCAGAAGTGGGTGCCTTTTGGAACTGGCTGGAACTCTTACCTAAGTTGGGGCAGTTTCTGGACTTTTCTCACAGAGGCCACACCTGCAGTCCCCCTACTATGTAAACCTCGCTACATAAACCTTATAAAATCCTACAGGCTATAATAAAAGTTATGAAGGTTATTCTCTGATCTCTTAATGATGTGCTCCTTTCTAAAAGAATGGCAAAGACTCCTAGAGGTGAGCTGTTCTGTAGACTACAGGTTCATGTTGAACTGAACATAAGAATGTTTTGTTATTTTTTATTTTTGTTTTAAATGTATTTTTATTTGTGGACTTTGGCAAACTTTGTTTGTTTGTTTTTCCAGTGATAGCTTGTACTAAATGCAGAATTTTAGAATGTAGAATGAAGTTTTCAATTTCTTAATCTAGTGTATGTCTCCCCTGCAAGAATCTAGAATTATGCTTGCACTTATTTTTTTTTTTTTTCTGAATAATACAGTGCTAGACAAGTCTACTTTCCACAGGCAAATACAACAGCAATTTTCAAATAATGCTGATCTATTTTAAAATATCCTCAGGAAACTGGAACCTTAAATATCCTTATTACACTTTTAAACAGTGAGATTAGAGAGAGATTAAATCTAGATCCCTTCCTGTTTATTTATAATAGCGAAGAAAAAGGGAGAATTTTTGCTGTTTCAAATTCTTACTGAGAAATGAAATGAGTCCTAGGAGCTTGGAAAATAGATTGCATTTTTGTTGTTCATAATTTCTTATACATAAAAATACCAATAATGCATTTTCAACCTGAATAATCTCAGGGACTTCAGTCTTCTTAGGTTATGATGAACCTTATGGACCGCACCAACCATTCAGATTTTCATCTGATCTTTTTTTCTATACCAACCATTCAGATTTTTTTTATTATTTTTTTTTTTGTTATGATGTATATTTGGTATGTTATGAAATATTCTATAAGCAGATGGTAGAAGTCTCACAATCACTAGCCCTTGTTCTCCTGGGGTCTTCAATTCAGACATCTGGTAAAATGCCTGCTGGAAATACAACACACCAGAGATGAAACAGTCGAGGAGGTTCCTGGAGTGTGTGGAATATAAATTCCAGACACGGCTGGTGAGTGAGCCAAGCAGAGAAGGTGCACTGCTGGACTTTTTGCTTGTGAACACAGAAGGACTTGTGGATCATGCGAAGGTTGGAGGCCATCTTGGATCCAGCAATCATAAAGTAATAGAATTTTTGATTCTTGGCAAAGTAAAGATGGGAGTTAGCAGAACTGCCACCTTGGACTTCTGGAGGTCAGACTTTGTCCTGGTTAGGAGGCTGATAGGTGGAGTCCCTTGGGATGCCTTGGAAGTCCTGAAGGGCTTTGGAAGAAGGGGCAGGACACTCAAAACAACTACAAAGACATTATAAGGCTATGTAGTGAGAAATTTAAAAAGGCCAAAGTCCATCTGGAACTGAATCTGATTACTGCCATTAAAATAAATAAATTAAATACATAAATAATAATTCAATAAATAACAAAAAGAGGACTAAGGAGAATCTTCGTCCTTTACTGAAGTAAACATAGTGACAGAGGATGAGAAAAAAGCTAAGGGTTTAGTAGCAAGAACAGATATTCTCTGGGTACCCAACCTCCTGAGCTGGAAGGTAGGGATGGGGAGCAGCATGAAGCCTCCATAACCCAAGAGGAAATGGCTCATGACCTGCCACCCCACTTAGATTCAATCAAGTCTAGAGGTCAGATGGGATACAACCAAGGGCACTGAGAGAACTAGTGGAAGTACTCACCAAGCCACTTTCCATCATTTATCAGCAGTTCTGGCTCACCAGGGAGGTCCCAGCTGACTGTGATATTCATCTACAGGAAAGGCTAGAAGGAGGTCTCAGGGAACTACAGTCTGACTTTGGTGCTGGGGAAGGTTATGGAGCAGATCATCTTGAGTGCCATCACACGACACCTACAAGACAACCAGGTGATCAGGACCAGTCAGCATAGGTTTATGAAAGGCAGATCCTGTTTGACTAACCTGATCTCCTTCTATGACAAGGTCACCTGCTTTGAGGTAGAGGGTAAAGCTGTGGATGTTGTCTGCCTAGACTTTAGTAAAAGTTTTGACACTGTTTCCAAAGCATTCTTCTAGAGAAACTTGTTGCTTATGGCTTGAGCAGGTATATGCTTCGATGGGTAAAGAACTGGATGTGTGGCTGGGACCAAAGAGTTATGTATGGAGTTAAATCCAGTTGGCAGCTGGTCACAAGTGGTCTTCCAAAAGGCTTAGTTCTAGGGGTCAGTTCTCTTTAATATCTCATCAATAATTGCATTTACAATTACAATTAGATAATACAGTACATATGATTGCTGAATTTTGGTAGAAATATACAGTCAATGACAAATCTGAAGAAGTGCACTGTGTCTGATGAATTTGTGACAGAACTCTCTGTAGATATGTAGTAGTGTTGGTGGAGCATAGCTAAGAGTATCTGCTATTGTTGGGTCCTATTCATCTCCTATATGGAAAGACTGAAATGACTGGAGTTGCTAAATGTATTATAGTCATAGTTCTCTTTGATTTGGTTTGTTCATTATTTGTTTTCATAGATTAGCTGGATGCCGCATGTTTACTTGCACATTTAGCTAGGTCAAGTTAGTAGTAATATGGAGGACAAATGATGTTGCTGTATAGCAACATCACAATCTCATAAAATGAGGAAAACAAAACAAAACAAAACAAAACAAAACAACAAAAAAAACTGTAAGAATTTGTATATCTTTAAAAAAAAATAACAAGAATATTTATTTCTATATTGACACTGAATAAGCGAGCACTTTATGCATATGACTTAGGGAACATGGGCATGTGATAATAGGCACTATAGGCTTTAAAGTGATAAAGGAATGAAAATGTCATGCCTGGTTGGAGACAAGGGATGAATTAGTGACAGATGGTTAAATGCTTTTGCATGAAGCCATTCCTAAAGTTTGCCCTGAAACAGATCCCCTAAATTTTAGTACACTCTTTCATCAATCTTTCCCTACAATCTCCATTATCTTTGTATTAAAGAAGTCACCGGGTGTGTCAATATGAGCAATTTAGTGGTTAACACTTGTGTGTCATAGAGCTCACTATATACATCACTACCAAGCACAAAATAGTTTCCTAAAGTCTACAGTGGTCATCAAAGTGACAGTTCTGAACTACTTTCCATGCACAGGTTTAAACTTTCTGTTGGTAAAAATCTTGAAATAGAAAACTCCATGGTAATTTTTTAAAGCCTCTCAGTTGTTCATAGTAAGAATGAGCATAGTAAGAATTTTGATAAATTAATGGAACTGACAATTTTCTAGGCCCCTTCTTCCTGTTTTCTCTGATTCTGATTTTTTTTTTTTTTTTTTCTGTCCTTCTTTTCCCTTTTAATTTTTCTACAAAGCATTCTGGATATGTTTTTTTTTTTTTTTTCTTTGTCTGGTTTTGTTTCTTTGATTACTTTTGTTTGTTTGTTTTGTTTTCATTTTACTGGTTTTCCTTTTTTTTTTGTTTTTTTTTTTCTCCATTAGACCTTCCCTTTCCCTTTCCCTTTCCCTTTCCCTTTCCCTTTCCCTTTCCCTTTCCCTTTCCCTTTCCCTTTCCCTTTCCCTTTCCCTTTCCCTTTCCCTTTCCCTTTCCCTTTCCCTTTCCCTTTCCCTTTCCCTTTCCCTTTTTTCCCTTTCCCTTTCCCTTTTTTCCCTTTCCCTTTCCCTTTTTTCCCTTTCCCTTTCCCTTTTTTCCCTTTCCCTTTCCCTTTTTTCCCTTTCCCTTTCCCTTTTTTCCCTTTCCCTTTCCCTTTCCCTTTTTTCCCTTTCCCTTTCCCTTTTTTCCCTTTCCCTTTCCCTTTTTTCCCTTTCCCTTTCCCTTTTTTCCCTTTCCCTTTCCCTTTCCCTTTCCCTTTCCCTTTCCCTTTCCCTTTCCCTTTCCCTTTCCCTTTCCCTTTCCCTTTCCCTTTCCCTTCAGCCTTAATATCTACTTACTAAAGGGCTGGATAGATGAGAGAAAAGGAAGCAGTTACTATCTCTACACAGATATTTATAAAAATATATCTTTATTTTTAACAGTTTGATACTCTTTTTACTATGATTTTCTTCAAAAGTGAAATGAGACCAGATACTCTGAGAAAATTTGAGTTCTAAAATGCAGCTTGGTTACATGTGATGAGCATTATCACATACAGTTCACCAAATTTCATTTGAAATCAAAATTGTATTTCTGTTGTAACTGATAAATATTTTAAGAGAAACTTGCCTTAGGATATAAATGTTGAACCTTCACAGATTCTTTTTCTGACTCTTTTTCTCCCAAGACTAGAGGTCAGATGAGGTAAGAGTTCAGATTTTCTGCATTTATTTTTTTAACTTTCAAACACTCTTTTTCTCTCTCTAAGCTTTAGCAGAAAAATCCTTTCTTAGTTCTGTCTTCACAGCAAGTCAAAAAATAGGGCCAGCTTTTTCCTTCTCTTTTTAAGTTTCTACACAGCATGCTTCCAGATTATTGCAATATATCATCACTTTTGATAGATTTGAGTTCAAGTCTAGGTCAAACGTTCTTTCAATAGGACATCAAAAAATTGCTAATAGAATATGTTAGGAGAAAGTCTGTGTTATTGTTAATACATATTTCATTTTTAACCTTTTCTTCTGCTGCTGCTCTTACAAAATATATATATATATCTTTTCAAGTGTATTTAAAATAAATCATATTTGCAGAGCCATGTATTTTCAAAATTGCTAGAATAAGCTCAGACAATATTGTTAAATCAAGTGTTGTATATAACTTTGTCACAGGATTACTAGAATTCATGTAAATATCCTTCATTCTTTCTCTTAAAAAAAAAAAATTGTTCACAGGTAGGATGAATAAACATCTAAACATTTCCAACTGATCTTGTTCTTTCAAGTGTAAGCCACATGATCCAACAAGTCTTGTTTTGAAATTTTCTATTTTTATTTGTAAACTAGATGCTGCTTCTACTTTCCAAATACAAGGAAATGAAAGGATGTGAGTCACTGTAAATTTTAAGTCTGTTTATATTTAAGCCTAGCCATAGAGTGTATGAGTTTTAATCTTTTTAATTTTTTATACTCATTTGAGCTACTGGTAAAAAATACATCCCTGAGGTCAAAACCTCAAGATCCTTCGATTTATTATTATTATTATTATTATTATTATTATTATTATTATTATTATTATTATTATTTTCATGAAGGAATCAATGCCTATTAATATATTGTGTATCTATAACTTTTTACAGACAAGCATTTATAGTTCATCCCTGTTACTTGTTTCTTCTAATATCTATGAAATTTCTAGAAAAAGTCCATGGTACATGATAACATGATTTTTATTTATTCTGTAATCTTTTCAGTTAAGATTATTTTAGTTTTCTTTCACAGTTTCTCTTATTGTTACAAACTGATGACAAGAAAATGCCAGAAAGCAGATCTTTCCAGTATTTGGAAATCTTCAGTAGAGATCATAGAAATCTTTTCCTGTCCCTGTTCTCTCCCATTTTATTAATTTTTGTCTTCTATCTGTGTGTCCCTGCTACACTGTATCTTTTTTCTAAACATATGTTGTGGTTTAACCCAGCAGGCAGCTCTTCACTACGCAGCCCTTGCTCACTCTCCCCTGGTGGAGTGAGGGAGAGATTCAGAAAGGTAAAAGGTAAAACTCATGGGTTGAGATAAAGTCAGTTTACCAGGTAAAGCAAAAGACATGCACACAAGAAAAGCAAAACAAGGAATTAATTTGTGGCAGGCAGGAGTTCAGCCACTCCCAGGAAAGCAGGGCTTATCATAAATAATGGTTTCTTAGGCAAATGCCATCACTCTGAATGTCTGCCCCTTCCTCCTTCTTTAACTCCAGCTGTTATTGCTGCTCAAATTGCACAGCCATCATATGTTTGAAAAGCTAAAGAGATATCAGTTTTGTTAGCCTGGGCCAGTTGTCCAGGCTGTGTCCTCTCCCAGCTCCTTGTGCACCCTCAGCCTCCTTGCTGACAGGGCAACACATGGAGAAGAAAAGTCTTTGTCTCTGTGTAAGCACTGCTCTGCAATATCATTCTGTTATCACAACTATTTTCATTAAAAATCCAAAATGCATTGTGGTGTGAGGCTCTACATTATTAAATTACTGCTGTCCCAACCAAAACCATGACAATATCCACTTCTTATTCCATACCACTTGTGCTTAAACTGATATTTTCCAATACGTCCTCATTAATTGCTACCTTTCGATTAATACACAGAAATTATTCCCTTAGACTACAAACGACCCCTGTGAAATGTCCTTAAAATGTCCACTGAGTTCTATTAGATTCTATCTGTTATGGCAGTTGCTCAGGACAGGAGCAGTGGTTTGTTGTGTGGAGTAGACACCAAAGCCAGCTCAGGTCAGGTCACAGCTGCATTTGCACTGCTGTTTCTGAGACTCATCCTCCCACTGTTTTGAGTGGTTCCTGCTATTGAACTTACCATAACATGCAACTAAATCATGAGTTACAGCAGTTGAAAGGTATATCCATCACAATCTCCATCCTTGATCCCTTTTTTTCACCCTTGTTCCAGCCTGGGACTGTCCATTGGCCATAGACCCTTAGAGGTGTACCTGCTCTGTCATGGTCTTATCCATGATCCACAGGTCCTTCAGAGTTTCCTTCAAACACCTGCACTGTTATGGTCTTATCTGTGGCCACAGACATTTTGAGGTATTCTTGCATAGCTTTAGCCACAAACACACACTGCAAGGTGTACCTGTTATGGTATGAACTCATGGTCTGAGATGCTTCGTGGTGTACATGCTCCCATGTAGACTCATCCACTGAGCTCACTGTCCCAGCCTGTCCAGCTCAACAACACAGGAACAGTGACAATGACCTGGCCATCTATTTCACCAGCCCATATGCATGGCCACAGCTGTCATCAGCATGTTCCCAGACAAAAACATGAGAGTATAAAATTCTGTGAACTTAATATTTGCCTCCAACTAGTTGTCAGTGAAGTTCATCATGGGGAAAAATGACAACAAATGCTATAGACAAAAAAGCAACAGATTTTTTTTTAAATAATACAAGATTCCCTGACTTAGTTAAATATTTTGGTCAGCTAGCTACTCACAGAAAAAGCATCTCCTAAAATCTGGCACTTTTGGTGGTCTGAGGCAAGCTATTGAGCATACATAGCTTTTTGGTATGGTGATTTCACATTTCACTAGAGGAGAAATATCTGTGACTTTATGTTCTTGAGCCTCAAGATGAATATGCACAATTTTTTTTTTTTTTTTTAATTATTATCATTATTTGTGATAAAACTTCAGGAGTTCAGTTTTAGCTTTGTCATGAAAATTAAGTCACAGAGTTGCTGTAATATTGACCTTTCTCTAAATCTCCAGTGGAAATCTGTAGAATTATACATATGACGACACAAAAGTTAATAGCATATGGAAGACAGAGAAAGCTATTGTGTTTCATATTGAACAGAATTTTTCAGGACATTAAAATAAAATGAAATGAAATAAAATATATTTAAAATGAAATGAAATAAAGTATATTTAAAATATTTGTCTTCTTTTTCCTGTGATTCATCCTATGAATTTGATCAATCATCAACTAAAGAACTGTCTATATTCAGAACACAGAAAAATCCTGTTACGCTAAATTTCTTTCAACATCTGTTTTTTTACAAGTGGGTGTTATCCCAACAATAGTTGACAAAATTTATATAAGAGAGAAAATTTATATAAGAGTAAAAATTTATATAAGAGAGAAAAAATAGAGATGGAGAGAAAGAGAAAGAAACTATAATTTGATGAAGAAATGAAACATCAAGAAGAATGTCTACATTATTCAAATAGAAAATGAAGTGGAAAAACATAAATGTAAGAACATTCTGATAGCTGTCATCAACTGTTATTGTTGTGAAACATTGATATTGGCAACCAACCGAATGAAGAAATGCATCAACTGCCATTAAAACTTCAAATTGTTTTAAGAACATCTCACAAAAATCTTTTATTTCCATGAACTATTTGTACAATTTTTCTGAAATTTTGATAGATGTAAGCATCATGGCTCAGCATCTGCAGGGGTTCTATGCTGACTTTGTACTAGCAGCCACAGAATGTACTGTATTCAAAGCCCCTGCAATAATTGGGAGTGGGAAAAGTATTTCTATAGAGCAGTGTCTGAGCTGTTAAATTACTTGTTCAACTGAGAAGGAGGAAAAAATCAGTTCTTGTAGTTAAAAAAATATTTATGGATCAATGTGAAAATGTTCTAGCCAAAAAAAAAAAAAATCCCCTTGGAAAATGAAAAGGAAAAACAAGGGCTTATTTCACAGTGTACAACCATTTCACAGGGTGCTTCTCAGTATGCAATTATTTTCCAGTCTCTGCAGCTCTACGTGCGGTCTTATATTTGTGGGAAGCTGGCAACATGTTATGTTTAGAACATAGTCTTTGATGTCTGAAATTATCCTGTTGCCTGCACCCTCTCTTATGAACTCCTTCAGCATGTTTTCCATGTGTTATCCACTGCTTTGCTCCTGTTAGATCATCTGAGGTAAACAGCAATTTTAAAATGTATGCCCATCTGTAATTCCCAGATCAAGTATGGAGCTCCACAATACTTACAACAGCAGATAAAATAATTTTTGATTCAGCAGTGAAGCACAGGAAAAGACATTTCTCAGAGACTATAACATGGGTAGCAGGTATAACTTGGGTAGGAGGCATAGTGTTATAAGATAGTGGAAGAGGGTGTGCTGCCCACAACATGTAACCACTCTTAGGCAGTCATTGAACATCCTCGCCATCCTCGGTGGTTATAGAATTTGTAAATTACTTCATAATGTACATCTCCATTAAATTAAGACTCTTCATTAAACGAAGACTCTTCTACTGAATGAAGTATAGAAAGCATATTGATTTGCATTAAACAGCCTAATAAATAAAGGGGGAAGAGGTAAAGATTTCTAGAGGCTTTTTTTACACTGTTATGCAGGTTGAACAGTGCCTGAAATTCTGTCCAAATATATGGTAGGACAAAAGACTTTAAAATATTCCCTGTTATTCCCCGTTTCCATCTTATCCCTGCCTTGATGTTTTTGATCAGTGTTGGTTATCAGATGCAGGGGAGATTAAATTTGATAGATGTAGAATTGTTTACTTACCACTTTTTTCCCGTCTTACAAGCAGAAATCTATTTTATTTTATTTTTAAAGATAGTATATCTATTCCAGTATACCTCATGTTACATGATTACAATTAGCTCATCAGCAACAGCATTTCCACAATGCAGAAACTTATTTTCTTCCTCTGTCCTATTATCTGTATCCTATAGCAGACTTTTAGACACCCATTGATTTATTTATTTTCGTCCATATGCTAGGATTGTAAGACTGAGCTAGATAACTGGACTGCATGGTCACAAATGTTTGTCCAACTAGACTAGAAAAGTTTGTCTAAATTTCGGTCTCCTTCTACTAACTGAAAAAGTTACTTCTCTCATTAACTGGAAAGCATACAAACTTCCACTTGCAAGCAGATTCTATTTCATAGGTTTGACCCTGAGGTGAATATAAATAGAAATAAATATTTCTGGTTCACTTTCCTTTCAACACATCTGTATTTGCATCTGTATTTGTGTAGCAGGTATTTCCACTGAAATGTATTAGTTGGTGATTATTTGTTGTTGTTTTTGTTTGTTTGTTTGCTTGTTTTCAAACTTTTTTAGGTCCAGAGATGGAAATTCCTTATCTCTACAATCAGGCATTGACACTAGATAATACACATGCTTAAAGCAATAACATGCTTTAGCATTTACTTAACATTGAAGTGGTCAGATAGTTGGACCTGTTGATCTTTATAGGCTCCTTCCAACAGAACTATTTTTTTGTGGATGAAATTATATACTTTACTCATAAGGGAGAAGCAGCAATATATTTATCGATATAATGTAATCATCTAGCAAAGCTTAATTGTAGACAAGATAGTGACTTAAAAAGATTTAAGATGGCAAGGTACACATCGGCACTCTTCTCATCCTAAGACATAGCTATCACTCTACCAGCTACTAGGAAGAAAATTAACTCTGTCCTAACTGAAACCAGGACAATTGCTTACATTGTAAGTAGGTCAGATGTGTCAGGGAGGCCCTCGTGTTGAGTCACGAGGTTCAGAGTGGACCCTCTTGCTTTTTAAACTCCTTGAATTGAAGAGGTAAGGGGCCTAGGTGTGGTTGAATCTACTCCTAGTCCCACACTTGGCCAACAGTTTATGTCTAAGGACTATATGTGGACAATCAGTCTAAGATATAATCTTAGAAAGGCTTACAAAGTTTAGCAAGCGATGAAAAACTTACTGAGGATCTGTCATTGAAAGTCATTGAAAGATCTGAAGAGTGTCATTGAAAGATCTGTTATCTCAAGAGGATTAAGGGATCTCTGCAGCAGACATGACCTTAAGAGGTGTTGTGACTAAAGGGGAGATCCTGTCATGCAGCCAGCTGCCCTGAAGAAGAGCTCAAAGGGCTCTTGGCCTGCTCACAATTTATGGGGTAAGATGTTGGACTGATAGTCATATTGTTTGAGGATTATTTTGGCACAAAATTATTTTTAAAATATTATTATTATTTTGGCCCTCAGCTTTTGAGCACTATGTCCGTCTGTCAGTTTCTCCACCACACATTTGGGGTGATAATAGGGTTTCTATCTGTATGAGAAAGGCCTCAGATGTAGCCAGTGCACTGGTCACTATTTGCCTGAGCAAGGCTTCAGGTGCAACAGCCTTTGTTTGAACAAAGCAATGGACAGATCAAAGGCAAGAAGGGGGTAGCAGTGGGGGGAGCACACCAACACACCCATTCTGTTCTGTTCTGTTCTGTTCTATTCTATTCATTTCATTTCATTTCATTGCTCTAGGGGAAAAAAAAAAAAAAAAAAAAAAAAAAAAAAAGGTTTGCATTTAAAAATGTTTACCTTGCAGTTGCAGAAATTGGACTTAGCTGAGCTATCTTTAGCATGTCATTAAATGTCAATTCAAAGGTGTTGGTTGTTCTTGCATAATCAATCTAAACAACATTAGAGAAAGACAGTAACTTTCTCAGTCTGGGTCTCTGAGGAGAAAATTTGATCTTAGAACTCCAAAACCCAAATAGCACCGGTGCAAGATTCTGCAAAATTGTTCTCCAAAAAACACATATAAAAATCTTTTTAGTGTAAATGTTGAAGAAATTTCCATTGAAAACTGTTCTGGAAAAAAAAAAAAAAAAAAAAAAAAAAAAAAAGTAATATTTATGTTTTAATATTTTCACTAGAAAATGTGAAAATCTTTGATTTTTATAAAAAAACTTGAAGTCAGAAAATCAAAATAAAATATTCATTTCCTACTCAATCAACCAGTTGGTTTCTGTAAGCAAAATGATCTGTTGAAATGCCTTGATATGTTTAATTCCAGCACATGTCGATATAGGGCTACATTTAGTTATTTTGTACATATCTATGTTTATGCTAAGAATTGAATTCATCATTCCGCTTCTTCCATACATCTTACATGATTACCAGAATGCTTCTCAGAATACACAGATTGAAAGGCAATTTAGTAGTTTTAATGTCATTTAAAGGTGTTTTCATCTCAGGGAAAAAGAAAAAAAAAAAGAAAAAAAAAAAAAGATCAAATAATAAAACATCAAAAATACTTAGACTAAAACAGAATTACATTTAAATTGTATTTATAATATTTCAGCACTAAAACTTTTCACAATTTCTCCTCCACAAAAAATAAATGTGTTAAACAGTCATTTCAAATTGGATTTGTTTACATTTGCCTCAGCTGAGATAGAATTACAAGAGAAGAAAGGATTTCTAATAAGCTCAAGTTTTAGATAATATTTTAGTTAACTAAGCAATGACATTTAAATCACCTAGCTAATATATATATACATATATTTATATATATATATATGTATATATATATATAAACACTAAGAGGTAATATAAACTATTAACCTATCCTAACAATCTGGTGAATGGTATTGAAAAAGATAGTAAATAATTGGCTTACATTCAGTAATTATAGTGCAATAGGAAAATCAATTCCTCCATAAAACAACTGCAATTATGAATAGAGGTGTAAGGATGTGGATGATGTCAGTTTCTGGCATCAGTCATTCAAAATTAAATGTTTTTATGGTGTTTTTTTTTTTTTGTTTTGTTTTGTTTTTTTTTGTGCTTATTTTTAGCTCTCAAATAATCTGAAAGATAAAGTTATAATATTTTTAATGCAACTATCCCAATCTGTTCTGATTACTTATGTTTTTGAGTGGTTATCAGTTTAATTTTCTCTATTTTTGTTTCTAAATAAATTTTCAATGCTTGTCTACAGATGTGCTGCACCATGGAATGGCTAAATAATTTCTTGTGGCTATGTAAACTTCATATTCATACTGATGCCTGCAGCTATGCTTCTTTTGTAAGAGAAAAAGATTTCTTGAAGTACACCATTAAAAAAGTTCTTGTGGATGAGGCACATAATTCTTGCTATTCTAGCAGTTTTGGGAGTGGAAATCAGAGGTAGATGATTCTATGCACAAACTGACTAGTTTTTAGCTTAACACAAACCTGACTTTACAATCCATAGGGCTCCCGTAACTGTAGTGACTGAAACCTTGGCAATCCTATTACAGGAATGGCTACTTCTTCCATTCAAGCATGGTGCTGATAAATTTACACAGGGTGGGTGTAACACAGAAGAATGATTGCATCTATACCTACTTATCAGAAAAATATTGACATGCAAACTCCTGCTCATTTATATCAAATTTTTGTTGTGTTTTCTTGAGGTGCTCTGTCCTGGACAGAAGCTCCATTCTCTTCTACTGGGATTTCCAGGGTAGTTTTATTACAGATATTGCAAAAGTATGTCTTGATTACTTTGACCCCAGGTATCTGAACACAGCCAGCATAGTTTATTTGATAAAATTAGAAAAAAAAAAGGTTGCAACTATTATAGCCTTATGCCTTCTCTAAGACTTTCTTGTCTGTCAGATCATGTTCAGAAAATTATTATTTTTTTTTAAACTAATGAATCATTTCATTTATTTTATTTTAAAGCATAAGGGATTTTTTATTTGTTTGTTTGTTTGTTTTTGTTTTTCCTCCATTTCTGGCACCTAAAACTGAAACAAAAGATACAGATAAAAATTTGGAATAAATCAACTGAAGCCTCATAAGAGCGCTTAGATTTGCCAGTTTGAAGAATGGCCATATTCCATTTCAATTAACAACTCTATTTAACATATTATCAAAGGATGTGGGACAAGATTTGTAATCCTTTATCTGAATACAAATACCTCATTTTGAGAAGATTTCTCTAACAACCACATCATAATATATGATTTATTGTATTCTCTCGTTCTGTGTTGTTGACACTGCTTGCTTTTGGAAGCTTTGATAGTGTTTGTGCAAGGGAATTTTGTCCTAGTCGTTAGGACACTCTCTTAGCCAGCCAAGAGCTCACTTTGATTTAAGCAGAGAGTAGAGATTTAATATTTTATCACCTCACACAGAGGGCAGTTTTTAATGTGATTCTTTCACAGTCTAAATAGCAGGAGGAACACAGTTCTCATTTTCATCAATGCAGAACTTACAGTTTCCGTTTTTATTCTCTATTCCCATATAAGTTACTGAATTTATATTTTCATCTCATCTTTTTTCCTCAGTTTCTCTTTCAGACAGTCTCTCCAGAAGTTACTCTGTTGTTTCCTAAGGTTTTGGCAGCTGTGCCTTTCCCCCAACCCCCATCTGTCTCTTCCCAGATGCTCACTTATACGCAGTTCTGAGTTTGGGCATTTAAAATAAACACACACAAAATTAAATATTTTTGCCAAATTTTCTAATGATGATCTTTGCCCCATCTGCCCTTCTGTACTTGCCAGATGCCTAGCCCTGAACTATTTCTTATTTTCTGAGATGTCTCTGATGATAAACTAAGGACTCCATTTTGCAATGAAAACCCACAGTTGCAGAATTTCAGTAATTCAGTAATCTCTTCTTTTTGGTATCAAGATAAATAGACAAAGGCTAAGAGAATTTGTTTCTTCACTCAGTGGTTCATCTCTCTGGGGGAAATGATAGCTAAGATACATTCCAAAAAGGGAAACAAGATAATAGGCTTTCTAAACATTTCCTGATACCCTTTTCTGATTGCTGCCTGATTTCACTATTTCACTTCCTTCCTTACATACATGTGTACAATGAGCAGAAAGCCTTGGTTTGCAATCCAGATCACCAGGCTTTGGCTTTATAGCTTACTTAGTTACTCCAAAGCATAACAAGTGAAAATAAATCTCAGAACTGCAAGATTATTGTTGTTGTTGTTTTGTTGTTGTTATTATTTTGTGTCCCTTAGAGTATTATGTGAACAATATGTTGCCTAGCCAGCTCCCTAACTCCTAAATCACACTGCCTTACTTTCACAGAACACTTTGCAAGAGACTTTTTTTTTTTTTTAATTATTATTATTATAGTGAAATCCTTATAGGTCCCTTCAAACTCAGGATATTCTATGATTCTATGATTCTATGAAATATTTATAGACAAGGTACACTAGCAAATAAAATTTTCCTGCAATAAACACACTGATTAAATCTAACCAGAGCACTTCAGGATTGATACTGTATAATACTCCCAAACTAATATAGAATTTATGTATAGAACAGGTGCCAAGACATGCAAAAGATGTGGAGAGTAATTGTGGTTGATAAACTGGAAATCTAACAATTTCTAAATAAACTTTAAGATATTGTATTTTAAAATATGTGTTATACATACATAATGTATATGAGTAATACAGGAAACTTCCAGAGAGAAACCCAGTCGAAGATAGAGAAATAGATCTGCTCAGTTCTTGATTTTATAAAAACAAATAAGAAATACATTTATAATACATTATATCTTATCAGGCTTACATATGAAGTCTAATAAGTACACTTATGCCATAATATTAGTACTCTTAAGTCATTTACTATGTAAACATTTAGCAAAGAGAAAGAAAAATCAAACTTTTTTTTTTTTCTTTTATTGTTCTTATCTGAAAGCACATATATTTCTTAAAATCCATGGATACTCTTTCCCTGATTCCAGTTCCTTAGAGACAAAAAAGAAGAGGGGAGGTGTGAAAACAAATATTCTAGATGCGTAGTCATGTTACTTCTTTTTGCAGTGCCATAAGGTTTCAAAAGTTGAGAATAGAGATCATCTTCAAGCATTTCCTTCAGAACAGGGATAGGGTCAACTAATTAGATGGACACTTTTTAGCACTCTCTTCCTTCTTCCTAAGTTTATTAAAAATTCAATTTAGTAATAATTTTGTAAATATTTGGAAGGGTGGTATAGTAAGTTATTTAACCTATCTTTGTGTCTCAAAAAGGGTCAAAACTAAACTTTATTCACTGCTGTTGGTCCTTCTCCAGGAGTACATATTCCTAGTGATGCTTCTGTTTTGTTTGTTTGTTGTTTTTTTCTGCTTGGCATGCTTTACTATAACTAGGGAATTGCTCTGTCAATCATAGACTGAAAAAGTTAATAGTGGCACAGAATACTGTTATGGTTTAAAAATAAAGCACAAACATATTTTATTTTTATATACAGGGAATACATATTCCTATGGCAGGAATATATGTTCCTGCTATATATATATATTTCCTGACATAATATGACATATATATTCCTGACATAAGGCATTTCATGCCTTATTTTTCCATCTATAACAGATTATCCCAGTACAGAACAGTTGGCACATCTTTGTTACTTGTATTGTTGGATCTCATGAGAACAGCAATAAAGAAAGTTGCTGTAATGGCTATTCAAATTAATATATGGGCACTGGATTTCTGCCAAGCAAGCTTTTTCACTTAGATGTCTAATTACCAAAGGTTGGTTTTTGTTTGTTTGTTTGTTTGTTTTTGTTTGTTTGTTTTCGTTTTATTTGTTGTTGTTGTTGTTTTTTGTTTTGTTTTGTTTTGTTTTTATTAGCCATTCCAGCAACCATTCTAGAATGTTAATCCTTACATTTAGCTGCCAAACGCTGAAGGTCTTCTACATATTTGATAAACAAATCAGATTTAATATCACCAGTGAAATGATGCAAGCAATTTTCTCCTTTATGAAGGATAGTTAGATGTATTGTGTCTTGGTAGTAACATTATCTAGAAATATTATTTGATGTCCGAAATCTTAAAAAAAAAAAAAAAAACTACTATAAAATATATTACAAGTTTACCACCGTTAATATATTAAAATATCTCTATATTGGCTTAAAGAGAGCACTTTGCCACAGCTATAAAGAATTCTGAGTTTCTTTTAAGCCCAACAACCTAAGTAAAATGTGATAATGATACTCATTATGATATTAATAAACAGATCAGAATAACTATTTCACAGAGTTGGTACTAACTGTTTCTATGATTATTATTTTTCCCTAGCCCAGTAATTCAACTTTTGAACAATTTTATCTACCAGACCTGGGTCAGCTGTTTTGGGCTTACAAAAGCCCAGGATCAGGACATCGGAGCCAGGTTTCTCACATATGATATAACTTGCCAATCTGTTCCCACACCTGCAGTGGGGAACAGGTTCTACATTTACAGGGCTGACATCCAGGCTGTCATAAGAGGTTAGGGAAAACAGACTGGGAGAAATAGACATATCACCAAAAGGGAGTTTAAACAGGGATGAAGATATTGTTTGGAATCTTAATATTCACAGGGCAAAACCACTTCTGTCTGTTTTAGTGGTGATTAGTTTATAACATGGCTTGTTAAAATGTGCACCAAAAAAGTAAATAGTATGCACACTAACAGGTTGAAATGCAGTATTCTGAACCAAATGCTTAAGAATTCTATTATAAGAACATACTTTAAAATATTATTTGAATAATGGAACCATAACAAAGGCTAGATTTTCTTTTCTTGTATTTTCATTACAGATTTTTATGAATAACAGCCTTTTCAGACTCCCAGTAATTTGACAGTGATAATTAGATACCAACATTAATTAAGATACATACTTTATGTAAAATATTCAAGTTTTGTACATAAAATGAATACATTATATATTGCATGCAATATAGTAATATTATTGTAGAATATCTTTTTTTGTTCATCTTGGTAAAATATATTTGCATGGTTCAGCATTTACATAGACACCACTGTGTTCATTAGATTTAAATCTGCAAAGCAGCATATTATTCAACTTTTAGAAGTATTTCTTCCCCACATTTTTTGTGACTATTTCATTAACTAGTTCTAGTGTCAAAATTGCTGCAAAGCTTATGTCCTGCTATCCTAAACAAATTCTTGAGATAATTTTCATGAATTCTTTATGTAGTAATTTATGGTTCTGTGCTGTGACAGCAAAAGAAAGTTAGAATAAGATCCTCCTATAAGTGAATTAATAAGAAAGTCTGACATAGACTAAACAGAAAAGGTATTGACTTCCTTGACTAGTGTAGTCCTTGTCTACAGCTTGGGAATTTCTGAGAAGTGATAAAAAGGAGGAAAAAAAATGAAAGGAGGGCTTATGTGGACCTTTGTTGCCCATAGACAGCTGGATTGGAATGACGAGTGGGACAAGGACTGAAAATCCATTCCATTCCATTCCATTCCATTCCATTCCATTCCATTCCATTCCATTCCACAAGACCTAGTGAGCAATGATAGTGGAAGATCATAATTTTGAAGACAAGGGAGATTCCAGACATCCAAGGGCTTGGAATTTGATTTAAATTTGGATTACACCGGGGAGAAGAAAAACACTAATGGCCAAAAAGTGAAGAGAGGCAGAAACAGAAGTACTGAAAAGACATGGATTTGGTCATAAAGGGATCATTTGATGGTTAGCTATGCCTTGTTTGGAAGTCCAATGTAAAATGATTAAAGTCTACATATGAATCAATATAATATATGAATCAATATAAGAGTATAAGAATATAAGTTTGTTATAGTATCGTCTTTCAAGTGCTTCTGATGAAATAATAGTGTAACTTTTGATATCATATGATTATTAATGAGATTCAAACTAGGAACTGATAGAAACTTGGTATGCTTAATAGTTATTCTTCTTCTGATAAAAAGATCTTCTTTACTCTATGTGAAAATGAAAACAATATTCTATAAAGATAAAGCTAATACGCTAACCAAACATAATTAACGTAATTTATTTGTAACAGCTATTTGCATATTATTCTATATAAAATTGTAGACAACAAATCATTCACTGAATTATTTAAGAAATACAGCACCTTTTCTTTGTGCCAAGAAGATGAGAAGGAATTATATCTAGTAATTGATTTATTTGAATGTTAATTTCAAGTTTGGCAAATAATATATCTATGTTTTATTTATTTATTTATTTTTAACTAAAATGGATCATGTATCATTCTTCATTGATAATCTAAGGAAATACTTTCACAGAACCCAGGCATTATGAAATTTGTATTACTTCCCAGACTAGTGATAAACAAGTTTAACTTCTGTGCCAGAACTTCATGAGTGTAGCTAATGTGCTATATTACTTCTGTGCCTAACAGGCCTACCAAGCTAGTTAGAAATAGTTTGTGTTCCATTGTGCTTCATAGGCTTCTCTATACTTATTAAATAGAAATTTCACTTTATACATATCAATTACCTGTAAACATCTTCAGTTATTGAATTCTCCTTAGGAACGATAGTGCAAACCTCCAAAATGATCATTAAAACACTGTTACTCTAGATATCTAGTATATACATTAGTCTTGATCTTTTTATCCTGTTAGTCTGTATTGTGAATAAAGTATTTTAAACTATGCTTTTTGGCTCCAAATCTCTTATTCAACTCCATTTTGAAAATAAATGAAAATTAAATCTGAGAGGAAAACATGAAAGAATTCTATATACAAAGGATGGAAGTAGAGTTATTTCTGGGGGAGACAGAAAGAGTAAAATTATTCTCTTGCTTTTTCCAAGACTAATTTTTGGTATCTTTGATGACCCTTTCTGTTGTTTATCTTAGGAAAATGAATTTTCAATTATTAATTATTGTTTAAGAACAATTTTTTGTCCTTAGAAATCGTCATAATCCCCAAATATGGTGTTTTATGCAATAAAAAACAGCTGTCTCATACTTCTCTCATCTGTCAAATACATTTTGGATTGTGTTGAGCACTGACAGATTTGGAGATTTAGAGGTTTTGAATGTGAAAGATATATGTTCAATTTGAGATCTATAGATAATGTTGGTGATGTTTCTGTTTTCCATAAAACTTCTTGTGAATAAAATCTGTTCTCTCAGTGGGGCTAAAAATTTAAAACCAAAACAGGAACATGGCTGACCTGTTTGACCTGCATAATAACATTCAACTTGATTATAAATTCAAATTTTTAAAATCTATATCACCAGACAGTCCAATGCAGCAACTATGCCAATGAGAAACTATGTCCTACTAACATACTATAGTGCAAGTTCTCATCCCCTCAATATTCTTGTGTATAAATCATATTGGACCACTCTGCTTATGACAAAAAGAAGGAAAATTAGAAGTCTGGATGTATGATTACATTTCTTAACAATTATTTTAGATCACTTCATATAGAATAAAGGAAAATTTCCCAGCAATAGCTGGAATTTATAGTACATTCAGAACATTGCATAATATTCTAGTGTGTTTACTTTCTGTGTTTTATGCTCTTTGCCCAGAAGGAGCAATAAGTTATAATTAAAAATTGAAATAATGCTTTAGAAACTGTGTGTTCAGCTTCTTTTAGATAGATAATAAGTAAAGCAGATGTTTCAGTAAGTTCACATAGTTTAATCACTGCTGTTCTGTGGAACAACAGACAGAGAAAAATATAGTATCTTCCTTTAGGTCTTAGTCCTTGACCACATATAGGTTCAACTAAGGCATAATTAATCAGTTACATGAGCATTTTTCAACAGTTGAAAAACTCTCTAAATCTAAGCTTTGATGCTTTTGAACATGTTGGGTTGATGATTTAATTTTGTAGCTCTGCATTTAAAGTTAAATAATGAATTTTTGACTTGCCGAGAAGTAGAGCAAACCAGAAGCATGATAGTTTAGAATGGTAAATTTGGTATTGCTTAGTCACAACTGAATTCAAAATGCACTTAAATCTATTAAACATATATATATATATATATCGTATCAACTTGGGTTTTATATTAACTTCTGTTATACCATTTTTTAATCAAATGAAAAATAACAATACAGAGTTGATAATAGCAACTATTATAGTTCTGATACCAAATGTTCTTCATGCATAGTAAGAAAATCATACTACACATTTTAAAAAAAAATGTTTTATATTTTTCATATTTATACTCATCATATTAGAAGGAAATATAAGTGATTACTTTTTATTTCAATGACCAGCAATTTAATAAATATGACAGTTTGTCCTACTCTTTAACTTCAATTGATGGAATTTAATTCAGTTTCTGTAAATTTTATTCCATTTTTGTTACCTGTTTAATTCATGCAACATCTATATATGTGGGTTATAACATCTATATATGTGGGTTATAACATATATTGGGATTACATGGCAAGGTTTTGATAGCAAGGATAGCACATATCAGAAGAGTCCAAAAGCTTCCCCATGTCAAATAAGAACCAGTTCCAGCTGCCTCCAAAAGGGCCATAGTCAAGTCAGTGAGTGACTTTGTTTGTACCTCTGTGAGAACAGATTTAAGAAAGGGAAAAAAAATCTGCTGTGCAACAGTAGCTGGGAGAGAGGAGTGAGAAAATGGGAGAGAAACAGTCCTGATATAACATTCTGGATATAAATTAGTTTTACTAATTATATTTTTTACTATTATGTGACACATACTACTATATTTCTTTTTATAGTAGTTACTAAAATAATAAGTAAGAATTTACCCTTAATATGGTTTCTGCACTGTTCTGATAAACCAATAAATGTGGAATCTGTTCCTATTTTAATAATTAATATCTGAAATTATATAGTTATGTAACTTGATTCTTAGAAAGATGGGCTTGTTTGCTACCCTTCTTTTCAATAAAAAGAACTGTATTTGTGTTTTTATATGACACACATGTGGAGAGAAAAGGAAACAAACAAACAAGGACCATAACCAAGTTTTTGATCTGTTCTAGCAGTTCTCAGTGATGTCCATTCCCATTTAAAAAAAAATACTTATAGGTATTATAAACTGCAAGGTTTCTATTACCAAAAATACTTATCTATAGGAATCTCATGTGCAGAACCAGATTAGGATAGATAGCTTTAGCAGAAGTAGCTGTGCATTACAGAAATCAAGGCTCTAAGTCACTGGAAGTGGATGCATGGCTTAGGCTAAAAAATTCTGATTGGTGCTTTCTCTTTTACTGTAGCAATATGATTTTTTGAGTTCAAGTCTGGAAAATTTATTTGTCACAGAAATGAAAGCTGCAGTACTATTAAAGTTGTTTTGTTTTGTTTTGTTTTTCTAGATGAATTATAATGTTTATTGAAAGAACCGTATGCAGGCTCTGTCTCATCTGCTATGGTTTAGTGAAGGACTTGTTAGTGGTAGGTCATAGGTTGGACTAGGTGATCTTGGAAGTCTCTTCCAACTTAAATGATTCTGTAATTCTGTGATTCTGCTTAACCACATAACAAAAGCTAACATTTGAACAAACTCTTTAACTTTGTTTCCATTATTGAAGCAAACCTTTGTTTTGCCAGTTACTATTCTTCACCATGAGCACATGCAAAGTAAAGTTAAAAATAGCCCAATTTTGCCATAAAATTTCTGTAAAGATCATTCATCATTTATAGAATTATTTAAATGTGGATTTAAATATGGATATTTAAATTATGGATTAATTTAAAGATTAAATAAATAAATAAAAGTGTGGTTTTATTCTTAAAGATTTACAATTCAGGCAGTAATTTACAGTCCCTATTATAGTCTTTGTGATGCTAGCATTACATACCACAGTCATTATCTTTCCACAAAGTTGAAAGTAGAAAACCTAATGAACAAAAAGGTTTGAGCTTTCAAAAATGTTGGGTATTCACTCCAAAGCCAGATTTTTAAAATAAATTAAGTAATTGAAGATCTAGAATAGAATAGAATCTATTGAAGATCTAGAATTGAAGATCTAGAATAGAATATGGAAAAAAAAAAAAAAAAGTTTAAGGTCAGTACTTTCATATATTACAATGGTAGTCCTGATAGTTATAAAGATTCTAGTTTTCAAGGCAGCCTCCAAAATTATTATGAATCACTTTGTATATCCTAAATAGCTTCAAATCATCTAAAATTGTCATTAAAATAGAGAAACAATGAAAATGAATGAAACTTGGCAGATGAATTCTTTCTAGTTTATTCATATAATTTTGAATACGCACCATCTTAATCCATCATGAAAATATCTTATACTAAAGAAGATACTCTTACTTACATTACATATCGGGGGGGAGGTGAAAATAAATTCTTCCTAATACTGAAGACAGGTATGCACAGTATACAGAAAAGCCTGAAAGTGAAAGAGATTGGATTTTTGTCTCCTCAGTGTACAAGCAGAAGCTGAAGCAGACTCTTTGCATTGTCATCTCCACTTTTCTTAACCTTGTAATCTATAAGAAGGACTTGTCAAAAACATCTTGTTTCTATGTGCATATTGAATGACTTTGAAGGACTGACCTAACAGGTCCAAAGTCATAAAATTTCACTTCCATCACCATGCACATCCCTACTTGAATTCACTTCTTCATTTATAGAAAGTAAGAGAGCTTTGGATTACTTTATTTACAGGTACACCTGTAAAAAGAGTGGAAGAGAACTGTCCTTAAATATCATAGAAAATCTCTTTCTCTCTCTCTCTCTCTCTTTTTTTTTTTTTTCATTTTCCCTTAACTTTAAATAGCAACAACTAAGAAAGTTATTTTGTGTGTATAACTTCTCTTTCAATAAACATTGTCAGAGGAAGCACATCTGCAAGAACAGATGGTGACTACATTTAACAGATTAATCCTTGAGTAAGGTCTTTGATTTATAGGTTTATAAAACATAGTCACATGTTTTTCCAAAAGGTGGTAAGAAGCAGTAAACCATTTGGCTACTTTTATACATCGAACATCACCATTTTTCTTGGTAGGGCTGTAAGGACAGAACAGCCACATTTGAAATGCCCATAGGAAACCATCTCATATGCTTTTATACACTATATTTTAATTCCTTCAACTATAGGTGAAGGAATTAAAATTGGGGCTTATCTAAACAGTATAGGACCATATCTAAACCTAACGCAGAACAAACTCTTCTGAAATAATGATTTTGTTATACTAGGAATTAAAAGATGTCATGAAAGCATTTCTTGGAAGTTTGTCAAAAGTTTTCTGCATTCACTTCAGGTCTATTACATTGTGATTTTTGCTTTGAAAATCTCTTGTATCCTAGATAAAACTGGCCAGTGCCCCTCAGTCAAGAAATGAAATATAAATTAAGTTCAGAGATGACTAGAAAGTGCTTAACTTTTACATACAAACTAAGAAACAGTATTCTCATCTCTTAAAAGAGCCTATCAAGTCTTGAACAATGAGCATAGGATTTCCTGCTATGGTTTCTGCCATGACATATATTTGTGTTGTATGTTTGTACTAAGAAATGAGTGTTGAGAATTTGAAATAATGATGTATGTGTATGTACATACACATGTACACATATGTGCATTTCTTACAGTTCAGTTAGATCCGTAGCTTCTTGTTGTGCTACAAGAAAACATTAACCAGAGATTCTTGGCATATGTCATTTTATAGCAGGAGAAAAATGGCAGAACTTCACACACACAGCCTTTGTTAACTGTGCTGCAAGATTGGGTTGTGTCATATTGGAAGCTGCTGCATAAGTAGCTCCTGTGGCAGCTTCATATCAGCTGCCACATCTTTTCATTAAACCAGAGTGACTGAAGGAAAATCAGCTGTGAGCCAGTCCTTCCTCTACTTGACTTCATATATTGGACTAGTATGGGGAAACTTAATAATACCTCTGGGTTACACACGATTTTTCAGTAATTATGTTACACACAATTTTTCAGTAATTGTTGGGATTTTGTGTATTCTAAATTGGTTGAAAACATTTGTGTAACATAATTGGAAATAATTTTCTAAATAATACACTATTTTGAGAGGGAGGGGGTTCTTTAAGAGAAAAAAGCAATAAAGTATTAAGAGATAAGGGTAACCTATTAAGGGTCAGGTAACCCTTAAGGGTAAGGGTTATTTTCAGTTATTATGTTTTTACTACTTATTCAGGAATAATTATTTCCATAAATTTTAGGGTAGAAAAAGGCAATTTAAACTTTTATTTTTTTCTTCTTCAGTTCTACACAAGAAAGATTACAAGTAATTTGCTCATGTTAATATCCTGATGGATAATTGCAGTTACTGTAACATTCTTAGTATATGAAATACATGTATTTTTGTAGACATTCTTAGTATATGAAATACATGTATTGTTGTAGCCATGCTCATTTTGTGTATGTTAAAAGAACACCTTACTAAAACCAAAATATCTAAAACCTTGAACAGTAAAGTAAATGACACATCATACAGTCAGGTTGATTAACCCCCTGAAAGATAATATTTCCTATAATTTATTACCTAATATTTAGTCTAATAAAGCACAAGCCTATGTTTATAGCCATAAATAATATGAACATCTGTTTTGCGCTGAATGACCTTGTAGAATATTTCCTTCAGCTTTGAGTGATAGCAAATGTGTATTCTAAGACAGCAAGGACAAACAAAGTGTATGAAAAAAGTTCATGATGACAATGTTATTTATATACATGCTGCATGAGTAATGTGGAGTGCACACACAATGATGGCATCATAACGTCTGCTTATAGGACATATTTAACAAATCATCATGCATTTCATTGCCTTTAGTTTCATACAAGTTGATGGGAAATGTGCTGACATTGCAGCTATATAACTTAGGGAGGAATAAATGGGATATGGTGTTCAAAGACAGCCCAACTCAGTAGTGAGTGAAAGTCACAATGTTCTGCAGTTATTTGGTTGCCTGTACAGAGAAACTTAGTACATTCTGTTGAGATCTTAATGAGCTAATCCAGTCAGGACTGATATTAAAGAGACTTTTTATCTGTACCCTCCCATCACTTATGACAGCAAGTGAAGGAATGATCTAATTCATCATTGCATTTGTCTTACTTTAAGAAAATACATTGTATATTTTTGACTGTTGACACCTCTATATTATAATTCCCTTGTACCATCAGTCCAGAGCTGTCAATGAAAAAGGGAATATTTATGTATATTTTTAAGCTTTTATTAACCAATTATAAGCTTAAAACCTTTTTTTTAAGCTTATTTTAGGAAATATGAGTAGCAATTCTGTTAGTATTGATTGAATTATAATGCTTTTCAAAACAAAAATTTTGGGCCCATCTTGTGATAGGTTTGTCTTTTCCAATTGAAAATGTTTTCTTCAGAAGGAGGATGCATGAAGGATGGAAAAATAGGTCAAATATTTCCTTAGCAAGAAAAACTTCATCCATTTTCTTCCTCCTTTCCTTTTTTTTTTTTTTGGGGGGGGGGAAGCGGTGGTCATGGAGGGGGGTGAAGGGGGGAGTGGGATTCAGACTTCTTCAAGGATAAAACTGTACCTTGTGCTTAATAAGAAGCAATGACAAGGAAATGTGTTACTTTTTGAATATATGGGCTAGAATGCTGGGTCAGTTCATACCATGGTCTTTGAGTGTATATTTTTCTACATACACATAGGAAGGTTTTCGGATACCAAGATAAATGTGTAGCTCAGTCTTGCCTGCAGTATTCATCATGTCCTTAGAAGCACAGGTGTGCTGGAGGAAAGGACTGAGTCAACAGGATTGTGTATCTCAAAGATTATGTCAACAAACTACCTGTTGAATTTGAGTTTACCTGGATACAAATACTAGAAGTTGTCAGTACTACTGAATGTGATTTATTTTTGCATTTGTGTGTTGTGTTGTTTTACTATTTAGCAAGTTTTTATAGCCATTTTCAGAGATTATTTAATGGTTATGCGTTGAGTGAACTTCTCAGTCCAGCTAGTCTTTCTGTGGAAGGCACCCCAGTGGTCCATATTGTCCTTCTCCCAGCATGTTGAGCAAGGGTTTATTTTCAAATTCTGCATGTAAAACACTATGTTGCTAGTGAAACCAAGTTTTTACATTTCTTAGGTATAACCTGGTGGGAATGTTGTGTATAGTCTGTGGCTGTATCAAAAAGTCTTGGAAATCCAGACAGGGAGAAATTAGTATGGATTAGACAAAACTAATACGTTAAGGAAAGGAAAACATGTATTGGAGAAAGAAGGAAACAATCAAAACCAGTAGCTTTTACTTCTATATTTTTCTGTACCTCTGTCAGGACTTGGAACCTGCAACATGTTACTCTTTTTCTGGATTGCTTCTGGGGAAAAAACAAACAAACAAACAAACAAACAAACAAAGCTTTTTATTTCCTCACAGTAACAATGTGGTTAATTAATGTGCTAAGTTCATCCTGAGATATCCAGAGAAATGCATTTACATATGTAACTTTTTTTTTGTGTTTGTGCTTAATTACAGAGTTGTTCATAAAGGACAGAAAGAGATGATCAAATATGGTAGAGATAAAAGGCAAAAAGGCTGTTTTAGTTTTGCTATGTGTAATTAAAAAAATCAATAACCATAAAAATTAAAGTATAACAATGACTAATATGTTTATAATTCTTTGAGCTAAAATCGGGAAGGATACCAACATGTTTGAACCCTCCAATAAAGAATAGGTAAAAGCTATGCAGAGTGCTAAGATCAGCCTAGCAAAGACAAGATAAATGTAACTTCCTTCTTTACTCACATTTGCTTTATTCACATTTATTTCCAGTTTCAGTAATTTACCCCTAAAAACTAATGGAGCTGAATCTTCTTCCTCAAAGTACTGAACATGACTTCAAAACTCTATTTCAAACCAATACATGTCTTTGGTGATCTTCTGTTTTAATTATATCAAGGAATTTCAACAATTTCACATTGTTAGTACTTGCAAATACAATAAAATGTTGATGAGTGATTTACAATAGGTTCTGAGGCAGGCTTCAAAGCAATTTTTCTTCTTCAATAAATATTATTTTACTTTTAGAAAGTCTGCATTAACATATCGTGAGGTCTTTGAAAAGACAGAGAACACATTCATGTAAATACCAATAAATGTTTTCTGATCGCATCTGCTCTAGAAAATCTCTGTCTCTAAAGGGGACTACAATGTCATGATATATGTTTGCATGTTTGCAGATACATGTATTAGTCCTATAAATGTGGTGAGATCACACTGGTCTGTGATGCTGATGTTTGGCTTCCACTGAAATACAGAATGGGGGAAAAAAATAAAGGCAGTAAAACATCCAATCATTAAGGTTGGAGAACTTCAAGATCATCTAGTTCAACCAACCCCCTACCACCAATATTACCCACTAAACCATATCCCTAAGTACCACATCCAACCTTTCCTTAAACACCCCCAGGGACAGTGACTCTACCATCTCCCTGGAGAACCAGTTTCAATGCCTAACCACTCTTTCTGAGAAGAAATTTCGCCTAATTTCCAACCTGAAGCTCCCCTAGGTCACTTGGGGAGGTGACTTGAGGTCATTCCCTCATCCTATCTCTAGTTATCTGTGAGAAGAGGCTGACACCCTGCTCACCACAATATTTACACACATCACATATAACAGTTAATCAAAACATGCTGTCAAAGAGGGTCATTCATTGTTCCAATTCTGAAAACTATTGATATTTGTAATGGTGAAAACAACAACGCTCACACATCTCTTTCATATATCTTGCTTTTAATTTTACTAGAGACAAGAAATATCTAATAATTTTCTTTAAAGAATTTGGAACTTATATTCCTTTTCTCTACTTTTCTTTCACCTTCCTTTTCTCCCCAATAATAAAAGAAGAAAGCTGCCTTCCAATGAGTGCTGCTGCCACCATCATAGATATAACTAGAGAAAAATAACAATAAAGGAATAATATCACTAATGCTCATTTTTTTCTGAGTTATCCTCAGTAATTACTAAGACAAAATGACTTGAGTAGTTTCACATGATGTTGTTTTATTGATGTCCTATTTTATTGCCTAGTTGACATTCAAACATTACTTTCTTCTTTTGTTTTAACCATTCTTGTGTTCTTTTTTTTTTTCTGTCATCCTGAAGAAAAATGAAAAAAATACTAGTTTCATAGCTAACACATACATAATATCAATCTATAATTATTTATTTGTGTATGTGAATGTCTATGTGAATCCATCTATAAAATTTTCTTAATATAGGCTGTAGAAGCTAAAATTTTGTGGAAGACAAAGTGCTCTGCAGTGCAATGAGCATAGACTGTCACAGCAAGTTAACCTTTCTCCCCTGTTGCTGGTGTGGAGACTTAATTTCCACTGTTTTAATTTCCAAGTGCTCTTTTGTTCAGATTCCTTGCAGTTGTTGTTTTACCATATGTTGAGGCAATGAGGCATGTGATACCAGCTAGCTTTTCAGTTGCTATTACATGGATAATAAAATTTTGTTGTAAAAAGATAGACCTGTAATATAAATGTAGATATTAAAACTTTGTATTTTAATATTTTATATTAAAACGCCATTTTTTTTGCTGTTAAAACAGGAGATTTTTGAGGAATGTAAGAAGTTTGATTAACTTTGGAAAGTGAAAAGAATAAAATAGAACTTTATTGCCGAAGACTCCCTCTTTTCAGTTATGAAAATGAAAATGAGTGTCTTCATGTATTAATGATGGCAGTGTCATTTGGATCTTGAGATTCTTGTCCAAACTAAAGTTGACTGCTGACTAGTTGACTGCTTATTTTAATCTTTTAAATGTTTTGTATGATATTTCCAAATCTATTATGCAACATGTTATAAGCTCCTCATTTTAATCTAAACTCCTTCTTTCTGTAATATAATGTGTATCTGGCCTCCATTTACTTTTATCTATATATATACCAGTCCTCAATCTTGAAAAGAACTGTAGTTAACTGACTTAGATCACACTAACAATAAATGAAACTTAAAATTTTCTTATTGCCCCCCCCCCCAATATTTTTTTTAATGTATAAGTAGGTTTGTCACATACTTTCATCTGTGGTTTTAACTGCAATTATGATTATTCTTACACATAGCATGAACCAATTTAAATTTGTCTTTGTAATGTTGAAATGATTTCATCAGTGATGACAAGCCCTTAAAAACATTTTTTGAAAGAATGACGCATACATATAAAACTACTCACACAAACATACCACTTAGGAACCCCACTTGCAGTCCTTAATATTTCTCTTTAAATGTGCCTAAATATAATGTTCTAAATTTCATAGTGCTATAGCTGTAAACAGAATTATTAAATAACTCCTATTCTTAATAACTCTGCCCCCCAAAAACAAACAAACAAACAAACAAACATGTATAGCATATACATGTATATATATATGCTCTTTTAAATGCAGATCATCCTAAATCTTTCTTTTCGGTGTTATGCATACAATATGACAATAATATTATGACAATAATATATCAATATACAATTATGATAATGCCTAAAGCTTCATAAAGAAGATTTGATTTGCCCTTCCAACCCCTTAAAAATAAATTTAAAAATATTTTAGTAGATTGTTATGACTGGAAACTTGGGATGAAATTGGGATGAATTCAAACTCTATAGAAATGCCTTAAAAAAGATAACATGTAAGTGGAGACTTTTTTGAGTCTAAGAAGGAATGGCTAAAGAATTTCATTTTAGTTCTAAAGAGCTGTTACCTGTTTGGGGATTTGACAATATTGAAGCTTTCACAAACTGGAGAGAACGTAGAAATAACATTGAAATCCAGCATGTAAAAGACAACTATTTTAAAGAAAAAAAAAAATCTTCCTCTTGTAAAAATTGTCTTTAAATAAATGGTTCCTTTTCCTTTTCCTTTTCCTTTTCCTTTTCCTTTTCCTTTTCCTTTTCCTTTTCCTTTTCCTTTTCCTTTTCCTTTTCCTTTTCCTTTTCCTTTTCCTTTTCCTTTTCCTTTTCCTTTTTCCATCTCTTTTTCTATTTTTTTAAAATTATTATTATTATAAGAATACTTTTATTCTCTATGTACAAACTAGTATGTTAAATGTCATAACCAGGCTTTTAATTTCCCCCCTCCCCCCCCTCAAAAAAAAAAAAAAAAAAAAAAAAAGTGAATCCCTTAAGGTCTTTGCCACCTTTTTTACTAAGGGGAATATATGCTACAGCCAGCCACATTATCCATGTGATAGGGCTCCCTTTCTATGTGCTCACAGAATGCTCTTCACCCAGAAGCTAGCTAGCTAGCTGCATCAAAAGGATTCCATGTTGTTAAAAAAAAAAAAAAAAAAAAAAAAAGATTATAAAATATTGGATCCAAGAAAATGCTAGCTGCCTTCCTCTAATTTTTTTATATCTCAGTATGAAATAATAAGAGCTACATTCTGGTATAGTAACCTATCATTTTCCTATGTCTAATTTTAAGCTTAATCACAGATAGGATATGATTACATGTCCTGTTCATTGGAAGAGGGTATGTATACCTGTTCATTGGAACAGGTTGCCCAGGGAAGCGGTGGAGTCACTATCCCTGGAGGTGTTTAACGAAAGGGTAGATATGGTACTTAGGGACATAGTTTTGTGGGCAATGTTGCTGGTAAGTGGATGGTTGGACTAGATGATCTTAGAGGTCTTTTCCAATCTTAATGATTCTATGATATATGAAATTAATAAGAGTATAAAAAAATCAAATAGCTATTGTAATATCTCCCTTACTAATTCTGAAGGACACTTCAACAATCATTTTTGTTCCATCTACCCTTATTCCCCAGCATCCCCATAACTGTCATGTAACACTCAATCTCTATTGATCCTTTTCTCTGTAACTGGGGAAAAATACAAATCATTGGACACAAATATTTGCAGGACTAGGATTCAGCTTGTAATAAAGATATAGAATTCTGTTAATATAGTTAGTGGCAATTTAAATAATAGAGCCTGGAAAGCTGTACATCTGAACATTCCTTTGATTAACTTTCTTTAATGTAATGACAGCACAAATAGCATTAATGCTTATTTGCAGAAAGTTTTATTTAGGTTCCTTAATCTGGAACCAGTCCTCTCTTGCTCATACAACCCTGAATTTACAACAAAACCCTGGTAATCCTCAATCTAAATTTTCATCTTTAATCCTCTCCTCACTCTTAATGGGGTAACTGCTTACAGCCAACAGGCATGAAGATTATTTACAGTTAAAATTAAATAGTTCCTTAATGGGGTGTTCTGCAGTGTTCAGCAATAACCCAGCATTTTTTGTCTTTAGTTTTCTTCATGTCAGTCTTTATGTATTTCAAGCTGCACCTCTAATTCTGTCATTAGGCAATGTGAAGATCACATCCTTAGAACTGTGGACAGTAAGTTACAAGTCCCACTTAACACTGGACTGTCCAGAAAACAGTTACAGACCAATTGTTTTCAGTTTCCCAGTCTTCACTCTAAACATAACTTAAACAGCAGGTAGAGAACCATTCTGAGGTAAAAAATCTGAAGAACTCAGTTCCTGTTTCATTAGGTCAGGTGATGCTTGTGGTGTGCCTGGCATGTTCATGCATATGGATGGTGTCAGAGAACTCTTCAGAAGAAGCCATGCTTGGTGCATTGCAGCTCCCTGATGGCTTTCTGAAGGGGGTCATACAGAGGGAGACTGGACCATAAGTACTCTGTCCAGTTATTGGAGAGAGCTAACTGGACTGCTCCTAAAGTAAGCCCCAGTTGTGTACATTTTCATTGTGACCATGTACTCAGGGACTATGGTCCTGAAGAAAAGCAAAGACAAAACTTTCTAATTATTTAGAACCAGCTAAAATGCAATTCAGATGGAACAAGGATTTCTGCCCTTATTAGTGATTCAGAATGAAATTCATTTTATAATTTTTGACATTCAACAAATTAAGTAACAAACTAATAGAATTACGAAGTTACAGAAGATCAACTGTATATCTAATTCAAAATACAGTAATTGTTTTTGTGTGTGTGTTTTGTTTGTTTGTTTGTTTTTAATTTATTAAAGCACAATCGTATTTGAGCATTTTGTACTGTTAAAATGCGTATTTGTCTATGTTTCTGCATATACTTTTTTATAGCATTCTCCTTTCAGAATATCAGAATATCTCATACTTTCAGCCTTCTATGGCCTCTGTTTTATTCAGTAAACTTAGTTCTGTGAAGTGATTGTCATTGTCTCACAAATGTTTATTAGCTTTTTCTCACTAACCCAACAGCTAGCAAGGACAGAGTCAGTATGAAGTGGCATATTGTTAACATCCTCCTCTTAGTTTTATTTATAAAGAGTTTATATAATTAAACGACATAAAAATACTGAGATTATAAACATTCACAGACCAAGAGAGCTTCATGACCCCAAACCTACAATAATCTAAAATTGCAACTGAAAACTTTCTGTTTTAATCTATTTAAAGTTACATAATACAAAAACTCTTATTTGCAATATAGCTTTTACTCTCACTTGTTAAGTATTAGAAGGCAGAAGGAAACTAGCACATGAACTGGAAAGACCCATGCTCAACATCAGAAGCAGGAAACCCATTTCTGAACATTTACTTGGGATACATTCTTGTGATCCTAAAACAAATTTGGTTAGTCCTCACTTCACAAAGCATTTAAATGTATGTCTAGAAATACTTCATAAAAATGTATACAAATACTTATTTTATGATGAAAGATGAGCTTACTATGTGATTTCATCTTTTTCATGATTTTAAAGGCCAGAACAGAAATTCTTAAAGCCAGAAGGGAGGAACATAGTATTATGCTCCAACTCTGACCTTCAGGAAAAAAAAAAAAAAAAAAAAAAACCTATTAATAATAATTAAAAAAAAATCTCCTTGCTTTTGAAAAAAAAAAAAAAAAAGTATTATTTTTACTAATGGTATTTTTAAGAAAGAAAATTTGGGCTGCTTCTCCCTTATCCCTGCTCACCTTTAGAAGTATCCTTAGTTTTCAACAACTTGGAAATTCTTTCCTAAATTCTTTTTAGCCTATTCTCATTAAAAAATTTCATGATGAAACAGAAAATATTTTAAAAATATTCAACTGATTTATCTTTTTCCATAAAAAAATCTAAGCCCCCTTTATTTAAGATATGCAGATAGAGAAATAAATGTGATAATTGCTAACCAAGATGAAATTATTTTCTAATTGAAAATAAAATAAAATAAAATAAAATAAAATAAAATAAAATAAAATAAAATAAAATAAAATAAAATAAAATAAAATAAAATAAAATAAAATAAAATAAAATAAAACAATGGTTTATTAAAGGAAACCATCAAGTCTGTTTGTTCCTTCATGTTCCTGTTAGTAATGTTACATTAACTATAATTTCTGTTATGAGGAATCATTTTTTTAGATTGCAACATCCTCTTACAGTGTACGAAAATGGCAATTTGAATTTTTTATCCATAGGTCTGCTTCTGATTATTTGAATCTCCTATAAATTAAAAGTCTGCATATGTCCAGCAATATTTCCCATCTACTACCTTGAAGTGAGAAAAATGTCAGAATGAGAATCTATTTAAATACACAAATCATTAAAATTCAGGGGAAATTCCTGTCTATTTTACATGCATTGCAAGCTGCATTAATATAAAAGTGGTGTGATTCATTCACTATTACAATAACTTTTACAGGGAGTGTACTGTTTGTGATTAAAAATGACAGATAGGGCAGCATATATCATTGAATATTGACTTTGTGTGATTCCAAGATAGATGTGCAGAGGATTTCAAAATGATCTATTAATAATAAAGGATTTCTTTCTCCTATGGTAGAGCCACAGGAAAGTAGGAGACAGGGAAGGTTAACGTGACATTGACAATCATTATTAGCTGATGTCTGCTGAAATCAAATACAACATGATGCTAGGATTAAATAAAAAATCTTGATTTAGAAACCTTGTACAGGGGTTGAGGGGAATGATGACTATAGATGTTATCTTTTACTGAAGAAATATGTCTTTGACATGTTTGATATTCACAACAGAAATCTATAAAAACCCTTCTACAGGGTGGTCTACAGACCCTTCTACATTAGTAGAAAGTTTAGTGAAATGGTGGAGTCAAGGATATTTAAAACTGCACACACTGTGGTTCATAACTGAGAAATAAATCCATTTGTAAGCCTTTCTTTTTCTGTTTCTTTGTTGTTGTTGTTGTTGTTGTTTATTTGCTTGCTTTTCAATCATGAAAGAATAAACTTTCTAATATGAAGGGAAAAAAGATATTCCCTAATCTTAAATAAAGTATTGCAGTACATTCCAGTATATGTTTTATAGAACGAAAATGTTTGTCTATCTCTTGGCAAAAGAGATTATATTTATCCAAAAAGTGTTATTACTTCTACTGAAACAGTAGGTTTACATTTACTTTGACTTTGGTAGCCATCTGATCAAATATTTGTACTCTTCATCCATTTACAGCATTTTTATGAATGTTTTAGCAACTTTAAGGATCAACATCCTACTGAATGGCTACTTGAGCTATAGAACAGGAAACAAATGGAAAATAAAAGCATAGCCTGCTGTATTATTGATTAGATGTTGCCTACATAAAACACACTTACAAAAATACCTCAGGAGCCAGAATTAGAATTGTCTTTCACAGTACTTCCAATATATTCAAACTTTTAATTCAGGCAGTTGATATTTAAGGGTCTACTTATTCCTTCAGTGTTGCTTCAGTGTTGTGATACTTTGTTCATGTTCATGCTCTAATTAGGCTAGTCAAACAGTCCGGATTAGAGACAAAAAACATTACATTATACTGCTGACTGCATGACCTTCATGTCTGGGCTGTGGGGACTTCATTCTGTCTTTTGATGACACATGAGGATGTGTTATTTTTCAAGAATGGTTGTGGTGCTCCAACCCTTTTTCTCTTCAGGTGATTTTGAAATCATTTTTCCTTATATTTTGTATAGAAGCAGCAAATAGAAGCAGTCATACAATCTAAGTGAAAAGTTCATTTCTGATGAGGGAATTTCTCTGTTTAATTAAGTTCATTTTTTAGGTGTGAAAAGTATTTGGCTTTTCAGTTTTACATGTACATGGAATGGCCAGATAAATATAAATAATACTAATTTTTAAAGGCAAAGGTCTTTGTTTTTTTATCCTAAGCAACTAGATGTAGTTATTTAAAGCTTTCTACTATCCTATTATTTTATCATCCACTTAAATTAAACTTTTTTTTTTTTTTAAGAGAAAAATTAAGCAAGAAATTAATTAAATTTAAGCCAAATTAATACAGTCTTTCTCATACAATATCTTTCTGATCATATATTCAGAATTTGCTAGTTACATTTTCTCTTGTTTGCCTGAATTTGTTGCGTTAAATTGAAAAGAATTTGCAAACATTATTTTTTCCTGTTGGGCTATTGATGAAGAAAAGAATAAACACTCAACATTTAAAAATGATAAATCGTAGCATTCCTCTTTATCTGTTAATGGTAATAATGGAAGGGTTAAGACAAAAAGTGAGGACTACCTCATCTAAACAAAACAAATTTTACATGTTTCTTTCCTCTTCTCTTCAGATCTTTCATTTTTGCTATGAAATTTGCCTTGTTTCGTGTCTTCTGATGGTGTAATACATATGATATTAGATACTGAACTTCTTCATTGTTGATACAAGAGACAGGTGCTGATATTACACAGGAGCACAATTGATTTTTAGATATCAGTATTATCAACATTGGGTAAATTGTGAAGTTTCATTATCTAGAGTCAAATAATTCATTGTTTCTTCGAGAGATTTTATTTCTTTTTCTTTTCTGTAAAATAATGCAGACACTGTTATACACAAAAACTATATAGAGGTTTCATAAATGCTATGTTTTATTTATGTATATATGTATATGTATATGGCAACACAACTGAGGATCACTCGATAATCTCTGTCCAACAGCAGTGGCCCCTGTTGGTCGCCTTTATGGTACCAGTTGTGACTTGTGTGTTAGAATTCTCACTCACATATGTATTTGTCAAAGAATAAGGATCCTTAGGATCCTGCTATGGCTATTAAATATTTATAGTAGAATCTAAATCATAATACTATCTGATGAGTAGCCAAGACACATCTTGGCACAATTAACACAATGGCACTGGTCAACTTGAAATTCTACAGTAATACATTTTAGAGTGTCTTTAAGCATATAATCACTTAATGCTTTTGCTCTTCCTCAGGACTTCAAATTAAAGACACTTCAAAACTTTAAAAATATTATTTACCTTATCTTCTCTATTTAAAATGGCCTTCCACTTCTTGTGGCAATTTAGTCCCCAGACCTCTTATATGGCAGAGCTGAAAATGGGAAGTTTCTCTAAGGCAAATACAAATTCAACACAACAGCACTATCCAAAAGCAAACTATCCTGACTGTAGTGGGTTTACATGGCAAGGTTTTGGTAGCAGGGAGCCATAGGGGTGGTTTCTGTGAGAAAGATCTAGAAGCTGCCCCATGTTTGGGAAGGGCCCCATTGTTTTCCAGATCTGAGCCAATAAGCGATGTTGTTTGCGCCTCTGTGAGAGCATATTTAAGATAGGGAAAAAAACGCTGCGCCAGACAGCAGCCGGGAGTGAGAACAGCCTTGCAGGTGCCAAGGTCAGTGTAGAGGGAGGGGGAGAGGTGCTCCAGGCGCCGGAGCAGAAGTCCCCTGCGGCCTGTGGTGAGGACCATGGTGAAGCAGGATGTCCCCCTGCAGCCCATGGAGTACCACAGTGGAGCAGGGTTCCACGCTGCAGCCCGTGGAGGAGACCACGGTGGAGCAGGTGGCCCTGCACCGACGGAGGCTGCCGCCTGTGGAAGACCCCTGCCGGAGCAGATTCCGGGCCGGACCTGTAGCCCGTGGAGAGGAGACCATGCAGGAGCAGGTGACCTGGCAGGAGCTGCTGCCCGTAGGGGAGCCAGGTTGGAGCAGTTTTCTCCTGAGGGATGGACCCCGTGGTACGGACCCATATCTGGAGCAGTTCTGGAAGAGCTGCTGCCTGTGGGAAGCCCACGCCGGATCAGTTCATCAAGGACTGCATCCCGTGGGTGGGACCCCACAGCACAGGGGACGAGAGTGACCGAGAAGGAGTGGCAGAGAAGAAGTGCTGTAGACTGACCATAACCCCCATTCCCCCGTTCCCCTGCGCCGCTCGGGGGGAGGAGGTGGAAGAGGGTGGATGGGGGGGAAGGTGCTTTTGGTTTGCTTTTTCCTTTGTTTTCTCACTTCTCTCGCTTGTTAGTTGTAGGCAATAAATCTTACTATCTCCTTATGTCGAGTCTGTTTTGCCCGTTACAATAATTATTGTGTGATTTTCTCGTCCTTATCTCAACCCTTGAGCCCCTTTTCACATATTTTCTCCCCATTCCTCTTTGAGGAGGGGGAGTGAGAGAGCGGCTGTGGTGGAGCTCGGCTGCCCACTCGAGCGGTACCACGACACTGACATAGAGATTATCAGCTAAAAGATCAGAGGGTCAGCTTTTTGACAGTCTTGTTCCATCAGACAAGAAAGGGAAGCGTGTAGGGAAAAATTCTGACATCATCAGTTTGAGGTGCAAAAAGTAAAAAAAAGTGTTTGAAAATTAGAGCATCAGTAATGTTCATTGTCAGTATGGAGCAAAGCTGTCAAGAAAAACTTGACCACATACAGAAATAGCATTGGCCACAGTGCTGTAATTCTGGTAGCAGGCAGCACACCCTTAGGCAAGTCTGTCTCTGGCTCCTCAGGAGAAAATTTTGAAAGATAGTCAACCAGGAATGAGGCAAATGTGAAGATAGTTGCAAAGTACTACAACAAGTTGATGACTAGCTTGGATTTCTACTTCCAAATCTGAACAAAGCTGTTTACAGGAAAGTTTAAGTGAGGATGATAATATAGTTAGGAGCAGTGAGAAAACACCTCCCTAAAAATAAATACTTGTTCATAGGTTCTTGTTCATCCTAGAGGTCTCTTCCAACCTAGAAGATTCTGTGAATCTGTGATTCTGTATTTTACAGAAAAGTATTTAGCTTTCATTTGTTGATTAATTGCATTATTAATAATTATATGACCTTGCATGACATTTAACAAGTTCAGTAAAAATGCAGTATTCTTGAATGTGATTATGCTATTTCATAGTTACAAAACAAGGACAATTTTATTACAAAAAATTATAGGTCCCCACCATCATTCCAACATTTGTGTTAAAAAATGTTTGTTTCTACAGAGAAAACGAAGATTGTTATCAGGATACAAGAAATTGTTGTAGTAATTTTTATCTTAAAAGTGATGTTTCTAGCATCAGAATACTTTCCATATATTATCAAGGATTCTTTTGATCATACTCCATATACCGTGGTGAGCAGTAGTATGTGGTTTGGGAAGACTGATAATTTTATCAATGTGTAGTTTCATGCTTTTTCATAGTCTATACCTGAGATTTCCAATCTATTATCAGTTGAACTGATATATCTATACTGCAAAGAGAAGCCTTATTAGGAATAATAATTTCAAGCATTAACAAGAAATCTATAATTTGAACACTTCTTGATGTAAACATTGCTGTAAATATATCTTTTATGAACATTTATCTGATCTTCGAAGAATGCTTATATAACAAGGAAAGGATGCTCACTGCACTATTATTGATGAACTGTGATTTAAAATTAATTCTAGGCACTACACCAACTATCATGATGTAATGATAGAATATCAACCAGTGTATTCATGCAAGAAATAAAGACTTACAATTGAAAGTTACTTTGGAAAAACATTTTCTTTCCTTTGTGTATTTTAAAGATATGTGAAGTTAAAGCATATATGTAGATATACATATTTTAATCTATGGGGGTGCATTTCATACCTGTTTTTTTGTTTTTGTTTTTGTTTTTTTAAAGAAAGTATTGCTCTTAATCAAAATAATCAGTGAATGTGTTTTATGCAGTAAGATTTCATTCGCATTATAAGGAATATATTCATTGGATCTGTTTATTGGGAAAGCACGTGTTATGGAAGCATCTTAATTCTATCAGAAAGCAACATAAACTAGAAAATGGAAATTGGAAAAAGTCATAAAAACCTTCTGTTTAAAAAGTGCTGTGAAATATGTGTCCTGCTACCAAGAGAGAAAAAGGCATCACAGTAAAATAAGAAAAATAAGCTCTATCTCATTCTCTAATACCAAAGGAGGACTAAAATATCAGATTTATCCTGAAATAAATTTTTAGGGACAGTGAAATGACCCTTAAGATATGATGGTGGTATGAATGTATTTTTTACTCATTCTCTTAACTCTTGTGCCTGTTACTTTTGTCCCTAGTCCTGAGAGCTTTCATGCCTGCTTTCTCTCTGTTTCTCAGTATAACCCCTCAACAATTTCAAACAGAATGTATTCAGAAACTTGATAATCTATTATGATGCAAATGCAATAATGTTGTAATAGTATTGCTAACAGCTGAACTGTCTGTGGAGTAACTGTTGTGTAAATTCAACTTGTAGTTATTAGCAGTTTACCGTGTATATCCCATCTTAGGGTTTGTGTGCTGTAACTTATAGTTATCACACACAACATTCAGGGTATCATCTAAAAAGCTTTCTAAGCAAACTTTTAGACACTTCCAGGAGGTAGTTAATACAGTGAATGGTAAGGACAGTGAACCCATGTATGGCAACTTCCATTGCCCCTGAAAATAATTTCCATTACTATACTGTTTGGTTGCATTAAGTGGATGAACAGCAGAATAAAAATAACTTTCGTGAGATATTAAAATATCATGTCCACCTATAAGGTAGAACAGTTGGTTTATATTGGTGTTTGATATCAGAAACAAACGTATTAGCATTAAAAACTGGGCTTACAGAGGCCAGTCAAATCCCCAGGAAATAACAGAGAATATGCAGCCAGAGAGAGCAAAATCACAGTAATTTTATTATAGAGGAAAAAAAAAATAATATATATATATATATAATAGTAATAATTCATGCATAAAGCTTAGAAAATATCATTTTGCAATGTTCTCAGGAGATAGTTAAGGAAGGCTGAGTACGGTCTCAGAACTAAGATAATTCTAGTAATATCAAGAACAGATCATCAGAAGGCACTTAGAGAAGGAGAATGAGAACGGAAAGTTTTCTTCACAAATGGCAATGTCTCCCTGTACATGTGCCAAACTGATATATGATATATGTAGAAGGTTCTAGAACAGTTACAACTTATAAATATCTTTATATGGCCATGTGATATGTGTTCATCTGATTCGTTTCAGTATGGAACAGAGCTAGGGCTGCATGGTATGATGAATGTGACCTTCTGTCTTACATACCCTTGTATAACCACAAGTCTAAGAAAAACAGAATGGTTAATGTATACAGTTCTTGTACCTTGCAAAGGAATATTTTAACAATTCGTGTCAATAGAGAGCAGTTCTGTCTGTCTCTGGGTCCTGCACTGGCAATTTAATTCTTCCACAGATGTGGTTTCTTCCCTTTCCTCCCAGTGTCCCAGTCTCCCCCTCATTATAGTCAATTTATCAAATCTTCAGAAATATTCCTCAAATCCATGAGCCTATTTGCTTTTGTTGTTCCGAACTCTTATTCCTAACAGTTACAGCCTTTTTGCCATCTTTGTGGTTGATTTAGCACTGCTATAGATGTGACTGGCGTGTCCCTGTGAATGGCCTGTGAGGAATGTTTTAACAAGTGAAGTGTCAATAGAGAGCTATTTGTATTTGTATGTTCTTTCTTTGAAGTCTCTTATGTCTGGGGGTTTCAGAAGAACTGCTAACAACTAGTAACTGTTATGGCTTCTGAATGGGACACTATGCAAGCCCCTGATGGCCAGGTGGCCAGGAGATTAAGAAGAAGAAAGAAAGAAGCTGAAGGACGGCTAGAAGACAAAACTTGCAGGGGACGCTGTGTAAGCTTTTGACATGCTGCCAAGGAGTACAAAGGGGAAGGACAAGAAAAAAAAACTGAGAGGAAGACTACGAGCCTTCAGCATGAAAGACCCCCAGAGACCCCAGGGGGACCACCGGAAACTGATGCGCATGCTCCAGTAGGAGGGTTTGGATCCCGGAAGCTAATTATAATAACCCGTTTTTTTTAGAAGTAGTAATGAATATGTATTAGCCTAGGAGCATAAAAATCAGCTACTTGATGTAACTGGTGTGCGTCTAGGTGGAGCGGAGACTCCCGATGCACCCAGCACTGTTTGCTTACCTCTATTCCTTTAATAAATTGTAAACTTTGATTATAATCCTATTTTGGGACTGAGCGATTTATAACAACCGTATATGTCTTTTCATTTTTCTTCTACAAAGAAGTCTAAGATAGTTTTTGTGACAATTTTCTTTATCTGATAGATAATTAAGATTTGAATCTCATGGATTTTAGGTGCTGCATTATTCTGCTTAGGCCTGTGGGAATAGAAATGTTGTTTTTGCAGAGTTACATTGTTTAGAAGGAGGGAATGTGGTACTGAGATATGCTTACAGTGATAAGAAAGTTTAGCAGGCGACCTTGTAAAATGCAGACAATCAGACTCCTTAGGACAATTAGGTGAAAATCATGGTGTCAAGTCAAGTCAGATAAATGAAGAAACATTACCACTTCAAGCAGTAAAAATGTCAAAAGAAATTTGAAATTTAACAGGCCGGCGACTGAAGGCCATGCATTGTTTGTGAAGCATCAGATAGATTGTGAATCTGGATTACCCACTCAGTGGGGAAACAGGGGAGGGTCCTGCCATCAAAAGGTATATAAATTGTGTTTTGGAACTAGTAGATGCGCTCTCTCCTGCTTGTGGGGCGCCCGCCATTGCAATCGCGAATAAATTACTACTTCACTGAGATCCTCGCCTGAGCCTAAGTTATTGGCTACGGAGTGTTTCTCACAGGCCTTCTTATAGGTGCTGTTGAATTCTCTTCAGTCTTTGCATCTCAGCACTTGTAGACTACATTCTTGTATAACACAGGTCATCAAGTAACACACATTTTGCCTGGCATTTAGTCCAATATCATGCAATAAAAGCATATTCCATAAAGGTATCAGTCTTGCTTTGAAGAAACTTCTCTTTAAAAAATAGAGTTCATAGTACTTCCTTAGTAGTTTTTGTTGTTGTTGTTGTTGTTGCTTTTGTTTTTTTTTTTTTTTTTTTCTCCCTATAGATAAATGTCTCAGTTTAAAAGAAATGTACAGTTATTTCCTATTTGAGTTCACCTTGTTTTATCTTCTAGACATTGGTTCTTACAATGCCTTATCTGCTAGGCTGAAGAGCTCTCTACTAGTTGGCATTTTCTCCTCATGAAGGCAGTTAGAAGCTACAGTGTAGTCACCTCTCACTCTTCTTTTTTCATAAACTAAATCTACTGAGCACTACTAAAAAGAAAAAGAACTAGTACTAAGACAGAGATTCAAGCTGTTGTATTTCAAGTTTTATGTTAGTGGCAATCTAAAACAGCTTTTTCTAACAGGAAGTGTCAAACTACCTTATCAGTTCTGCTTATAATTTGACAAATAGCGAAGTACAACTGATGTCCTCTAGAAATCACTTTTCCATTGATGTGAATGGAAAATGAATTGGGTTAATACTTAACTTGAATATTGGGAATTTAATTTCCTGACTTTTATGCATTTAATTTCCAGAATAATTATGCTTGGTTATATGCTTCTTTTTGTATATGTCTTTCCATTCTAGTACTAAAGAATAAATTTTATATAAAAAATAGAAACAAACTCACAAAGGCTGAAGTAGCAATATATATGTATTGTGTCCATTTGAATGGTTACTAATAAAATGGTGGAGTGGGGTGGGGAACTACAATTCTTATCACAGACTTAGAAATGTTCCAATGTAATGTTTCTGTAATGAAAGTAAGAGAATGCCTGAAAACGGCATTCAAATAACTTTTAAAAATAAGGCATTTTGCCGAGGTGGTTGCAATCACAGCATAAATAGGGAAGGAATTTATTTCTTCAGGCTTTGCCTGGTCAGATGAATTTTTGAAGGTAAAGAGGAAATGTTTAGAGCTCTTGTTCTGAAAACTCCATGCTTCTATTTCCTACCAGAAAATAGGATTTGGATGTTAACATCAGTACTACTTTGAACTACAGCTATGAGTGGATATATTTTGTTATTTTGTTTCTTCTTTACTCTATAAAATTATATGAGACAAAAAAAAAAAAAAAAAAAAAGAGAGAGAGAGAGAAATATTTTTCTATCTCATTGAGTCATCATTAAGCTATGATTATTACTGATCTGAAACTGTATGTAGTTTCCACATTCTTCTTCTATTTTCAGTTTCGGTACCTATGCAAGAAGTCATGCCCTAACATTCCAGTTTATAATGATAAATCATGACTCCTGCACAACTGCTACAATTAAAATGGTATTTGTTACAGCTATCAGCCCCAAAGTGAATGAGTTGATTGAGCAAATCATAGAAATGCTTAAAAGTTGTACAGGCAGAGAGAAGGCCACCTACATACTGAGGCTAATTCAGATGGTTCATTATACATTTCTGTAATGCTCTGGGGAGAAAATGTCTTTCAGAATGGTCTTATTTAATTGGGACAGGCAGATTCCAAGTGATTTGCAATGGGAACTGATTATGATAGTTCTCATTGGGTATGGATGTAATTTTACAGTAATACCGCAAGCAGCACTGATTGCAAAGACTCAAGTCCCTATTCTTTGAAGTAAAATCAAGTAGTTATAAATAGTGCTAGTTTTGAAGGTGATGTTTCACAGGGGACAGCTATTTTTATGATTCTCATTTGGATATGGTGTGCTTTTTTAGTTCTGTCATGTTTTTAATTGGCATTTTAATGTGACTGACAATTAGCAAGCATGGTTTAGAGTTTGCAATCGTAGGTCTTATTAAAGAAAACAATGCAAACTTAATTCTGCATTATTTGAAAACCCAGAATTCCATTTAGTGTTCTGTGACTGGCCAAGTGACTTTTTAAGGGCTAATCCTGAGAGTGGGACATAATCTTTTTGTGTTTGTTTGATTGGTTGGTTGGTTTTTGCTTTTGACTGTGTTTTGTTTTGAAGTGCTATAAAATATATATATAAATAATAAAAATAAAAATCCTTTATAGCATTTAAAAGTTTCAGGAGAGGGATCACTAAATACTAATCTGTTTTCCTGGATATTTTTCTCCCCAGTATCCTTCCAGGGCTTTAGGCCTTTTTTATTTAGAAGGAAAATTTCCAATGAATTTTATCGGGTAGTCCACTTTTTGGACCCGTGTTACCAAATGCTCCACGTAAAAAGAGGGCAATTATCCTAAGAGGATTGCTCTACCTGGTGTCTTTCATGTACATTTAACTAATAAATAAGGCTATCCTGTTTGCTGTTTGCTTTTACTTTTATTTGGCTGCTCATATTAACAATCACGGAGCAGAGCTTTTTGCAATACTCACTTAGCTGTTTTAAAATATAGTACAGATTTACTTCACCATATCTTGTGCTACTTTGTGGCTTAAAATAAGGATCTATTTCTTAAAAAAGGCTGGGAAAAAAACATTCCTAAAACCACCAGGCTTACAGACTTATTTTTTCTGTCATCAATACAGAAAGCACCACGTTATTAAGCTTTACTCTGGCTTGTGTCCTCCTATTGATATGATTGTGTCAGGTTTAAAATTCCTTCCTGTCATCTTGTAATGTTTGATGCTGCCAGCCAGTGGCTTGTGTAAAGTTTAGATAAGATATATTATTACTTCATTTTGTTATATGACTGAAAGTGCATTTTTTTCACACCAAAAGCAAGATGGAGTAAATGGGAAATGCCTCTAAAACTAATAGAAATCTTAATTTCAAGGAGACCTAAGATTTTTTTTTTCTTGTGTATTGATATGTTCAGTGGTGTTTATTTCTATTCACATTCAGATTTTTTTCTTTTCAATTGTTTTCAATTTTGATTTTAAATTTTATTTATTTATTTATTTATTTTTCTGCTACGTAGCAGTGAAGTCATCTACTGTGAAGTCTGAGTGTCAATTACTGATCATGTATTCATGAGTTAAACAACTAACCCTCTATACCATATGTATGTATTTGGTTGCAGTTCTTGCTAAAGTGTACTAGATTTATAACTTTTAAGTTAATTTTTGTGAGTATATATTACAATATTATATTATAATAATATATAATATTATATATTTTGTGAATATATATAATAATTATAATATTATAAAAATATACATGTTATATACATATTTATATATATTATATATAAGTATATATATTTAGGGGGGAAAAAAGGAAGAAATTTAATAGCCAACAACACCAGTAATTTTCTGAATCAGATACTGAAAATGTAGCACCTAAATTCCAATTCTCTTGACTGCTAATTTGTAAAATAGGAAGAAATATCTGTTTGTCTAGCCAGGTAACTTTTGGGTGCAGATTTTTATTCATGAAAAAGATAATAAAAATGTATATATCAGAAATCAATTTTCTCTTTCTTCATCAAGTAATGTTGGTATCTATAGAGGTAAAGAAGATAGAGAATACTTGGAGGAATAATTGAATTGGTAAAAATCCTTCAATACGAAGGAAGCATTTTAACTCATGTTCTATTTCTAAATGTCAGAGGAAGTGTTGAGAACTCTGCTCTCTTATTTTAGATGGAAAATCTTCCTGTTTTCCACACTGTAAAATCCTAGAATGTAATGGCAATGAGAAAAGTCTAGATACAGTACGCACTAATGGCATAGCTTTTTGCAATTGCCCTTAGGCATACCCAAAAGGTTCATATAATGAAAAACATCTTAAACATTCAGTCATAAGGCCTTGGGCAGCAAGAGGAAAACAGCATGGAATCTCAAATCAGATGTTGCCATTACACAATTACGTTCCTGTTCTTATATCTTGTGATTACAGAAAAATTCTTTATACTAGATTTGCATAGAAATAATTTTGTACAGTTTTCCATAAGTTTTACAAAATGACACAACAGTTCAAGTTGGAATGTAACTCTGGATACCATCTAGTTCACCCAGCCATGCTCACAGAAAGATCAATAAGAGCAGGTTGGTCAGGGCTATCTCCAATCAGGTTTTGAATATCTCAAAGGATGGATACTCCACTGTTTCTCAGGATAACCTGTTCCAGTGTGCAATCACTCTGAAAGTGAAAAAAAAAATGCTTCTTTTGTTGAAATTAAATTTCATCCTTTGTGCCCATCGCCTCTTGTGCTGTTGCTGGCCAGGCTCAGAGAGGTTGTCCAGTTGCTGAATGGATTGCTCAGCCTTTCATAATATGACAAGACCTTAATCCTCGTCATGGACCTTCACTGGCCCATGTCTCTCATGTTTTAGGGAATTCAGAACTGGAGCTAGAACTCCGTACATGTGTCGTCAGTGCTGAGAAGAGGGGAAGGATCACCTCCCTCAATCTCCTGGCAATGGTCTTCCTATTTCAGACCAGGGTGCTGCTAGCTCCAGTGCAGTCAGGCTGTTAAGCTTTTGTTCAACTTATCACCCCAGGACCATTTCTGCCAAGTTGCTTTCCAGTCATTTGCTTCCCACCCTATTCTGGTGCATGGGGTTGTTGCTACTCAGGAGCAGGACTTGACATTTACATCTGTTGAACTTCTAGAGATTCCTCTCTGCTGTGTTTTTAGCCTGTTGAGGTTTCTCTGAATTTCTCTGGTTTTTCTTTGGGCACAAACATCTGGTGCCCAATTCCCCTGTTTTGTATCATCTGCAAACTATTCTGTCCCATTGTTAAGGTCATTAATGAAGATGTTAAACATTATTGTTCCCCATATTAACCCCTGGGGTACACCACTAATGACTGTACTCCAGATGGGTTTACTCACAACACTCTGAGCGTGGCATTTCAATCCACTTATCTAGTCTGTCATTTTGTCTATCAGAATGCTATGAGAGCAGAGCTCAGCACCTGTCACTCCACTCCCCTCTTGAGGAAACTGTAGGATGCCAGGAGGTCTCTCCTCAGTCTGCTCTTATCTAGGCTGAACAAACCAAGTGACTTCAGCTTCTCCTCATATGTCTCACCCTCTAGATGCTTCATCATATTTGTACCTGTTCTTTGGACACTCTCTAATAGTTCTTCCTCTTTGTTCCCCATGCTGTATGCACTGAAGTGCAGTACTTTATTTGGGCACCACTCATAATGATTTTCCAGAAAAAGCATGTTCCTTACTTGAGAGCTTCCCCTGTCAAGGCTTCCCTCTTGACAAGTCCTTATTTGTGTACACACACTTGTGGTGGGCCCTATGCCACCTTCTTTTGTTATTGAACAAAGATGTACCATCTAATAATACATAAATGAACATAAAAAGCCAATGAATTACAGACTCGTGAAGCATCAGCTTTTTTTTTTTTTTTTTTTTTTAATCATTATTATTTATTTATTTTTATTTTCTGATTAAATATTAGAAGCTAGTTCCAGGGCAAATATTTGTTCCAACTGAATTAAATTTTAAAATGTAAACCATATGTGTCTGAATATTTTAATTCAGAGTTTGAAGTAATCTCTACTAATAATAAAAAAAATAAATAAAATCTGTCTAGGCTATGGAATAACATAGGAGCATATCAGGGTTTAAGGATATTATATACATATAAATTTATATAGATGTATACGATATATACACATACATACAAGTACAGAACATGAGAATTTGTAAAGCTGCGTTAAGCAGCCTGTCTCTGCTGAATAATTTATAAATCCCAGACATAGCAGGTCTGTTCAGTCAGAGAAATCAGACAAAAGTAATCAGAGTGAGGTGGTGGTCTTCTGGCTGATATTGTATGCAGCTATAAGGCAGTTCTTTTTCATGAGCTCTTGACTTGAAGGTTTCAGAGCTTTTGTTCTCCAAGTAGATTATCAATGCCACCAACATACAGATTATTATGTCATTTCAATACCCACACACTCTGCAGAGTTCTTTCTTTTTCTACAGCATAATCTTTTGTGAAGTCATTGAATTAGACTGTGCAAATGAAATGTAAGACCTTCTGGACCTTTATTTAATAGCAGGTTTTAGTGTTACTAGGGTTATGGATGCTTTTCTCTCCATTTTAAATTGAATGGTTGAACAAAAAAAAAAAGAAAAAAAAAAAAAAGACATTTTATACCACATAATCTGCTGACATCAGGCTCATTACAAAGGAAGAATTTCTTACAAAAATAGAGAACATATATTTAAAATATCAATTTTGTACCTGTTCAGACACTAATTGACAGAAAAATTGTTTAAAAATGACTAAAATAATTAATCTAAAATAATCTATATATCAAAGCTTTTGCTGTTGGTTTTCAATACTATTTGTTACAAGTTTAAAACTGTTAAATATGAATTTTGCAAGCAAGATAATTATAATTTTGATATGCTTCTATAGTTTTCATCTTTTAAAACAGATACATACATAAAACATTTCTTCCCCCTTCTCTGCTCCTGGAAGTATGTTTTTTAGGTAAAGATTTATTTTATTTTATTTTATTTTATTTTATTTTATTTTATTTTATTTTATTTTATTTTATTTTTATTTTTATTATTTTATTTATTTTATTTTACTTTATTTTACTTTATTTTTGTCTTAATACAGTTGTTTATGATCTGTGAATACAGGTGGACAGTCTCAGCCAAATAGTTCATGGAATCATAGAATATTCCCCATTGGAAAGGACCCACAAGGATCAACGAGTCCAGCTTCTGGCTCCTGGCTCCAATCCACACCAGACCACCCAAAAATCAAACCTCTGAGTATTGTCCAAATGCTTCTTGAACTCTGACGGGCTTGGGGATGTGACCACTTCCCTGTGGAGCCTGTTCCAGTGCCTGACCACCCTCCCAATAAAGAACCTTTTTCGAACATGCATTCTGAACCTTCCCCTATGCAGCTTTGTGCCATTCCCTCAGGTCCTATTCCTGTAGTTCCTTTATAGCATGCCTAAAACAGAGGATGTTACCCTATCTACCACTCCAGGTAGTGTAGCCTGTGAAGTCTTGTCTGGTGTTTCTTCATTCTTATGTAACAATTTGTACTGCAGCCTACACACAGAATATTTACTTCACTTAGTTGTGGAGTTACTGACACTGAAATGGGAAGACAGAGTTATCCCTGTTTTAACTCCCATCTTCTTGTCCATTTAATACTGTCAACACAATCTACAGTCTTCACAGAGAAAATGGAAGCTGTGCTACAACTATAGCAGCAGGTTAATAGCTAAGACATAAAACCTCAATCTGTGACAGGTACCAGAACTCTTTTGTGCATAGAGGACTGTCTGCTGCTTCTAGAAGTTGAGGTAGGCCTGTAGAGGTCTCAGCTACCTGGAGTAAAGGATTTGACACTTATGAAGGTGCATGCTGGAATGACTTGGAACAAATTGTTTAAGAAAATCTGTCCCATTCATCAGTCCCTATCATTTACTTTTTAATGAGGAGGGAAAACTCAGTCTTCAAATTAACATTAGTGCTCTATCAGTCCATCAAGGATTTTTCATGCTAGGGGAAGACACTGATGCAAGATTTTCAAGATTTTCCTGTATTCCCCTCTTTTTTTTTTTTTTTTTTTTTTTTCACCATACTGTCTGTTTTGAAGATATAATGGTTCTGAAATGCTTGTATTCCTTCATTTTAACATGGGCTGTGGAACAGTATGAATTATGAGTGAGGACTAAAGATATTCATTGTTGTGCATAGAGAGTGTTGACAATCAGAGTGCAGTTCACCATAACTGGATTTTTTTGAGTGTTGTTTTGTTTACTTTCCTACCCCCCAACCACACAGTACTAGTCTACATTGTTTTTTGTTGTTGTTGGTTGGTTGATTGTGGTGTGTTTTTTTTTGCTTGTAAAAAGGTGAACCTTTGTCACAGTGAAGGCTTAAATATATATATATACACATATATATTCTGCATTATTTTTTATCCTTTTGTTGGAATGATAGCAGTTTAATGAGAGAAAAGTGAATGTGTAATTCTGCAGCAATATGAAACCATCTGGTTTACATCATTTTCATTTTGTCAGTGACAAAGGAATCCAGCTGTGTTTAAAATACATGGAGGTCAAATATACTTCCTTCAGAAAATGAAAATTCAGCCATCATAAAGTAGATCGTAGCTAAAGCTATATATATACACACACTGGATTTTAAGAACAGCTGAGATGAATTTTGGAAAAGCAAACAGCTGAAGATGTAAAAACAAATTTATTGCAACTGTATGAGATGCCGGATGTCTGCATCTGATATAGGAAATAAACTAAGTTGTTTTGCAGATGCCTTCGCTATTTTTTTCATCCTATAAATGAGAATATTCAATGGTGCTTAACACCGATAATTTTCAGTAATAAACCAGGTTGGTTTAACAGTACAGAGGAAACAATGTTTGTAACCAGGGAAGAAAACTCCTCTGTAGGCAGGGTAGTAAGAGTAATCCATTTGGTGTACAAATCATCTGTACCACAAACTTTCAAATGCTCCTACATTTCAGTAAAAGTCCCTTAAACATTTAGAATAAGTAGGAAAAAGTAAACTAGATCGGATTATATATGTATGTATATATACATACATACGTACAAACATACATACATACATGTATGTATACATTCATATATACATCTCTACAATACGGTCTGGAAACTGGATATCCACAGGTGGCTGCCATAGTAACCAGGTTTGAATTTCCTGCCCACCAAAGCTAATGGTGTCACTCGTGGGCTCTGCTTAGTCTAAAAAAAAAGCTTTTTTATTCTTTCCTGCAAACAAGCATATTTTTGCAAAATGTTGATTTTTGCACATGTTAAACTAATAGATTTGAGACTGTCTACCAGAGCATGGCTATGCAAGAAGGTAGAGAAATAGAGAAAGCTAGTTCAAAGCTGTGAGAAAAATATATCAGTCTGAACTGGTAAATCCTCTAGGTACTGAGTGGAGATTGTAAAAGGATATTTCTTATGGAAAATAAATGGTGCCTATGAGGTTCTCGAATTAGGCTGCAGCAGAAGAGGAATATCAAAGATTAGCATTTTGAGCTTAGGTGACTGATTAATCCCTTTGGAGTTTTAAGTATCAATTAAAAGTTCATTGGAGATGACAAACAAAAAATATTGACCACACCAGTTAATCAGAGACTGCAGCTTATCTGAATTAGATATTACTGAAATATCTATCTATCTATCTATCTATTTGTCTATCTATCTATTGGTAATCAGTCCTTCAGTCTTCTAAATGAATGGTTGAATGGTACTTTTGAATACAATCAGTAAGAATATCTTTGTCTGTTCCTGGAGAGAAATAAAAATGTAGGGATATTCACAAGTTAGAAACCTTTTGCTTTCAGGTAATGAACCTTTACTGCCTAGAATCCCCCCCGAGTCTTATCACTGCTAGGCTGAGCAGTCCCAGCTCTCCGAGCCTTTCCTCAAAGGAATGATGCTTCAGTCTTTTAATCATCTTTGCAGCCCTTTGTTGGACTCTCTGCAGTACTGCAGAACCCAGTGCTGAACACAGCACTCCAGATGTGGACTCACCATTACTGAATAGAAGGGAAGGATAACCAGCCTCTACTTACTGGCAGTACTTTTTTTTACTGCTGTCTGAACTGATACCATTAGTTTGGATGTTGTCTCTGAATTCTACCCATGCTAGTCACCCTTGCTTCCCTTTCTCTATTCTTCCTTTTTGTATTTGAGTTTGGCCAGGAACTATCTGCTGATCCACAACAGGCTTCTTGGAGTTTTTGCCTTACTTCTTATTTGTTGTAATGGACTGCTCTTCAGCTTGGAGGAGGTGATCCTGGAAAAGAAAACAACTTTCTTGCAATTCTTTTCCCTCCAATGCTTTATCTCATGGGAACCTTCTAAACAGATCTTTGAAGAGGCCACACTCTGCTCTTGTGATGTCCCTTATGGGACAAATGCTCCTACATTTCAGTAATTGCAATTTCATTGCAGGGATTTCCTGCATGGGAAAATTGCAGGGATTGCAAACATGAAGTTACTCATATGTGTGTATAGATAGACTCATCACTTCTTCAAGGTGGTCAATAAATAGACACTTATTACAATGTCACCCCTACCTGTTTTCTCTTTAAGCCTGACCCATAAACACTGGATTCGTTCCTGACCTATCCCCAGTCAGAGGTCCATGCACATCAACTTCTCTCTCCCATAAAGGGCTCCTCCACCTCCTCATAGTCCAAGACTGTCCTTCTGATTTTATAGTGGCAGAGCTTAAAACCCCTTTGAGATATACCAGGTTTCCCCATCTGTTGATTACAATCATCTTGTAATGTTCACTAACATACTTGAGCATCGTGTGTTAAACTTCAGTGACTGAGGAAGCGCTGCTTAAATCTGGATTTTAAGATGCTTTGTTATACTTATCACTATGAAAGATGCAGCTACGTTACACAGCTACATACTTCAATGAAAAACAATCTATAGAGACGTTTGTTTCTTGAAAGCAGAAAATTATTTTTGCTGAAGACAGCATTTTCTCCCTCTCTGATATTAGCAGGTTGATTTTGAAATTTTTAACATGGACAGCGTGACTTTTTTTCTCTTTGAAAAACTCCTCACTAAACACACCTTTATCATCACAAGAATAACTCCACGGCACAACAGATTAATAATAATAATAATAATAATATATATATAAAAAAAGCATATCTAAAATTTTGGTCTAGTAAAATATGTTTCTTATGTGATTTATGGAATACAAATGTTGAGTTAGGAAACTTTATAACAAATCTCCTCTTAAAATGCATCAAGTGTTATTCATTTTCTGTGGTCAGTGCTCGCACCTCTCAAGAAGACTGATTGATATACTTAGTTCTCTATCTCTAAGGTACAAATCCTGGTTTTTTTTGTCAGTTTCCCTCAGTTTTTAGTGAGGAAATTTACCTGATTCTGGGAAGTAGTTATTACTACAAGAGAACACATTATTCATCTTCGCTTGACCTTCTCTTGATGATCAGCAATACAGTATACAATAATAACAGGGGACAGGAGAACCTTCTGTTAGAGTTTATTTTGAAAAATACATGGTTTTTTAAAGGCATCTACAAGATCTTTAAGAAAAAAAAGATCTCGCATATGCCTTAAAGGTATTACAAGAACAACATGGATTGAAATTGTAATATGTTGGTTAATGTTGGTAAATACATAAATATATAATTATCAACTAAAGTATTAATAGGTCCATATTGGATGTTGTAGAAGAAAGTTTAAAAATGGGAAAATATACATTTTCTTGTATGTAATTTTTATTTATTTTTTTTTATCGCTAGGTGCTTTGTCAATATAAACCCTATTAATTTCATCATATATTAAACATGACAAGTAATCACCCATCTCTCTTTTCAGCTACAGCTAACAGAAACATTTCAGCTGCAAATAGTCCCAGATTTTATTAATGTTTGATTTGATATTGTTTTCTTCTGTTTTATTTTGTCTTACTGCATACCCAGAAATCATACTCTGAACATTAGATGTATGCCTATGCAGAAATGAAGGAGGGAAAATATTTTAAATATCATTAGAGAGAACAAAGGATATAAATTTGGAAGAAAGAACAAAGGATATATGTTTGGAATAGATGTTAAACCCTTTTTGATTTTAGTTCTGAGAATGTTTAGGGTATACTTTTGATTTAATTGAGGTCTCTAGCTGTTAATTCTGAGAGCAAAGAGAATGTACTTTGTCAAAAGCTTTTGGTATATTAGCTTTACATATAAATGTATAAATTTGCATATAAATTTGGTGATAAAAAATGGCATTACTGACCAGTTCTAACACATTTTTGATAGGAAATTAGTAGAAAAAAATAGTTTAAAATCTGAGAAAATTGAAGTTCTATACTTTCCCATTGCTATTTTGGATAGTATGTTTACCATGTCAGAGAAATATTCCTTTTTATTCAGATCATTACTTAAGTTCTTATAAGTATAGGTGAACTCAGCCTGAAGTATAGTGTGGCTTTCTTTGTAAAAACATATGTGATAAATGCAATGCTTCTGTAAAGCATGTACTGATTTTCCTCATTTATTTTTAAAGAAAGTGATTTACCATGGCAGTATTTAGATATCTGGAAAATTAACATGAGCTCTGACCCGAAATCAAATGTGAGAGCTACTGAATTTCTCTGCAGGCTAATCTCTGGGAGTCTGCATTTTCTGATTAAATTTTCTGATTCTGGTACTTTGTGACTGGTATATTAGTCTAAAGCTATGTTTCTCTACTGAAGTTATTTTAGCACTATTTCCATTCAATCTCCAGTTCTTTCTTTCTGCAGTGGTGAATTATATTTGGCTCTGAAAATCTCATCTCTGAAACAGTTCATGTACCTCTTAAATTAAATAGTTTAGTCTACTCATACTTGGGTTTAAGTGTATTCCTTGACAAAATAATTTTCATGTGTTTTGTTACATTATAGAAATTCCAGTGCAGATGGATCTTGGGGCAGGGTTCAAGGAGGGAGGAGAGGAAAATACAAGGCAGTTATTATTTGTCTGTCTGCTTGCTTGGGGAGTGGAGGATAAAGTAAAGCTATTAATCTCAAAGAGGTGTACTATAGTCAAGGGCCTGTCACAGTCAGTCACCATAGTCAAGTGCAAGGTCACTGGCACTCTGTGATGAGGGAGTGTTCCCAACACCTCTTGCACCCATGTAATAATCCACAGCACCCCAATCTGGTAGGATGCAAACAGAAACAAAGGGTACAAACAGCTTTAAGAAATTACTCAACCTAACTAATTAAAATCTTTTCATTAAACCAAAAGCAGTTGTGTCCTACCTATCTTGGACTTTTTTTGCTCTTCTGTCAGAAATAATGAACATGCTATGTCCACAACTGCTACGACTTTCAAAAGGCATTGGCTGGCTTAAAAACAGATATCCTCTCTCCTTGAAGATCCCTCTCTGTAAAGTAGCAATGGTCTTAGATTTTGCCTTTTTTATCTGTAGGGCCCTATGGAAATCATTGCAGTGACATTACCAAAAATCAGAATTACAGAAGAAATGCACTCAGTCCCACCCCCACTTTTTCTTTTCCCCTCAGTCTGTCTCAGCCTTCCAGAAACAGAAGTGAGTCCACTGTATCTGAAGGATAGTTCTTTATTCCCATCCACAACATCACTTCCTATACTAATTCCCTGTGCAGTATTCAAGTTTCTGTCAATGGCAGTTCTGCAGGTGAGCAATGAGAGTAGAACATTCAAGAAGCTTGTAAAATAGATCAGAGAAAAGAAGAAATTACCTATGGAATTAATTAAAATTTTGCACCTGCACTCTGAGAAGTATTTTTGTAGAAAATTGCTATGTCTTCAGTTGTACAAATTTTTAATGCTAGGAAATTTCAAAACTGTATGATTTGCACAGAGTTACAGCTATACCCCACCTGCTCAAGGTGATGCAGGTCATTTTCCTTTGTCCAAGATTCAGTTCACTATCCTGAAGGAAGCTAAAGTAATATTCTACATGTGCTAGTCTCTCTGTTTACTGTCAACAGAAAGGATGAGGTGGTATCTTTAGAGAGTGATTCAAGTCTTACATCCTGAGATCTCTTTAAATCTCCATGGATATAAAGTGATCCTTAATATGGTATATCCAACCTAGGAATAGGTTTCAATAGAGTATTAAGAAACTACTGAAAATCACAGCTGATTTCTCATGTAGGAGAAAATTTACTGCCTCATGTAAATTAGAAGGACTGCACTGCAGGTTTATATTATAGCTTGGCTGTTTCGATTACACTTTTTTCCCATTGAGAATAAAGTTAAAATACCTTAAAAATCATAATGGTAATTGCTTGATTATTCAAAATAAGTATTTAGTTTTAATACGTTACAAAGTGTAAATTGATATCTCTATAGTGAGATATTAATGTGTTGGTTGAAATCCAACATTTCAGAAGGAACAAATGGAAAATAAGCATTAAATGATAACCTACGGAATCATTTGTCATTAAAAATACTTCTTTCTCTCCTGCTTTTAAATTTGGAAACTTATCAAAAACATCAAACTCATTTAAACAAATCAATATTTATAGTGGAAAAATATGTTAATTATAGAACTTATAATGATCCTTGTTTATTTTCACCTCATTAGCTGCCAGCAGACTACTTTGCTGCTTGAGGGAAAAAAGAACCTTGACCAAATGACATGAAGGCTGAAGCAATTCCATAATTGAGTGTTTGTGCTCACATACATTTGTTCTGGCTTGATTTGTTTGCTTTTCTTTCAAGTATGACAGATAAACAAAAATATCTTCCTATTTAATTAATGTCTGTCAAAACTGAACTTTATTTATGTTCTAAAATAAATCCATGGCATTAGGTTCAGGCTATAGAAGTACATTTTCATTTACTCAGCTCAATGAAAATTAATGTAATTCCAGTCCTGTGGAATTTACTACACGCAGTCTGAGCTCATACATCTATCTTGGAGACAGAATATTGTATGGTTTACTAGAAGTCCTTTCATAAGCATTCTAGTTGATATATACAGATATCTTAGACCTTTCTAGGCTTTTTCTAGTCATTGGACCAAGAAAAATAAGTGTTTCCTAGACATGGGAGGCAAGTTCTAGTCTTAAACATACATTTGATTTACAAAATCCATTTACAATTAACAAATAGATTTGGGATAAAATGATTCCTACTCAATTGTATGCTGATTTATATCTAGCCAAAGACTGAAAGAGGAGAGGGAAGGTATTTAAATTGTATAAATACAGGTAGTCAATCTGTAAGAGTAAACTGGACAGTAAAGCTACAGAAATTATTCCTACTAATATTCAGCAAGAACAGACACTGACTATTAAATATGGCTAATGGGAAGAAAAGCCTGAAAAAGTAACTAGTTTAATTGAAATGCATGGCTTTGAGTACATGGAAAATACAGACTCAATCATTGATTTCCTAAGCCTGTATGAACTGACATGAAAAAAAAAAACAGGTCTTTTTTTGTTTGTTTGTTTGTTTGTTTTTCTGTCAAAACAGTAGTAATAACATCAGATTGGAAAATAAAAATATATTCAAAGAGTAAGGTAGATACAGAGTTATTAGTTCGAACTTATTTGTATAAAGACACCTAGAGAGAAAAACAGCAAACAACAACAAAAAAAAAAACCTGTGTGAGAATAATTAAAATGACAAAGTTAATAGAAGCAGAACTAAAATGCATTATGGCTTGCTGAAAAATAATTGTATCGGACTAATCTGTTATATATCTTTGACAAGATAATTAATTGTTTTTAGACAAACAAGGCTGAATCCTTTCAGATATGGAATGAAGTAGTGGCTTTCATATACTGCAATATAAGAAGCTATCTGTAGGCCTGGAAAAGATGTGGAAGATGTAGATACATGTGGGTAGGGATCTGTGAAATGAGAATTCCCATAGCAATGTAAGAATACCGTGTGGGAAACTAGTACAGGAAAATCTTCAAGTATTGGGCTTGTACATACTATTTTGAGACCAGTGGGACTCTACAATGTAAAATTATAGTTATTAATAAATACCACTAAAAGAAAACTGGAATATACTGTTAGTATGAAATAAAAGAATTTAACTTGACTAGATTACCTCAAAAATTAATATTAAGGAGAAGAGGAAAAGGTATACAAGCCTAGGGAAACGTTAAGGAGAGGAAATATATGGATAAACTGATTAATGAAATCATAAATCTGATCTAATAAAGTGAAGTAATCATAACAATAACTAACATGCACAGGAAAAAAAAAAATATATATATATATATATATATATATATTATTTTTTTTTTCAAGTAAGCCTATTTTGACCTAGAATAGTGTCTAAAAGTTCTGGCAGGATGCTCAGAGTAAGGAAGAATTCATCATAAAATATGCAACAGATTAAAAAAGGTTGAGTTGATCAGTATGTTAAAACAGAGGCAGAAAACATCTATGATTATTCTTTATAAATGTTTATGAAAGCTAAACTGCAGAAAGTAAGAATGGATATTTAAGTGAATGGACAACATTGGCATAAAAATAAATATATATGAGCAGTTATTTAAAGTTATTGCAGTTATTTAAAATTGAGATTAAGATACTCATGACTATCAGAGCAGAAGGACTAGTTCACATGAAAAAGTGATTCTGAAATATGAATGTCCAGTTTGGACTATTTGATGTGATTGAGAGGCCACTCTATAATTTTACTCAACTGGCAACTGGGAAAAGTGTCCGAAGACTGGAGAAAAACAAATGCCACTCCTGTTTTCAAAAAAGGACAAGAAGGAGGGGAACTAGAGGCTGGTCAGTCTCACTTCAAGCCCAAGGAAGCTGGAGGAACAGCTATTCCTGGAAAACATTTCCAGGCTTATGAAAGAGAAAAAAATCATCAGGAGTATAGATTCATTAAGGGTATGTTATGTCTTACCAGCCTGATAAGCATCTTTCATGAAATTACCAGATTGATGGATAAATGGAGATCAGTGAATATCATTTTCCTGGACTACAGTAATTATGGGCTGCATGAGTACATAATGAGGTTGAAAAATGGCTGAATGGCCAGATCCAGAGGGTAGAAGTCAGTGCTGCAAACTATAGTTGAAGGCCTGTAAAGAGTGGAGTACCCCAGAAATCAATACTGGGTACAGTCATGTTTAACGTCTTCATTCATGACCTAGATGTTGTAGTGGAAACATATCTGGAGTTGGAAGGGACCCACAAGAATAATCAAGTTCAAATCCTTATTCTGCACAGGACCACCCCAAATCAGACAATATGTCTGAAAGCATTGTCCAAAAGCTTTTTGCATTCCTGTTCCAGTGCCCAACCACACTCTGAGTGAAGAACCTTTTCCTAATATCCAACTACCCCTGTCACAGCTTCTTACCATTCCCTTAGTTTCTATGGCAGGTAACCAGAGAGCAGAGCTCAGTGCCTGCTCCCCTGCCCCCCTTCATGAGGAAGCTGTAGGCCACCATGAGACCTCACCTCAGTCTCCTCTAGGCTGAACAAACCAAGTGACTTTAACAACTCCTCATATATCTTCCTCTTTAGACTCCAAACCATCTTTGTAATCCTCCTTTGGACACTCTCTAAAAGTTTTATGTCATTTTTATGCTGCGGTGCCCAAAACTGCACACAGCACTCAAGGTAAGGCCACACCAGTGCAAAATAGAGTGGGACAATCACTTCCCTTGACTGGCTAGCAGTGCCGTGCTTGATGTACCCCAGGATACGATTGGCCCTCCTGACTGCCAGGTCACATTGTAGGCTCTTAACCAATATGTTGTCTACCAAAACCCCAAGTTCCCTTTCTACAGGGCTGCTCTACAGCCTCTTGTCTCCCAGTCTGTACGTATATCCAGGGTTTCCCCTTCCCAGGTGTAGAATTTGACACATGATCTTGTTAAACTTTATATGGTTAGTGATTGCCCAGCCTCTAATTTTCAAGATCTCTCTGCAAGGCCTCTCCACCCTTGAGGGAGTTGATAGCTCTTCCCAATTTAGTATCATGTGCAAACTTACTCAGGGCATCTTATAGTCCTGCATCCAGGTCATTTATGAAAAACTCGTAGAGTGAACCCTCAGTAAATTTATGGATGACATGAAACTGGACGGGGGGGGGTGGAAGGGGGGGGGGGGGTGACTCACCAGGGGACCTTGACAGGCTGAAGTGTTGAGCTGACAAAAATTAAGTTAAGTTTTGAAGGGAACTGAAGGTCATCTGGTCCAACTGTCCTGCTCAACCACAAACACCTAGAGCAGGTTGTCCAGGACAATATCCAGATGACTTTTGAAGATCTCTAGGATCTCTAGAATCTCTAGACTTTTGAAGATCTTTAAGATCTTCAAAAGAGAGACTCTGCAGCGTCTCTGGGAAACCTTTTCCAGTGCTCTGTCATCTGCATAAGATGGTCCTTTTCTGCCAAGGTCCCAGGTCCTTTTCTGCCAAGCTGCTTTCCAGCTAGGTTGTTCCCAGTGTGTACTGGTGCCTAAGTTTTTAATTCCCCAGATGAATTTGCAATGCACCTTCTTGAACTTCATGATTTTTGTCAGCTCAGCTCTTCAGCCCATCAAGGTACCCTGGATGGCAGCAAAACTCATCAACAAAATGTATTGGCCACTTCTCAGTTTCATATAATTTGTAATCCTGCTGAAGGTTCACACTACTCCACCACCCAGGTCATGAATGAAGATGTTAAACAGAACTGAACCCACTATTATTCCCTGGGATACATTGCTAGTTATTGGCTTCTGAAAGATCAACAGCCTTTGGTCCTACCTGTTCAGCTATTTTTCAATATACCTCACTGGTCATGCAACCTACAATTCATCAGCTTCTCTATGAAGATATTTAGTGGAAATTTCAGTCAAGTGAAAGTTTGTTGTCTGAGCTTGATTGAGCAAGGTTATCATTTGGTACATTTGCAGACCATTGTGTGAATGCACATCACTTACAAAATTTCCACTTCTCCACTTCTCTGCTTTTGAAGTATGACTTTAAATTATATTTTTTCAAGATCTCAGGTAACTTAAACTACCATCACATAAAATATGGAAATATATTCATCTGGGATCACACAGCATATACTGAATACTGCCTTAATAGATAAATTAAGAAAGTTGGGAATTAATCCCTTAGGCATGTGTCGTGGTTTAACCCGGCTGGCAGCTAAACACCACGCAGCCGTTCGCTCACCCTCCCTCCTCCCTCTCTGTGACAGGGGAGAGAAATGGAAAGTGAAGCCCGTGAGTTGAGATAAAGACAGTTTAATAAGACAGGAAAATAATTATATCAATAATAATAATAATAATAATAATACTATGATGATAATAGTACTACTACTAATAATATCTACAAACAAGTGATGCACAATGCAATTGCTCACCACCTGCTGACCAATGCCCAGCCTAACCCCGAGCAGTCTGGCCCCCTACCCCCGGCTAGCCACCCCTATATATTGTTTGGCATGACGTCAGATGCTATGGAATACCCCTTTGGCTAGTTTGGGTCACCTGTCCTGGGTCTGTCCCCTCCCAGCTCTTACTGCACCCCCAGCCTGCCTGTTGGCAGGACAGAGCAAAAGTCTGAGATGTCCTTGGCTTGGTATAAGCACTGCTCTGCAACAATTAAAACATCGGGGTGTTATCAGCACTTTTCTCATCCTAAGCCAAAACACAGCATTCCACCAGCTACTAGGAAGAAAATTAATTCTGTTCTAACTGAAACCAGGACAGCATGTTAATTTTTTGTTTGTTTGTTTGTTTGTTTTCTTTGTGTGTTTGACAACAGTTATTAATTCAAACAAGGTATTTAAATTGCTGACTGAATATTTAAAAGGTACTGGATAGCCAGTCGCCAGGGTCCCAAATGCATTTTCCTGTTTTTCACTTCCTGTGATTTTAACTTCAGGATAGTTTATTCAATATTTAGAGTCTTGACATCAGAGATACTTTAACTCTCTACAGAGGTTATAGCAGTTATATCTATAGCAGTTATATCACTAGTAATTTTTTTTTTTCAGATCATTTGTTTTGGAAACCATAGATCTCAGCATAGATCCGTTTGGTTACACTGGTCTGTAGACAATTATACAGCAAACATAAATAAGTTATTTATTTCTTACTTCTTATTTAGTTTTCAGACCACGAAAGAACTTTCCTAGGACAGCTCAAGTTAAGAATCACTAATTGGAAAGCTTATGAAAGATTATTTAAAAGTACAAAAACACTTGCAACTACCAGTTGCAAGCTATGCCAGTGACTAGTTTTGTCAAACATTGCTATTATGTTGGTGGGAAATTATCATTTAAAATACAATATAGGCACTTCTACATTAGATTATATATCTGTATGTCTATTTGTTTGATCCTGTTCATTTATTTGTTTAATGTATTTTCAACTAATTGTTTGATACTGAAATCTGACTCCCAAGTTTGTGGTCTGAATTCTTCACAAATCTGTTTTTGGTAACACCTTTCACTTTTTCCATTAGCAATTAATTTTAGTGATCATTGGGCAATAGACTGTACTTGAGTCTGTGGTTCAGAAGTCTGAATTTTAAACTTGTTTTGAACTTGTTGCCAAAGATTTGATTTTTGTTGTTGTTGTTTTTTTGTTAGTTTTGCCTCGGAAGAGGGTAGGAGAATTCAGATGGTTGTCTTCGTGAAATGCTACCTGCTCAAACTCTCTCTAATGATATAAAAGCACACAAGTCATGTCAGTCTCATTAGACAGGTATCCTGTTTTTTCTACACATAGGAAATTATTTTGTCAGTTCTGTTGTATGTTTGCTAGGTCACCTTTTTCAGGATCTTATACAGAAATTGTGCATAAGTGAGAACAAATGCCTGTGTGTGTGTGTGTGTGTGTGTGTGTGTGTGTGTGTGTGTGTGTGTGAGTGTGTGTGAGTGCGTGTAATTAGAGAAGAGATAATGAGTTTGCAGGCTGAGATGTCCCCTAATCATTTTTTCATCGTCATTGAAAGGAAAGATGAAGAACTGAGGAATGCATGAGGAAAGACTGGGACTCTTAAGGGATGTTAGCAGTAATTTACTGATTATATTGTGACAGCTCTCCACTCTAGAACTGAAATATGGTGTGAAAGTACATGGGCTCAATATGTACTTATGAAGTCCAATAACATTCATCCTGTTATTGAAATTATTTTGGTTAGGACACATCACTAAAGTCTACCTCTACAGACTTTCTTGTTTTTGTTTTTGTTTGTTTAATCAATTATTAAATGTTCCCCTTTGAATAATAACCTTTCTGTTTATTTAAAATGCAGTGATATGTTTATACCTGGGTAATTATAACTTAGTCTTGGCAAGTGAAGAACCAAAAAGCAAATATTTGTAGTAGTAAAAGATAATCTGTAAGCATGAGACAAAGATGATGAGGAAGGAAAGCTTGATGGTTACTTCTTTTACATTTTTCAGAGAATGGATCCGTCCCTTTAATATATATATATATTGGTTGCCCTTGTTTTTGATCCCTAAAGAGAGAACTCTTATTTGAATTTCCCTATTATTTAGAGCATTTCTCTTTTGTCCAGTCACAGACTGCCCTTTTACTTAAAATTTTATTTAATCTTTTTTCTGTCTCCTTATGTGGAAAATTAAAATGCAACATATGAAATATGATTTATAAAATTTTATTAATAGCTGCAATGGTGTTGGTCATTGACAGAGATATATGTGTGTGTTTTTTTATTTATTTATTTTGGAAATGCTATCAATGTGTATTATACCTTGTAAGCTATATGAAAATTGTTTGTGCCCTCACAGATCTGCTGAAGTTAATTTAATTAATGATATTAAAACAATGGATAGTCTAAATTATATATATTCCCTAATATAACAATCTTAATTAAAGTTAGTGCTCTGCATCTATTAAGAGTAAAAAAAATCATTCATGCCATTTCTGCTACAAAGCTTTTATGAAGACAGTAAAGAAAAGGTGACATGTCAATGACACTTGAAATTCATTTTGGGCATGTCTTAAACTAGGATAACATGCTGTCATACTTTAAAGCTCAGGGACCAAATGAAATTTTCTTGTAGCTCACGGCATAGAGAAGCAGTGCATTGTCCTTTAAATAAATTTCGTATATACAGAGTAGTTTACTAGAATGATGATCAATAAAAGCCAACACAGAAAACAGACGTTGAATATTAAGTTGATTATCCTTTACTTAACTATTTTATTAGCTCTGAAATACCACGGAACCAAATTCAAGTTAAAATCTCATGGTAAAGTTCAGGACATCAGGCAGCTGACATAAGAAAGAAGGAAAGAAGGAAAGAAGGAAAGAAGGAAAGAAGGAAAGAAGGAAAGAAGGAAAGAAGGAAGAAAAAGAACAACAAAAACAACTCCTTAGTTTCAAATGAATACAATATTTGTATGTGGCTGAGCACTGCTAAGGTCACATATGGTTTTATAAAAACTGCTAAATATGTTCACAAACACAGCTTTCTCTAAAGAGAATGAGACATAATTTGTTAACATTAATATTTTTGTTTTGGTTTTAAAGACTGAAAAATGTGATCTTCAAATCCAACAAGCTCCTTCATTAAGTTTTGCCAGACAGTTTTAGTGTTGCAGTTAAATGCATTTCAATAGCAGCCTAGCTCCTTAAAACAGGAGACATATGAAAAGTTATCTTCAGATAAAAGTTTATATTTATTGAATTAACCAAACCTCTTTAGTTTTCAAGTCAGAGTGTTAATTTGATTGTAACTCCTTTTTTTCTCATTGGCCTCCTGAAATCCTATATGAGAAATATTTTCAGCTTGATTCCTACAATAACCTGGAAAAGGGGTGAGAAAGACAATGGCAGTATGCAACACACGACTGTTTTCACTAGTCTTGCAATGATGATTGACAGAAGTTACCAGATGTTCTGATTTCCCTTTATGAGTATTCATTAGTGAGATGAACGACAAAGAAATGAAGCTCAGTATCTGATTTTTGCTGATATAGATGAACTCCTGCAACTTTATGATAAGTGACCCCACAGCAAAATTCCTGACAAAACAAAACTTATGTATTTTATTGGTCTATCATCTTGCTAATTTATAGGAGGATATAATTTATGTAAAATTTATTGTTTTTATAAACAAAAATTGTTATAAACATAAATTGTTAATATTAATCATTTAATTAGTATTAATTTGCCTGTTTAGACAAATTAACTCAATAATATAATGACAGCATTGCAATAAAATCACAGTATAGCATTTATGGTGTGGTTTCTGTTTTCATTTTGCTTTGTTCAAGATCAGCTAAATATGCTAAAATCATAAACTTTCTCTGAATGTGATAAAAAGAAGTTTTCAGTATTGAAACAGTATGACACAGTAGCTGCATCTGCAGGTTTGAAACAATCAGGTCATGGGTACAGAGTTCTTGAAAGTAATAGAAAACTCCTTCACCATTTTTACAAATCTAAAAAAGAGTAGAAAACGGAGTGGCTTCAAAGCTGGTAAGTCTATGAGATCACAATTAAAGTTGTTTTTGTGATCTTGGTTTAATATAGTTGTATCTTAAAGCTCCAAGCTTAGCACAAATAGGCTTTTTTTTTTTGTCTTTTATTTTTTTTCTGATTTTATAAAATGTTTGTTCTGAAGTGTATTTTTATAAGCCTTTTTTTTTTCTTTGTTGTTTGCATGCTCTGTTCCAAATAAAATTTTGTCTAGAGATATATATTTTGCAGAATTTTTAATATAATTCACCATATACCAGCATTGTATTTTTGTTTGAGTTTGTTACACTGCCCTCATGTATCATTACAGAAAGCTCAAGTCTCTAACTAATATCTCTGTCTCCTTCCAATGCCCCTCAGAGATGCAGATTTTAGATAAACTCATTCTTCTTGTTGTTTTATTTGTTGGCTTAAACTTGACTCTTCTGACTAATCTGACTTCTTGGACAAAAAGTAAAGATGAATTCATTATATAAATATGGCAACTTTTACTTCAGATGCTAATTGGGCAGTCTGAAGGATCACAGTTTCAATCTGTAAACACAATTTACAAAAGGACAATTGCTTTCCTCTTCATAATCTCACAAAGCTTTTTTACATATGCTAGCTTCCAATGTTCTCTCTTGAACACAAACAAACAAATAAACAAAAAAAAAACATATTTCATGGAAATTTGTACTCATAAAACATGGTATAGTAACAATGTAAAGGCTGCTTTCTGTCACATAATGGCCCAGAAGCATATTTATTTCACACACTATGGCTATGTTGCAGCATTATTTCAAATATACTTACTGCATGTTGTTCAGCTACTTTGAGAAATGAACTACTGACCTGTAAAGGTCAAGCTGTTTTGATATATTTGAATAAGCCAAGCAATTTGTGCTGCTGCAATAAATTAAAATTACATTTCACACTTGTGCAATATTTATTTTAAAACAATATTTATTTGATAATTTTTCTTTTCCATGTTGGTCTTTTTGTGTGTGTGTGTGTGTGTGTTGCCAAATACCATGCAGCTTCCATATTTTGCTTGATAGTGGGGATATTGGGCTACCATATAAGACACATAGAAGAGAGTTCAATCAGGAGTTAATCAGCCACGATTTTTGAGAAGCTGTAGTCAGGCATGTAAATCTTCTACACTAACTTTTTTTCCTGACCTTATCTAAGCTTGAGGCAAAATAGCCCCCTTGAGTTCTGTCTTTGTAATGTTTTTGAAATCAGTGATTAATCCTTGTTCTGGTTTTACACAAACCCTAATGACACAATAATTCACAATCCATTTCAGTTACTCTGTACCTCTTTAGTCAATATTTAACACAAAGTCAAATAATTGTCCATAGTATAAAGCTTTCCAACAAAAATTAAATTGTTGATAAAAATCTGCTTGGCAATAATATTTTTTTGTTGTTGTTTTATTATATTAATTTTTTTTTATCTGTTTATTTTTTTGTTATGACATACCATTCAAACATACCTGTCTTCAGTCTTTACAATTTTTGTAATAGGAATTCTCCAGTTCTTCAGAATAAAGTCAACTTTTGGTTGTCTTTCATTTATTTCACAGATTTTTCTCTCTATCTAAAATGTGTGTAGTCTCTCCACAGCTAACAGCAGTCACCAGGGTAATGCTGACTAATACTTAGTTACATACGTGGTGCTTTTATCTTGCTGGGCAGATGAACTCCACCACAACCTCTCTCTCACTGCCCCTCCTCAGAAGAGGAGGGGAAGAAGAAAAGGAAAGAAACAACTCATGGGTTGTGATAAGGATAACTTAAATAAAGGAAAAATCATTATTAGGGAAAGTTATTATTAATTAAATCATTTAATTAAAGGGAAAGGGAAAAAGGAAGGAAAAGAAAAAAAAAAAAAGGCTGTATCGAAGCACAAAGAAATTACTTTCTACTTCCCACCAACATGCGATGCTTTACCATGTTCCTGAAGCAGGGCCTCAATGCACATAGCCTTTATTCAGGAGGACAGACATTTTCATGAGCTCACCCCTCCCCTCTCCTTCCTTTTTATACCTTTTATTGCTGAGTCATTGCTGACAATGACTATTGCTGACATCATATGATATGGAATATCCCTTTGGTTGGTTTAAGTCAGCAGTCCTGCTGATGTTCCCTCCTCACCCCTTGCCCACCCTCAGCCTGCTGGCTCTGGGTGGGGTGGGAGGGAGTCTTGATGCGGTGCCAGTATTGCTCAGCAGTAGACAAAACACTAGTGTGACACCAGTGCTCTTCTAGCTATAAGTGCAGAACGCAGCACTGTATGGGCTGCTTCCAGGAAAGTTAACTCCATCCCAGCTAGGCCCAGTACAACCTATAAGCAAAAGTGCTAATGCTTGGGAACAAGATGGTATACTTATTTAAATGAGGTTATTAAGCTATCTGGATGTTTTTGAATAAATGTCTATACTGTCCTTTAATTAGATGTGCTACTGTCTTTTTTGCAAGTTTACCTGGAAGTTGGTTGTGTGTTCCTCTCTGAAGGAGATACCTTCTACATTGATAGCTTCCTTCTTAAGTACACAAAATGATTTAAATGCTAAGAAAGTTCTTGCATCACACACATTCCCAGACTAAATTTCACAGAAGTGTCTTCAACAGCTCTGTCTGTGACCTGTTTCCTGAAACATGTGATACAATTCATAAATGGAAAAAATGGTAAGACTTGCAAACTCCTTTCCTACGAAGAAAATGCCTCTAATATCAAAATATGAATAAGGTAATAAGACAGACTTATAGTAACTGTCAGATCTATAGTAACTGTCAGATCTATTTTGAGAACCCAATATAGTACCCTGTCTTGTTTGTATGCATAAAGAGACGTAATTCTATATAAAAAGTTTCTTAGTACTGTTTTCAAACAAATAGTGAAAAAATAAACATCAAATATTACTCCACAAGACCTACATTTTCATACTAACTAGGCAATGATAAAGTAACATCTTTGATAATAGTTAAATACGATTGAAACAATAGTTTTAGTTTTTTATTGTTGTTGTTTGTTTGTTCGTTTGTTTAATTAATTAATTACTATAGTAAATCCAGTAAAAGCTTTTCTTGGAGACCACATGTGCTATCATATAAGCTCCATATTTATTACCATAGTATCAGGTGATCAAGCAGATGACCAGTGAAGATTTTTTTTTTTGAGGAAAAAAATGTAGCCTTTAGAAAAAAAATTATCTTGATCGGGCTGTAAGCAGGTGATGGATAGACAACAATTCAGGTTTAGTTAATCCTACAAAATGCAGTATAAATATAAAATTGCTAATAAATAGAAAAATACTAATAAAATAATAAAAGAAAACATGGAAGCACTGAGAGCATGCTTTAACACACCTTTGAAGTGAGTATTGTCAAATACATAAAGAAGATTTCTCCTACTGGCTTGATTTTCCTGATTATTACTAGTTGGTAACTAGTGGTTTATGCAAAAGCTGAGAGCAAATATGACTGTATATTTGCTCTCAGAAGGAAGTACTATATAAATGGAACAAAGTCACATAAGGAGATCTTAAACCTTTGTTTTTCCTTTTTTTTTTTTTTTTTTTTTCAAGGACGTGTTTTGGTTGTATGGAAGGGAACAACATGAAAGGCTGTTTCTAGGAAACTGCTACTTATAAGAAAGGAGTTAGCCTATGTCTAGGCTTTCTCAGTTGACAAGTTCAAGGGCTATGCCATTGACTGATCTATGGCCAACTTGAGCAGTCAGGGAAACTGAGATATGCCATTTATTTTCAGGGAAACAGGGCCTGTTGCTGAAGTTACTGTTGATTTATGATTTTTGTGGTATGGATTTCTTCCTGATGAAAAATGTAACCATGATATAAGCGGACTTTTCTGCTCTTCTTTTCTCTCACATGAAAAAGGAGAGCATTGAAAGAGTTAAATTTATTATTTATTTATTTATTTATTTAAAGACAAGAACTGTGTTTAGTTTAATTTAATTCTGTTCAACAGAAAATGTGTCTCAGTTGTCAGTCCTTGAAATGTCCTATTGCATACGGCAACAAAGTTCTTGTATACATCTGGGAAATTTCTACCCTTCCTGTTTCCTACAGCTTTTCTTTAAAATAATTGTTCCCATTGGGAGACAGTCTATTGAACCCATTCTGTTTGGGCTGCACTTACTTTATGACCTATACATTTTTGCTGCATAGCTGAAGAAAGGGCAGATATAGATATAACAATGCAAAAAAATTGAGAGCTATAAGAGAAAGAATCATATATTTTCTTCAGATATGCCCAAATAGGGCATACCTAAGGCAATATTTTTTTTACCATGTTTCTGTGTTATGTTGCCTTTTTGACACAAAAAACAGATCTATGGCAGAGTCTAACTCTGAATTATTATAACTTAATACTTTCACAATTGGCTTCTACTAAGTGATGTATTTTTATTTTTTATTTTTTTGCATTGCTTAGTTTCCAAACAATTCCTCTCAGAAGGTAATTTTTACTTAGAATTTCATTATGGCATAACAATATTACAGAGCTGCCAAAGTCAGATTTGATGTCAGGATGGTAATTTAAAGCTGAAATTCTGTACTTCTATAGTCTCTCATTAGCTAGCTGATTAAGCTAGCACAGCTAGTGAAAAGATTCTAAAATCTGTGCTGCAATAGATTCTTTTGTGGGATCAAAGTTATATGAGTGTATTAAACCCATTCACCATTGCAATCCTTAAATAAATATTTAATCATTAAATAAACCATAATCACTTTAAACTGTCAATAATTAAATATCTTAGGTACAGAAAACTATAAAGCAGCTGTATAGCTATATAGCAATGCTAAATGTTATCTTCCTCACATTCCGATGCTCAGATATAATTAATACATGTACAAATGGATTTATCTGTGCTTTGCAGATATATTAAATCTAGCTATCGGTCTCCTTCTTTCTCTTCTGGTACCTTGACAAATAGGAAAGTGTTATATGTTTAATACAAGGAACTACGAGAATTACCAGCCTGGAATGTGTTTTCTCTTCATCTCCAGTTTCATGAGTAAATATTTGCATTCTTTTCTAACAGGAACTATCAAAGATTCAGAGGAAAACTCATTAGTCTTCCTTCCTTACTGAAATGTCTTATTTTTACAAATTTAAACTAATATTAAAAAGTGATATGTGCTTAGATTTTATTAAAGTAAAGCCATATGCTCAGTTCTTTGCTTCACAAAAAAAAAAAAAAAAAAAAAAAAAAAAAAAGGATCTTGTTAATTTTTTAATTTTTAATATAGTTATTCATGAAAAAAAGCTTTTAACATATATTGACTTTTTCAAGATAAGGCAAGGGCTTGTGAAGTACTGCAAAGACAAAAGCAGATTAAATTCTCATCATAATGAGACTGAAATGGGAAAAGAAAGAAGAATAAGTGAAATTGTTATCAAACCTTTTTGGTATTTGCCTAAATGCATTGTATATTTTCTTCCATGCTTAAAAGTCTTTGGAAAAGGAGCTGTTTTACTTGCTCTTTTATTTATCTAAAAGTGATGCATGCTGTGTCACATAATAAAACATGATCAGTGAAGAATGGAAGAGAACAGAAAAGCTGGAAGCTTGAAGAACAGCAGCGGGTTGTTTTCTTGAAGGCTGAGCTTTCACAGATGAGCAGAAGGCAGGAATCTGTAGGGTCTTGACAACAATTTAGAGAGGCAGAGTGAGAGGAGAAGAAAGAAAGAGCAGAGAGTATTTTATCAGCTGATTTAAGGTGTAATCCTCTTTCACATACCAAGGGTAAATAAATACTCTTGCTACCTCACTGTTTAGGAGTGACTGCTGCCTCTTCTCTATACTGTGGCCTTGTGCTTGAGGTTAAGCTTTATTCCTCACTACTCTAACAATAAGCTGTGAAACTTTGTTAGCATTCTATTGTCCAAGCAGTAAGAAAATATTTTTTTTCTGTGAATTTACAATGAAATTCTGCTTTTTCACAATTGTGACCATTGTAAAAATTGCATAGGTATCTTTCCAAATATTTGTTTGATGTGTATATGAGAAATATTCCTTCCTTGAAACATATATAGCACAAAAATATGTTTTAAACATAGAAACTGAGGAACTTTGATAGATCTCCTAACAGTCAGAAAAAAAATAGTAAAGTTTCTGTTGCTAGAAACTGAAAATCTACTTCCTTTGCTTCCTTCTTCAAAGATAAAAGTTGTGAAAAAGATGAAGACCATTAAAATATTTTGGTTTCCTTATTCTCCTACTGTCACCTCGAAATAGAGGAAATGGACAACTTAAGACAACATTAGAGGCACTGAAGCATAAATTAGTATCATAAATTACCTTTCGTTTGTAATTACATTGATATCCATTCACCTTTATATATATATATATATAAATTGCTATTTAAGTGAAGTTGAACAGAAAGATATTTTTACCTTTTTTTTTTTTTTTTTTTTTTTTTTTTGTCTGAGAGCAGACAAGTATGTAGTATGCACCACTTTAAATATTTAATATGGCCTAATCTTAACAGTGGCCAAGGAAAAAAAATATTATCTCAGAGTACTCTACCTGTATAATTATGTGGAAAAGCCTGTGGGAGAGACATCCTGATAATAATGTCTCAATGTCTCAATTTCATGTGAGATGAAATTGAGGGATAAAATAGCATTCAAGGGAAGTGTACTTATTATACAAATTTGGGTCTGAAGTGCATGAGATAACACTTTCATTTTTATTTACAGATCAAATGTAATGATTGATTTGTCTCCTACTGTGAACAAGGTTCTGACTAGACTGAAGAAGAAAAGACAAAACAAAACAAAACAAAAACACTACAGAGCTGTATTCTCTAACATCAGAGGAAAGTATTAAGTTCAGAATAATCCTGGGAATGCTGTTTTGAGTATAGTTTCTGTGCCTTAAAATTTTCCATGTAAGATATATGCTCTGTTCTCATTACCATGAGCTATTATTCTTTTGGCAGGGGCAGAGGTGTTTGAAATTCTTGTCTATAATGCATTTATTAGGAATATAATCAATCCAGTTAGAGGTCCTTTACTATACATTAAAATAACTTGTGTTTTTTACCAACAAAGCGTTTGCATGTTTGGTGAGTTGTTGAAAGTTTGGAAGTTTCTATAGAAAATCTAAGTCTTTTAAAAATTAAGATTGCAATATTTAACTATATATATATATACTAGATGTCTAATCAAATGTATTGACTAGATGTCACAAATACACAGCATACTTTCAGTTTGCACTAACCTATTTCAAAGGTAAAGAGGTCAATCTCAAAAAAATAGTCAATGTTTAATACTACTTTCTTCTAAGACCATAATAAAGTAAATAGATGACTTCAAATAGTCACATTCATCATAGTCATATAGTCAATATTCATTGATTACCTGCAGTTTTTAAAGTATACAAACTTACAAACTAGATAGAACCTAACAACAAAATTAAGAAGATAATGCAAAAGATTACAGTTACAATTACATTTCACAGAATGTGAAAATAGTCAGAAAACCAGACACATATTCAGACTAACAGAATTTTGAAAATCTTACATTTGAATGAGTACCACAACTAAATTATTATAATATTGTTTATTTCAATAAATTTATTTTAAGGCAGTTAAGTTGTTATTCTATTTAGCAAATAAGTAATAGCATATAATGACCCCATTAAATGTTTTATTCAAATATGTTGGCCTCAGGAGTGGTACTACTTAAGAAATTGGTATTCTCCTATGCCCACCAATTTGTTTCTATTTTCACCACAATCTCCACATATGAAGATCTGGGTGTGGAGGAATGATCAATGAAAAAGTCCAATTTTGTATTATTCTCAAAAATAAATAAATAAATAAATACATAATGGGAAGGGAGGTGACAGAAGCTGTAGGCAAATAAGGAAGGTAATGTTTCTCAAGTTGTCTTTACTCTGGAATCAGTGCAACATGAATCTGCACCCCATTTCCTAGAAGGCATATATTTTTTTCCAGAGAAAACCTTTTGGTCATTCAAATTCCAATTAAAGATCACCTCAACAGGATATTCAGTTTTGATGAAAAGAGAATAGGACTCTGTAATAATTTCTTACAATTATAATATCTCACAGATTGCTATTTATTATGCCTAGAGTGTTCTGTCTCTCTTAACTGCTGAAATTCATCTTTTGCCAACTGGAAGTTATGACACCTTCAGCATCTTCTAATAAAAACTGCAGTAAGTGCAAGCTGGAACTAGCTTATAGTGCTACAAAAAATTGTAAGTAGCTGCCTGTCTTCTTTAATGCTTCTCCCATGAAACAAGATTTAGACTTTCTCTTTTCTTCATGCTTAGTCTATATGTGTGTCCTAATTTGCTGCTTGTTAGTTATCAACCTGTTCTGTATTACCCTCTGATTTGTGACTTCAGACTTCAACTCATTGGAAAAAAGGAAGGATGAAGGTTGTAGGAGATGTTCAGCCTTACATTAGCTTCCAATTCCCATATAATCAGCATGACGTTGGAAATCAACATGTTTCCAAAACATTTCCACATTTCCTCTTTGAGTCTTCAGTTGTGAATACCTGTTCATGACCTAGGAACCTGATTTTTAATTGTATATTATATATGCCTGCTATACCTGACTTTGCTTATATACTGGGGGGACAGATTATGAAAAGTAGTACAATAAACCATTGCTTCTACCAGTTCTGTGAAAGCTTGTCCTACACTTGGGTATAAAGCCAGACAAGTTATTTCAAACCACAGATGCTGTGTCTCTCCTTTTCAACTTCAAACTTTACACTGCAGACGTTAGTTTCTGATTTGGGATGAGAAAGCAGAGCTCTCTGTCTAACATGAAAACAGTGATTGAGCAGTCATATATCCTCATCTGTTTTGTTATACCCTCAACAAATAGAAGTCAGTGGTTTCATTTAAGGATCCAGGTATTTTGGATTTACAGATCAATTTGTACAGTGCTCCCAAGGCTATGTGAGGATATCTGTGGAGAAATTTAACATCTGTTTTTGGAACTCTATTTCTTCTGAAACAGCTGCCAAAGTAGTTTGACTTTTAAAAAGGAGAAGAAGGGAGTTGCGTTCTTTTGAGCCTATTGAGAATAACACATCTTTAAAACAGTAATAGTGATCATATAGCTGCAATGGAAAAAAGAATACATGTATAATCAAAGTAAGGGTTTGTAGAAAGAGGCATCTTTTATGATAGTGTATATTTTTTTGTGACTGTTATTTTAGATTTGTCAAAGAAAAGGTCAGAGTTAAATATGCTTTATAAAGCAATTTATAAATTTATTATGTAATTCATGAGCTTTATCATAAGAAATATTACAGATAAGAAGTGCCAAAAAGTAAATAAGCTTTTCAGATTAAAGTTTGTTTTTCAGCTGGTTAGTTTTATGAATCTTTTGTAAGATTAAGAACGCATTGAAAAATAAGAAAAAAGAGTTTCAATTCTATTGAATAGCTTTAGGTATTTAAAGTAGGTGTCATATATACACTATTCATCTAATTGTCGCTCATAAATATATAATTATAAAAAGCCTTCTCAGAGTCATAACACCATATCCCTGTCCTGGTTTCAGTTAGAACAGAATTAATTTTCTTCCTAGTAGCTGGTGGAATGCTGTGTTTTGGCTTAGGATGAGAAGAGTGCTGATAACACCCCGATGTTTTAATTGTTGCAGAGCAGTGCTTATACCAAGCCAAGGACATCTCAGACTTTTGCTCTGTCCTGCCAACAGGCAGGCTGGGGGTGCAGTAAGAGCTGGGAGGGGACAGACCCAGGACAGGTGACCCAAACTAGCCAAAGGGGTATTCCATACCATCTGACGTCATGCTAAACAATATATAGGGGTGGCTAGCCGGGGGGAGGGGGCCGGACTGCTCGGGGTTAGGCTGGGCATCGGTCAGCGGGTGGTGAGCAATTGCATTGTGCATCACTTGTTTGTACATATTATTATTATTTTCCTATTATCACCATTGTAACATTATTGTTATTATTGTTATTATTATTTTGTTATTATTATTTTCCTGTCTTATTAAACTGTCTTTATCTCAACTCACGGGCTTCACTTTCCATTTCTCTCCCCCGTCCCAGAGAGGGAGGGGGGAGGGTGAGCGAACGGCTGCGTGGTATTTAGCTGCCAGCCGGGTTAAACCACGACAAGTTTCAATTCTATTGAATAGCTTTAGGTATTTAAAGTAGGTGTCATATATACACTATTCATCTAATTGTCGCTCATAAATATATAATTATAAAAAGCCTTCTCAGAGTCATAACACCATATCCCACTTAAAGTCACCAATAATTTCTTTGTAAAATAAGTCAGGCTATTAAAATCTTGGCAAAATAACACTCTGCTCTTAAATTTTCTTATCAGTTTAGGCAGCTGATCAGATTAGAAATAATAAAAAATGGTAAGCTTTAAATCAACAGGTATAATGGTATTAAAATATGCTCTGCAATTCTGAATGAGCACCAAGTTTATTGTTTTATTATGCAAATTAATTTATAACCTTCTTTATTATCATGAGATGTACTTGGAGGTTGATTTAGAAGCCAATATTAAAATGAAATATGTTCACTGAAGCATATCAAGGACATCTAACTGAAAGCTCTACTATTTTAGTACCATTGGTGACGGTATCTTCCTGATGTTTCAATACTAATCCCATTAATTTTCAAACTAACTGTCTAAGGAAAATTTAATATAGATTATTGTTATGAAAGTATGATGACATGTTAGGGAAATTATTCTACTGCCTTTATGCTCCTCACTGAGATGGAAAAAAGAAGAAATATATATATATATATTTAATCCTTTATCATTGAAGATATTAGCCTGAATATATATATTTATTATTCATCAAAGTTTTAAATGTATATGTCTTGGAAGTTTGGTGTGGAGAAAAGGTCTTTTAAGTTTTTTAAGACCTACTATTCACACTTCATATTCATATACTTGTGTTAATTTCATCCAAAGTAGTATAACTTTTCTCATAAAATAAAATAGAAAAATAAAAAATAAATTATATGTTGTTCCCCTCACTGTGGCTATAAAATCATAGAGTGGTTTGAGTTGAAAGAGACCTTACAGATAGAGGAGGAGAGGAGAGGAGAGGAGAGGAGAGGAGAGGAGAGGAGAGGAGAGGAGAGGAGAGGAGAGGAGAGGAGAGGAGAGGAGAGGAGAGGAGAGGAGAGGAGAGGAGAGGAGAGGAGAGGAGAGGAGAGGAGAGGAGAGGAGAGGAGAGGAGAGGAGAGGAGAGGAGAGGAGAGGAGAGGAGAGGAGAGGAGAGGAGAGGAGAGGAGAGGAGAGGAGAGGAGAGGAGAGGAGAGGAGAGGAGAGGAGAGGAGAGGAGAGAGCCCCTCTCTATCTTTCTTATACTAGAAGGACATTATAAAGTCTCCCTGGAGCCTTCTGTTCCAACTCTCTCAGCTTTTCTTCACTGGAGAGGTGCTACAGCCCTTTGATCATCTTCATGGCCTTCTTCTGGACTCGCTATAATGATGTCTTTCTTATGTTGGAGGTCCCAGAGCCTAATGCAGTATTCCAAGTGGGGTCTCACAAGGGCAGAGTAAATGAATAGAATCAACTCTCTTGCACTGCTAGCTATGGTTCTTTTAATGCAGCCCAGAATACAATTAGCTTTCTGGGCTGCAAGCACACTTTGCCAGCTCATGTTCAGTTTTGCATCCCAAAGTCCTTCTCTGCAGTACTGTTCTCTATCTACTCATTGCCCAGCCTGTATTCGTGTTTGGGATTGCCCTGACCCATGTGCAGGACCTTGCACTTGGCCTTGCTGAACTTCTTGAGGTTCACGTGCACCCACCTCCCAAGCCTGTCCAGCTCCCTCTGAATGGCATCCCTTCCCTTCAACATATCAGCCACTCCACACAGTTTAGTGTTGTCCACAAACTTTCTGACTCAATCCCACTGTCCATGTCACTGACAATGATGATAAATAATAGATGTCCCCATAGTGATACCTGAGAAATATCACTTGTCACTGATCTCCAGCTGGACATTGAACCATTGACCACAACTATTCAAATTCAACCATCCAGACAATTCAATATGCAGTTAAAGTTAATTGCATTTAGCATCCAAGACCTGGACTTCAACAGTAAGTGAATTTCCCCACAAGCGATCATTAAGTTCATGAATGTTCTGTCCCATTAAAATATATATATTTCCAATTTATTTGATGGAAAAATAATGATAGATTTTATTTATTTATTTATTTTAATTCTTTCATGATTTTACCGAGTAAATTACATTATATCATTATGATTCATACAGTTTCATTAACACCTAATATATCTAGCTTTTGACACAGAAATATATTATGCTGCCTCAATCACAAATGACAAGTTTATTATGGAATTAGGCAATTTAAGTGATATAAAGTGATATGAAAGATGGATGATTATTGTTGATTACTCTTTATTAGATGACAAAATGGTATAATTGGAGGTATTAAGAAAATTATATAATAAAATAAAACTACTGTAGTCAGAAGAATAATGATTTTACTAAATATTTCTGGACTTTGTTGTTATTGTAATTCTCACTGTGGTCAAGCGTTATGCAAACATTTTCTAAGAGCTAACTTGGACAAAAAATCCTGAATAGGCTTTTAAACTTGTTTCTCACACTTAATCACCACACTGAAGATTTCATTTTGCATTCAATTTCCATCCCGAATAATATATATGTATAATCTAGTATATTTTAAACTCTTTTATGAAGGCTGTAATAGGGGAAAGTGGATGCAAAATTTAAAAAGCAAATTGACTTTCAATAGAGAAAGCACAGGTTTAGTATTTAATGAAATACAAGCTGCCAAGCAATTGCTCTAGAGAAGTCTGTCTTAATTTTTAATGACATTTTTAATTTCTCATTTTGATATCACTGCATGCACATATTAGCTTAGATTTTCACTGAATACATGCAAAATTTCAACACTATGTTCTCTATAGGGGAAAAAAACATAAAAAATAAAAAAATTAATGCTTGATTTAAGTTTAGAAGTCTCCAAGCAAATTAGTATTTTAAAAATTATACTAAGAAAGTACATGCAAATGTTGCAATGACTTGCCTCTTCAAGCACAATCTGATTTACTATTTCAATTCTGTACAAGTGTACTGGTCTTTATGGCCTAATTTGCCATCAGCAGCCTTAAAGACAATCTGTTTTAGAAAATGATGCCCCATATGAGTCATTCTGATGGCAAACTGTGATCTTAAAAGTACCCGTATTCAGATACATATAAAAAAATCTTGCTGACATAAATACTAAAAGATTAATCACTTAGAGTTAGGTCTTTTTATTTTTATTTCTATGATATATTCCTGGTAGCTTTGAATTTCCTTTTTTTTTTTTTTTTTTTTTTTTTTATATATATATATAGAGAGAGAGAGAGACAAAGAATAAGGTTCTTAATTAGTTTTAAAAATAACTTTTATTTAAAAAAAAATAAATATTTTTATATGATTACCTAATATTAGTATTATACCTATGTTACATTTTTTTCCTATGAAGAGTGTCTAATAGAGAATATCAAGAGTATAGCCTTCGGGTGATTTTTTCTTTATGTCATACACATGCTAAAAGGAACCTATTATACAGAGCAACTTTTTCCTGAATATCTATCTTAAGTTCTTTTGTAGTTCTCCAGAAGAAGATACACTGAATCATGTCATGGTTCTCCTCCAACCTTCAGGTTTCCTTTATCTTTTCTCAGAAAGCAGATTGGCATTTCAGGTAAGTAAGATGGTGCACACCCAGAATATCAATTCACCCTAAAATCAAATCAACAAAATACTAGAAGTCCTGCTCCAGAAGTTTCAGAAGCACCCTGACTTCTACAGTGTTGAATAACACTAGAATAAACAGACAATATTAAACATGTGCATAAAAACAAACAAACAAACAAAAAAATAGATTGGCCTGGAATTAGATACTTATGTCTTACAGTGTAGATCAACCCATGTCTTGGTTCTGCTGGATTTGTCTTTTATTTTTTGCCTTTTCAGGATTTTCTTATATTACAATGACGAAATCTATAGCAAATCTTATATTTCAAAAAAAAATAGAAGTTGAAAATCTTCTTAAAAAAAAAAAAAAAAAAAAAAGAGTTGAAATCTTTTAATTCATAGAATAATAAAATGATATAATCATTTGGGTTGGAAAAGACTTCTCAGATTATCTAGTCCAGCCTTTAACCTAGCACTGATCATCACTGATCATCAAGTCCAACCATTACCCAGGAAGGAATACTTTTTTTTCCTTTTTCCCCTGAGTTACCTGTCTGTAGGAAGAGCACATATACATCACCATTAAAATAATTCTAGCACCAAATTAAAATAGGTTGAAAAAGATCTTCTGGTTTTTTTTTGTTGTTGTTTGTTTGTTTTTGTTTGTTTGTTTGTTTGTTTGTTTTTGTTATTATATTATTTTTGTGGTGAAATTGAGAAATATTTCAACCCCAGGGTCCCACAGTTCTTTGCTGTTCAGATTGTATATACTATATCCAAGCACTAAGTTCTCTCATGGAAAATACAGATACAATTTTTAAGGATCACATATGAACACAAACTGAGAATAGATAAAGACACATAACAGCCTGTCCAGTTGGGAACACATCTTGCCAAACAGTGAGTTACACCATCCATCATCTGTCATATGTGATAATCAAGAAAGACCTAAAAATCTATTACAAGGGCAAACTTTGTAACTAAAGCTCACCCACCAAAGAATATTAACTATGTAAAGCTATGAATTTATCACAGAATATATTTTACTCCCACTACTCATGACTCACAACCTAGAGATCACATCTCTCTTCCCAGAGAAAGTTCCTATCACCCTTCACTGCCCTCATTCTAAACTCATATCAACTTTCATATATGCCTTAGATACCAAATCCCTTTTTCTCTGTGGTCTAACAATTATATATCCAATTAAGGTCAGAAAAGTTACTCTTGTATTTAGTTTTAGGAGGTTTGTTTGTTTGTTTGTTTGTTTTTGGTTTCAGTTTCAGAAGAAACTGAATTTGGTATGTCTGAAAAGATTTATATGCTTTCCAAATATAATAGTATTTTTAATAAAAGCAATTACTTTTATGTAAAACCTTCCTTCCCTGGAACATGTACATGTGCTGTTACATGTATATTTTCATTATATGTATGTGTATATGTATGTGTGGGTACCTCGCTATATTTCTCAGTCTGAAAACACCGTCAGATATTTTGTAGTAGTTTTTCTGCTTGGATCAATCATAAGCACAAGTTATTCTAATTTTCATCTCATCTGAAGGACTCGGAAAAGATTTTGTTTGTAGTTTTTGGGTAACCAAGTGACACAAGAACATGGAATATGGATAAGGTTCTCACGGATACTTTTCATTTGAGACTTTTTCTGAAGTAATTTTAGAGATTCAGTAGACATGCAGAGTACTGGAATAATGGAAATGTTGACATGAATACTGGCTAAAAATAAGTATTGTTCTTGCACAATAAAATAGTAAATAGGATTTTCTATTCACCTATAGGTCATATCCTTTACATTTTCTTTTACTGAGAGTAAAAGCTGCTACTTTTTTATAAAAAACAATCTAAATATTTAAAATATGACATGCAGTAGAAAAAACAAAGTTTTATTTCATTAACCTTTAAAACTATAAATAAAGAAAAACATAATTAAGTTTTACATAAACATATATTATTTGTGCATGGATTCATTGTATACCAACTATTTGTTTTCCTTTTCCTGCTCTCAGGAACTATGAAAAATCTAAACAGGTCAAGTCCAGCATTACTGAGTTAAAATTTAATCTATCTTCCATTCCCAATTGAAAGTGTGATATTGTGGAATATTTTTCACTATTACCTCTCAAATTGCTTCTATTCTGTATAGTGTATTAAATGCAATGAAAATACATGAATTTAAGATTTCAATTGATTTCTCATTTTTTATTCCAACATAAAATAACATATGGAGCATGGCATATTTTAAGTTAGACATAGAAATTGTGTGATAGGAAACTAAAGATTTAAATCACATACAAACTATGAACAGATCTCATTATTTCATTTATTCCAATATTTTATTTATGTTTTGATCATTAGGAATCCATGCTATATAAAAGCATACAAAATCGAGTTTAATTTCAGGAGGCAGTGTTTATATTTTTTATGGACTAGTACGGTATAAGAGAAATATCAGACTGCAATGAGAAAGGCTTAATTCCTCCAAGACTGAGTATCTTCAACAAATAGTTTTGAACCTATTGGTATCATTGTATCACTATCATAACTAATATAATGAATTCAGAATGTTTTAACATTCAAGTTCTAATATTAGCTCTGTTAAATATATTAGCATTACTATGAAAGATAACCTAGTTAGACTTTTTTTTTCTTTTTTAAACAGATATTACATTTCCTCAATAATTTAAAATAATGGTCTGCATTGCAGCTGTTATATAAGCTTCCAAAATGTTCTGAGAAATCTCAAAGTTTTATTTGAAGAGAATTGACAAGATCTGTTCTTATGAGTATAAAGATGTTATTGCAGGAAACATCCAAGTTTTGACATTCAGTGGAGCAGGAAGTTAGCCAAAATGGGAGAGAGAAGAGGAAGAATAGTTTTCTATGAGGTACTTAATCTGCATATAGATAAGCTTCTTCACTCTATGAATCATAGATATCAATCATTCATGTTCATCAGTGTCTCATACATATTCATTAGAACAAACTGTTATGCATGATTAAAGCTCTTATAAAATGACAATACTGTGTTTTGTTTTTATCTCAGGTCTCTGTGTACTGAAAACTCCACTGGCTGTTTCCATCTCGTGATCTGACAACACTTTCTGCTATCTATAAAGAACCAAAACTCCATATGAGCTTGCATGGATTCACAGTCTGCATTCAAACCACTTAGCGATTTTTAAGCAGCTATAAAGGAATCATTAAAGTTTTCTACTTTCTGAGCAAAGATTTCAGCAGTGTTCAAATGCAAGTTACAAGTTCTTAGGGATTAACAAGAAATAAGTGTATTTAATGTGTTTGCATGCAGGTACTGGGAGGAATATTGCTAGATAGGAAAATGCAGGTACATATTTATATTTCTCCTAAATTTATTTTGTGATTTTGTATCTGTTCTAATGCTTTCCGAGAGTCCATTTGGACTCAAAGACTCTGTGACACTAGATTAGGTATAGGACTGGCATGAAGCAGGGACACAAAAACTAGCCCTTTTCTTTCATAAACTCTAGAACCTTGAACTGTCATTTATTTTCTACACTTGTGTCAAATATGAAGCTTTATTGATTCTACTAGAATTACAGCTAGGAAAGACAAGTCTAAAAAATACATGTAAAGTAGGTTTGTGAAACATTTAAAATATGTTGTCCATACATGCTTAATCTTAAGATTAAAACACATTTGTTTATTACCCAAATTTCTTCTGCTATACTATTTCTTCAAAAGATCATAGTATTTTCGTTGTCGTCTGAAAATAGTAAGCACTTCAGCTTTTGGCTTGGAAACAAATGTTTTACAGAACATATTGGCTCTAAATATTCTCAAACATAAAAACTGGTAATCCTGATGAAATTAGAAATGAAATGTAGGTTTTAATTATTTCACTTGAATGAATGAAGAATACATTAATGAGTGACAGATATTTCTTGAGATAAAGAAATGTCCCAGTTTTTGCCATTAGAATCTCATTTTAATCCCTAGTTTTCATTTAATAGTGACAACTTGCTCAGTGAGTTAGTGAGCCTAAATTTTGACTTCCACTAAACTGAACCCCAGATCAGAGATATATTTATTTGGTTAATACTCCAGAATTAAAGTGGAAGAGCATGCTTTTCCCTGAATTTCTAACCTGCGAAACAGGAACATGAATGGAAAAAATATATATATATATATTTAAATAAGACTGTGAAATACCGTGACATTATCAACACACATAACCACATATGGCTATTTGAATTTTCTACTCAGCCTAAGGAATCACCCAACTTTCAATGATAGTTTGAAAGCTTTTTCTCATATCTAATCTAAGTTTCTCTGTCTACAATTTAAGGCCATAGTTTCTTGAACTATCAGTTGGGTACACGAAGAACAACTTATGACCTAGAACTAAAAAGCCTCAATTCACTCTCACTAGACTTAATAAGTTTAAGTACTTCAAGCTTTCCTTAAACCTATTTATAACCTATAGGTATGCCATAGCTTTTCTCACTGTATTCCAAATCTTCTTGGAAAGACGACACCTTGAACAGTACACCACAGTCACATTACTCCAGTTCCTTCTTTACTTGTGAAGATCGATGTTTTAAGATTATTTTGCATGTTTTACAAATAAAGGATCATTCTGTATATCTTAGCATCTTGTTTGTCTTCTTCATAACAGCAAGGTACTGTGATCTCATACTGAACCATTAAGTTTGTTATGATCTGCATATAATTCTTTGCAAAACTGTTAGGTTAATTATCCTCCATCTTGCATGTATTTGTAAAAGTGTAAGAAACTGAATCTTTTTCTAATTATATTTTGTATATTATTTTTCCAATATATATATAATTATGAAGTCTAGTCCTGTCTGCCACTAGACCTACATGGATTTACTTTCACCTGCAGATTTAACATGTATTTTACTAATTCATCAAAAATTTTCATGATATTTTGATTGGTATAATATTTTAATCCCAGAATTCTATCTTCAGTATCCTTTCAGTTTGTCAGAGAAAAATAATGGTAACAATTTTGAACTTATTTTTCAAATTTCTGCAGGTTCAGTTATAGATTCAATAGCCTATGTGCCTGTAAAATGCTTGTGGAATCATGTGAGATAGCTTCAAAAGCATTGCTATGGGGAGTCCATATAAGACTAGATATTTCAATATATGTGATATCATAGAATCATAGATTCATACCATCATGAAGGTTGGAAAAGACCCTCAGGATCATCTGGTCCAACCATCATCCTACCACCAATATCACCCACCAAACCATGTCCATAAGCACCAGGTCCAGATTTTCCTTGAATACCCCCATGGACGGTGACTCCACCAGTTCCCTGGGTAACCTGTTACAATGCCTGACTACTCTTTCTGAATAGAAATGCCTCCTAATTTCCAATTTAAACCTCTTCTGGTGTAACTTGTGGACATTCCTTCTGCCTAGTTATGTGGACATTCCTTCTACCTACCACTAGTTATCTGCAAGAAGCCAACACCCAGCTCCCCATAACTTCCTTTCAGGTACTTGTAGAGAGTATTCAGGTCTTCCCTGAGCCTCTTCTTCTCCAGACTAAACCCCAGTGCCCTCAGATATCCCCATAGGACTTGTGTTCCAGGTCCTTTACCATCTTTGTAGCTCTTCTCTGGACATGTTCCAGGGCCTCAATGTCCTCCTTGCAGTGAGGATCCCAAAGCTGAACACAGTACACAGAGGTGCAGCCTCACCAGAGCAGAATACAGGGTGATGATCACTTCTCTGGTCCTGCTGGCTGCACAATTCCTGATACAAACCAGTATGCCTTTGGCCTTCTTGATCACCTGGGCACACTGCTGGCTCATGTTCAGGCAAGCATCAACCAGCACCCCCAAATTCCTTTTCCTCTGCACAGCTTTCAAACCACTCTGCCCCAAGCCTGTAGCGCTGCATGGGGTTGTGGCCAAAATGCGGGACCTGGCACTTAGCCATGTTGAACCTCATCCCATTGGCCTCTGCCCATTGACCCATCCTGTCCAGGTCCCTCTGCAGGGCCTTCTTACCCTCCAGAAAATTAACACTTTCCCCCAACTTGGTGTCATCTGCAAACTTACTGAGGGTGCACTCAACTCCCTCATCCAAGTCATCAGTAAAGATATTACAGAGGATAGGCCCCAACACCAACCCTTGGGGAACACCACTGGTGACTGGTAGCCAACTGGATTTCACTCAGTTCACCACTACTATCTGGGCCCAGCCATCCAGCCTGTTTTTTAACCCAGCAAAGGGTGTACCTGTCCAAGCCATGGTCTGCCAGCTTCTCCAGGAGAATACTGTGGCAGACCATGTCAACAACCATGATGATGTGTAGGTAGACTACATGTACGTCAACAGCCTTCACCTCATCCACCAGAGGGATCACCCAGACATAGAAGGAGATGAAGTTGGTCAGGCAGGACTTACCTTTCATGAACCCATGCTGACTGGGCCTGATCCCCTGGTTGTCCCAGACTTCCAGGTCAGGAGGCTGAGTACCCCAAAGATAAGTGGTCTGGCAGGTAAAGACAGATACAAAGAAGGCAATAAGAACCTCAGCTTTTTTCTTATCCTCTGTAGTCATGCTTGTCCCTGGTGGGAATAATTTTAATTTATATTTTTTAAATTTACATTAATAAACAGAAATTTGGATAATGTTAAAGATCAATATGTATTTAATTTGAATAAAATAAAAAACAAACAAAGAAAAAAAAAAGAAACAGTGAGGACATTAAAAAAGGTAGAGGAGGTAGTGATAGGTAAAAATGTAAGGAAGACGAAGGAGACATGGTCTGCTCTGGACAAATATTGGTAGTATGTGACTAAGGCTACCAAATCATTACGTAACTCAGTGCCATACAATTATTCAGTGATTAAATAGAGGTGGATAAATCAACCAATTAATTGTATAAACACAATTAATTAAGTGAGAAAATCATGTAGGTACAGAGTCAATTAGGTTGCAAAACTCATTATAATTAAAATACACAGGCAATGGAGTGGTATTAAACAGGCAAAGTTTAAGGATTAATAATTAGCTAAACAAATAAATTCAGTAAGTGGACAATCAACAAAGCAGTGAATCAGTTAAGCAGGATGAAAAGTAATTTCATTATTAAATAAGACATCAATGAATCAATAAATTAATTCTCCAGGGAATGATGTAATCAGTCAGTAAAGACAAACATTGAAATTATTACTGGTAGGCAGTTAACTGAGCATGAGAATACCTACCTGGAGAAGGTTTAGTGGGCCTTTCTTACTGTATTTGTAATGGCAGCATGCTCTGTGATAGGAATCATACTATATTTAAGGAAAAAAAAAAAAAAAAAACTTTTTAGAAAAAAACAAACTATAGCTAAGACCATTATAATGGCAATAGCTCTTTACATATTTTGTATGTTTGTAGCCTACAACATCCCTTATTTCTGTAATGAACAAACTTACTCCATGTTGAAATTATATGACAATTCTACTTAGTTAATAACATCAATAATAAAACTCATGATTGTTTTAGGAATACTTGCATTAGGTTTTCAAGTTTCTTTATTATAAAAATCAGATTTGTTGTTTCCACTATCTTAGGAGTCACCAGAATGTCTTTTGCAATTACATCTGTGGACATTAAAACCATAATAAAAAGTTTTATGTGAGCTACTAAGACCATAGCTGCTTTTACTTGTGTACAACTATTTAAAATTTGTTTAAATATTACTACCTTTTTTTTTTTAAAAAAAAAAAAAAAAGAATGGCCCTGTTAACAGAGGTAAATAAGTTGCATATTTTAAATGTACTATTTTGCATTGTGTCTTAATATAAAAGTTATGTAAAATTTTGAAGTATACTGTATATTTTATGACACTAAACAATAAAGGTCTCAAATGATTGGGAAGGGCTATACAAATTCCACCACATATCTCTTCCATTTGATTTAATTGCCTGACTTTCAAACTCTTGCTATTCTTTTTGCTCAAAAAAAAAAAAAAAAAAAAAAAAAATCTAATGGTAGTGATTCATGTGAAGATCTTATAATAAACATTAATTGCATAAATCCTTGTTTATTTCCACTCGAAACCTAACTTTGGAATTGACCTACTTTCTAAGGAGGTGAAAATCTACCACATTACTATATATTGTGGTTCACATAATTTCAAAACTTGAAAATACTCCGGGAATTAGATCCTGGAGAATGTACTTAAAATTTTGGCTTAGAAATATTGCAACAGTGTTGCAATATGCCTCAAAAGCTTTACGAACTGTGAAATTCAGAGCTAAGGTTAAAGTGAAAAATAATATAGTAACATTAATCTCCAGAAATATTGAGCTAAAGTATAATCTTTGCCTTGCAATGATACCCCAAGCAGCTGGTAGTCAGAATATATATAATCCTCTGGGTATTGCATGGAATCACTACCTTGCTTCATGAATGTCAAAAAGCAGTGAAAATGCTAGCATACTGCCCTGAAAGGGTAAGAACGACATCAGAATAAATAAGCAGAAAGAGATCTAATAGGCAGCTTTCTGACAGATTTTCTTTTTAGGAAAGTTTCATCAGAAAATGCTTTCTTGTTGAACTTAAAATGTTCCAGTTACAACACTCCAGGTTTAAACTTCCCCTGCATCCGAAACAGGTTTTGTGCATGTGACTCTTATGGTATGGAAGGGTTTCTCAGTGCACCTGTCAGCTCTGTCCACAAACTGCAAAGCAAGGACCACGTAAGCTTCCTTGTCTGCAAGGTAATCCAGAGGATCAGGACCCTTGAACAGTCTGTAGGAATATGGAGTCCTAAATGTACAGTCACCTGGTGAATGATGACAATCGACATACCACATAATTTTACATTTGCATAATTAAAAATTAAATAGGACAATGACAACAAATGTTATCTAATATTTTTAACAATATACAAATAGATATTGTTTCAAGTATATTAAGATAAATAAATAAATAAATTACTCATCCTGTGATCTCTTAATGTCCTGGATTGAAAGTTTAAATATATGTGTTCTATTTAAAATTTATATTTTTTCTCAACTTTCCAGAAATGCTTGTTTCATCATAACTGTAATTTTATAATGTATTTTAAATACCAATAAGTATCTCCAGAAATATGACAGAGTAAAAAATTATCATATACATGGCTATATAAAAATATATATGTGTATGTCTGTGGAAAACATTTGGATTATAAGAGTCTTTAAAAAATGTAAATAGTTGCTGCAGAATAATAATAGCTCAAAGTTTTGTAATGAATCACAGGAAATGTATATCTCCATGATTCACTATGACCCCCAGAGTATGTAACTAAGTTTTTGAATATTTTAGGTGTCCACAGGTAATTTTAATGATAGAATCAGCTTTAGCAGTTTGTAGATCTTCTCAGAGGATTATGGTTGCATTAGCTGGTGTTTGAGATATTAAATTCTAATTTTTGTTCCACAATATTATTAATTATGAATCACAAACAGCTTGAAAATTACATGCAATATGTTTCAGTATACAGTTGTTTCAATTAAGGATTGAGACATCAATAAAGAAGCAAAAATTAAATAGAAACCACCATAATACCCTCTAGGTTTTACACAGCACTCTCCTCTGTTACCAACACATCTTGTACACTATGTCCTACAGAAGTAATTTCTACATTTTTGACTAAATGTAGCACACCATTGTTTTTAACATCTGCTAATTCCAAACAGATATATTGCAGAAAAATAAATACATAACTCAGGATTATACTCAGTATGCATAATATATTTACAAATATATTTACTCAGTATATATAATTCAGCTTATATAATATTCTGCTTCTGAAGAAAGAATGTTTTAAAAAAATTGGTGTTTATAACTTCGTATTTGTTTATTTTGACAGTTACCAGCTCCATCTCTTCTGTTCCTCCTTCAGTCACTGAGGTGGGCTAACGAACACTTTGTTCCATGATACCCCTTCAAATTTTATATATGGAAGCATGTGGTACTTAGCTGCCTGATGGGGCTAAACCACAAGTTGTAATACAGAGTTGATTGAGCTAGATTTAAAATAATAATAATAATAATAATAATAATAATAATTATTATTATTATTATTATTATTATTATTATTTAATAAATAATAATAATAAAAAAATTTATAATAATATATTATATAATAATAATAATAATAATAATAATAATAATAATAATAATAATAATAATCTGTATATAAACACAAACATATTTGTGCATATAACTAAAAAAAATCAATAAAAAACTTTATATTAACCATACAAACATATTGTTTTATTATACTAATGTAATACAAAGTGTACACTAATTAGCTTAATTATTTAGCTTTTTATTTTTCCATTTGCATTCTGATATCAAAGTAATTAAAGGTGACTAATTATGTTGGAGGGGATTTTATACTTTGCATTAAATTGAAACTCAGCCAGTTGGAGAGGTTAAATTGATTTGACTAATGCTTTCTAATGTATTAATTATTTCATGTCTTCAGAATGGATTCTGTCAGAGTATTTATACGTTATTCTACAACCACTTATTAGCAAGCATATATTTGAAATAGCTGTGGACCAGGACTAAGAAAGACAACTTTTCTCACATAGATAAAATTTGCCTGTCTCACTGCAGCCTGAAAATATAAAATATTTATTTATTTAACACAGCTTACATGCATATTGTAAAGAAGTCTTTGCTCTTTAAAGCATACCTTTGTATACTTAAAATATACCAAGAAATCCTTAACTTCAACTTCAAGAAAATCAAGAAAGAAGACCCAGAAAACCAGAAGTGGTCAGCCGTATCTCAGTCCTCAGGAAGATAATGTAAAAAATCCTCCTGAAAGCTATGTGCAAGTACCTGAAGGAAGAGAAACAATTAAGAGAATTCAGCACAGAGTTACTAAAGGAAGTTTGTGTCTAAGCAACATGATAACCTTCTACAAAGAAATGACTGCCTCTGTGGATGAGGAAGAGTTGTGAATGTTGTTTGCCTTGATTTTAATTGTGACATATTCACCTACTCTGTCCTTACAGCTAGAGAGACATGGTTTGGGTATATTGGCTATAAGATGCATTAAAAACGGGCTGTTGTGTTCAAAGGACTGAGGTCAGTAATATAAAGTCCAACTTATGGGCAGTTACTAGTGGTGTTCTTCAGGGGACAGTACTGAGGTTAACACTGTTAAATTGCTTTTTTAAATATGCAGATGTTGAGATAGAGTGCACTCTCAGCATATTTTGGGGATGGTGCCAAACAGCATGTGGGGTGGAGAGCAGCAGGAAGAGTGACTGACATTCAGTAGAGCAGAGGCTCTGCAGGCCAACCTTGACACCCTGGAAAAATGGGCTGATAGACACCTCCTAAAATTCCACAAAGGCAAACTTCTGCATCTAGTATGGATTAACTGCACATAACTGCTTAGGCTGAGTCCTGTCTGGAGATGGAGTACCTCTGCAGAGACTTGCAAAGACTTTTGCAAGACTTAAAGGACCTGGTAAGCAATGAGCTGAGTGTGAAGAGTATCCAGAGTACTGTGCTCAGCTTAAAGCTCCCCAGTACAAGAAAGTCACTGTCAAACTGAAATGAGCAGACCACCATGATGACTAGAGCAGAGGCTCCTGCAGTATAAGGAGAGGCAGAGAAAAATGGATTTTGTACAGCCTGGAGAGGAGGAGACTGAATCAAGTTAGAACACAGGAAAATTCTGATTGAACTTCAGAATTTTACCATGAGGATGGTGCAGCACTCAGAAAGGCCATGAAACCTTCATCTTTGGAGATGTTGTGATTTAACCCATCAGGCAGCTAAGCACCACACAGCCATTCACTGTGTTCTGGTGGAATGGGGGAGAGAATCACAGGAAAAAAAAAGCTCATGGGTTAAAATAAAGACAGTTTAATAGGGAAGAAAATGAAGTATAATAATAATAATAATAATAATAATAATAATAATAATAATAAGTACAAAACAAGTGATGCACAATGCAATTGCTTACCACCTGCTGACTGATACCCAGCATGTCCCTGAGCAGCTGGTTGCCCCTCCAGCCCACCCTAGCCAATCACCCCCTCTTAAATGTTTAGCATGATATCATATTGTGTGGAATATCCCTTTGACTGTTTTGGTCAGCTGTCCTGGCTGTGTCCCCTCCCAGCTTCTGGTGCACCTCCAGTCTCCTAGCTGGAGGGCAGTATGAGAAGCCAAAAAGTCTTTGACTTAGTGTAAGCACTGATCAGCAACAACTAAAACATCAGTGTGTTATCAGCATTATTCTCATACTAGATCCAAAACACAGCACCATACCAACTTCTAGGAAGAAAATTAACTCTACCTTAGCTGAAAGCCTGACATGAAAAATATTTAAAACTGCCTGATAATGCCCTGAGCAACTTGGTCTATTTGGCCCAGCTTCTCTAAGTAGCTGGAACAACAAGGTCCTTTCTAATTTTTTTCTGTGATTCTGTGTTGTCCATTTGCTTATTTATTTGTTTTATAAAACCAGAGATCTATAAAATGTTTGCCTTTATGCAGAGCAAAGATCCTGAAATACTATCATACAGACCTACTCAAATTAAAAAAAAAACAAAAAAAAACAAAAAAAAAAAAAAACAAAAAAAAACCAAACAGCTCAAACTAAAAAGGTACCTGTATTCTTTGCTATCTGTTAACTTTCTTGAGCTGTATTAATTTTTGCAAAGATTTTCTTGAAAATTACCTATTTTTGAACTGTCATTAGGTAGGTATTATTTTCATGTTTAAAATACTTGCAATTGAAATAACATAAAAAACAACATGTGACTACACACAAAACCAGTATTATACATATCCTAAAAGTTTGTCTAACTCTAAAAATATTCGGATTCATGTGTGAAAAGCTGTTTGTCATGTACACATGTACAAACAAGAATCGTTATAATTGTGATAGGCCAGTCTTTTTTTTTTTTTTTTTTTTAATTGAATACAGTTATAACAATTCTGAAAGTGTCAGCAGGACATTCTTTGTAAACAGTCAGCTTTGTAGTTATTCTTCCTCAGCTATGGTTATATCATGATCAGGTGAAAAACCAAACATAAAAAATAAATATGCCATATACGTTTAGAGAAAAAAAATCCTTAAATGCAGTGAAGTTCAACATCCACACAAATACATAGAAAGCACTATAAGATTTAGTGTAAATGATGATACCCAGTGCAGTTATGGGCTTATCTCAATTATGAGAAAAATACCTGTCACAGTATAATATTTCACATTTAAAGTCCAATGATTTGGGTTGTGTCCCAAAGTGCTCAAGTACTATTTATTGTTTAAAGAGTGCAGCTAAACTGTGGAATGTATTAACTCTGGATCATCTGTTGATGTTATAGTTATTGATTTGTAGGAAACGTCATCAGGGCAAATCATTACGTTTCATTACACAAAATACAGGAAATTAGTCATAGCATTATGATATACAAATAGCAATGCCAAACGTTTTTGCAAAAATGCAAAAAAATAATAAAAAGAAAAAGCAATTTTTTTTCCTTTTCCAGACCTGCAGTAGACTCTTTCCAAAGTAATCTTTTCATGTCTGTTTCCAAAGAAATCACAGTGTAAGTAAAGAAATTTCCAAAGAAATTACAGTGTAAGTAAACAAAAAAGTAAACAAAAGCTGCAGTTAAAATTTTAACTTAGGCAATGTAACTGACAATAATCCAAAGTGTAAAGTTTAAGAAAATGGATGAATATTCTTTCTCTGAATAACACTGCTTAGTGTGAGGTGATGTGGCAAGATGCACACCATTGTCAAAGTTCCTCAAGTTCCACACCATTGTCAAATTCTGTCCTACCTCAATTTTATGAAAAATATTTCTGCTGAAAAAAAATCAAAGTGTTTATATATAGTTGCACCCGTTTGTCTAACTGTTTTTGTCATTACATATACATCAGAAATACATTCATAACATGCATTTACAAAGATCCAACCATACACCTTTCAGAAACTGCCCCTGACTTGCACAGATTTCAGTGTTATTTTTCAGATAGAGAAAACTATTTAAACTCTACCTGGATGACTTAGGGAGAAAGTCACTGAAGCATAAAAAGAAGACTGGGGGTGTGAAGAAGAAAAAGAGCTCCAATGGAAAAACGATATGTAGCCCTACTTAATAAATCTTAGTTGTTCTGAAATAGTGAATTATTTCAAGTTTTATTTTCTTCAAAAAGAAGAAAAAACATGTAAGACAAACCTTAACTCCCTTGAAAATGTGGGTTTTAATTGGAAAAGAAGAAAAAGTCTGAGACGTTGAGATAAGTAAGACGCATATAACACTTGTTCTATTGTTGTTACTGAATTGCAAATGTCTGCAGGGAACCATCTTGTTAAAGAAAATATGCTTGAAGAGTGGTGTGAAACTGATATTGAAGTCAACTTTAAGAAAATTTTCCTATTGAAAAAACATCACTACTAACAGGGAGCTCTTCTTACTCTGCTCCATTTCCTTGCTGAAACCTACAAAAGGTTTAAGGAAGAATAATCCAAGTAATTTGTTGCCTTTTATTGTCAAATCAAACAACATTTTATATGGAGAAGAATAAAGCATAACTCAGTTGTGACCAGCAACATAAAAGGTACTATGATTTTCTCTTCTGTCCACCTATCCGCTGTTATAACAGACAATAATGAGCACTTTTAGATTAAGGCAGAAATTCTGCTTTTTCTCCACTTAATAATTGTCTATTTAAAAAATGTGAACAATCTTTAAATCTTCTTTACTCATTTTTCCAAATAGGAATATACCAAGTATACACTAACCTTCCAAATTTCAAATAATAGGTAGATGTTTTACTAAATATTCATAAAACCTGAGACCAGTATTTAGGCATTTTCTCTAAATATTTTTTTAGCAAAATGAATGATCAATATTTTACAAAATATGATCTATGAGTAAATATAGAAAGGAGAATATGGGGTATATTATTTATGACATGTGAGTGATAGAAAAGGAGATACCATACCACCACAGTTCTCAGGTACAAGAAAGTAAAAAGAAGGAATATCTGTTGTCTTTGATATTGTAGAGAAGTAATGTTCTCAAACAGTAACAAGGGAGATTAGATTGATGGGAAAAACATAAACCATAGGAAAGGACTATTCTTTATATTTGCCTAAGAAGATGGAAGATCACTGAAAACCTTCAAGAATATGCTGGATAAATGTACCAGGAAAGATAACTGTATAGCTGACAGGAAGGGGAACTAGATGGACTGTATACAATCTTTCCAGAACTATTTATCTGCAGTTTTGAATTCTGTTGAACCACAGGAAGTACCTGAAATACCTTTGAACATTGTCTTTTTATAACTACAGAACAAAAATCACATTTTCTATTATATGTGTACGTGGGCCATAAACAGTATCTAGTTTCAGTTGATATACAAACTAATTGTTCAGATCTCTGAGTAAAATAACCTATTCTAAAGCATAATTTTATTTTGATAGAAATCATCCTCTGAAAGTAGTCAGAAACACATGAACCACAAAAGACATTTTTACAGTCCAAGAACATTTGCTCTGATTATTGAAATATCAGTGAGTCCCCAACTACTGCATAAAGCCAAGCTAAAATGCATACGAAGTTAAAAGCCATTAGTTTTAACTTAATCAACTTCTTGCTATAAGGCATTCAAGGATAATATTTGGCTTTTAAGGTAGCTCAAAGATAAAAAGGATATTCGTGCCAGCCTAAACATGAATGAGTAACTTAAAGTTCCTATACAGGGTTAGCTCTGCAAAAGAGGAAGATGCAGACACATAGACACACCCTTATTTACAGCTGAAAATCACTTGAGTGTAAAAGGTGAAATATCCCTACTGTGCTAAAGAGTTAGCAGAGACAGTGTCTATGACAGTGCTTCATTTGTCATGGGGCAGCACATCATTTTCCTTTTCCCCAGCTATCCTAAGTGCCCTAGGCAGCTCTGTACATTAACACAGACAGAACCCTATGGTCAACTCATCTGAGTCTGTAGTACCTGCTCTTACTTCATGAGAGAAGATGAAATATGTCCATTAAACCTAGTCAAAGTACATTAAAAAAAAATAATAATAAAAAACTCATTGTTCTTTGCATCTGCGTAATTATTGATAAGCATCATATTTCATCTTAATAATCATCATAGGTTTTAAAATATCATTAAAAATTTGTGAGATTGTGAAGTTCAGTCTCAGAAGTAAACCTCCTGCAGAGGCAGTATTTGTTAATAACATTAACTGTTGCAGCACCTGTAATTGGAACCATTATTAGGGAGAGAAAATACAGAAGGAGACAACTATGTAATAATGTCAGGAAAGACACAGAGTCTTTCAAATATGGTATTTTTTAGAGTACAATATCACTTTTCTTTTTTCTTTTTCTTTTCTTTTCTTTTCTTTTCTTTTCTTTTCTTTTCTTTTCTTTTCTTTTCTTTTCTTTTCTTCTCTTCTCTTCTCTTCTCTTCTCTTCTCTTCTCTTCTCTTCTCTTCTCTTCTCTTCTCTTCTCTTCTCTTCTCTTCTCTTCTCTTCTCTTCTCTTCTCTTCTCTTCTCTTTTCTTCTCTTTTTCTTCTCTTTTCTTCTCTTTTCTTCTCTTTTCTTCTCTTTTCTTCTCTTTTCTTCTCTTTTCTTCTCTTCTCTTTTCTTCTCTTCTCTTTTCTTCTCTTTTCTTCTCTTTTCTTCTCTTTTCTTCTCTTTTCTTCTCTTCTCTTTTCTTCTCTTCTCTTTTCTTCTCTTTTTCTTCTCTTTTCTTCTCTTTTCTTTTCTTTTCTTTTCTTTTCTTTTCTTTTCTTTTCTTTTCTTTTCTTTTCTTTTCTTTTCTTTTCTTTTCTTTTCTTTTCTTTTCTTTTCTTTTCTTTTCTTTTCTTTTCTTTTCTTTTCTTTTCTTTTCTTTTCTTTTCTTTTCTTTTCTTTCCTTTTGATACCATATTTTTTTACACCTTTAAGTCTGGTAAAGATGCAGAAATAGTTCTCTAGTCCTGTGAACTTCTATGGAACAATTACAAAAACGAAAATTGAACATTTCACCACTGCTACATTATTGAACTTATTTGAGTACAAAACCTAAATAGATGCAAATAAATGCAAATTTCCTACTTCATTCACTGTTTACAAACTACTAGTTTCATTCTTTTTCATAAAAAGTTATGAAATAAAAATGAGACTTTAAAATCATTTTTAAAACTTCAAACATATTTTTTTAACCATTAGATTCTATAACTAAAAGTGTCTTTTATTTTTATTTCCTGAACTAATTTTACCACTTAAGACATTTAAATTTTGTTTCTATCCTGAATTGTTTAAGAATGTTATGATCATGCCTAGAAGAATGATTCACTTAACTTGTATTCTGTCCTGCTTCACAGATGTTTTAATGAAAATTATAGATGTATTTTCTTGGGGGATTAAAAAAAAAAAAAAAAAAAAAAAAAAAAAAGCATAGCCACCTTTCAGTCTTTTGAGATTTTGAGATGTATCTAAGCCTTTAATATATCCAGCTGTTCAACTAAGAAACATATTACATACAGAAAAGTTCAATGTCTGACTAAAAATCTAGAAATATTTCATACTTTCAAAGAAAAGAAAGATATGAAGTTTGAACCTATACTGGCATTAAAACCTTTAGGATTTTTTTCCTATCTGACTTTTCTTATTTCTCTATTAGATGATCAACTTTTTTTTCCCATATTTGCTGGACTTTTGATAATATATTTTTTTTTTTTTGATAATATATTTATACTTGCAAGTATTATATAAAAAAAAAAAAAAAAAAAAAGAGGAATGACAACAGGAAAAAGAAAAAAAAAAAACACCACCAATAAACAGAGTGTAGAGAGTAGTTCTTTCTAGCAGCTAAGTGTGATTTTTTAAGTGAAACATACTCTCTTATTTACATTCCTCGGGACAATCAATGGTCTAGAAGATTCTGAGTTGGGGAAAGAGGAGAACCAGACTAACTTATTTTATATTCAGTATTACTGGTACTTTTTAAGGAATTGTATTGATTATGATTTAATAATAAGGACAGCTGACAAAAAAAAAAAAAAAAAATCAATCATTTGTAGCAGAAGAATAAGATTATTAGGGTTATACATGTACTTTCAGTTACCTACTACCATGTTGCAACTGTACCTTTTAATGTGATTTTTTTTCTTTGGAGAAGTAAGTCCTTTATTATGTTGATTCAGCTTTATTTTCTCAGCATATGAAAAGATTCAGTAACTAGTCAGGAGTTATTATCATTCAGAACACAGGTAATGCTGTTAATGTAGATCTGCATAAGAATAAAAATTTTCTTATGGGTATGCCATAGCTCAAACTAAACAAACAAACAAAAATAAACAACAAAAACAACAAAACAACATGAGTTTGTATGCCTAAGCTGGCAGAAAGGGAGGAACCACATTTATCTTCAGTTTTTCTTGAACTGAATGTGAAAGTGACATCAGAAATATTTGTTATAAGAAACAATGAGAAAGAAATGGTGAATGACTTTCTTTTCAAAAGTTAATTATGTATAGCAAACACTAATGCATAAAAAAATAATATTGGCTTTATTATATTTTATAATATATTTAATTTCAAGGTAGTGAACAAAAAGTCAGTAGGTTGTTCTCTACAGGAATGTTCTACAGGAATGTTCTCTATATAATGTATAATGTTCTAATGTTCTTTATAGTAGATTGTGTTTTTTTTTGTTTGCTTGTTTGTTTTTCAGCCAGTGATGAAAATAGTTTTGCCAAGATTCCACTGACTATATTGTTTTCAGCACAGTCTATTTAGGTGACGATAATGCAGAATGTTAGTTTCCCTAATATCTCATATTTGAGGGCTAGAGGGATTCATAAATGAGAGATAAGCAGACACACACAACCTCATTGTTCTTTATGTCACCACAGTACAAACCCTTGACCCCTGTGGAAGACATTAGACATTCCTTTGATACATTATTTTTTAACACAATGACTTGCTTTTCCTCCTCGGAAAGGAGTGGGGGTGGGGGGTGGGGGACAAAAAGAATAAAATTGACACATAAAATCTTTTCAAGACTGAACTAATAGAGAGCTGGAGAGTAGCCTAACTTTTGACCCCACAAGATGAAATTTATTTTTTAATATGTTTTTTCTTTCTTTCTGTAATCAGAACTTGGCAAAATAATGTGCTTGTCAATATTACTGTCTTTCTGATCTTTCTAAATTCGAAGACTTTGACAAATATTTTAATGTACTTCAGTTTTGCTTTTACATCCTAAACAAGATTGTGTGGTAAAGCATATGTGTATTTTCATTCGAATATTTGTAGGGCACAAGATTGCTGCACTATTATTTAGTTTCATTGTACAGCAGAAGCTGCAGTCCAGTTCTGGTACTTGCTGCATAATGTTTCTGATTTTTCTCACTGTTTCTATTTGTCCAATATTTAAAATAAAAGGCACAAAATGAAAGAAAGAGAGGCCTGGGGTCCAGACTCAAATTCATGACTGAGACCAATTTCCCTTCTCATTCATATTCTCAGCTTGTGCTATGTGGATAAATGACTCTCCAATGCAGAAAAACAGTTTTGAATATAGTGAAAGCCTGGTTCATGTTTGAACTCTACTTGTTTAAGTAATATAGAAACAGCTTGCCTGAGACTCTTTTATTTTCAAAATCAGGCCCACAGTCAGGCACAAGCACAAAGTAAGATAGGGCGCTGGTCAAAGTTCAAAAAGAAATGGACAGGTTTAAACTTGATTTGGTTGGCTTGGGGTAAAGAAATGACACAGATCTTTGAAAGTTAGTTAAATCTTAGGTGTGCATAATGACAAAGTTAAACAGAATGTTATTTTTCCTGAAAGAGATGCAAGGGTACTACAAGCTTCCAGAATATATTTAGCTTGCTCTTTTTGGTTTTGTTTTGTTTTGTTTTGTTTTGTTTTGTTTTCAATGCAGTCATGTTGTTTGTCACAATCATTGAAGCTGCAGTGTGAAAATGTAGGCTCAGTCGCACCTGATTTGACAAATATATACATATATACAGAGAGAGAGAGAGCGAGAGGGTGAGAGACCAGTGTTCCCAAGTTTTCTCACTTTTTCCTTTTTCAGTGATCAATACTCTTTGCTGAAGTGAGGCCAGGAACTTGAAACTGTTGGGTAAAACCAAAAAAAAAAAATACAAACAAACAAATAAAAATACTAACTCAAAATTAACTGGAAATTTAGGAAAGGAGAAAGAGGGAGAGAAATGAAGGAACAAGAAAATTTTGCAATGTACTTTTCAGTTTTTTTCCAACTTTTTTTTTTTTGGTAGTCAAAGACCTACAAAAACTCCCATCTATCATACCTTTAATCAGGACTAGCAAAAACAGCAATTAGTTTAAATGTTTTAAAATAATTCTTATGTGAATACCAATCCATCTCTGGGTTCTACAGCTGCAGTATCCAATTTAAAATTCCCAGAGTCAAAATACATTGATGTCGACTCTTGACCTGGTGATCAAAGAATCAGCTTGAAAACTTTTATCAGTGTGGTCTCAGGCAAAGCCTTTTGGTCTTCAGACCAAATAAGGTCTGAAAAATGGACAATATGTTTTCATTTAGGACTCAACAATGCATATTTCTTACAAAACATATCATCAGACAATGAGTTTCACAGTACACTTCTATTTCCTGACACAAGAAAAATATTAAATGTTAATCTGCTTTGTGGTTTGTTTGTTTGTTTCTTTGTTTGTTTCCTAAAATTTCTGCTTCTTTTACTTTCTTTCTTTTCCTGATCTAAGATTTTTGATATTTTGTTTCTGTTGCCCTGAAACATTCCTGATATATACAGTATAGCATAAATGTACAGTATAAATGTTTTAATTTTCTTAATAATTTCACCCTATTAATTTATTCTTTCTTCTATTCCATTCAACAACAATATAAAGAACTGAGAATTCTCTTTAGTAGTGCCAACAAACCAGTAAATGGAAAATTCAGATGCTATTGTCCATAAGAGATCTCATAAATTTAAACTATATAGGACGATTTTATAGATGACTGTTTAGGCAACTCATTTTCATCAGCATGTAACTGATCCAGAACAAATTCTAGTGTACTGCTCAGAGAACAGCTAGAAAGTAAGCAAAGTGCTTCTGGTAATTTCTATATTTCTTCCAATTGATAACTTGTTCCCTCAATTGTTTCTGTGAAAGATATAAAGGAAAGTGTAATGAATTCAATTTGGAAAGCTATAACTTTAAAAATAACATTTAGAACCTTGTTTGATAATTCATCTACTTAATTCATCTGCTTAATTATTAGGTCACTGTCATAAAATAAATGTGATTTATCTTCTTTCAGGAAGCACTAATGATGTTGGAAAGCTGCTCTGAATACCTTTCTCAGTCAGCACTACTGATAATCACTTATTAATCTGAAATCTGCTCATGGCATTGTTGTTTTCTGTGTGCATTTTTTTTTTTTTTAATAGAACCTGTAACTGTATTTTAATTATTGTTGGACTAGTATTGTTACTGGGCTACTTTGATGTCTTTCCAATCTATAAGGATGTGAATATAAGGATGATTCTATAAGGATGTGAATTTCTGTTGTCGATATACAATTTCCCCTTCTAAACACATTCATTTTTGTATGACTAAAGAACTTTTTATATGTATTTTAGGTTTATTGTCTCATTAATAAAAGCTTGGAGAAAATATCTTAGTTTTAGACAGCTTTCACTTTTGGTATTTTTTGAATACCAAAATATTGAATAGCAGAACACATAGTTCTGCTATTGATTCATGCCAGTGTATTATTCAGTTCCCTTTAAAATGTCATGATCTCACAACATTTATATTTTATGATAAAAATACACAAATAAAATAAATATTTATCTTTATGTGAACTATTATTTATGTTATTATTTATATTCATATGAATTATTATTTTTATGAAGTTATAGCAAATTAGTTCTATTGATAAGTTCTCACTTTGCTAATGTTAGAAATTTTGTAACTGATTATTTTATTGAGGGACTTTTTTTCTAACACTTTTTATTCTAATATTTACAACAGTTGTTACATTGACCTTAATTTTCTATTTATCTAATCATGATATTTTGTATTTCTCTAAAGATGAGAATATTGTTATTTTTTACTTTCCCTTTGTGAACTTGTTGGATAACTACAGTAAAGGTCACATTAGATCAATTTCTTCAATTGACCTTTTAAGTAGTAATTGAATGTTAACAGTTGAAATCAGAGGAAGATGAAGTCAGAAGAAATCTTGTGGAAGACTACCCATACAGACAGATGTAATTCTGTACAGTATTGAGTGAGAAGAGTCTTGAGAACTATAACAGCTTTGAGTGAAACTCAGAAACACTAATTTCCTGATGCAATTATTTCAGGATGACAATATGCCTCCAAGTGGTTTATAATAGTCAAGTGTAAAAGGATTTGGGCTTTTTTAGTTATTTTCTATTTACCAAAAGCTCAGAGAAGTCTTTAGTAAACCTTGAAATCAACAAAGCACTTAAATGTTTGAGTAATCTCAAGGAATCATTTGGCTAATAATAGCAGAGAACACTAAAATACACACAAATATTTTGGAACTTTCAACAGATTGGTTTTGGTTTTCATTTTGTTTTTCTTCTCCCCCACTCTGAATTCTTCCAACTATTTTCTTTGTACCTTTAATAATGTGTGACATACATGTGATTAAACTGATGCATGGAATGATGGACATGGATGAGGAGGAATTTTCCAAAGCCATATAAGGAAAGACTTAAGTATGAAGTCCACGGATAAACAAGTGACCACTGCGTCCTCGATTTCTTAAAAAAAAAATCTTTGAAAATTAATTTCTACAATAAGTCTTTTGAAAATTAATTTCTACAATAACAAAGACAAGTAGATGTTTTTTGTTCCATTTTGCTTCTATTTTTACAGTCAAACTGAATCAGGGGCATTAACTATTTCATATCTGTAAAAATACAAAATGTTTATTAAACTTTACAAGTAGTTAGCATAAAACCTGTATGATAGATCTTCACAATGACTGTGTGAAGAATTCCAAGCATTCTGCATACAGGAAAGTCATAGCAGAAAGGGTTATTTATTTATGTATTATAATATAGATTCTCCCTTTTAGCTTCCATAAAGGGTTTATAGTTGTCATTAATTTCCAATAGCTTTAATTAATCTGTATTTTCCATTTATATAGTTAATAAGACATCTACAACTATACTAATACTTGGATAGATTTATCTTAAGTAAAGGTCCAGGAAAAGAAAAATGAAGAGTGAATAATAGTTACAAATCTGTATGCTACATTCTGAGAAGTCTAACTTGTTTTTTTTTTTTTTGTTTTGTTTGTTTGTTTGTTTGTTTGTTTGTTTTTATTACATTTATAATTTTAAGATTTTATTTACTTTTAATGGGAAAATAAGAGGTATGTAACATCACATTTTACATGCAATAACTCCATTGAACTTCTAAGAGATTTTCTTTAAAACAAAAAGAAAATATCATGATTTTCTTTATGACATTTTCTATTAAACAGGCTTCAAATAAATTTTATATCTATGGCTGAAAACTTAGAAGAAACTGTTAATCTGCTAAAAGCAAACTTACAGAGAGTCATATGAAGTAAGTCATCAAGCATGTGTTGAGTTGTATGTTGTTACCCTCCTCCCTATCTTGGACAAGTCTGATCAGCACAGTCTCTGAAAGCAATTAACAGGCCTGCATGAATAAATTGAGTGGACCAAATATTTTGTTTTATTATACTTGTTACTTCCGAGGCCCATCCTAAGTTTTTGGAGGACTTTGTAGGACTCGTACTGGGGACAAAATTGTGAACACCTCAGCAGTAATGTGGTTCATATGAAGGGATGTTTTCCCCCTTTTGTTTCTTCATTTAAGAGTGTCATTAGTGTCGTTTAAAACCTTTCCAATAAGATTTTTTTTTTTGTATTTGACATTCTGTTTTAACAAGGAGTCACATCCTCAGAGTGAAAATATTACAATTACTATGCTTGTTTAACTGATTGTACTATACTGCTTTATGCTGTACTTGTAACCATTATTTTACAGGAATGGGTTTTGTTTCCATTCTAAGTGGATTATCACTTTATAACAAAGTGTAAGTGAATCTTGGGAATGTATGCTTACTGGAATATATTTTTTCCTCTGCCTTTTGCTGTTGGAATTTTCAAAACTGAAAATGATGTGACCCTCAAATTTAATCTGTTTTTTATCTTATTATTTAAATCTGAAGTGATTTTCATGTGAATACTAACATTTAACATTCATAACTTTGTTATCAGTTATTTCCATGGAACCTGGACTTACTGATACACAAAGTATTTTATCATTGTTTTTACAACACTTAATTATTTCAGACATATTATTTCATGTATATTTTGGTCTAGGTATAAATTCCCACTCTTTTCGTCTTGGAAACAGAGGGTACTATTTGGCTGTATTCTTTCCATCATTGGTGATTGTGTTCATCAGCACTACAGTTAATTATTCCTTCCTGATAATATTGACACCAAAAGAAATGGTATTCCCCAAAGTCAATATTTTTATTGAAATGGAGAATTATGGAAAAGTCAGATGTCATTTATGGTGCTACTTGGTCCTGTGGTCTCTGACTGCCAAAGAGAATCAAGAAGCGGAAGTATTTTGTCTTTAATACCTCAATCCATGTAGACTTACATAGCCTATTATTATTATGCTTATAAATTTCTCAATAATATTTTTGTAATGAAGATCTATTAAAAGCATTTCTTATAGTAATATCTCATAATGTTTCATACTCATCTTCTGGAAAAAAAACTGACAGCTAAGCCCGTTCTTTCAGTGTCTGCTAATGGATATCTAGATCTCTAAAAAATACATTCAATTTATTTTTGTATGGTATAGAAAGCTAAATGGTCTTTGGACTTTTCCTCTTTAGGGGAAATCAAATGCAAAAAGAAACAACTATAATGTACTGTACATTTAAAGGTAAAATTACCCCTGTTGCTTATTCAGTTTGAAATAGGACAGAAATACCAGTACACACATAGAAGAATTCTACCATGAAGTCTATTCTGTATAAAGAAAAGGGCTGATGTTAAAGGCCACTATAGTATACTATAATATATATATGTAGTATACATATATATACATATACATATACATATACATATACATATACATATACATATATATATATATATACATATATATATATATATATATATACACTATTATGGTTTGACTACTGATCCTACCAAGTTAGGAGCACAAAATTTTCCTTGGCTTAGCTAATCCAGAAGTAATCTTCAATCGTATTTCTACACATTAAAACAGAGACCGAGGATATGAGAACACTGATCTTCAGAAAAGGGAAATTCAAAATGCAGTGGTAATTCCAAATGTTTGTAACATTTATTTAAACTCTGCAGTCAAGAGAAAGCAGTTACCAGAGCCATCTGCCTATAGACATTTCTACACACATACACATATTCTAGTGGCAGAGCTTTCACATTCTGTGAAGTTACTTTTGATCAAAACCAAAGGAAAGAAATAAATGGAAACAGAAATGCTTGTCTCTTCCTTGTGCACTCCAGAATCAAGCATCAAACACCTCAATAATAAATAATAAATGGCATTATATGCAGTACATTCACTGATTTCTCTCTCTCTTTTTCTATATCTCAGGTTCATCTATTTATAGTTTATGTCTTTATTGTCTTTATTTCTATTTGTTGTTTTTTGTTGTTGTTGTTGTTGTTGTTGTTGTTTATGCAAGTTTTAATCTGTAGAAAAGTATAGAGTTCTTATTAGTTTTACTTTCAGATTGCCTTTCTCAACCTTTAGCTTGTTTTCATTCACAGTACAGGCTTTTCAACTCTTTCTGAAGTTAGATATTTTGGGGTCCCTGTATAATATTATTTATATATATTAATTTGGCTAGATATTTTTAAATGACTTTCTCAAATCTTAGATTTCAACAAAGCTTGCTGCATATGAAATGTTCCACAAATAGAATAAATAGCTATTAATGGGAAGCAATGTATTTTATCTATACTGTGCTAAAACTTTTGGGAGAAATAGCAAATAGAGTGAGAAGCTGGTGGAAAAGGCAGTGGGTTTGTTAGTTGCATTTATGTATTTCATAGTAGTTATCAGTTGATGAAACAATTATTCACCAAGAACCTTTTTTCCTGACTTGTTTCGTTTTTGTCTGACAAGTCATTAGGCATGACATGGGTGTCAAAGACACAGGATACAAAGTTAACATTATAGGACACAACTTTAAGATTAAATATTTGATGTGCAAAGGCATACGTGCTCAGTATACTCTGATTAGCAATATAATGTCTAAATAGAAGACTAAATATCTTCAAATCTTTTATCTTTGCTCTGTTAACCCTTGTTGAATCTTTCTTCTGTACTTGCCGGTGGTTTCTAGTCCCTCAGTATCCTCTCCTACCCCTTTCCTTAAAAAAAATAACTGCTAGCTAGTTTGCTACACAAGACTCCACCTGAAAGTCTCACATTGCCTTAGGTTGCAAGAAACCCAATGGCACATTTCCGCAAGAATGCTTACTCTGATTGCTGTTACTATGAACAAGGTAACAAACCAAACAGATACCAGATGTTTAGATGACCTACAGTTTATAAGATTTTTTGTTCACCCTTCACCTTGTTCAGCTGACTTTTTCCTTTATGTTTGCTTTCTGCTAAAGAGCAGAGTCAGTGATTCACTTAAGGACAGCTTCCCTCAGCTTAACTCCATTCAGCCTCCCTCTGCTTAGTTCAGCCCAAATCTGTCCTCATCAGGAGATGAGTTTCACAGTAGATGTTAAATATCCAGTTAATGAAAATTTTGGTGTGTAACATAAATACACTTATGTATAACTTCTGCTAGAGATGTTGTATAAGTTCCACAAAATCCTGGACTGGATTTGCACTAGCTCATTTTTCTCCCTCTTTTAATTAACATTTTCATATCTTTTTTTTATTTTTTATTTTTTTTTTTCACATTTAATGTGCACAATGCACATTTAAGATCAGTATGTCCAGTAATGTAGTAGACATAGTTAACCTCTGAGGTTGTCAGGTTGCATACCATTGTTGCAGTGTTATATCATGATAATCACCATCCTACCAGGCATTCAGACTCACAAGAGCAGTGAAGATGGGGGTCTGGACACTGGTGGTGATTTAGCAGGATTCCTTCAATGAGTATTATTAACTGTGGAATTTATTTCACTTTATGCCTTCTGAATTTGATGCTTCGAAGAATACCAAAAAGGCATGTTGTCCTGGTTCCCCCTATCTCCCCCATTTTTATTTTTAGCAGAATTTTTTGGGGGGTTACAGAACAGGTCAGACTGAATGAGCGACTAGTTTAGAGTTGATTGTTGCTGTGAGAGGACTTTACATATCAACACAGCAAAATTTCAGATTTTTCAGTATAAAGAGTATATGTTAAAAATAAATAAATCAATAGTTACAATTTAACAATGTTAGGAAGAGACAGATTAATCACATCAGCTAAAAGCAAAACACGTGCCTTGCTATGTTAAGGTACAGGCTTTGACTAACATGTTATTTACCTTCCTATAACCATGATTATAAAATATCAGGCATATTTTAACTTAAACTGACAACATCAAGTTAGCTTTTTTAATTGTTATTGTTGTTCTGTATCCTTTCATTTCTGCTTCTCCAAGATAAGAAAAAAATGGAAATAAAAATAAACTTAATTGATTTCTAAATGTGTCCACATTTTGTAGGTTTCACCTATCAAAACTGAACTGAAAAGCCATAACTTTCTATGAATTCATCTCTCATGAGGGTATTAAATGGAATAATTATACGATTTCATAATATTTTCAGCAATGCTGATGAAATACAACTTTGTCTCAAAGTTATTATTTTGTTTAGTTTTGTTTTTCTTTTCTTGCTCAATCCAGTCTACAAAGTCATTTATTGGAAACATGTTTTATTTTAAATGACTATTTTAAGTTGATGACAATAGTTAAAATATAACCAAAGTTTTTACACTCTATAAGGTCTGTTGGAAACTATTAACAAATTGTGAGTCCTTCAAGTATTTTAAAATGCTTCAAGAACAGACTAATACATGGCAAGCAACAACGCAATCCCAGCCAGCCCTGACTAGAATATTCCTATCCACGTCATAGAATGTGACTGCCTTCAGAGTCAACAAAAACAATCATAAAAAGAAAAATCCACTTTGAGCTGGAGAGAAAATAAGTTTTTCATATAAAAAGAGCATAAAATCCAGTGAACTGAAGACCTTAAAAGCCACCAGTACAATGCATTTAAGTATTTCATGAGGTAGTTTAAAATCTGTCTTCAAACAGCATGCCTGTTGCATGTTCAATAAAAGTAAAGTATATTTCAATAAAGAGATTATCTTTGAACTGACTGAAATATCCTCCAGACCTAAAACCATCAAATGAGCTCTAGGAAATCCTACAGAATAAAGGAAACTAAAAACTATAGTACTGATTTAATCACATCATTCAGTTCAGGGAAAGACTTGCAGCACAGAATCTGCTTTAGTGCCTTAACTGATTCACACAATCACAGAATCACAGAATGGTTGAGGTTGGAAGGGACCTCTGAAGATCATAGAATTGTAGAATGGCCTGGGTTTAAAAGGACCTTAAAGATCATCTAGTTCCAACCCCCCTGCTCTGGAAAGAGTTTCCAAGCATTAGAGCAGGCTGCTCAGAGCCACATCCAGCCTGGCCTTGAATGCCTCCAGGGCATCCACAACCTCTCTGGGCAACCTGTTTGAGTGCCACAGCACCTTCTGAGTGAAAAAGATCATCTAGTCCAACTCCTCCTGCCAAGCAGGATCATCTGGAACACATTGTACAGTATGGCATCCAGGCGGGTTTGGAATATCTCCAGAGAAGACTCCACAATCTTTCTGGGCAAAGTGTTTCAGTGCTCTGTCACCCTCACAGTAAAGTCCCCCCTCATATTCTACTGGAACTTCCTGTGCTTCCGTTTTTGCCCATTGCCCCTCGTCCTCTCTCTGGGCACATCTGAAAAGAGTCTGGTTCCATCCTCTTGACACCCTCCCTTCAGATATTTACATGTATTGATGAGATTCAAGTGTGTTTAATTCCTTAGCTAGTGTATTTTTGTTTGTTTGTTTTTGTTTGTTTTCCCTTGTAACTCCCATTTAAGATTTCTATCCACCTGCTGATGGGAAGCAGTGAATAAATTCCTTGTTTTGTTTTGCTTCTGTGTGCTTTTGCTTCATCTAGTTAATCTAGATAGTTTGTCCTTATCCGAATCCATGAGTTCTCACACTTTTATCTTCCTGATTCTCTCCCTGATCCTGCTGTGGGGGAGTGAGTGAGTGGCTGTGTGATGCTTAGCTGCCTGCCAGGCTAAACCACAAGTTAAAAATGTATTATACAAGTATATGGGCTATACACTCTTTGATAACTTTCAGTTGCAGCAGTCTAAACACAATCAAAAGTTCAGAAAATTACTGGCTATTGCTGCAAAAATAAAAGCTATACTAAGAAAAGAATTACCCTCTGTAGTGCCTCTTTATTATTTTTTTTTCCTAAGCATCTGCTTCCTGGCTGGTATGAGACACAATACTGTGGGATGGATGGGGTTCTGTCTGTTGCCAAATATTACAGTCAGTACAAAGTTGTTCTTCTATTCTAAACATGCTATTAACATGTCATCTTAATGTGACTGAAAACTTACCTCTGTCTTTTACAAAGGTAAAACAACAAAACAAAACACAACAGGAAAACATAAAATATAGTTATCAAACTGTGTCTAACAAAGCCTACATTTTGTGCTGCAAAATGTTCTGGTACTTAATATAATATTTCTGATGTTTCATACTTCTGCAGAGAGGAAAGTAGAAATAGTCTAGGCAAAGACAGCATTAATTAGATAAGAACTCATTTCAAACAGGAATTACATACACATATTTTCTTGTATTACTTAAATTACAGGGAGGAATAAAAAAAAAATAAGTAATTTGAAGTGAAATTTCACATCACAAGTGAATTTCACTTGTTATGTTTTTTGTTTGTTTGTTTAGTATATGGATGTACATATCAAAATCCCAGTTTCTCTCTCAGAAACTTCTCAGAATGATACACTTCCAGGGGAAAACTTTAAAATAAAATTATTTTTCAAAAATTGTCTAACTTTTCCTGAGCTTCCTGGCAACACATGGGTCCTGTGCTGAGGGTAGTTCGATAATGCGAAGTTCCCTACTGCTGTTATCCTGCTTCAGAATGGCTGGCTCTGAAAAAAAATTGAAAAATCTTAAATGTTGATAAGTCATAGGGGAAGATATCAGGCTTTCACTGATCTTTCACTGCCTCTCCCAGGCATTAGGAAACAAAGAAACAAAAACAAAAATTTCTGTAAGAAGGAATGGGAAAAATAAGAAGAATTAGGAGACAAATCCATAATTTCCTCGATTGATTGATATAATATGGTCATAATATGGCCAAGATTGGCCTTTCACTTTAAATTCTTCAGATAAGCTCTCCCTAAATCTGTGGACATAGGCATAAAATCACCTTAACAGAAACCTTTAAGCATCAGAGCAGGTCTTATTTTCTTAAACGTCTAAAAAGTTGTTTTCCTTTGTCTGTGTTACTCTTAACACAGACAAAACGGCTGTGTTAAGAGTAACACAGGCTTAAAGGGTACAAATACCTTCAGTAGCTTCATTTGGTAAGTGTGAGGAAGACCTATATCACCTCACCAAGGAACAACTCTGCTTATTGCTGTTAAAAACAAGACGCTCAGTGGAAGCAATAATTGTAGTCAGCCTGTATGTTTTGCAACATTTGATGGCACTTGTGTTCAAAAACACCAAAAAAAAACAAACAAACAAACAAAAAAACTTAAATCTTTCTTAGTTAGGATTACTACAATAATTTAAAAAGTTATGTTAAAAAAAAAATGTCCCTTGGAGAATGGGTCAACCTAATTGCAGGTGCAGCTGGCACTAGTAAGGTGCAGGAATTTTCAATATAGGCAGGGATGAAGGATTGTATTTCTATTATTATATCTTTGTAACAAAGACTTAATCAAGTAAGTTCCTATAAAGTGAAAACTCTGTGTTTTCACATATTCTAATTACTGGAATGTTTGCTTATATACACATAGATATATCTAGGAAAGAGAGCAATGTATTTTAATATACCTACAAATATATAGATTTTCATGTGTTGTATTTATGCAAGATTTTATTAGATGCATTACATTTTTGAAATATTGGAGATTTTAATTTGTCACTGATAGGGAAGTTCTGGGTGATCAATCTAAACTTGATATATTTTATCTATATAATATTTAATATATTAATTTTCATAAAAATATTTTAACTACATCAATTACTTGTCCACACTTCCTCCAGACTGCAAAAAATCATTTATTCAAATTTATCCCACTACTTTAGAATCATACTATTATTGCCATATATCATTATATTTTAATTTTGTATTCATTTATTGAGTTAAAATAATTCTGTCAAGTTCCAGACATTCTGAATTTAGAAAAATCACATAGTTCTATTTCATTTTGGATAAGTGTGTTTGCCATAATCACTTTAGGTAACAGGGCGGCTATTACATATTTAATTTGCAACAGCATTTCTATAATTTAATTTGCTTCTGTCAAATTAAGTTACATACGCAAATTTCTCTTCATCTGTCTATAAAAAATAAATATCTTAATAACATCAGCAATGGTCTTCAAAAATGTAGAAAAACTGGCAGCATGGTTAAAAAAAATAAATTTGTTTGAGTACAAGACCAGTTAAGCCTAAAATGATACCTCAAAGGCAGTTGCATGGACAGTCTTGGCATGGAAGCCTTACTAGCTGCTGAATAAAACAATTTTATTTTATTTTTATTTTATTTTATTTTATTTGGTACTGAAAGCAGTGATCCTACACAGGTGATTCCAAACTAAAACAGTATGAGACTTTGGTTTTATATATATAAAATAATAATAATGATAAAAATCGTTGTTATTGTTGTTCTGCTTTGGAGTAATTTTCCATTTAAAACTCACATATTAACTTTTTTAAAGTGGTTGAGTGAGAACTAGTTTTATAGCCATATGTTATTGCTATTTAATGTTCTGTTACAACCAGGGAATGGAAATTTGGTTTCCAGATGACTATGACGGGTACTTTGGAACCAGAAAACAGCTATTTGAGACTGGATGTTCTCTGGCCATGACAAAAATTTTCCTCTCGAGAATAATTTCCAGTTGAATAAGTCTGAATCTTGCCTCTCTTTCTGGCTTGAGTGAATATTTACCTTCCCAATCAACTGGAATTTCCACAAATATTTGGTGAATCAGAGATTCCTGATGACATATCTTTGACCTTTACCAGTCATTATATCCTTAAAATGTGACAAAGCAAAACATTCAGAAAGCAAACTTAATTAAAATTTTTGAGTAAATTCTCACACCTCTTTCTTAAATGTCTTGTTACATCTTACTCTTCATATCTTACTGGTAGGAGATCCATCTTATCTTTAACCAACTTTTTTTTTTTTTTTAAGTATTATGAAAAAAAAATCATAATGATTTTATTTTTAATTTTATTGATATCTTAACATTTAAAATGTATTTAGGACTGTGTAAATATGTAGCAAAATATAAACTATCATTTTAGTATTATTTTTTATATAAAGAATACATTTTCATTCCAAGTGTAAACAACAGAGTATACTTATTAGCTTACTTTCTGTGGACATTTTTCTTGTACACTCTTGGTTCCAGTACTATTGAGATTTTATTGAATCCTTCTCAAGTATTCACTGAATCTGTCTGGGTAAAAAATACCCTTCAGTTGTTCAAAAAAAGAAAATATGTTTTTGCAAATGGTGATGGAAAGGGAAGGGAAGGGAAGGGAAGGGAAGGGAAGGGAAGGGAAGGGAAGGGAAGGGAAGGGAAGGGAAGGGAAGGGAAGGGAAGGGAAGGGAAGGGAAGGGAAGGGAAGGGAAGGGAAGGGAAGGGAAGGGAAGGGAAGGGAAGGGAAGGGAAGGGAAGGGAAGGGAAGGGAAGGGAAGGGAAGGGAAGGGAAGGGAAGGGAAGGGAAGGGAAGGGAGGAAGAGAAAGAGAGAGAAAAAGAGAAAGAGAGAGAGAAAAAGAGAGAAAGAGAGATAGAGAGAGAGAGAGAGAGAGAGAAAAGAAAGAAAGAAAGAAAGAGAGAGAGAGAGAGAAAAAGAAAGAAAGAAAGAAAGAAAGAAAGAAAGAAAGAAAGAAAGAAAGAAAGAAAGAAAGAAAGAAAGAAAGAAAGAAAGAAAGAAAGAAAGAAAGAAAAAGAAGGTAGAGCTATACTTGTGTCTAGAAAAAAAACAATTATAACTGCTCTTTATTTATTTATTTTTATTAAATTAAAAAGGTAATCATCTTTAATATAAAATAGGCCAGATCAAACATCAACTGCTGCATTGTATTGTTATTAATATGCTAGTTAAATTGTCTTACAACTGTTTTTAGGGCTCAGGAGTTTCAGAATGAACTTTTGGTTGTAGTTTGGATTCCTGTGGGAAGCCTATCTGTGTTGGCTATGTATCTGGTGCTGTATGGTGCTTTAGCTGCTAATATTTAAAATATGTTGTTACATATTTCTGCTCAGGATATACTGTTTCTTCATGACACAGATATTAAAGAAAATGCAGTTTTTAATTTTAATCTATAATTTCAATCTATATCTTTGTTCAAACCTATAAAGGAATTCCTTTTCTTGATTGACTTTGTCATGATTTTGATTTTCTAAATGAAAAACCTCTAACTAACTCTAACTCTCTAACTAAATATTAGCTTTGGAGGATTATTTTGTTTGAATGTAATTTATATTTTTTTGAAATACTTCTCTTTTTTATTTCCAGAAATTGAAGTTTTCTATTTTTATTGAAACTTTCCTGATATTATTATTTTCAAAAATATAAACTACAAATAATGTATCTTCCCACTAAAAAGTATATCATTTGACTAAATAGATAAGAAAAAAAAATTGAATAAAAAATTAAACAAATTAAAAAGCAACATTTTTCATGGATTTGTCACAGCAAAATAGAGCTTCTATTTGTTATCATAGGTTAAAGAAACAACAAGTTTTAGAAGTTTTAGAGGTAACCAAAGAAACAAGAGCTTGTGATGAATAAATTAAACTTCAAGACTTCATTATTAAATATATTTATAATCAGGCAATGAAAAAACATATTAATCAAGCACAGTTTAGAAAGAGAAGGTGTCATACTGAGCTTAGGGATATGGTTTAGTGGAGGGCTGTTAGCGTTAGGTTGGAGGTTGGACTCGATGACCTTGAGGTCTCTTCCAACCTAGAAAATTCTGTGATTCTGTGATACTGCATTTTTGCCTGTTCTTTCCTCAATGCTCCAATTTGCTGTTCTTTGGTGGTAGGTGGGCCAGAATGCTTTGAAACTTAGATGTGACTTCTGAGCTTTTTAAAACATTTATTTATTTATTTATTTATTTATTTATTTATAATTATTTAGTATTTTCCCATTTACCCAATCCATCTTACAGAAGAACTGACAAAATATCTGGGGCAACAGAAAATCCTGGTACTCTAATAGGAATAATTTCCAGAGCAGGGAAGGGTGAAATTTTCTTGCGCCAGCATCAAGTTAAAACCAGGAAACAGAATTATGGCCTCAGGCCAACTGCAAGAAGAAATGCAGGGTTTTGCTTGGCTATTTTTATAATTTGTGTGTTCACTACATAAACCAGCACCAAATGAACTGCTGTCCCACAAAATGACCCTCAACCCATGCAGTTTCTCTTCATTACCACACTTTAAAGTGATATCACTTGCAGCACTAGAGCTGTCTGGACACAGCAGTCCACCTGACTAGTAGAGGGGCATGACCTGTACTCGGCTCTGGTGAGGCCGCACCTCGAGTACTGTGTTCAGTTTTGGGCCCCTCGCTACAAGAAGGACATCGAGGTGCTTGAGCGGGTGCAGAGAAGGGCGACGAAGCTGGTGAGGGGCCTGGAGAACAAGTCCTACGAGGAGCGGCTGAGGGAGCTGGGCTTGTTCAGCCTGGAGAAGAGGAGGCTCAGGGGTGACCTTATCACTCTCTATAGGTACCTCAAGGGAGGCTGTAGCGAGGTGGGGGTTGGTCTATTCTCCCACGTGCCCGGTGACAGGACTAGGGGGAATGGGCTTAAGTTGAGCCAGGGGAGTTTTAGGTTAGATGTTAGGAAGAACTTCTTTACTGAAAGGGTTGTTAGGCATTGGAACAGGCTGCCCAGGGAAGTGGTGGAGTCACCATCCCTGGAAGTCTTCAAAAGACGTTTAGATGTAGAGCTTAGGGATATGGTTTAGTGGGGACTGCTAGCGTTAGGTCAGAGGTTGGACTCGATGATCTTGAGGTCTCTTCCAACCTAGAAATTCTGTGATTCTGTGATTCTGTGACCCACCGGGCAAATGGTCTGGGAGGCTGCTTGGAAAAGGATAGGACTTCTGCTGGAAGATGGGATAATCTGTCTATGATCTGTCCATTATAGACCCTATAGACTCTCTCTCTCTATATATATAGACCCTATCTCAGTTCTGCCAACCAGTCACCTGACCCCATCCCTTGACCCCAGTGATGCTTTTGTAAGCATCAGTGATTTCTGTGTTGGAAACTCCAGCCCCTCCCTGCTTTCCACCTCTTCTACCAAAACCCCAGACTTCTCCATCACCTGCCAGACTGACCCCTAGTTGTGCCAGAATTGCTGGAGGTCTCACAAAAGATATAACTTTAAACATAGCACTACATAACTACTGCCCTTTTCTTTTAATTTCATTATATCTGTAATCATAATCCTGTGTGTATATGTATATATATATATATTTATACACAGAACTGTTTTGTGTTTTAAACTTGTTTGTTTCTTACATTGCTAATGGCTAAATATTCTATTTTGTTTACTGTCTATTGGTAAAATCAAGGGTCAAATTCTTTCCCCGTTAGGTAGAGCTAATAAGAGTTAGCCGGTTTATGACCAAGATTTTGATAAGAAACGCAATTTCAGTAGTCTGGACAATCATACGAATCATGTGCTGGTTTTTTTCCTGAATATCTGGCATTAGGAATATCAAAGGTCCTAAGCTTGTCTGCTCCATTTTGTTTGTTTGTTTGTTTCTCAGTGCAGAGTAACACAGATGGTAGTGCTAGTACTGTCAGGACTGAGGAAAAAGTTAGATTCTCTCAATAAATTCATCTTCTGCTAGAACTTAATGGCATCTAAGTGATGATTCCTGTTTGATTTTGGACTGTACTTGCAGAAAGTGGGATGGTGTACTCCATACAAATGTGTAAAAGATTACTGCACTGGGTTTTACATTAATTAGAAAAACTCTGTTCCTTAAAGTTTACATTTACATGATGCCAATTGTCTTAAATAAATTTTACTTAAAATAAATAATTAAATAAATAAATTCTGATTCACTCAAAGGAAACACTGAACTTTTCACTACTGGGCGCATTCCTCAAAGAGGATTTTTTGGTTCTTCAAGCCTTGTTCTGAATAGAAAGAAGTAAAAAAATATTACGTTTTTTCCAGATCTCTTAGAGTACCTTTTTGTGTTGTGCAAAACATTTTTTTCTATGGTATAAAAAATAAAGTAAAATTGCTCTGAATTTTTCTTAGTTAATAAAAGACAGTCCAAAATCAAACTATTTGGACCTGGAGAACACTTTGTGGGGAAGTAGTTTAAACAGAATGTTGAATACAATTATTTTATTTTTCTACTATGACTACATTTGTCTTGTTACAGGCTGTTGTTACCTCATTGCTGAATAATTCTTATCAAAAATAAAATAATAAAAATAATAATATGCAAGATCAGTTTTCTAAACATAAATGACTGCATTTTGTAGAGCAATTTGAGTTTATCTATTCAGAATAAGGGCTTAAACTATAAGGGTCTAACAGAAAGTTTACTCTTTGAGTTCTTTGAAAAGTACTTCCCAGTCATCTAGAATCTGGGGACATGAAGATGAAAAAGAAACACATATGGATTGTTCTAACATTTTTTAGACTTGTAGTGACAGCCCACCAAAAGTATATATGTATGTATATATACAGTTTGTGTGTATATATACATATATATATATACTCTCTATATAAATGTTGTTTGTTACTTTTTGATAGTACATGTATACAAAATATATATAATGCAAATATTATTAACACATTTTAGGTATGGTTCACAGATGGACTAAATCACCGTATGTATATTGCCATGCTGAAATGCATATGGTTTAACAGAAAACAATGTGTTCCTGACAGGTTTTCCTTGTAGCTTATTTACTTACTTTTACTAATATTTTATTTTTAACATATTCTGAACAAAATGTTCTGAAGGTTTTGTTTCAGATTGATTATCCTAACCCTTAAAAATTATTTACATTCTCATGTACTGAAGTCCAACAATAGTAATATCTTCATCGATGATCTGGACGAGGGCACTGAGTGCACCCTCAGTAAGTTTGCAGATGACACCAAGTTAGGTGCGTGTGTCGATCTGCTTGAGGGTAGGAAAGCTCTGCAGGAGGATCTGGATAGGCTGCACCGATGGGCTGAGGTCAACTGCATGAAGTTTAACAAGGCCAAGTGCCGGGTCCTGCACCTGGGGCGCAATAACCCCAAGCAGAGCTATAGGCTAGGAGAGGAATGGTTGGAGAGCTGCCAGGCAGAGAAGGACCTGGGAGTGATGGTGGATAGTCGGCTGAATATGAGCCAGCAGTGTGCTCAGGTGGCCAAGAAGGCCAACGGCATCCTGGCTTGTATCAGGAACAGTGTGACCAGCAGGGCTAGGGAGGTGATCGTCCCCCTGTACTCAGCTCTGGTGAGGCCGCACCTCGAGTACTGTGTTCAGTTTTGGGCCCCTCACTACAAGAAGGACATCGAGGTGCTTGAGCGGGTGCAGAGAAGGGCGACGAAGCTGGTGAGGGGCCTGGAGAACAAGTCCTACGAGGAGCGGCTGAGGGAGCTGGGCTTGTTCAGCCTGGAGAAGAGGAGGCTCAGGGGTGACCTTATCGCTCTCTATAGGTACCTCAAGGGAGGCTGTAGAGAGGTGGGGGTTGGTCTGTTCTCCCACGTGCCTGGTGACAGGACGAGGGGGAATGGGCTTAAGTTGTGCCAGGGGAGTTTTAGGTTAGATGTTAGGAAGAACTTCTTTACTGAAAGGGTTGTTAGGCATTGGAACAGGCTGCCCAGGGAAGTGGTGGAGTCACCATCCCTGGAAGTCTTCAAAAGACGTTTAGATGTAGAGCTTAGGGATATGGTTTAGTGGGGACTGCTAGCGTTAGGTCAGAGGTTGGACTCAATGATCTTGAGGTCTCTTCCAACCTAGAAATTCTGTGATTCTGTGATTCTGTAATATACAAATACTTGGTTTTGAATGATTTACAAAAGCTTCTGCAAGTATGAAACAAGAACTGAGCATCTTTGTTCTTTTGTTTAATGATTGACACATTCATCATCAGGTTGAGCTTGAATGAAAATATTTAAACTTTCTCTTTTCCTTTTAAAAACATATAATGTTGATTCTCAAAAAAGCACATTATCCGGTAGGAAAAGAACATTCTAATTGAAAGCCCCCAAACACTCTTGAATCTTTATATTAATTGGTATTGTATCCTCCTTCCTTGTTTGTTATTTTTCTGCTTTTTACCCCTAGGATATTAAAGCATTGAACATTCAGTGTAAATTTTGTGATAGAATTTACAACATATAGTCACAAAGATGAATTTACTTCGGGTGGAAATATTTCTTGTGTAAAACTTGATGACCCTGTACCTTCAGATCTTTGGCCTATTTAGCTTCACCACTGTCCACAGAATTTTCTCATTCCATCTTGTTGCCTCTTCTGAATAAACCTCACTTCCTCAACCTAGAACTACAGGTTAAGGAAACCTATTCAAACTCACTGAGTCTCCAAAGTCCCATCCCGAATGTCTAAATGGGACAAGCTTTTTTTCTCTGCTCTGATTTCCATATAATCTTTGCTCAGAACTCTGGCCAGCACACCATGCTGAAGTTGGCTCTGATTTTTAGTATTTCTTTCTGTTTCTTTCTAATTATACTCACATATTGTAGGAAGGAAAAACAAAAACAAAAACAAAACAAACAAACAAACAAAAAACAAAACAGGATAAGAAGTCTATGATAAGAAGTCTACTGTTATGGTAACTGGGGTCTTTCTGTCACTAAGAAATTATTGAATAAACTTTAGCTACAATGCTCCAGGTAGGAATGGTTCTTTAATGATGTCTCAGGAACAACATCTTTAATCCTACAAAGCACTGCTAAAGGTCTAATGAAGCTCTTATGAGTTTAGGGGAAAAAGGAGGGGAAGAAAGTGAGAAAGTGTGTATAATATAGTATAGCTATATATGTGTAATCTGGATATATACACACACAATATTCAATATTTTAATTTGATATATATGTATTATACATTATAAAAGAATAATCTTAAAACACTGATAATATATTTCTGCTCAGCTTGCATATCTACCCAGAGAAGCAGATTTCAATCTTAGTTTGGGAATAGTTTATGCTCAAAGAAAATCAGGAAGGGGAAACAAGCAAGGATTTCTATTTTATATATCAAGTTCCCTCGAGATCTTACATCTCATAATTGAAACATAGCTGGTAGGACCCATCTGGCAGATGAGAAGATCAGCTGGTTCTTTGAAACAGTGCTCAGTATGCTAGTAGGAGTATTGTTTTTCATTTTTCACCCTACCCCGTGTATTCTCTCTCTTTTTATTTTTATCTTACTAGTGCAGCCAAGTAAAATGTACTTTAATATTAGTCTTTGACTAGGAAGGATCAAAAGCCTAAACAGGGACAAAAAAGTACCTTTTTTTTTTTTTTTGATGTATTATTTATGTTTCGGCAAAGAATGTGAAGCTCAAATAGATTACTTACTGAACAGTACTAATCTGTGACAGACTGTCCTCTTCAATAATGCTCAAGCAAGAAGTTAAAAATAAAAGATGGTGCACAAAGAGCTGTGCAAAGAGTTTTACTTTCCTAATCTCCCATCTAAATGCCAATAGACATAATTAACATATTCTGAACAAATGCCAGTTGGCTGAATTTTGCAAACAGATTTTAAAATACTGAAAGGGTATACCTTAAGGCATCAGCAGCATATTTTTAAAGCATCATGTAGAGTTAGAATAAATTGAGATTCCTTTTTTTTTTTTTTTTTTCCCTTTTTTCACTTGGGTAGTTTGACCATGTACTTAGCATTTTAAGAACAGAAACACATATTTCCTAATGATCTAACTTTTTTTCCACTTGAAATTATCAACCTTCATTTCAAGAATAAAGGTCGTCTCTTGAGAACTATTTTTCTTCCATTTGATTCCAGTTTCTGAGTTTTTCACTGTTGTTGTTGCTCTTGTTCCTGTTGTTTTGTTTTATTTGTTATTTGTTTGTTTGTTTGTTTTTCTCATATGTCTTTCACTTCAGTTTGGGTAAACGGGAAAAGTAAATGCCCAGAAGAAAAATGTCCAATAAATAAGAGGGACACACTTGACATTTTTTAAAGAAACATTTGAAAAGAATTTTTTGAACTTTCTATGAAGGAAGAAAGCTGGAGAGAAAAACTACTGTATTGATAGAAAATAAGTGTTCACATATCAGATTTTTGCCCTATCCCCATACACAGAATTGAAAGAAGAAAATTGTTTAGTTGCCTTATTTTCAGTCATACACTGCATGACTGTAATCCTGGAAGTGGGGAAAGAGAAATAATATGAAAAACAAAAATGGGAAAAGTGCCTGGACATTAGATATGATCATTTGCCATATTCATTTGTTATCCTTTAGATTTTAATCCACATTTCAAGTTTAGGTAGATACGATAATAAAATAGATTGAAGCCTACTTATTTAATAGGATAAAACAATCAATTTCTTAGTGAAACTAAGTGAACGAAACTAATAAACTTTAACTAAGAAACTTTAGTTCAGCATTAGAACAGGTTGCCCATGGAGGTGGTGGAGTCACCGTCCCTGGTGGTGTTTAAGGGAAGGTTGGACATGGCGCTTAGGGACATGGTTTAGTGGGTGATATTGGTGGTAGGAGGATGATTGGACTAGATGATCTTGGAGGTCTTTTCCAACCTTTATGATTCTATGGTTCTATGAAACGTTGTCAATAAAGCAAATACATTACAGCAATATGTATACACTTGCTGATAGGTAAAATTGTTGACAGTCTTAGAAACAAAGCAAGGTCTGAATACACCAGACTGACTGATCTATACAGTGTAAAAAAGGAAAAAATGAATGGTAAATCTCAACAGCTTAGCATAACCAACCAGTTTCTGAAGAAGTGAATTTATTTAGGTGCCAAAGGAAAATAATTAAATAAATATTTGTATGAGAGTTTAAGAGCAATCTGTACAAAATAAATAAATAAATAAATAAATAAATAAATAAATAAATTTGATTAAGATTTTTTTTTATTTTTTTATTTTTCTAAGTGCCAAGTGAACTAAATGTTGAAATTCAGTCACAGGAAAAATAATTTGCAAGAAGTTGAGCTATGCTATGTCATCAGTGCCCTACACATTTGGGAGTGAAGCTGTTCAAGTTCTTAAATGTTCTCATTTCAATACATTAGTCTGTCGATTTTTTTGTATTCCTGTAACTCCTATATGGATAAATAGAGGAGTATTACTCAGCAACCATCTAAACTATTTTTAAGCAAACACGAGGTGACTTTAATAGCAATCTCCTTATCAAATATGATAACTGATTATTATAAGATTTTTTTCCTGCTTATAAGCAAAATTGCATGGCTACAATGTATTGTTTTATTTCTGATTTGTCATTTCTATTTTCCTTTAGGTCTAACTAGAAAAGAGAATAGAAAGGTCAAAATTAAATGAAAACAACATGTTGTCATGGAAGTGTGCCTTCCTTCACTTGCTGAAGCACGTAGAAAGAAGGCTAACAAATATTGATTACTTGTACTATTTTATAATAATATTTTATCTGCCCCCAAAATATATATATATATGAGCATAATTTTATTGTTGCCATAATATTTGTTCTACTTCAATTAAAATAAAATATTTAGGTAAGACATGACCCTGTAAAGGGAGCTTCCTGTTTCTTCTAGAAATAGGAACAGAAATCTACATCAATACTGCCAAAATATCATTTGAAAGAGAGATCCTTTATCTTGAAGACTCAATGATATAAAGCAATTCATGTCCTCACTCCGCATCTGGACATCTGTATCTGTCCAGGGTGATCTCATTGCATAGTTTGTGGTTTGGGCTTACAGGCTTACATGTGGTACTCTTACTTCTGTAAGAGATGTTTTTTTGTGTGATTGATTTTTTCATCTAATTCACCGTCTGAAATAAAGTGTAGTCCTACTGAGAGCAAAATTTTAAGCCTATGAAGCTTAGGATATTTGATGGCTTTCTGGACTTTTGTGTGAGTAGCATGAAGAGCATAGTCTCTGATAGGACTGTGAAGGATGACTTGATATGTCAGCAGTCATAACTTGTGGGATCATGTTTAAAATATCTCTCAGGATTTCTCAATAAAGAAATCTCTCCCTAGAACTACCTCTTCATCAAGTAAAACTAGTTGCATCACTCCAAAAGAAAGCCAGACTTTACAGACTTTATAGACTGTACAGATTTTAGGTAAAAATGTCATAGGGACCAGGAACTGGGAATGAAATAGTAAACCGTTTATTTATTTATTTATTTTAATTTTAGGAGTACACGAGAAAAAATAGTTGGAACCCACTGTAGTATTTGACTTTATAAGTGTTAATATGATTCCAGTAATCAGTAGTTCTCTAATGCCTAAAGTTTGCCGAAATTATTCTGAAATGATGGAAAGTTCTTTGGAGTTTCCAGACTGATAATCTGTTGATATCTTACTAAGAACAGAGATGACTAAAATAAAGTGGGTTAAATAAATGCATATTTCCTACACAGGTGCTATGGAGAATATCTTAAATGGAAATATGAGAAAAAATGGAGATAGTTGATTATTTTTTAAAATTCTAAATGATGTGATAATTGTTCTGTGCTGGGTAGGAGGAGAAAAGCTCTAAATGGAATTTCTACAGATAGACATGAAAATATATTGAAAATTACATTAAAATATGACATCTTCTAAAGTTAAAAATAAACTTAAGCATTGATTTTTGTCAAGGAAAAAGAAATCAGACACTAAGGAATATATGTTAGCCTGAAGGTCCCATTTGCCTTGGCACCATATTTCTAGTACTTTAACCCTTGTTAAAATGTGAGGCTTCTCACATTTGAATCCCTGAGCCTTCTGGAAAACTCAGAAAAAAAGTTCTTATTTTTACATGAAAAATGTTGAATCCTCAATATAAAGAATTGTCTCATTCTTGAAAGTAATGAGGAATTCAGTCTCTAAACTGATGTCTGAGTGCTCCCATGATCTAGACTTTTTCCTTACGCATTGCTAGATCTGTTAGTTATGGAGTGTGCATATGAAAAAATAGCTCCCACTGGGTTTTCAATGTGTATGTGCTCTTTCAGGTTGAAAAAATCCTAATTTGCCTTTGCAGATTATTTCCTTAATATTGATAAATTCTTCAGTACCGAAGACAAAAATCCATAAGAACATGCCTGGTATGTTGACTCATAGAAGGATTTGGATTGGAATGGACCCTAAAGATCATTTAGTTGCCCCAACCCAGATGCAGTATCTTGCACTTGACCTTGTTGAAACTCATAAGGTTCTCACAGGCCCACCTCTCAAGCTTGTCCAGGTCCCTCTCAATGGCATCCCTTCTCTCCAGGAGGTCAATGCCACCACACAGTTTGGTGTCATTGGCAAACTTGATGAGAGTGCACTCAAATAAAAATTATTATAAAAAGGAAACAAACAAACAAAAAAATGAAGTGTATAGGAGGGGAAACTGCACAGTGCAATTGTCTTTAGTTTTGTGAAATTTGCATGGTAACAATCAATAGTTCAGCACTGTAAGACTGTGATAACAGCATTTGAGATGCTGCTATTGAGCCTTTTTTCCTAAGGGTATACTTTCCATCACAGTTCAGCAGGGATATGGGCAGGATATCATGGATCCAAAAGAACAGCATACTCTCAGACTTGATTTGAGATCATTGAGGTGTTTTCCTAATGCAATGTTCTTATATTTCAAGATAAGAAACCATTTCTTTGACCAGATGTCAAACTAGACTCTTCTGAATTTAAAGTTAAGTTAGTGCCTTGCTTTTGTTCTAGATGTAGATGTAGGTTTCTCTATTCAAGGGCAAGTTTCTTAACTATTAAATTAGAGAGGTATTCTTTCTCCTCCTTTTTCTTAAAAATGTCTTATGAAACTTGAACAGGAGGGCTTGAGAGACCCAGCCCTTGTTGATTAGGATATTCTCCTGAGAGGAGACTACAGACATATATCTATTTAGACAGAGAAAATAACTAAGGTCAATGCTTGCAACATTACAGATGAGTGCTTTCACCTTCTGAAAAGAAAGCCATATTGCCATGGTATTTTGAAAGAAAGCAGGACTCTCCACCTCTTGCCAAAAGTAGTCAAGTTTCCAGATTCCAAATGAAGTCTGTAAGTCTTTATTGAACCTTACACCCTCGGACACGTCATGAAATGAGACACTTCTGTCTTCACGAAAGGATAATCTCCATTTAAAATAAATCCTTTTCTTCAGAGATTCTACACAGCAGGCTACATGTTGTAATACACTTTTATTTCTGCAGTTGTTTCTTAGGCAGGTACAGCCACAGGCTGTAAAAGGAATATTTAAAAATTAAAACAATCAAACAAACTAAATCAAACTAAACAAAATCAACCACACACACAAAAGTGAAAACAAGAAACTAACCAACCAAAAATCCCATCTCTTTGTAGGAGTGAATGCAGAGGAGAAAAAGTCATACTAATATTGCTTTGTAATGCACAGAGAGTTAGAAACCTATTTTAGGAATACTGATTTGATAACTGCAGTCAGTTAGGATTGGCAATGTTTTACTCATTAAGCTTAAATGAGTAAACCCTAACTTTCACTTAGTTTTGTGCTTTTATATACCTGTAATATTTTAAATGGCTTAATCGGTTTTGAGTTACTTAGACATTTCAATAGGTAATTAAAGTATTTCAGAAACTTTGGATCCCTGTTTCTAGAAAACCGTTGTAAATGTATGTGGGGCAAATGCAAGAAAACACAAATAAAGGAAACCAGGATGCTTTAAGGAATACCTAAAAATAAGATTCTAAATCTATACTGGGGCAGGAAAATATCTTGATTTTTTGATCTTGATTTTGATATTTGTCTGTTGATGGAAGTGTCAGGTCAAATCTTACATTTTGTTCTGGGCAAAAATAAAGTTCTGCAAATAATTGCAGTATCTGTCTGTTGTAAACAATACTATACTGCCTGTTGAGAAGCATATTTTCAACACAATGGAGAGTTCTATTAATGCAACTGCAATGTCAGAGATTTGGCTACTTCCCAGAATCAAATGACAGTATTGTCTGGACTCTGTATATTTAATATATTCTCTCCACACTCTGTGGAATTTGTGATTTGAAGCTATTTGAGAGAAGGAGCTACTACAAATCTCAATGCCCAGCCTTCTAATAATAAAGGAAAAACAAGTTATTATGCATATCTGGAAAAATAACATTCATTCATTTAAATGGACTGCCATTGAAAGGTAAAAAATATTGAAATTTTAGTTAAATTACAAGTTCAGATTCTTGGTGTCCACCATCAACTGGAATGTTCTTTCAACTACTGTTGCCTTCAGCTATGTATATTTTTGTGTTTTGCAGGTATCAACATTTCTTCTTTATTTTGCTTAATTGTATCTTGCTGGGATTGGCATTCATGGTATTTCCTATTGTAAATGTTATAGAAAAAAAAAAAAACAAACATTACAAAGACAGACAGAAGGCAGAATTTCTTTTTCTTTTTCTTCTTGAGGATTTATTTAATACTCTGTTCCATTATACACTGCAGCTTCAGAGTCTGAGTTCTTTTTTTTTTTTTTTTTTTTTTTTTTTTTTTTTTTTTTTTTTTCCCAGACAAGCAGCTGATGATTTTCAAAAAGACAAAATAAATATCTTCAGTTTCTTAATGAGGGACTTTGGCTTATCTCATTGTTTACAGATATTCACTGATGGGAGACTGTAGACTAAAGGAAAGTATAATTCTGTATACTGTTTCTGTCAATCATTTGGAATTGATATATTGTATGCCTTTTAATTTTGCTGTTTTATTTACCCTGATGCATTAAAAATCTAGCACAAAGCATTTCTAGCTCTAGCATTTGAGGCATTCTTGACACCAGGTTTTGTACCTAGAAACAAATTATTCCCCACCACTATCTCTAAAATAATGGTTTAATGAAAAGCATTGACAGTTCTTTAAAGTCAAACAACAATATCTTTATAATAATTAAAGGAAGCCTGAGACAACACCTTTGGTTGGCAAGAAACAGTTATAAAAATATTATCTAAAGACCTCTTCTGAGGAAATCGGCTTATCTATTCCATCTGGTATGAGAGAGAGGGAGTTTCCCTGAGATAAATAGGATCTTTTTTTCACCTAAAGACAATTTGCTTGATATGAACGGTAGAAGCTTGTTATAGCCATTCTCTCACTTGCCTTTATCCCAAACATTTTTGCAAATATGAAAATAATAACGAAACATGCCCACTCAAAGGTCAGGACTTTCCTGCAGGACTATAGCTGTAGCAGCACATTGTCCTAAGAAAGGACAGGAGCCATGGAACAATGATGTGAAAGAATCAGCTCATTGCTTGTGGCTTAAACAACATTTATCTCCTGTGACAGTATATGGATGTCAACTAATGCAGTTACTCATGTATCTTATATGATAAAAGCCTGCATTATAAACCCACAAGCTTGTGGTTTGATCCTTATACGATATGATGGAGATTGTTCAGCTGCTGTTTTTCTTTTCTTAGAAGCTAGTAAATTGAATGCTATTTATATCAGACAGTATTATTTACATCAGAATTAGCTTCCAACTTCAGGAATAATCAAGTATTTTGGAAGTGTCACAGCCCCCTCATGTTCTGCTTTCCAGGGCTGGTCTAAGTGACTCAGAGAGATTTTGTCACACCAGAGTTTCCTTCACCATTCCTTCCAGTGCTGATGGAAGCAGCACTATTCTGTGTTCCTGGGGAGGGTTATATGCAGGACTATTTGACTTTTTGCACAATATCTCTCTAACAGCCACTTTCCGTTCTGTGGGGAAAAGCCACAGATGGAAAGCATTTAATGGGTTTATGTCAGTGCGTGATACACTACTCAGATCACTTTAACTCAGGCTGCAACAGAGGTATGTGAATTTCAGAAATAATGGATTTCATATTCCTTACACAAGCTGAATCTACCTATCTGGGTGCAATTTAAGTGCCTTATGCACTTTCTGTTGACATGATTTCTCAGGATATTTTTTAATTGGAATCCATGAAGTACTAAGTACATAAGAGAGGATGCAAATAAAGACTGCAGAAGCAAACATCAAACAGCATTTTATAATTTTGTGGTTAAATGTAAATATAAAGTTCTTTCAACTTGTTTTGTTGATGTTGCTGTTGTTTTTTGCTTTTTTTTTTTTTTTTTTAAATATAGTATAAAGATTTGAAGTAAGCAATCCATAATGCCATACCAAAATAGTGGTTTGAAGAATTCCTAGTTTAATTATTTCTATTTCAAACATTTTTTAAAAATGTTATCAGTGCTCATTCTTGTTTCTGTTCATTTTATTTCTAAGGAAAGCTTTGGAAAAAAAAAAAAAAAGTATAATGGGAAAAGTTAAGTAGAAAAGACGTATTGAACAATATGCATACAATAAAATATGATAGGAACCTATTGGATTCTCACCCAATTTGCAGTCAGTGTATAGCTGGACATCATAGATGCAGAGACACAATATACAAACAAAACAGAAAGCACTGAGCGATTAGAAGAAAATGTTTCTGCATGTAAGCCCAGAAAGTAAACATGGGTGAACATACAATCTCTGACAAAAATATTGTGAAAATAAATAAATAAATAAATAAATCTGACAAAAAATGTTAGCACACTATTATCTCTAGGTCAAATATGTAAAATAACAATTTTATGACCAAAACAGTATTCTTATCTATTTTATCTATCTATCTAAATCAGTAAACATTCTTATCTATTATTGGATAAATGGGAAAAAAAAGAAAAAAAAAGATGAAATCGTGATTGTATAATTCTACTACTATACATAGTGATCACTGGCAAAGGGCAGCAAGAAAATGGCAATGATTTGTTTGTACAGAAAGCTTCTTTGTTTGGATCTGGATGTCATTGAAGTAGAATATCTGACAGTTTCCCTTTGCTTGTCAGAGCATAATAGTACCTTACAGAAATAAAGCCTTGCCTGTAAAGAAACTTGGAATCACAGTATAGGAAGCTTGCATGTAAAACAAAGATGAAGAAAAGCCAGCAAAGGTGGGAGACTCTCCACAGTATTTTAATACTGTGTTTGAATTTCATGCTCCATTATGAGGATCTTTCTGAAGCCAGAATAATTCGTCCTTAGTGGAAAATGCTCACAAGATCTGAGCTTTGTCATTAAAAAAAAAAATAAATTATTATTTTTCTTTTTTGACACACTCAGATATTAAGGAAGCCAATTTTATATTCTTGGAAAGGTCTTTTGAGAAACAAAAATGAGAACAAAGAGGAGCAACACACATGATAGCAGCACCAAATGCTATGACACCGACTACAATCAAAACAATTTGTCCACTCTCCACTATTGTTCACATTTTATTATTTTTGCTGAAATTGTCTGCTAGTTGAACAACTATTGGATAGGCATGAATACAGTAAAAACATTAGTTTCACATAAAATATTACCTTCCTTGAAATTTTGATGCTCACTGTTATCAGCAGAATCTGAATAACACTGAATTTTTTTTACCTAATAAATTAAGTATTGAGAAGTCTGCATTTGGGAGCAGTAGATGATGCAGAGCTCTCAGATTGTGACCATCCCAGCTTGTATATTCATACAGAATACTACAGGGTCTGTGAAGACAGACCAACTCAGAGGCAAAAGTTCAGAGGTCTTTGTCTGCATGGTCTTATGCCTGAGCTAACAAATGCTGTGTCACAAATTCTATCATCTTGTTCTTCAATGCAGATAGCGCAGAGGGGCTCAGACATCCCTGCTGCTATTATATAGACATAGTCATATAGCCAAAAAACATCAAAGGAGAAAAGACAGGCCTGAAGTCATGAGTAACTACAGAAAAAAACAATTGAGATTTATATCCAGAAATGAATGGGAAGTTACTAAAGTGACAATATAAAGTTCCATGTAATGATTAATTGGGGAAAAACAAACAAACAAACAAACAAACAAAAAAAAAACCTATATCATTGTTTTTACTTTCACTTTTCAAGTAGGATTCAAAAACGTTGTGATGATTATAGGAATCGGAACTTTGTGAAAATTAACAAGTTAGCTTTTTACCTAAGAAAGGAAGGTAAAATCAAAACTGGGGAGACCACTAGGTGTAAAGAGACATATGTTTATCAGATTGGTAATTTTTGGATAATCTACATTCCTTTGCCTTCTTTGCCATTCAATATTGATTCTTGATAGTGGTCTTCCCCAGATGGACAAAGGTCTGAATAAAGGTCTCAGCTTGAAATTCATTGATTCAATGAAGAAAAAAATATAATTGATTTTCATAAGAAGTTTTCAGGATAGCAACTGGAAAATAAAATAAAATAAAATAAAATAAAATAAAATAAAATAAAATAAAATAAAATAAATAGGATAGATTGCTTGGTGGGTTTTGCTTGTTTGTTTTAAAAGATGACAATTTTGTTAATCAAACTATGAGTTTTTAGCTTTTCAAGTTACTACTATCTATAAAAAGTCAAGACGTTTTATTGCAACATATGCAAGAGAAGATTTTTACCACCCCCTTCCCCATCCCTCCCCCCACTGGAGTTAGTAGGAAGAAGACAGTTGAGTGAACTTATATTTATGAAAACAAATGTGAGTGTAATTATCTGTGTAATTGTTTTCCTACCTTTTTTAATATCTACTGTTATAACCAGTAACACAGCTTAAAGAGTGAGCATGTTATTCTTTGTAGAAATGTTGCAGAATAGAAAAAAGCATAATAAGATGTTTTCTGGGATTACAATTTATTTTTATATGTGACATATTAGTAATGACCTTGACTCAGGACTATTTCCCAGAAAATTAACAACTAAATGGAATAAATGACCTGTAGAATAGCCTTGGGCCACCAGCTGTCCCAGCTGGCTATTAATCCCACAAAAGTGCTGCAGGTCTTGATTATTATGGCTTAATTAATGTAATGATATGATGTGTAAGTGCTGAACTGCATTTTCTTTTTGTATAATTAACCTTTTGGGAATATTTTATTAATGGAGAAAGGTAATATATGTTTGTGAGAGAGATGTTACGTTTTTACTTTCATTCACAGTAAACAAATACATTATGGAAAGCTCTTCATGTGTTTGTACATTTCATACTTCTGAGAGCTTTTGACTATTGCAAGTGAAGGGCAGGGGCATAATTAGAAAGACTCATTACGTACCGGTTCAATACTTTGGTGCAATTGTTCATGAATGTGTTTTAGCTCTCAGACAAAGCAGTCTATGAATTCTCAGAAGGGGCAGGCAAAATTAAATTTTGCTGCTTCTGCCACAGTGAAGCTAAAGGGCAGAGAACGAGAGCAGAATCAAGGTCTGCTCAGATCTGAGATCTGGTAAAAGATCCTTTGAGTCACAAGCTTACTTTTCCTGTAGGTACTTGGGAATGGATTACTAAGGATGCTGTCATGAATATTGACAATGATTGCCATAGGAGTGGTAAATGCTGCTACTGGTGTGGTTGCCTGTCTGCGGCAGATGCTCCTTACACTCATTTCCTCTATGGAAATCACAGGAATAACACCAGCTTTCCAGAGCTCTTCAGGAAACTGAGATATACAGTTAAAAAGTACTGTCATAAATATTAATTACCTGCCAGCATGATACTGTACTGGTGGTCGTAATTTAAACTTCTTTGGACCATAAACCTGGTCTTGCAATTTCTAAAGCTCATTAGGGGCTGTAGTCATTTGCCTTCAATTAGAGAGTTCCTGATTGCCTTATTAGCTAGATTTTGAAAACTTTATCATTTGGTTACATCTGACTCATTACCAATTAAGTTGTATTACTCAAAGGATGGGTGAAGACATTTCATTTCTATCTATTATACCAATATTTATGTTCCTAAAGAGATCATGTAAAAGTTTGTCATGGTTTAAATAATATTTTGTCTATTTCATGTCTACATATTCTCGTAGTTTTCAGATGAATAACCAAAATACATTTTGAGCACCCATCTACCAAAGTACAAATACATGTATTGAAATATAAATATGATATACTGTTTGCATATAGACTATTCTAATTTTACCACTATTAGGAACATTTTTCCCTTAAAATAAATAAATAAATAAATAAATAAATAAAAGTCATACCTTGTTACATAAATTCTCAGCTACTTTCTTCATATCCTGTAAAGGATTTCCAAGCAGTTCTCAAATTCTTAAAGAAACCTTTCTGTCATAAAATGCATTGATTGCCAGTTTATTTCATGTTTATCATTTTTTTATTTAGGAACACAAATTTAAAAACAAAATAAATCTGAAAATTTTAATTTGTTAGATATGTATTTACTTAGGAACAAGGGACATAATACACAGCAAGGTTACTAGAAGAGAAGGAAGGAAGTTAATTAAATACTTTTGCATTTATCTATCTTGCAATATTCTGCCTAATGTTCTCTATTTACTAAATAATGCATTAAATGCATTCATGTTATTTTCACTTACATGTGCAAAAATTGCATGAGAACTTGATATTGTAAAATAAGTCACAAAAATTTACTTTTCACAAATCCTCATACACTGAAAAACAGCCTGAAATAAATAGCATTTATTCTTCCATTAGACATTGTAAAATAATGACCTTAAAATGTGTAAGAGATTCTTGGGAACATATAGCTTCTTAAACTTATAGCTTCCTGGGAACACTTTATTTTTGTTTGTTTGTTTTTGTCTCTTATAAGGAAATGGGAGATTCTTGTTGTGATTTTTCTGTAAATTTGTGTTTTTCCTGTATGGGAACCAGCCAGCTTTTTGACCAGCTGTTGTTCTCTTGCACCCACATTTAAAAACAAACAAAACCAAACTAGAATGAAACAGATCCCAGCTTTATCCTTAAAGCTATTGAAGTTGGATGACCCCAAACTAAGATGTAATTTAATCTATGGGAAAAGAATAGTTACATCTCCACTGTATTTAAATTTTGTGAGGTTACAGTCTGTAAGACTATAATCACATTTGTTTATAACCACTGAACTTAAACCACAACGATGAAAGGTGTCTATGTGAAGTGTCTCCCTCAAGCTGAGCCTTCTGGGTGAATATTAATCTAAAATAGAATTATTTTTTTCTTAAAATAAAAGCAGTATTTCTTTGCTGCTGCTGCTGCTGCTGCTGCTGCTGCTGCTGCTGCTGCTGCTGCTGCTAATAATAATAATAATAATAATAATAATAATAATAATAATAAATCAAATAATTGTAAAACACTTCCTTTCTTGTAAGCAAAAGAAAGAAGTTAATCAGGGCTGAAACACTGATGTCTCTAGTATTGAGAGTGTGTGACTTGCACTTCACACAGAAATTAAAAACTTGGGCCAAATCAAATATACAGGGAGCAGGAGCAAGGGAGCAGCATAAAAAAAAAAAAAAAAAAAAAAAAAAAAAAAAAAAAAAAAGAGGTGAGAGAACCACTTTCAAAAGATACATTTTTTTAACGTATTGAGTTAAAACTGCATAGCATTTGGCTTCTGCAGTAAGTTTGTCATAACAATGTAATGGGATAGGGAAGTTTGTCTAACAGAAGTTTGTCTCTGATGCCAGGTGAAAATCAAAACTATGAACGGGGATTTTCTGTCTTCTGCTTAACTTGCACTTCCCCCTGCCAATGTCCTGGTGAGGGGGAGGAAGTGGAATGGAAATAAGTGAATAGCCTGGAGGGAAAGAGTGCAAGGTCAAGAAACAAAAAGCAGATGTTATGATGTTGGAAAATAGGACCCTTGAGGAACAGGAGACAAGAAGGTTAGGTAAAAGCTATGAAATTGGAATAAAATCTGCTTTATCTCCACCATTCCTCAGCATTGTTTCCCCCTAGGGTTGGGAAAAAAAGAAAGAGAAAGAGAAAGAAAGACAGAAAGAGAAAGAAAGAGAGAAAGAGAAAAAGAGAGAAAAAGGGAAAGAGAGGAAGAAGGGAAGAGGGAAAGAGGGAGAGAAAGAGAGAGAAAGGGAAGGAAGGAAGGAAGGAAGGAAGGAAGGAAGGAAGGAAGGAAGGAAGGAAGGAAGGAAGGAAGGAAGGAAGGAAGGAAGGAAGGAAGGAAGGAAGGAAGGAAGGAAGGAAGGAAGGAAGGAAGGAAGGAAGGAGAAGGGAGAGGGAGAGGGAGAGGGAGAGGGAGAGGGAGAGGGAGAGGGAGAGGGAGAGGGAGAGGGAGAGGGAGAGGGAGAGGGAGAGGGAGAGGGAGAGGGAGAGGGAGAGGGAGAGGGAGAGGGAGAGGGAGAGGGAGAGGGAGAAAGAAAGAAAGAAAGAAAGAAAGAAAGAAAGAAAGAAAGAAAGAAAGAAAGAAAGAAAGAAAGAAAGAAAGAAAGAAAGAAAGAAAGAAAGAAAGAAAGAAAGAAAGAAAGAAAGAAAGAAAGAAAGGACTGAGAGATCTGGGACTGTTTAGCCCAGAGAAAAGGAGGCTCAGGGTGGATCTCATCAATGTGTATAAATACATAAAGTGTGTGTGTGTGCACAAAGATGGTGCAGCCATGCTGTTTTCAACGGTTCCCAGTGCCAGGACAAAAGGCAATGGGCACAACCTGCAACACAAGAGGCTTTATCTTAATATCAAGAAGCACTTCTTCATTGTGCAAGTGACTGAGCACAGGTTGTCCGGAGAGATTGTGGGGTCTCCCTCCTTGAACACCTTCAAAAAAACATCTGGACATGGTCCTGGGCAACCTACTCTAACTGTCCCTGATTTGAACAGAGGGGTTGCACCAGATGACCTCTTCATTTAACCTTAACAGTTATTCTGTAGTAACTGGAGATCATAAACTGAACCTTTTCTTCACAAATCCATTTTAATTTGCCTTTGTAGCATTATAGCAAACATTGTCTACTTTTGCTTTTTGGATAGAATTTCAGAATAAGAAATGGAAAAGTGAGCTGCTGTTCAAAGAGCTGATTGGAAAAGTCAATATAATTGACAAAATATTTTGTTGAGTATTTGAGGTTCCTCTGTTTTCCATTCTAGAATAGGCTATCTCACTTTTCCTTTACTTAGTGGCACTCAACTTCAAAAGCAATTCTAACAGAAAACTATCTTTGAAGAAGCTGTTTTGTTTGTTTGTTTTGTTGATTTTTTTTCCTGGTTAAAGAACTAGGATTTATCCTTACTCCTCAATTTCAATCAAACAAAATCCACTTCTAATACAGACTTGCCACCTACACAATCACAAACAAATATGTCCTATATTTAAATCAATCAATTGATACAGATAAAGTTATTCAGGTTTGTTGTTGTATAACACAACATATAAGAAATTCTTAATGTATTCTCTCCTACAGTTCAGCATTTAATTAATGAATCCCTTTGAACATTTTTGCTCACTCCTTCCTGCTTTTCCTGCCTCTTCCCTACACATATTTTTTATAGAGTTGTCAATGGTGGACACATAGCTAATGGTATTCATAACCCCTATTTAAGGATTTGAAAATAACGATTATGTTTGTTGTATATTACTTCATCAAAATGCTTACTCTTAAAATTGCAGTATCATATTATTGTTGAAATGAAAATAAACTTCTTTTATAGCAGGGTATTTCTTTAAATATGCCATTTTAAAAATAAATTTGCAGCAGGATTTCAATAAAGTTTTTAAATTATTGAACAGTGTATGGCTGATGTACAAATATTTCATCCAGTATTTGATGTTATGTAAGCCTCACTGCTACGGGCTAGCACACAAATTTTCTTAAAGGGTATGTCATACATCACAAATTGCAATATTTCAAGATTGAAATAGACATTGATTTGCTTTAATGTTAATGACATAGTGACATGTTTGAGAAGTAGTCAATAGAATCTTCTTCACTTCAAATAATACTGGCCTGGATACCAGACATTCGATTCATCTCCATTTATGCTGGCATATCTAAACCAGTCACCTGTATTTTGATTTGATATCTAGACTTCTTATATAGCTGGGAGAAAAAGAGGTGTTTAGTGGACACAGTTTAACTTAATATAAAGTAGGTAATTTAGGATACATATCTAATTTTATATGAGAAGGTCAAATGAGTGATCTTTGAGTGCCTCTTGCCAATGCTTGCTTTCCTAATTGCTTTTCTCTTTTCTCTTCTCTCTCTCCCCCTTTTCCTCCCTCCCCCCCCCCCCCCCTTCCCCTTTAATCTCTTTTAGGGGTGTGGGGTGAGTAGCCCTAGTCTCCTTTGAAGACTGTCTGGAAGGAAATCTGGAAGGATCTGGAAGGAAATTTTAAACTATTGGGGTTTGGGAAACTAGGCCAGTTTAAAATAAAAGATGAATTGTTTTGAAATACTTAATGTTTGAAATATATTTTTATATTTTATATATTTTTATATTTTATATATTTTGTGGACCAAGGGAAACCAGCTGATGTGATTATTTTGGACTTCAGCAAGGCTTTTGACACGGTTTCCCATAGGATCCTACTGGACAAAATGTCCACCATACAGCTAAATAAAAACATCATACGATGGGTGAGCAATTGGCTAACGGGCAGGGCCCAAAGGGTTATGGTAAATGGAGCTGCGTCAGGCTGGCGGGCGGTCACCAGTGGGGTCCCTCAAGGCTCCATTTTAGGGCCGGTACTTTTCAATATTTTTATAAACGATCTGGATGTAGGAATAGAGGGTATTTTGAGCAAGTTTGCTGATGACACCAAACTTGGAGGAGTTGTGGACTCAAATGAGGGCGTAAAGGCCTTGCAGAGGGATCTGGATAGGTTGGAGAGCTGGGCGATCACCAACCGCATGAAGTTCAATAAGAGCAAGTGCCGGGTCCTGCACCTGGGACGGAGAAACCCTGGCTGCATGTACAGACTGGGCGATGAGACGCTGGAGAGCAGCCTAGAAGAGAGGGATCTGGGGGTCGTGGTAGACAGCAAGTTGAATATGAGCCAGCAGTGTGCCCTGGCAGCCAGGAGGGCCAATCGTATCCTGGGGTGCATCAAGAACGGCATCGCTAGTAGGTCAAGGGAGGTGATTGTCCCGCTCTACTCTGCGCTGGTGCGGCCTCACCTCGAGTACTGTGTGCAGTTCTGGGCACCACAGTATAAAAAGGACATGAAACTGTTGGAAAGTGTCCAGAGGAGGGCTATGAAGATGGTGAAAGGCCTGGAGGGGAAGACGTACGAGGAACGGCTGAGGTCACTGGGCCTGTTCAGCCTGGAGAAGAGGAGGCTGAGGGGAGACCTCATCACAGTCTACAACTTCCTCGTAAGGGGTTGTCAAGAGGCAGGAGACCTTTTCTCCATTAACACTAGTGACAGGACCCGCGGGAACGGGGTTAAGCTGAGGCAGGGGAAATTTAGGCTGGACGTCAGGAGGGGGTTCTTCACAGAGAGGGTGGTTGCACACTGGAACAGGCTCCCCAGGGAAGTGGTCACTGCACCGAGCCTGTCTGAATTTAAGAAGAGATTGGACTGTGAACTTAGGCACATGGTCTGAACTTTTGGGTAGACCTGTGCGGTGTCAAGAGTTGGACTTGATGATCCTTAAGGGTCCCTTCCAACTCAGGATATTCTATGATTCTATGATATTTTTTAAATTGTTTATACTTTAAACTTTCTTCTGTTGACTGTTGTTCTGTTGTTCTGTTTTACCTATTGAAAGTAAATATTTCTATTTTTAACTTTTCTTAATAATATATATTTTAATTATGGAAATAAAACATTTTACCTCTTTTGTTCTATTTCTCCTGTTTGATATTCTCAAGCTAACATGCTGATGCTTTTCTTAAAGAAAAGCTTCACTTTTTGCTTGTACAATGAACAACAGTTTGAACAGGTTTATGCTATTTTCTAGTATATTCAAAGCAGTCATGTTAATTTAGTAGCTACTGAAAGTTCTTAATTTTTTATTCATTACATTGCTATGGTGTCAAAGGTCAAGAGGCAACTACCTGGAGAAAGCTGGACACATGGCTCCTGACAGATGAACTGCCAAGGTATGGGGAATCTAGAAATGTGAACAGATAAGATGACTAGAAATTTTCTCATTTCTCAAAGCTTCAAGAGATTTCATATGCTTGACCCCATCAATCAGTAATATCAATGTCATTTATTTTTACAGAGCACTGTCAGAAAAACAAACAACCAAACCAAACCACCACCACCACAACAACAACAACAAAAACCCTCAGAGCAATTCACTGAAATTTCTTTGTTACTTTTAGCACAGTACATGTCTCAGAATTCGAATGAGCTCTGAGCTAATGTAACTGGAACTTGGAGAGTTTTCTGGGTATATTGCAAAACTGTGTGGATTTGAGAGAATGAAGGAGGAGTGCAGAGCTTACAAGGGGACACTTTTCTGTCTTCTTGGCTGCCAGACATAATCCTGTGTTTGTGGGACTGTCATGGGTCAGCACAATTTAAGTCGTGTTTTTTTTTTTTTTTTTTTTTCCTTTTTCTTTTTGTGATCTTTTTTCTTGTATTTGTCTGGTGCTGTTGCCATTGTGAATATATTACAAAGGATGTAGAGATGGAGGGAGATTTATTGTGTGTGGTAGAAAAGTGAAACAAAATACTTAAAACCCAAAGTTCTTGTTTATTGACAATTAGAATACAGATCAGTTGCCATGTTTTCTGGAAAGAAAAAAATCCCCAAATATGAGTAATCCTCCAAACTGCTTAACTGTTCTTTGAAGCACTTGTTTGAAGCACTCTGAAGCATGGATTAATATTTTTGTTCTTATGTCTATTACCTTTCAGTAGTAATATTTAAAAAGTGCAGTTGAGTGAATTTGCATTTTTGTGAATACATCATTCCTATCAAAATAATACTTTTCATGTGTGCCATGGATATCCATTGCATGTATGTGTACATGTAAAATTTATCATTGATATACAACACCTCTGTAAAAGTATCTGTGACTTCTTAAAGCCTCATAAGCAAGACAAACTCTTTTACACTACATATAAACTGTTGCTTTAAATGGCCTTCTTAAAGTCTTATAAGCAAGACAATGTCTTATACTGTATATGAACTGTTGTTTTAAATTGGCCTTGTAATGGTTACTCAGGTTCAGAATCCCACGATTCTGAACTCCACGATAGTTTAATGAATCGCTAGTGCGATCAGGGCCATCTCCAGGCATAGGCAGAAGATGCAGTTGCCTAGGCAGCAAACTGCAATGGGCAGCTTAATTATCTTCCCCTAGCTATGTCATATTGCTGGAAAGCCACTCTAGTTAGCTAATATTACTGGGTGTGTTATATATGGAGTGGCAATTCGTGTCGAGGAAATGGTTGATATTAATAAAGAATGGGGAGATTTGGGAGTGTGGCCATGGGGGTCGGAAAGCCCCATGGTTGAGATAACATTAGACTCTTAACGATGAGGCCATCAGGAATATAAAAAAGTTTAGAGGGAACAAAGAAGGGTGATTCAGGAGACTCCATGCAGTCTCGGGTTGCTTGTTCTCCAGCCGTTAAGGCATTGAAGTTTCTGGGTGTTTGCTGTTGTTGTTATATTCAAAGTTGTTTGACCAATGAAAAGTTGTTTTGAAAAGAACTGCTGTGGAGAGAAGGGTATAAGAGGGGAGCCTGCCCTCAAGATTAAAAAAAAAAAAAAAAAAAAATGGCAACACGATGAAGTTACGTCACAATAAAGAAGTAAAGAAGTAGAAAGAAGGAATCAAAAGGAACAGGCTAGCAGAACGGAGACCAGGACGGGAACAGGCACATTGATCGCCTCATGAAGATAGGTTCAGCCAAACTCAGCAAACCGCTCAGAGAAGCTGGTACTGAAAGTCGCTACAAATGGGCGCACCGGAGCTAGAAAGAAGCTAAAGCTGAGAGAAGCTGACCCACGCACACAACTGCCTCTCGCTGGTAAGCAGTTGCACATTATGGGGAATCATACGTCCTTAGAAACAAAGACTGTCCTGGTAACCTTACAGCTTACTCTCCTTCTTAACAATCGGACAGTTTATGAGCCTGAAACATGGGAGCCTGAGGTCAAGGTGTGGGACTCTGCAACTAAAACCGACAAGATTGCAGTGGGATTGCTCAGCACCTGGCAAGCAGTCTCTGAGGCCTTAAAGAGCCATGTGGGACCACAGTCAGAAACGTGTGGTTTGCCAGATAGCGAGGGAGCTACGGGCTCCTTTACTGATCTGTCTGCTACGCCATCGGCCCCTCTGCTGCTACAGCCATAGAAGGCTTTTGCTGTTACGCCCCCTGCTGACCTGGACGTGCCTTTTGACCCAGGCCCTATTGGCCTTGAAAAGGAGATGGATATGTTTTTCTTCGACCTGGGAAGATTAGGATTCATAAGGCCCAAAGACCGAATTACTGAACAACTTAAAGCAAGACATATTGTTCAAAAGGAATGGAAAATGGAGACTGTTGTTTGTAATCAAGAAAAGCAATGGAAAAATGAGACTTTTAAGTCATGGAACTGAAAGGATTGTTTGTTACCTTTTCTGATTGTACGTTATGTATAGGCATACTCGGGTTTAGTATGTAAAGCAATGTTCTGTATATTTAGGATGTTTGATGTTCGTGTGTGCATGTTGGTGGAGCATAGACTCCCCACACACCCAGCGCTGTTTACTTGCCTTTTGTACCTTTTATAGCTTTTATACCTTTTATAAGTATAAATATTACAAAATTCATATTGAGTTGAGACTTCATTTATAACAGGTGTATGAACTAGGAGTTATGGCTGCGTGGAACTAGGGGAGGGAAAAGAGGCAGTAAATTTGGCATGAAATTCTGCCATCTCTAGTTCATGTCTACCTCATCCCTCTATGGCTTCTTTTATTGCTGAAGGATCAGCCTTACCTCCCTCTCCAGACTTAGAATGGCAACATTTTTTTTTTTTTTTTTGTCTGTGTTGCTGACGGGTCTTGAGCTGGTTCCAAAAGCAGTTATGTTAGAAGAACAGAGAGAAATTCAATTGCCATTATACAAAAACTATTTATATGACCTTTGTAAATGTTCGTTATATTTTTCCATTTTTCTAGATGAATGAATGCCATGTATGATGTGATGAAAAATTCATAGAGTTTAACTTTTGAATTTACCCTGATGGCTCTTGTATTATCAAGTTTGATAATATCTTTTGAGAGGTATATCCAATCTTAATTAACGACTTCAAATTACAGAGAATCCATCATACTCTTTGAAGAGGTCTTCCAGTCTTAATTACTACCACTGTTAATAATGTAGAACTTATATATCACTAAATTTTGAGCTTCATGTTCCAACTGTTTGATCATTTCATACCTCTTGCTGTTAATTTATGAACCCTCCAGTATAACTTCTCTGTGTAATGATCTATAGAGTGACCAATTTGCGTCCTAACTTTACTCCCCAAAATTAAATAGAACCTTCTCTTTAAAGTGGATCAGCTAAGAATTATACCACTGTCTTAAAGTAATATTCAGGGTAATTTTTAATGTATTGGTTTAAGTTCCAGAAGGAGCAGTTTCCTTAGAGCATGTTATCTATTTCATTAAAGCATTTATCTATTACAGTTAGCTAAGTTTGTTACAGCTAACTTGTAACAGCAGGTTACATGCTACCTGCATGTGGTGCTACACTGTGTTGTGTAGAGACAAACAATCTCTCTGGCAACATTTACAAGTAAAAGATAATGACAACAAAGGCATTCAGAATAACAAAGTACAGATGGAGAAGACATTTTAAAAAGAAACCTGCTGGCAAAAACAAATTATCATGAAAAGCTGTAATAAAAGTGGAATCTTTCCAAAATTTAGTATTTGAAAAATCAGGGTTAAATCCAAAAGAATTTAATACAAATCTCTCACTCCAGTCTGAGAGGTAACACTTACACAGTGTTGTCTGTAAAACAGCCTAAATCTTTTGCAACTCACTGGTATATTGTTATGACCTTAATATTTCTGCACCACTTGTATCGTATGAATTAAAGGACAGTGACAATGTATTTAACATTTAGCAAAGTAAATGTTAAAATTAGCCTCTTATCATTAGTGCTTGGGACTAATTTTAAAATATACCATTGACAAAATTGGGCAACAATGAACTCGTACTTTAAAAAGACTTGATATCCTATACTTTTGACATTTTGGATGCCTAATTCTCAAATTGTTAAGGCTTACTTAAATATTTGGGGTTCTAAACCTCTTCTGTTTCAAAACAAAATAGGAGAATTAGGTGTGGAAGGATTCAGTCAGCTTTACAAAGGCTGTTTACCTTAAGGTAGTCTCAAAAAAGAACTTGCTTTTTTTCTTTTTTTTCTTTTTCTTTTTTTTTTCTTTTTTTCTTTTACCAATCCCTGCCTGAAGATATGTACCATTTCCTTACACCAGGTGAACTAAACTGAGGGAAAATAGCTGGAAACTATATTTCACCGGATGAGATGCTGTGATTTTGTGTTTATCAGTTGTGATAAACCCTTATCCTGGAAAAAAGGAGGAAATGGGAATAAGCAACTAGATATGATGAGCAGTAGATCAGTCCTTTCCAAGTAGCCCTCATTAATGTTAGTTTAAAGTACTTGTGGAACCATACCTCTCCATGAAGTAGTACTTCCTAGTAATTTTATTAAATCTAATAGGGTTGTACAAAGCAAGATATCCCACTAAGTTGGATGAATGTGGCTTTTATTGACAGCAAATCGTTTAGGATGTTTAGGTAGAACGGGATAAGTATTATGTAAATTCAGAGCATTGTGCTACAAACTGCGATATTCCACTTTAACCTGAGAATTTGACTGTTTCACTGTTCTGAGTGAAATAATAATGTTACTCCTGCCCACACTCCTTTTAATACAGTATTCTTTGTTCAAGTAGTTTGAATTCTTTATGATGTAAATCGTCTTAATAGCTGTCTTAAATATTGTTTGGTTTATAAAAAGCAAAAACAGGAGATACTATTAATCACTGCTGCAACCCATATGAGTTGTAATCCGTAGCTTTACAGTTTTTTAACATTTCTAAAGCTACTAAATATAAACCTGAACATTAGTATAATGAATAGAAATACAAAAAATATGCTTAGTTAAGATTTGTAGTTGTACTCTTTCACTATAATGTCTAATTTAGTATCTCCTTAATCATATAATTTGGAGACAATGGTGTAGATCATAAAAGTTTTTATTTTCAGTCTTACGATTTAATTGCTATCCCTGTATGTTCTGCTTATCCAGCATGAACACTTCACATATATATTCCTCATGGGATGTGCAATATATTTAAAAATCTCTTTAAGCTAATTTTAATTTTTTGGTGCTAACAAATAAGCATACTGTATTTATAACTGATGGAAAGTGACCAGTAATGGTATAGGGATTTAGGCCCAAATCCAAGGTTTATGAAGTCAGTAGAAAGAACAAAAAAGGCACGCACTTCATTGAATTCACAGCAGTGAATTTACATTAGTATTGCAAATTTACAGCTGATATACCTCTGCAAAAAAAGGAATCATATGTTGGTTGCTGGCTCCAGCTTTAATGCCTACTTGTTTTTGTAGTTGTTATTCTTGTTTTCTGTGAGGAGGAGAAGGTATTTATTTCAATAGTTTCTTAGACTTCCAATACACAAGGAAAATACTCAGCAAGGAAAAGAAAAGCCCTTCCTCTATCACTTTTCTGGTTTTGTTATGATTAACTTGGCAATCTACTCTATTTAATAAAGCATCATTTACGGATAGGTCACAAAACAGCTAAAATCTAAACAGCAAGCCTTGAATACTTAAATGCTTCCATAAATACAACATTGTTAGCATTAATTTATACAATTGGTAACAAGTTTCCATGGTGAAAAACGTGCACTGGTGTAGCTCTGCACAGGTATTGTTCCACTGAATCTGATATTCTTAAAATTTTGTAGTGCATTGTTTTGACCTGCTGCTGAGAATCATCCTGAGATCTCACTGCTGTACACATCACCACTGACATATTTAAAACACTTCCACTGAAGACTTTGATAAAATTGCTTCCAAAGTAAGAATGAACTGTTCCGTTTGCAGTGTTTGAGATAGTCATGAATGGACTTAAAATTACCCCTCTACACAGCTGGAATTTGTAAAATGCGGTTTCACAATCTACTTAAGCTGGCCTGAAACTGTGCTGCCCTGTTGTGTCTGCACGAACAATTATGTAGCAATGAGACTGCCAACTGCTCCAACACAAAGGGGCTGGCAGGAGCATGCAGCCCGGATAGAGAAAGAGTGCAGCACTGCGGCTTTTGGCAGTAGCACCATCCTATATCTCTCTGCTGACAGTGACACCAGGCACTTTTCAGCCTGTGAGCACTCCAGTCTTACAATGCTGGAGAACTCCTCAAGAAAGAAGAGTCTTTGCAATATGGAAAAACAACAAAACACCATCACCAAGAAAAATTACTTTTTTTTTTTTTCTTCTACTCCGCTTGTGCAGTCTGATAAACATAGTTTATTTTCATGTGTAATAAAATCAGAATGTTCTTATTCGCCTGTTTGTGTTTTGTTGCTGTTGCTTTTAATTGGTGGTGACCATTAAATACTTCTTAATATAAATAGAAATAAGAAATATAAGACCTGTAAGAAGAGTACCACCACATGCTGTTTTGCTCTTTTCTGGGTAATCTACAATCCATTTCCCCTGTACTCACTCAAAACCCCAAAACATTGGAACTTCAAGCTGACAACTGTTTATATAGATTACATTTGTCAAATTTTCTTCAGCAGCATCAGATTTCTCCCTCCAAAACTACTTGATTAGTTAACAGTGTAACATTTGTGGTCCAATCACATGTGGTTACACTGAGAGGAAGTGCACTTGTATATATTAAAAAGTTAGTGTAACAGATGGAGATTTGAACCCTGACCTGAGAAGGCAGTATACACTTTATTCTGGTACTAGTTTATTCCAAAATGTGTCAGCTATTAGTGGATGGCTGAGGGTCCATCTCCTTATTTCTAATACAATTTATTAATGTGTGTGGTTATATTATGAAAATGATTTCACATACTTATTGAGTAACAAAAATACATTGTATGCTGAAGCAGACAAAGGATTAGGTCATTTAAGAGTTAAGAGTTTTTGGTTAGCGTCCTGTAAAGGAGAAAAGACCATTGTCCCTATGTCTTCTGTGTGAAAGGTGGGTGCTTCTGACCAACAAATGATATAGAAGAGGATCCATCAGACCACTGCATTCTCCTCCAATGTTTTTGTTCTTGTTTTGTCTGTTGAAAAAAGAGCTATGCATGATGTATATTTGAAGAACTCACAGTGAGTTAGATCTATGGGTGGATTTAGATTGAGAAACAGGTATCGTGCTGGCTACAGTTAGGTTTAGTCTGAGATAAGTTATCAGTCCTGCCAGCATGAAGAGATTTTTGAGTGGTCAGAACTCTATCCTAGACTTGTAATGCCTCTGAAATGAAACCTCTACTTTAAATTTAGGAGCTTATATACTTTCACTACTTGAGGAATTAGGCAGAAGGTTCAAGAGTCCATCATTACTGGATACCTCATTACCTCAGTCCAGATCCTACCTAAAATACCTGTCTCTTTTCATGTATATAGAATTATGTCTTGTACTTGATAGCAGCATCTCATTCATTTATGAACTTTTGTATTATCAATATGCTCTTTGACACTGGCAAATATTTTGTTGCCGTCCAGCTGATTATCCCCTCTTCACTTCCATCTGTTAACACTTGGCCTGTACTCAAGCAGGATAACACTGCTAGCATTTTCAAGATTATTCAGATGGCTGATTTTGGTATTAATGCAGAATGCTATCCCTCAAGTGGTACACCAGAGTATATTTCCAAAAACGACCCACTCTGATATTTAAAACCTGAAGTGACAGAGAGGTCGCTTCCCCATGTGTCAAATTCGTTTTCTTGGTAGATATTTTACAGCACTTTTTTTCCTCCTGAAAGCCAAACAGCCTTGTTTTTCAGCTATTCATAGTTATGAACAGTATTTGAAAATTCAACAATATAATGCAATTTGGTGCCATATGCTCAGTGCTTCTATAAATAATAATAATAACAAAAATAGCAATTTAATTTACTTTCACAATTACTGACCACTCCTCAAACAACATTATGCAATCAACTATGACAGAATGGCACTTCAGGCTCATCTCATGAAAAAAGCATTGTTTACAATCCATGGTCACTATTTCTAATTACTGTATTAGGTTGATATGGCAAGGTTTTGGTAGCGTGGGCTGCAAGGGTGGCTTCTGTGAGCAGAGCCCAGCAGCTGCCCATGTCAGATCAGAGCCAACTCCAGCTGGCTCCTAAAGGAACCCACCACTGGCCAGAGCTGAGCCAGTGAGTGATGCTGGTTGGGCCTCTGGGAGAGCAGATTTAAGGAAGGGAAGAAAAAATGCTGTGCAACACCATCTGGGAGAGAGGAATAAAAAAAAAAAAAAAAAAAAAAAAAAGGAAAAAGGGAGAGAAAGAGCCCTACAGACATCAAGGTCAGTGCAGAAGGAGGGCAGGAGGTGCTCCAGGTACCAGAGCAGCAGTTCCTCTCCGGCCTGTGGAGCAGGCTGCCCCCCTGCAGCCCATGGGTCCCACGTGGAGCAGATCTCCATGGTGCAGCCTGTGGAGAGGAGCCCACGCAGGAGCAGATGGTCTGGGGGGAGCTGCCACACATGGGGGACCCATGCTGGAGCAGTTTGCTCCAGACGGATGGACCCTGTGGTACAGACCCATGTTGGAGCAGTTTGCTTCTGACAGATGGACCCTGTGGTATGGAACCACATTGGAGCAGTTCTTGAAGAGTTGCTGCCTGTGGGAAGCCCATGTAGGATCAGTTTATGAATAATGGCATCCCATGGGAGGGACTGCACATTGGAGCAGGGGCAGAGAGTGACCACGAAGGAGCAGTGGAGATGAGGTATTAGGGACTGACCATGGCCCCCATTCTCCATTCCCTGAACTGTTCAAGAGGAAGAAAGTGGAATAGGGTGGTTGGTGTGAAGGTGTTTTTAGTTTGCTTTTAGTTTTTCACTGTTGTAGTCTGTTAGCAATAGGCAATAAATTATATTAATCTCCCTATGCTGAGTCTGTCTTACTTGTCACGATAACTGTTGAGTGATCTTCCTGTCCTTATCTCGGCCTTTGAGACCTTTCCTGACACGTCTCCCCTTTTCCTTTGATGAAGGGGAGTGAGAGAAAGGCTGTGATGGAGCTCAGATGCATAGCAGGATAAAATTCCCATATTTACTTAAATTAACTCCTCTGAAGTTTGGTTCACTTAATTGCTTCTCATGGATGCCAGTTGGATCTCTGAGATTGTTTGCTTCTTTTCAGTTGTAGTATTGTAACTATGGGTAGTATTGTAACTATGGGTCTCTGCTGACTATTGGAAATTGCTAATTGAAAAAAAATAATCGAATGTTAGTTGCAGCACTATTCTTATTTTTCCAGAGTATTTCCCTATCCTTGACTATTTTAGCCTCCAAGCCCCTGCTCAACAAAGCTATGAGTTTCTTCTTTTTCAGTTAGACATTCCCACAAAACATCTAGTACCTACTGGTGATTCTTCATTTAGTGCTGCTCCCAAGACCTCAATGACATACTCCAAAATCTATGAACGACACTGCTTGCCACCAGCTTCAGTAGAAGCTGAACTCCAAAAATGAAAATAATAGTCATAAAATATATACATATGTATATATTCTCTTTATATAACAAGCCAATGACTACTGGAGTCTTCTGCAAATTAATCAGGAAAGTGTGCTTTACAGCTGCCCCTAGAGAAGTAAGAGGTCTTTATTTATACTTCTCACTTAAACATAATTATGTGAAAATGGCAGAAAGTAAGGAGCTAAAACTAGGTGAAATTATACATGGTTAAAGATACTCCTGCTTTGCCATTTGCTTAGCAGAAAATTAGTCATAGTTATTCTGACATTACAACATCTCTGATGTTGTGAAAGAGCTTCTACAGAAAAAGCAAAATCTTCTCACAGAGTGAGAAGGCATCTTGGAAGCGCTTTACTCTTGCTCTCAACCTTACAAAGGTCCTCCACATGTCCTGTTCTTTGGGGTTACCTAAAAACTTATGGAAGAAGTCATTCTCTGAGATTACAGTATGTTCCAGAATTGGTCAGCCTTGGGAAAGTAATAATAATTATAAATAAAAATACCCACACTTACATAAAAGGTACAATGTACAGCATAATGGGAATAAAAGGAAAAAGGTTTGGGAGGTTTCCATTTGTAGTGTGCCCCACTGTTTCTACTAATTTAAATAGGAAAGCAGCCTGTATTGTTGCTTGACTTTTCCCCTTCCTCTCCTCATGTAATAACTAACTCAGTAGCATGAAATGGCAAAATCTTTATAGTTTCAAGGTCAGGGAAATATATGCTGATCTTTGGCGATTATGCAAATTTCTTCTGATGGGAGGACAAGATCCAGGCAATAATCAGTAGTTTTTCCTCCTATGCTAAGTGTGTAGGTCACATATAAAAAAATAATAATAATAACAAAAAAAATAAAAAAGGATGGTACCAGATGTAGTTTATCATTGATTGTGCATAATTAATAATCTAATACTGCTCAGATGCTCTCCATGGCACAAAGAAACAGAATCAGTATCCATTAACTATAGCCATTATACATTCTTTTCAATATAGTTATAAACTGGGTAGATTAAGAAATACTTAAACATGCAACTGTATTTTCTAAGATATTCGGGAAAAAAAAAAAAAAAAAAAAAAAAAGTTAAGATGAATGTAGGTTAAGCCTGGGAAGAAGTAGTGACTCATGCTCTTGGGTTGATTAAAGCCCACACGAAGTAGGGTTTATAAACACGGTAGCCGGTAACATTTCAAAAAGCTCACACTCTTTCCCTAGAAAGTACTTACTACCGAAGAACAGCTTGGTTACACAACCAGCCTCGCAAAGCTCGGAAAGCCGTCACCAGCAATGCAAACTGCGATTCAAAATCGAGAATGGCGTTGTGCCTCTTGAATGTAGCGGGAGGACCACGGGGCACCCAGCGGGCGAGCCAGCAGCGCCTGGCGGCCCTTCACCGCATCGCTGACCGTGAACGAATCCAGGGGTAATGTTTTGTACGTCTCATTACGGTTTTATATTTTACTTCAGAAGCCTACAGCTGAAGCTGAAGGAGAGCCATTTTAACGCCTCGCATCAACTAAAGTGCCCGCTCAGGGAGGCGGTTACAGAAAGCGGGACCTCCAGCGAGGGGATGCTCGCGGTCTGGGAGCTGCGGGCACTTTCACCTCTTCAATCCTCCCTCGTAAACTTGCGAGCCCCAGACCAGACGGCTGCTGCCGCCCTGCCCGACCCCCGCCGCACCTCCTCTCCCGCGGAAAACCTCTCCCACCTGCCTGCTGCTGCCCGCACACCACCACCTCCCCAGCCACCCCCGGACCCTCACCGCGGCATCGGGGCGGCCGCCACCGCTGGAGCCGCCCAGCCCCGCCTCTCCCCCGCCCGCCCCCACCTCCCCAATCCGCCGCCGCTCCCGGGCTCGGCCACCCCCCCGGCTCCGGCCCCGGCCCTGCCCCCGGGCGCGCCCGCCGCGCTCAGCTGGCAGCCGGCTGCCGAGGCGCAGGGGCGGCGGTGTCATCAGCTGCGGGAGCACGGCTCGGCTTGGCAAGCGGCTCACGCAGTCGCAGGGAAGAGCAGCAGCTGGGAGCGCGGCCGCCACGGAGGACCGGCACGTCCCTGTTCGCGTTCCTGTTCCGCGGGGAGGGCTCCGCCGATCCACCGCCCCCTCCTCCGGGAGCCGCCGGGGGAGGGCTCGGACGCGAAGTTGCAGCCAGCCCGGGGGAAAAGTAGCGGCAAGGCGGAAGGGGCCGGAGCCGAGCCCAGCTCAGCCCAGCCCAGCCGAGCCGAGAGGGGCCGCCGCAGCGCGCTGCCGCCCGCCGCCCCCCGGACGGGGCTGACCCCGCGCCCCCGGCCGCGCTCACCGGGACCCCCGCCTCGCCCCGGAACCAGCACCGAGGGAGAGGGGACGCTATCGGACGCCGCTGCGGGTAAAACGGGGGTGAAGCCGCGGGGAACACGGCATGAAGAAACCGGGGAGGCGGGCGAGGGGCGGCGGGGGGCCGCGGCGTGCGGGGGCGAGCCACGGAAACTTGCTCAAGTTGTGCGGCCCCGGGCGGCGGGGAGGGGTCAGGCGGGGGCCGAGCCGGCGGCGGGCGCCCTCTGGTGGTCGCGGGGGAGGCCTCGCCGTGCCCCCGCCACCGCTGCTGGAGGGGCCGGGGGCGTCCCGCAGGGCGGTGGCGCGGCGGAGGGAGGGGTGCTACTGGCCCTCGCCGCCGCCCCTCTTCTTTCCCTTTGAGGGCCGAGCCGCACGGGTGGCGTGCTCGGTGCCCTTCTGATAGGAGGGAGCTCCATCCGGCTGCGGGGGCGCGTTCGGGATGTCTGCCTGGGGGTAGCTCGCCGTAGTGCCAGGAAAATTTGCCTCGAGAGCCGGGAGTCGCTCGGGTCAAGGTGAAATAAAGAGAATCTATGTAGCCAATCCGACTTTCCGTTTTGACGGAGTTTTGTGGAACTTTGGAAATGTTCCTTTTTTGTTTAATTTCTTTGAGGGGGAAGAAAAAAAAAGTGTATTAACCCTCATCTTTCCTAAAAGCATTGACCATTCCTCATGACTAAATACTTTGAGTATGTTCTGGCACCTGTATAGCTTCAGAGAACTTCTGTTTGTGTTTTCACAGAAAGAACCAACATGCAAAGTGGAAGGAAAACCGAAACTGCTCTTTTAGCAAACAAATACTGGCTTTCAGCCCCTTTCATATGTTTTCATTTCACTTCGTAATGGGAGGAGCACGATTCTCTGAATCATTGAGGCAAAATTTGGGCATCATTTGCTGAAGATAAGATGAAAGAAGACTTGAAAATGTGTCGATATTCAATGACTATTAATTCAGACAAACCTTTCACAAAGGGGAATAGTGGTTAAAATTACCGCAGTCTCATCTAAAGGAGCTAATGAAGGATTTCTCTTCATTTTTTCTTTCTTCCCTTTCTCCCATGAGTCCAAAAAGAGCAAGATGGAAAGAGTGTGTATCCAAATCAAGATAAGAGGAAGGCTGAAGAAAGTAGCTTCAGTTTTTAAGTGTGTTTTCCAAGTGCTGTAAATTCCCTAAATAATCAAATTCAACCCATTGTTTTGAATAAATTATATCTTTTTGTGATCAGTGAAGGTTTTTTTTTTTTTTTTTTTTTTTTTTTTGGTCAGCTATAGGAGTGGAATTTGACCTGATTGAAAGTATTAACACAGAAAATGTATGGCTCTGATTCCTGTTTTCAAATCAAAGTTTACAAGTTATCAAAGAATAGTGTTTTGGTTTCTTTCAGTTTCTGACTGTGTATTGTCAACCTGCATTTTGTATGTTTATCTTGGAGATTTTACTTTCTCCCTATTTTAATGCTTATACTGACTGTAGTGTTGTATTTGAGAAAAATGTGAACAGGCAAGGCACCTGAGATTTAAGTTCTCAACAGCGTCGTTATTTCAGTGTTGTAGCTCAAATTACGAGTAATCTGAGTATCTGTTAGAATGTGCAGTAAACACTAAATCTTTTCTTTGAAGAAAAAAATGCCTTAAGATGCTCATGCTTGTGCTAACTGGATCAAAGCTTGATATCTGAACATCGTGTTTTGTTAGGAAGTGCGTGCCTGGGGAAGAGGAGCTGCCTAATGGATCATGGCTCTGATGCTTACAGGGCATACCTTATTTCTATCATTAATGATGTTTGCTGTCTTCACTTTTGAAGAATCTGTAAACAATTACTCAGATTGGGTGACTTTCATGGAAAATGTAGGTCAATATGAGAAACAGAAACTTGAAGGTCTTGGTGCTGAGCAGAAGTTGAAAAAAACAGTTCTTCATCCAAATTTGTATTTTGATGCTGAAGATGTCCATGCACTGAGGCAGAAAGCTCACACAAGCCACTCACATCTATTTAGAGCTATTAGAAGTGCAGTGATAGTTATGCTATCCAACCCATTATACTACCTACCTCCACCCAAGCATGTTGATTTTGCTGCAAAGTGGAATGAGGTTTATGGTAACAATCTGCCACCACTAGCATTTTATTGTTTGCTGTGCCCTGAAGATAAAGCTGCATTTGATTTTGCCCTAGAATATATGGACAGAATGGCTGGTTACAAAAACTGGTTAGTGGAGAGTGCACCTGGTGATGAAGTGCCACTGGGACACTCCCTAACTGGATTTGCCACTGCTTATGACTTCTTGTATAATTCACTGGAAAATGTGAGAAGACAAAAATACCTGGAGAAGATACGGTCTGCAAGTGAGGAAATGTATGAATACTCAAAGGTTCGTTCCTGGGGAAAGCAGCTTCTCCATAATCATCAGGCAACCAATATGCTTGCTTTGCTCACTGGAGCTTTAGTTACAGGGGTGGATGACGGATCTCAGGCAAATGTTTGGAAACACACTGTTGTTGATGTGATGGAGAAAACAATGTTTCTGCTTAATCATATTGTAGATGGGTCTCTGGATGAGGGAGTAGCTTATGGGAGTTACACAGCTAAGTCCATAACCCAGTATGTTTTCCTGGCCCAGCGTCATTTTGGTATTAACAACTTGGAAAATAATTGGCTCAAAATGCACTTTTGGTTTTACTATTCCACGCTATTACCAGGCTTTCAAAGGACTGTGGGCATAGCAGATTCTAATTACAACTGGTTTTATGGTCCTGAGAGCCAACTGGTTTTCTTGGATAAGTTTATCATGAAGAATGGAGCTGGCAACTGGTTGGCACAGCAAATTAGAAAACACAGACCCAAAGATGGACCAATGGTGCCATCCACTGCACAGAGGTGGAGCACATTGCACACCGAGTTTATATGGTATGCTGCTGAAATCACTCCTCAACCACCTCCTGACTATGGCACTGCTAAATTGCATGTGTTTCCTAATTGGGGAGTTGTTACCTATGGGGCTGGATTGCCAAGCAGCCAGACAAACACCTTTGTGTCCTTCAAGTCTGGAAAACTCGGTGGACGTGCTGTGTACGATATTGTCCACTTTCAACCATATGCCTGGATTGATGGGTGGAGGAGTTTCAATCCAGGACATGAACATCCTGATCAGAACTCTTTCACTTTTGCTCCCAATGGACAGGTGTTTGTATCTGAGGCTCTCTATGGACCTAAACTCAGCCACCTGAACAATGTCTTGGTGTTCGCCCCATCTCCTACTAGCCAGTGCAACCAGCCTTGGGAGGGACAGCTTGGTGAATGTGCCCAGTGGCTGAAGTGGATTGGTCGTGAGGTTGGAGACTCAACTGGAGAAATTATAACAGCCTCCCAGTCTGGGGACATGATGTTTGTGAGTGGTGAGGCAGTCTCTGCTTACACATCAGCAATGAAATTGAAAAGCGTATATCGCATTTTGCTGCTCTTAAATTCTCAGACATTGTTAGTTGTAGACCATATCGAGAAGGAGGAAGACTCTCCTGTTAATTCTGTCAGTGCCTTTTTTCATAATCTTGACATTGATTTTAAATACATACCCTATAAATTTAAGAACAAATACAACGGAGCTATGATGGATGTGTGGGATGCCCACTACAAGATGTTTTGGTTTGATCATCATGGGAGTAGTCCTGTTGCTAGGATACAAGAGGCAGAACAAGCTGCTGAATTCAAAAAGCGATGGACTCAGTTTGTAAATGTTACCTTTCCAATGAAAAGCACGCTTGCAAGGATTGTTTACCTTTTCTATGGCCCATATGTCAATGTTTCTAACTGCAGGCTCACTGATAATGCAAAGTCTGGATTTCAGATTTCACTCAGTGTCAACAACACTGAAAATACGGTCTTTGTTGTGACTGAACATCAGAATTTAAAGACCAGGTTTGATTACTTGGGATTTGGTGGTTTTGCCAAAGTAGTTCATGAAAACAAAGTAACCAAGTTTGGTCTAGGTACTGAATCTGTGGAAAAACTAATTAAAAATAATAGGGTGGTTTTCCCATTTGGATTCAAAGTGAACATAATCGCAGGGTTAATCTTGGCTGTTAGTTTGGTCATACTGGCTTTTCAGTGGCAGTTTTACATATCCTTCAGTAAAATGTTGCGTTGGATCCTTATACTAGTTATCACGTTGTGGCTTATTGAATTGGTGGATGTGTGGAGCATGTGTACCCAGCCCATCTGTGCGAAATGGAGCGGTGACTTGACAAGGCTAGAACATGATAAAGGCAATAAAGCCAAACAATTAGAAGGGAACCCCGTTGTTTTGCCAGATGTTATAATTACTTCGCTTCCTGCTTCTGGTGCAGAAATTTTAAAACAGGTGTTTTTCAATAGCAGTGATTTCTTATATATGAGGATACCTACAGCCTATCTAGAAATTCCTGAGAGTGAATTTGAAATTGATTCCTTTGTAGATCCATGTGAATGGAAGGCTTCTGATGTCCACAATGGTCATTTTCGTCTTCTCAGAGGGTGGCTCCAGTCTTTAGTCCGAGACACAAAATTACATTTACAAAACATTCATTTATATGAAGCCAGCAGAAGTAAAATTACTCAGCATTCTGCCGTAAGCAAGGACAAAAAGAAGAAATCAAAAAAGAGAGAATCTCTATCAGAGCAGAGAATCAGGGCAAGAGCAAGTCAAGATAAAGATGCTGAATATATTAGGGAATTGAGAAGACACCTTGTCTATTATCCTAGTGCACGACCTGTGCTTAGTTTAAGTAGTGGGAGCTGGACATTAAAGCTTCCCTTCTTTCAGGAAATCCTAGGACCATCAATGAGAGCATTATATGTAGTAAGAGACCCACGGGCATGGATTTATTCCATGTTGTACAAAAATAAGCCGAGTCTTTACTCCTTGAAAAAAGTTCCACAACACTTGGCTGCAATGTTCAAATGGGAAAATCATAAAGGAAAATGTAGTCTAAATGAAGGCTATGCATTTGAATATGAATCATTAAGAAAAGAACTTTCAAAATCTAATTCAAATGCTGTTTCTGTGTTGTCCTATTTATGGCTTGCAAACACAGCAGCAGCACTGAGAATAAATGGCGATTTGCTGCCAACAAATTATCAGATGGTCAAGTTTGAAGATATTGTGAGCTTTCCTCAGAAGATGGCTGAAACAATTTTTGCCTTTCTTGGTATGCCTCTTTCTCCTGCTAGCTTAAACCAAATATTATTTGCCACCTCCACCAGTCTTTTCTATCTTCCTTATGAGGGGGAAATTTCACCAAGTAGCATTCATGCCTGGAAACAAAACATGCCCAAGGAAGAAATTAGACTGATTGAAGATATTTGTTTTTCTTTAATGGACCACTTAGGTTACCCAAAGTTTGTAGAATAAATGCTGCCGGTCAGCAGAAATTTGCACTAATCATCTCTGACTCCCAATTTGTGGATAAATATTAGAGAAGTTTGTTTATTCTTGTAAAACGTGTACAGTCTGCTACTTTCAGAGAAATTATTTTAAGAAAAAGATAGTTGTTCTTGCAGGTGTTTTTTTGTTGTTTCTTTTTTTCTTTTTTAGTAATAAATAAAAACAACTTGTAACTACTTTTGCTGCCTTTGAAAAAAACAAATAAAAAAACTGTGTGAACCCTTATGGAACTACCAGCTGAGGGCTCTATAGCTCAGGGGATTAGTAATAGAATATGGAGCTTTTCACCTCCTGCTCACCAGTTTGACCACAGCCCAGGTGCTTAGTTCCCAAAAGTAGTTACTACCTGATGATTGTATGAAGGTTTATATGAAATTAAACTGGTGGTGTTGGCCTAGTTCCCACTGCTGATAATTATCTCCCTTAGACAGGTTTTCTGAGACATTCTGTCTCACTGGTCAGTGTGGTGGTGCAAAGTAAACACAAGCTGAGGTTTAAGGCTGTTCAGCATCCCTTCAGTAGGTGAAAACAACCACAGTATTTGAGTGAATCTAGTTCCTTATTTACATCCTCAACAGGCCCAGGACTGAAATGGATATATTGAATATCACTGTATGATATGGTTCCTCCAGTTCAGAGACATGGCACTTACATTGGGTTTGTCCTTTGACTTCATTCTTCGTGGCTGACAACATCATCTTTCGTGAGCTTGAAGTAAACTATCTGAAGAAAAATAAATGGGATAAAATTTAAGAAACTAAGATATCCCAAACTAAGAGTTAAATATGGAGAGGAATTTTTTTTTTTTTTTTTTTTGTAGCTTTGACCTGCCTCACTCAACCTGTATTAATTTTGAAGGTTGTTAACGTCTTGACTCCTCATTCTGATTTATCATGCACCTCTTATCTAAGAGGTTCTGGAAGAATCATTTCTTTTTGAGTGAGACTTTTCCATCTTTCTTTGTAAAACATTTCTCTGCTGATTCTTGTGTATAAGTTCACCAAGGCCAGTGCAAATATTTGATGTCAATGTCAGTGGTCTGTTGCTGATGTCTGCATAAAATGAAAATCTAAGGTTTAGAAGATCTTAAGTTAATCTCCAGGTCTGTGTTCCTGAGGGAGGTTTTGTTTTTCTGTATTGTGTATTTCTGAAGGACAACCATTGCTTACCTCAGATCTCCTCTCAGAGAGTGGAGAAATCTGAAACTTGCTCAACTCTCAGCTACTTTACCTTTGAGTAATTCCCCACAGTAAAGTATCTCCAAACTTGTCGTTTTTATCTGCTATCATGTTTTTTATCATGACTAGCGTTTCTCTAACATGATGCTGTAATATGATATTGATTTGGAAACAGATAAGTTTGATAGGATAGATATGTCTTTGTCACAGCTTGTTTTCATTTTGAATCACAGCTTTAGTTTTGCACATTTCCATTAAGAAAAAAGGTTTCCTAATTTAACTTGCTGAGTATTCTTTGGAAATGCATGCATACTGTAAATGTCTGCAGATGTGTAAATCTGATCACAAAGCGGCATCTGTTTCCTTTACCATCTGTTTTTTATTACAAATGGAATTGTCTTGAAATATACTTCCTTTGGTTTGTGGGAGCTGCTGTTGGAGTTTGGGGTTATTATATTGAAATATATGTGTAATTTTTATTTATTTGGGTAATAAGCATTAGACAATATCAAAAGTGTAGTGAGTCTCTTCATACAGATTATAGGTGCCATTCCTGATTTCAAATATAAAAGTGTTCTTGCTTTTTCTTTCAGTCTTACTACTTGTCCCTGTCTTAATTCCTCTGTCTTCTCCTTCTCATATACACATTTCATATCCTTTGGAGTACATTGTGATGTCTCATCATGACCTAAATAACAGTAGCTCTTTCTCTACCAATCATTTGTACATCAAAATGGACCTCTAGCATGATAAACCCATTGATATTTTACAGTCTCACTTACTAAAACTTAACTGCTGTTTACTAGCAGCAGCAATTTTTTTCCTCCTTCTATCCTAAGTCTAACCCCTGGTTGGGTGGAATGTCATATTAAAGGAAATATTAAATGGGCTAATAAACACTGACATGGTAATGAAAGTTCAGTTTGCAACTATCATCCTTTCAAATGAGTTTCTATCTGAAGCCATTTTTATCATATGTAAAGAAAAAAAAATATAATCATTTCTGTACAATTTTCTGTACTTGACAGAATGTGTTTCAACATTTGCCTTCTATTTCCAGGATTTATACTCTAGAATCAGAACAAATAAAAAGGCTTTTTCTCTGTCAGATGTTTTAGGGCAACTGAAGGTAAGAATTAAGACTGACTATATATTTGTGGAAGTAGACATCTTTAAATCCCTTCCTGAAAGTGCTGTATGGAATGCTGTGATAGCCTATAAACCAACTTTTTATTTGTTTTTGTGGAGTTAAGGTGTACAGGGTGATCTGTCAAGAGGGTTATCCGTGCTTCTTTTGGAATACAGTTATCTCATGCATTTATGTTCAGAATACATGCCGTTGCTGTCATTTCTTATATGCAAGATTTAGGAGCTATTTCTTTTCTGTACTGTACTCTCCAGGGTCTAAGAATGCATAATCTATTATTCAGAATTGGATGCACTGTGTGTTCCTAGTACAAATTTAATAAGATAAAAAAGATCTCTTTTCTTTATTTTTGGATCTTGTAAGGGCAAACACGTTAACATCATTACAGTAAAATATGTAGAGGGAAAGGCAGTGTCTTTGAAAATAACAGGGTAGGAATACTTAAGATATGACAACACTAATTTTTCATGAAGTAATTGCTTTGTTTGGATTTAGATAATGAATTACTTGACCACTTGATTGAAGTTAGTACCAGACAGGAGTTATCCCAGCCATGGAGTTGATTGAGTTTGTCTTTAAACTGTGGTCTTGTACCTGCATGAACAGCAACCCAAGGGACAGTGGGAACATGCATGTTATTGCCCATATAAATATGAGACTTTGTAGAATAACTTCCAGCGACACCATCCATTTTATTTATGAATAAATTTCACAGCTATGATGTGGAAAAACAGCAATACTATGGAGGTCTGGTAGTAAATAAATAAATAAATAAATAAACAAACAAACTTGCCTTTCTCTATTAAAGGCTAGATTATAATTTTATATCTGCTGATCTTGAGTCAGATTGGTCATTACACTTTATTGTTTTCATGTGCAAATGTTCCCATTGAGACTATTGTCACTCTGTGTATGAAGAACATGTGTGTAATTTTGTATGTAATTATTTTGTGGTTGTACAGTTACCATAGAAATTCTTTTCAGTCACTTGCATCCAGAGGAAGAATGGACACAGAATTTAACCTTATCTTTCTCCATACAGTAATGTTTCAGAATGTCAGTAACATTTGAGAATGTTAGAGATTGTTGGTTCTTTTTGAAAAGCATGTATATTTAGGTATGTTGATTGACGAGTGTTCTAGCACTTTCAATTATACTTCAGCAAGATGCTCATGAAAACTAGTCTCATATTTTATCTTAACTTTGCTTCCTCTTTCTCCCTGTGTTAAGTGTTAATAATAGTTTGTACTACATTGAATGTTGTACTATATTTGAACTCTCCTATTATGAGAGAGCAAAGATTTTGACACATTTTAGAAAAGAAATTTTTATTTAAACACCTTTCTCAGAATCATATTTGGAAGCCTAAGGAAAATAAACACCAAGGAATACATCTCAGCTATTTACTTACTTTGTAACTAAGTGACATTGGCTCTGGGAACTACATGTATGCATGTGGGTCTCGGCATTCAGAGTTCTGTCAGATGGCATGAATCTATAGTCTCTGAGCACATTTACATGGTTTTATTTCCCCAGTAAGACTTTTTTTCCATGAGCAACATCAGTGATGATGAGCCACAGTATCATGGTCAAATGGGTTCCCTTCTCCCTCTTAGCATGCAATTGAGATGCAACTCTAATTGGAATTTATGTTTGAACAGTGAATTTGCAGGATCCCGGAGTGAATTTCTGGACAAGATCTTCAGTTATATGTAAAATATATGATACAACTCATTCAATGCTGAACTACTATTTTGATAGTGTTAAAATGCAAAGCAAACAACAACAACAACAAAATGCACTTCAAGTTTTATAAAGTTATCAATAACTATTTTGTAAAGCTCCAGTCATGGATTAGATTTATTTATTTATTTATTTAACCATTAAAATGGTTTCACTTGCTCTTCAGACTTCATGATGTGACTGCTAGGGGATTCTTGACTCTGCCTGACAGTCAGTTATTTCCATTATTAGTCTTGGCTAGTTTGAGGAACATGATCATACAAAATTTGGAATATAATAGTGCATTTACTCAAAAAATTTGAAGTGCACAGTTCATGATTAAGGATAATAATATGGCCCATATGTTGGGGTCCATATGTTGGTATATATAGTATCTGTGGTATTTATTTTAGGAGAGTTAGAAGTAAAAATAATTTATCTTTTTTATTATTATTATTATTTTTTTTAATAACACAAAATCATTTTCTTCAAGAGAATAAATACTGGATTTTAACACTTCTACAATGGGGATATCATATAATTCCTTTCTTTATCTGGCCTCCATTTTAGTTTTGGTTCAGACTAAAACTTTTGTTCTATGTCTTATTTGAATGGGCTGTTTTCTCAGTTAAGGTTCTGTCTGGAGACTTCAGAGTTATGATTCTGTCTGGAGATTCCATTTCATTGAATTTCTGTGAGGAATATCATGTACTACAAGATGAAATTCCTAAATTGTGAGCTGTTCGGATTTGGGTCAAAAATAGAATGATGCCTTTCTGACCTCAAAGAATGTTTTGCCATTGATTTCAACAGGGCGTAAAATACTAACCCAAATATTTCTTTCTTGGAAGGAGCTATGCAAAATTTGTGAACTAAATAGAAGTCTCTAGATCATTCTTTATTAATCAGAGACAACATTAGCTGGTTTCTAAAATGTAAAAACTGATTTGTCTTTGGATTTTTTCTCTCTTATCTAAACAAATGTTACCTTCTAGAGAATTGCTGTCTACCTAGCCTGAATATTTCTAGACAGCAGAAATTACAGGAAATGAATTCCTCAAATGATCAATCAATATTACTGTTCTTAATATTAGAAGAGAGAATGCATTTCAATAACATGAAAAATATAAATTGTGCAGTAACCATAATCAAAGCTATCTGTAGACCGGTAAATTTATAAACTCATAAATGTATGTATAGGAACAGAAATGTTCAAAATAACATATGAAGTACACTTTCAAATGTCAGGACTTTGATTTTATTTAGTGAGGAGAAATTTGCTGATACGTAATCTGCACCATTTTCATAAAGTACATGAATGGGTAATCTTGTGCTGTCTCAGAAAATAATAATAATGGGAAAACACACGTTACTGAGATGTTAGTGTTTTAAATTAAACTATACATCTCTTAGAGCTGACAATATGCTGGGATTTATATGTGATGTAAGAAAAAAATTCTGGTTTCATTCACACTTGTCTAAATATATAATAATTTCTGCAAGATTCGTCATTTCTGCTGATACAACCTCAACATTTAATTTATTGTTTTTACTGAGGTGTATTACAGTGTTTAAGAACATGACCTAAAGTAATCTAATCTCACATTAGGTAATTTAAGTGTTGTAATTAAATGAGGATCCTTGTCACTCTAGAATCAATGGAAAGCAAGTGTCACCTTCAGAAGGAAATCAGACATAACTCTTCGTAAATCCTCAAAAGCTGAGGGCAATTAAACTCTTTATTTTCGATGCCAGATGAAAGGTGTCAAATGAAATGGGGTTAATGGGATTAATTTGGCTTTAAATGTGTATGGTCTTACTTCTAAGTAAATTTCTGTCTAAGCATTTTTAGTGCATAGAAAATTTTATGTCCATAGAAAATTTTATGAAACATTCCACATAAAATAAAGCTCTTGTTAGAAAACTAACACTTCTGTGTTTTTGTGTTATCTTTTTTTTTTTTTTTCTCCCTTTTTCATCACTTAGGATATCACAAAACTTGGTGATGTAGTCACAGAATCAGAGAATGGTTGAGGTTAAAAGGGATATCTGGAGGTCGCCTACTCCAACCCACCTGCTAAAGCAGGGCCACCTAAAGCTGGTTACCCAGATCTCCAAGGAAGGAGACTCCACACCCTCTCTGGGCAACTTGTGTCAATGCTTGGTCACCTGCACAATAAAAAAGTGTTTCCTGATGTTCACAGGGAACCTCCTGCCTTTTGGGTTGTGTCAATTACCTCTTGTCCTTTCACTGGCTACCATTATGAAGAGCCTGCTGCTGTCTCCCTTAGACACTCCCTTCAGGTATTTATATGACTTGATAATACTCCCCCTCCTGAGCCTTGTCTTCTCCAGGCTAAACAGTCCCAACTCTCAGCCTTTCCTTATAGGAGAGATGTTCCAGTCCCTTAATCATCTTCAATGTCCCCTGCACTATACTCTTTCTTGTTTTCTAGTATGTTCATGTCTCTTGTACTGAGGAACCCAGAACTGGATACAGTAGTCCACATGTGGCCTAACCAGTGCTGAGCAGAGGGGAAGGATCATCTCCATTAACCTGCTGGCAACACTAATCCAGCCAAGACTACCATTAGTCTTTGCCATAAGGGTATATTGATGGCTTATGTTTAACTTGGGTACCACCCAGATGGAAAGCAGCTTTGCAGAAAAGGACCAGGGAATCCTTGTGAACACCAACAGGTACTGGTGCCTGGGATGGTTTCTCCCCAGGTGCAGGACTTTGCACCTCTCCTTGCTGAACTTCATGAGGATCCTATCATTCCATCCCTTCTGATGAGGTCTGTCTGGGTGGCAACACAACCTTCTGTTGTGGCAGCCACTCATCGCAGTTTTGTACTGTCAGCACACTTGCTGAGAGCAAGCAATGCCCCATCATCTAGGTCATTTATGAAGATGCTGAATAGGACTGGACCCAGTATTGACCCTGGTGTACACCACTGTTACCACATGTACTGCCGATGTATACATTTAATTTAAATACATATATATGTAGAGAAAGAGAATAATAGAATCATAGAATGGTTTAGTTCGTAGGAATCTTTAAAGTACATCTATTTTGAAGCCCCCTTGCCATGGGTAGGGATGCCTTCCACTTGATCAGGTTTTCAAGGTCCCATTCACCTTGACCTTGAACACTTCCAGGGACAGGACATCCACAATCTCTCTGGGCAACTTGTTTCAGTATCTAACCACACTCATAGTGAAGAATTTCTTCCTAATATCTCATCTGAATCTACCCTCTTTCAGTTTGAAACCATTACCCATTTTCCTATCACTACACACCCTAATGGCATGTCTCTCCCCATCTTTCTGGTAGTGAAAGGCTTCTACAAGCCTTCTACTCCCTCTGGAGTCTTCTTTTCCCGAGGCTAAACATCTACAACTCTCTCAGTTTTTCTTCATAGGAGATGTGCTCCAGCCCTGTGATCATCTTTGTGGCTCTCCTTTGGACCTTCTCTAACAGGCCCATTTCTCTCTTGTTCTGGGGGCCCCAGAGCAGGATTCAGTAATCCAGGGTGTTAGGAGAGCAGAGTAGAGGGAGAGAATCACCTCCCTGTGATCTGCTGGCCATGGTTGTTTTAATACAGACCAGGATGCAATTATCTTTCTGGGCTGCAAGTGTATGTTGCTGGACAATGTCAAGTTTTTCATCCACATGTACCCCCAAATTGCCATTCTATAATTCTGTGATTCTATGATTAAATATCTTCTATTAAATATCTTATATCTCTTCTATCTAAATATTTCTTCTGACTATCCACAAGTCCTTTTCACAGCTGAAAATTCCCCTTCCTAAGGTTTGGGATCCTGAACTATACTTCTTGCCCAACCTATATGCTGCAAGCAATATGTATGGCTGGTTTTGTTTGTTTTGTTTAGGGAAGCTGTTGTTACTAATGTAACAAGATGTTACATTATTTATTGATGGCAGAAACTAATTTTGTCTGTCTTTGCATGAACACTAAGTATGACACAGTGTTAAGGTTACAGAAAATGTATATTCTTAGGAAAAAAAATAAATAAAGGAGGGGGTGATTCCCCCTTCAGTTCTCTAAACTGGACAGCTGATGCAAGCCATGCACCACAAATCACTGCAAACCAACTGGTGCAATTTTGAAGTATCTTAGACTATATACTCTCTATATAATGTATATGCAAACTATGTATTTAGGATGATGTGTCTTCTAATTCCTGAATTCTATCCAGGATTTGTTTCAGAAAGTGGTAGTTGGCCTAGAGACTGTTCTTACAATTTAAGATTATAGGTAAGTAAGCTCCAACACCCATGAGTGTTCTCATGTGCTTAATTAAATATAAAAAATAATGATAATAAATAAATAAATAAAGGACATAATCAAGTTAATTAGAATAACTGAGATTAAAGATATCACTGGATTTTATTAAATGTGATACAGGTGCAGATGGTATCTACTAGATCAAGACAGTTCATCATCCTTACTACTGCAGAGGTCAAGAATGCACTGCAGATGCCTCTGAGTGGCACATGGTTTCCTGCAACACAGTTTTGAAGGTTTAATTAACTGATATTTTGTTGTTAATATATTATAGAAGAAGGTGCTTGGGATATATCTTAAACATAGGAACAAGAATAAGCCCTGATTCTATCTCTCCTGTGAATATGAGCACATGGTAAAGCAAAGGTTTGTATATTTTGAAGTCTTGATACAGTTATATTTAGATGTGAAGTTGGTTTAATGTGCTTTTTTTTTTTTTTTTGACCGCTGATTTTTATTTTTTTTTAATTTGGTGGGTGGAATGTTCTTAACCTTTGTAGCTGATTTTAGTTCTTGTTACTGTACTTTCACAAATATTTTATTTGTTTATTTTTACCTTCTAAATCTTGAACCCAGTTTTGGCTCTTTGGAGGAGCTGCATGGAAAGTGCCTATTACGTTTTGAGGTGTATTGAGTATTATACATTGAGGTGTGATACAAGCAAATATTTCTGTCTGTTGCAAATTCTTTGACAATATTTGTCTTCATCTATTTTCTAAAAGGTCACTCAAAGGGAATAAATCCAACATACAGAGGAAACTCTGAGGAAACTAATACTATCATAAAAGGCAGGCTGTCAGAGATAATAAATGTGCACTTAATTTTGTGAAAACCATTAATATTTTCCCTCTTAATTTATTTTCTAGGAGAGAAATAGGTTATATTTTATTTTTTTCCCTTTCCCTTTCCCTTTCCCTTTCCCTTTCCCTTTCCCTTTCCCTTTCCCTTTCCCTTTCCCTTTCCCTTTCCCTTTCCCTTTCCCATTTCCATTTTCCTTTCCTTTTCCCTTTCCCTTTCTCTTTATCTTGTAGTTCCATCCTATAGATTGCTTGGAAATATATTTTGTCATCATTATGTTTTTGTTTGTTTGTTTGTTTTCTAAATTTTGGTTTGAAATGTTCATTTGGTTTTATATTTGCTTGAAGGTTCTGTTGTGTTTCAGGATGTTCCAGTCTGTTCTTTCCATAACTTACATCCTTTGTTATTCACTGATCAGCTGAACATTGTTTCATATCACCATAGCAGTACTGAAGGAAAATTAACATAAAAGGAACTTTTGTTGGGGTGTATTTATATTTATATTTTTATTTTTATTATTTTTCCCTAAAGCAATGATCTTATTTTGTATTCCCAACCTGTGTTAATTTGTAACTGAATAGTTATTACCCAGTGTATCTTTGTAATAACATTGTTGGCACAAAAGTATGCTTTCCAATGAGATTGTGCAGTTTTATCTGCTGGGTATGGATTAAATATTGATGGTTTCTCAACTGCTAGCATCCTTTGATGAAGCATTTGAAAGAAAGCATTGACTTCTGTAATAAAGAATTGTTTAATGTTAATCATAGAATCATAGAATCATTAAGGTTGGAAAAGACCTTCAGGATCATCTGGTCCAACTGGTATCCTACTACCAATGTCACTCACTAAACTGTGTCCCTTAGCACCAGGTCCAACCTTTCCTTGAACACCCCCAATGACCGTGACTCCACCACTTCCCTGGACAACCCATTCCAATGCCTGACTACTCTTTCTGAGAAGAAATGTCTCCTAATTTCCAACCCAAACTTCCCCTGGCTCAACTTGAGGCTATTCCCTCTAGTCCTATCACTAGTCATCTGCAAGAAGAGGCTGAACTTCATCTCCCCACACCTTCCTTTCAGGTAGTTGTAGAGACCAGTAATGTCTCCCCTGAGCCTCCTCTTCTCCAGACTAAGCAACCCCAGTGCCCTCAGCCACTCCTCACAGGACTTGTGTTCCAGGCCCTTCACGAGGCTGGGCTGCTGTTGGCCTTCTTGTCCACCTGGGCACACTGCTGGCTCATGTTCAGGTGAGCATCAATCAGCCAGCTCCTTTTCCTCTGCACAGCTTTTCAGCCACACTGCTTCCAAGCCTGTAGCACTGCATGGGGTTGTTGTGACCAAAGTGCAGGACCTGGCACTTAGGCATGTTGAACCTGTTGGCCTCTGCCCATTGAACCATCCAGTCCAGGTCCCTCTGTAGGCCCTTCCTACCCTCCAGCAAATAAACACTTTCCCCCAACTTGGTGTCATCTGCACACTTACTGAAATTGCACTCAATTCCCTCATCCAAGTAATCAGTAAAGATATTGAAGAGGATGGGCTCCAACACTGACCCTTGGGGAACACCACTGGCGACTGGTAGCCAACTGGATTTCACTCCATTCACCACCACTCTGGGGCCAGCTGTCCAGCCAGTTTTTTAACCCAGAAAAGAGTGTACCTATCCAAGCTATGGGTTGCCAGCTTCTCCAGGAGAATGCTGTGGGAGATCGTGTCAACAACCATGATGATGTGTAGGTAGACTACATCAAGAGCCTTCACCTCATCCACCAGAGGGGTCACCCAGACATAGAAGGAGATGAAGTTCAGGCAAGACTTGCCTTTCATGAACCCATGCTGTCTGTGCCTGATCCCCCAGTTGTCCTACATACATTGCATGATTGCATTCAAGATGACTTTTTCCATCACCTTTCCTTGCACCGAGGTCAGGCTGACAGGCCTGTAGTTCCCTGGGTCCTCCTTGCAACCCTTCTTATAGATGGGTGTCATATTAGCAAGTCTCCAGTCATCTGGGACCTCTTTGGATGACCATGACCACTGATAGATGATGGAAAGCAGCCCAGCAATCACATCCACCAACTCCCTCAGTGCCACTGGGTGGATCCCATCTAGCCCCATGGACTTGTGACAGTCCAGGTGGAGCAGCAGGTCTCTGTTTCCACCTGAACTGTGGCGGGTTTCTTCTGCTCCTCATCCCAGACTTCCAGGTCAGGAGGCTGAGTATCCCAAGGATACATGGTCTGGCTAGTAAAGACAGATGAAAGAAGGCATTAATGAATGGACCACGCTGTTGCTGAGCATAACAGAGCTGATGTGAAAAAGTGCATATTACTGATGATCAGAATACTGTTAATTCGTCTTGATTAATCCAGTCTCATGATCAGATGTTTAAAAGTATGGATGTAGCTGTCCTCATCCTACTTACTACTCTTTTTAACTTTTAACTAGCAGACTAGTCTAAGCTGAATTTTCCTCCATTTGCTGAAAGAGCAAGTATATATGATGGTACAATGACTTTGTTGATGCGCTAGGATTTTTTTAAACTACTGTCATTTGAATGTATGCTGTTGCCTTTAAATTGCTCCATGGTGCACTTGCAAATTTTATTTATGAATGAATCTGTTGATTTTAGTCTATGGGAATTTACCTATTTGTATTCCATGTTTGTTTGATTATAGACACATTAGTAAAAATTCGTCTTAGGCAATAAAGAGCAAGCTCTGAAGTTTGGTGTTCACAGATTAACAAAAGCATATACCAGCAGTCTGCTTCATCTGCATTTAGTTCATCTGGCTGTGAATAGCAACAGGCTCATAGCCATCCTTTGCAGAATCTCTTTTGAGAAGCTTAAAGGAAGTTTCCAATAGATAATATCTAGAATTGCCTTAGTACTTTATAAATTAATCTGGGTGTGATTTTTGGTTTTGATTTAAACATGACAGGAAAATGAAAGGAGAAAAAAAAAAAAGTTACTCAGTTCCCTTCAAAGTGTAAACAAACAACCAAAACCTATTGACATTCAGGCTCTATAATAGTTTAAAGAAAAAGTAGGGTCAGTTTAGCAGATCTGCTGTTAGGTATGTTATTCAATTATTACCATCCATCCTATATAATTCATCCTGCAAACCAAGTATATGACCAACCCAGTTTTGTTGGATTTGTGAAACAGAATCAGCTACAACTCTTAATTGAAAAGAGATGTAATAACCTCATGAAAAAGTAGCCTTACTCATATCTAGGTGCCTTTCATTTACTCTTGTATGCATTACAAGAGAAAATGTATGCAGTGAAGTATGGATTTTAAGATTATGAAGGCTCTTGGAAGATATGGTGAAATTGCTCTGAATTTAGAACTTAAAACAGACTCTGGTATGTGAAACGTACTGGCAAGGTTGTGGCTTGCATTTTGCTTGCAAATGGAACACTATTTTTCAGCTGAAAGTATTCTGAGACTGATGATCTTTTGTTCCTCTTCTTTCTTTTTTATGCTGTATAGTTTCCTTCTAAGACATATTTTTCTGTTTTAGACAGATATATTTGTTTATTGAGAGTGAATTTGACAAAATGTTTCATTACTTTTTCTTCCTGTTGCTTTAAAGAGAGAAATCATATTTTCAGGCATTTTGTGAAGGAATTTATCAAAATTTCTTCATGTCACAAATTAACCAGAATATATCTGTGGCTGCAAAATCAATTACCTCAAAATTTATTCTTGCATTAAATAAAATAAGCATAAGATTTAATAAGATTTAATCTTATTTTCTTGGCAGCAAATTTATTGATATAATTATATCATTTATAGAATCATAGAATCATTAAGGTTGGAAAAGACCTTCAAGATCATCTGGTCCAATCATCCCCCTACCACCAACATTACTCATTAAACCATGTCCCTAAGTACCACACACCCATTCTTATTTAAGAATAATAATTAAACCCCAGTAAAAATACGCCTTCATAAAAACAAATACAGTTTATACCAATATTATTGTTATTATTAGTTATTATTATTTTGATGAATATCTCTAAACTCGTTTTCTGTGGTAGACCATATCTTCTGCAATATCTCTTGCAACCTTTGTGATTTCAGCTAAGGCAAGTGTGGCCAACAACTTAATAGTTTTTGTTTTTTATTTTGCTCTAAGGCAAAATCTGTTCATAGCACTTAAAAAAGCTGCCAAAGGCATGAAACAATTTAATATTTTATTATATCTTATTATTACAGGTCTTTGTAGTTGAAGGTGGAATATTCTGATTTTATCTTGATAGAAAAATACACTCATCTAAATATCCTCATCTGAAAATTAGCTTAGCTGTGCCCTTGCAAAATTTACCGACAGACAGATTTCTAATTCAGCTACTCCTTTCTTATTTCAGCAAGGTTTAAATTCAGTTAATTGAATTTTAATCAGGAGTTAAACTAGTCTAAATGTCTTTAGCATATGGCCTGCACTGGTTACATGTGTTTTGATTGAGTTACAGGTACACTTCTTTGAAAAGAAATCCTTTGTGATACCTTAAATCTATGCCCTTTTAATGCTGGTAGACAGAAATATTTCCTGTGTTATAGACATTATAGAGATCCTTCTAAAAATTCTAATGGATTTTACATTAATGCGTCATTTTAAACATCAATTCTGAACTCAAGAGTTCTCCTCATATTTTGCTTTCATCACCAACTAAGAATATACATATTATTTTAACAACAGTGCACCATTGAATTCATACCACCAAATGACTGTAAAAGTGGCCTAAAATCTTTATGCAGAAGATTAGTATAGCTTTTTTTTTTTTTTCTTTTCATTTTAAAATGAGAACTCTGACTCTCAGACCAGGGTTATCAAGGTACAATATAACATCTCATCCTGTTATTATGTGGTTGTCTTGTTCAATGGGTTGTGTATATCTAACTGAGCTCAATATCTGCTGGCAGTAGGAAACCATGATGACATGCCAGCTTGTATTATGCATTGATAGATGAGGTAGTCAACAAAGAGCAGACTATAGCCTAGAGCTTTTCACTGGTTGTATTTTAGTATTGCCAAAAAGTACACTGTAAATAGATTATTTTTATTGTGCTTACAGGGCATACTTCAAGCTGTGGAAAGAGTCAACTCTTTCTTCATCAGAAGACTTTGCAGAGATTTTTGTGCTGTCTTTCCCTGCTGCCAGCACAGCAGAGCTAAGAGGACATAGCTGGAAGGGAAGATATATGACAATGTCCATGCAATGTGGTGACCCTCAGGAGTGTCACCTTCACTGTGCAGCCACAAATATAAATTAGACTAAACCTATTTCTTCTTCCTTGGACGTGGAGAAAGTCTCTTACTTGTGTTCATCCTGCAGACTCAGAAATTACAAGATTAAAAAACAAACAAACAAACAAACAGAAAAACAATCCAGACAATCAATGAACCAAAAAACAAACAAACAAAAACAACAACAAAAAAAAAAACACTCTTTAATCTCATGACATATGAGGTAATCACAAGACTTCCATGACCTTAACTGGCTGAAATTGCCCAGGTCTGGGATAAAGTCCTGTAACAGAAAAGTTCATTTTCTGGAATATGTGAAACACAATGTTTCAGCTCATCAGGCTATAAGTACATGACAGTACAACTCAAAAATAGAAAAATAAATTGATATAGTGGATTTCTGCACAGCTTTTGGTGCTGGTTCAGAGTGATAGCTGTGGCTAGGGTCAGCCCCAGGGATAGGTGCTGATTAAGGTACTGAGTGAGAGGAATGATGTTGTATGTTCTCTTAAGAAGGCTGTAGGCTTTTAATTTCCCATGCTGGTGAAAGCTGTCATTGTAGGTCTTGGATACATTGGTTCTAAACTAATGAAGTATGCCAATATATGTGCAAAATATGGCATGTACAAGGCCAAGTTCAGGACTTACTCTGACAGCGGTGATGAGAAGTGGGAAGTACATAGTATGAATGAGGAGGCAGTGGCAGCTTGGGATGAACAACCATAAGGAAAAGGGATGAGATACACATAACTTGTACAGGATTGGATACTCCAGGCATCTGCAAAGAGGCAAAAGTGAAGCTTGTTAAATCTGCTGTAATGCTTATAATGATACCACTTCTCTAAATTAGGTACTGTGACTATTATGACTATTCTTTCAGGTTTTTATGAAGGAGAACAGCATGACTGGTTCTGTAAAGAAGCCACATTTGATTTTGTAATGATACTTAAGCAGTTTGTGAAAAAATTAAAATGACTAGCAACATATGCTGCTTATTTAATGACAAATTAGACCTTAGATCTTATTTTTGGTTCTATTTTTTTAATTATTTTTATTTTAATTACAGGTGTCCATTAGGAACAAGTGAATAAAATATGTACCTTCATGAGCTACTCTGTATAATAGCAAGATGAGAGCTTTGCTAATTCCAATAAATTGAAATGAACAAACACCTTGGTTGAAAGTGCCATCATAGGAACAGCTATATTGGTGTTTTGTTGTTGTTGCATGTTTTGTTGTTGTTGTTGTTGTCTTGTTTAGTTTTGTTTTACATCTACAAAGTATTTGAATCCTTAAAAAGCCAAAATTACCTTCTCATTTGAGAAAGGGCTCCAAATGCAAGCAGGGAGCATAGTTCCTAAGTGTCTGACACTCTGCCCCTGTACATTAACATAGTATCATTGAAGATAGTGAAGCTGAGCAGAGAGAGATACGGCAGCTGAGAACAAATAGCCTTCTACCTGCAGAATAAATGTCAATGTGGGACAAAGACTTCATCATGATGACAGGACGACATAATGTCTGGGAAGTGAGCCAGAAGATAGCTACTGTAAAACTCAGTCTATGCAATGCCTTATTTCCACTCCATCCTCCCCACCCCCCATCCTGCTTTTCTTTCAGTAGTAGTAAAAGGAACACTGCCTACAGACCCATTATGACAGGGAAAAGTGATCTCTTTAAAGATTTAATGTTTTTCATTTTCTCTGTTTTGGCTTCTATTCATCTTGGTAAATAAATAAAAGTTCTCATTAGTGTTGTGTAATCAGCCTGCAATCAGAAAAACAAAGGGAAAATGCTGGCTGGTGCTTGAACTACAGCCTACTTTGTTCTCTTACAAGGCAGAGTGGCAGTACCTGTTCCGATAAACAGCAAAGGATTTGGATTGTTATTAAAAGCTATGCAAAAACTAACTATGTAACTATTTATGTGCTTTTGACACCTGAGGAAAAAGTCTTGATAGCAAAATAGATCACATAGGTTTAATACATTGAAAGACAGTCCAAGTTATCGCGAAGCTCTAGATTTGTAGCTCTCTTTGAAGATCTGATCCAAGTCATAATGATATGGGATTTTTGTGTAGCATGCTACTGTGTTTTTGTGAGGAAATGGGTGTTTTGGACGTCTGCTCCCGTAGGAGCATAGGATCAACCACTTGGTAGCATACATGTGGGGCTGGTTTCTATACAGGGTGCATTTGCATGAGCTCTGACTCTGAAGGTCCAGGTTTATCTCATGTACCCAAATCCTGAAACATGCTGCATGTCCCAGATCTGATAATGTCATATCCTGAAAAGCCATGCCAACAGGATTTTGTTCTACAGAGCACAACAGCAAAAGATGATACCTACCATTTTTTTCCTCATGCACGTGTCTTAACATAAATGAGTTAGGGCTGGATGTTTTGTAACTTGATAGCTACCATATTTCCACTGACATCCCTCTTTCAAATTAATAGGTTAGAGATGGAGAAGAAAGAAGAAAAATAGGACCTAAGGAAATGCCTGATTTTCAATCAGTAATTTCTCTTTCAGAATGAAATTACCCTGTCAGGTCATCAGTTAGGAAGAAATAAGATTTCCAGTATTATAAAGACAGGTAGTTGTTTAAGCATGTAACCCTTACTGAATGTAACTGTAATGTAACCCTTAATGTAACCCTGTAATGTAACCCTTACTGAAGACAACTGAAGTTTTCCACTAAATGTAGAGGGAAGAGTCAGTTTGAGGTTATAGAAGATAAAATGGGCTGTTCTTGGTCAGAGCGAAGGACTGTTCACTTCAGTGTGCTGCTTCCAGTAGTTGCCATATATGAACAATTAGGGAAGGATAAGAATAGGACAAAATAGGATTCTTCCTCTGATCACTTTCCCAGCCTCAGGACTGAGCTAGATGTGAATTTTATGTATGTAGCAAATCTAAATGGATTTCTTTTCCATTAGTTTTTTCAGTCTTCCCTTGAGCCCATGTAAAATTTAGACTCTATTATGTCCTCTGGCAAGGAGTCCAACAAAGCAGCTATTCCCTACTTTAAGTGCCATCTCTTAGCGTTTTCACCATGGCTCCTGTTATCTCTACTGTAAGTTGAAAAGTCCTTGTTTACTTAGTTATTCTTTTCTTGAAAGAATTGCATTCCTGTAATCATCTTTGGTTCCCTTTTCTGAAATCATCATCATCATCATTGTCATCATCATCATCATAGTTATTGTCTTTCCTTAGGGCACAAGAGCTGCACATATTATTAAATATGTGGGCAAACACTAATTTAGATGGTGACATTATCATCTCTTTTGTAATCTGAGCTAGTTTGTCTTTTGTGGTGGAAGCCAAAGTTGCTAATCTGATTTTAAAGATGTTTGCCTTTTTCTGCATCTGAATTTTTGCACTTTCTCACTGATTCTCGGGCAGATTTTGAAGTTTACATGTTAAGCACAGAAGTGATATTGTCATGGATTTGGCTGGTTCAGAGTTAATATTCTTCACAGAGGCTCATACAATGTGGTGTTTTGAATTTTTGATAACAATAGTGGTGATAACACCACTTGGTGGTGATAATGCCACTTGTTTTGATGTTTCAGTTACTGCAGAGCTTACACAGAGCCAATGACCTTTCTGCTCCTCATGCTGCCAGCAATGAGGCTGGGGATGCACTAGGAGCTGGGAGGGGACACAGCCAGGAGAGCTGGCCCAGTGTGACCAAAGGGATGTCGCACATCATGTGGCATCATGTTCAGAAATAACAGCTGGGGTAAAGGAGGGAGGTGATGGCATTTGTCTTCTCAAGAAACCATTACGTGTGATGAGCCCTGCTTTCCTGGATGTGGCTGAACACCTGCCTGCTCCTGGGAAACAGTGAATTAATTCCTTGTTTAGTTTTGCTTGTAAATGTGGTTTTTGCTTTACCTAGTAAACAGACCTTATCTCAACCCATGAGCTCTCACACTTTTTCCTTTCTGATTCTTTCTCCCAACCCACCTGGGGAGAGTGAGTGTGGTGCTGAGCTGCCTGCTGGGTTAAGGCAGAACAGATATTAATAAATTACAAACAAATTAACTGAGTGTTTACAAGTCACAGAAAAAAAAAGCTTTAGAAACTGCTCAACAAAACAAGGCCCTGTTTCACAAAGTAAAGTGGCCAGATAAACATTTCAGTGATATTTAAGGAACTTTTTTTTTTTTTTTTTTTTTTTTTTTTTTTTTTTTCTTAGAATACAAACTTGCTATTAGGCTTCAGCTTAATCATAGAGAAGAATGAATGAATCTTTGGGACAAAATAGACACAACTGTTAATAGGTTAATATAAAAACTAACAGAGCAGTCTGTCTTTGTGTTGAAAGTTACATTTTAAGATTCAAAATCAGCGATGTATTTCTGAAATTTTTACCCAGACTTTTAGTCTGCACAAGGTGTTGCTTGTTATATTTGATAGTAAAATAACCTTGGATTTTGCAGAAATTGTGGAGAAAAAAAAAAAAAAAAAAGGATTTAATTAACTCTTTAAATGTGTTCAAGAACAGTTATTTTGCTTCAGTAATATATAAAATATTGTGTACTACAGACATTTGCACTCCTTAACCCTGTCTTTTTCACTCACTATAGACAAGTTTTTCACATATAGTAAAATACACTCAAAATTACCTTGTTTGTGCAAACATGTCTTTATTTGAACATTCATTTTGCAAAAGAAGTGTATCTGCTTAGGATGCTCTGCCAGAGCTTTCAGTGCAGTTCCCCGTGCGACCTCTCTGATACACAGGTGATGAGACATAGGCTCCACAATATGGAGGCCTCTATTGTTCTTTCATATCAAACCACTGTACACTAAACAAACAAAACACTCTACCACACAAGCAGGATATGCAGTTTCCTGACTCACAAATCATCTGGGTCATTACAGCAACCTATGTATATTTCTCAACCTTCATCTCTTGCTGAAGTCATTGAACTCAAAATGCCATGGGATATATTTGTGAGATGGCTATCAGAATGGTGTAGTGGAAATGGTCAGACTTTAACTGGTAATCATGTAGGCAATCTCACCTCATCTAAGTTGTTAATATAGCGAGCTCTCATGTGACATTTACTGTTACTGCATCTATTGATTTGGCCATGGTGAAAAATCACTTCTACTGCTTAACTGCATGTATGAAAATATAGCTGAGCTCCTGCTCAACAGGGAACAAGAGCTTTTGTCTCAAGTTTCTATTCATTATTTTTAAAACTACAGGCGGTGTTATAGGGGACCCTACCATCTGCAATGTAAGGATCAAAGCAGCAAAGAACTCGCTTTTTCTTAAAAGATACAGGTCCTTGGCTACTACCAAAGCAATTTGGTATGTCTTCAGTCAGGGCAAAGGGGAAATACTAGAAAACCCAGAAGAAATTGAGGGACTGGGAGAAACAGAGGAGGCAGGGAAAGGTACTATATGGGCAGCATTCTCTTGGCAAACTCTATAGGTGTGTTTCTTTTTTTTATGCTTGGCGTTGACCAGCTTTTCCACCCACTCAGGTCGAGAGCTACTCAGGTCAGATATCTATTGTAAAGTTGCAATCTATGGAGGATGTTTATCTATATCAGGAAGCAGTATATCACTCCCAATATGCACCTTCCAGAATTAAAATCTAGGATAAGATTCACTATCATAAGTATCTCTTGTATCTCTTCCACAGTATATTAAAAAGCATATTTTCCAAGCAAAAACAGTAATAAGACAGCCATTTCCCAGCATGTAATGAGTTTTCCTTGTGTTGTAATGAGAATGAAAAAGCACGTTTGTCAGTTACTAGGATATTGAAGGAACATCCTGTTTCCTGAGGTGATGGAAACAGTGAAATTTATTTGGAGGAAATTAACTTGGAAGGAATGAAGAGAAAGAGAGAGAGCATAGTTGATGGTCTTATGGCGAAAAGGAAGGAGGGATGCTGAGATTCGATATTGCCAATGAAGGTAAAGGCAGCATCACATCTGATCTTTCTTTCATAAACACTGTGGCATCTGTTCACACTGACGCATTGTCCTTTCTATTTCATAGAGCTCCAGGCTTCCCAGTTTCTCTCCATAGCATTTGTTATCCCAGCAAGATCTGTGTGGACACCTAAGAACATTTGGTGCATTGTGGGATCCAGTGTCCACACTCAAATAAGTGTAATGAGTGTGGTGGGTGCTTCTGTATAGGTCATATAGGTCATGATCTCTGTACTTCCTAGCATGCTATTTATAAAAGTGCTGATTTCCCCCCAGTTTATCCCTGTCACACTTGAAACTTTCAAGCTCTTCAAATGGAGGCTGCAGTAGATGACAAGTTTTCATTGGCTATTCTAGATGGCAGCACAAAAATTTTAGATAACCTGCTAATCTTCAATTACAGTAATCTGCTTAGTGAGTTGAAATGCACATTAGGAAATATATATATATATATTTCCTCTGTTCTAATTTTTATGAAATGATAATGATAGTCTTACAGCTGAGAGCATCAGTCTTCTGAATTACCTCATGTTTCATCGTGTAGCTGTCCCTACTTTGTTCATTTAAGAAAATTAAAATTCCTAAGGAGTTCTGTGCATTATTTTTAGGTTTGAAATGGTTGCCATCATAAATCCAGTTAAAAAAAAAAAAAAAAAAAAAAAAAAAAAAAAAGTAATGTCTTGCTTCTGCATTCATTTTTTCAACTAATGCAGACTTAAAACAGGTAGAAGTTAACACTTTCTTGCTGGAAAGTAGCTACAGATTTTTAGCATCATATTCAAACATGCTCCTTTTCAAGTGATTTCAGACTATTTTTCAGAGTACTTAGTGCACCAAGTGATGCAGCCCTTCTTAATGGACTACGTAGTGGGAGAAAACACACTTTAATAATATTTAACACGAGAAATGCTTGTATTTTTTTTGTTTGTTTTTTACACTGATTAATATAAGTGAATAATCACCTTTTGTATTAGAATACGTTTTGCAGCTCTTGGACACTGTCAGTAGAATTGTCTCTGTCATCCAAACGGAGAAAAAAATCTGAAATCTTATGAAACAGTAACAAATAAGAATGTGTTTGTTTGTTTGTTTTGTTTTGTTTCGTTTTCCAAAAAGGATTTTTAATCAGGGTCAATTGTTTTGTAACTTTTACAGTGCTCTTGTAAAATGTGCACAAGTATACCTGTGTGTGCAAATGTGTGATAACTTCCTTTAAGACTTACTAATATTGCAAAGACAGTCTCTTCAGTATGCTGTTAAAAATCCTTCTGGAACAGATACTCCTAAGTATTTAAAGAAGACACAAATGATTTAGGTAATATATTACATTTGTGAACTGAAGCTCTTTAAGGAAAGTCCTACACACACTTTTATGTACATCATGCTAGTTTGAGTTAGATGACTGAATAACTAAATCAGTATTTCTCATCTGGGAATGCTTTTTGGTTTAAACGGACCTCTCCTCCCACTTACAAACACAAAAGAGACAGAATAGTCACTGCCCTCTGATGTTCTTTGTGTAGCTAGCATTCACTTCCTGTGTTGGAGGATCATGCCTCTTCGATTGGTCCCATACACCTAATGTTAAAAGATTTTGATCTGTGCTTCCTAGGAATACAAATTCAACTACTGAAGGAATATAGATCTGTATCATTTTATATTCAACATCAGAGTGATTTGGATAGGAAGTAAAAAACACTTCTGGGAAAGCTTTTCTGCATGTTCTTAATTGAGAAAATAAGTGTTTGCTTATCTGCTTTGCTTAATTTAATTGGTGTTATAATTGTTCAAGTTTTCATTCCTGACTGCTTTTGTAATGGGAACCATTTGCTGTTTAGAAACTTCCTGTCCTTTGCAGGGTGCATTATTCTAGCTTTATGAAAAGCTAGGAAAAAAAAAAATATACATATATATACATATTTATTTGCTCATCATACTATTTTCATGAGAAATACAAAGATCATAAGCCCAAATAAGTCCAGCAGGCAGGTCCATGAACAGTTAAAAGGAAAGGATATTTGTTACGTTAAGGATTTGTAAATTGAAAGTAACAAGCTTGGCAAAGCAAATTCAGAAGAGTATTTATACTCTCAAAGGATAACTGCTACAGTTAAATAGTAGATGGCACACAGAAAAGAAAAGTTTGTTGGATGCTTTTATTCCTCAGGGGAAAAAAATAACTAAGTAAATAACAACTTGAAAGAGAGAGAAAGTATTAAAAGAACTTTAAAGATAACAAAATGCATATCAGGGAAAAGGGGAACAGTTAAGCCACTAGACCTAAATGATTTCACTTGCCTTGTGACCCTTCAACTCTGTATAATAAATAGGTGTACACAAATAGGTGCATCTTATATATGTTGTGATAAATAAAAGTAGTAGCTTATACATATAACTGCATTAAAATGGATTTATTAACAAAGTTGTAGTGATTCCTTTTATTGGAATATACTGGGAAGTAATGAATTGAGGTGTGTGAAAATTGTATAGGAACAAATGAAACATAAACTTTTAAATTGTTTAGCTATATCTCTCTCTCTATTTACCTTCTTTCCTGTCTGTCTATGCAAACATGTTCAGTATGAAAAATAGAGTAAAAGTCCAGAGTTAACAGAAAATCCATGCAGATCATAAACTAATCTGTAGTTTGGGGAAAACAAAAGGAAATGTTACGTGGGGAAACAAATACTTTATAAATATCTAACATGAAAAATACATATCTAATATAAATATTCCAGTATCCTTTACTGAAAGAGTTATTGGGCATTGGAACTAGATGATTTTTAAGGTCACTTCTAACTCAAGCTGTTCTATGATTATTGAATGTAACTGGCTGCAGCTGCTGCACTAAGTGGTCAGAACAGTTCTGGGCTCCATAATGTTTGTTGCAGTGTTTCTTTGTTTTATATTTTTAAAAAGGTTTGGTACTTTCTCTTTATGATATTTATGACCATTTATGGAGTTTTCAAGAATTTAAAATAAATCAATAAATAAATACATCTCCTTGGCTAGCTATTTTCTTCAAGCATATTTTATTATGCTTCTTGGGCACAGAAGGGACTGAGAGAATACTGTCTTTGATACATTTTTACCTGGAACTTAGGAAATTCTCCTAATAAAAATAAATAAATAAATAAATCCCCTAGAATGTAGAAAGTAAAAAGATCAAGTTTGAAACTGACATAATCTTTGGGTATCAAACAACGTGGATAATGAGAAAATGTTAAAAGTTATTCTAATTAGTTAGAAAATAGCAAATAAATGTAGCTTTTGGGGAGTGGAACCAGATTTTGATGACTTTTTTTTTTTAATTAAAAAAAATATCAAAATACAGATTTGAATTGACCACATTTCACAAATTCATATTAAATTTGTCAAGTTGTTTCAGTCATCTTGTTCCCTTATTTTCTCATCTTTTTTCAAAACTAGATATGAAAAAAAGAATCCCTACTTTATGCAAAGTATTTCAAAAGTAGTTCAATTTCATTATATGAAAATCATTTAATGAGTTTGGAGTGACTCCATTAGTAAAAATAGATAAGCAAAGATACATCTCAGTAAGTTTCTAGGGACAAATTAACTGCAGGATTCATTGGAACCACATCACAATGAAGAAATCTTTTATTACCTTAAATTATTCTGTCCACCTAGGTATTAAAAATATAGTGGTTCAAAGTAATTGAGGATATAATGAAATAATTTAGTAGCTGTTGAAAACCAATCTATTGCCATGCTTTATCTTTATTATTAATTCTGACAAGGAAAGTACTACATTTATATATTCTTATGCCTGAACACAGCATTTTTGCATGGAATAATTTGTATCTAATCATGATCCACGTAAGTTGCATTTGTTAAAGTATTGATTATTACCTTTAAAAGAACAAAAACAACAACAACTTCAACAACAAAACACTGACATCCCAGATCATTAATCAAGTTTTAGATTATACAAATTTCCCCTGAGATGAAAGTAATGTTTATAATTTGCATTAACCAATCAAACCTTAACACTTGGATCTTAATTTTACACGTTTCCTTTCAAGGTGTTTGTCAGAAACTTTAAAGTCACTCAAAGAGCTTTGCACACCATGGTGAATTTCAGATATCAGAGAGTTTTGTTTGTTTGTTTGTTTGTTTTTTCTATGCCTTTTTTCCTTCTACAATCATTCTGTCCTAATGTAATATATCCTCCCTTGTTCTATTTGACATGATTCATGAAAAGGACAATTTTAAAGCACGCATACATTATGCATCATAACTTGTGAATATGAAAATATGAAACATGGCATGAAAATGCTATTCTACCCTATTTTTCAATAACCTGTGCCAATAAAGCTCATGTATCACCTCCACAAACACATGTATCTCTTCAGAATCCAAAATCTTGTGAACCTTTGGAACCAACACAGATTTATACCAGCTGTATTGGTTTGCCAGTTGACATGATTTTGAACTAATTGATAAGAAGTTCTAAATAGTGAATCTTTTTTTTTTTTTTTTTTTTTTCCCCTTTTTTCCTGCAGAGTAAAACTGAGTAACTCTAACATCATATGTTAACCCCAACTTATTTTGAACATATATACACACTTCCAAAAATTGTTAATCACAAATTCTTTTCTTATTTTACTACTTTTTGTAAGGGTTGTAGAAACACTGTGTGTGTATATATATATACATATATATATGAGAACTCGTAGTACTGGCTAGCTTAGAACAATTCACATTAGTTACTGTCTACTTCATATCATCTTATAGTTTGGGATGGAAATTAGCTTCCCTATGCACATGATATGGTGGAAAACATAAGCTATTTTTTAATGGCTTGTAGGTTGAATATCTCAACCCAGGGAAATGGTTTCCAATAAAAGCTCCACTTTATAATGCTGGGCAACAAATCCTTATTATAGGAGCCATCTTCATTACTCACTGGCATTTTCTTAACTTAACTTTCCTCCAAGTAGTGTTAACATTTGATGATGGAAATTGAAGGCCAATAAGCTGTGCAGTGTATGTGCTTTGTAAAATGAATTGGCCTTTTGAGAGTAGAAGAGCTGCAACTTCAGTGGTAGCAATTACATTTTTTATGGCCCAAGACAGATATAAAATATTGAAATGGGAAATTAATGCAAAAGCTTAGTAGGGAAATTATGAAAAACTTAAAATTTGAGAATGTAAAAATCATCACAATATAGCAGAGTATCTATTTATGAATGATCAGTTATATAGGAACTAAGAGCTATAAATGAGGTTATAGTATCCCATTTTCCTAATATCAAATACTGGGTAAAGTATTTGTAGAAAAAATGTGCAATACATGTGTTCTATTTCCTTTTTTTGCTTAGGCTGTTTTTTTTTTTCTCATTGCCTAAAGTAATTAAATACAGAACATTTCATGAATGAAAAATCACTCCAATTGCTGGTTTAATGATGGATACATAATGATAGGTAACAAGGATATGGATATGGATAAATATTAATTGGAAACTGTAAGCTTCAGAGCAATTAATGATGTTATATTAGATATATTACACCTGCTGCCAAAGCAAGGAAAAAAAAAAAAAGTACATGGGTACTACATAGCTTTGAGGGCAAAATAATGAAGGATAGGGAAATACTCTGAAAAAAATAAGAATAGTGCTGCAACTAGCATTCAATTATTTTTCAATTTGCAATTTCTGATAGTCAGAAGAGACCCACAGTTACTATGCTACAACCGAAAAGAAGCAAAAAAATTATAATGGATCCAACTGGCATCCAGGAGAAACCAGTAAGTGAACCAATCTTCAGAGAATTGGTTTAAATAATAATGGGGGGTTTATCCTGCTACACAGCTGAACTCCACCACAATCTTTCTCTCGCTCCCCCTCGTCAAAGGAAAAGCAGGAGAAATATGATGGAAAGGGCTCAAGAGTTGTGATAAGGACAGGGAGATCACTCGACAATTATTGTCATGGGAAAAACAGACTCAGCTTAGGGAAATTAATATAATTTATTGTCTATTACTAGCAGACAAGAACAGTGAGAAACAACAACATAAAAAGCAAATTAAAACAACTTCCCCCCATCCACCCTCTTCTACACCCCCGCTGAGTAGCATAGGGGAATGGAGAATGAGGACTGCAGTCAATCCCTAATTCTTCGTCTCCACTGCTCCTTCACAGTCACTCTCTGCCCCTGCTCCACATGGGGTTCTTCATGGAACTGTGGGTTTCCCACAGGCAGCAGCTCTTCAAAAACTGTTCCAACATGGGTCTGTACACCACAGGTGGCAGCTCTCCTCAGATCCTCTGCTCCTGCATGGGCTCCTCTCCACGGGCTGCAGCTCTAGCCCAGGGCCTGCTCCTGTGGGGGCTCTCCATGGGCCATAGCCTCCTCCAGGCCACATCCACCTGTTCTACCAGGGGCCTCTCCACAGGCCGCAGGGGAACTGCTGCTGTAGGGCCTGGAGCACCTTAAATCTGCATAAATCCTTAAATCTGCTCTTCCAGAGCCCCAACCAACATTGCTCACTGGCTCAGCTCTGGCCAGCAATGTGTCTTTTTTGGAGCTGGCTGGAGCTCGCTGTGATCTAACATGGGGCAGCTGCTGGCTTCTGCTTGTAGAAGCCACCTTTGCAACCCCCTGGCTACCAAACCTTTGCCATGTAAACCCAATACAGTAACAAACCTTTGGTTTGCAGGAGTGTAAGAGATGTACCATTTGTTTGTGTACATCTATCTTTCTAACAGTGTTGGAAAGACATGAGTGTATATTAGAAGTGGCAGAAAATTATTCATTTTCTTGCCAGAAAGATCCCATCCCTATTCAAGGTGATACTCTTCAGGGTTTCGTGCAAACATTTTAGAACAAAGAAACAGAGGACCTCTCATCCCACTTAAATACTTAAAAGTGGGAATGACAGGAATGAAAGGATGTTGTAGTTTTCCAAGGTTTTGCAGAAAGTTCATGTCAGAGTGAGAAACTGAAGGCAGACAAAGTATTGATTGTTCCTTATACTTTGGCAACACTTCTGTGTATGAATAACAAAGAAACATTTTCAGGGAAGAGAAGATAAGTCCCTACAAAATGGTAAATACATAAAAAAGGAGAAATTGTTGATTTTATAAGCAGTGCATCAGGAAAGAGAAATGTTTTCAAACTGGGTCCACATCAGACACCTGGGAGTTGCCTGAGGTCAACATTTGCAGTTAGATGCAGATTAGACAATACAAAAATACTGAGATTAGGAACGGAGATTTGGGAACTCAAATTTCTGACCTTCAAAAACATTCCCTTGAAATCCCTAGTTTGAAATTCTGTCTTGCTAATAGATATGTATTTAGGTTGTCTTGAAAGCCATGGTTTCAGCTTTCAAAATTTTGAGGAGGTTGCTCTGTTGTTCAGCGAGTAGCTGCATTCTCTAATTAGGACTAATCAGAATGAGAGCAATTCTGCTTGCAGTGTACAAGTAACTCAGTTCTGCTGCAGTCCTTTCAGACCTATATATTGTGTAGGGAGCAGGGAAATTTAATGCTTGAAGTGAAAAACCATAAAAATAAGTCAAAGTTGCATATCCATCCCTGACTTCTGTTGTTTTTCTTGTGTTGTCCTGAGGGGAAAAACAAAATCAAACCAAACTAAAACAATAACAACAAAAACACTGATTGCTAAAGCTATTTCTACCAGCAAGGCAGCTATGGACAGTTAAAAGAGTTTGTATAAGTGATTTACCTTTAATTTTGTGAATTGACACTTCTGTTTATTTGAAAGAATAAAGAATCCCATTATTAACTTCACTGAAAACTGGGACTGAAAACTGCCAGTTGAACTGGAGTCAATCTGGTAATTCAGAAGGAAGTTCCTCTTGGTTTTCCAACAGCCAAATTGACATTAGCTTTGTAGGCATCCCTCCATCCAAGCTGATTCCTATTTTGGGATGTGTGTGTGGTAGTGATGGGTGGGGGGAGGGAATAATGGGAAGGAAGGGCAGGCAGAGGCATTACAATCCCTGACCACTTGGTAAAAAATAGTAAAAAACAAAACAAAACAAAAACAAAAACAAAAAACATATATGCTCAGCATCGTGTATTTAATAGGAAGATATTATTGATTTTTTTTTTTAATTCACCATCCTTTAAAAAGTTTTACATTTAATACTTTTTATTTATTTATTTATTTATTTATTGTCAATATGTTACAGCAAACCGTTTCTTTCTGGTCTATGTAACAGACCTAACACATATGTTAACACAGATCAAAGTGTATCAGGTGTTTCACAGTGCACAACATAATGAAATGTGACTTACATAATTTTTAGCAATTTAAGCATCTAGCAGATTGTCATCCAAGGGTAATAGCAGCAGAAGTGTGGACAGAAAACCGAACATAACTGAGTGAAGTCTTTAGAATAAGAAATGTGGCCATCCTCTGTTGGAGCATGAAGTACTTGCTCAGTCAGGCATGCATATACTAGGCCACTTGGGTAGAACTGAAATATCTGATTTTGAGATGGATGGTCTTCTTATATTTTGGCTCTTAAATAAAGGTTAAATGATAGAAATTAATTATATTTCATGTGCCCTGTTCTGCCTCCGTCAGAGCAATGCCCTTTATCACAGTCACCCTGACCATCTTCTGTGGCTTTGGAAGGAAAGCTTAAGAGCTGAATTTTTTCCTTCTTATTTTACTGTTTTAAATCACAAGGTGGCAAATTTTCAGTACCAATTTTTTATTTCACTGGAAGCTGTGGTGAATTTTTGAAACTCTCTGCCAGCCTTCCCTCAGAACAGCAGCAGCAGATTTATTTTATTATTTATGGGAGGGAAGGAGATGGTTTTCCATCATTTCATTTTATTTTTTCCATTGGTGATTTTATTTTTATGTGAACTTGTTGGAGTAGTTCAGGAGCCCTCAAGAAATAATACTACTCTTCACTTGAAATCACTTCTTAAACACTGAAGAACTTATCCTAGTTGTGACCAGATGGGTTTAGATTATCACGTGATTTGACTGTTTGTGGACAGGTTTCAAAGCCAGCCTAATCAGTTCATTACTGAACTTGACTAAAGTGCTCTTCCACTGTATCTGCAAGAAAAATAATTCTGAAGCACGCAGATGTGCACTTGACTGACTTTGCTAACAATGTGTACTGTGTATTGCATTTTAGACAGCTGGCAGTGATCCCAGCCTGTTCTTGAGATCCTATAGTACTACAGTTCAGGTTCATGGCTTCCTAGATTTTGCATATTCTTTAAAAAATGTAAGAATAGGGAAGACATGCATAAGCAGGCAGAGAACCTTAAAAATATATATTATATATTTATATATATATATTTATATATATTATATATTTATATTATATATATATATTATATATAAAATAACCTTCTTAAGGAAGGTTAACTTTACAGGCTATTGAGCAAATAAAGACTGAAAGTATAGCATATATTGTAGAATAAATTTAAAGGAAAATGAATATTTATGTTTTCTGTTGCTTTCTAGATTAGCATCTCACACAGAAGATCAATCCCTTATGACAGAGAAATGCATTTTGCTATCTAATTGTAAGAAATAATATAGCAGCCATATTGCTACAATATGTTTTTTTAAGATTAAAGTAGTTATATTTTTATCACTTTAATATTAGCCTCTTCAAACGTTTCCTCATTCAATACAATTTCACCATTTTTTTCGTAGCTTGTTTAAAAAAAAAAATAAAAAAAAAATCTATGAATTCCTCCAAACACACCCTTGCAGAAAAAAATACACCTTCTTTGCTGTACGTAACTCCTAAAAATCATTACTGAAAATTACAGAGGACTGATATTTCTTCAGATATTGAACAAGCATGAGTTTTCCTAGTTCTCACAGTACACAGTATCTTTTGGGAGACTGACATCTCAGAGTCCAAGAGAAAATTTCAATTTCCCCATTATTAGCATCAAGATGTCGTAATGTGTTCAGAATTTCCAGACTCAGGTGCAGATTGGTCTGTATGGAATTTGAAATTATTTATAGACAGCAAATTGTATATGGTGGGAAAATAATATAAAAATATATTTATAACACATCTAACATTACATCACTTATAAAGCTTACACTTCAGCAACTCTTTGAGGTCTTCAGATTTTAAGATCTCACCATCATGTTATGTTCTTGTTTTTTTCCCCAAGAGGAAACAAACAAATATACAACAACAACAAAAAACTTTTTAATATTGAAATTAACATAGTCCCTCCCTAAAGTGATTTATGACATAATATGCATATATCTGGAACGAAGGATGATATTATTATTATTTTTTTTTTTCTATCTGCAAATATGATCAAATGTGGCCTAAACATTTCTGTATTATTTCAAGGACATTTGTGTTACCGTGACAGGACTCCATGCCAGTGATGAATAACTACAGAGTATTGCAGATAGATACTTTATTATAAAAGGTAAAACTATTAGATAGAGCTGAAGACATATTCTCTTCAGATTCTGAAGTGAAGACGTTTATAATATTAAATATTGCCTTTTTTATTTATTTATTTATTTATTTTTTGTAGCTTTACTTCTCATAGGAACACTTTAACAAAGAGCATATTTTGCACAGCTTCTAAAATATTGCCTGCAACTCATCTCAGATTTCAGAGAGTCACAGATTTGCATAAGTTGAATGGGACATCTTGAGATTTTCTTTGCTTAGCCAGAATGAACTACAGCAGGTTTTCTAGGACCATGTCCAGTCATGTTCTGAATACCTACACAGATGGTACTCCATAACCTCTCTGGACTAACTGCTTTATTGTTTGTTTGTTTGTTTTTGGTGTGTGTGTGTGTGTGTGTGTGTGTGTGTGTGTGTGTGTGTGTTCAGAGGGAACCTCCTGTGTTTCAGCTTGTGCCCATTGCCTCTTGACCTGGTCACCACTGAAAAAGTCTGTCTCTGTCCACTTTGTAATCTCTCTTCAGTGGTTACCATATGTTATAACCCTTCAGAGGTTATATACATTATACATTGTTGAGACTTGTCCCCAGCCTCTTCTCCAGGTGGAACAGTCCCAGATCTCTTTCCTTATATGAAAGCTGTTCCCCTAATCATCTTTGTGTTTGTGGACTCATTCCAGTAAGCCTCTCTTTTGTACTGGGTAGCCCAAAAATGGGTGCAGGGTCTCACCAAGTGCTTAGTAGAGGGGAAGGATCGTCTTGACTTTGACCTTCCTTATTCTTCATAATAATATCAAGCCTATGATATACAACATTGAAAATAGAAATGTAATGCAATAATAGAAGTACATTTCTTATTTATTAATATCATAATACTGCTATAATCAATATGCAATATTATCATAGGGCAGTGTATGAGCTGATGGCTTCATATTTTCACAATATTGATACACTAAATATAATACCTGCATCTTGGTATCAGTGTTTCATATTGCAAAAGCCTTTTATCAGTGATTATTTAGAGTATAATACACTTAGGCTTTTGTAGCTAAACAAACAACCAGTATGCTTTCTCTGATACCATATTCAGATGTGTTATGTATCTCTGATGTAAAAATCATTTTTCTTTTCATTAAATTAGGTAAAGGAGTGGGAAGTTCTTGTTCCTTCTTTGAAAAGCAGTCAGAAAAACTGAAATCTTGCAGAACAACTAAAGGAGGGAGGAACATCTTTAATCAATATGAAAAATGTTTAAAACACTGAATAGATAGCAGTAATTTTTTTAAAAACATTTTTCATAATAAAATTTCCCTTAAATTTTCAAAACAAAAAGATTATAATATGGTTAGAATCTTATTTTATCATAGGGATAGAAATTTCAGACTTGGCAAGAAAGTTAAATGAGACCTTAATATGCTGGAGAAAAAAGTGTCTTGCATTCAAAAGCAAGGATTAAATAAAGGGCCAGACCATTACAGTCTTATTTACCATCTATATAAATTAATCCTAGATGTATGTCACTCATTTTTTCTTCCTATTCTTTCTCAACAAGAGATGGAAGATGTAGGGTTTGACCTTCCAAACACACTGGACAAATTTCTAGGTAGAACTTTGAGTCTCATGGACAGACATTTTCTTATGTCTGCAGTTGTATCTGTTTTGCAGTAGATGACTACTTTTACTATACACACTATAAAGATTATAGGATTTAAAAATTAGAGCTGTTTGGCTTCTGTTAAACAGTTTCAGTACTCTTGACAGAGTTCTCACTGTTAATACAGTATAACTGCTCCCAACATCCAGGCAAATATGAAAAGATTGTATTTTCTTTTTATCTTCAGGTATTAAATTGAATCATAAAACCACAAAATCATACAACAACTTGAGTCAGAAGGGACCTTAAACATCTAGTTCCATCCACCCACCACCCACCCCCTGCCGTCGTGTGCAGGGACACATCCCACTAGATCAGGTTGCTCAGGCCCTCATGCAAACTGGCCTTGAACACCTCCAGGGATGAGGCATCCATGACTTCTCTGGGAAGAACATTAACGGAGTTTCCATATACAGATTAGGATTCATCAGTCCTGCATACACACCAAAAGTGTGGAAGCATTTTTATCAATCATGATCAAGTTAAAATAAATGTTCAAAATCCAAATATTGAGAAAAATTTTTGCTTTGTGTTAGTAGACAGTTCCCTAGAACAGTGACAAATCTTTTTTTTTTTTTTTTTTAATATATATGTAGCCAATAAATTATTTGTTATGTGGTTTCCACTATTTTCATTCATTTTCCAGTTGGTTGTTTTTCTGCCTTAAAGGAGAAAACTAATATTGTCTATCATTTGTAATTCATTGGAGAAAATTCCTCTAGCTTTTCCCTCTGCAGGTGCTCTCTAAATTTATTTATTAAAAGCTGACTTTTTGTGTATTATTTTTCTAAATGTCTAAGTAATACTATCTAAAGATATCCCCGCAGATTAATAAAATTAATTAAATACAAGCTGAAACCTAATAAAGTCTAATCAAATGTGTCTGAAATAGTATTTTCATTTCTTTTCTTTTTTTTTTTTTTTTCTCAGTATGATGTTCTTTTATTTTGGGGTAAAAGTGACTAAGAAAAATGATGCTTTTTAAACTATGGATTAATGGATTAACAAGGAAGTAAGTGATAACATAGCTTTCCATATTTATCTAATTCCAGTGAATGCCATCCAAATTATGGTTCATTTCCTACTGAGAGGAAAGATTTATTTTTTTTTTTGGACCAGCTGTGTTTTTGAACTTGTAAAAGGCAGACACTTTCATTTTTTTTTCAAGAAATACAGATACCAGAATAAGAAATTTCAGAGAGAGAGAAATATATATATATATATATATATATAAAGTATATATATTATATATGGTAGAGATATCCATATTTTGTGTGCATATATATAATATAAAATATTTTCAAAAGGGCTTTGTTATTGGTATTTTTTTGTTTTATTTTATTTGTTTTCCCATCACTCCTCAGCTTTTGCTTCCTTAGAAGTAAGAATAAAAATTTCTTTCTTATCCATACCTCATATTATTTTAAGGTGTTATGTATTGTTGCTCTAAAATCAATAAAAAAAATCTATATAGATATGTAACTGATGAGTCTGTTTCAACTCAATTAATGTGAATCTATCTCTTAAGATTCTGCTTGTAGGTTTCTATACAAATTGATTTGCTAGAAAGAACATACAGAATCAGAAATGCTCAGAGCAATATAATTTATTTTATTTTTGCAATAAAATAAAGCCAAGTACTCAAAGGGCAAAGGCAGGGGAAGGAGAGAGAGGAGCAATCAAATCTATCACATAATTTCTAAACACATCTTTGTTACATCTTTGTCATTTGTTCAATGAATCAGATGATTGTGGGTCTTTTTGTGGCTTACATTAGTGAAAAATGGACTGCAGCATTTCTGAGCTCAGACACATTACGTCAGCGTAAATGGCAATGCAGAGCCAGAATCTGATTGCCAGTGCTTTTGCAATGGGTTTACATGTAATTAAATCTTTCAGTAATGATAGAGGTTTTGAAGATACCATCAGGAACTGAGATTTCTCAGGGAAATGCTCTCTGGCTCTCTGGTCAGGATATCCTATACTGTAGATCATCTGTTTCTGTTTTAAGGAATCCATGCTCTAGGAGTCTCGAACACTGTATAACAAAACGTGCAGTTTTTTTTCATCAGTAATCCAAGCTGCATCCCTCAAAGGTCTCTAAACTGCAGTAAAAGTTTAGTTTCAACCTCATTTGGTTGGTTAGATGGTTTGGATGGTTTATCTCCATCTCTTTCAGTTATTTCAACATTATCTCAGTAACACAGAAGTAGCAGTGTAGGACTTAACCAAAGGATAAAATACTGCCCCTTTTCTAGAGCACCATGAGAACTCACCTGTGTGTCCCTCACACCTTCAAACTGAACATCCCAGCCCTTTTATTCTGACTTATTCTCTGTAGATACAACAGTTGCCCATTGGCAGCTCTCACCTTCTGGCCCCTGGCCATGGCCAGACTGTCCTTGGTCAACAGTATATCACCATTAAAGCTGATGTTTATGTTGAATGCAGGTCTTTTGATAACTTTCCTGTCATGGATTTTGAGCATCTGTCCAGCTGAATAGATGCAATATTAGTGGCTGTTTTTTAACATCTGTGAAAATTTTCAGCCAATAATTTTTCAAATTGTTTGTACACAAAGCCATTAGGAACAGTATAGATATGACTCCACATAGAAAAAAAAAAAAGTCTTAGACTAGAAATACTTTAGCTTTTCCATACTGCCCAGTGCTACAGTGAATTTTAGGTCTCCCTTGTGTTTCTCAGTATGCTTCCTTCTCCATCAGGATGGAGACTATTCCTGGAATCCAGAACCTAAACCTCCAGGAGTGCTGAGACTCCATCACCAGCAGCAGCTTCTCTGCACTGTGTCAGACAGTTTTTTTCTTTCCCTACCCTGGAAGTTGTACTTATGATAACAGATGCAGCAACATTAAGCATTTTCTCTGCTTTCCTCAGCAATGGCATGACTGACATATTTTATAATCCTGCTTCACAGAGCAGCAGATGGTGCCTACCCTTTCTTATCCCGTACAGGAGTTGGTATTTCTCTGTGTCAGTCATAAGACATGATTTTGATTTTTGCTGGCTGCATAAGCCATGGTATTTCATATAGCAGTAGTTACTTCTCCTGCCAATCTCATGTCTCTTCAGGCCCAGACTTAGCAAAAGCCCTTAACTCGTGGGACAACTTGTATGCCAAATGTGGCAAGCACTGAATGAACAATGACTAGCACTGTTCTTTAAAAGGACTGTCTCTCAAAGCGTGTGCAAATTAAAGGCAGAGGCATGCCATAGCAATCCAGCACAAAGATTAATCACTCTCATTACCACTAGAGTAAATGTGTCTATTAGCAGAAGGCCTGTTAAAACCATGGAGCAACCTCAGAAGAGTATGGTCATCTACCTTTTCTGCTTCACCTTCATATGAGATGGCAGTCACATAGTACATTAAAGCACTAAAATGTTCAAACTAACACATCATAGTACCCCAGCAAAGTTTGTTGTTTTTGGTTCAAAATCATGCTCAAACACCTATGCTCAGTGGGACTGCTTCTTCCCAGCTTCACATGCATGAATATGTCCAAACAACTATCTCACCCTGTGGTGCTATTCTCTATTTGTCAAGGGGGTACAATCTTACTGACTCATCTGCTCATAGGAAACATAACGAAATTCACCAAGGACATTTATCAAGAAACTATACTTGGAATCATAGAATTATAGAATGGTTTGGATTGGAAGAGACCTAAAAATCACCTAATTCCAACCCCCTGCTTCTCTGCCTCATGAGAGCTGGTCTTTGGCAAATACATAGCAACCTATGGAAAAATGAAGAAATGGGTATCTCAAAAAGAATAAAAATACTCAGGAATAAAAAAGTCTGATAATTCTGACTCACTGTCATTTGTAGTAGTACTTTCTTCTTTTGCTGTATTCCTCATAGGTATTTTTAGAACATAGAGATTTTATTTAAATGGTGAAACAAATAAACAAAAGTAGATTTTCCTCCTTGACCTTTTACAATAACCCACAATATATTTATTTTTTTTTCACATAATTCTGAAAAGTAATTCAATACTCAAATTTTCCTGTCATTTCAGGTTTACAGACTTGAAAAGTTTATTAAGGGCAGTGGAAAGAAAGCATTTTAATTTATACTGAAGTGATTTGCTAAACTGACACTGAACTAACAGCACTGACCTAGGAGAGGCTTCTCAATGGATGCTGGGAATAAGAACAAAAAAAATAGATATTTAATATGACACAAGGATTTAGAAAGTAATTGGCTGAATTATTATTATTTTTTAATTATATTTGTCATGGTTACATGTTGCTTGTTCTTCTGTTCCCTTTCAAGTGTCAGTCTCATGCTTTCAACTTCTACTGGGGGGATAAATGTGCATATTCATTGCATTCTGCAAGTTTAGCTCATACTCAGTAGAACCAAAAGACTGTTTATTTCAGCAACAGCAACAAATCCACAAACAAATATTAACAAAAAGTCTGGCCAACTATTTATAGACTGTTTTCTTCATATTACTTCCCAGATGTTTTATTTCAGCTGGTTTCAACTGAAACTTTAAAAGTCACATGTCGTACTGCTCAGTGCTGAAGAGTAGTCAGCTACAACTAGTCTAGTCAGCTGAATATGAACCAGCAGTGTGCTCAGGTGGCCAAGAAGGTTAGCAGCATCCTGGCTTGTATAAGAAACAGTGTGGACAGCAGGTCTAGGGAAGTGATTGTCCCTGTGTACCCGGCTCTGGTGAGGCCACACCTCAAGTACTGTGTTTAGTTTTGGGCCCCTCACTACAAGAAGGACATGGAGGTGCTTGAGCAAGTCCAGAGAAGTGCAACAAAGCTGGTGAGTGGTCTAGAGAACAAGTCTTACGAGGAGCAGCTGAGGGAGCTGAGTTTGTTCGGCCTGGAGAAGGGGAGGCTCAGGGGCAACATTATTGCACTCTATAGGTACCTTAAAGGAGTGAGGTGGGATTTGGTCTATTCTTCCACATGCCTGGTGACAGGATGAGGGGGAATGGGCTAACGTTTTGCCAGGGGCGGTTTGGGTATTAGGAAGAACTTTTTTACGGAAAGGGTTCTGAGGCATTGGAATGAGCTGCCCAGGGAAGTGGTGGTGTCACCATCCCTGGAGGTCTTTAAAAGATGTTTAGATGTAGCGCTTAGTGAAATGGTTTAGTGGAGGACTTGTTAGTGTTAGGTCAGAGGTTGGACTAGGTGATCTTGGAGGTTTCATCCAACCTAGATGAGTCTGTGATTTTGCGAGTACACAATGAAGTGTGTGCACAAAGTTCCACAATGGACTGCTGCTACAGAGAATTAAAGTTATTGCTTAGTTACAGATAGCTATAATATCTAAATTAATATAAAATATATTATTTTTACATAAATTTAATTTATTAAAAGACCATAAATAAGACTTTGAAATTAAGGTTGTAAGTGTGAAGAGAAAAAAGGCAAATGCACCTAAGTTTGCTCCTCCATCACTCCCTCTTTTCATTTTTCTTTTCTTTTTCCTTTTCTTTTCCTTTTTTTCCTTTTTGTTTTGATTTGTTTTGTTAACACAATAGGACAGCTAAGTCCTAAGAATTATATGACATAAGGTTGCTATATTATTGCTGCTCCAAGAGAATGTATTCAAGTGTTCCAAGTTTTAAGTTAGCTATCAGCAAATAATACTGAACTTGTGCTTGAGGGCTCAGTGTAGATCAGGCAATTGTAAATGAAGTAACTTAGGGAACAGTACAGCTCTAATCTTTGAGGCCCATGGATCTAACTGGAAGGCATTCAAGAATCTGTGCATGTAAGATAGCTATTAGTGCAGAAAGAAATGAGACTGGAAGAAGTGTTTCCGTCCAAAACTTTTCTGATGAGTAACTGTGGTTTCAATAAGGTGATTTTCTGTTACAACAGTTTGCCTTTCTTGAAATAGGTTTCTAAGCAGAAACTTAGAATCGAACTCAAAAAAAAAGTACTGTTTTTGTAAAGTTATTCCCTTATTTTCTGGACAAAAGTAAGAGTTCACACAGGAGCAAGTAGTAAAGGCATTTAGAGCAGCATTTATCAAAGCAGCAGTTTCATGGTGACTAACATGCAAATGCATAATGTTGCTGGAAATATATTGTGTATCCAAAACACACAACATGCCTAAAGGACAAAGCAAAAAAGCTAGAACAATTCAAAAGCACACCAGTATTCTTTGGAAAGAAGAAAATGTGAAAAGGGAGAATATTTCACATTGAGAAAACAGAAAGGTAGGACTAAGTAAAGAATAGACTTACTGCATGATGTGTTCTATCCTGCTTTCAAAACATATTAACATCCAGCAGATCACAAGAACTGTAAAACCTGCATCAATTTAGTGACAATGTTTTGCTGCTGTCATTGCTGGTTCATATTTCAGAGGCAGTTTACTTGTCAGAACACCAGCGATTAAGTTGTTTGCCTTAAACAATTAAGAAAAATAAAAATATATGTGAAAGGTTATAAGCTAGTTGTATTTGATTTATCTAATTTCTGTCTCTCTATCTCTCTCTTTTTTTTTTTTTTTCTTTCCTGGCCAAATATAAGGTGTACTTTATTATATAACTAAGCAATGAACTACAAGCTGTCTGGCAGCTATTCTTGAGGGAGTCAGTCTGTAAGAAGTTGCCCAAACAGCACACTTCAGTGCATCCATACTGAATGTTGCCTTGGTTTATGGGGGTAATTAAAGAATATTACACGTGTGACTGGAAGAAATAAAGCTGGTATCTGGTCAGTAAATGCCACCAATATTCATTTGATGCGTTCAGGTGTTCCATCATGAAGACATCACCCGTCTGCTGTCAGCAAAAATTATGTTCTCCAAGTATTTTCAGTTCACATGACAGAGATTTCTCTTGTATTCTTGTACAGGGGATCTGCTCTCTGTCACCTTCAGTTTGACATTTTATAAGGATTCAAACATAAAGAAAAATGTGTATTGTTTTCTACCTGTGGCTAACTACTGCTGATCTTGAAGTAAACAAATGCCAGATTTCAATTGTAACTTACTGAATTACTGCATCGTGGATTGTAAAAATCAATCTTGGCATATTTTATTGTTCTAATTCTTTCATATATGAGTGGAAAACAACAATGACAAACCTTTACTATACCCTCTTGACAGCTGTTGACAATAATAATTTTGAACATCTGATTGAAGAAATCACAATCGCCAATATATATATATCTACACATACACATAGTGCTTTGAGAATAACTTCCTGGTCCACGTATTAGACAAACCAACCAGATGAGAAGTGTTACTTGACCTGGTACTCATCCACTTGGAAGAGCTGATTAAAGAGGTCAAGGTTGGAGGCAGTCTGGGAGCCAGTCTGCAGCGACCTCACCCCGGATGAGTTTGTGATCTGAAGGAATACAAGCCTGGCAATGAGCAAAGTCAGAACCCTGAACTTCCAAAGACCAAACTTCAAGCTATTTAAAGACCTAGTAGCTGAGATCCCCTGGAACACTGACCTTAGGGACATAGGAACTGAGCAGAGCTGAGCAGAGCTGGCAGCTTTTTAAGGATGTTCTCCTTAGGGCTGTGAAGTGATCAAGCACAGAGCATGGATCAAGCATGAACAAGTGTTCTGACCAAACTCCTGTTTATACTCCAACAGTCTATTTTACCCCATTTTTTCTCTGTTTTCTTATATTTGTTCCTCAGTGATCCATCTTTTTCTCTCTCTTTGATCCTTTTCCTAAGCAGTCTACAACTGTCACACATTCCCAACTATCCCTGCATGAAATAATACATTTCACAAAGTCTCAAAACACTCTTCTCCGTGCATCCTTGAAGCTGTGACTGCCTTTTACAGTGGGAACCTCTCTCTTGGTCCCCTCCATAGTGGGTTTCCTTCAGGAACAATGACCTGACTGTCCTTGTTGGACAGTCCTAGGGAGCAATTGAATCAGTGTGGTCTGTTGTCACTATGACTAGGTTCCTCCTGATTTGCTCTTCATATTCCCTGAAGGTTTTTCTGTTCAGGTGATTAGCAATAACCTCCTCACCATGGCTAATAACCATAGGTGGAACTGTTGCTACTAGAGCAGGTCCAGAGGAGGGCCACAAAAATGATCCCAGGGCTGGAGCACCTCTCCTACACAGAAAGGCTGAGACAGCTGGAGCTGTTCATCCTACAGAAGAGAAGGCTCCAGGGGAACCTCACTGCAACCTTTCAGTACCTGAAGAGAACTTATAAAAGAGATGGGGAGCAACTCTTTGCTCAGTCAGATAATGGCAGGATGAGGGGGAATGGTTTTAAACTAAAAGAGGGGAGATTTACATTAGAGGTTAGGAGGAAATTCTTCACAGTAAGTGTGGTGAGGCACTGAAACAGGTTGCCCAGAGATGTTGTGGGTATCCCATCCCTAGAGGTGTTCAAGAACAGGTTAGATGAGGCCCTGAGCAACCCGATCTAGTGGATGGCATCTCTGCCTATGGCAAGATGTTTGGAGCTAGGTGATCCCTAAGGTCCCTTCCAACCCAAGCCATTCTTTGATTCTATTATGGCAGTTGCTCCATTGTGACTTGTTTGCTCTCTATGGAAAAGACAAAATAGAGCTCTAGAAACCGACCATGTATCACCTAAAGAAATGAAAGTCCCAAGAAATATTTTTACTGGAATTTTTCATAGAAACAAACGTGAATATAAATAAAAGCCAACAACATTCAAGAACATATGAATTTCAAAACTATTTAGTAATTATTTTATCAGGAAAAAATATAATAAAACCTCAGTCATTTTGTCCTAGAATTATAATCTTAAGTAGTTTTAACTTTCACTACTTTATAGATGTTATCTTGTGTAAAAAGGAAATGGCTGCTAAATCAAAACAGACTGTAGTTAACTACATGATTATTTAACACTATCTGAGCAAAGTATTAAGAAGCATTGACACTCAGCAATGCTATATAGTTTTTCTTATAGCGCTACTGCCCTCATTATTGTGAATTAAATTAATGTTGACACTTAAACTGTTTCATTTGATGAAACTAGTTTTCACAGTGCTGATCTAAAGCCCTCGGATGTCTACTGACTTTCAGATCTCAGAACCAGACTCTGATTAATTTTTTTCAAATATGTATTATTTTTTGAATTCCTGTTCCCAGATCCACCAGTTTAACTATAAAGGTAGCATAGGAAGATAGTTTGTATTACAGTCAATCCCCAGAATGTATTTTTACAGCCTTTAAAAAGCCACATCTCTTTGTGGTCGCAATTGATTTTGGCAGGATATAAATGAGTGTTGAATATGTCTCTTCAAACAAGATGAAAAAGCAAACAAACAAAAATAAATAGTACTGGAAGAATGGAGTAAACTTTAGGTCCAGACAAAGTGATTGGCTTCTTCAGACAGCAGATTACAAAATAGCACAGACCATGCTGCAAACATCATATGTATTTGCAGCAAACTTTGAAAAAAACAGGTCTACTAATTCTGCCACCCCTTCTGAGAATGAGGTGAGGGATAAACTGCATCACAGTTTATCTACTCCTACCAGTCTTCAAGCCTGCACACCCAGATGCTGCAGTTAGCACCTGGTATTCACTTATAATTTTTGCAGGGCAACCAGAGCAGCAAACTCAGCATTTTCCAATTTTCCCCTTGTTCTCTAGGCAGCTCTACCATTTCTCTCCCTTTTCTATGACAAAAGAATCCTAGGTCCAGACTAGTTTCCACTTCTCACCTCCAGGGTGGCAAAATTACATTTGCACATATATTAAAGCGTTGAGTCAAGGGAACAAGGTGTATACACTGGAACCACTTCAGACTGATTCTCAATTGATGTTTTCATTCAGTTAACACATACGAACCTTTTACATTAATACCTAGTTGAATCTGTTGCCAAACAAAAACACACCACCACAATATTTATTGGGTAGCTACGCTTGAAATAAGGTTGAGGAGGGTAGCCAGAATTTCAATGCTATAAAATTTCAGGGGATTGTTAGGTTCACACTTGGTCAGTCAACATGACTTGCATATTAAGCAGGAATCTTGTACAACAATTCCAGTGTTTAGTCCAAGTGTTTAGAAGACCATGTAATAGAGTTTCACAAAGCAGATCAATATCTGCTTCGCCTTTTGAAACCAGCTCTACTAGTTCTCACTGGATAATGAGACTGGGAACTCCTTTTCACACCCTGATCCAAAGCTCATGGAAGCCCACATAAATACTGTTATTGAATTCTAGAAGCTTTGGACTGGGCCTCAAATCATGAGACATGCTGAAGTTGCTCTAAGTAGCAATCATTAAGGTTTATCCGGGCAAGAATTCATAAGATCAAGCTCTATTTTTTTTCCCATGCCTGTATGATGGAGTACACAAAAACAGCACATCTGGTTTTGACTGAAAGCATTTGGCTGCAGCTGCTGTGTTTCCTACTTACTTGTAGCAAACCAAACCAAAGGGCACCATTTTGTAAATGTAATAAAAATCTTATAATAAATCAAGCCACAAGTGATAAAGTCACCACTGCTTCACTAGATCTTTATAATACAGTCTCATCAGCAATGACTCATATGACAATCTGAATAACAGTAACGAACTACTCTCAGATATTCCTTGTAAGTACTCAGCAGCCTCAAAAAGAGACACTTTCTTGTTTTGTTTTTGAATGCTAAAATGTAACATTACTTGTACAAATATAATGCATTTTAAATCTATGAAAGTGTATCCTTGTGAGGGACTTTGTATAACTGTAACACATTCAGATAATTGTTTGACACTTTTCATTCTAATGGAAAATCTATGAAATAGAATGAAGAAAAGAATTTCCCACACAGATACACACACAAACAAATTAAGAGTGAAACAGTCAAAAGTTGATATAAACATTAGTTTACAAAACAATTTCATATTGTAGTAACAAATCTTTAAAATGATTATATTTCTCTAATGAAAAATAAAACATTCCATTTTGAAATGTTCAAGTAGTTCCATTTTGACTCCAGCAGGATATACTTTCCTTGTCTTAAATGTTATCAAATCAATGCAATTCTAAAAATATTTTGCTTCTGCCAAAATGGGATTTCCTCATGTACAAATAGTGTGCCAAAATATTGTTGACTTTGCATGCCATTTGCATGGCATAAGTCAAGTAGTACAGCCTTTCTAACCAGATGAGTCATAATGATTTTCTGTACCTTACACAAGTTACGACAAGATGGTTTTGCTAACAGCAGTATTTCTTTATTACTTCTACTCTTTTACCTACACTGTTTCTGTGGAAATTAAATAATTCACCAGCTTAATTGATGCATCTTCTGCTATCACAACCTCCCCTCTTGTTTCCTCTTATTTCATAACTTACCTATAAGTTCTACATTGCATGAACCAGCTTTCAATGGCAAACAATCAGAACCAGGAGACAGAGAAGGTAATCTTTTTCTCTTCTTTGTAACATTTGCTTAAACATAATGAAGTACAAATTCTGAGCCTTTTAATTGCCTTTTGGAACAAAAACTCTACTACTGTTAATGCATGTATAATACTATTTTTCTAAAAGGTTCTTGCTGATACTGAAATATAACTTTGCAATAACAACTTGTTAAGGAACAGGAGTTTACTTGTCAGAGTCTGGTACTCCCCAGTCACATTCTTTTAGGTAGTCCACATGTGGAGGGTGCAGTGTTTAACATTAAGTTTGCTTATTTGATGATGATTTTACAAAGGATTTCTGATTTTGCAGAGTGATACAAAATATAATGAAAACACAACACAAAGGTAAGTTACACTAACCAAAAGGTAGCAATCACAATACACAGTTTAATCACAGTAAGAATGTGATTCCCCATACCCATCTCTTTATCATGCCCACCATCGCACTGTTGGATTAACAGGATGGAATCTGTGGGTTGAAGCCAGCTCAAGCCTGTTGCTCTCTTTGGAAATTTTTGATACACTATGTTGTCTGAGTTATATAAACATTCTTCCCTTAGTGGTAAGGCTAAATCAGGGAGACATTCACCCTCTTTTAATGAACTCAGGGAGAAACATTCACCCCCAACAGTTGATCCATTCACCTGACACAGATAATTCATTAAAAAAAAAAAAAAAAAAAAAAAGCCACTTTCCAGTTTCAATTGTATTGAGACAAAGTAAGCTTTCTTTCCAACAGCTGTGTTTAGACTCACAATGAGATTCATGGGCACAGCACTTTTGCCCCTCCCCAGTAAGCAAGCATTCTATTTTAGGCAAGATCCCACTTTCAAGTGTAGTGGAAGGTAATTGTCATCAAAGTTGTATAATTAATAGAACAGATAGGGAACATTTCAGGGCACTTTTTTTTTCTTTTTTTTTTTTCTTTCCCCAGAATTACTACTTCGGACCTTGAACATTCACACATCAATGTTTTGCATTTTAAGATAAATTTATTCTGTTTCTGTCAAAATGTATTGGATTAATGTAGCAAGGTTTTGGTAGCAGAAGATTGTAGGGGTGGCTTCTGTGAGTAGAGTCCAGCAGTCCCATGTCAGAAAGAGACAGTTTCAGACAGCTCCAAACAGGACCTGCTGCTGGCCAGAGCCAAGCCAATAAGAGATGTTGTTTGCACTTCTGTGAGAGCATATTTGAATGGAAATGGAAATGGAAAAAAATGGAAATGGAAATGGAAAAAAACTGCTGCACAACAGCAGCTGGGAGAGTGAGGAGTGAGAACCAACCTTGCAGATACCAAGGACAGTGCAGAAGGAGGGCAGGAAGTGCTCCAGGTGCAGGAACAGAAGTTCCCCTGCAGCTTGTGGAGAGGCCCCTGATGGAGCAGGCTGTCCCACTGCAGCCCATGGGTCCTAAATGGAGCAGATCTACACGCTGCAGCCCATGGAGGAGCCCCTGGTGGAGCAGGTGGATATGGCCTGAAGGAGGCTGTGGCCCATGGAGAACACCTGCAGGTGCAGGCTCCAGGATGGAGCTGCAGTCCATGAATAGGAGTCTGTGGTGGAGCTGCTGCCTGTGGGGGAACTATGCTGGAACAGTTTGCTCCTGATGGATGGACCCTGTGGTATGGACCACAGGGACCATTGGAGCAGTTCTTGAAGAGCTGCTGCCTGTGGAAAGCCCATGTAGGACCAGTTCAGGAAGGATGGCATCCCATGGGAGGGACCCTATGCTGGAGCAGGGGCAGAGTGACCAGGAAGGAGCAGCAGAGATGAAGCTTTAGGGACTGTCTGCAACCTCTATTCCCCATTCCCCTGGACTATTCTCTTGTTATGAAGACAACTGTATTCCCAAACTATTATGCATATTGTGGCCTTGTTTCCCAGGATTTGGACAAATATTGCTCATTGATTGGTAGTAAAGATTTTTTTTTTCCCCTTCGTGTTCCCACATGGCTTTTTTTGTTTGTTTTTCTTCCTCTTTCTTTTACATTTAATTACATTGTCCCTATATCAACCCATGAACTTTCTTATTTAACTATTTTGCTCTCCATCATACTTTCTTCACCTTCTCTTCTTTTGAGGAAGGGGAGCAAGAGAATGGTGGTGGTGGAGTTTAGATGCCCAGCATAGTGAAATCACCCCAGAAAAGGCAACAAATTTAATTGCCTTATCTAGATGTATTAAAAGAAATAAAGCACCAGTGGCAAATCTACTCCATTTCTTTCTGAAGTATTGTTGTTGTTGTTTGGCACAAAAGATTACATTTTCAGTACTTATATTGGCATTTTCTCCGGAGCTTGAAAGGATATTTAAGAATTGGTCTCTGAGAGATTTCTGCAGTCTGTCCATTATATTCATAAAGCATGTGCACTAAAATATAGTGCTGTAGTAGTCAGTGGTCAAAAGATGTTCTTGCTACCATATCACTCAATAAATATTTAGAGTAGGGTATGCCATTATGCCAAAACTTTTTTATGACAACTCATTTTCATAAGTGAGGGGAAGACTACCCAGCTATAATGTCATAATGAAATGACAATTTTTGTCTTTAGACCATATACACAGAACAGAATACTTTTAACATCTCATTTTCAAAATGGGTCTAAACCTTTGAGCCAGGCACCTTAACTTTACACGTGGTGTAAAGAAAGCAAGGCACCTCAGAGATGCACTCACAAATGCCAGGATGGGCTAATGCTCTGTGAGTAGTACAAACCTAGACACATACCTCTGGAGAATAGAAAGGCATCTATCTGGGAGTGAAAGCTGATGTTGTAACCCCTAGAGGAAATTAAATGCTATGTGTCATGAAGACCTCAAAAACCTCACTGAAATTGATTTCCTTAAGGCATTCTTTATGACCTACTGTTATCTCTTTCCCCCACCCCAAATAATCACAGAAAAGAAAAAAAAAAAAAAAAAAAAAAAAGACCAACAACTAAATATTGTGCATTGTATTATTACATATTTAATTTTAAATATTCCCAAAAGTTTTGATTTAGTTTTATGAAGCTCTCTTTTGAAATTCATAGTCATTTTTGACTATAATTATATTTAAGGTTAATATTGAAGCACCCAATGCCTCAATGCAATTTCAGAGAGAAAAATTACTGGATACTCTGGTCAAGATCAATGCCTTTTTTTTTTTTTTTCCAAATAATTTTATTGGGGAAGAACACGTCAAAATATTCCTGTAAGATTCCAAAAGTTAATCATTTAAAAAAAAAAGTAAACTGCTCTGCAGTTTCTGGTGTTGTAGTAATTTACTTCAGTAGACCAGCGATAGAGAACATAAACACTCCAGAGCTCAACAAAGAACATGCTCTGCTTTCAGCAAGTTTCAACTGCAATTTCCTAATTTCATCATTTGTCACAAGTAATGCTTTCTTCCTCCTTCCTTGTTTTCCAATAGCCAGCATTCTTAATTTCTGATAGTATCTATACAGTAGAAGTTCACAAAAACTGTCAGCACAGAGCCTTGGATTTTTGTTCAGATTGCTTAACAATTTAGCATTTAACAGTGCTGTTGATGTGTTTGACGTTGTCTAGCACTGTAGAATGTCAAATATGCTGCAAGTAAGAGAACAATTATTTGTTTTACTAGCTACTTAAACACAATTGAGTTTTCAGCTCAGGTAAGTAAAGAGCAAGTAAACATGGCATACTGAAATCTGTGGATTCACTATTTAACACCAGCTGAAGAAATATAGTCTGCACTATATTTGCAGTGCTGGGTATGGAACTTGGTGGCTTTGCGGCCCTCATCACTAGGGATATATATTGTTGGTTTTATTCCTGAGGGAGAAAAGAAAGGAAGATCATCCACTCAGGCTTTTCCAGGAAATGCCTGTCAGACAGAGAGCACTGCTATTTCTAGTATCATTACCTGCACAGTTGCAGCACCAGCTGTAGAAAATTACAAGATCCTCCTGTGGAACCAGGGGGTACAGATTTGGAAAAGATATTCAACGGCTTCCAGGCAGCATTTGTTCCCCTCCAGCATGCGAGACCTTGGAAATATCAACCGCTGAAGGGAGGTGACCCTTTGCAAGGCTGTCACTAGTCCTGCTCTTACTGCTCATCATAATCTGCTTTTAGAATTCTATTTCATAAAACAAGGGTGCTGGTCCAGGTCACTGAGCAGACAGCCTTCACGTCCAACCGACATACAACAACAGCAGAAGGTGCTGTGCGTTCACCACTATTTCTCATGCCTGAAAAACTTTCACTGACTCTTTTTCTAATGAGGAAACAGAGATGAACTTGAGTGGCAGCACCTAATCAAAATGCTGATACGTCCAAAGTCGTGCAGAACTACACGGCAGTGTAGATGCAATAGCCACTTGTTCAGATAGTGCTGGGCTATGCCAAAGCTAAAATTAGGCCCCAAGACAAAATCTTGTTACTTCAACAGTAGCATACCATACTGTCTCTGCAACGCAAACGGCATCTCTGTCCCATATGTGCTACCTCCTGGCTTACGAACAACCTGCTCAAATTGCAGTTCTCTAACAAAAGGAAAACCCATAGCAGCATTGTTCTTACCGCCTCAACCCTGCCTCCACTTCACAGTTGTCTTTGCACAAGTTACAGCTGCACAATTCTTCTGTGTAAGGTCTTTGGTTGCATTTGTTCTTTATGATCTCTTCAGTGGTGGAAGAGAGACCAAGTGAGAAGGAAATATCTTCTGTGACAAAACACTGGTTGGAAGACACAGTAGGCAAGAGAAATCATTGCAATACCCATCCAACACCCAATGTGCGCGGTTTTATCATTGGTTGACATTTTCAAGATGTCAATAAATCTGTAAGAACAAATACAAGCTAATGAACCGAAGCGTCTTTAGAAGACATGCACTTTTCTCATTTACTGCTACTCTTTAGTCACAGCTCAGACTGAGCCCAACTAATCGGGAAGGTAAATACTATGTGTGCATCTCTGCAGCATTGATCTTGAGGGATGATCTGTTTCAAATGCCAGTAGGAAAGTATGCAGAGGAACTTCACAGAGAACAGCTTCCTGTCATTGAAATGCCACTTGATAAATACAATATGAATGAAGAGCTGTTTCATGCCATCCTCCGGGCTTTTGCTGAAAGATGTTCTCAGAATTCTCACGTGCTTTACTGGTTTCCCCCTCAGTCAGAGAGAAATCTCCTTCTGCCAGCATTGCTTCTCTAGTGCGTACCATCCTATGGAAAGCAATCAAATCCAGATTTTAATTTATTTTATTGTAATACATTTTAATGTGTGTGGAATGATTTGCACATGACACAATTGCTAACAATTACCAGACAGGACCAGTTGCCCTGAAAAGACGTGATCAATGTTAACTTTTCAAAGGGCAGTGTGTGTCTGTGACATCTTATCTGTGGTAAATATTTATATACTGAGCCCCTAGTTTGTCTTCAGCTGAGTTTGAAAAAGCTGACTTAGACTCCCAGCTTTATTGCTTGCTGCCGCTTGCCATTATAAGCCTTAATGTAAATTCCCTTTCCAGGATATTATCTCTTATCATTAACCACCTGGACAGCTCTTGTCCTGCTTTTTCTAGATCAAAAGGAGAAATAAGAGAGTCATATACCTTTGGAACATCTAAACGAACTCTCTGTCAAGCAAAGTTCATCAATGGCTAGCTATTGGTCTGGATGTGATGCTGAGATAGTGACGTTTGTTTATGGGCATTTTTAGAACTCCCTCACTAATATTAACCTGAACTGAATAGGACCACTAATAAAACTCACTGGTGTTTATTTGTTTTTTTGGTTGGTTGGTTTTGTTTATTTTACCATTTCATATCCTCAGTGCAAAAGTATTTTTAGGCAGTATTTGTGGTTTGGAAAGCAAACAAATAAAGGAAGAACCTTTGGAAAATATTTGCAGGTTTTTCATCCCAGGAAGAAAAACATGCTGAAATTGTTTTGTTGTACAAAAAATATATGTAGGCTTTCGTTGTTTGTGTTCAAAATATGGTGACCTTTTTTTTTTTTTTTTTTTTTCTTTTTCTTTTTCTTTTTTTTTTTTTTCCCCCTCTAAAACAACCAAAGAAAATCTTAGAGTAGAGTATGAAAATAAATAAAAAGCACTTTGCTTGAAATCTCTTCTGGGAAGCAAATATTTGTCACCAGATCTGTGTTGGAAGTATAAACTCAGGTCAAGTTTAAAGAAGAAATAGGCATACAGACAGAATGAAAAAAACTTTTTCTAGTTTATTTCAGAGACCCAAGGTGACAACTCTGTATGTATGAACAAAACAGTCCTGGCTGAGAGGGTTGAAGTGCATTATGATGTTTCCTCTTGTAAGTTGAGGAGGAGCAGAGAGAAGAGAGGCAGCATGTTGAAACCAGAATATTGTATGCCTCCTAGAATCCCCTGAGTTAGAAAAGTTCTATATAAAAGTTCACTTACTTATTGTCCTAATAAAAAGCATTCCGGATACCTTAAATTGAGAAGCTGTTACTGAAGATAATTGTCTCTGCTCCGGCATCCATTGATGGAAATATGACTTCTCTTCTCTGAATCTTCTGTAGACTTTTTCCCCAGACAACATGGCTATGCTGGAAGATTACTGATGTTGGTCAGTCATACACACTGTTGACAGAAAGGCAACACTTTTATCAGGATGTACACTATCAATGATTACCAAACCTGTGAAAAATAATCGAAGCACAAACATACTCTTTGACAAACCTAAAACAATAGCTCTGCCTTCATTACTTAAGTTAAGCCTTGCAATGGTATTTTGTATGGCTAACAAATAGGAGGCCAAAACCTGGTATCACAGAAATACTAGAATCATGATCTTGCCAGGCACAGAGGTGAGGCTCCCTAGTTTGTAGTTCCCCAGGTCCTCCTTTCTACCCTTTATAAAAATGGGAGTGATGTTTCCTTTTTTTCCAGTCACTGGGAGCTTCACCTGACTGACATGATTTTTCAAATATGAGGGAGAGAGGCTTGTCAACTACATCAGCCAGTTTCCTCAGAACCCTGGGATGCTTGTCGTTGGACTGAAGTTGTTGAGTACCTCAGCCTTCTCCATTTATGTCAGTACCAGTTCTCCCTTATCATTTATCAGAGAGGGTACACTCTCCTTAGCCTTTCTTTTCTTGTTATTCTTTGCATCCCTTGTCAAGATCAGTTCTATCCGTGCCTTGGTTTTCTTGAACATCTGGATGGCATCCCTTCTTCCTAGGCCACATGTCCCTGCTTCTACTGCCTGCACATTTCCTTCTTACACTTCAGTTTGACCAGCAGGTCAAACTCAGCTATGGCAGTTTCCTGCCTTTGTTTTCTTACCCATGGAGATGAAGAGTTCTTGCACTCTAAGAAAAGCATCTTTTAAAAGTTGCCACCTGTTGTCAGCTCCTCTGTCCCTAACTACATATTCCAGTACAGATTCCAGTTCCAGGGGATCTCATGCTCTAGGTCTTTAAACAACTGTAAGTTCAGGGCCCTGACTTTGCTCTTTGCCAGGCCCACATTCCTTGAGATCACAAAACAGGGCATCATTGTTGCAGCCCAGATTGCCTCCAGTCTTAATCTCTTTAATGAATTAATCTGCATTGGTGAGCACTAGGTCCAGAAACACTTCTCTGGTTGGTTTGTCTAATACATGGGCTAAGAAGTTATCCACAATACAATCCAGGAGTCTCCTGAATTGCTTACAGCTTGCTGTGTAGCTTTTTCAGCAGACATCTGGGTGCTTGAAGTCCCCCATCAGGATGAGAGCATGTGAGTGCAATGCTTCTTGTAGCTGAAGCAAAAAGTCCTCATCATTTAGCTCCCCATTATCAGTTGACCTGTAGTAGACCCTGACACCAAAGTGTCCTTTATTGGTCCAGTCCTTAACTTTTACCTACATGCTCTCAACCTGTCTGTGGTTGTTCCTCAGAGGCATTTCTTCATAATCAATCCGCTACCTAGCATAGAGGGCAACGCCCCGACCCCTCCTTCCCTGCCTATCTCTTCTGAAAAGCTTGTAGCCCTCTACTCCAGTGTTCCAGTTGTGTGGTTTATCCCACTATGTTTCCATGATAGCAATCAAATCATATTTTTCTAATCGCACCATGATTTCCAGCTCCTCCTGCTTGTTTCCCATGCTGCATGTGTTGATGTAGAGGCACTTCAGATGGGCTATTGGCTACATCACATTTTCAGAGGAACCCTTCCTAATTCCTTTGGGACTGTTATTTCCCTGTTGCTTCTTAAAGTGACAATGTTCCCAGTTTGCTTCCATCACTAAGAGGTACATCCCCTTCCCTCACTGAATCTAGTTTAAAGCCCTGATAATAAGCCCAGCCAGCTTACTGCCCAGAACAGTCTTGCCTCACCTTCTCAGGTGCACTCCATCCAGTGTCAACATGCCTGGTCTCTCAAAAGTGCATCCAAGATCCCCAAACCTTCAGCATGGTGCCAGACACAGTGAATTGTTCACTCAGCCCATTTGTCTCCTTGTTCTTGGGTCCCAGCCACCAAATGGGAGGATAGAGGAGAACACTACTTGCACTCTCAATCTCTTCAACATCTTTCTAAGGGACATAAAGTCTCTTTTGATATTTTGGAGTGTCCTTGTTGCAACATTGCTTGAGTAAGAATGGGTGATAGTCTTCTGGCCCCACCAGGCTTGTTTACCTTATAATAATATCATGAATACGGGCCCCAGGCAGGCAGCAAACCTCTCCGGAGAGATTATCTGGACAGCCAATGTTCTATCTGTGTTATCTGGACAGCCAACTCAGTGACTCTCAGCAAGGAATCTCCAATTACTAACACCCTTCAAGCATTTTAATGTGATTTAATATTATTACAGTTGCTATAAATAAATTTTACATTGTTTTCCTAACAGTTTTCTGCCTATAAGTAGTTTCAAACTCCTTACAGACCAACCTGCACCTGATCCTGGAAATTCTGAATGCATTACAATGTCTTGATGCTAACACTGTAGATATGGAAATTTACTCTTGGACTCTCTTAGTCTCCCAAAAAATACTGTGCATTGTGAAAACTAGGAAAACTCATGCTTGTTTGATATCTGCGGAGGAAACATCAGTTTTCTGTAACTTTAAGTAACATTTTTTAGGAGTTACATTCAGCAAGGAAGATAGTGAACTCTCTCTAGCTACAGCTGCAGTGTGAGTGCACAACAAGGAGAGTTTTTAAGATTTACACTGAGCTTCTCAGCTTTGAGAAGGACTAATATCTGACCCAAGAAGCTACATTGCAATCACTGCAGAATTTGTACCATATCTATCGATAATGGCCTACTGAATGCAATGCATGATTAGAGCCTGTGTTTTATACACCAGAAAGCAGACTCAAATCTCTACAGTACCAGGCAGAATTAGCTAGATTTGATACATTTTTCAAATGAGAAATGTCTTTTACTGATAACGCTACAGGAAGATTATTGCTGTTTAAATATTAGATAATGTTTAAATGCAGAGAACAATCCAGTATCATGCACTCCCTATGAAGTAACACTGCTAGTTAGATTGCACAGGAAACTCTATTTGCAAATACTGACATTGTATTATGGCACACTTAAAGTCTTCAATGTGTCTTTTTTATTATTATTATTGTTTTTTTTTATTTTGAACTACTGTCGTGGTTTAACCCGGCCGGCAGCTAAACACCACACAGCCGTTCGCTCACCCTCCCCTCTCCCTCTCTGGGATGGGGGGGAGAAATGGAAAGTGAAGCCCATGAGTTGAGATAAAGACAGTTTAATAAGACAGGAAAATAATAATAGTAATAATAATAATAATAATAATAATAATAATAATAACAACAATAACAATAACAATAACAATAATACAATGATGATAATATACTACTAATAATAATGTGTATGAAACATTGATGCACAATGCAATTGCTCACCACCCGCTGACCAATGCCCAGCCTAACCCCAAGCAGTCCGGCCCCCCTCCCCCGGCTAGCCACCCCCATATATTGTTTAGCATGACGTCAGATGGTATGGAATACCCCTTTGGCTAGTTTGGGTCACCTGTCCTGGGTCTGTCCCCTCCCTGCTCTTGCTGCACCCCCAGCCTGCCCACTGGCAGGACAGAGCAAGAAGCTGAGATGTCCTTGGCTTAGTATAAGCACTGCTCTGCAACAATTAAAACATCAGGGTGTTATCAGCACTCTTCTCATCCTAAGCCAAAGCATAGCATTCTACCAGCTACTAAGAAGAAAATTAACTCTCTCCTAACTGAAACCAGGACAACTACTAAGATAGCAAACCTGGTATTCAGCCACTAATCACTCACTGTGGATAAATAAATAAATTAATCAATTAATGCAATGGCATAAAAAGCAACAGGTTTCTGTTTTACATTTGGTTCTATTCACCAGACTGCAGTATTCCTATGTGTAAAGTATCTTAATTGTGTGCATTAGACAAACCACTTCATTAAAGAATAAAATATCAGTGTGTAACCAAACAGTTTTGAACCCTGTTGTGGCAGTTTGAAAAGGTGCTGTATAGAGTCAAGTGGTACAGGCAAACCTCTTGGAACTATTTTGTTCATTGATAACCAATTTAGACCTGCAATATCATAGACAGTGACATATTATAATCCTAATTATAGCTCCTTCAAAGTCCAACTTAAAAGCGATAAGACTTCTTGCTGCCAATTATGATTATATTCCTTTAAAGGTGCTATGCTGCAGTTTTCTTCAACATCTACAGAACACAACATGCTTGCCTCTGCCATAGCTCAAAATAATGCCAGTGTGTCAGAACATGAGATGATATACTGCAGAACTTCATTTTTTAAGAGGGCACAGCATGAACAGGTCTGTACATGTCTCTTGTATGCAATCTATTCTTATTTTTGCAAACAGTGTCTCAAGTTTATCTCCCTAAAACTACTGCTTCTAATTGCTTCCATCTTAACTTGAGTGCTCTTTGTATCACACAAACATACACATCCTGCTTTCCTACCTTTTTCTCCCATGTATTCAGTTGCACATTTATTGATTATAATTTTGGTAAATAGTGACAGGCTCTTTAACATTGTCTGCAGCAGCAGAAGAGACAGATTTTTTTCCAGTTAAAATACTTTTTTTTTTTTCCAGTTAAAATTCTTAGCAATTTAATAGTTTCACCATTAAAAAAATAATAATAAAGCAAGATTAAATATCAATTTTAATTAATGTTCACTGTATGAAAATACTTCAGCTGAAAAACACTCAGGATGCTGCTGGACTCTGTAACAGAATACAAGGAAGCTTGGTCCTCGTCCTGCACAGCTTAAACTCAAAGAAAACTTAATATTTAAAGACAATTAATATAAGATAGAATGATAAAATTGTCTGCCAAAAGGCTCCCTAAGATTCACTTAATATTTAAATCTACTTAACCACCCAGAATAGAAGGAATGATTGAAGCTTCCATATTGCATTCTTTTCTCATTCCTTTAGCTTCAGCCAGCCTCAAATACTCATCAGACCCCACTCTTAACAGCTTGCTGCCTATTTCTGTAGGAATTAATATTTTATTAAAATAAAGGTTAGCACCATGGGGTGTTAATGTCATTTCATTTCTATTCACAACACTAAATGTAACTTGAATCATCAGTAGAAGAAACAGAAGGAACAGAAGGAATGACCTTTTTGGAAAGATACTGCAGGAAGAGAAATGTTGATAAAAAGCAAATAGTGTTTTGCATATCTTACAAAAAGCTATTTCCTGTTTATGCACTTGGAGAATAGGCTTCTTTCTGAGCCACCAGCTTGGTGTGAAGGAATCACTTGCCAACATGGAAGTGAAATAAGAGCTCACAAATTCCTTGCAGTGTCCTACTGCTCAACTGCAGCAATCAAATATACATGAAGCACTATGCTCCTTCAAAATGGTAACTTGTTTAGCACCAGTAGATTAAAAAAGTCAATGACTTTATCTTTTACTATCTGTTTCTCTTTAAAATGCCCAAACTGTCAGGCTAACAAATACGCAACTATAATAAAAATGCTGTAAAAAGACCTTAATGCCAAAACCATTCAAGACTTGAAAAAGCAAACACTGTTAATTGCAGATAAGTTTAATACAACTGTGTTGTTTCTGAATATAGCTCTTCTGATTCTTCTGAAATTTCTGTAAAGCTTGGTTAAGGGGCTTGTGAATTATTCTCAAACTCCCTGAAACCTCTGTATTTTTCTTTATTTAGCTTCATCCCAGTTGTTTCATATAATTAAGAAAAATATAAAGCAAAATACAACAACAACAAAAAGAATCGATCCAAATGCATCTTCAAGAACATAAATGTGGTAGGCACATTTTTCTGAGTCAAAAAATAAATAAAAATAGTGGAGTATTCACTCTGCAAGAGAGAATGCATTTTGAAAACAGTTGCTTCTGAAAGCAGTTGATGCTTGATCACACATTTTAAAAGTTGCACTTAAAAGCAATTTCTTTCTGTTCTGTACACTTCATATATCTGCAAGAAGGAACGCCAAACTAGATCCACCTAGATCTGAGCATTTTAAGTCTGTATTGTTTATTTTTTTTTATTATTATTATTATTATTTTTTTTATCTTTGAAGAAGGAAGTTCCCCTCCAAGGAAGGAATGATCAATGAGTACAGATAAAAATAAATAAATAAATAAATAAATAATTATAAAGTTATTTATAATTTATAAATAAATGATATAATGATAAATGATATAAAGTGCCCTAAATATTGCCCTCGTTTGAACTCATAGAACCTCAGATGTAATCAACAAGCATATACGTAACTCCATATATAAATAAACATACCTCTACATAGCTATAGAATAATCAATGACAAATTATTAAAAAAAAAAAAAAAAAAAAAAAAGATAGAAAAAAAAAGCTTATACCTGCAAACAGATTTTCCATTTGTTTTAGTATAAGCCTAATCTGTGCTTCTCTGGGGAAAAAAAAAAAAAAAAAAAAAGTTTCATAGCATTCATAGCAACAGTCTCATTTTCATATTCAGTAGTTGTTCATACAAAATTTTATCTCTTGTTGGATAATTCAACAGGCAAATTTGAATTTTAAGCCTAAATTTTCACCCCCTGATGACAATTTTGTTTCAGTCATGCATACTAACTATAGAATTGTACAATCAGATATTCTGTTTTGAGCTTTGTTTTTACATAGATTTAAAGTATTTTCTTTCTGTGTCTAATGTAATTGCTAATCTAATGCTTATTCTTAGGTTTTAAAGAAGCAATTCAGGCAACACTTCCTTTAAGTCTAACATTATAGCAAAAGTGTATGATAAAGATATAAAAAGTATAGCATAATAATGTTTCTACAATTCAGAAATTCCATCATCTGCAATGGTTCCATTCTGTCTCCATTAAAAAATGTAAAGTCAAAAGTATAATTTTGAGTGTGTGATCTAGATTTAAAATAATAATAAGAAGAAAAACAATAACAACAACAACACAGTTCCATAATCATGTGGAGATTTTCTTATCTAAGTACACTGCAAGTGAAGACTTCTCTTTTCTTCTCATTTCAAGCTAGATCTACTTTGCAGCTGTGATAAGTCTGGGCTGTCAGAATTTTCACTCTCTGCCACAAACTTGAGGAAGGACACATTGTAGAAACACAGCAGATAAAAACATTTCAAATAATGATATGACAGTATTTTGTATTTGTATTTTGTATTTCATATCCAGAAAAAAGTCTGGAAGGAAGCCAGCCTTATTAACCTTCACTGGCCTATCAATAAGTCTCAGGATCTTCCTCTATGCTTTGTTTCAACCGCATTATATATGCTGAGCATATTATTATATAATATAATATATATATAATATTATTATATAATATGCTCAGCATTGAGTAGTCTTAATTTCTCTCACCAAAACTAGGACTGATGAGTTTACTGAAACATTATTATGAGTCCAAGCATTTACCATTGCAAGAAATTTAGATCACAAGGAGACACCTATATAGCATTTATGAGACTATTATTATTGTCTAATAATTAAGGAAGTCAGAAAAACACACTTCTGTTTCAAACACTCAATTCTGTTTCAAACAATCAATTAAGCTGTCATTATTTCATTCACTGAGGATGTCTCTTCTTTCATTGCTGTCTTAGTACCCTTAACTAGTACATTTCATATGAGCTGAAACGTGATAAACAAACTGTATACCTATATCCTAAATAAAGGATAGATTTCTGAAGAGACTGGGAGTTAAGATAAAGAGCAATTCTATTTATTTATTTATTTATTTTGCTCCCGACTTAATTATCAGTAGTGCTTACAGGGGAAGAGAATAACCCTGGCTGTAACACATGAATCATTTTAAATTACTCTCTGGAGAAAAACTAAATCAATTTTCTTCATATTTTCAGGATAGCTTTAATTCTCTTTAAAAGTTGATTTGAAAAAATAATTAAGACAAAAGGAATCCCTAGAGGTAATGGGATTTTTTTTTTTTGATTTTTTTTTTTTAGAAGTCTCGGAACATTTATTGAAGCTTTAATTAAGAGGAGACATTTGATCTCTATAACCACTGACTTGAATTAAATGTATCAAGTAAAATAACAAAAATATAATGGTAATACTGAAAGCAATAGAATGGAACAACCATTCTTTTTGGCTTGTTCTCAGTTCTTCCAGATCTCCTTGTGTAAATATAATTAAAAATGCATATTTCTATTGCCTGGAGGTAACCTCTTCCCATGAGCTTGATCATGAGAACAATAGAAATGGCAATAGTTAATATACTTTTTTTATTTTTATATCAAGGATCTCCTATAGGTTCAAAATTTGTATATGCACAGTAACAAGCTTTTAACAATTAACTTTTCAAGGATGATGAAACCACTTTCCACAGTGTAACTGTGAAAGCAATCTGTTGAAGTTAGGATTTCACTAACATAAAGAAGTATCATCAGGAAGATGAAAGGACAAAAAAAAGGTTAGGGAAACACTGTTAAAACAAAACAAACCAAAACCAAACAAACAATCAAAAAAAAAAAAAAAAAAAAAAAAACAAGAGAAAAAAAGAGTTCCTAAGCAGTACATAAATGAAATGAAATAATAAAAAAAATAAAACAACAACAACAAAAGATAAAACATGGAGAATATATATATATATATATATATATATTTTAATTTTCACAATTTTTTTCACTATTTAAAGACCATGGATTGTAAGGCACTCTTGTATTCAGGGAATACAATATGTACAAGGGTAAGCACATTTTCAAATCCTTATTCTGTCTTTTTGTTTTGCAAGAAGTTCAGTACTAGGGTCTTGGCAGATTTTTTCTAGACACATTGAGAAGCAATACCCTGGTGGATGGCAAAGAAAAGAGAAGCAATGTTGAAAGCTGTTTCATTAGCAGGTTACTTCAGTGTAAATGAAAAGGCCTGGAGGCAAGCACATATGGCAACACCAGGTATGGGACAGAGAGGTTCTTATTAAAATGGTCTGAGCTCAGAGCATGTTTCTCAAAGATTGAGGCAAAATCCAGAAAGTTAAATGCATTAAGTTTCAAAATGTATATTCAAAATATTATTTAATTTATAATGCCATTATTACGTATACTACATGGAAAACAAATAATAGGGAATAGATTTCTTTTTCCTTGTGCTACTCTTTACTACACTACAAAAAAAAAAAAAAAAAAAAAAAAAGCAGATTACATCCTTACATCCAATGTAACAGAGGGTTCTGGTTTTGCTATATAATTGGTTTTATTTTAATAAAGTTTGTTAAAAGTTGTTTTTCACAGATAGAAAACTATTTGTATCCAACTGGTTGTTTCAGAAGGCTGACAATTTAGTTTCTATAGCATAAAACTAACACCCATGGAATCACAGAATGGTTGAGTATGGAAAGGACCTCTTGAGGTCATCTGGTCCAACCCCCCTACTTAGGGACACCTAGAGCCATTGCCCAGGCCATGTCCAGGCAGCTTTTGAAGATCTCCAAGGAAAGAGACTCCACAACCTCTCTGGTGAACCTGTGCCAGTGCTCTGTCATCCACACAATAAAGTCTTTCCTCATGTTCAGAGGGAACCTTCTGTGTGCCAGGTTGTTCCCACTGCTTCTTGTCCTGGTGCTGGGCACCAATGAAAAGAGCCTGTCTCTTTTTTGCAACCTCCCATCAGGTATTTATAGACACTGATAAAATTCTTCCAGAACCTCCTCCTCTTCTCCAGGCTGAAGAGTCCTAACTCTCTCAGCCTCTCCTCAAAGGAGAGGTGCTTGAATCCCTTGACTCTTTCCAGTATGTCCCAATTCTTCTTGTACTGAGGGTCCAGAAGTGGCTCTAAGTGCAACCTCACAACTGCTCAATTGACCTGATGACAATATTTTGCCTAATGCAGCCAAGAATACTACTAATCTTTTTTAGCAGAAAGGTCACATTGCTGACTCATGTTCAACTTAGAGTCTACTAGGACTTCTAGGTCCTTTTCTGCAAAGCTGCTTTCCAGCTGGGTAGTCCCCAATATGTACTGGTGCCTGGGCTTGTTTGTCCCTAGATGCAGAACTTCGCATTTCTCCTGGTTGATATTCATGAGGTTCTTGTCAGCCCACTTCTCCAACTTGTCAATGCCCATCTGGATGGCATCATGGTGAATCAGACACTCCCCCCAGTTCTGTGTCATCTGCTAATTTACTGAGCGTGCACTCTACCCTATTGCATAGATAGTTAACAAAGATGTTGAACAGAACTGGACCCAGTTGTACAATGTTAGTTATTGGCCTCCAACTAGACCTTGCACTACTGAACACTATCTTGACCCAGCTGTTCAGCCAGGTTTCAATCTACCACACTGCCTACTCATCAAGCCCATACTTCAACAGCTTCTGTATGAGGAACTTATGGGGGATAATGTAAAAAGCCTTACTGAAGTCCAGGAAGACAACATCCACTGCTCTCCACTTCTACTCTACTCTACTCTACTCTACTCTACTCTACTCTACTAAAAAAAAATAAAATAATAAAATAAAATAAAATAAAATAAAATAAAATAAAATAAAATAAAATAAAATAAAATAAAATAAAATAAAATAAAAAAACAAAGGACAGTCTTCTAGATCTTTTATCAGCTTGATCCTAGCTGAGGTTAGGGATTATATTCCCTAAATAACAAGGAAAGATAAAGAACTGCATGGACTTCATAAAATCATAGAATGATTTGGGTTGGAAGGGACCATAAAGATTATCTAATTCCAACCCCCCTGCCATGGGCACAGACACCTCACACTAGACCAGGTTGCCCAAAGTCCCATCCTACCTTGCCTTGAACATTTCCAGGGATGGGGCATCTGCAGCTTCTCTAGGCAGCTTGTTACAGTGCTTTACCACCCTCTGAATAAAAAGCTTCTTCCTAATATTTAATTGAAATCTACCCTTTTTTAGTTTAAAGCCATTAATCCTTCTCCTGTCACTACACTCCCTGTCATCATCATAGGAGAGGTGCTCCAGACCTTTGATCATCTTCATGGCCCTCCTCTGCACTCATTCTAGTACTTCTGTGTCCTGGGTGCCCCACAGCTGAATGCAGTACTCCAGGTAGGGTCTCACAAGAGCAGAGAGGGAAAATCACCTCCTCCAGCCTACTGGCCATGCTTCTTTTGATGTGACCTTGTAGACATTTCAGATTGCATAGATCCCATCAAAACAAATCTAAACGGTATGTCCTCTTCACAGATTCCTGACATCATAGTAACTATGAAAGTACTGTCTGTGACAGCCACAACCAAAACCTCAAAGAAAAGCACAGCAGTCTACATGTCCATGTCCCAAGTGAAAAGTAGGTGACAGTTCTTTCAGAAGAGTTTTCTCATTGTAACCAAAGTTATCCTAGAAGCTGCTTATTAGAACCCACAACAGAATTAAGACTTATGCAGAAGTCAGAAGTCTCTGCAACTCCCATATTAATGTCTGAAGGATCTCTAACTGAACTTTTGCCATGCTAAATTCCTAGAATCATACTATCTCCGGAGTCAGAATGAACCCACAAGGATCACTGAATTCAACTCAAATACAATGTGACAAGTGGGCAAAGAAATTCATAGTGTAATTACCCCAGTTAAGCAATTCCTATAATTGCTACTGTTGTTTATTCATTCTACTGCCAGCTTAGAAGTATTAGCAGTTTAAACAGAGTGAAGTGTAAATGAAAGTCAAATCAATTACTGATAAAACTTGTTAAAAATGTCACAGGAGTAAGTACAGCCAGACATGCTAGCTACTATGCATTAATTATCTTAGTTTTTTGAAGCACTTAATCTTTTTGACATTATTTAAATTAGAGACCAAAGTGTTGCATTATTGGACCTGCAGGAGGTAGGATATATCTAAATAGGGGGAAGCCCATGGGCTTGAATAGTAACTTAGTGGGCTATATCTTATTTAAAATACTTTTAATGCCACATGTTGCTAATACTGAACTTCAGACACTACTTTTACTCAGTAGACTCCTACATTAGAATTACATGGGCTGAATTTTTTGCTGCAATAGCTCCACTCAAGCTTATAAAAAAATAAGGGGCCTAAGGGGGATATAGGCAGTAAGTCAGCAGAATGTTCAAGTCATCAGACTGCATTTAATATTAGGGTAGAAATCCATCAACTGAACTGTGAGGGCAGAACATTTTCTCTCTCTAAGGTATACAGCAGTCAAGTGCAACCCCTGGCAAGGACATTTCAATAGGAACTATTCAGGGGTTATTCTGTGATATGTCTGAAAGGACATTAAAAGCTTTAGCGAGCAAAACACAATCACCAATTCAAAGCTGTGCTCACCCTCAAAATAAGAGCAACAAGATATCATACCACCTTTCACAAGTTCTGATTCACCCTCGTAGTATACATAGGAACATGGTTTCAACTTGGATTTTTAATTACATTTGTCTTAAGAGTGACAGTTTTGAGTGGAGGTAAGAGATCTCAGACTGCCACTGGAGGAAAAACTAATTTTCATTCATAAGTGCTAAGCATGGTCAAACTTTTGTTGACTTCTCAAGCAAGCTAAGTTAATTCAGTTCTACTTTCAGCTGGCACTCACCACCTTGAAGAACTGTGTCCTCTACTGAAACAACTGGCAGTTTTCCTTCCTTTGTTTACACCAGGTCCATGAAAGAAGCAGATGCATAAGGAGATATGTGGGTTTTACTTTGGAGAAGTTTCCCTTGTGGAATGCTTGGCTCAAATTCTTTTCCAGTTCACAGCATATCACTTTAGCATTCCTATAACATAGTGACACATACGCTGTTTCTAGAAAATACATATTCTCCCAGGCAAGAATTCAGTAGAATGGTAGGGATGATTCTTTCTTCTCTTGGCTCAATCCAGGAAGCAAAGCATTTAACGTGGATTCTACTGATGTTTTTTGGAACAACAGTTACTAAAAAATAACACAAAAATTGATGAAAGTATGTCAGCTTTCTTGTGAGTGACACAAAAAATTCCTTTGAGGTAAAGCACAACAGATAATTCTCAGAGGGCTTTTTGCACTAGCAGAATCTGAAACCTCAGCTTCAGAAAAATATTTTTCAAGATAAAAATAGAAAAACAAACCACCACAGAAACTCTTCAAATTTTAACAACGTAATATAGACAAGGCTCAAAGTACAACCTTTTTTCACACAGATGTGTTTGTTTTTGTGTTTTTTTTTTTTTTTTTTTCCGCTTAAACACTAAGAGTGATATATGTCAAACACAATAACATGATTTATACAAATACAATACAAAATACAATAGCATGATTAAATACATTAATTTTTCAGACATATCCTGATGTGTTTATGGGGACGTACATATATGTATGATACTATGATATAATCTGAATGAGACTATTTTATTATTCTCTAATTTCTTCCTAAGACTTTATCATTACTCTCCTGAGACATGCCTCTTCCTTTTCATGACAATTGAAACAGAATGTTTTACACATATATTCTGTATTTAATAACTGCATATATACATGGGTATTTTAGAATTACATTTCTTTTTTCTGCTGATCTAGCTTCATTATAGCTATAGGGTAATCTGAAAACAAAAAACAAACAAACAAACAAAAAACCCACAATCAAATAAAAAACAAATGAATAAAAAACAACTACAGGCTATTTTCATGTGCATAGGGGAGTTCTAAAGCTTACTTCAGTGTTGGTGGCAAAAAGACCTTACAATTTAAAAGGGAAGTACCTGTTACAGGGGGTTCAGGTGTTCGTGACAAAAGCTTAGATATAACATGCTGAACAAAGAAGACTCACACTTGTGCCAGAGGTCATCCAGGAAATTTGCAAAGTCAAAAACTCTCAGCTTAAAGAATTATAAGATTCCTGACATAGGGAGTAAAAGAAGGTTACGACCTCAGGTCTGGATCTGATCTCTTTCTTTGTTTTTAATCACCACTCATAACTCATACTGATTTTTGAGATATTTTTGAGAGACTAAATGAATTTAAGATAGTCTAATTTCACTTTAATTCCAGAGTTAACTATTTAAACAAGTGGTCAATGCAATAGAAATTTATCAAAATGTTTTCTGAGGGGAAGAAGCTTGCTTTGTAACTGCCTCATATAAATATGAGATAGGTATCAGCATCTCTATTGATCTCCTCTCTTGTCTCCATTTCTGTCCTTACATTAAAAAAGGCCTCTCTAATTTGGGAAAAGAGCAAAAGAACTAAATAAATGGATACAAAAACAAGCAAACAAGCATATATATATATATGTATAGTGTATATACATATAGGTGTATATATATGTGTGTATATGTATATATATATAAGCATACATATATAAAACCTGGATGGGAAAGTAAATAGTAAGCATCTAAACTAATGAGGAAAAAGAGGGGTTGGGGTGTGGGGGACAGAGAATGACAAGGCAGAAAGAGCTCCTAGAAAGTGAGTAAGTGAGTTAAGGACAAAGGAATAATGACTTTGCCTGGAGGACCAAGATTACCAAAACTACATGTGCTTGGAGCTCCTCAGCTGTTTTCTTTCTTCCTGATCCAATGGATCAGTTAGTGGGGAGTGTGTCTGGAAGATGTTGATAAAGAGGCTTCCCAGGTTTTTGTGGGTTCACAGGGGTGTGCAAAGGAAAAAGGCTGTGATGCAGTCTGACCTCTGAACAAGATTCTTGAGACAGAATAGGAGCTGCAACCTAGACAAACATGCATAGATATGACTCACATGCTCTTCTTTTTATGGCTACATGTAATGCTAATCCAGAATACAAAACCAACTAGATTGAAGGGCAATTCCATCATCTTTGGTTGTAGGTAACAAGAACAGACGCCTGAAATGTAAATAAGTTTTCCCTGCATTGTAAGCTAGGTAGAGACATAACAGTTGTGAAATCTTAAAGGAAGGAAGACTATTTTTCCATAAACAGAATGTCAAAATCCCAGAAACATCAAGAAACAATGTTCAATTGTATAATTAAAAGCTAGAAGATTCTGCTTTCATATTTTTTCTCTATATATAATGGAAGAAATTAATAGCCTTAACTTTCAGACAATCCTCAGAATTAGTAATATTCTAAAGTAATATTCTTTATGATTTTATATATTATTTCCTTTCTGAGAAGTTATACAGCAAGAAAAACATTTTGTGTGTCCTAAAAAATAAAATAAAAATACTTCTTTACTATAGAAAGAGAATAACAAAAAACTTTTTTTTTTTAATTCAATTTTAACCTTTTTTTTTTTTTTTTTTTTTTTTTTTTCCAGGTTGCTATTGGACTTAAAAAGCTCCTTTGGGCTCCTCTTTTACAGACTTGCAATTCTAGTAGAAAGCTAAAAATAAACTCAGCTACAAAACTTGAATGCTATTTCATGTATTTGGGATGACCAAGACTGACTGATTTTTTTAAAAAAAACTTAAAAACTTAAAGATCTAAAATAATCTTTAGAAAGAATTCTGTATCTCTCAAGCTCAGTTCAGTTTGAATCTCAGTCACCATTTTCTTTTGATAATCTTTGTAAGTTGCAGGCACAGCCTCAAGCAAAGATGATTTGGAAAAAATTCTGTAAGAATACAGTTTTCATGCCCACTAGCAAGGAAGAAATTTAAAGTTGTGTGCCTGCCATGCAAGAAATATAAGCACTCTTACGAAAATAAAAATATAAACACACAATGTTTTAATAAATTATATATTACTAGATTTCAAGATAATGACAGCTAAATCGTCACTATATTCCTTAGAATCATAGAATCATTAAAGTTGGAAAAGACCGCCAAGATCATCCCTACCACCTATATCACCCACTAAACCATGTCACTAAGCATCACATCCAACCTTTTCTTAAACACCCCCAAGGATGGTGACTCCACTACCTCTTTTCCTATAACAAACACAATTGGATTAATAATGATTAATCATTAATAAAAATTTGACAAGATATCAGTTATATTAACAATAAATTATTGTGTTTCCTTATATGGAAAGTGTGCTTTCTCTGCCCATAAACAGTATTTTGAAAGTAATATGCAAAATAGTATTCAATAATATTCAACTGACCATATAGGACTAATTACCTATAAAATATTTTTAATTAAAGCTTTCATGAAAAATGGAGCAACAAAGAATTTAATTGAAAGAAGTAATTCCTGCTTTTGAGTGGGTTTAACTCATATTTGCTGTCTGAATTAAAGTGAGGAAAATTGTTACTAGAACGAATTATGATTGCACATCTATGGTGTCTCCCATTTTATGTTGTTGTTTTGCAGCAACTTGAATGGTTGAACTTGAACGAGAGAAACGTTCAGGAAGAAATGCTTATGCATTGTCAACATTCAGTATGATAGCATTTACCCAGCTAGAAAGGCATATACTCTTGGCCCTGTCTGCGTAGATATAAGATTGTGCCCCATAGCTCTGTCAGGTCTAACTTTCATCCATCTCTGAGAAGGGAAGACTATAAACATAGAAAGAGTCAGCATCCAATACTTATAAAGGATTACATTTGCCCTTGAGGTAACCCTGAGGAATTTCTGGGAAAGTATAAAGAAGCAGAATTTACCTTTTCAGTGTGCTTGAGCAAACACATTGATTGGTATGCTGTCATGTTCTCCAATTCACAATAACTGCAAATATACTGGGAATCCCAATTGCTGTCTTCTGCACTCAGCAAAATCTTTCTCAAGGCAAAACCAATAGGCAAGTAAGGACATAAATTAATTTGTGGAGATCAAAGACTTGCATGGAAGAGGTCTCCAAGCTTTAATTTTCCATTTTCTTTCTGATAGACAGCTGGCCATGTATTCTTTTAAGGGATAGGCCGGACAGCTTCAGATATAATCACAAATATGTATAGGAATTTTTCAATTCAAACATTTCAAAATACATTCTAGTTTTAGTCAAATAAAGTATTCAGATAATATTTTTACACGATTTGTACATGAGGACAAATTTAGGCTTGGACCGCATAGCTTTTTATAAGTAACAGAAAACCTGGTCACATATCTATGAACAAAGTACAGAAGTAGTAGCACTTCACTCTTACAACTTGTTCATGAAACTTTAGAGCCTCTGTTATAAGTATTATTCAGAAATGCAGAGAATCAATTGTATCTGTATGTTAAAAAACAAGTTTCATAGTTGCCACTAACACATGAATAATTTGGAAGATGATAACTAAATGTTTATGCATGTTGAAATCCTGCTTCTCAGGAAAGTGGCTCAACATCTGCCTACTGATGTGAAGCACAGAATACATGATATTTTGCTTTTCTTTGCTTGAACCTCTTCGCTTCACCTTTCAAACTGTCTTTATCTCAATCCATGTGGTTGTGTATTTTTCATTTTTTTTCAGTTTTGTCCTTCCAATTCTCTCCCCGATTGAGTGGCTGTGTGGTGCTGAGTGTCCTGCCAGGATTAACTCACAACAAGATGTTAACTATAGATTGTTAAAAAGGCATTGTGTATAATTGTATATATAACAATTACATATGTGCAACTTAGAATTCCAGTGTCAACACAGCAGTGTCCATGCCCCGCATGGACACATGGACACACACAACACTTGCAAAAGCCTGACCAGCACTGACAGCCCCATCTTGTTCCTCATCTCCAGCTAATCATGACTGATCACTACTCACATCTGTTAGTGAAACACCTGCACTTCCATCACATGGTTGCTCCTATATCTGGTCTTTGACACCAAGCCCATGCAGTAGCTGACCCCTAGACCCCTGGTGTCTCAAAGCTGCTGTTCCTGGATCTACAAGCCCCTGCAGTTTGTCGTTCCCCTCCTTTTGCTGGCACTTAAACCACCGATTGTGCTCATATGCCAGTACAGCTTGAAGTTCTCCAGCACTCACATATGCACACTCAGAAATGAGAGCGTACCCCTTCTGAATATGTTTGGAAGTAAGATTTGATAACAACCTATTATGGACTGTGAAGTGATCAATCATGGAGCGTGGATCAAGCATGAACAAGTGTTCTGACCAAACTCCTGTTTATACTCCAACAGTCTATTTTACCCCATTTTTTCTCTGTTTTCTTATATTTGTTCCTCAGTGATCCATCTTTTTCTCTCTCTTTGATCCTTTTCCTAAGCAGTCTACAACTGTCACACATTCCCACCATCCCTGCATGAAATAATACATTTCACAAAGTCTCAAAACACTCTTCTCTGTGCATCCTTGAAGCTGTGACTGCCTTTTACAGTGGGAACCTCTCTCTTGATCCCCTCCATAGTGGGTTTCCTTCAACAATGGCCCAATTGTCTTCGTTGGGCAGTCCCAGGGAGCAGTTGACTCAGTGTGGTCTGTTGTCACTATGACTAGGTTTCTCCTGATGTGCCCTGAATGTCTTTCTGTTCAGGTGATTAGCAATAACCTCCTCACCATGGCTAATAACCATAGGTGGAACTGTTGCTACTAGAGCAGGTCCAGAGGAGGGCCACAAAAATGATCCCAGGGCTGGAGCACCTCTCCTACACAGAAAGGCTGAGACAGCTGGAGCTGTTCATCCTACAGAAGAGAAGGCTCCAGGGGAGCCTCATTGCAACCTTTCAGTACCTGAAGAGAACTTATAAAAGAGATGGGGAGCAACTCTTTGCTCAGTCAGATAATGGCAGGATGAGGGGGAATGGTTTTAAACTAAAAGAGGGGAGATTTACATTAGAGGTTAGGAGGAAATTCTTCACAGTAAGTGTGGTGAGGCACTGGAACAGGTTGCCCAGAGATGTTGTGGGTATCCTTGAGCACCCTGGAGGTGTTCAAGAACAGGTTAGATGAGGCCCTGAGCAACCCGATCTAGTGGATGGCATCTCTGCCTATGGCAAGATGTTTGGAGCTAGGTGATCCTTGAGGCCCCTTCCAACCCAAGCCATTCTATGATTCTATGTTTAGGTATGCAAGACAATAACAAACTCCACACAAACTCCACAGTTCATGCAAGCCCTCTTTTTTTTTTTTTTTTTCAGAATTAGGTATGCAGAGTTGGTTACTCTGATATTTTGTGTTATACTGCTGTGTATGCCTGGCACCACAAAACCTAATTTAATTTGCTGGTGTTTATTCTAGTACCAGCCACTGGAAGCTTGGTTGTGATTTGAGACAATATTACTGCTGTACAAAAGACAAGATGCAAAATGGGAATACAGGTTAGAGAAGGAGAAGTGTTTACACATAACATTCTAAGCTTATTACCATTTTTCTATGTTTTTGGCCTGCAGTAGCCTCTGACCATCAAGTTAGTATTTTATAATGAGCTGATTTGCATTTTTTACTGACTTCTGAAACAGAACATGCAAGGATCAATTGAAAGCTAAAGCTGAGAGTTGCCTCCTGATAGGTTAGCATCATGGGGCTAAGAAGATGGCATATATCATTAGTGACAGACTCAGTTACAGATTTTTATCATTGGCAGAATGATGTAACCCTCATTACAAAAGAACATTGTTTAATTGATCCATTTTCTCCCAGCAGTCCTGTGTTCTTTTTTTTTTTTTCTTTACAACATAAAGGCCAAATTGCAGTTCAGCTTCAATCAAGTGAAAACATTATATTACTACAGGAATAAGAAATAGTCTCTGCACATTTTAATTACCATCATTTAAATATGAGAAAACCATTATACGATTAAAGTTATAAATGCTTCCAACAGATATTTTAAATAATAGTTAAATTAGTGAAGGGAAACCATTAAAGGATTTTTATTTTTATTTTTAATGTAATGACCCCCAACCATTTCTTAGTTCCCAAATAATTTGTAGGTTTTCAAGAGCTCACTCAGCTTGGCATACATGCCGTATCATTACTACCTCAAATATACACGAACAAGAAAGATTTTTATTCTCAATTATAGTGAAAGTCTTAAAGCAATAAGTGTAATAATTAAATCAGGCAAGCTAATGTATAGTGCATAGGTAATAATGATAACCCTCACAGTTTCTTGCAGAAAGCTGAATACACTGAATAGAATTTAAACAAAATGCCTATAGCTTCTAAATGACTTTAAATAGGCAATCATTTCAGAAAGGGAGAGCTAATAGCTTCTTTCCTCACCACGTAGAATACTGTGGAAGAATGAAACAAACATGTTTATCTACAAAAGGCAATTGTAAAAAATAAATAAATAAATAAATAAAAATAAAAATACCCAAATTGAAACCTCTGTAATTGACCAGGAGCCAAACTGAGAATAAGTCATTCCAGAGGTCTAATGGAGTATTGGCAAGAATTAAGTGGTTTCTGCTGTGGCTTATTTCTCACCTCTTATGTTTCAAGTAACACAATCTGTTGGCTTAAAGACTGAATCTCTTTAAGCAACATAATTTTTTGCACCAACAGCCACCCTACTACCTCTCCCCAGAACAATAGAAACTCTGGAGACTTCCCTTGGTAGAAAGAAGTTCATTTCCTCCCCTCTACAGATCATGCCAAATCAAGCATCAAGCAAAATATACAATAATATATTGAAGAGCTGGGTTCAGCTCTGTACTTTTCTATACATTTCTATAGACCAAACTTCTTGACATCTGTAGTGCCAATATGCAGGGCTTTTACCCAGTTGGGCAGCTGAACTCCATCACAACCTCTCTCTCACTCCCCTTCCTCAAAGGAAAGGGGGAGAAAATACAATGAAAATCAAAAAGACAGGGCTCACAGGTTGAGATAAGGACCTGGAAGTTAATCAACAATTATTATCATAGGGAAAACAGACTCAGCGAGGGAGATTAATATCATTTATTACCTATTACTAAAAGGCTTGAACAGTGAGAAACTAAAAGCAAACAAGAAAACCTTCCCCCCTATCCACACTCTCCTACCTCCCCTCCTTCCCCCTGAGCAGTGCAGAGGAATTGTGGAATGTGGGCTGTGGTCAGTCCCTAACACTTTGTCTCTGTTGCTCATTCGCAGTCACTCTCTGCCCCTGCTCCAGCATAGGGATGCCATCCCTATGGCATCCCATGGGATGCCATCCTTCCCAAACTGATCCTGCAGGAACTGCTCCCACATGGCTCTGTACCATGGGGCCTGTCCATCAGGAGCAAACTGCTCCAGCACGAGTCCCCCACAGGTGGGTGGCAGCTCCCCCTAGACCTCCTGCTCCTGTGTAGGCTCCTCTCCATGGGCTGCAGCTCCAGCCCAGGGCCCGCTCCTGTGGGGGCTCTCCATAGGCTGCAGCCTCCTCCAGGCCACATCCACCTGCTCCACCTGGGACTCCTCCACAGGCTGCAGGGGAACTGCTGCTGCATGCCCGGAGCACCTCATGCCCTCCTTCTGCATTGACCCTGGGGTCTGAAGGGCTGGTTCTCATTCTTCTCTTTCTCCATGCTTCTGTGATGCAGCAGGTTTTTTTTCTTCTCTTCCTTCAATCTGCTCTTCCAGAGGCCCAACCAGCATTGCTCCCTGGATCAGCTCTGGCCAGCAGCAGGTCCCTTCTGGAGCTGGCTGGAGCTGGCTGTGAACTGACATGGGGCAGCTGCTGGGCTCTGCTCACAGAAGCCACCCCTGCAACCCTCAGCTACCAATACCTTGCCACTTAAACCAAATACACCACATTTTTATTAAATTATTTTAATCCTATTCAGGTTATTGAAATATTGTTGCACTACAAACAGAGTTTGTTTGTTTGTTTGTTTGTTTTTCTCTGTTTGAAGAAGAGTATTCTTTTTTCCTTGCATCTAACATTCACTTTTTTTCTACTGCAGTTCATATGGATTTCCATATCTTAGCCCTCATTTTGCCCAAGAAATATTGTATACATTTTTATGTTTTGTGATTAAAACCTCATCTCCAGACACACTTGAAAGAGCTCAGAGTCATGATGGAAGGTTGGGGAACCTGAATAATATGCCCAGAGAAATAAAGTCCTGTCCGTAGCACTTCCCAGGGAGTGATCAGCCTATGGCCTGGGATGAGACCCAGCACCACTGGTCAATAAGAGTAGGTCTCTAGACCACCTTGCAGAGTGATGGGTTACTGTCTAAGGTACAAGACTCATTATAGGATGCCAGGGCAGAGTATTTTGGAATTGCACAAGACTTAGTGTGGGACATTTAGGGGAAGAACCAAAAACAGAAAAAGGAAAGCATCAAAGTGGTTTGGTGAGGAACAAATGTGGGAAAATGGGATAAAAGACTGTTGTGGTTTAACCCGTCCGGCAGCTAAACACCACACGGCCGTTCACTCACCTTTCCCCATCCCTCTCTGGGATGGGGGAGAGAAACAGGAAAGTGAAGCCTGTGAGCTGAGATAAAAACAGTTTAATAAGACAGGAAAATAATAATAATAATAATAATAACAACAACAACAACAACAACAACAACAACAACAATAATGTTGATAATAGTGCTACTACTAATAAGGTGTACAAAACAAGTGATGCACAATGCAATTGCTCACCACCCGCTGACCAATGCCCAGCCTAACCCCAAGCAGCTGGCCCCTCCCACCCCGGCTAGCCACCCCTATATATATTGTTTAGCATTACGTCAGATGGTATGGAATACCCCTTTGGCTAGTTTGGGTCACCTGTCCTGGGTCTGTTCCCTCCCAGCTCTTGCTGCACCCCCAGCCTGCCCGTTGGCAGGACAGAGCAAGAAGCTGAGATGTCCTTGGCTTAGTATAAGCACTGCTCTGCAACAATTAAAACATCAGTGTGTTAGCAGGACTCTTCTCATCCTAAGCCAAAACATAGCACCCTACCAGCTACTAGGAAGAAAATTAATTCTGTCCTAACTGAAACCAGGACAAAGACCAATAGGGCCTGGTTGCATGGGAACAGATTGCTGGTCAATACACCTGTCTAGCCATTCCCTGCACCTGGTCAACTCAATCTGTCCTGTCTTCTCATTAAACTCCATGTCTAACTATTTTTCTGGCTGAGGTTCAGTGGGCGTGGGTGTTTATGGGCCTGAGTGCCAGCAATCAGACAGTCAGTCTGCTTGTCTGTGTTGTCAGCAAATGGATCAAGTGAGTGGAGGGATGTCAGTGTTTGACTGCAAACAAATAAGAAGATGGGCTGTCTGGTGAGTGGGGTAGGTAGCCTAGGATATGTGGATGTGTATCCCAAAATGAACTACCTGAAGAAGATGGCTACAGGACTAGGGAAGTCCTGGACAATTGGACCCTGGGGGTTGGGAATTGTGTGTGTGTGTGTGCATGCACACATAATGAGGCTGCAGCCCCAAGGCTCACATGCTTAGATGGCAGCTGGGGAGAATAGAGATCCAGGGAGAGACTGGGGGTCAAGGATCAGCTACTGGACAAACTGAATGTCTAAGGTGAGCTGCCAGAGGACTCCACATTGTAGGTGTGTATATATTTGCCATTGATGGACCTTCATTCTGATTAGACAGAGAGGGAAACTTCATTCTCTACCATAAATAATAATAATATTTCTCTACCGGTAATAAAATATTTTTTAATGTACTGAGTGATTATAACTACTCTGGCATCATACAGTTTCTGCCATTAGCATTATTGAAAACAAAACAAATAAATAATCAATACCACCAATCAAATAACCAACAAAACACCTCAACAAACAAAAGAAAGCACCTAAACTCCCAAAACTTCAATGCATGTTTTAAATCAGGTAAAAACTTCATACCAAACAGCTCAAAAGCCCAAGTTGAGCCATAAAAACTTTGTTCTGTTCTTGAATGCTTTTACAAAACAGCCACTGAAAGGGAAAGAACAAACGGAACCCAGAATCTTTGGCAGATTCTATCCCATTGCATGCAAAGGCAAGGAAATTTATTCCTGTATTGTGTGATAGTCTAACCCAATAGAATAGACAGAGCAATAGAGTAACCCAATAGAATAGGGGCATTGGTTTAGGTATTTGAGTGGTCCTAGTAGGGCCTGACTAAAAGATTTGCTAGACTGTACACTGAAGAGAATGGATGGAAAATACTTCTCCTCTCCTCTCTCTCTCGTTCCCTCCCCGCCTCCCCCCCTCCTTTTATTAATTACATTAAATTGATGATGGTTTGTCAGCATTATCATTGTATGTTTCCAATTTGGAGTTTAAGGGTTGATGTTTCCAATTTGGAGTTTAAGGGTTGTCTTTAACATCACTTTAACAACTTCAGTGCATAAATAGATTATTATTTTTTTTAATATAACGTATAGTCATGAATAAGTAGTAAAATTGTTCTGAAGATTTAATTTTTATTTATTTTTTTTTTTCATTAGAAACATGACTGACTCGGGTTATGAATCATGCATATCAAAGAGTGGTACTGAGTGGAACTAACTGTATATTACAGAGATGACATTTCTGTATTTTGGCAACCTGCTAAGCACATTTACTCATGCACTGACTTTGAAAGTGGTTCCTATTCTTAGTGTTTAATTATGATGTTATTGGCTATTTTCCTGTCGTGGTTTAACCCAGCTGGCAGCTAAACACCACGCAGCCGTTCGCTCACCCTCCCCCCTCCCTCTCTGGGACGGGGGAGAGAAATGGAAAGTGAAGCCCATGAGTTGAGATAAAGACAGTTTAATAAGACAGGAAAATAATAATAATAATAATAATAATAATAATAATAATAATAATAATAATACAATGATGATAATAGTACTACTACTAATAATATGTACAAACAAGTGATGCACAATGCAATTGCTCACTACCCGCTGACCGATGCCCAGCTTAACCCCGAGCAGCTGGCCCCTCCCACCCCGGCTAGCCACCCCTATATATATTGTTTAGCATGACGTCAGATGGTATGGAATACCCCTTTGGCTAGTTCGGGTCACCTGTCCTGGGTCTGTCCCCTCCCAGCTCTTACTGCACCCCCAGCCTGCCTGTTGGCAGGACAGAGCAAAAGTCTGAGGTGTCCTTGGCTTAGTATAAGCACTGCTCTGCAACAATTAAAACATCGGGGTGTTATCAGCACTCTTCTCATCCTAAGCCAAAACACAGCATTCCACCAGCTACTAGGAAGAAAATTAATTCTGTTCTAACTGAAACCAGGACATTTCCTTTGAAAATCCCCTGTATAAGTGTACAGTTAGACCAAAACAAGTCAGAAAATTATGGCATTGCTTTCTTGCCTAAGCAAATTGAAGTAGTGGAAATCAAATCTGCATGAAATGTATTCTTTATGGGGATTTCAGTACATGTTTAAAAGGCACCCCTCCCCCCCAAGCACCCCCCCCCAACACTCCCCAATTTAGTTTCCTAGAAGCTGTAACAGCTTAAAATAACTATGGCTCTTCTGAACCTGAAGATCTGATTCCAGAGGACGGAATCTGGTATATTTATATAATTCTGGTATACTTACAGAATACCTACTGAAAAATATCTGATAGTTTAGAATGAAGACTCATAAAGTAAAACTCAATAGTTACTAGGCAGTTTAATGCATGACAAATTCAAAAAAACACATAACTTCTTAGACTTGATCTCCAGTTAATAAATAACAATCAATATTTTTAATTAGCATGAAATATGAATACAATTGCTTCTTAGATTTTCCTGTTGACTGAGGAGTAGAGGTCAATACATTAACATGAGATTATAGTTCTGGTTTGTTCTTGTTGTTTCTACTGTGTTTTTGTTTGTTTGTTTGTTTGTTTGTTTTTTTCCCTTACCTTCACTGAGAGAGAGTCAATTCATCTAGGTTCACAGTTTTTAGCATCTGAAAGGGAACGTTTGGAAAAAAATAATCATAATTTTGTTTGTTTTATTTATGAGAGAAAAACATTAGCATATACTTTTTGCATAGTTTCTGTCCAAGTGTTTTGTGAAGGATGTGAGAATACTTGCATTTCCAAATCTGATGTGAATACATTTTAAAAATATTAACTAATATCTGTTTTAATATGAACAAATATAAACAGATGTGTTTTTTTTTCCTAGTATTTTGCAGCAGGTATATCATGCAAAAAGATAAGAAACCATATGAATATTTAACATTCAAATTATATACAACTTAAAGTTAATACAAATTGAGCCTGCATACAGTCTTTTCTGATTCAAAACAGCATCACTGAAATTAGTCAAGAAATCAACTTTATTTCTGCATAAAAGAAATATGTATTTCTCTTATGCAGATTGGCAAACATTTGCAGAATTAAATTATACTTGGTCTTAATCATATGCTTTTTGTAGTTGTTTTTAGTTCAAAGTATGCTGATGCCATACTACCTGTTCTACTTAGAGTCTGAAGGAGGGGGAATGGGTTGGCTAAATCTTCTTTTGCCACATTCCGCAAAGGCTTTGCTGAGAAAAAAGGTATCTACAACTTTCACAGAAAACTAATTAATATTTCAACATTGGTTTCTTCAAGAAAAAGAACCGTGTAAAAATTACATTATTAATTGTTCAGTTTTTGCCAGACATGATGCCATTGGGGTTCACCAAGTATGAAGCAGAGAAAAAAATAGAGTAAAAGACACAGTGGTATGTCACTAATAGAAACATTTGCATGTTTGTACCTTTGAAGAGTATTATTTTTTCCCTATTTTATGAATTTATGAATTTTATGAACAAGTTGTTTCACTTCGGTAAACCATATATCACACACTTATGTTAAAGAAGGTAATATCAAAGAAAATTTTCTTTCAGGATAGAAGCATTTGGATTCATTTATCTGTACAGATAATCTTGTTCTCTGTATACAAGCAAAGCCTGGGTTAAATGATGTTTTAATTTAAACAAGCATCATTAAAAATAAGCAGAGACATTTGTTTAAATGTACCAGATTGATCTGAGCATAGGTGAAATAATCATCTGCAAAGTATAGTCAAAGAGTTCTGTTCCATGAGGCTGTCTTCTTTTGGAAGTAGTGTAAATGTAACTTTTTTTAGTCACCAACTAGTCTTTAAAATGTGATAGGACTTTTTATAGGAGTTTTGATTACCCTATATCACTAGAAAATGTCCTTACACATAGCTACTACATGCCTCTAATAAGTTCATAGAAGATATTGAAGGAATTTTGAGTTCCTTGTTTACTTGTTGTTGTTGTTTGTTCTGTTTTATTTTGAACATATTAATTACTCTAAGTGAAAGAGACAGGGCAAGTAACTGAAAAATAGTGCCTAGCAAAACTTTTTTTTTTTTTTTTTTCCTTCAGGCAACAGCTAGCAAGCTTTCAGATAGTTGTTTTTTTTATTATTATTATTTTTAAGTAATACTTATATTTTTCTTACTTGTCAATTTTTCCTCAGCCTTAATGTTAGTAAAACTTTAGATTAGTCACCTTTTGCTAGTAAACATTTTTTTTATTGCTGACAAAAGCTAGTGTCTTCTGTAAAGAAATAACATTTCTCAAGAGTTCCACATTTTTTTCTTTAACCTATAATTTATGGAAAGTAATGATAAATAAAAAACATAAATAATTTCATCCTACAAGCCCATTGTAAATGAAATATATAAAGTTTTTGTAATTAAAAAAGTTATTCAGAAATCAACAGAAAATAAAGCTGTGTTAAAGTATAAAACACTATGGAACTAAGCTTGAACTCAGACAAAGAGATGCAATTGTGGTCTAAATCAATACAATTCTGCTTAAGCATAGCCTTCAGAACCTTATTCAATAGTGCTTGGGAGGGTATATTACAAGTGTAATTATGAATGAAGTCTTTCTAAATCATTATTAGTTATATGAACAATAATCCTTGTACTTATTCTTCATTTATTAACCATCAAAAGCTTTAGGTGAATCACAGCTTTCTGATCTTGCCCATTGCAAGTGATTAATTTATTTTAGTACATAAGAAATTTCCATTGGCAGTCTTTATTTGGTTTATTGTAAACTGGAGGTGGTTCTAAACAATCATCTCCTTACCACAGGCAATTACTGAATGAGATAAAACCATGTTCTTTTCCTCTTATCTCCTATCAATAGCCTCCATCTGCCAGAAGATGAATACATCTTTTACTGGAGGTTCCATAAGTCAATGAGATCAAATAAAACATTAGTTTTGGGGTAATGCTGTTGGTTTTAGTCATCTACATGAAGCAAATGCCTGTCTTGCTTTTACAGTGCCCTGGTTTCAGCTGGGATAGAGTTCATGTTCTTCACAGTAGCTGGTGTGGTACTGTGTTTTGGGTTGTGTGGGATGATATAACAGTGATAACACTGATGTTTTGCTGAGTTCTTACTGAGCAGTGCTTGCACTAAGTCAAGGACCTTTCAGCTTCTTATGCTGCCCTGACAGCAAGGAGGCTGTGGGCGTACAACAGGCTGGGAGGGGACACAGCCAGGATGGATAACATAGGCTGGCCAAAGGGATATTCCATATGGTGTCATGCTCAGCAATAAAACTGTGGGGAATTGGCCTGTGAGGCTGCTGCTGCTCGAGCACTGGTTGGACATTGTTCAGCAGGTGGTGATCACTGAGCAACACTTCTTTTGTGTATCCTTTTCAATTCCATCCCCCCCCCCCCCCCCCATCTCTCCCCCTTCTTTTCTCTCCTTTTCTCAACCCATGAGATTTTTTGTTGTTGTTGTTGTTGTTTTTTCTAATTCTCTCCTCCATCCCTCTGGGTGATGGAGGGAGTGAATGGCTGTGTGCTTAGCTGCCTTCTGGGCTATAACACAACACACAGAAATGGAATTTGGCATATACTTAAGACTATACATTTGAGTGCCTTGGTACTGTTGTGAACTTGCTACTGACATGGTGTTTTAGTCTTGATTTCAAAAGATGCATATTCTGAGTATTTCACTTGAAGTGCACCCCCAGCAACTTTTCCCTTCTTTTAGTAAATCTTCTGGCTTTTCTGGCTTGTCTTAAATAGTTCAAAAATGGCTGAAAAAAATTACTTAGTCTGAGCCACACTGAAAAGGCATACACTTTTCACCTTACACATGTAAGACAGGTATTTGAAGGGTGTCAATTTTTAACACAGTTATAATTCCAAGTCTTGTTGATAGTACATCTTTACTCCCCTCAGAGTATCTTTTCATGATTCATGTTGGATTTTGTTCTTATGCTAAACTCTAAAAGAGGCTATGAACATGGTCTCCAATCTCTGAAATGTTTCAGAAAACAACTAAAATCTGCACCATGAGCAACAGAACAACTACTGACTGTCCCAGAATTGATTTGTCCTTTCACAAGAAATAATATCAATGGTTTAGCATTTGCCTACTTATCAACATTGGATAATTTTATGTGCATTGAAAATCCACAAATCCATAATATTGTCAACACAAATTGAAATAATTTCTGTCTTACAGAAAAACAAAAGTATCTTTGAAAAAAAAAATAATTTAGTTTTGACACATTATTATACAATGAAGTATTAACCTACATTGAATTAACTTTTTAGAAGGTCTTTTAAACTTTTGGTTTGCCATGTAGTACACAAATTTGTCTCAAGTATTATTTTTAACAGACATTATTAACATTCCTGAAAAGAAGATGTTAAAGCAAAAAGGGAGGGCATCAAGCCTGTGCAACAATTGTAAGGTAAGTCCAATAACCTTAACATATCAGCGGTGCAATAGCATTTCAGTACATTTAATAGGCTCAGATGAACCATGCTGGAGTAACAATAGAATCTTTCTCATATTTATTCCTGCAGCCATTCATGAAAAAAGGTTTTAATTCACCAAGCGACCAGAGAACTATATAATTTCACATAAAGTGTATCAGCAAACCAGCAGAGAAAAAACATACTGACACTATAAATATTCCTGGTAACTCATGAAATAATATTTCCATAAAAAGAGCAGAAAGTATTCCATATTTTAACACTGCTTGGTATTTCAGAATACATTACAGCTGCATTAACATTTTTTTATTTTGTTTTGTTTTGTTTTTGTTGGCTAAGTAATATTTAAATGTAACACCTAGGAGTAACACCTAGCAAAGATATTCAAAACAGTGAATATACTGTCATCAAAAGCATAGTAATATAAATAATTCTGTGAGTTATCTGAGAAGGTAAAATTGTATTTTACCTTCCATATAGAACAGTAAAATTTCTGAACAAGGGCCATCTATAGGATTACTTCAATACTGGCTGCTATCATCCTACTTTGCTGCTTACGTGACTATAAAACCCTGCTTTCAGGGGACTAACCTAACTATTTAGCTTTCAGCTTTTGGCTTGGAACTGTTGTCTTCCAACATTTCCTTTATAAATGAAAAAAGAAAGAAGGAAGGGAGGAAGGGAGGAAGAGAGGAAGGGAGGGGAGGGGAGGGGAGGGGAGGGGGGGAGAGGACAAGGGGGGAGAGAGGGGGAAAGGGGGGAGAGGGGGGGAGGGGAGGGGAGGGCAGGGCAGGGCAGGGCAGGGCAGGGCAGGGCAGGGCAGGGCAGAAAGTTGGTACTCATTCATTGTACTCCTGAATTAAAAAATCAGTTTTCAAACACTGCCCCTCACATCTTGGCTATCTTCTTTCTTACCATCCCTGGGGTAGAAGACCTACTGTGTAATGGCCATATCAATGACATTGCTATTAGGGGGAACACTAATCAGTCACTTACTGTGTGACCCTTGGCAAAAAGATTTCCTGTAATAACAGTTTGCTTTTCTTTTCTAAGGGGCTTCTTGGAGGCATGTTGTTTAAAATATCCTGGTTTCAACATATTGCCTGTCTTCTCTCTTCTTTTCCTTAATTTACAAGAGGAAACATCATAATGAACTTCAACCCACTCAGCTAGGATTGTTTTGTTCATACATTCAGAGTTGTCACCTTGGGTCTCTGAAATAAACTAGACAAGGGTGTTTTTTTTTGTTCTGTTTTTATGCCTATTTCTTCTTCAAACTTGACCTGAGTTTATACTTCCAACACAGATCTGGCAATGAATGACATTTGCTTCTTAGAAGAGATTTCAAGTGCTTATTTTTTTCATATTCAAGCTCTTCCCTAAGATTTTGTTGTTGTCATACTGTTGTTTTACAGAAAGAAAAAAAAAAAAAAAAAAGGAAAAAAAAAAAAAAAGGAAAAAAAAAAAGGAAGGTCACCATATTTTGAACACCAACAATGAAAGCCTACATATACTCTTTGTACAACAAAAAATTTTCAGCATGTTTTTCTTCCTGGGATGAAAAACTTGCAAATATTTTCCAAAGGTTCTTCCTTTATTTGTTTGCTTTCCAAACCACAAATATTGCTTAAAAATACTTTTGCATTGAGAATAAGAAATGGTTAAAAAACAAAACAAAGCAACAACAACAAAAAAACACCAGTAAGTTTTATTAGTAGTTCCTATGCAGTTCAGGTTAATATTAATATTAATATTGTGGCCAGCAGGTCTGGGGAAGTGATTGTCCCTCTGTACTCAGCTCTGGTGAGGCCGAATCTCGAGTACTGTGTTTAGTTTTGGGCCCCTCGCTACAAGAAGGACATGGAGGTGCTTGAGCAACTCCAGAGAAAGGCGACGAAGCTGGTGAGGGGCCTGGAGAACAAGTCCTATGAGGAGCAGCTGAGGGAGCTGGGTTTGTTCAGCCTGGAGAAAAGGAGTCTCAGGGGCAACATTATCGCTCTTTATAAGTACATTAAAGGAGGCTGTAGCGAGGTGGGGGTTGGTCTATTCTCCCACATGCCTGGTGACAGGACGCAGGGGAATGGGCTAACATTGTGCCAGGGGCGTTTCAGGCTGATATTAGGAAGAACTTTCCTGAGAGGTTTGTGAGGCATTGGAATGGGCTGCCCAGGGAAGTGGTAGAGTCACTATCCCTGGAGGTCTTTAAGAGACGTTTAGATGTAGAGCTTAGGGATATGGTTTAGTGGAGGCCTTGTTAGTGTTAGGTCAGAGGTTGGACTCGATGATCTTGAGGTCTCTTCCAACCTAGAAATTCTGTGATTCTGTGATTAGTGAGATGGCAATGTTGCAATGTATGGTCCTTAATTTTTGTTTATATACATGTTTATTTATAATCTGCCATTATGCAGCCAAGTCTGTCTGCTCTCTGAGAGAAAAGAAAAAAAGACAAAAAGGCAAATTTAAATCCCAAATACCTACCCTTTTGATCTAGCCCCATACAGTCACCCATATATATTTCAGTGATATTTTGCACCCAAAACAAACAAAAATCTTAGATCTGGTTGGAGAAGAGGAATTCATAAACTCTCTGGAAATAAAGGTTATCTAATCTAGAAATCTAGAGATTAAATTAATAACTGTGTTAGAAAATTTTCTAAAGAATGACTAGCTCCACAGGTTGCATTTGTGATCTAAGAAAATGCTGTATCTCTCTTGAGAGTGCTGAGAGGGAATTCTAAAAATGCCCATAAACAAACGTCACTATCTCAGCATCACATCCAGACCAATAGCTAGCCATTGATGAACTTTGCTTGACAGAGAGTTCGTTTAGATGTTCCAAAGGTATATGACTCTCTTATTTCTCCTTTTGATCTAGAAAAAGCAGGACAAGAGCTGTCCAGGTGGTTAATGATAAGAGATAATATCCTGGAAAGGGAATTTACATTAAGGCTTATAATGGCAAGCGGCAGCAAGCAATAAAGCTGGGAGTCTAAGTCAGCTTTTTCAAACTCAGCTGAAGACAAACTAGGGGCTCAGTATATAAATATTTACCACAGATAAGATGTCACAGACACACACTGCCCTTTGAAAAGTTAACATTGATCACGTCTTTTCAGGGCAACTGGTCCTGTCTGGTAATTGTTAGCAATTGTGTCATGTGCAAATCATTCCACACACATTAAAATGTATTACAATAAAATAAATTAAAATCTGGATTTGATTGCTTTCCATAGGATGGTACGCACTAGAGAAGCAATGCTGGCAGAAGGAGATTTCTCTCTGACTGAGGGGGAAACCAGTAAAGCACGTGAGAATTCTGAGAACATCTTTCAGCAAAAGCCCGGAGGATGGCATGAATCACAGAATCACAGAATCACAGAATTTTCTAGGTTGGAAGAGACCTCAAGGTCATCGAGTCCAACCTCCAACCTAACGCTAACAGCCCTCCACTAAACCATATCCCTAAGCTCTACATCTAAGCGTCTTTTGAAGACTTCCAGGGATGGTGACTCCACCACTTCCCTGGGCAGCCTGTTCCAATGCCTCACAACCCTTTCTGTAAAGAAGTTCTTCCTAACATCTAACCTAAAACTCCCCTGGCTCAACTTAAGCCCATTCCCCCTCGTCCTGTCACCAGGCACGTGGGAGAACAGGCCAACCCCCACCTCTCTACAGCCTCCTTTAAGGTATCTGTAAAGAGCAATAAGGTCGCCCCTGAGCCTCCTCTTCTCCAGGCTGAACAAGCCCAGCTCCCTCAGCCACTCCTCGTAGGACTTGTTCTCCAGGCCCCTCACCAGCTTCGTCGCCCTTCTCTGCACCCGCTCAAGCACCTCGATGTCCTTCTTGTAGCGAGGGGCCCAAAACTGAACACAGTACTCGAGGTGCGGCCTCACCAGAGCTGAGTACAGGGGGACGATCACCTCCCTAGCCCTGCTGGTCACGCTGTTCCTAATACAAGCCAGGATGCCGTTGGCCTTCTTGGCCACCTGAGCACACTGCTGGCTCATATTCAGCCGACTGTCCACCATCACTCCCAGGTCCTTCTCTGCCTGGCAGCTTTCCAACCATTCCTCTCCCAGCCTGTAGCTCTGCTTGGGGTTATTGCGCCCCAGGTGCAGGACCCGGCACTTGGCCTTGTTAAACTTCATGCAGTTGACCTCAGCCCATCGGTGCAGCCTATCCAGATCCTCCTGCAGAGCTTTCCTACCCTCAAGCAGATCGACACACGCACCTAACTTGGTGTCATCTGCGAACTTACTGAGGGTGCACTCGATGCCCTCGTCCAGATCATCGATGAAGATATTAAAGAGGACCGGCCCCAGCACCGAGCCCTGGGGGACGCCACTAGTGACTGGCCTCCAACTGGACTTGGCTCCATTCACCACGACTCTTTGGGCCCGGCTATCCAGCCAGTTTCTAACCCAACGAAGCGTGCGCCAGTCCAAGCCAAGAGCAGCCAGTTTCTTGAGGAGAATGCTGTGGGAGACGGTGTCAAAAGCCTTGCTGAAGTCAAGGTAGACCACATCCACAGCCTTTCCCTCATCCACCCAGCGCGTCACTCTGTCATAGAAGGAGATCAGGTTCGTCAGGCAGGACCTGCCTTTCATAAAGCCATGCTGACTGGGCCTGATCGCCCGCTTCCCCTTCAAGTGCTGCATGATGACTCTCAGGAGGATCTGCTCCATGAGCTTTCCTGGCACTGAGGTCAAACTGACAGGCCTGTAGTTTCCTGGGTCTGCCCTCCGGCCCTTCTTGTAGATGGGCGTCACGTTTGCTAGCCGCCAGTCGATTGGGACCTCCCCCGATAGCCAGGACTGTTGATAAATGATGGACAGCGGCTTGGCCAGCTCCTCTGCCAGTTCCCTCAGTACCCTTGGGTGGATCCCATCTGGCCCCATCGACTTGTGCACATCTAAGTGCCGTAGTAGGTCACCAACCAGTTCTTCATGGATAATGAGGGCCACATCCTGCTCCCCATCCCCTTCCACCAGCTCAGGGTACTGGGTATCCAGAGAACATCCGGTATTGCCGCTAAAGACTGAGGCAAAGAAGGCATTGAGCACCTCCGCCTTTTCCTCATCTCTTGTAACTAAGTTTCCCCCCGCATCCAGTAAAGGATGGAGATTCTCCTTAGTCCTCCTTTTTGTGTTGATGTATTTATAGAAACGTTTTTTGTTATCTTTAACGGCAGTAGCCAGATTGAGCTCCAGATGAGCTTTGGCCTTCCTAATTTTGTCCCTGCACAGCCTCGCTACTTCTTTAAAGTCCTCCTTAGTGGCCTGCCCACTTTTCCAAAGCTTATAAACCCTCTTTTTCCTCCTAAGATCAAGCCACAATTCTCTGTTGAGCCAGGCCGGTCTTCTTCCCCGCCAGCTCGTCTTTGGGCACGTGGGAACAGACCGTTCCTGCGCCATTAAGACTTCCCTCTTGAAGAGCGCCCAGCCTTCCTGGACCCCTCTGCCCTTCAGAACCGCCTCCCAAGGGACTCCACCAACCAATGTCCTGAGCAGCTCAAAGTCAGCCCTCCGAAAGTCCAATACAGCGGTTTTACTGGTCCCCTTCCTGGCCTCGCCAAGAATAGTGAACTCCACCATTGCGTGGTCACTCTGCCCTAGACAGCTCCCGACGATCACGTCCTCCACCAGTCCTTCTCTGTTTGTGAAGAGAAGGTCTAGCGGGGCACCTCCCCTGGTAGGCTCACTAACCAGCTGCGTCAGGAAGCTATCTTCCACGCTCTCCAGAAACCTCCTAGACTGCTTTCTCAGGGCTGTGTTGTGCTTCCAGGATATGTCAGGGAAGTTGAAGTCCCCCACGAGTACAAGAGCTGATGATTTTGCAACCTCTGTCAGCTGCCTGTAGAATTCCTCATCCGTCTCCTCATCCTGGTTCGGCGGTCTATAGCAGACCCCGACCAGGACACTAGCCTTGTTGTCCCTGCCGATCCTAACCCAAAGGGACTCGACCTTGTCATTCCCAACCTCGAGTTCTACAGCCTCGAAAGACTCTCTAATATAGAGAGCCACACCACCACCCCTTCTATGCTGCCTGTCCCTTCTATAGAGCTTATAGCCAGGCATTGCAGCACTCCAGTCATGAGACTGGTCCCACCACGTCTCCGTGATGGCAACCAAGTCGTAGCCTGCCTGCCGCACGATGGCTTCCAGCTCCTCCTGTTTGTTACCCATGCTGCGTGCATTGGTGTAGATGCACTTCAGCTGGGCCATTGCCTTATCCTCCGGCCTTGCCATTGTTCCCCCTGGCACAGCCCCAACAATCCTAGCCTCAGCCCCATCCCCCTTCCTACCTAGTTTAAAGCCCTCTCAATGAGCCCTGCCAGTTCCTGGCCCAGGATCCTTTTTCCCCTAAAAGATAGGGACCCGTCTGCGGCCATCAGGCCAGGTGCTGAGTAAAGTGCCCCATGATCAAAAAACCCAAGATTTCTGCGTTGGCACCAGCCCCGGAGCCACGTGTTTAACAGGTGGGCTTTCCGTGTCCTCTCTGAACTCCTCCCTGCCACCATAGGGATGGACGAAAAAACCACCTGCACTCCCGCTCCATCCACTAACCGACCCATTCCCCTAAAGTCCCTTTTGATAGCCTTGAGGCTTCTCTCTTCGATGTTATCACTGCCCGCCTGGACTATCAAAAGGGGGTAATAGTCAGAGGGGCGTACCAGGTTAGGAAGCTTCCTGGCAACGTCCCTGACCCTGGCCCCAGGGAGACAGCAGACTTCCCTACGGGTAGGGTCCGGCCGACAAATAGGGCCCTCTGTTCCCCTAAGAATCGAGTCACCAACAACAATAACCCTCCTGTCTTTTTTGGTGGAGGCAGTCCTGAGGCGCGGAGTCGACCTCCTCGCTCCAGGCATCCTCCTGGGAACATTTGCTACCTCTTCCTCACACACCGGCCTCTCAATCTCTAGGGCCTCAAACCTGTTGTGTAAGGGCACCTGGGAAGGTGGGGCCGGAAGGGGAGAGCATCGCCTGCGATGTCGAGCAGGGACCTGTTTCCATTCCTCCTCAGCTCCCAGATCCCCTCCCTCTGCCCGACGGGGACAGGGCAGGGGGTCCGCCCCCATTTGGGGAGTCTCACCTCGGCACCTCCCCTTGAGGCCCTGCAGGGAGTTACTCCAGAAGTCTATCTCCCGCTCACACTCCCTGATGGCCCTCAACCTCTCCACCTCCTCCTTGAGCTCCGCCACCATGCGGACCAGGTCATCCACCTGCTACAGCTCTGAAACAGCTCTTCATTCATATTGTATTTATCAAGTGGCATTTCAATGACAGGAAGCTGTTCTCTGTGAAGTTCCTCTGCATACTTTCCTACTGGCATTTGAAACAGATCATCCCTCAAGATCAATGCTGCAGAGACGCACACATAGTATTTACCTTCCCGATTAGTTGGGCTCAGTCTGAGCTGTGACTAAAGAGTAGCAGTAAATGAGAAAAGTGCATGTCTTCTAAAGACGCTTCGGTTCATTAGCTTGTATTTGTTCTTACAGATTTATTGACATCTTGAAAATGTCAACCAATGATAAAACCGCGCACATTGGGTGTTGGATGGGTATTGCAATGATTTCTCTTGCCTACTGTGTCTTCCAACCAGTGTTTTGTCACAGAAGATATTTCCTTCTCACTTGGTCTCTCTTCCACCACTGAAGAGATCATAAAGAACAAATGCAACCAAAGACCTTACACAGAAGAATTGTGCAGCTGTAACTTGTGCAAAGACAACTGTGAAGTGGAGGCAGGGTTGAGGCGGTAAGAACAATGCTGCTATGGGTTTTCCTTTTGTTAGAGAACTGCAATTTGAGCAGGTTGTTCGTAAGCCAGGAGGTAGCACATATGGGACAGAGATGCCGTTTGCGTTGCAGAGACAGTATGGTATGCTACTGTTGAAGTAACAAGATTTTGTCTTGGGGCCTAATTTTAGCTTTGGCATAGCCCAGCACTATCTGAACAAGTGGCTATTGCATCTACACTGCCGTGTAGTTCTGCACGACTTTGGACGTATCAGCATTTTGATTAGGTGCTGCCACTCAAGTTCATCTCTGTTTCCTCATTAGAAAAAGAGTCAGTGAAAGTTTTTCAGGCATGAGAAATAGTGGTGAACGCACAGCACCTTCTGCTGTTGTTGTATGTCGGTTGGACGTGAAGGCTGTCTGCTCAGTGACCTGGACCAGCACCCTTGTTTTATGAAATAGAATTCTAAAAGCAGATTATGATGAGCAGTAAGAGCAGGACTAGTGACAGCCTTGCAAAGGGTCACCTCCCTTCAGCGGTTGATATTTCTAAGGTCTCGCATGCTGGAGGGGAACAAATGCTGCCTGGAAGCCGTTGAATATCTTTTCCAAATCTGTACCCCCTGGTTCCACAGGAGGATCTTGTAATTTTCTACAGCTGGTGCTGCAACTGTGCAGGTAATGATACTAGAAATAGCAGTGCTCTCTGTCTGACAGGCATTTCCTGGAAAAGCCTGAGTGGATGATCTTCCTTTCTTTTCTCCCTCAGGAATAAAACCAACAATATATATCCCTAGTGATGAGGGCCGCAAAGCCACCAAGTTCCATACCCAGCACTGCAAATATAGTGCAGACTATATTTCTTCAGCTGGTGTTAAATAGTGAATCCACAGATTTCAGTATGCCATGTTTACTTGCTCTTTATTTACCTGAGCTGAAAACTCAATTGTGTTTAAGTAGCTAGTAAAACAAATAATTGTTCTCTTACTTGCAGCATATTGCACTTGGCCTTGTGGAACTTGCATGGTCTCACCTCTCAAACCTGTCCAAGTTCCCTCTGGATGGCATCCCATTCCTCCAGCATGCTGACCACACCACACAGTGTGTGGTTTCATCAGCAAATTTGCTGAGGGTGCACTCAATCCCATTGTCTATTGTCACCGACAAAGATGTTTAGCTGTGCAAGTCCCAATACTGAGGAACACCATTTGTTACTATCTCCACTTGGACACTGAGCTGTTGACTACAACTCTTTGTGTGTGACTATCCAGCCAATTCCTTACCCTGTTAGTAGCACACAACCAAAAAATTTGGTATAAAACCAGAGCTCAGCTCATAGATGGTATTGAGTGTATCCAAATTTCTAGGTTCTGTTGAACTTCTTGACTTCTGAGATAACATGCTCTTTCCTCACTCCTCCTTTTCTTCACAAGGTAGGGAATCCATGACAGCAAAGTTATAATGTGCTCTGGCTACATCTCCAACCTAAAACCAACTGGACTCCATATGCAGTATAGAAACAAATTGTCATGGATTTTAACTTTGACCAGAAAGGCTACTGCAATTAGACATGAGTAGAATATGTAAAATAATTGAAGAAACGTTTATGACCTTTATTTTATTTTTATTGTCAACTCTGCATTTTCCTCAACAAAGTCAAGCTGAAAATACCAAATTTCAGCTACCCAAGGTAGAGAATAAACTCTCTTTTTAGTGCATGAATTTTGAATAACACAGAAAATGCTACATTAATAGCTCAACAGACAGTTCCAATAGTATAGAAATATATGTGCTGTCTAAAACGTATTTCTACTTCAGTAAGTAAAACTGTTTTTGACGGTGTCAAATTTCTTATGAGCAAAGACCTTTACAGACAGTTGGAAATAACAAATATTTTGACGAAAATGGAGAAAGGAAAGGCATAAAAGGTTTATTTATTATCCTTTATGCTTTCTTGTGTTGAAAACATTTTACCTTTTTTTTTTTTTTTTTTTTTTTTTTTTTAGCACTTTAGGTGAAGCTGAAAATAGGAAGAATCTGTAAAAAGTCAGAACTTGTAGAACAAAAGAAAGCATTTATTACTCTGCTTCTTAGTCTATAAATCTCAGAAATATTTCATACAGTCTTTGTTCTTTACCTCTAGATGATCATGGTTTGTTTATTCAAAAAAGAAATCAAACTTCAGTGCATTCTTGATTTCTTTAGCTACAGTTTACTAATGCAAACACTTTTAAAGAAATGCTTTGGGAATCTTTGCTAACACTAAACTAACTGGCTTAACATATATAAACAGGTATTTGTAGTGATCATTTTAAAATTAGTAACCTATTTTTCTCATACTTATCTATAACGGAAAAATTACATGCAATAAAAATACAGATTTTCTCAAGCTGGGTGGTCACAAGGAAATAAAGTTTCTGTGTACAAACAGCTTTGATCTATCTTGTATCTAATTTATTAATGTTCCTCATAATATTTGCATAAATAATCTTATAGATCCACTGTTCTTTTTCACAATGACAATGCAAAAGTCAAATCAATACTTTCATTCTATTTTCATCCACTGATGAAAGATCTTTTTTTTTTTTTTTTTTTTCCCCACTGATGAATACTTCAATAAAATAGAAACTCCTTCTGGTAATTCTTTTAGAATAATGTGCAAAAGCAATGCTAAAAATGGCAGGTATTTATCATAACATTTCAACATTCAGTTGTTATTTTCTTCTCTACCTCTCAGATGATTTTGGCATTGGATCTGATCCCATGCTTGTTGAAATCAATAGAAGCATTCTTACTGACTTCAATAGAGCAGGAGTAGGCTCGTAGCAGGCAGAGTGGCTTAAGTATTTAAGAAAAATAGCTTTGTATATCCCCAAAGGAATAAACTCCACTTTGATTCTCTCCAGTGCCCAGTGACTAGACTATTTTATTAAAAATGTGGCTTTTGCCAACAACAGCTCAGATATAATAATAACCAAGAATGTACTTGGTTTTCCTAAATATATGCAAGGATGCTGTTTATCATTCTTATTTTGTTTGATTTTGTTCTCCTTGCTCAGTGTTTGTAGACCTGGCAAGGGCTCAAGAGCTCAAGGCCATGTTCTCCCTTCATTCAAAGCATGACCATTTCCCCACTACCACTTCTGCTTTTTATATTTAATTTGCTGACCTAACTCCCTGAAAATGTCTGACCCATGTAATCCTGAAATTTTTGTCTAATTAGACCAGGATGAGACTTCAGTGCTATGTAGTGGGAAGATTAGGCTGAATACAGTGTTCATTGTGAAATTAGTTGCGTTGAAGACATAATTGGTAAAAAATCCCTGTAACTGGGGAATGAGCATCAAGATAATCCTGTTTCTTTGGCATCTGAAGCAGACTGAATGTGAACTGTTGTTATTTTAATTTTCCTGGTTATTTTTCCTGATCACATGATGGAATGCTACCAACTCAGTAAAACTTCACTTTTTAAGTAAAACCTCAACAGCCAAGTCAATTCACTATCTAAAGCTTATGGCAAAACCGATAAAAATGTGATTTGTCTACTTGCAAGTTGACATATGTCCACCCTAATCCTCTGGCCTCAGCTGGCTACACAGCAATATGCTATCTGAGTTCCAGACCTGTGGTAGCTTGATTTCATTACTCAAGGTCATGACTATCCTGGAAATTACCATGAAGCCTGAACATGGTTTTGGTCCTGAAGCTTCCTAGATACCTTGTGTTAGTGCTCTAAGGGTGCTACCAGCCCTTGCTGACCCTGCCCACCCATAAAAGACCCATTTTCAGCTCAGTTTGGGCCCTTAGCCTGAGTTATGCTTTAAGTATGCTACCTCCAGGCTTGGAGGTAGCACCTCTTGGGCCTATGTGGCAGCCTTGCCTTTGGACCCAAATCCTGCTACTCCTACTTGGCTCCCTAAATGGACCTTGGACCTAAGTTATCACTGAACTTGTTTGGGTCTGTTGATGGTCCCTGCTATCAGCATCCTGTTTGGGTTCTGCGGTACTGAACCTTGGTCAGGAAGGGCATTGCCTGCTCTGGTGTCATGCTTGTCTTTTCCTACCTTGTGGGACCTTCTCTCCTAATTCTCAACCTAATTCTTGCTGAGATCTTGAGCATACATCTAGAGGTATATAAAATCTTACCACTCACCTTAGAAGTCTGGACTTTGTTTCCTACTTAAGAGTTATTTGCACAGGAAAAATCCTTGAATAAAATATAAAGGCAATCCTGAAAGTAGATATAATAAACCAGTAATGATTTATTCCAAATGATTGCTCTAAATCCTAACTTTGCAACATACCCTTTCACTTGTCAGCTTATTTTTTGACTTTCTTTTTTTTTTTTTTCAGTGAGTCTTTTAATTATTTCTGTGTATCATCAAAGCATCAGCTGAAAAGGTACACATGGTTTTTAGGAAATAAACTGTAGAAACTTGGTTAATGCACACATCATTAAGACTGTATCTTAAAATACCTTTAGTCTGGGAAAAGATATCTAGTCCTTGAGCTGTTGCTGTCTTCTAAGTGATAGGCACTAACTCTCTTTCTACTGAAAGAGAAAGCCCTGCTTATTTCTTTGCTTTCTTTGCTAGGAAAAACAACAACAAACAACAAAAAGATTAATATTGGGAGAGGGTTCAGCAGTGCATATCCCAGGTAGAAAAGGGTTCCATATACTTCTGCAACAGTCATAGCACATAATCAATGTCTTCTTCTGACCCACTGTAGGCAGATTTGGGCAGAACTTACCTGACTTTAGACCTGCTTATTCTGTTGACTGTTCCGGATTGCTATTTTGAGGAACTTAATTTTTATTGGGCCATATTTTCAGATTTTGGGGTCTAAATCAGAGCTCTAATTTCCATGTTTCATGCTTGGATCCAGACTTTGATACCACTAGGGCGTTGTTGCTGTTTTGTGATGTTGTTTTAAATCTTCTGTATCTTAGAAAATCTCATTTTAAAACTGAAATTTAAATGAATGTAATCTGTACCTAGTGGCAAAACTATCTTGCTGATAAGCTTATCAGTTACAATAAAATAAAATAATAATAATTACATGTCAAAGACTGCAAATTCCCAAAAGCTAAAGAGGTTTGGGAAGCCACATAACATAAGCAGTTAAGCACACACAGAGCCTGCAAAATTCCAGTTCTTGTAGTGATTGTAATTATCAAAAAAGCACTCGTGCAGCATGTTGGAGCTTGGACTGTTTTTAATGGACTTATAATTATCTGTAGAACAAGCTGAGCCACTGATGACTGTACATTTTCATGTTATTACAACTATTTTAATATTTAATGCATTATAGTAATAGTAAATAATTTCTACCCTTTAGAATTATAAAGCTTATGTCCGTGCTGAAATAAAAAACAATGAAAAACTGAAAGTTTTGGCAAGACGTAATCTTCAGAGACGTTATTTGCCCTAATAAATACTTCAGTTACACAAAGTCAAATTGCTCCAAGGGGAAAAAAAAGAAAAAGCAAATTGATTAGTAGAAATCTTTACTAAAGTAGATACAGAGAAAAGGAAACCACCTTTCAGGCCTTTAAGTCCTTCTTCAATTAAGAAATAGATTCTACTAACTAATTCCCATTTACATAGGGAAGCAAATGCTCTGGTTCCTACACACCAATGCTGTATGCATGTATCTGCTATCCCTGTTGATTATTAGAGATATAGGTAACTACAGGTCAACCTCAGTTTACTAATATCTAAAATGGACTAAAATGCTCATATTAAGATCACTACGTTTATGCTGACCACAAAAATAATTATAGCATGTTATTGAGTTGTGTAACTACAAAACTTTAAGAATATATATTGTTGGTAGAAATTATCCTCTTTATAGTGCATTTTTATTTTCTTTTAGTGATTTTTTTCCTTTCTTTTCCTTTTCCTATGAACTAAAAGATAAAATAATTAAAAAAAAATATATATATAAAGAAAAATACTTCCCAATGTTTATTTCAAGAGCTCATTTTTGCTTTTCACTGAGAAAATTACATTCCCAGGGAGCCTTTATCTATCATTTCTGAAATTTCCAAATATATTAATACTTCAATTATTTGAGGTTAAATATCTTTCACACAGGTTCTTAGGGCTAGGTTTCTTAGTTCTGTGTTATTAAAAAAAAAAAATAATAATAATAATAAAAAAAAAAGCTTGCTAAATAACAATTCTGTATTCCTACTTTCTCTTTGGAGAATTAATTCAAAGGTGCAGCGCTCTGCAACTATTTAATCATGTATTCCTCAAAGAGCACGACTCTGTGCTGGTGCAGCCTCACCTCAAGTACTGTGGACAGTTCTGGGCACCACAGTACAAAAAAGACATTAAACTGTCAGAGAGTGTCCAGAGGATGGCGACAAAGATGGTGAAGGGCCTAGAGGGGAAGACATATGAGGAGCGGCTGAGGGCACTTGGCTTGTTCAGCCTGCAGAATAGGAGGCTGAGGGGGGACCTCATCGCAGTCTACAACTTCCTTGCGAGGGGGAGTAGAGAGGCAGGTGACCTATTCTCTGTAAACACCAGTGATAGGACCCATGGGAATGGTGTTAAGGCAGGGCAAGTTTAGGCTGGACATCAGGAAGAGGTTCTTCACCGAGAGAGTGGTTGCACACTGGAACAGGCTCCCCAGTGAAGTAGTTACTGCACCAAACCTGTCTGAATTTAAAAAGAGATTGGATTGTGCACATAGTCACATGGTCTGAACTTTTGGGCAGACCTGTGCGGTGACAGGAGTTGGACTTGATGATCCTTATGGGTCCTTTCCAACTTGGGATATTCTATGATTCTATGATTCTATAACCTTCATTACACAATAAGAATTTCAAATTCCACTTTGAAAGCCACATGGAAGCCATCGTTGTCCAGCTTGTATATGTGCTTGGGATTGCCCTGATCCAGATGCAAGGCCTTGAACTTGGCCTTGTAGAACTTCATGAGGTTCTCACAAGTCCACCTGTCAAGCCTGTCAAGGTCCCTCTGGATGGCAACCCTTCCCTCCAATGTGTGAGCCACACCACACACCTTGATGTCATCCTAGTACAAATACATTATTCTTAAGCATCCATGTTCTAACAGTTTGAAATTATGTATTTTTAAATCAAATGCATTGCCTGCAGAATTACATAAGTTAAGCATCTAGGCTATGTGAATTCAGACTTTTATGTTCATACTTGGCTTAAGAGAAGATTTGCTTACTCCAGTGAAAACAGAACTCCAGGTAAGTGTATTTGTTTAAAAAGAAAAATCTCAAATTATAAAACCAAACAAACCAACCTAAAATAAATAAATACATATAAAGCGTGTAAATGTACACACCCTGTGTCTCTTGCTAAAATAAGAATATTAAGCAAAATGAGGAACCAACTACACTAACTGAAGACTGAGTCAGCTTGTGAAATATGATTCTACAGATGACTTATTGCATTACACCTTTTCTCTAACTCATCAGCATAATGGAAAACCTTGGGAAAAAAATCACAAATGTGATTACTTCAAGTACTGAGCCCAGAGGTAGTTTAAAGTTGATAATCACATTGGATTCTGTCTTTAGGTTCATTCAAGTTTCTTGGCTACATTAAACTTTCCTTTAGTGCTTTCCTTTCCCTGAGCTCAGAATTATATAATTTAATCAGGACTCAACCAATACAACATTATCAGATATGAGTAGCCATATAATAAGAAACAATATTTATCTATATGGTTGTCAATGTAGCAATACATGTAAACACACCTATTATTTTGAGAGACAAAAAGGTAAAACAGTTGAAAATACAAAATGCTCAAAGACTTAGAAATGTGTATTGGGTTTATATCACATTTTTTTTGATGGAGGGGTGGGGGCGGGGGGGGGGGGGGAGTGGAGAGAGAGTGGGAAGAGGAAGGAGGGCTGCATGGGTGGCCTCTGTGAGCAGAGTCCAGCAGCTGCCCCATGTCAGATCTGAGCCAGCTCCAGCTGGCTCCAACAAAGGGACCTGCAGCTGGCCAGAGCTGAGCCAGTGAGGAACACTGGTTAGGCCTCTGGGAGAGCAGATTTAGGAAAAAGAAAAAAACTGCTGTGCAACAACAGGAGGAGAGCAAGGCGTGAGAACCAGCCCTGCAGACACCAAGGTCAGTGCAGAAGGAGGGCAGGAGGTGCTCCAGGAATGCAGCAGCAGTTCCCCTGCAGCCTGTGGAGAGACAGCCTATTGACAGCTGGACAGCTGGACAGCTGGAGCAGGCTGTTCCCATGCAGCCCATGGGTCCCACATGGAGCAGATCTCCACACTGCAGCCCGTGGAGGAGCCCCTGGTGGAGCAGGTGGATGTGGCCTGGAGGAGGCTGCAGCCCATGCAGAGGCCCCGCAGAAGCAAGTCCCAGGCCGGAGCTGCAGTCCATGGAGAGGAGCCCACGCAGGAGCAGGGGGTCCAAGGGGAGCTGCTGCCTGTGGGGGACCCATGCCGGAGCAGTTTGCTCCTGATGGATGGACCCCGTGATACGGAGCTGTATGGGAGCAGTTCTTGAAGAGCTGCTGCCTGTGGGCAGCCCCTGCAGGATCAGTTCGGGAAGGATGGCATCCCGTGTGAGGGACCCCATGTGGAGCAGGGCCAGAGAGTGCCTGTGAGGGAGCGGCGGAGACAAAGCGTTAGCGACTGACAGCAGCCCCCATTCCCCATTCCTCTGCACCACTCAGGGGGAGGACATAGAAGAGGGTGAATGGTGGGAAGGTGTTTTTATTCTGCTTGTAGTTTTTCACTGCCCTAGTCTGTTAGTAATAGAGAAGAAATTACACTAATCTCTCTACACTGAGTCTGTTTTGCCTGTGATGATAACTGTTGAGTGATCTCCCTGTTCTTATCTCAACCCTTGAGCCCCTTTTATCGTATTTTCTGCTCCTGTTCATTTGAAGAAGGGGAGTAAGAGAGCAGTTGTGGTGGAGTTTAGCTGCCCATAAAGCTAAAACCACCATCACACAAGGAAACAAAAGGCTACTTTTAGGTTTTACTGCTGAGAACACACAGAAAACAAACAAACAAACAAACAAACAAAAAAGACAAAAAAAAAAAAAAAAAAAAAAAAGACCTGAAAAATCAGTGAATCTGTAAATTTAAGGCAATATAAAATGATGACACTCATTATTACAAGATTTTGAATTGTTCTCTTTGGCCAGAAATCAAAATGACTTTAAGTATGGTCTGAGAATCATAAAGGCATGCTGAAAAACAGTGAGTGTGTGATCACATAGCACAAAAATTCAGTGGTGTTTCCACTTTCAGAGACACTTCAAAAGAAACTTCAGAATTGTTTTTGCACTAGGTAGCACTCAAAATATCTTCACTCATACTCAAGGCAAAGGAAGACTTGAGTTTCCATGTTACTTCTTACTTTATAGAATGTAATTTTAACTTTTCTTGTGTGTGTATTTGTATAATTCTTAGCATGTTAAGATTGCCATGGACTTTCCAGATAAAATTTCTGGAAATTGCTTATGAAATGGTATAAACCTTTTACTTCAAATATAAACATGCTTATCCTGGACTATTCTGAAATTCTTAATGTCAGATTTCCTGGTGCTTCTTATGCATACTAATGCTTAATGTATATCTTTTATGTTGTATTTAATTGATCAATTGACATGATATTGACAAAAAAAATATCTATCTACAGTCAGTTGTCTTTTGATGAAGATTTGTTTCTCAATAATACACTACCTGACTGTCACGTACCGGAGTGAGGATATTCTCAAATCATGCATGGGAGAATGAGAATAGGGGTACTGGAATGCTAATCAGACTGGTTCATCTCCTATTTTGTTTTCAGTTTGCTTCGTATTTCATTGGTAAGAAAATAATTAAAATGGACAACTTTTAGGAAAATCCTGTCATGGATAAGCCTTTGGGGGAAAAAAAAAATAAAAATCTCTATTTGTTTCTATGTGCAAAATCTACAAATAGAGCTCGTAATTTATTACTTGATTGGTTTCTAAAGCATCAAGTCAATTTTCATGTTCAGATTTAACGTGTTGTATCCTACAGACTAGAATCAAATAAAGAGTAATGTCCAGAATAGGAACATCTTAATTTTTGAATCTGGGGACTTACTGTCTTTCTCAATATGAAGCCTAAATTGATAAAAAAAAATATACAATAATCAAATACAATGATCTTTAGCTTGATTTCCTACTGTAACAAATGTTAAGCAATTTGACTGTCAATACGTTAGTCTCTCATACCCTAAATGGATTTTGATCTTCTACACAATTTCAGCTGAGTTTATCAAAGGGGTGAAGATTGCAGACATTAACAAATTTTATAACAGCCAGCAGAAGGGCATTTAATAAAGCCAATGATGCTGCTGCCTCCACTGGAGGAAGCAGAGAGCCTTCATCCAGGCTGCTGGATTTGTTTCACAAACTGTATGTAGAAGTCTTTTGTAAATCTAATAATCTCCATGTAATTCTAACCAGCAAATATTGCATATGCCTGTCAGCTGAACAAACAAAGGCAGAGGAATTAGTAGCAGCATTGTTAAGGTACATGGGGAACAGGAGACAAAGCTGTGGCATGAAGGTCTATCTCAGAGGTATAGTGTTGAAATGGACAAAGAAATACTGCAATGTTTTGGGCTGTGGTATAATTAATTTTGTTTGTAAAGGCTAGTATGATGCTGTGGTTTTAATTTTAGATGAAATTAGTGGTGACACTGGTGGTTTTAGTTGCTGCAGAACAGTGCTTGAACAGGGTCAAGGACTTCTCTGCTTCTTATGCTGACCCATCAGCGAGAAGTCTAGGGGTACACCAGAGAAGCTGGGTGAGGACACAGACAGGAGAGCTGGCCAAGACTGGACTAAAAAAAAAAAAAAGGGGGGGGGGGGGGGGAAGGGGGAAGAAGGAGGAATCCCCATTCCCCAATGTCCAGAAGTGATGGCATTTGTTTTGCCAGGAAAATGTTATGTGTGATGAAACCTGCTTTCCTGGAAGTGACTGAACACCTTCCTACCAATGGGAAATAGCAAATGTATTTTTTGTTTTGCTTTCCTTGCACATGTGGCTTTTGCTTTACCTAGTCCTTATCTCAATGCATGAGTTCTTGAACTTTTACCTATGGTGCTTGCCAGGATTAAACCACAAGTATAATTAAAGAACTGGAGGAAACAGGTTTAGGGCATGCAAAGAAACTTGGGATATTCTTGCAGGGTGAGAAGAGAGATCATCTACAGAGGTCTCTTCCTACATGAATTATTCTATGAAACTAGATGAGGAAGACTAGAGTACAGAATGCATTATTCTGTCATAAATGAGACCAGTAATTCCAGTATTTCAAATTTTTTTTTTCCTATTTTTTTTTTTTTTCAGATCACATTAGAAGATGCACACCTCATCCCATGCCCAGGCACTACAAAGGTGCTCAGTACTCAACTTTGTAGTGTTTTCTCTTTCCAAAATGACAATATCATTAGCACTGGTATTTCTTTAGCAATAATCTTTGTCCTTAAATCCAATACTTGGTTATTTAATAATAGGAAGTCCTATTTCTGTAAGTGCTGCTGGGGTCAGACCTTATTAGGCTCAGAATAACTGGTAAAGAATTCCTAACAATATTGCTGCAGGATTTCAGCCACTGATAGTTGGAGGATTTAACCTCTACTTCTGACTGCCATTATATCCTTTAAGCAGTTACTCCTACTTCCTAGAAGTAGTGCAGCAAGACATGTACCATTAAGGGAATGAATTTAATGCCTTATTGCAAAGTTATGTGAAGTACTAATCTCCTTGCAATTTTTTTTTTCCTGTTAGTTGTTTGTGCTAGCATGCAAAAAGTATGACTATATTTTAACTAAGGAATAGGCTGTTATGTTAGCTGACCATAAAAGTATCCACAACCACTATGGGTGAAAAAGAGGAAATTTACAACTTCTACAGTAAGAATATTATAATAGATGATTGATGTAGTCCCCATCTAGCAGTTCTCAGCCTCAGGTAAACACAACACTGCCTTAAATTAACTCCTGCTCTGATGGCTTCCATGTGGCTTTCAAAGTGGAATTTGAAATTCTTATTGTTTATTCCCTCTGGCTATGCCTCTATTTGCCTATCAACCAATTCCTCTTTCTGGCCCACCTGTATCAGCACATCTCCCACAGAGCACAGTGCTGCAGGTGGCTTCATGCACTCCGAGCAATATATTCAAGGCTATTGCTGCTACAAGAACACAACCAAGGACAGTACATGAACAGGTCTATACAGGATTAGGGCCAGGCTCACATGAAGATTGTTGCAAATAAACATTCCTAATATAATGAATAATAATAACAACCATAATAGCAACAACAAAACTGACCCCCAGGTATGCAATTTCCTATTTATTATACAAATTTGAAAAGTTCATGCAGAAGAAAACAAGCACTTAAATACTATTCAGCAAAATCTGTAAAAGTACATTCATTCATGTAAAGAAACAAGCCAGAAAATGGGAGTTAAAGCACCACAGCACACAAGTGCTGTGCTGTCTGTGAAGTTCATCAGGATCACGAACAAATTTTCAGCAAGGCCAAGTTGAAGATCCTGCATCTGGATTAGGGCAATCCCAAGCACATATACAAGCTGGACAATGAGTGGATTGCGAGCAGCCATGTGGAGAAGGACTTGGGCGTGTTGGGAGTCCACAAAACTGAACATGAGCCAGCAATGTGTGCTTGCAGCCCAGAAAGACATCCGCATCCTGGCTGACTCAAAACAAGTGTGACCAGCAGGTCAAGGGAGGCGATTCTCCCCCTTCAGCTCTTCTTTCTTGAGACCCCACCTGAAGTACTGCGTTAAACCCTGGTGCTCCCAGCACATGAAAGACATGAAAGACATTAAACATGGTTAGAGTTGGTCCACAGGAGAGCCACGCAGACAATCAGAAGGATGGAGCACCTCTCCTATGAGAAAGTTGGCTGAGAAAGCTGAGAGAGCTGGGATTGTTTAGCCTAGAGAAGAGAAGGCTCTGAGGGGACTTTACAGTGTCCTTTCACTACTTAAAGGGGGCCTACAGAAAGGTGGGGAGAGATCTCTTCATCAGAGAGTGATAAGGCAAGGAGTAACAGTTTCAAACTAATCGGAAAGAGATTAGCTGTGAGGAAGAAATTCTTCATTAGGGTGAAAAAGAGGGTGGAGAGGCACTAGAACAGGTTGCCCAGAGAAGCTGTGGATGCCCCATTCCTAGAAGTGTTCAAGGCCATGTTGGATGAGGCTTTGAGCAATTTGGTCTAGTGGAATCTATGACTGGGGAGTTGGAACTACATGGTCTTTAAGGTTCCTTTCAACCCAAACCATTCTGTGATTCTATGAATTTCTTGCCAAAGCAACACGCAGACATATGTCAAAAATCAACTTTCTAAGAACTTTGTAGGAAGAAGCCAAAAATATATGGACACAATTTCCTGGCTTCTTTAGTCTTTGAGTTTGTCAAACATTATTTTTCAGCTCTATGTCCAGACCGTGTAGTTGCCAAGGAAGTAATTGCCCAATGCACTACCGACTTCCCAAATATCTTTTCATTTCTGAGCTGTACAAAGAAGGTCAGTATCACTTACATCTTTCACGTGTGGGAATATGCCTAAATTATTTACTGCTGTAATGTGAGCTGTCTGAATGAAGACCTATTCCTGGTTTAAGCAGGCTTTTTCAGATATTAACTCCATTCCCACAGTTTGGATGACAGATATGAACTTTTTTTTTTTTTTTTTTTTTTTTTTTTTTTTTTTTAGGCTATTTTGGGAGCACAATAGCTAGGAAAATTTTAACAGAAATTCTTTTTTTTTTTTTTTTTGTAAATTGACTTCTGTATTTATTCTCTCATTTGCTTGTACTGTAACTTAACTTCTGTTACTGTTAGGCTGAACTCCCTGGAAGTCTGGAAGTCTGGAAAGCATTCAGGTTTTAAACGCATAGATCAACCTGACCAATGATCTTAAATGTAATAAAAGCCAATCATTTGAACTGGATAATGGGTCATTTTGGTTTCTTAGTATATAAATCTGTTCCAGAATCCTTTTATAAAATGATCTATATTCCATTATTGCATAAAAATAACTTAGCTATGCAAAGTGGAAATGATCTTTTTTTCATTGTTAGAAAACTGCATTAACCTTACTAAAAATGTTAATTTTGAAATGTTTACATATCCAGTTGATTTCAAAATTAATTACATTTAACATATTAGATCAGTTGTATCCTGATTAGATCTGTTTTATGGGAATATGGAAAAATGAAGTTTTTCTATAAAATATGGATTTCGGGCTAAAATTGCATTAGCTATGTTCATTTTATGGTAGCAATTCAATTTTTTGTCTTACACAAACGTTTTGAATTTGAAAATGTAGAAAATACATCACTGACGGGTTATTTTGGTTTATTTTCTTTTGAGGAGGGAGGGAAACTGAAGAAAAGTGGAGTGGTGTGAAATTTAAAATTGCATAGCATTATATTACCTAGATATTGTTCATAAAGCATCTGATCCTAATTTATGTATTTATTTGTTTATTTTCCAGCATAGCAATTCCCCTGCAGGAGACCGAAGGTTAATGTTTTTGATCTCTGAATATATTACTGGCCTACAGAAAAACCACATACATAACAAGATTGTTTTACTTTCCTCCTTGTTTAGAAGGCTCTTCAGTCTCCACCAGGGAAAGTTATAGTTGTTAAATATCATAGCAGGTGTTATGATACAGTTTGAACTGAGCTCCAAGAGAGCTATATTTGGTATATGTGTGTCTTTGCACAGAAGGGAATAAATTTCATCTGATGTCATCTTATTCATCCCTGTCTTTGCTCAGAAACTGCAGGAGACACAGAAGGGAGTAACGAGAATTCACTAAAGCTGGCTTCATCCGTGTCACTGCACACTGGGTGTGCAGAGCTTACATATGATATAGGCTTTTATCTCGGGCTGGGGGGAGGAGGGGGAATTTATTAGTATTTCCATGCCTGATAATTGGCAGTTATTTAAGAACAGATTCAGCTGTCTAAGCCTGAAATTTTCCAGCAGTAGGGTGGTAATGTAGCTCTGACACCAGCTGGCCTATGGCAGCGGGTCCCACTGGCCATGTACAGCTGCTTCCTTTTTGGAGAGCGTGCACAGCAGCATGTCAGTATTTGCGTAGCATGTCCAGAAACGTGCTTGCAAAGCAGCAGTTATTGATGGTCTGCAAGATCTCTGGGAGCTCTTAACTCTAACCAGCAGAGAGAGCTCACAGGTCCCTAGACACTTATAGGGGAACGGGGTGGGGGGAGAAAGGGAGGGGGAGAGGGGGAAGGGTGCAAAGTGGAGTGAAGTTTCAATTTAGGGTTGATGGTGAGTTGAGTGCAATGTGGTGGAAGGTAGTACAGCTGAGTGGGAACATAAGTTTGGCTGTTCAGTGCAGAGACAAGTAAAAATGGGAAAAGGCAGAAGATCTTTTTGGGGGCCTAGATGTGGAAGGAATGGAGCAATGCCGTTCATCCTCACTGCTGAATAGTCACATGGGCTGGCACACAGCCTGATTTTTCTGACTGTGCACTCAGTTGCTGCTGATGTTATGCAGGTAAATTATATTATGAATCTTTTCTTGAACACATGCTTAGCCTGCCCAATGGCTGGATCAACAAGCAGGAAATACAGCAAACAGACTGGGGAGAGAAAGTTTTAGAGTTCTTGATTTCATCTTTTAAGAAACTGTGTCATTTAAAAAGCCATATTTTGGCCCCTTATTAGTGATACCTACCTTCCAAGGGAGATGTATCCACAATTACCATGTCCCTGTCAGCAATAAATCAGAAAGAATCATTTTGCTTAAATATTTTGGAGCAAAAATAATTTCTTTTAATATTTTTGTGGAGAAACAAAACTAATTGTGCTTACTTTTGTTTTTTTACTACTGTAACTCTCATTAAAATCACTTATTTATTATCCCACTAATTTAACTAATGCTTTACTTTTGCCATTCTGGCAGCAGTGATTATTATTAACACAGACTGGGGACAGAATTAGTCCATGCAGTTCATCTACCTACCTATCTGTCTGTTCTTAAGTATACTTAGCATTTGAACATTATTTTTTCCCAACCTAATAGCTTGTATTACTACACATTAGTTACCTTCTGCGTGAAGAAATTTATTGTGAACTCCCCTGCTGACAAATCTTTTCTTAGCTTTGGTTCATGCCCTTTGTTTTTCAGCCCATTACTCCGTCAAATAATTTCAGGGCATCTGCCTTCTATATGCCCTTCAAATCCATGTCTCTTAATCACTGTATTCTGCTAATCACTTCTGTCCTAATTAATACAAATGTTGCCTAATCTCTTTTCAGAATTTTTGCCCCACGTTACTGTCTTGATTGTTCACTGTCTCCATGGTTGCTCTTACCATCTGGTTTATCAAACTGTGTCAGGTATTTTCACTAATCACCTGTGGCAAGGTCCACACGGCCTTCATTAAAAAAACTCAGGATCTGAGATCAAGTATCACAAATTTGTGGCCAAAACCTATGCTCTGTCATGAGTTAAATGAGGACAGTAGGTGACATCCTAATGTTAGCAAACCACTTCTCACTGCCTCTCTATGTTCATGCTAAATTGATCTCAATACTTTCTAATAATCTTTTACATGCAGAAGGGATCAAATTTACAGACAGACACTTCCAGAATAGCATATTTATTCTCTATTACTAACACACCACGGAAGTGAGAAACTACAAACAAAATAAAAACAACTTACCACCATCCATTCTCTTCTACCTACTCCCCGAGTGGTGCAGGGGAACAGGCAATGGGGGCTGCAGTCTCAGTCGCTCCCTGTGGTGGTTCTGCTCGAGTGGGCAGCCAAGCTCCACCACAGCCGCTCTCTCACTCCCCCTCCTCAAAGAGGAATAGGGAGAAAATATGTGAAAAGGGCTCAAAGGTTGAGATAAGGACAAGAAGATCATGCAGTAATTATTGTAATGGCATAGGGAGATAGTAAGATTTATTGCTTATTACTAACAAGCTAGAGAAGTGAGAAACAAAGGAAAGAAACCAGAAGTACCTTCCCCCCCCATTCACCCTCTTCCACCTCCTCCCCCCGAGCGGCGCAGGGGAACGGGGGAATGGGGGTTATGGTCAGTCTACAGCACCTCTTCTTTGCCACTCCTTCTCGGTCACTCTCGTCCTCTGTGCTGTGGGGTCCCTCCCAGGGGATGCAGTCCTTGATGAAATGATCTGGCGTGGGCTTCCCACAGGCAGCAGCTCTTCCAGAACTGCTCCAGATATGGGTCCGTACCACGGGGTCCATCCCTCAGGAGAAAACTGCTCCAACCTGGATCCCCCATGGGCAGCAGCTCCTGCCAGGTCACCTGCTCCTGCATGGTCTCCTCTCCACGGGCTACAGGTCCAGCCCAGAATCTGCTCTGGCAGGGGTCTTCCACAGGCGGCAGCCTCCGTCGGTGCAGGGCCACCTGCTCCACCGTGGTCTCCTCCACGGGCTGCAGCATGGAACCCTGCTCCACCGTGGTACTCCATGGGCTGCAGGGGGACAGCCTGCTCCACCAGGGGACTCTCCACAGGCTGCAGGGGAAATTCTGCTGTGTGCCCGGAGCACCTCCTGCCCTCCTTCTGCACTGACCTTGGTGTCCACAGGGCTGGTTCTCCTTCTGCACTGACCTTGGGGTCTGCAGGGCTGGTTCTCATTCCTCGCTTCAGTCTTCTCTCCCAGAAGCCCAACCAACATCACCCACTGACTCAGTTCTGGCCAGTGGCAGGTCCTTTTCATAGCCATCTGGAGCTGGCTCTGATCTGACATGGGGCAGCTTCTGGGCTTAGTTCACAGAGGCAACCCCTGCAACACTCCACACACACTGACAAAGCCTTGCCAATTAAGTCAAATCCGCTCCCAAACCTTACCATTACAGTTCTTCCTGTCCTTGAAGGAAAGAGACAGAAATAGGATAAAATCTATTTGAATAAAGCCAAAAAAATAAAAATAAAAAATAAATCATTTATTACTGTACAGACAGTTAACTCTGCCCACCTGAATCATGTTCCTCGAATTCATGATGCCGCTGAGGTTCATGAAGCTTCCTTGGTGTTTGCCAGTGAAAGTAAGTGAGATTCCATTATTAGAATATTCTTTCTTTTCTTGTTCTAATGAATTTGTGAAAAGCAAATGCAGAGTACCATCTATTTTATGGTTATCTTCAATAATTTACTCATTTATTTAACAAATACATCCATTAAATTTGCTTGGCTATCTATTCTAAAATATACAGGGTTTCTGTAGTGTCTTTATTCTACTTTATTAGTTTAAATATGACACATGTACATGAATAGTCATTAAAGAATTATAATTTTATTTTATAACTTTACACTTTTTAATTAACTTACTTTATCTCAGTATTATACCGGTATAAGTGAAGAGGTTTTTGCTCAAAGTTTGTTCATAATTGTCATAGTTTATGCATTACACATTAGCAATGCATACTAACATTTCCAGAATTATTCTGTCCAAGACTGAGCCCTAGAAATCCTCCCTTCACACATTTTTGTAATGTCAGTAATGTGAGCACACTGCTAGTCCAATAATGCTGCTATGTAGGCAGAAGGCAGAATATTTATATGTATGTTATTATATTTCTATTCATCATGAATGAGTTAGTAGCAATGGCAAAAACATGCACAATAAAATGCCAGAGCATTTAAAATTGAATTCAGTTGTTATACAGATTTTGATTCTGTAGTTATAGTACTGACATACTGTTGTGTGAATCCTCATCAAGGATTTTATCCTTGAAGATTGGTACCTGGAAATAGATCCATTTCTCTGTCTTAAGTAGGAAATCTTATTTCAAGCATGAGAGGAATAAGTTGATGACTACAAATTAAAAATAAAAAGCAATTCTGTTTTACGTTCTCTTCTGCATGTTTGATTATTTATTTCTTTATTTATTTTTGTAAATCCAAACTGTGTAAATCTTTTTTTTTTTTCTTGTTCTTTTTCCTTTGAGTGACTTATAGTGACTTCTAACAGTAAGCAAATCAAAATAGTTCTGATAAAAATTAATATTTATATTTCCATTCTACAAATGAGTTAAATAATCTATTTGGTAGAAAATCAAATGCAGATGGCAAATTACTTTTGATGACACTTCTAAAGAGAAAAGAATCAACAGTGTGTAGAGTCTGATCAAGCCCTGTCAGTCTCTGGACACTGTTTACTGGTTGCACCAAAAAAAAAAAAAAAAAAATAGTCAAAAGGGAAAAACAGTATTTTATGCTCATTGGAAGTTAAGAAAGAGATAGGTCTTACCAAATGTATCTGACAAGTTAATATATGACTGCACCTTGCTGTTTCTAGCATTTTGTCATTAAATAAGAAAATAAGAGGCTTGATGATGATGTATTGGAGAACAGTAAGAACAGTATTCCTTTTTTTTTTTTTTTTTCTGACTTCTCTAATGAAAGTCTTCTTTCCATCCCCAAATGTGAGAAATCATTCACTAACATATTCCCAGTTTCATGACTTATTGTTCATGTACTATTGTCAGCTCTGGCTCAAGATGATGAAGGAGAATGTAATATGCCAACTGTGTGAAATAGGTTGTAAAGTTCTATTCTATTCTTTTTTTTTTTTTTTTTTTTTCTACTTTTTTGAAGGATATAGAAAATGAATAATGTCAAGCTAGAAGTATTTTTCTTGAAATCTGGCACCTCATAGGTTTATAACTGAAAACATTATGAGATATTTTCTACATTAAATAGCAACATTTGGTCACCACAATATGACTTGGAAAGACAAATAGTTCTGAAAGCCAAGTCAACTTTCTCAAAACTGTTTGTTTCCTCGAAAGCAAAGGAATACTATTTCAGTAACAGATATAACCAGAATGTTCTGAAAAGGCAGTGCAGATCAAACTTAAGTTTGTGCAATGGTGAGGAAAAAGGCAAAAAACATAGTTAAACTCATGAAAATTGATTGTATGATCTGACACTAATTGGAAGGAAAACTCTGGACATGAGCAGATGGAGCCATTAATTAAATTAATTATGAGGCCATACCAATGTAATGAGTGTTGCCTTAAATCACCTCACTAGTACCTACATCCACCACTTGCAATAGTATGTGTTAATGACTTGGCAAAAACACTTGCAATTTTTATTTTTTTCTTTTCTAAGTCAAGGAAGAATAAAATTTGTTTTAGTTCAGGAGGACTGAAACATAAACTGTGTTTAATTGCAAGCTTTTAGAAACATGAGGTGTTTCACTTAATACACTTAATCTATAATTCAGTCAGCACTCTTCAGTGGTGGAAAGCCAATAAGCAGATGTTAGCAATTTGAAGATATGCACTTTAACCAATAATTATCTTCTTCCATTAAATTATGAAAAATATTTAATAAGAATTCACTTTTTCCTGTTCTTATCAGAACTTCGCCCTGCTGAACAGACAATCTTAATTTCACATTAGCTAATGGGTAAGAAAGAACAATGGAAGAATGTGGTCTATATTATTCAGCTTATCAAGAACTTCTAACTTGCTGAAGGGAGGGTACATTTTAGTAGAGATCCAGATCATGTTTGGCAAATCAGGTAGTTCCTCAGGCAACATTTTAAAAATAGCAGAAGTATGTACACTCCTAATAGATGAAAATTGGATAGAAGGAGATGTTGTGTGAAAGCATTCTGGATTGAGAAATTCCATCTTTATTGGCTTTTAATACATAGATTGACCGGAGGAAGACTTTATAAAAAGTTATAGTGTATTCTTCCATACATTGACATTTATTTTGTAACTTCCTTCAGACATTAGGGAAGCACAGAAATGAAACAGAATGTCACTGTGTAGATTAAAAGGACATGTATATTTATTGTAAACACCAAATAGTGGTATTTAGTCTTCAGTAACTACTTGTGACCCACAAATGTCTTGCCTGCTTAATTTTAAAACACCTTGAAGAACACCAAGTACTGCAGCTTAAGACAGTTTTTGTTTTGTGGTTCTTCACAGATCAGCATTTCTCACCATATAGGATGCAAAATCAAACTGAGGACTGCAAAGTGTAATGGTTTGCTCCTTCTAAATCTAGTGGGGGGAAAAAAAAAAAAAAAAAAAAAAAAAAGCTTTAAATGAAGACTGGAAATACAAGTTAATAAATAGAACACTATCCTATAAGATAAAGACTTAAATCACTGAGGGGAATGGTTGGTTTGCAAATTAACAATCATTGATAAACCTCAGTATAAGAATTGTTGTTTCAAAACTTTAATAAACAAGAACTGTAAATTGGAAAACTTCCTGAGAAATGTATCTAGTTATGCTTGGTATACATGCATCTTTGACCTGACATGTAATTACATATCTATCTTTGCTCTATGTAAATAAAATTCATAATAGAGGAACTGACATAGGCAAAATAACTAGTTTCTTTTTCACAATGACAATGAAGACAAAGATAGTTCCAAGTTTGTTCCTCTTTTTTTCTATTTTTTTTTAAGTTATTTTTTCTTTTTTGCCAAAATACAAACCTGTAGTAGATGCACAGGTTCTTAGAGATCTTCACACAAAGGTAAAAAGGACCCCTGTTCATAAAACCCATGGTTTCTTACGGGAGGAGGGGGGTGGGGTTGGGGGGATAGGGGAAGAGCAATAGAAGGAATAAAATCTTTCAGATTTCAAACCAGCAGAATTTTAAACTTGATCATATCCTGTATTCTGTAGATAAACTGCAGAAGAGTTTAGGTGCTTAGGAGGAGGAGGAAGCTTCATATTATAGGTGAATTATAGATATTATATATAACTCAATATTATAGATGCTATAGATGCTGAAAGTAAGCTTTAACGCATCTGAGATTTTACATGTATGTCTAAACTTTACTATTCTTAATAGCACCTTATTTTTGTTTGAAGTTTGGATAGAATTTATAAAAATCTGGAATCCCCAGTCTTTCATAAATGTGTATTATTATGGTGCTTATAGGTTGAAATTGCAACTGTGAATAGTAGAAAGGGGCTTTTTTTTCAAATTTATATGAACACTTTACACAGTAATTTAATCTACACCAAATTCATGACAGTTTTTACCTCAAAGTAACCTTTAACTGACTTTTTACTGTGACTTTTTACTGTGGTGCCATATCACTTTTTCAGTTAAAAGACACGAGTAGCTTTAGCTTCTTTTCAGGCAGCTCAGTATTGTACATAAAATATTTATGGTAGACATACTGTTTGAAAAGCAAAACAGAAACAAACAATTCGCTCTCTGTGCAGTTGCAATACATAAGATGTAGAAGAGTAATTCATCCCTCTGAAAATATTAGCCAGTAATGTTAGAAAAAGAAATGTTAACTGCACCATATGGCCTATAAATGTCATTTCTATAATAAAACATTTTTTTCTTGCTCTCTCTTTTTCCCCACATTTCTCCCAGAGGCAGTTGTCTAAATTGCTTACCTGACTCTTGAGGAAATTGGAAATATTTATAATATGATAAATTATCTTGAAAAACATCAAATCTTTTTTTTTTTTTTTTTTTTTTTTTTTAATTGAGAAGTACTACTATACCATGGGAAGTGGACCTGTATTGTTTTGAGATTGTATACATGCAGAAAAACATATAAATTGCTATGCATGAAGTATGGATGGCTCAATTAAAAGCTCATCTTAAACGTTGAAATACTGTATTTTTACAAAAGTCTCAAGGCACCTGAAACCCCCTTTTTTCCTTCTTTTAAATACAGTTATAGTAAACCCCACAGCTTGTATTTTTTCCCTTTTTCTTTTTTTTTTTTCTTAAGATATTCTAAATCCAGTCTTGTTTTGTATTTTCAGAAAAAAAAAAAAGGATAAAGTATATATATAAAAAAAGACAACAACAACAACAAAAAAAACACAACACGTTTTGCCATGTTGTCGTTGTATTTAAGCAGTCAATTAGATTAGTTTTAAATTTTATTATCTGTCTTATATCAGGACAGGTATTTGCATGGGTGAATGGTCTGATCTGCTATGGCATATGCTATATTAGTGCTATTCCAAAAATACTATTATCAAAAATTTGTGATACACTATGGAAATAAATAAACACAAATTAACATAACAGGATAAGCTATTGATTAGAGGCTTTCATAATATTATGGTTTGTATTATTTCATCTTTAAGATTTCTATTTTTAGACAATATAACTTTCCCAGTGGAGCTTTTTTCTTTCCCCAAAACAAATTTATGGAGACGTCTTTTAGGTCTCCATGAGGGACCTCCACAAGAAGAACAAGGTACTGGTTATTTATTTGTCTTTGGGATGCTTTATAGAATTAGCTGTTTTTCTGTTTTATGAGGGGAATTTCAACAAATAATGACATACTGAAGACAAAAGAGTGATGACATTTGAAAATGAAGTATTGCAATTCAACCTACAGTCTATGTTTACAGCACATCTTTTACTGTTTCCAAGCTTCAACTACAGAGGAGACAGTGTATAATACTGATAAATCTGAGTGTAGAGCCCAGAAGAGAGCAATGGGAGCTTGAAATTCCATGGAACCGCTGTTCCAATTTGCAGCAGAAACTAAATATTTGTGTCTAGTTTTGAGTGGTTTCTGTGGAAATAAATTCATTACAAAGTCATTTAGTTTTAAAAATTCAGTTTGCAAAATAAAATAATTTTGATTTTAATGTTAGTGGGAAAAAAAAGCAATATATCCTCATATACCCAGCTATATTGATTCTTCTTCTACAGAAGGAACAGCTAGTCTGTACACAAAAGCAAGATTAACCATACTTGCAATTTACACTGGGTAGTGTTCTGAGACCTTAAGCAAACTCTGATCTTGGAAGCAATCTGTGGCAGTTCAGAGTGCTGTGTGGGCCAGTTTATCTTGCTCTTCTTGGCCAAAATTGCCTTGGATACTCAGAACGTAACATTGCAGCCTGCAGAGCAACCTTCATCCAGCTTATTCCAGAACATCATTTTATGGGGGGAAGACAGGAGGAGTGGACAGGTTGTGATTCTGTCTGGCTGCTGCAGAAGAAGGGAAGGGAAGGGAAGGGAAGGGAAGGGAAGGGAAGGGAAGGGAAGGGAAGGGAAGGGAAGGGAAGGGAAGGGAAGGGAAGGGAAGGGAAGGGAAGGGAAGGGAAGGGAAGGGAAGGGAAGGGAAGGGAAGGGAAGGGAAGGGAAGGGAAGGGAAGGGAAGGGAAGGGAAGGGAAGGGAAGGGAAGGGAAGGGAAGGGAAGGGAAGGGAAGGGAAGGGAAGGGAAGGGAAGGGAAGGGAAGGGAACCAACAAAACACTCACCCAAACACTCCCCCCAAAAAACAACTCAGGCTTGACCTTTAGTCTTCAAATGTTAGCAGTTTTCTACAGAATCATCGAACTGATAGAATGGTTGAGGATGGAAAGGAATGCTGGAGGTCATCTGGTCCAACCTCCCTGCTCAAGCAGAGATACCCAGAGCAAGTCGCCCTGGACCACGTCCATGGCTTTTGAAGATCTCCGGGGAAAAGACTCCACAACATCTCTGGGCAATCCATGCCAGTGCTCAGTCACCCACACAGCGAAGTGCTTCCTGATGGTCAGAGGGAACCTCCTGTCTTCCAATTTGTGCCCACTGCCTCTTGTTCTGTTGCTGGCCCATGTCCTCAAAAACTTAGCATGTACATGTGGAGTGTGTGTTTTAACTCTTACAGAAGAATTTTACTTGCCATGTTGTTAGGAAGTGTTTTGTTCAGGGCATACTTTGGAATCTTGTTGACATAGTCACCTTCTTTAGACGCATGAATTCTTGTCACATATATCATACCCATGAGTGAAAGGTTGTTACACTGTAATAGGCAGTTTATCAGACATATTGCAGCCTATACTGTGCAAATATTCCAGATTTAGCCATAACAAGGTTTTCAGTGAAACAGCTGGAATCTGTGATATAAGGTTGAAGCATCAAGACAATATTTACCTGTTATAGACCCCAATAAAACTATAATATTTTCTTATAAGTATAAAATGTTCTTATAAGTATAAAATTATTCTAAGATTTATGAAAAGAAAAATAAATCTCTGTATGTTTTGTTTTTAAGCATTTATAAAAAAAACTTTATAAGGGTTTTAATTCTGACTTGAAACAGTTTGAAATCAACTGTGACATTGAGATACAATTTCAACATTTAATTTTCCTTGTTCTACCTTCTTTTAGTAAGTTTTGTTGTTGTTGTTGTTGTTTGTTTGTTTGTTTTAACCTGTGGTACAGTTTATTGTCAAGGGCAAAAAATACAGCTTTCAAAAGACGAAACGGCTGAACTAAAAGAACTCTTTATTTCTTAATCTAGGCTAAAATTAGAGGTGACTCGAGTGGCATCAGCAGGGCTATGCAAGATTACTGCTGCTATGATAAACAATTCATAGGAATTTCTACAGACAAGGTGATCTCCATCCGTCAGAATTCTCACTGTGGACAAGGTGCACAGGAAATAAAAACACATCTCTCAAGCTGTCCCTGTAAGCTATGTCTGAAGAAAAATAGAAGTTCTTCCATACCTCAAAGGACTACTGAGAAGGAAGTCATACTAAGAGTAGCAAAGCATTTCAGGTCAACAACATTAAGCAGATTCTTAATCTCACACTATTATCTCATGCTAAGTAAAACATTGAATTATTTTTTGGCAAAAATCATTCTAATGAAGACAGATAAAAGTGGCATCTAACTATAGCTATTGTTCAATTGGTGTGATACAAATTAACAATGACTGACTGACTGTATATCAACAAAAGTTGATTCTGAATGAATGCAGAATCACTGAGTGGATTACTAATAAATAGCAAGACCAAAAATAGTTAAACTAAAACTTTTGTTGCGTTATAAACAGAAGATTAAAATATATTTATGTTTTTGGCCTAAATTAAACTCCAGATCATGATTATTCCTTTATCTATCACTTATATACAGTTAATTCCTTCTTATCTTAGCCCTGGCTGTTATTTGTTCAATAAGAAAAGATGGAGCAGAACATCAAAATCTCCTGAGAAATCAATAAAGCTGGAGCCTCTTATGCAAATTCATTAGAAAGCCAACAAAAGCATTTGTAAATTTTAAAGGTTCGGTGAAGGGGAAAAAACAAAACGAAACAAAACAAAACAAAACAAAACAAAACAAAAAAAAACACAACCAAACAAAAAAACTTAAGCTGAAGTTTGGACTGATATATTAAAAGTAGTTCTGCTTATATATTTTGGTGTCTGCTTGTGAGTTTTTTTCTAAGTGCAATAAAAAACAGATCAAACCAGATCAGTAACTCCTAAACTGTCACAACCTACAGGATTTTTTGAGATGATAGTTATTAAAATATGTTCTTTCTCATCTGTTAATTTTCCAGGCATCCATTACAGTTTTCACACTATCATAACCGAGTCTGCAATTATGTTAAATGGTAGTTTAAGGGACTCACAAAACAATGCTTCTTTTTTATTCTCTGAGATTTTGTCAACGATGTGTAAACATTAAATAGAGACTTTAAATTAGCATTCTGTCCTTGTAGCTATAAAGGCCTTAATATCCCCTGGCTCAGAAACATTAACCTCTTTTATCAAAGAATTACTATACCATACTGCCATGGTTAATGAAGAGTAAATATCAAAAGTTCAGCATAAGATTTCAGATACCCATCCATAAACTGATGTGTTAACATCCATAACCAAACTATTCACACAGAAAATTGCCCATATTATTCACAATGCTCTTTTTTTTTTTTTTTTTTTCCCCAGATATTCATTAATTCTCCCTGTCTCACTTTGTTCTTTGCAGATCGCATGGTGACATGCAAAAAGCTTAGCCTCTTCATATACAACTGCTAAATCTATGTCTTATTTATCTGCTTTCTTTTTTATCAAAAGTAAGTTTTTTCCAGAGCCCAAATGACACCCATCATGTGATTTTACATAAAGCAAGGCATAGAACTAGAAGTGAAAACATTTATTTTATAAAAGGCTTTTATTTTGGTAAGAAAAGCCCTTGACTGGTTAAAGTCTGGTCTATTTTTTTTATTTTTTATTTTCGTTAATGCCTATCAAAACTTCTCAGAATATGAGCTGATATTTGGAGACAGAAGAGTGGAGATAATAGTCCAGGTGCACTCTGATATCAGTGTTAATTTTTCAAAGCCTTTAATTTCCCCCCTCTTATGCTTTTCCTTCACAGTGAATAATGCTTCCTTTCAGGACACTTGATAATGAAAAAGGCTTATTTATTTTCATCTAATGATCGTTATTGTCACTAGTAGAATTATCTTAGAAAATACCATACTTTTATCTTCCTGCTTTCATCTTTCTGGAGGTATTAATCTTCAGCGTAGGAAGGATCTCAAATCAGAATCTGCTATATAAATTTGCTAAGCCTCCTCAAAAATGGTTAATAATAAAAACAGAATTATATCAGTAAGCAGAAGCATAATCAAACGTTTTATTTTTCAAAACTAGATAACAGCATTGCACATTATTTCTATGCTCAGTATTCTGATCTTGGCTGAAACCAAGGGCTGAAAAAATTTGCAGAAATAAACTACCCGTGGGGCATGGGGGATGGGAATACTGTGACCTGTTAAAAGGTCAACCTGTTAAAAACATAGGACTACATACTTAAGGAAAATGTTCCTGGCATGCATAATGTGCATGCCCATGCAATAAAATTAAAAGCATCCTAATGATCACAGTAAGTTGGCTTTGCTGTGGTATGAGTGTCAATATTAGTTATGATTGAAGGATCATTTTTCATATGTAGTTATCTATTAGCAACCTGGCTCTGCATAAATTTGTGACAGTTTAAATGTAATTGAAATAGGTTTGTTGTAATTGTTGTTGTTGTTTTCATTTATAGTTGATTTGAATATTATTTATCTGGAAAGATCTGAGTTAGTAATCTTGAAAAAGATTAGTCACCTGAAACCAACTGCTATGCAAAGTGTCTGCAAACTCTTATTTGTAGTTTGCAGTGGCTCTAAGGTTATGAAGTTTAATTATGTACTTGGAAAGAGAATAAATTCCTTGGACTCTTAAGTTCAGTATGTCAAAAATTAATTTTTGACATGTTTTCAGCATGTGGCATTCAGCCAAAATCTTGAATTGTAGACAAAGATAAACAATGTTTGTTTGAAATGTTTGGCTATAGCCGCCAAAATGCTTCTGATCCAAAACAAACTAGATGATACAAGATGTTTGAGAGATAACCTCTATTCATCATTTGTGTGATGAAATGTAAGAAGACGTGAAGAGGACAAACTGAACTTATGCTACAACTGGACAAGTATTCTCAAAATGTAAATACAATTAACAGAAGTTCAGTTACATGTTCTATTTAAGAAAACAGAGGTTTAGTATGTAAGTGGATGCTCATGGCTTGTGTTTGGTTACATAATGGCTGCACATCTAAAGACCTCAGGGCAGCATTACAAATCTCCTCAGCATATACTGAATCTCGATACTTTTCAGGGTTTTCTTGCTCTGAAGGTGTTGTCGTCACAGGGCCAGAGCACTCCAGAAATGGGAGGCTTCAATTTTTTTTTTTTTAATTTTTTTTTCATATAAGCAATGTAACATGAAAACCCAGTCAGTATCTTATTACTTGGTTGATTTCCACATGATGGATGGATGCTGCAATTAAAAATGAACTTTCAGCTTTACATGTGAATCTGGACTTGAAAATAAGTCTTTAATTTTTAATATTCATTTGCATTAATATTGTAGTAAATCTCTCCCTTTCTCTTTTGTTTGTTAGTTTTTATTTATATACTAGTAAAAATATGTAACTTGCTTTCAGGTACAAACTCCTGGGGATCTTATAAATCTTTGAGATGAAAATATTCATTTTCCTAATATATTCTCCAAGTATTCTTCAGGCAAAAGAAAATTTTAACTCCGAATATAACCCCGTTACTTTGGAAGTGTGTATTACTTTTTTTTTTTCTTCCTTCCCTCTCCCCCCCCCATAAACTATAACTAAATACAGAAAACAAGATGTTGGAGCATTTTCAATTACTATTTCAAAACTAATTTAATACCATTTTACCTGGGTTTCCCTGAGGCTATTTCTTCTAAGAAGATTGTTCCTTATAATTTCTTTTAGTATTTTTTTTTCCTTCCCTAATGATTTATATACATCTGAATCCTTATGATTCTCTAGAGATGTCTGACCTTTCTGTGCTAAAAGAAATGGGTCTGTCAGCTTTTTGGTAGGTCTTGACCCTTTTTCAGCACATCAGAGATGTCTAGACATTATCCGTTCCTGACAACAACAAAATAAGAGAAAGCTTATGCTCCAAAAACAACATGTGTGTGAAAAAAAGTCCAGCACAGGACATTTAAAAATTCCTATATTCATTAAAAATGAAAGCAAACAAACAGACAAACAAAAACTCCCTCGGGAAAAGTCTCTGAGGCTATCAAAATATTTATGGAAATCCTCCCTTCTCCCCAAGTTCTCACAGATTTTCGTTTAAGGAAATTTCTAAGTGCTCTGGAATAGGGCAGGTATGTTTTTGAGACAGTCTCATTGGGGTGCCACACTAAAAGCAGAATATACCTTTAATAGTCTTTAAGATGCATAGCTAATGATTTTGAACCATGTGCTGCACAATGTAAAAAATTCCAACTCTCCCAACTTGCCTAGTTACAACAATACTTACCTTGTACTGCTCATTATTGATAACAGTATTGTTGGCTTTATTACACAGAGCTCATAGCAGGGGTTATGGTATGAATAGGTAATTATACTTAATCAGAGACTGTGACTCTTAGTGGTATTGAAGACTGCAGTACTAGAATTATTTTAGAACATTTCATGATAAGCTTTTTTTCTGAAAAGGGATATATAAATATAAAAGGGATATATATATATACACACACACATGTACACATGTTTGTATAAGTACATTATCATCCTGCAAAATTAAGGTTTTTTATTGTTGCTGGAAGAATTGATTTCTCTGTTTAATCTTTATTCACAGTATAAGGTCATCAGCTATTTAAAAAGAGCTAATATATAACCATACCCATGAATTGCAAGAACAGAAACAAGCTTTTGTTTCCATTATTTTAGATCACTCGTTAATATACTTCATGGAGTTATTTTATTTAGGAAGAAGTGAGATAGTGATTGTCATCTACAATATTCTATTTTATTATCAGCCCAGGAGCAAAAGGATTCTTTTGCTGTCTGTCATCTTTTGTGAGAAGAACAACAAGAAAATGTCAGTATGTAACTTTTATCTAAATGGCAGAAAATAATTTCATTGTATTTTCTTCTCAGCTAAGAGAAGGGAGTAGAATCCTGTAGGGATTTTTTGTTTTGTTTTGTATAGTAGGAGCCAATATGTGATAGGATAGACAGGTGGATGGTTTGTAAGGTCAGTTTACAATGACCTCTTTTTATAGGAAGTCTAACTCTAGAGACTCATTACAAACAGATTTTTGTCAAGTCTTGACACTGGTGCTTTGTTGTGAAGATCCGGGTTGCTTTACTCTTAATGCATCCGTAATAAGAAAACATGACAAAGGCACATACCAAAGAAAGTAAGCTGTTCTCCAGAAACCATTAATTTTTGATCATAACACCTGACATTTGTTTTTCTGCTACAATATACCAGTTCTTCCAGTGTTTGATTCTACAAAGGCTACCAAGAATCATTTATTTTTCTTTTCTTTTCTTTTTTTCCTTCTTTAAAAGAGACAACCATGTTAATCCAGTTGCAATTAAGGGGTAGAAAGTGTCTGATTTTTATTTTTTTTTCAAGCTTTTATGGAATGAAATTAGAAATTTGGGTCCAATCTTGTAAAAATACCAGCAGTCATAAACAATGATACATAGGTAACTTATTCTATTGTTAACTGTTATGACTACTATGACATGACTATCATGTGATAAAATTTGTAGCATCTGGATTTAAGTTAGAATTAACCTACTACAAACCAAAAACGTGAACTGCCAATGAATTTTGGATTTAAAAAGCATCTCTGTAACTGTTTAACCTGGGAGGCAGCTAAGCACCCCACAGACATTCACTCACTCCTTGCCTCCCAGTGGGATAGGGGAGAAAAAAAAAACACACACAAAAAAAAAAAAAAAAAAAAAAAAAAAAAAAAAAAGTTAAAACTTATCAAGTGATGCACAATAGAATTGCTTACCACCCACAGACTAATGCCCTGCCACCCTCTGGGCAGTGACGTCCCCTATCTCCCCCTCCACCCTCACCCCCGAATTTTTTGTTCAGCATGATGCCCTATGGAATGGAATACCTATATGGCCAGTTTGGGTCAGCTGTTCTGGGTGCATTGCTTCCCAGCTTCTGGTGCACCCCCAACCTTCTCACTTGCAGGAAAACAAGAGAAGCTGAAAAATCTTGACTTAGTGTAAGCACTGTTCAGCAAAAACTAAAACATCAGTGTGTTATTAGGTTTATTCTAACCCTAAATCCAAAACACATCACCATACCAGCTACAATTATTGTCACAGGCAGAACAGCCTCAGGATATGGAGATTAATATAATTTACTGCCTATTACAGAATCACAGAATCACAGAATTGCTAGGTTGGAAGAGACCTCAAGATCATCAAGTCCAACCTCTGACCTAATGCTAACAGTCCCCACTAAACCATATCCCTAAGCTCTACATCTAAACGTCTTCACATTACTAACAGATTTGAGCAGAGAGAAACTACAAGAAAAAAAACAACAACAACAACAACAACAACAACAACAAAAAAACAACCAAAACAAACAAACAAAAAAAACCTTCCCACTGTCCACCTTCTTCTACCTCCTCCCCCCAAGTGGCACAGAGGAACAGGCAATGGGGTTTACATTCAGTCCCTAATGCTTTATCTCCACTGCTCCTTCATAGTCACTCTGCTATTGCTTCTGCGTGGGCTCACCTCCATGGGCTGCAGTGTGGAGTTCTGCTCCATGGGACCCATGGGCTGCAGGGGAACAGCCGGCTCCACCAGGAGCCTCTCCACGGGCCGCAGGGGAACTTCTGCTGTGTGCCTGGAGCAACTCCTGCGCTCCTTCTGCACTGACCTTGGTGTCTGCAGGGCTGCTTCTCTCACATTTTCTCACTCCTCAATCCCAGCTGCTGTTGTGCAGCAGTTTTCTTCCCTTTCTTAAACCTGCACTCCCAGAGGTCCACCCAGTGTCACTCTCTGTCTTGGCTCTGGCCAGCAAAGGGTCCCTTTTGGAGCCAGCTGCAGCTGGCTCTAATCTAGTATGGGGCAGCTGCTGGGCTCTGCTCACAAAGGCCAGTCCTGCAACCCCCGGCTATCAGAACCTTTTCATGTAAACCTAATACAGTACCTAGTCAGAAGACAGTCCTCTGAAAACGTATCAGAGAAAGAAAGTTGACTCATTTGTGAACTCTGTCTCTTCAGGTAGTGGATTAACACTGGCTTGAACTGCTATCCAAGAAATTCAGAGTTCCAATATCTGTTAAACAAAATTGTATATATAAAGTTAGGCAATAAGAACATGCCTGACTGAGGAACATTTGTTTTTGAACATGGGAAGAAAAAAAATATATCAGTACAGTTAGAATCACAGAATCATAGAATATTCCAAGTTGGATGTGACCCACAAGGATCATATAGCTCCACATGGCTCCACATAGCACCACCCAAAAATCAAACCATGTGTCTGAGAGCATTGTCCAAATATTTCTTGAACTCCAGCAGGCTTGGTGCTGTGACCACTGCCCTGTGGAGCATATGAACATAGATATGTTCAAAAGTTTTCAAGATTTTTTTTGTCTTTTTTTTTTTTTTTTTAAGTAATTCTCCTGTATATCATTTTGACATGCTAAATCAGAAAATTGAATATACCTGTTTGTGAAATTTATGAAAGTGCTTGAAACTAAATAGTGCCTTGGAGTTTCTGTATGTGGGGATTGGCTGAAACTTTCTTTGTCTGAAATTGGAAACCAGGCCCACATATTCAGAAACACTAAGTGTGTCAGCAAATGCGTTAGGTATTACAACTGTCACCTCAAACTGAAAGCAAAAAGTACATTGATTTTAAGTTTTAGGTAAGGACGATCAGATGCTTGGCTCTTAGTGTTGTTTGGCCTTTGCACATTCCTTCCTAAATACACCCACCTGAATGTTTCCCTAATATTTTTCTGTTTCTTAAAAATAATACACTGTCCTTTATCCATACTAATTTATTCTCAATACTTTTAAATTGTTTGCTAATCAGGATATTAACTTTATTTACTAAAAATAAAAACAAGTCAAGGGAGATTTAGCAGATGAGAAAGTTACCATTTTCAATTAGGAAAAAAAAAATGTTTTGTTTAAAGCAGTCATTATGCAAATCTATCACAGGAATATGCTGAAACATTATGTGATACAATGAATTGTTTTCACTATTTTATCAGTTAAAGTTAGTATTGGATTTACACATCACAAATTTCTCAACATCATAAACTGTATAATAGTACTAATCATACTGATGTTATGATGGTATGACTTAGAAAAAGGAATATGGAAAAAGGAAAAAGGAAAAAAAAAAAAGACCTTGTTGCATTCCCAGTGGGAATTATATTAGGACATCTTGAAATTAAGTACACCCAGACAATTACTTTATAAAAGTTCCTAAACAGTCTTCATAATCTTATTGTCATGTCAGCAATTTACTTGATTCAGCTTAGCCATAACCCAGTGTCTAATTTATGTTTTGGGTCGTCATCTACAAAAATGTAACCTTCGTTGTAACCAGTGTTTTAATCTAGAGCCTAATTTGTTTATCTTCATCTTGTTCTGTATGCATAATGTACATTATTACACTTACTGAAATAATAACAGAACTTTAAAGCCACTTGCTAAAATACCAAAATATTTAATCTAGTTTACATCACTAAATGTCTATTGAATTCAGTTTGGGAACTGCAAGAAAAATGTCTCTAGATATGGAGTACAGTAGGGCAGAGACCTTTATTTTACAGTAGAATTGCACACAGAATCTGGATAGCTGGACATTACTGGTAGATATGAATTTTAATTATTTTGTTGAGATGAGGGACTAAACTATCTGTTACAATTTCAGCTACTGATTGAATCTCTCTCCTGTATTTTAAAAGTTTGAATTTCAAAGGTCAGCATAAATCCATAATGAAACTTCCAGCAGAAGACACCACAAATGGAGTCATCAGGCTTTGACTGTTTCTTTATACAATTAATTTTATTATTGATTTTTACTATTAATTTACTATAAATTTACTACTTTGTTTATATAATACAAACTTAAAAAATATTTATATTTACACAAATATTACTAAAATTACACCTTTGACTGGAGATGCTAGATACTATATGGAATATTTGTTTTGTTTTTCACTGGTCCAGTTGGATGGCCTACATGCCCAAGAATTTGGACATTCTATCTAGGAAAGATATGGTAACGAAGTTTGAAAATCTTGAAGCTTGCTTTTGTCAAAAAGTGATTCTTTTGGCACATATTGTAGGTATGGAAGTTACATTATTGTTCTTTCTGCAAAGGTCAGAATAAAAAGCACTTTTAAACAGTTCAGAATAGAAAATTAAAGGGATTTTCTTTGCCCAAATTAGGGCATTACTTAATAAAATATTACATATAAATGTAACTTAAATGATAGATATAACTATAATAAATGCAAAATTTATAAAATATCAGTTTTTTTTTGATTAAGTGTTAAATTTTAATGACATTCTACAATTTTGATGATATTGGTATATTCTTTATTTTCTTGCCCTGCCTTTTTTTTTTTTAATTATTATTATTAAAAATGACTGTCATGCCTTAAAAATTTAACAGATTACTATTCATGCCAAAATTTTGTTAAAATACAGCTGAGGATTTTGTAAGATTTAGCATGTACATATTAACATATATACATTTATATTTTTTCTATCTTTCATTCAAAAAATAAAATAAAATAAAAAAAGCCCATGGAGCTCATTGTGCCAGAAGAAATTAAGGGTTCAGAAACATTAAGATGAATAATCAAGGCCAAAATCAAAGAAGGATTGTTTCTTTCAGTGGGAGTTGACTTGTTCATTTGTGTTTGAAACTATTACATGAGCTGAAGAAGTTTCTGTCTGGGAAAGCGTATCATCCCTTAGAGACCTACTGAGGGAGGAGGCTAATGTTTTCTCTCTTATCACCAGCAACATTTGCACTACCTGGACTTTTTTATACAAACAAAAAACATGCTTTTCTTTGTACAACTCTTAACCAGGTCTGACTGCAGTATAGATTACCTCAGTTTCATAGCTGAAGACTCAGAGTTTCTGTAAATGGAAAAACTTAATCATTTTGCTAGTATATCAGCAGATTAATTCTAGGTATGATATTGTCTCAAATTCTGTCAAGCTAGCATCATTGTGGTTTCCTCCGTCTTTATCAATACTAAGTCACTACTGATTAAAATAACAAATTCTGTCAGGCTCAAAATGACTGCTTTGCCTAAAAATGTCACTTTATCCTGTCACTCAATGACAGGATAGTTAGAAAAAAATCTTGACAATGTATTATTTTTTGTCATTATTTCAAGCATATTGATAGATGCTGAAGGTAAACGGTAGTACACTGTCATTTCCTATTTATTATTATGTCAGTATTCATTTCAGGACCCAAACACTTTGAAAAAAATACAGGTTTTAAAACTGATATATATTACAGATAAATTGTAGAATGAAATATTTCTATAGAGTTTGAATGTCTTCAGATGAGACCAACATAAAATGACAGAAGTATTCTTTTGACTGACTTTGGATTAAAAACACAATCTTATAGAAAGTTGATGAGCTTGCATGTTAATTAATACATTTATATTAACATGCTAGCTACACAGCACTGACTTTCCAGAAACACTTCATGGAATATAAGACTAAGGAGACAGTGTTGAAAGCAGTGGGGTTCCCCACAATCTAATGAGTTCACCACCATCCTTGCTAACATGCAGGCACTGTCAGACTGTTCTGGACATGCAGTAAGTAGCCCCAGCTAAAGCCTCCAACAGATAAGTAGAATCATAGAATTATACCCTGAGTTGGAAGGGCCCCACAAGGCTCATCAATTCCTACTCCTGACTGCACACAGGACCACCTGAAAATCAGTATGTTTTAGAGCATTGTCCATATGCTTCTTGAACTCCAGTATGCTCAGTGCTTTGAATCCTTCCCTGGGGAGCCTGTCCCAGTGCCCAACCACCCTCTGGGTGAAGAACCTTTCCCTAACACCCAAACTGACCCTCCCCTGTCCCACCTCCATGCTGTTCCCTCGGGTCCTATCCCCAGAGGGCAGAGCTCAGCACCTGCTGCTCCACTCCCCTTGTAAGGAAGCTGCAGGCCACCATGAAGCCTCCCCTCAGACTCCTTTGCTTTGGGTTGAACAAACCAAGGGGCCTCAGCTGCTCTTCATATGTCTTGCTCTCTAGACCATTCACCATCTTTGGACACTGTTAGTTTTATGTCCTTCTTTTGCTGTGGCACCCACAACTGACACAAAATCATAGTATCTTATGCCATTTTCTTGCAAATTTCTGTCCATGTTTTTCACACAGGTGCTTCACATGTTTCGAAAGCATTCTTCACGGGATCAGGGCTATCCAGACAATGTCAGCATATGTTGTTATACTGGAGCAGGAAGAAGATGCTCACAATAGAGGTCCTGAAATAACTTTATCTTTAAAGTACATTTGTACTTCATGAAAAAATGTCCAATCCACAATTTATATCAAAAATGGGAGAACTGAAGAGGGAACAGGTGAATTTTTCATGGATTGGCAAGCTCCGAGGGCAGTGTAATAGGAGCTAAATGGAATGCTTTCACTGAAGTATGTGATATAGGAATATGGAAAGAAGAAATATGTAACAAGGTCAATAAACTGTGCTTCCAGGTTGCTGTATCTGATTTATTTGTATGAGTGAAATGACCATTTTTAAAGATTCCTTCATAGAAGTAATATGATTGAAGGAAACAAATAGGTTATGTTAAATGAATCTAGCTGCTATTCTTTGTAAAAGCTTCTGTTCCACAGAACTAAACTATTGCCTAGACAACCTGAAAATGAGTAAATCCCCAAACTCTTTTCAAAGCCATTAAATAAATAAATACATACATACAAAACATACAAGCAAAACCCACATTGTCAAAGAAATCTCTCTGTTCTTCAAATGGAAAGATACACGTACATATTACAGGCTGCCTTGGTGAGTTGAAAGAATTATAGACCTTTTCTGTGTTGTTGAAGGAAATATAATGTCACTTCATCTTTCTTAGGATGACTTGTTCCTGGGTCTACAAACGTTCCTTTTTGACCTTAGAATTTTAAACAAAGTTGGCATTCTCATTATTACATTAATTTATGTCTGCATCATTTTTCAGTAATGTTGTTGCTATCATTTAGGAAAGCTGGATGTTTTGTCTGGCTTCCCAACAAAAGATAATACAAATCCACTTAAATATACATGGAATCATTCCAGCTAGCTATCTACTCTGGGTATCAACTCTGGGTAATTTTCCATATCAAGGACACATATTAATTCAGAGTGGGGACTATGAAAACCAGTGCTAATAAGCCTTCTGGTGAACACAAATTTTCTTATTAGCAAATAAATGGAACTCGGTTCATTATAAAAATTTGTATCCTCTGATGTATAGATGTAATTTACCACAGCATATTTTGGGGAGCCAACATTTTACTTAGAGCCAATATGCCTTTACACTGATCTGTACTGAATTTGCCCACTACACACAATCCTTCTCCATTCCTCTTTCTGCATGTCTGCATAAAGCACCCTGCTCTGCTTCCATAGCAACTGCTATTGTTTAGGACCGTATCTCTACACAGTCAAAAGGCACCTTGATTTACATAGGCCTTTCAGAGTAACCAATAGGAAAATCATTTTTTATATTTTAAATTCCATTGACATGGAAGAATGAAACAAAGCTGCTGGAACTGTAAGTGAAGGAGCCTGTGCCAGATAGAGAGGTTTTGTGCCTTCCATCTCGATCCAAATCGAGCAGGGACATGCTGAACACAAAATCAAAGAAGCGGCAGCATTTTTTTCAGCAGCATATTGGTCAGTGTTAACTGGAGAGTAAATAGAAAATTTTGTAAAGCTGAAATTGATAATGAAAAGAAGTTTCAATATTTGAGGTAAAACAGCTGGATTTCAGGCTATTACTACATATTTACCCTTTCTGCTTATACCCTATCTAATTCAAGGTATTTCTTCCTATTTTAGTCCAAGCCTGCATTATTGAAGAAGCCTTGAAAGTAGCCTTTACTGAATGTAATAACAGTTTTGGGTCAGCTGGAAGCAGGGAAGCACAGCAAAACAGTAGAAAGACTATTGACTTCTGTATGTGGGTAAAAGAAAAATTGTCAATAACTCTGGGAAAAGGGAATTTGAAAATATTGTATTCATATTTCCATTTTCTCACCAACAATTTTGTTGGTTCTGCAGACAAGAGACACAGGTATTTTTGTCTTGCATGTAATGGAGGCTACAAAGTCAGATGAACTGTAACCTTTTCATATAGATGCATGTCCTTATTCTCAGTATTTTGCCAAACTTGATTGGCATAACAATAACCAGCAGGCAAATTTAAGCTGGAAGTGGAAGAGAGATAGCAAAAAATGTATGTAATACATACATTCAGGTTTTGCCATCATTTTTTAAAAATATAAGGCATCAAGCCTTCTATATTACCATCTGTGTTCACTCAAAATTTAAGAAATGTATCCCTTATCTTCAGAATGTATCTTCAGAATACAAAATGTGCCTTCAGAATGTCCAGCTATTAGCAGCTGTTGAAAATTTCTGTTTATTTTTTACAGTTTTTGATTCATAGGCCCTCTGAAGTAATTTCTCAAACAGCTGTGTCATTACAGGTCCTAACTTCTTTGAAGCACACTGACCTTGCAGCCTGAAATTCAATTTGGACTGCTAGACTTGAAGCATCAGTGTGCACAAGGAATTTGAGCCAATTTAAAAGAATTTAATTTTAGATCAAAATGAATGAGATACATCAGTATTAGCCACCCTTAAGCCAATTTAAGAGCATCTACACCAGCGATTTCACTAGTTTAAATCAATTTAGGAATTGATTTAACTAAATTGCTACATTTTCTTTCTGAAAAGGGAGGACAAGTTACGTGGGTTTTATATGGAGAAGCTCTAAACGCCCATTCAAAACACCAGGGATTTCAAATGTTATAGTGTAAGCAGATGCCCTCCAAGAACTATTATCAGGATTAGAACTATAGTACAATGTCTGGAGAATGTGCACAAGTAGCAGGTGCAGGAGAAACTGAGTAGCACTTATATTATATATGTACATCTCTCTCCATAATGAAAGCAATTTCAGATTCCCAGATCTGAAACTACTGGGTCTTGCAAACCTGTCAAATTCAGGAAAGGACTGAATTGCTGTTATGATGCTATTGATGGCTATGGCGGAGAATGTACCATACATTAAAAAATATCAGGCAGATTGATTCTCTGTTTTCTTTATCCTAGAACTGCTGAAATACAAAATTTTCACAGGTACATTACCAGTGCCCCTCAAGCCCATGTTAGTGACAGAAATAGTCCAGCACTTATTCAGTGTCTCTTCAGTGCATTCCTCTCTGCTAACAGTGGGCAGAGTGTCAATTAACACTACAGCCAGCAGTCCACTGTTTACCAGGAATGAGATGCTCCTTCCTTTGGTAACACCTAATTGTAAAGCAGTATTTTGCCACCACACAAGAAGAGGTCTGAATGGATATTTTGGGTTTCACTTAAGCCACAGTGCCCAGCACGGAAAACCATAATAATAATAAAAGAACATGCTTCCATTCCTCTGTGTGTATTCACATCTATGTATAATGCACGCCAGTACTTATCAGGCCTCTAAACTTTTTTTTTTTTTTCCGTTCTAAAAATATCCTTTACAAAGGTGTCACCCTGTGAAGTAATTTTTCATCATTGACTTTATATTTTCACACTCATTTTCAGTATTGAAGAACGTTTAAGGAAGCATGAAAAACTGAGACCTGAATATTTCAACAGCTGCCATTAAAGTGAAGATGGATGCTTGAAATGTAAAGACTTGTCACAGAGTACTAATTAATGCCCTAGAAATCTGTAACACTAGAAATCCTTAACTATAATCCACAGGTTATAGAAAAGGACAGAACTGTAGTCTATTCATATTAAGATTAAGGAAAGCACAATTTTCTTAATCATCTAAACAAAACCTACTCAAGTGAAATCTCACTTTTAGAAGTTTCAAGTGTAGAAGGTGCAGGTGCCCAGGTGCTGACAGTGAGGGGCTCCTCTGTGAGGAGAGGTCACAGCACAGCTGGAGAAGGAAGAGGAGGGGGAAGGGAAGCATGAGGAGGAGGAGGTGCTCCAGGTGATAGAGTACAGATTCCCCTACAGCCTGTGGAGAATGTGGTGAAGCAAGTTGTCCACATGCCTGTGGAGCACCCAGACTGGAACAGGAGAGAAATATAAGGAGGAAGGAGTAACAGAGAGGAGCTCTTATGGACTGATCAGAGCTTCCATTCCCCATCCACCTGTGCTGCTTGTGAAGAGGAGATAGGGGAGCTGGGAATGAAGGAGTAAACTTGAAGAAGGAGGAGGTGAGGGGAAAGGAGATTTCATTGTTGTTGTTTTCCTCTTTGTTTCTCACCATCCTACTTTATTTTAACTGGCCATAAAATAAATTAATTTTCCCTGTTTTGCCTGTGATGATAATTGGTAAGTGAACTATCTGCCTTTATGTCAACCCCTTTTTCATCTTATTTTGTCCACCTCTCCTATTGAGAAAGAGGAGTGAGAGAATAGTAGGGTGGGTACCTGGCAGCCAGATAAGGTCAACTCAGCATATCAAGGTCAATTATAAAAACATGGAATATGTATGTTCTAAAAAGACAAAAATTTGATAAGTTTTCCTTCAGTAGAGGTTGTGAAACTTTGTGGTGGTTACCAAAACAACCATGCTTTAAAATGATCCACTGTTCTTTGGCTTGTAAGGGTTGTCAGGACAGAATAAGAACATGAGTGCTTTCATGAGCAGTGTTTCTCAGGAGTCAGTACTGGAACCAGCACTGTTTAATGTTTTTGTTGGTGGCATGGACAGTGGAATGGAGTGCACCCTCAGCAAGTTTGTCAATAACACTAAGCTGTGTGGTGTGGTCAACAAGCTGGAGGGAAAGGAGGGGTGCCATCCAGAGAGACCTTGACAAGCTTGACAGGTGGGTTGGTGAGAACTTCATGAAGTTCAGCAAGGTGAAGTGACAGTTCCTGTATCTGGATCGGGGCAATCTCAAGCACTGGGTGGCTGGGCAGGCTGGGTGGACGATGCTTGAGAGCAGCCCTGAGGAGAAGGAGCTGGTGGATGAGAAGCTCAACATGAGCCAGTAATGTACACTTGAAACCCAGAAAGCCAACTGTATCTTAAGTTGCATCAACAGAAACACAGCCAGCAGGTCAAGGGAGGTGATTCTCCCCCTCTATTCTGCTTTTGAGACCCCACCTGGAGTACTGTGTTCAGCTCTGGGGCCCTGGGTTTCATAGATCAGTTCTTTGAAAAACCTGTATTTTTAATTGTCCATTTTTACTTTGATTACCTATATTATTTTCCCCTGACAATAAAATCAATAAAATGCCTTTTTGCCCTCATGTTTTTATTCTTTTTTTTACTTATTATTCAATTTTATGTGGTTGAAGAATCTTTTTTCCTTTAATTTTTTTTCCAATACTGAATTCAAATTGTCCTTAGGGAATTATTACTGACCACTAAGACCAAAGACCAGCTTTCTCTTCTCAGTTTTTTTTTTTTTTTTTTTTTCTATTTTGTTATCCTTTTCAGGATAACATACATACAAAACATACAAGCAAATGTATGCATGAGATGCTTATTTACCATTCAGTTCTGAATTCTGTTACTGTAGGAGAGACATGTTCCAGATACTTCTAAATAAAATTAAAAATCAACATCCTATCATTCTAGTCCAGGTGACTTTAAATAATTTGTATAAATTGTAAGAATGGACTATTTTGAATTTAAAAATAAATTATAATTTTTGTCTATCGCACATTGTTTCCTTTTTGCTCAACCCAAGATTATTTCCCTAGTAACAAGTTTTTGTAGTATTGATGATACTTCTCCAAGCCGAGTAAAAATAGCATCCACTCTACTTAATTCATTGATATTCTGTAAAGAAATCTGTTGGATGCTGTACTCCAAAGTTATCTAAGCCTTGCCATAATTAAATTAGCATAAGAAAAAAATAGAAAATTACTTATCAACATATCTCTCATGAATACAGGAATTACCGTAATTAAACTGAACAACTCTAAAAGGGAACTGAGAACTCCATGTTTCAAATTTCAGCATTTTTGTGTTGTTGTTGTGATACCATTGGTACTGTGTTTTATGAAAGTTATTGGGCTTGGAAAGAGCACTAACTTCGTGGTACTAGGGTATTTGTTCTGTCCATCTGGTGTGCACAGGGAAAGCTACCCACCTTACTTCCACCTCTGCCTTCCTGACAACAGAAACACACCAACTTTTATTGCAAAGCCAGAGCAACAGGTCTGACTTACTGTCTTCTTCCTGCAGCAATGAGCTAGTGGAAGGTAGCCTGATGGGAGCCCTTGTGTAGACCTGCTCAGAGGATTTCTACTCTTTAGTACCCCTTTTCTTGTCACTTGACCCTCCTTTTCACCATCCTTATTCCTCCCTTTCTCCACCACAGTCTTCTCCCAAATAAAAAAAAAAAAAAAAATATCATGTCACTTCTGCACTTTTTTTTTTTAATATAATAGGGTTAAGTTTCTCTTAGTTGCATATGTGGTCCAGCATGTTAATTGCATCTAACCTAAAAATGAATGAAGCATGATTAGATAGCAAATAAGATAAATTAATCCTGTATTATTTATTTTTAATTTTTTAAAGTGGATTCCTCCTCCTCAATGTCACAGTGTGGTTTCATATCACTAATGCTGTGATATGCTGTCATATTTCATCTAATAGACATCTAGAGTCATCTGTCTTTTTACATTCATGCGCTTGAGTGCTAGAATATTCATACTTGGTGTTGATAACTTTAAAGCCTGTGACTTGAAAAATACAGACTTCAAAACATACCAGGATTTGATGAAGTCAGTGAAGTGTTCTGAGACTTTCTGATAAGTTTCTAATTTTATTTAAATCTTAACTTTTTTTATTTGTATTTTAAGTTTTTATCTAGGAGAAAATAATTATTTCATGCATGCTTGCACACACTTTATTAGAAAAGTCTACTTTATTAAGTGTCCTTTCATCCAAACGATGTTATAGTGTTAGAGATTTAAGGAAAAAGCATTAGAGATGTGCAATTCTGTTTGATATTTTATATTTTTAAAGGGGGAAAAATCCATAATCTTATGCAGATCTATATGTCTTATATTACTAATGAGAGCATACAAACATTAAATTCCTGTTAAATTGTGTCAGGTTTTCTATGTCAAACAAAAACTCAAAGGAACAAGACAGATGTCCCTTGAGTTTCTCTTTCAGAAAATCATGTATTTGACACAGTTACTATAAAACCTCACAATTTCTGCAATCTTTTCACTTGTTTGGTATCAATCACATATTGTGCCATGCATTACAAGGTCAAATACTGAGAAAGTACCATTCTGGTAGTCTTTTTTCCACAGATGTTCTTTGTTAAGAGTTCACCCTGGTAAATCAATGATCTTAAGCAGTGAATCTAGAGTATCAAGGATAAGTCTTTTTGATAACTTGATAGTGAATTGGAAGTGTGAGCTTCCCACAGGCAGCAGCTCTTCACTGCTCCAGTACAGGTCCATACCATTCATCAGGAACAAACAGTTCCAACATGTGTCCCCCATGGGCAGCAGCTCTCCCCAGATCCACCTGCTGCACCATGGAGATCTGCTCTGCGGGACCTATGAGCTGCAGGGGGACAGCCTGCTCTACCAGGGGCCTCTCCACAGGTTGCAGGGGAAGTTCTGCTCTGTGCCTGAAGCAACTCCTGCCCTCCTTCTGCACTGACCTTGGTGTCTGCAGGGCTGCTTCTCTCACATTTTCTCACTCATCTCTCCCAGCTGCTGTTGCACAGCATTTTTATTTTTATTTTATTATTTTTATTTTATTATTTTATTTCCCCCCCCCTTCATTAAATCTGCTCTCCCAGAGGCCCAGCCAGTGTCTCTCCCTGGCTCAGCAGTGGGTTCCTTTGGAGCCCTCTAAAGCTGGCTATGATCTGACGTGGGTCAGCTGCTGGGCTCTGCTCACAGAAGCCACCCCTGCAGCCCCCTGCTACTGAAACATTTACATGTAAACCCAATACAAGTCACAACAGTGTTAGGTTGTCAAATATAGATACACATTTTTAGTATCACAGTATTTTCTTTCTTTTCATAGCAACTTCCCTTGACTAAACTGTTATGAGACTATTTCTGCTATTATTCACCCATTGAGCAAACACATTTGAAATACATTGACTTTGAATTTTTAGATGTCCTTCAACACAGTCATTTTATTTATTTATTTTAGTGCACTTTTTTTCCTTTGATATGGATTCTTAATTTTTTTCTTGAATAGAAAAGTTCAGACACCTAATTGTGGAATTCCTCTAACACATATTCTGAAATAAGCCACTTGGGAGTGTGTTTGAAGCTGATGCTTTGATGTGTCATTCATTTTCTTCCATGGTTAGCTGTAATTGCTTGGAGGTCACTGTATTTTTTTCCTCACTCTACTTTCCTGTACATTCATTTTATGCCTGAGTCCCATCTTATCACTGAACTGGTAGAAAAAAGTGAACAAGGTAAACTATGTCTATTTTAATAACAACAACAATTTTCCTAATGCTGACATTTTAATGGTTATTAATGATTCATATTGTACAGTAGTTGGATAACAGGTATATTGACTTTCTTTCATTTTACTTTGCCTTCAATCTCTTCAGAGCCTCTTGATTTATTTTGTATAAATATCAGTATTCCAATAAAAGGGTTTTATTAGCATCTGTTATTGGTCAATGTAATTATGTGGGAACTGAGCAACTAAAAAGCCAAATCAGTTCATTGTCTCAATGTAAGAGACAGACAGTATCTGCATACTCAGCTGTGATTAGCATGAAAGCAGAAATTGATTTAAGGAAATGTTCTAGTCTTTTATTATTCATTTCCACTTGATGCTAATAATGAGATAAATGTCAGCAAGGCATGAGTAATGAACTGCATGGGAGACTTAAACTGGAAATCAGAAGACCCAGGTTCAGGTCTCTAATGCAACTTGTACATAAACCAAGGGATTAAAGAACTGAAAAATTATGTCCTATTTTCAAAATCAATGCTTTAGTTTATATTTTGCTGGTCTTGTTGTTGTTCTGGTGGTATTCCTTTCTCCAGTTTTACTAAGAGTTTCATCCTGGATCTGGTGAAGATATAATGCTTTTTGTTAGCATTTTTATTCTAAAAGACAACAGTTCCAAAGCTAAACAAACAACTGTTCTCCTGGCCTTTTCTACCCTTTATATCATTTCAGAACATTCTGCATAATGGGTGATAAATCTCTTACTAGCCAAATTGGCAAGTTAATTTTTCTTGTAGAGAAGAACCAAGATTGTTCTTTCCTCTATCCCATCATCTGTGGTAATGGTAGTATTTTTTGAAACAGCATTCACTTTTTTTTTTTTTTTTTTTTTTTTTCCATAAGACATTCATGCACTAACTGTACAGTGTAGATTTAACAGAGATAAACCATGCAGTGTCTCAGAGTTGTTCTAAGGCAAGAAAATAAAATTTTAATTATATAGGACATATATGTATATTTAACTGCTTTATGCTTTTCCAAAGGTGGTATAAAGACAATATAAACTTTTTTGGTGATATGCAAAATTCTGAAACTGAGTATCAACTGAGTGAGTCTAGTTATAATTCTCTTTACAAGTATTTATAATTTGATTTGAATTAATAACAAAGAAGCTATCCTAGAATTATTTCACTCTACCTTATTTGTCTTTATATAATATGATTTACTCTTTTTGTTTGATTTTCTTTCTCCCTTTTTCCCGTTTTCACTTCCTTCTTCCTTCTTACTTATGCCAAGCACAGAATGCTTGCTTTTTCTACTAGTAAGAATGGAGTCTCTTAGTTTTATACTGAAAGAAGGTGTCTTATTTGAAGACACCTTCAAAGACACCTTGGAGGTCATTTATTTTATTTTTTCCTTTTAGTAAGTCATTCTTATATAGAAAGTGTGTTATTTTAACAACAGAAGAATTTGATAGTACCTATTTTATGACCTTGACTTGCATTCATGAACCTATTGTAACTCTGCTAATACTATTGTGAAGCTTGAAGTGGAGGTCCTTTGATTTCATGCGGAGAAATTTTGGAGCACAAAAGAATCACATGTTCCATGAAAGACTATAACATGTCTTGGACAACAGGTCACCTCTGTAGGATGATAGAATTAATGAGAATAAAACAACCCATGCTTTCACCAAATTTCTGGACATATCAAGATACAATTAAAATAAACATTCTACATTCTTGACACTTCCCTTATAGAACACAAAGAGTGTATAAGTTTGAATTCTGTTTAAAGAACCCAAGATCCAGATCTATTTTCTCATTTTATTTTATACTTTATATTTTATTTTTGTTTTGTTCTGTTTTTATTTCATTTGTCATTTAATGTAATTAAAATAACCTGGCCTAACATAATCTACATTCCAGAGTGTATTACAAATTAGTAACTGCATCTATATGTATGCATGGAAACCTCAGAACTACAATAGTCAATTTATTTTAATCACTGCGCTAATCTCATTAAAAATCATATATTACTTTTATAATCAGGTCACTTTCACTCATTTATATTGATATGGATTTAAATACTTATATTTAGGAAACTACTTTTGAAACTGTTAGTACTCATCCTCCATTTAACTGATCAAGTATTTAATTTTGAAAACAGTAAATTGGGAATAGATTGTGGTCCATTTTCTGACATATAAAAATTTTTGATGCCTAGCTGCATTAAGATAAATAATCTCCAGTATTTATTTTTCACTCTAAATTTGATGCTAAAGTGTATTCTGAATATGAAGCAATTGTTAATGTTTCTTAATTCAAGCTATTGAATTAAAATGAATATTTGATGGTTTCTGAGCTTTCAGTATTAAAGTGAAACAATTTTCTTTTAAGGAAGATGAACATGTTTTTACAGAATGATTTATTATTATACAGCACCATTAAAACATGATGGATTCCACAATCACATTAGCTGATATATTTACAACATACATATTCTGTCTGCAGAGCCAGAGTGCAGTTTTTTGAAAACTGTATTTAAACTTACATTATTTATCATAATTAAATTTTCTTGCATATTTACACTGTCTGTGGTAAGGAATGCCCACTTGTTTTGCCTAGAGTGTTATCTGAACTAACTGTAAAAGCTGTATACAGTCTCCCTAGATCATGAAGGATTAAATGTCTCACATTTTGAGGAAAACATCATCACCCTCTGGAATGTTATAGGTTCCTCTGGGACTTTTTGTGGTGCATTGTGGACTAGTTAGTAGCTGAATCAGACTGAATTAAAAACAGATATTTCTCAGCCTGTCTTCCCATTGACTCTGTAGCTGTTTTTCCAGTACAAAATCCAAATCTTTGCACAAAAAAAAAGGTGTGAAATTTGTCTGGCTATGCCAATGCATAAGTGCAGTCCTTGTCTGTTTTTTCTAAGGCCAGTATTTTATATTTTTTTAAAAATTAAAATAATCTCCTTTTTATCGCAAACAAGTAAATTATAAATGCATTTTCATTTGCTAATCATCATGAGAAATGAAAGTGGAAGATTGGACTATTCTGTCATGGAAGCATGCTGGGTTGTTTTTTGTTTGTTTGTTGCTTACTTACTTGCTTATTTACTATTGGTGAAGGTATTTCATGCTTCCTTGTTATTTGGTTATTCCACCTGTGTTTGTTTACTGTATTATATTTGCAAAGTGATCTATGATATCTGATTGAAAGAATTTGTGTGTTCCTTCTGAATTTAAACTGTAATAGAGAGTGATATATTCGGACTTTTACATTGCCTCTAGTTTCTTCCCCTCAAGCTATACATACAGCCTTCTCTTGTTTATGTTAGAAGCTTTTATTTGGTCTATAAAAACTATCATTTAGAGTTTATAATATAACTAATACTACAGATGTTATAAAATAAGGAACAATGAATGCCAATTGACCAAGCAAATTTAGGGTAACTTGTTCGCATCTGAATTGAGGTAAAATCTTGGAATAAACAAGGGCCTTTGTGTTTGTGGTGTATCATTACCTTATTGCACAAATCTATATATGCATGTTGTTGTGACTTTTTAAAGTATATACTAGTGCTACTCTTAACTGCTGGATCACTGTAATCAGAAAATTTTTGTTTTCAAAACTTGTGCCTCCAAAACAACTCCATTATTATACAGAAGAAAATCTATACTGGGATCTGAGTCACATGAAAACTTTTTTTTTTTTATGTCTGGGAGTTGAATGATTGCACCAATCCAATACAATAGTAAGCTTTAAGAAATAGTGCTTATTAACCATTTCTTTTTCTAGAACACTTTGTTCTTTCATTACCACTTCTAAAGCATGTCAATGGCCTGGTTCTTTATTTCTAGAGCTGTAAAGCATACAGACAATAAATGCAATTACCTAGTTTATTTAGAGCTAAACATTCCTGATTTCTATAAAGCTATCCAGCATTAAGAAATATGACTGCTGTTTCAAAACTGGACATTTTCACTGAGAAGGCATTGAAAAAAAAAAATACTCTGTTTCAATATAAATACATAGAGGTGGGTTAAGGAAATCAACAGAAAAACAGTGAGTGGGAGAACTTGAACATGCTGCGGGAAAGAAGGGAGGGAGGGAGCAGGATTAATAAGGTAAGCCAAATAACAAGAAGTATTTTATTTTACTTTATCAATATAAGGCCATCATTACCAAGTTCTAGTGGAAGTAAGGAAAGTGTTAAAACGATCTGATGATATCTTGAATTAGCTCCATTAAGATACAGCAAAAGGATTTTAAACTGTCACTATCAGCACGCTCGTGCAGTGTGATAACTCACTTGAAGATGCTGTGTTTATTTATTTTGTAACTGAGAATGCTGTATGTCAGCTATAACACTACTTTCAGTCACTGTCATACACTCAGAGGCTATAGCTGCAGCGTGATTTGCAGAAACAGCGGAAATGGCTGCTGTCACTTCAGAACAGATGAGGAACAAAATCTGCCATGAGCCTTGAGAACTTAATATATCACTAAAGACAGTTAATTTAGCAGCCATGACCCATGTAGGAAACAGAATTAATAGCAAATCTCTTCAGCAATGAACTTCTCCCTGTTGTGCCATTGGGAGCGTAAGTCAATATTCTGATTTCAACATTGTTTCCTATACAGCCTGCTCTGGTTCTTCTTCCCCATCACACACCTCTCTGTTTCGTGGTAGCCAGCTACCACATTTCTAAACTATGCATTCATTATGATTAAGACATATTCTAAATCTGTGAAGTGTTCTGACTGAAATGAATTTGAGGGTTACAAGATGAGGTAGGCCTAGGGATGATTTCAAATTATTTTAGTACTGAAGCCTCATATTCCATTTAGTAAGGACTAATGATGTCTTCTCTGCTTTTATATGAAATAAAATTAAGAAAATATTTGTCACAGTCCTTTTGTCACAGGTGCAGAGTAAAGTAAGACTACTCTTGCTGTTTTTCTTAGTTTATTTTAGAAAGTCTTCTTGCATTTTTTTTTTTTTTTCAAGAGATCCCTTTATCCCTTTGCAATACTGCTGAAATGAACTTCCCAAATATACAGCTGGATAAAACAACAGGAAAAACAAATATAATAATAAATATTAGAATTTGTCTATCAAGGCTACCTCAGATAACAGTTTTATTGGCAGAGAGTGAAATCACTTTATTCTGAATGTAGTTTTATCTGTGTTGATTGATACCAAGTAACTTCCACATGCTTAAAATGCTGGAAATACTAGCAGGGATTTAAAATACCAAACAACAATATTTCTAAATTGTTTGTCCATGTTAGAGGTTCTTTGATTATGTTTTGTTGTAAGCAGTGATGTTTCAAAAATTGAGGGGAATTGTTGGCAACCTGGGATAGAATTTTATTGTCATGTTCCAAATTACAACAATTTGCTACTTTAAAAACAATAATAGTAGCAAGACTCTTTGGATTGTAGAAACAATGCTTTCCCAAATATAATCTATACAAGAAAAAATAAAAATAAAAAATCTTAGCCCTATTCTAGACTGTAGACAGAAAAAAGAAAATTCTTTTTAAAATTATATCTTAGAGAAGACATCAGTTACTTCAGTGAAAGCATATGTTTAAATAGTCTTATTTCAGATAACAAAAAAAAAAAAGCCACTTATAATGATATAACTTTTATGAGATTTATTCCTTCTTGCTTTATTTCTAACTAGGTTAAAGAAAAAAATGCAGTTTTGCATTTTATTAAAGATTGCCATCTATTAATCCCGTAGCTTTACAGAGCTGCTCTGAGAACTCACTCCGATAGCTAGAGCTCCATACGTAATGCATGTGCCCCAAGAACCACAGATGTGTTTTTGAATGAGATGGACAATGGTTACAAAGCCAAAGTCAGGCAGAAGGTTAGATAAACTGAAATAACAGAAATACTATAAATAGCCAAAAATAGGTAAGGCTTCAGTGTCAGATCTAAGATGGAAACATTAGCTAAATTTGACATGAGAACAATTGCCCGTCATTTAATTAGAAGCATGTCAGTGAGATCATCTGAGAAGAAAAAGGAAAATTTTGGCACCTCTGGAATACTGAGGGGTAAAAGAGAGATGATAAGGTGTTTTTCTTTTAAGGGAAAGTTAAAGATGTAACTTATAGTCTGTGAAACAGAAAGATAAAACAAGGATGAAGCTTCCTTCATCCTTAGGAAAAAAAAAAAATAATAATAAAAAAAATAAAAAGATCAAAAGAGAGAGAGATTGGAAGTATTAAAGAAATCTCTGTCAACATTTTATGAGCACTAGCACTGGCAGTAAAAATTGGAGGGACCATTCTGTTGGAAATGTTCTCCTGCTGGTAGCTGCCACTCTTCCTTTGCCAGTGCTTCAGGTTTTTAGGCACAGATGTGCCAGCCCATGAGACTGTCTGAGGGGTGGTGACCCAAGGTCTCTGAAGATGCTTGAGATGGCAGTGGGTAGGGGCAGCAACACTGTCAACATGTTTCTTCAGAACAGCCAAGCAAGTCTACTTGGAGCGTACTTTGCAATTTATCCTTTAGCATCTAAGACGCTGGGGGAAGAAGGGGGAGAGACTTGAAGATAGCACTTTCCAATATGGGAGCTTGAATATTGTGCAAGTCCTTTGTTAATTTGGGACAGATTGGTCTTTTCTTTGTTTTTCTTGTCTCTATATCTCAAAGTCCAGATCTGTCAAACATTTAAAACCACTATGAAAGATTTGTGACAAAAGAACATTAAATTCTAGTCAAACATTCAAATATTCTATTTTTTTTTGTGTGTGGGGGGGGTTGTAAGTATGATGAAAGGAAATACACCTGCTACATAGGATATATAGTGATATAAAACAGGAAAAATAATCCTATATTAGGTAATCATAATACCTCTAAACCAATATAATTGTGTAATTGTGACCCTTGTATATTAGCACTTCATCTGTTCTTTGTTCAGAACAAAGGTGGCACAGCTGTTCACATAAACACTTCAGTAAGGAATTGGATGTTTTCTGTATTACTTACTGCTTTTAGTGAAATACTTTATTCCTCTATTCCCAAGTGCTGCTTTCATATTTTTATAAACCTTAAATAAAATTCTAGTTTAAATTTCTCTCTTCCTTTCAATTTTTTTCATATTTTTCTTGCTTTTGTCACCTCTTTTTTTGTCACTTCACCTCTTTTTTTATCTTCTATTTACTCACCTATTCACCCATTTCTTCTCTCCAATATTATTCCTCCCTTCTCTTGAATAGTTCCTTCAAAATTCAGGATTCAACATCTTGTCACAGGACATGATTACCAGTGCATCATACGAGAAAGTATTGCTACAAGTGCTAGTAATGGGTGAGACAAAAAGGTGATGAAAACAATAGTTAAAAACACAGATAGGTAATGTGAAAGCATAACACTTTTTTTTTTTTTTTTTTTTTTTTTTTTCCCTGAAACCAACTTACCAGTTCTCAAGCAAGGAAAGCTTAGAAAATTTGGGGATAAGTAGCATAACAAGATGTGAGTATTTTACTTTTGTTGAAAGCATGCTCATTGTGACTGGGATGATGAGGAAGGAAATTGGAAGAACTCACTTAGGAAAAAAAGCCACAGGGGAAAAAAAAAACAATTTGAAGACAACAGAAAATGCTGTTTACTAGCTTTAGTGAAGTCATAAATAGCCTTCCAGTTTATGACACTGGCTTCATTTTACTTTCCAACTCAAAACAGACATTGTCTTTCCAGGTGATGGCTGAAATTTATTTTTTCTGGCATATTTGTACATCAATACGAAAAAAAAAAGAAAAAGAAAAAAAGAGACTAGTTTATGACTAAAGAGTCAGTGCAATATTGTGAATGAATGTATATGTATGTTTTTAGCAGAGCTGTGCACAAAGAGGTAGGATAGGTAGGATTTTTTAAGGCTTCTTAAAATTTGTGATCTTACTATTATGTACCAGATGTGTTGGTTAGTTGGCTTTTCCTCTAAGTTTCTTCCTCCCATTAGGCATACATCCCACTTTGCTAGCCATAACCATGACACAAGGAACCCAACTGCATCTTTTAGGAGTCCAGGTAACCACTAACCACAGCCTCTTTCTTTAAGGAGCACATACTAAAATACTAGTTTGTTAAAGGAGTAGAACATACATGTTTGATATACCCCTTTACATACTGCATAGCTGTTCAAACATATATGTAATCATCAGTATTCTGATCTCTTGTTTAGCTCTTTTCTGGGGTGTTTAAGTTTGAAAACACATTATAAACAATATAGCATACACATAGAATTTGAACTTGGGGCAGTTGAAATAAAAGCTCCCTGTATTCAGTAAACTTTGTGTCATCTCTGTCCAGCACTATCCAATATTACTTTACTTGTTTTGTGACTCCTGCAGTAGAAAGAAGTTTTTGTGCTGCTTGCATGGCCATCGTGTACAATCTGCTTCATCTAGCTTTAATGTTGAAAGATGATAAAAGAAGGAGAAGAGGCATTGAAAAATGGAGGCTAAGAAATAGATTTTGTTGTTTTTGAAGCTTGAATACTCATCCAAGACTTTTTGTTTATTTAATGTCTTAATCAGACCTTTCAGCTAAATGAGATCGAAAAATGTCTCAAAAACTTGCATAAACAAATAGTTTGGCTTATATGAATAGTAACTGCAGCAAAAAAATCGTGATTGTTTCTGGTAATTAATTGCAAAGAAATAGCTCTTCTGCTTTAAACTCAGCAAAGCTGTGGGAAGGCCGTAACATTTTTTGAGATTCTCTTCACAGAGGAGAGTCTTGGTATTATAAGGTTTGACAGAACATTCAAAATCAAAATTACTGATGCAAATCAAAGAAAATATATAAAGTTACTATAGGGAAGCTCATACATTTCTGCAGTGTTTGTAGATGTAATCAGTTATGGAAGAAAAAGTTCCTGATCCCTATTAGGTTAGGGCTTTTAATCAGATGTTAGTCAGAAGAGAGATTCATCAGCTTTGTACCACCTGGGAAGGTAGTGACTTTAATCATACGTATAAAACAGAATACTACTCTTCTACCATACGACATCAGAGTATTTCTTCCAGTTATAGAACTGAATACTACATGTTTCTGTGCATCAACTCTCATATTAGGAATATATCTGTATACCTGGAATATAGATATAAAATACTCGTCATTCATATGGTGTTATATAAACATTTCAATTCATGTCACATATAGTAGGTTCCACTCTGTGATTGTGATTTTCAGCTATGATTGTGATAATTTTTTGTTATTGTTTAGAACATTGTCCAATATTGTGAAAATAAGTTTGCATTTCCTTTAAGAAATTGTTAAAAAGAAGTGAAAAAGTAGGAAAATTATTTACTCATCATTTATTCATGATTACATACTAATGGTAAAGAAAACCAGAGTTTTGGGTTTAACCAGTTCACGTTTCATCTTGAAATGCCCTCAGCTTACTTTAATTGTGTTCTGTTTATTTGGACACTGTTTTTGTAATTTCTCTTCCTTCACTAGCTGTTCAAGTTAAGTAAAAGTAAGGCATGAGGAGAATGAGCAAAGAGATGACAAAGGGAAGCATTTGGTAATTTCAAAAAAATGATAAGTAAAAAAGAACATTATTCTCTTACATTCTTACAGGAAGGAAGTTTCAATGCTTAACAGAGGGTTACCAATCACTACTGACTTACTGCTGTACTGGTCCCTTTTTATCTCACTGTTTTTATATGTGAATTGTTTGGAGTTTGCTATAAGCAACACATACAACCAGTATTTTCACACAGTGCAACACAAAGATTACAGGAGATATGTAATTAGTGTTTGTTAATGTATCTGTGGCATAAATGGAATGGGTTGAATTTTAGGCACTTGATAATGAGCTGTACTTCTTATGACTGTATAATATTAGGTGAACCTGCCAAGAAGAATCCACAGAAAGAAAGGAAAAATTGCATTGAAAACGAGGACAAAACAAAAGTCTTATTTCTGAAGCCTGCCGAAATAACAGAAATTTTAATGGTTTCCTAGGGGCAAAGATAGAGGTCAGTCAATATATACTCATAGTAGGGAGGTGTGCAGAGAAAAAAAAAATCAGTTTACATTTTTTTTATTTATTTTATTTATTTTTTTTGAATAGGAGTGAAAATAGATTATTTGATGCTTCTCCAGAATGTGGGCCCAGGGACTTATATGTGTACTGTAAGGCTTGGACTTCTTTGGAAGGAATAACTCTTGTGGTGGGTTGCTCTGCAGCAGGGAGCACTTTCACTCTAGACAGCAAGGTATCCTCACTCAGATTTTAATAAAACTGAAGATTCTAAGTACTGTGCTCAGTGAAACCTGTACTTAGATTCAAACAATATTAAGTTGTCTCAAGAAATTATTCAGATTACCTATTTATTATATAGAGAGATCCTGAATTTGGAAGACCCATGTTATTTCCAGACTTATTTTGGTAGACCACAGCTAAAAGCGATGTAAACTAGACATGTATGAAAGATAAAATGTGAAAAGAGAATGTCTAAGAAATTGATATCATTCTTCTGCTTTTATATTCCACAAAGTTTCATAGAAACTTCTGGGATCTTTTCAGTAAGAATATCTGGGGAAACCTAGCTCACTTTTCTATGGGAGAAACCTTGACAAAAAGCACTTTCTAGAATAACAAAGAACTATATAGAGCATAATTTTTTTGAATTGCTTCAAATAATTTTAAAAATATTTTTTTTTTGTCATACTAAGGCAATTTAATGTTATACTTAAAACTATTTTGATCTTATTTCTAAATTTATGCACATTAATATATTTTCAAATATACCAGTAGTAAAGAAACTGAAAGAAATTTCAGAATAAATAATATTTTCATAATTAAACAGTATTTTTCAGAAATATATTTCATTTTCAGTGTTTCAGGAACCACAATTTATTTAAATCACTACTTCACAATTTTTGTTCTTCCTCCTGAACCAACTTCCCAAACCTTGTTTTGTTCTGAGCTCACCAGAATTTTGCCTATGACTTTTTCCCGTCTCCAGAGCAGGTTGTGCTTTATATAAGAATCCAACAAGCTCATATACAGTTGCAACTATTTTTGTTTCTTTAGTCCCAAGGCTGAAAAATGTCTACCTCTTTTTTTTTTTTTTTTTTTTTCTTTTCTTTTCCTTCTCTTACTGTTGTCTTTTTCAAAGAAGAACAGAAGACTTTTAACACAATATGGAATTAAGGCATCTATTGGTAGATTGTAATAGCGGAAGAACAATCTGGATTCCCTAGTGAGTTGGTGATGTGAGTTAAAGAACAAAATAAGTCTAGATTATAATATCTAAAATGTTTACTTGTCAGTGCCCACAAGTTTAAAAGATGTCTAACTTCCCTGGGGATCTAGATTCAGTTGACTAAACATAGGTGTCCATTACCGTTTCGGCAATTTATGGTTACCAATGATAAAGACACACAGGTGACAGAGATCATAAGACCTCATCCTCTCAGAGTAGAGCTACCCAGTATACCAAGGACTTGATGCTTGACCAGTAAGATAACTGAGAGGTCCTGATGAATATTGTCAAGGGGGGGCTAATCAGTTTTTTGGATTACCCTAAAGTAGTGGTTGATTAACTGAGTCACTCTCCAGGCTCTATTGTCTGTGTTGAACTGATCTTAATAGACTATAATTCCTGGCTAATTATATAGACACGTGTATGCACTCATCTGAAAGCAGATTTTTAAATGAATCCCACCCTTGATTATGACAACACAGGACTTCTGGGAACATGGAAAAACTGGATAGTTGCCCCTGGCAATAGGAGACTACAGATGGCTGATGAAAAGTGTCATTTGGAACTCTGATTTTAAATTGGCTTTGGTAGGATGAAGAGACACTATAAAGAATGTTATTAGACATCTAGAATTGGAAGTGAAGGCATGAAGAGGCAGAGAATGAACAAACATAATTAGAACAGAATATTCTGTCTTTAAAAAATGAAGTTGCTAATATAACGGGGGAAAAACACACACACAAAAAACACTTGCTGTTATTAATAAGATGATTTGTTTATACACAGATGCAATATATGCGTATCCTACGTATATATCTTGTAGCTCATAGTAGACAATCACAAATCTGCATGTGTATACAATATAACATATATTGAGAAATATAGAATGGACGTTATTGAAAATGCCCCAAATATCACTTTTTTGTATTACTTATTTTGCCAAGATAATGAAGAAACCATTGCTTTCCTGATTTCATCCTTTATTTTAACCATTTAAAGCACTTGATTCAAAAGCCATTGCATGATGTGTTGAGCTTCTGAACTTGGCAGCTATAGGTTCTCTCTCTCTGCTTCTCCCATTCATAAATATGTACTGTAAGAAAGTTTTGGAAGATTTTCCATAACTCATACCAAATATGTAATGATGCTGTAAAAAATATTTGACGATATCTCTCTATCTCTCTCTGCCTATCCTGGATTCCCTATAAAGTTATTTTTCAAGAGTTGAATCAAAACATACAGCTCAAGTTTGAGCATAAATAACAAGTACTTTTCAACCTCCCTCAACTTATTACGCCTGGAGAAGACATGAGGAAAGACAGTCTTTGTGACACATATGCAGTTTGGCAGAAAGTTTTGTTTCATAATAAGCAGAAAGTGCTTGCTTTTTGTCCAAGCTCTTCCCATAATATCAAGTAACAGGAGAATAGTCTTTTGGAACACTTGAAATTAATTTTAATAATGGATTAAATAACAAAGGGAAAAGTAACCTTTAAAATAGGGGAAAATTTAGCCCATTTGTGATGATTTTTTGTATTGCTTTATAGTTGTATTTACATGAAGGAAGAACAGTGTTTCCTTTTCCATTTTCTTTCAAAGCAAAACAGATGTTGTTAGTACCAATGAGAAAAATGTATACTGACAATGCATTATCCATGATAACCCTGTGGTTCATTGAAAATTCTGTACAAAATCACAGAATCACAGAATTTTCTAGGTTGGAAGAGACCTCAAGGTCATCGAGTCCAACCTCCAACCTAACGCTAACAGCCCTCCACTAAACCATATCCCTAAGCTCTACATCTAAACGTCTTTTGAAGACTTCCAAGGATGGTGACTCCACCACTTCCCTGGGCAGCCTGTTCCAGTGCCTCACAACCCTTTCAGTGAAGAAGTTCTTCCTAACATCTAGCCTAAAACTCCCCTGGCTCAACTTAAACCCATTCCCCCTCGTCCTGTCACCAGGCACGTGGGAGAACAGGCCAACCCCCACCTCGCTACAGCCTCCCTTGAGGTACCTAAAAAGAGCGATAAGGTCGCCCCTGAGCCTCCTCTTCTCCAGGCTGAACAAGCCCAGCTCCCTCAGCCGCTCCTCGTAGGACTTGTTCTCCAGGCCCCTCACCAGCTTCATCGCCCTTCTCTGCACCCGCTCAAGCACCTCGATGTCCCTCTTGTAGCGAGGGGCCCAAAACTGAACACAGTACTCGAGGTGCGGCCTCACCAGAGCTGAGCACAGGGGGACGACCACGTCCCCAGCCCTGCTGGTCACGCCGTTCCCAATACAAGCCAGGATGCCGTTGGCCTTCCTGGCCACCTGAGCACACTGCTGGCTCATACTCAGCTGACCGTCCACCATCACTCCCAGGTCCCCCTCCGCCTGGCAGCTTTCCAACCATTCCTCTCCTAGCCTATAGCTCTGCTTGGGGTTATTGCGCCCCAGGTGCAGGACCCGGCACTTGGCCTTGTTAAACTTCATGCAGTTGACCCCAGCCCATCGGTCCAGCCTATCCAGATCCTCCTGCAGAGCTTTCCTACCCTCAAGCAGATCGACACACGCACCTAACTTGGTGTCATCTGCGAACTTACTGAGGGTGCACTCGATGCCCTCGTCCAGATCATCGACGAAGATATTAAAGAGGACCGGCCCCAGCACCGAGCCCTGGGGGACGCCACTAGTGACTGGCCTCCAACTGGACTTGGCTCCATTCACAACGACTCTTTGGGCCCGGCTATCCAGCCAGTTTCTAACCCAACGAAGCGTGCGCCAGTCCAAGCCAAGAGCAGCCAGTTTCTTGAGGAGAATGCTGTGGGAGACGGTGTCAAAAGCCTTGCTGAAGTCAAGGTAGACCACATCCACAGCCTTTCCCTCATCCACCCAGCGCGTCACTCTGTCATAGAAGGAGATCAGGTTCGTCAGGCAGGACCTGCCTTTCATAAAGCCATGCTGACTGGGCCTGATCGCCTGCTTCCCCTTCAAGTGCTGCATGATGACTCTCAGGAGGATCTGCTCCATGAGCTTTCCTGGCACTGAGGTCAAACTGACAGGCCTGTAGTTTCCTGGGTCTGCCCTCCGGCCCTTCTTGTAGATGGGCGTCACGTTTGCTAGCCGCCAGTCGATTGGGACCTCCCCCGATAGCCAGGACTGTTGACAAATGATGGACAGTGGCTTGGCCAGCTCCTCTGCCAGTTCCCTCAGTACCCTTGGGTGGATCCCATCCGGCCCCATCGACTTGTGCACATCTAAGTGCCGTAGTAGGTCACCAACCAGTTCTTCATGGATAATGAGGGCCACATCCTGCTCCCCATCCCCTTCCACCAGCTCAGGGTACTGGGTATCCAGAGAACATCCGGTATTGCCGCTAAAGACTGAGGCAAAGAAGGCATTGAGCACCTCCGCCTTTTCCTCATCTCTTGTAACTAAGTTTCCCCCCGCATCCAGTAAAGGATGGAGATTCTCCTTAGTCCTCCTTTTTGTGTTGATGTATTTATAGAAACGTTTTTTGTTATCTTTAACGGCAGTAGCCAGATTGAGCTCCAGATGAGCTTTGGCCTTCCTAATTTTGTCCCTGCACAGCCTCGCTACTTCTTTAAAGTCCTCCTTAGTGGCCTGCCCACTTTTCCAAAGCTTATAAACCCTCTTTTTCCTCCTAAGATCAAGCCACAATTCTCTGTTGAGCCAGGCCGGTCTTCTTCCCCGCCAGCTCGTCTTTGGGCACGTGGGAACAGACCGTTCCTGCGCCATTAAGACTTCCCTCTTGAAGAGCGCCCAGCCTTCCTGGACCCCTCTGCCCTTCAGAACCGCCTCCCAAAATACACATTTGAAACATATGGATGTACACCTATGATTTTTCTTCATAATGATAAAAATGATGTCATTCACTAGGATTTCATGCTGTCACTCTACTAGTCAGCTGGCCAAGTAATATTATTAGTTTTAAATTGGTAGCAATTTTGTATGTCCAAACTGTCTCCAATCTAAAAGATTCAAACCAAAATGCAAGGATTCTTTTTTAATTAATATTTCTTTTGGCTTTTAAAAATTATGCAAGTCGCATAAAACTGGTGAATTCTGCCATTTACTATACGGATAGTAATTCTAGGAGAAATTAGTCATCCAAGGAAACTCAGCAACTGAGTCACAAAATGAGAGAAAAGATTGGTAGTTAAAACCAATGAAAAATGGAGATATCCTTTTGTTGCTCCAGACAGGGAGGTGAAGAAGCAGTGAAAACCTGGCTCTTATTGAATAAAGGGAGGAAGGAAAAGTGGAAATTGAAGAATACTGGAGAGATAATAATATCTAAATATTTATGTGAGAAAAGATGAAAGGCTGTGGAGAGAGAAAAAACATGGTGGTACCTTAAGTAGAATCAAAAGCACCTTGATATATCCATTTATAGCCTGAGAAGAGGTAGTCACTATATAAACAAAAAGGAATAATCCTTTGGCATTTTGGCAACCATCTCAGACTATATGAGTAGAATTGTTATTAACAGTATGTAGAATAAGCGTAGTGGGTTTTTTTGTTTGTTTGCTTTACCCTAATATTCTTATTAAAATGATATTTGATGCTTCTTCCAACAGGCTAGACCTCTATTTTTAAGGACTGATACATATATATAAAAGCAATATCTTTCAGATTCTGATAAATATAATGGTTCTGAAGCCAGTTACAGGTAGTAATGTAACCTGAGAAAATAAATATATATATTTTTGAAGTGTTAAGTAGTAAAGCCTAAGGTGATTTGAGTAAAACAGAGTATGACATAGACTCTTCTCCCTGCTTAATGAGACAATGTGAAGGTTCAGGTTTTTCTGTTTGCATGTGTGTGCGCACATGTGGTGGGTTTTGTTCATTTCTTTGTTTGTTTCCTTGTTTTTAATGAGGTTTTCAATCATTATTATGAATAGGTATGTGACTGAGAGGTCCGTGTCCATCTTAATCTTCCTGTTCTATTAGACAGAGAGGTGGATTGCAATAAGACTATGGTGTTTTTAACAAGATATGAACAGATGGATGTTTGATATTACATCACTATTACTTGCATATCTGACATCATATTAATGTCAGGTATGCAAGTATTTGTAAAGGAGAAGGTTGTATTTTCATACAGGGGAAGGTATGGAGGAATTAAATACTTTTTTTCTATTCAGGTTAGGCTACTTATTAGGTATGGGGAAATGAAAGAACGTGCATTAGTTTAGTGCAACTCCAAAGGCAGTCCCTGCTATCATATAGGGAAACCTTTAGTGTTTGGCATGTTAATACATTTTTGTTTATTTGTGTTTTTTTTTTGTTTGTTTGTTTACTTTAAAGAAGCAAAGTTACTCTGTATAATTCTTTTATTTATGCTTGAAACCAGGAAAGCCTTGTGCATTTCCTAGAATCACAGAATCATTAAATGATTTGGGTTAGAAGGAACCTTAGAGATCATCTAGTTCCAACCCCACTGCCATAGGCAGGGACACCACCCATCAGGTTGCTCAGGGCCCTATCCAACCCAGCCTTGAACACCTTCAGGTGTGGGGCATCTACAGCTTCTCTGGGCAACCAGTTCCAATGTCTCATCACCTTCTGAGTGAAGAATTTCTTCCTAACATCTAATCTAAATCTCCCCTATTTTAGTTTACAACCATCCCCCTTGTTTTATATATATATGCCCATATAAAAAGTTACTTACCATCTATTTTATACCATCCCTCTCCTCCCCTCGAGTACTGAAAATTTGCAATGAGTTTTCCCCAACTCCTTCTCTTCTTCAGGATGAACAGCCTTTCCCTATAAGAGAGGTGCTCCAGCCCTCTGATCATCTTTGTGGTCCTCCTCTGGACCTGTTCTAACAGATTGATATCTTTCTTGTATTGGGGATGCAGTACCCTAAATGAGGACTCACAAGGACAGATAACAGGGGACACAATCACCTCCCTCAACCTGCTGGCCACACCTCTATTTATAAAGCCCAGGATACAGTTTTCATATTTTTAGGTGGAAAAAAATATATAAAAATTTTCACTGAAAGCGTTGTGAAGCATTGGAACAGGTTGCCCAAAGAAGTAGTTGAGTCAGCATCCCTTCAAAATTGTGAAGATATAGAGATTAGTCACATAGTTTAAGGGTGGGATTGGCAGCGCTAGGTTAAATGTTGGACTAGATGATCTTAAAGATCTTTTCCAACCTAAATTCTATGATTCTATGAAACAAGAAAATGCTATTTTGGGACACCATTTTGTGTGGGAAATGGTGTCCAGTACTTCTAGATCAAAAATCATCAATGTTCCTGCAAGAGGAATTTTTAGGATGCTTAAAAACACATTTCTTTCACAGTTTACTTCTAGTACAGATGGCAAGCAAAATGTTTTACAAAGTGGCAAAGGCTAATGCCTTCTAAATCTGTATATTCATACTCATACTAGAAAGATTTGTCAGGATTTACATAATTCAGACCTTCAAATGACAGAGATAAAGCTGCTTTCTTCTCCTCTGTGCATTCAAAGGCAGTAGATTTTTCCCTTTAATGTTCCTATGTATCAGTTTTATGAAATACTTCATCATTTTAAGAAAACTCTCAATCAGACTTCCTGTGGAAAAGTGTTACATCTTTTTAACAAATTTATTTTTTTCTTCATTTGGCGACTTGACGCTAAACTGATTCAGAGAGTATCTTCAAATTAATTGAACTGCATATCCACATGTTTTACACTATGAATAGACGGAGATGAGCCAGGGGAAATCAGCTGTGTTCTCTTATTTTTGCTGTTCATTAGACTATACATAACATCATGGGAGAAACTTTCCTTTTTTTTTTTTTTTTTTTTTTTTGAAAAGCTAGGTTTAGAACAAATGGCCTACAGAGTCCTAGAGAATTTAATCTTATAGTACAGTTCTAGAATCAACAGTGTACATATGTTTTGGTTAAAAAAAAAAAATAAAAAAAAAAATAAAAAAAAAAAATTTCCATGTCATCTCTCGCTGTATGCCTATTTTCTTCTTGTTAGAATAAAGGAGAGGTTCTTAACAAAGGTAAGATTAATCACTGAAGGTTCAACAATGCAAATTTTGAGAAAAGATGTAGGTCTGTAGAACTTGTTAGTTAAGGTCAATCTGGAAACTAGTTTGATTTGTAGTAAGGAATATGCTGTAGGCTCTTCTTATTTTAATGATTGCATATATATTTCAAAGATGTATATATGACAAGTTCCTGCCCAGGGTGGCAGGCACATCTCCTCAGTACCTCAGCACCTCCTTTGGTACCCTTGCACAATAGGTATGAGGGAAGTGGAACTAAACAATGTTGAGGTGTATGGTTCATCTGGCTTGGAGATGTATGTGTTATGTCCTGCATAAAAACAGATCCCACCGAGAAAAAAAGATGTGTAATTGTCATAGAGGCTGCTTTCTGAATGGAACAGAAGACCCATTATGCCGTCTGGACCCACTTCTGCTGCCTCCCTGGGGCCTGGGTTAGAGATGTGAAGAGAAAGCTTCTTTTTGTGGTCTTCAGATTATTACCTATTACTGATTTTTCAGGTAGACAACAATGAAGTTTCAACAAGAAGTATGAGGGCAATCAAGAGAGATTTCAGGGTCTTGGGACAACTGGTTAAGGGATCAGGGGCATGAGTAGTGTTCTCCTCATTGAAAGTGTTTTAAACTAGATTTGAAAGGGGAAAGAGATAAAACCAGACTTGACAGAGACAAGTCTGAGGGCAGTATGTTAGTGGTTGTGGGGTGGTGTGCTAGAAAGGTCCCTCAGTCTTATACTAGCCATCCCAGTATAGGTAGGGGATGGAAAGCCATATAACAGCAAGGGCACAAAGGATGGGTTGGAAGTGCTGAAATGGATGGCTATAAACTCTTCAAATGAGATAGGCTAGGAAGGAAAGGCATTTGGTTAGCCCTTTATGTAAGGGAGTGTTCTCTACATCTGGCTATCAGGGGAGGTCCCAGTTGACTATTGGCTAGCAAATGTGACGCCCATCTACAAGAAGGGCTGGAGGGTAGACCCGGGGAACTATAGGCCTGTCAGTTTGACCTCAGTGCCAGGGAAGCTCATGGAGCAGATTATCTTGAGTGTCATCATACAGCACTTAAAGGGCAACCAGGTGATCAGGCCCAGTCAGCATGGGTTTATGAAAGACAGGTCCTGCTTGATGAACCTGATCTCCTTCTATGACAAAGTGACGCACTTAGTGGATGAGGGAAAGGCTGTGGATGTGGTCTACAGTAAGGCTTTTGACATTGTTTCCCACAACATTCTCCTCAAGAACCTGGCTGCTCGTGGCTTGGACTGGCATATGCTTCATTGGGTTAAAAACTGGCTGGATAGCCGGGCCCAAAGAGTTGTGGTGAATGGAGTCAAATCCAGTTGGAGGCCGGTCACTAGTGGCGTTCCCCAGGGCTTGGTACTGGGGCCAGTCCTCTTTAATATCTTTATCGATGATCTGGATGAGGGGATCAAGTGCAGCCTCAGTAAGCTTGCAGATGACACCAAGTTAGGTGCATGTGTTGATCTCCTTGAGGGTAGGAAGGCTCTTCAGAAGGATCTGGATAGGTTGAGGTCAGCTGTATGAAGTTCAACAAGACCAAGTCCTGGGTCCTGCACCTGGGACACAATAACCCCAAGCAGAGCTACAGGCTGGGAGATGAGTGGTTGGAAAGCTGCCTGGCGGAGAAAGACCTGGGAGTATTGGTTGATAGTCGCCTGAATATGAGCCAGCAGTGTGCTCGGGTGGCCAAGAAGGCCAACAGCATCCTGGCTTGTATAAGAAGCAGTGTGGCCAGCAGGGCTAGGGAAGTGATTGTCCCTCTGTACTCGGCTCTGGTGAGGCTGCACCTCGAGTACTGTGTTCAGTTTTGGGCCCCTCGCTACAAGAAGGACATGGAGGTGCTCGAGCAAGTCCAGAGAAGGGCGATGAAGCTGGTGAGGGGTCTGGAGAACAAGTCTTACGAGGAGTGGCTGAGGGAGCTGGGTTTGTTCAGCCTGGAGAAGAGGAGGCTCAGGGGCAACGTTATCGCTCTCTATAGGTACGTTAAAGGAGGCTGTAGCGAGGTAGGAGTTGGTCTATTCTCCCATGTGCCTGGTGACAGAAAGAGGGGAATGGGCTAAAGTTGTGCCAGGGGTGTGTTAGGTGTAATATTAGGAAGAACTTATTTTCCAAGAAGGTTGTTAGGCATTGGAACGGGCTCCCCAGGAAGTGGTTGAGTCACCATCCCTGGAGGTCTTTAAAAGACGTTTAGATGTTGATCTTAGTGATATGGTTTAGTGGAGGACTTGTTAGTGTTAGGTCAGAGGTTGGACTAGATGATCTTGAGGTCTCTTCCAACCTAGACAATTCTGTGATTCTCTGATACCTCAAAGGAGATTATAGTGGGGTGGGTTTCATTCTCTTCTCCCATGCAACATGTGCTAGGACAAGAAGAAATGGCCTCAAGTTGAACCAGAAGAGGTTTAGGTTGGATATTAGGAAAAAATTTCCTCACAGAAAGGGTTGTGAGGCATTGGAACAGGGAAGTAGATGAGTCAGCATCCCTGAAGGTGTTCAAAAGGTGTGTAGATATGGTGCTTAGGGACATGGTTTAGTGGTATTCTTGGCAGTGATAAGTTAATGGTTGGACTTAATGATCTTGGAGGTCTTTTCCAACCTAAATGATTCTAGGATTCAATGGAGGATCAGTTTCTAGACTTGAGCACTGTACTTTATGGCTACTGTGGTGTAACATACTTAATTGAGGTCCAGACTTACATTCAATTGTTTGACATATAGAATTTCCAGGTTTTGGGCAAGCAATGAGGACATACTTTTTTTTTTTTTTTTTTTTTTTTTTTTTTTTTTTTTTTTCCCTATTATTTATTTATGTTTCTCATCTACATTCTTTTTATCTCTGTAGACAATCCTGCTATCTTGAACCTTGCTGCTTTCTGATACTTTTGGGAGTGTGATCATCTTAGCTTCACCTATGTGTTTAAGGAACATCCTGAAATATTTTTCTTACCTGCTGCTTCCTATCTTTCCCTTAAACAAACAAAAACCAACCAAACAAACAAACAAAAAAGAAACTCTCACTCCTCCCTCTTAGTTGGAATGTATTCCAATTCAAAGAATAAGAATGCAGATGTATTGATATAAAGTGTGGCAGGTTTGGCAAGTTTTGGAACAGGATTTCTGAGTGAGACCATGTTGGCTGTGAGGCTCAGGCATGCTTCTCAGTGTCTCTGGAGTCTCTGGCTTCCCATTCTCCATGAGTGCTATGTGAACAAACAGCTCATATATTCTCATATATTTGTCAGGATGACAATGAGATTATATAAATGATGACAAATATACAGATGGTGAAGTGCATCTTGACCAGTTTACTCTAGAGAGGGAGCAGTAAGTTGTTACTACTTAAGGGAAATGGCCAACAGAGAATGTCTGTAGTTCTACTATGCTATTAAATAGTCTCATGAAGGAGCAAAAAGAGGTAATTTCAGTTGAGAATACAATACATATGTTAAACACTTCGCTTTCTTAAAGCAATGTCTTAGGAATATTTTAAGGAAATTTTAAGATGCTGAATTATCTCTTTGAAATAATTGTGAGTTGAAGTAAATTATCTTCTTAAAGAGCTTCCATGCATATGGCCTAAACTATTTATTTATCAACTACTTATTTATCTGTTGCATGCAATGGTGCTCACAGGAACTAAGTTAGTCTGGCAGTTTTTCATGTTCAGTGATTATATGAAAGAAAACATGAGTTTCAATACAATGTTGTATATAAAAGCTGAACTTAAAAAAAAAAGTATATCCTAAACAGTTTTGAAGTTAATTGTTTAGCCATCTGTTAAAGACTTGTGTTCTTTATTCATAGATGATAATTTTCATTAATACTACAATAACCTGGAATGCTAATAAGAGAAGTGAGAAGAACTGAGTGGTCTCTGAAAAATAAATAAGTAAATAAAGTAATTAATAAATAAAAGTGATTTGAAATCCATTGTATACAATCTAAATCTTTTTACTGACTCCCTTGGGCTTGAGAAGAGAACCATATTTTAGGGAGAGTTAGATAAATGAACAATTCTTCAGCTATCTGCTGATTCTAGACATGTTAGAGGATCATATTTTAACACACACACACAAAGTAGTGTTTTTTGTTTTTGTTTTGTTTCTTTATGTAAATTAAATTGACCCTATTCTAAATTTAGCAGAGATGACATAATACATATGAGGAATAAGTAAGGAATAATAAGAATCCTTGTTTTTCCTTTGCTACCTTTTTGTCATTAACTCATTGTAGTTGAACATGGCAGTGCCAAGGTTGGTGTGAGTGAGTCAGACTCAGTGGGTGGCAAGTGTATCCTTGCATTTGATGAACACCTTTTATAGCACAAACAGTGGATCTACTTCAGATATGAGCTTGTCTGGTGTTACTTGAACTTATCCCTCCAGAACTGGAAAGGGAGTCAGAAAAGAGGCCATGTGAGATGTGGAGTTTGTGAAAAGGTAAAAAAGTAAAGTCTGACTCAGCTTATCTGTTATGGATGCAGAGAGAAACCTGTATGTTGTCAAAACTATTTAGGTGGTGAAATACTAGGAGGCAAATGAAAGCATCAGGATCACAGGAGAAGGAAACTATTTTGCATATATTTGTATGCGAACATGGAAATTTATATATAATATGTAAGTTATTTCTGAGTGAAGAAAGTAAATACAATCTTAAAGCAAAGGCTGAGAAATCTGGAAGTGACCGTGTAATTGCCATTAACTCAAGACTAAGGGTCTCTGTAAGCAGTAGGAAAAGATCTCATATACACCTCTAGTAAAATAAAACTTCATCTTTTTTTATTTATTTATTTATTTATTTTTAATTTTTTTTAATTTTTTTTTTTTTTTTAGTCAAACTATTGAGTATCTCTTTGCACTTCAGTGGTGAGATAGTGACAGGATTCTAGTTATGGCTCTTTCTTCCTGAATTTTCATTTTGATACTACTAGCAATGTTATTTGGTTGAAGCCTCTTAGCACTATAAAGCAAGGCCCTGTTGTGAGGGGAAAAATACAAACTGTGTACATTGAACTGTGTACAAGAAACTTGAGTGACACAGATTCTTGGTATGCATTCTGGCAAAAGGAGGAAGAAATTACTTTCTTCCATGAAGTTTTAATTAGGGATCATTTTCAGAGTGCTATGCTGTTTCTTGGTGTTTGAACTGAGACTTCTGAAAGAAGGGGGTTTCCTCTGTCTTTGTGACCTACCGTGAAGCTGCTCAAGGGCATACACTTTATAAATAAACAAGCTGAATAGAGCTCCATGTCACTATTTTCCCTTTCATCAGAAAGTCACCTCTATAAGGCCAAAATACCAGGTATTGCTTGACAAAAGGACAACAATAGAATAAACTCTATAGCTTTTTTGCTACAGCTTGAAAAATAAAAAGCATCAGTGGTAAATAAAGATGCTAGCTGAAGAGAAATGGCAAGGACACAACGGAGGGGGATGTACTTGATTCTAAGTAATAACAACCACTAGTGGACCAGCTACCAGGCAGCTGTACCTTGCTATCCGTATAGCTGTTACTAGAAATTATGGGCATTGAGAAGGATATAAAATAGGGAGAAAAAAATAAGGGGGGGAAAGGGGGGGGGGGGGTTCTTTTTTATTTGTGTCTCTTTATATTGATTTAGAGCAGCAGAGAAAAATGTGCTGTAAGCTTGTGAAACTATCTCCCAATTTCATCTAAGGTACACTGGTTTGCCAAGCAAGTAAGAAAAACTCTCTGTGCCTTAGACTTAATTTATATTAATTTAATTTAAATTATTCTGGTTTTATATTCAAGATACAACCTATTTTATTGATAGCTGTTGTGGAAGAGCAATACTAAGAGTTACTCTTAGATATATGTGCTGTATATCATTCATGAGCTGTCTTATGACCCATCTTTGAAAATAAATGTCATCTAGACTGTGTTGCTGACTTTCACACCTTCACAAATTGCAATTTATTAGTTCACCAAGGGAAGTAAGAACTGTTCCCAGATACATACAAGCTAACAAGCTCCTAGTCCTCAGTCTTGAAGAGCCAGATTTTGTGCATATAGGCTTTTCCTTCAATTTCTGTACTTTTGTGTCTGCATCCTAATTTTGGAAAAACCCACACAGGACAGTAAGTGCAAAGAAGTTAAGTTTCTGTTCCTCCTTAATCATTTGAATAGCCATGATAGTTAAATAACAATGCAATTGACATAGCTAGAACTTCTTTTAACTAGATGATCAGGGAAGGATAAGAAATTAAAAGTAAATAAATGATTGAGAAGGCTATTTCAGAATTTGCAGTTTGGCAAACTGAAAGCATTTTACTATGACAGTGAATTTTGCCAATTCTGACTTCACAGGAATCTGGAGTACAGTTCTGAAAGTACTTGATTTTCTGCCAGCTTAGTGACACAGATGGGGTGATGAAGCATCTCAGTTTCCATTTACTGAACTGAGTATTTGGCTAGACTGGATGCTTTGAGACCAAGAGCTTTACTGATACACTATAGATTCTCTAGTATTTCAGGATTACTGGTGAAAATACACGTAAAGCCTGAGTGGAAAGACAATATAAAGTATACTAAAGACAGTTTGGAAATTTCAAAATGATAAAGTTTTCCATGAGTAGGAAGAAACCTTCTAAACTCTGCCCTACTTAGGCAGGGAAGGATGCATTTATTTTTGCAAAATAAATGTGTCTTTACTAGAAGGGCGACAAATAACTTCGAATATATGGGAACTCTGGAGTAAATTCACAACCTGTAGGGACTCATTCTTCCTTTTCTAAATTACTAACTGTCATTTCGTTGGGTAGGCAGTGATCTTTCCAAAGGTCTTATTCATCTATAAATGCTTTTTCTGTATGCACTAGCATACAGGTTTACTCAATCAAACTCTGTTAAGGAAGGAGTTTTGGATTCTTCATGGGAAGCAATGCTGAAGATATTTCAGGCACAAGTAACACAAAAAACAATGAAATGGGCACCATTCAGTAAACATCTCACTAGGCTTACAATCAGAAAACCACAAGTTTGCTCTTAAAACATTTTCTTGCTGCTATTAGAGAAGAACAAAATTTCAAAATAGTTCTTATTTTAACAAAGGTAAAATGTCCCTTTACATTGATACTTTTAAACTATGAAAACAATTAAAAGAAAAAATCCATCTTTTAGAACAATATTCTTGCATTCTTTTTCAAACTAATGTTCATTTAATTTTTTAACTTAATTCAGTGAATAACAGTTCAGTAAAAAGACTCTCTGGTAAATTTCCAATATGATGAAAGTGAACTGGAATAACTAAAAGTGGTTTGTGTGGACTTTTCTAGTTTCAAACCTCAATAAGCAACTTGAATGTTTTGACTGGGGATTTCCATTGGTTATGTTAACAAAGAATATTGTAAAATATTTCAAGAGGAAATTAACAGCAAATGGTGTTCTTCTCATTAGAAAATGAATTCGTGAAGTATATGTAAGTTCAGAATGTTGGGTTGCTGTAGAGATAGACAAATTTTATGCCTGTTGTATGTGATTATAATCACTTTTTGATAACAAAACTCTTAATCTAGAGGAAAATTCAATTAAGTTCTAATGTGTCTTTGGTACAGGCTACTGAAATCTTTAATCTAGGTTTGAGTTTAATCTAGTCCTTGTCCTGAAACTAGCTAGTCTTTTATTTCAATGCAGAGAAAAATGTGCTTCCTTTGGTCTCTGCACCATATTAATGTTCTTGAGTGGGTCAAGCTTTCCTAAGCATCTTTATCTCTTTACATACTCTTTACAAATTATATATTGAGATTTTTTACACATCTAATTTTACAACAGGATTTTTCAGTCTCAATAGTTTTCATCTCCCACTTTACAACTTGACAAGTGATTACTGAGGCATTAGTAAATAAATAAAACCCCGGAGGATTTTTTGTTATTGTTAAAAGGAAGCTGAAAATTAGCTTATCCATGTCAATAGTAAAAAAAAAAAATAAATAAAATGCAAAAGTTAACAAAAATAAAAAGGATACAAGTGAATACATTACTGATTTTTTTTTTTTTTTAAATCAGTACCACATAGGATTTGTGACAAAATGTCCATTCAAGCTACTCTTATGTCCATTCAAGATACTCTTATGTTCTCTCATGCAAAATAGACATGATTTTTCTCTCTTTCCATATCAGACCCCCAACTTGTAAAATAAAGAATACAAAGGACTGTTGGAGATATCCAAGCATAAAGTCACCAGTGCTGATGAGAATTTCTGACATTAGATTGTAAGAATCACGAAATCTGGACAGCAAACAAAAGTATGTAAATACAAAGTTAGAAGGATAAGAACTCAGCAAAGAGCAACCTGTGATTTTAATGATACCATTTTACTACAGTTTCACCGCAGTGTGGCAGTGTGGACTTATTGGAGTCTCTGCCCTCCTAGACCCATCATTTAGGGCTTTCAGTCCTGATAGTCAGGCCTCAGTATACATCACTTGATGCAGATTTACAAATTATATTCTAGACAGTGTTCAAGACCCTAAGTAATAAATAAATAATCAGAATTTATCATGATACCTGCTTTGAAGTCCATGGTTTTACATCATATCATGTGTTGTTTTTTGTTGGTGCTGTTTTTTGTTTTTGTTTGTTTGTTTGTGTATGGTAGGAGAAAAAAAAAAACATACAAGTGGCACTTAAAGGACAAGAGGATATAATAGAAAAAACAATTAATGCAGATCGTAAGAAGTTTCAACTAAAGTGAAAATACTTTTAAATAATATGACCAAAATAATTTTCCATAGAACTTATATGGCAGATCATCTACTGTGAGAAACAGTTTACAAAAATAATCACTGAAAATAACTTTTTCTCAGTATCTTTTGAAGTAAATAAAGTTTTACTTTTCTAAGTTTTGGTGTTGTTTTGTTTTCATTAGTAGAATAATTCCATTTTCTCTGAGAAGAAGTTGCTATGCTATGTCTCACTGATTCAGCCACTGGACATCTTTATTGAAAATTACTCTGGGGCAGTGTACGAGCACTGCTGGCTTTGCTTAGTTGATTGGGCAGGTGGGCTGCTTAGCACTAGAAGCAATGTGCTTCCAAAGTTTTAGCCTTCCTGTGTGCTGAAGTATATGAAACCATAAATATGATATAAAAATAAAAGCAGCATTGTTGGAAGTTTTGGTTTGTTTTTATTTGTTTGTTCGTTTTAGTGGATTTCTCTCCTGTGTCTGACAATGGACTTTCGTTCTACTACACCAGCAGTGAGACCTGGACTTTTGTCAGCAATTACAGAAACCTCAGGGAAATAAATATCTCTAAATGGATTATCTGGTGTCTAATAGGGTACAATCTCCAATTAAATTTCTGGGTGTTCCAAAATCCATGACCTGTCTCTTTCTTATATATATTTATTTGAGTTCACAGAGCATTCTTTCCTTCACCAATAAAAATAGTACAGTTTATCTCCTCTCCTTAGCTGCCTACTTGCAGAAACTGTTAGAAAATAGAGTATTTGGAATGTCTTCATTTTAGGTCAATGCCTCAAAATTAATATTATATTATGTAATAATAACACTATACCAAATTAAAATAAAATATTAATATGATGTTTTTATATTATATTGAAATCAAATTAATAGTAATTATTAGTATCTAAATACCTTTTTTATCCCTCTCTTAAAATTTAGTTCAAATTATCACATGATAAAACATTAGGAGCAAGCAGTACTAAGGATGAAGACAAACAGAGAAAAACATGTCCATAGAAACTATGATCACAAATCTGAGAAGCCTAGGTTAAATATCTACTAATATTTAACTAATATTAATATTAAATTAATACTAATTTAATAAAATTACTAATTATTTTTTATTTTAATTTTTATTTTAATTATTACTAATTAAATTAATACTAATTTAATAAAAAATAATACTAATATTAAATATCTACTAATATAAATATATTTTAGTAGATATTTAGTAGAATAAAGAGCAATTGAGTCTATGCTTGCTTGCACATGTGGGAAATTGCACCATTAAAAAAAAAAAAAAAAAAAGGCATAGGATTATTGGCAAGGAAAGTAGCATGTTTGTTATTAAAATAGGAAGAAATCTATACTGAGTCTACAGGCCCTGGGGGGGAAGGAGGGGGAACTGTCTTTTGAAATTATCTGTTCTATAAATGCATGCTATAGCAAAAAGAGCTGGACAGACGTTATGGCTCCATCTTATCAAGTGGTTGCCGAGGTAACCTCTGAACAAATGTGCAAGAACAGGACAGCTCATCACTTTCTGAGGATGCGTGGGGCCCACAGAGGGACTGAGATCACTACTTGGAGGTCACGGAAAAACAGTCTCAAATAGTCTGCCGGTTATATTGGAGTGAACAGGTAACTGTGCAAACCGAATTACTGTGGGGACTGAGTTGTGTTGGAATAAATAAATCTAAAACACAACCTCTTGATCTCACTAATTTCTAATTTCATTCTTGCCTTTGGGATGCAAAACTAAAACAAAATAAGGGCAAATCAATGTACATATATTCACTTGTTTGACATATAATTGTAATTTCATAACGAGAAGTATGAACTATTGTTCAATATTTTTTATATATGATTTACAAAAAATCCATAAACTTTTCCCCTGATTTGTTTTCAAATCTGTATAAAAATTGAGGAATGAATTCTGATCTTCTTCATTTGAAGAATTGTAAGTATATTAATGTAACAAAATATTCCAATACAAAAAAAATAACGTTAGGTGTGGTAATATGGTAAAATAATAATAATAGAAAAACAAACAAACAAACATTAATTTAGAGAAATAGTGTCAAGGTTATGACCTATTCTGTCTTAATATTTTGGCAAGGCCTAAAGACCGAATGTTGGGTTCAAAGTCCTTGTGCTAAGCAAAGATACAATGAAAAGATTTATCCTTCCACTGAGAGAATATCAATCTGCTTCAGGGCTTCACCTGTAAGTGTGCACACCTTCCTCTCTGGCTTGTCATGTCTAAGATGAGCAGAAGTACTTGACCTGTACCATACCCAAGCTAAGCATGTTCTGCAAGAGGTCCATGTTTTCTATACTTACCTTTCAGCTTACAGAAAAGATATAAAAAAGTGTGGCTATAGTCAATTGCTGAAGGGAAAAGTAGTTAAGCTTTTCATCAGAATAACAGGAAAAGGGCAGGAACTGGGAGTTGAAAGAGGAGAGACAAGTTACTCTAGCTGGGCTTGACATTGTGCTTGTGACTCTGCTTTCATTTAGCTTTTCATTTAGCTTTTATCTCATGCTGATCTGCTTGGAAGTGTTAGCTTTTTGTGGGATAAAATAAGAACCAGGAAGTCTGTTAGTGCACATTCCTTCTAAATGACTAAAGGAGTTTTGATTTAGGTCTGAAGATTTCTGTGAAAATATGTAGAAAGAACTGATCATATATAAGCTTTTTAAATGTGACTACATACCTTTGCTGTAATGGAAGGACCTTGTGAGAACATGAATCAATTATGATATTAGGCATTAAACCACTCTAGTGGAGTATTAAAGATATATGAATAAGCCACATTTGACAAAGCAGTGATAGAAAAGTCTGGTAGAATTAAATACTCTGTAATGAACACTTTCAGGGTTTTCTTTAAAAAAAAAAAAAAAAAAAAAAAAAAAAAAGACATTGCAAGCTAGCACAGTATTTTTTTCACAATTTTCTGCATCAAAATTTAAATGTGTACAAAGGACTCCAGTGTATTATGTCAGCAATACTCTGAAAAAAAAAAAATTAAATAAAATCTATACTTTTTCAGAAGGTTTCATTCTTTTCCTGTGTTTCTCGTCTTCTTCTTTCATTATATATAAATATTTCTTACGCTAATGAGAGCTTAATTTCAATGAAACCTTTTGAGATAATAATGTGTGCATATAATTGCATGAAAGATAGAACATTTAAAATATTAACTATTTCTAATCATGAGTACCTGATAGCATCAAAGAAATATATGAATCAGCTTTAGACAAATAGTTTTCCAGTCCCAGGAGCGTTCAAGGAAATTAATAAACTACCTGCACTTACTCTGGAAAATAATGCTTTGGTCAGCTAAAAAAAAAACCAACTTCCACCTTGTTAACAAATTCCCCAGAGTAAATTAGCAAGGTATTTGGCAAATAGTCTCATTCCTTAAACTGAGCGTATGATCAAATTTACCAACAAGAACTAATTTGAGGCTCATTAGGCAGGATTTATTTTTTTCTTGAGCAGATCATGTTAGACAATTTAAAATAGAAAAAAGCAATCAAAGAAGAGAACATATCAACTTCCCCAAATTATCTTTCAATGCAAGTGAAAGAGGACTTCAGACTCTAAGCAGAATTTGACCTAAATCAAATCCCACATTCTCACAGTGATGATAACATTAGTTCTGGCAGATATTAGTTGCTGCTGGGTTCAGGAAATATTTCGGAACACTTAAATGAAATCTACATAAGAATTATGGGGCAATGTGAGAAAATATTTATATATTACATCATTAAAAATAAGCAAGCACAACATAAATGTAAATTAATATAAATTTAAAGATATTGTTCCAGTTTGTCAGTTTATTTACAGTACTGAAAATCATTGCATCAAGCAGATATTTTCAATGTATTTCAGTTTTTAAATATTTTTAGGATAAATTCCAACTTATTAAAAAGAGCCTCAGATGCACTTTGTCAGCTCTCCCCAAACAAAAACAGAAGTAGCAAATTTCACTGGTATTCCAGTGTCCTTACTAGAAGTGGTATTAAAATATAGATCTTCTAGCCTGAGCAATTAACCAATACCTGGAGAGTTTTTAGTTGATTGCCAGAAAATAAATAAATAAATAAATAAAAATCATTTAGTGTATGATTCAGATGTTAAATAGAAATAGGTTTGTTTATGCCATCATTTTATTTCATCTTTCTCCAAGTATGTTAGGAATAGAGAGGGGTGGCTTGCATGTTAAGATTCCCAGATTTGCCTTTTGTGTAACTATCTTGGCCAATGGAAAATGTGCTGTTTGGCTTTCTCCCAGGTCCATCCTGCAGACACCTCCCACTGCCTGCCCGCTGGCCTGCTGCTTCCCTCCATAGCTGCAGCCTCTCAAACAACAGGGATTTCATGTTTGTCTTTTTGTTTCCATCTAGCATTTCTGCTCTCACATCTTAGTTTCTGACTGGTCCTTCCAAGCAGCACCTTGCTGTGGCTGCCCACTGTTTCAGCATTTAATTAGGACTTAAGTGAGATTTAATTCCTACTTCTGCTTAATCTGAATGAAGAGTGGTAAGGAAGATTGCACTGATATCACTATGTAATGAACAAACTGATTGGCAGCCACTGGTGTAACTGAACAAGAAAATACAAGATATATTAAAAAAAAAAAAAAAAAAGGATAACAAAATGAAAAGCAGGTATATTTGGCCTGTAATCACACCTCCCAAGTATATTTCTTTGTGTATGTGTATTCACAAGAAACTGATAAACAGGTAAAGTTAGCTAACTTGACAGTTTAGAGACTGGGGTGTCTAAAATTCTTATTACTGAAAGTTTCCAGTTTGCAGATACATGCTGGCTTGGCAACCAAAGTGTAAGAAATCTTTACCTTTTTGGATCAGAATGCAAAATAAGTCTGTCTTTCAGGACTATGTCTGCTCAGTTTCCTTTAATCTAGCTAAAATCCTCTAGGTGATGAGAGGTAGCAAGATAATATCTTAGCACATTGTCATAGAAGATGAGAGGAAAAAAGGTGGAATTGGCTCTAGCATTCAGAGTAAAAGACAAGGAGCAATGTGTAGAGGACATCTTGCTTGAAGTCAGATTCCATATATGGACAGGGTAGAGCCTATTTTTTGTGGTTTACATCCCTCAAGGATCCTCATATCTCCAGAAGGAGTTCTGTGAGAAAGATAAGATTTGGTGGTTATATAAGTATTTATCAAAAATGTCTCATATTTATATTTATATTTATATTTATATTTATATTTATATTTATATTTATATTTATATTTATATTTATATTTATATTTATTTATATCTCTATATTTATATCATAAAATGCACAGAAATTTGAAACAGTCATAATCTGAGCTAGGTGTATATTTCTGAATAAAAGAAGCACTGAATATCTAGAAAAAGCTATCTGGACTGTCAGCATAGAAGCAGGAAGAAGTCTTTGCAATATGAGAGAGTTCCTTTGCACAAGTTCTTTCTGTTTTTCTGCAAGCTCAAAGCAAATTATGAACCCATAGCTAGTGGCACATATTGGATTAAAATAACATATTTTGCTGGAGAACAATGTTAGAAATTTCCCATTAAAGATTTTTTACATTAATGTATTTTTGAATGTTTGCTTAATGTTCCCTTGATGGTCACCACCTTGAGCATCAAAAGCCATATGGTAAGTAAACGCACACAGTTTCTCCATGGCAGATATTCCCAAAAATCCCACTAGGCTGCTCTTCTGGCCCTCCTCATGAATGATGACATCGGTCTTTTGTTGTGACCTATAGAGACCAGGCACCCACCCACAATCAGCTCCTCAAGAGAAGAGAGGAATGGTAAGAGGCAGCAACCTGTGGCTGCAGGCACCAATGCTTCCCCTCACTCCCACAGCTGCCAGCTCCACACCATCCAGACTCTCCTGCCTGGAAAGTCTATCTGAAGTATATGAGGAACAGTCCCAATCCTGTACCAGGTCTGAGTTTAAATCACTTTGAGCACCTTGCCATACCATCCTGGCAACCTGCAGAGCCAGGATCTTATCCAGACAAGTGATGTGATAATAGAAGAATGTGCTATCAACCAAGGGGTCTCATCCCAATGTTCATGTGGAACGTCAAGGTAATTAACTTCAGTGCAAGATACCTGAGTGCACTCTAGCTTTTGAGCAGACCTTCTCTGCTCAAGCAGCCCTTGAAGGCAGTCATCTCAGAAGACTGCAACTCTTAGAATTTCTTGATTCAAATAATTTTCACCAGGGACCATCAACAGAGTCATAAAATCTTACTGTCCTTTTTGCTTTGAAGTTAATGAGTAAAATTCTTCTTGTTTTCTTTTTGGTATTTGGTATTTACTGTTTGGTATTTGGTGAGCAGTAGTGAAACATGATACAATATATCATTGTGCATTGGCTTCTAAGTCCTCTATAGTTACACTTGCTTTTATTTTTCTTGCTATTATTTTCTTGCTTTTATTCGTCTATAAGAGCTTTTCAGTGAGGTCATTTGCCTCTAGGTTTATGCTTACAAACAGAAAGTTACATTTCATGCAATAACAGCTTAAATGTCAGAGGTGTCATAGTGATTTTCCATAATTTGGATGAATTATTTTGGAGTCTGTGGTTATAATTTTGTAGTTTCAGAGGCGAAAGGGACCTGATGAATTGACTGTAATTTAAGACTGTTTTTGAACACAGCTAGACCATTCCAAGCATTGTATGACTTTTATGTGCAAATATTTCTACTATTTCAATTATTATGCTAAAAGTACAGTAATGTTGAGTGGCTTAAGTAAAATCTTATGAAAATTGAATTCCATACATGTTCTGTATATGTATCTATTGTCAATTTAAAAGAGATTGGCTCGACATCAGCCTTCATTAGGGAGATCCGAAACTGTTTCTCTGGTCTGCTACACATTCCTGGTGATCTCTGATTGTCAGCTGATCTGTCTTGCTACATCTATGCCTTTATGAATGACCAGAATGACAATGTCCACTTCTTCAAGACTTCTAGCACCTGAATACCCTTCCTGTAGTCTACTTTACCACATAAAAATACTGATTCTTGCATATTTTGAAGGACACTTTAACCAGTCCCTGAATTCATTTGCATGCTGAAAATATATTTAGTTGGACGGGATAGTTTTGAGGTTAGCTCTCAAAACAGTGCAAGATACCTGATTAGACAAGATACGTGCAAGATACCTAGTAGGGCTGTTTTGTTTTGTTTTGTTTTGTTTTGTTTTTAAATAATAATAAAAAAAATAAAAAAATAGTAGGCTTCCCTGCTGTAAACTAGGCCCCAGAGCTCTGCAGCAGGATTATGTTTATTTTCCATCTCAAATAAATCTATGTCCATAACAGCTTTCATGAATAGGATTTTCAGGTACTATAATAATAGGGAGTATATATACCTTTATAAAAACTAACATAAATACATTATTTATAAAGCAACAGGACACTGAAGAATAAGATGTAGAAACAAAGGGAGCAGCAATGGCTCCATTGCCTCTTCTATTTCTTTCTCAGTAAAAGAACACCACTGAAGCTATGATGATTTGTGTTGTCTATTACAGAAACTGCATTTGAGAAATATTTAGCAAGAGCAAGCCATAACTATAAATACCTCCAAAGTAAACAGAAAGCTCAAGCATTGTTTAATAGCATGTCTCCAGACAGCTTTCATAATGGGTTAGTTCTGTTCCCTTATTGGATTTCCACCCAAGAAATACTACACTACTAAAACTGTTCTGTGGATTTTTTTTGCCCAGGACAAAAAGATCATTACATATTGGGATGAAAATATTATTTTTCCCTTGTAAATTCTGAGTTTCATAAATGGGAGAATATTATGTTAATAAAACTACGTAAGAGCAGCATGATTTTTCTTAATCTGAATAATAATGTATTTATTAGTATTTTTACAGTAGAAAAAGTATATTCAGTGGAATGACATTAAAAAAGTGGCCACTTTCGATATATATTTTAAATTCTATTTATTTTAATTACAATAATTTATATTAATATTATGAAATATTAATATTTTTATTAATATTTCATAGTTTATGTTAATATTATATTGCAATATGGATATTTTGACTTTATCAAAAATATTTACTGTGATTTCTGCAATGTTACCATTTTTAGAAAGAAAAAAAATAATCAAAATTTCAAATACTGCTAGGATTCCTCCCAGTAACACCTCTGTCATTTATTAATATTCTGAGTGCAGAAGCTAAAATTTAGTATCACTGAATAACCCATATAACCTTCAGAGTCTGATATGTATCTGTTCACATGTATAAATAATTTTGATAATTGCATAAATAAGTACATAAAGTACATAAAATATATTTAATGCTTAAAGTATAGAAATCAGCAATTTTTGTTAAAACAAATGCAGTATTCATAAGCACAGAAAACATCTATGTTCTTTACATAAATTGTCTTCAAACAATCAAATGGCAACCATTATGCAATACTGTTTTAACTGATGTTTACTGTATCTGTCTATTACATAAGATCTTGTATACATGTCAATATTACAATTAATTTTGATCAAGACACTTCAAAATGCTGTCTGACTACCTGGCATAAAAGAAAGGCAACACCTCATTTTGAAAGTGCTACAAATTAAAATAGGATTTAAAAACCTTCATTAAAACCTTCATTATTTCATATTACAAATGAAGGTAAAGTATTGTCTTGTTTACAGTATGGAATCAATTGTCCTCCTGCTGATAAAACAAATTGGAAATAGGGACAGTTTGTAGAGAGTGGTAATGAAATCACATTGGGTTTCCCAAGAATGAGACCAAAGAGATAATTGTTTACCATGACTGAAGCCTGGAAAAGAAAGAAAGACAGAAGAAGAAGGGAGAAAAACAAACAAACAAACAACAACAACAAAAAAAACCAACAGCCTAAACCAATACAAACAAAGGCATATGTGCCTCTTGACGGGCAGAAGGTCAGATGAGCCTCTGTAGGGACAGAGGATGTGTGCAGAGAAGAAATGGGATTTAATGCATGCTCTTTTGTGTGCAAAGATTTCTATGCAAAAATAAATAAACGAATAAGTAATTAAAATGTTTTCTACATGGAGATTAGAATGAAAATGCTAAGCACTGAGAGTGTCCCTTCTGAGACTGAGATCAAAATGGCAGCACAGAGAAAAAAAAAAAAAAAAAAAAAAAAAAAAAAAAAAAGTAATGAATTTATAGGTAATCAAGAAAAAAAAAAAAAAAAGAATGCATTAATGCAGTTCAGAACGGTAACTCCAAATAGAGGCATTACTCTTTCCAAATTCTGAAAAATGGTAGTCTAAGAAATGTTTAAAATTCTTCCAAATAGCCAAGATGAAAATGAAGTCAGGGTAAGAAATCAGTAATTTAATTATCAGACTATAAATGCAATATCCCACAAAGCTGTCCAGACAGACGTAGAACTATTGGATTAGTTTAGAACAGGCATTTTACTCTTACAGATTACTTTTCAAAAACTATATTTCTAATGCAAGCTACATCCTTTGCAGCTGTCGACTGATTCAAAAAAAAAAACAAAACAAACAAACAAACAAAAACCATATATTATCCCTGTGTTTTGGGGGGAGGAGTTTTGTTATTATTATTATTATTATATTTTATTTTATTTTATTTTTATATATATAGTATGAGTTCTAAAACTGATGAATGTGCTTGTAGAAATTCTGTGTGTTTAAAGCATGGGCTCCCTCTGTCTGTATATTTTAAGTTTGCATTAAAAGGTTGGTTTGATCGGACAGCTTGAGAAATCTTTCTCCTCCATTCTACCTTGCACATTTTCAATATGAAAACTTACACATTTTTAAATACAAAAAGGTTATACTCTTGAAACTAAAGGTCAAATATGACTTTATGGTCTCTCAAGTCTCTTCTTGTGAAATATTTTATTGTCTTAAATTATTTGTCTTAGCTTATCTGTCAATCAACTTAGTCTGAGTATTGTGCACTTTTCCAAATGTTAGTAGATTAAGGAGAAAGAGAGAAGATAAGTGGAATAGGTGTCAATATTCTTGTGCTTTTCTTTAGCAGAGGAAAATAAAAATCTAGTGGTTTGGTTGTCTTTCTCTCTTTTGCATAGGGAGGAATCACTTCTAAAGATAGTTTCTTTTTTGTTTTTCACTTTTTCACTCCTACCCTTCCCAGTGGTTTGTAAATTTGAATGAACTGTCTTTTGAAAAACTTGCTATAGCTTTTGCTTTGGCTGAAAGTTGTTTTCTTCTTTAGTATTACTAAGACATTGCTCATATAATAGACTGTTTCTTGCAATTACATGTATATATATATATGAATAATAAAGTAATTGTTTTGGGTTTATTTTTCTTTTTTTTTTTTTTTTCTTCTAAATTCTTAATTGGTACACTGTGTCCTTCCCCACTTTGCAAAGTACAGTGCCAAGTGCATGAATATGAACCCCTTTAAAATGAGTTGTTGTCTGACTTCTGTGTCATTTAGAAGAATAAGTGAAGTAACTCCTGCTTGTCAGGGACATCACAAAATATTTGATTGAAAAGATGGAGAACTGTTCGTATGAACAAGATTTATGGATGGATTTTATAGATTTTTTTTGTTCGTTTTCCATTTATTTAATGGCTCAAAAAAAAAAAAAAAAGACTTCTAAATTATGAAGGAAACATGTTAATGAAACAGAAGCTGAATAAAATTATTTGCAGTTCTGGATCTTTGTAATCATTTGGAGAGAAATAAGTTAGTTTTGAATAAAAACTGAAAAAAGAGTAGGCTCTGAGTTTCTGTGGATAATTACCAGTAATCTGTAAACAAACCTGTGTGGCAAAGATGCATCTTGTATTCTCTCTGGGAACCAAATAAGATATGGCAGATTAACTGTTAGCAGCAACAAAAAAATCACACGACCGCCACATTCATCTTGGAGAAGTAACAATGTCTGAAACTGGATAAGGGAAAAGTGTCATACAAAGGTGGCAGTAGGTGTCAGACACCTCTCTGAAGCTTGTGACACTGTTATAGTTATCCAAAATAAAATCATCAAGTATGAAGACTTGTTAGAAATGGACTTTCTCCCCTGGGGAAAGGAAGACATTGAAGCCTGAAATTAACAGCTCCCATGAGCAGATGCAATACAAGGATAGGGCACTGCTTATTATGCATTTGCTGCATTTATATGTCTGTTCCTGACTAAAAAAAAAAAAAAAGAGATTACAAAAATAGAGTTATTGCCAAGCTAAACTTAATATTCATTCTTAAAAACTGACAGCCATAAAAACTAGTTACCTTACTCAATGGTTATTTGTCTAAGGGGAGATATTTAGGCAAGTTTTAAATTAACTATTATCATGTTGAAATTTGCATCTGAAATTAGCAGAGCTTCCAACGCCCCAACAATATTGATATGGTAAACAGTGTTTTTCCTTATCAAATTTCTTATCTTTTTTTTTTTTTTTTTTTTTTTTTTCTTATTCTTCTAAGTTCAGTGAGCAGAAAACAAAATAAAATAAACAACTACAAAACCCCTTGCTCAACTCTGGGCCAGCAGTTTTCAACTCAAGAAGAGCATGTTGTGAGTAGTCAGGCTTTCATCACTTCCCCAGAGACTCCTGAGAGCTAATATGGATGTATTAACAGATGTGATTCTCCATATCTAAAAGCTACAATGAATGCTATCTTGCACTGGAGCTCAGTTCACCTGCTGAATCTTAGACTAATCTGACACATTTATTTGTACTTACCAACAAACTAACAAATGATATGTGATCCTCGTTTATGACATTAGGGTGATACTCCCTGAAACAGGTAAAATGAAATTTTTCTATTTATTTAGTTAATTCATGACAAGTCAAGTTGATAAACTCTACCTCAGTCTAGGGATTTCCCTATTCTTGATAGATCTCAACTGTAAGTTATATATACAATAGAAGGCAAGTGTGTGTGTTTATTTGTAGGAAATGAATGAAAACTAAACTAAAAGAAGCAGCAAGGACTTCCTGTAGGCTGTGTTTTGCCATAGATCAGGTTTATTCTCCTTTTATTAAAATCCTTTCTACTTCAGGAAGTGAGTAGCATCATAAAGTGTCTGCTCAGTTCTGTTGAGATTTCCTCACACGTCAGTTACTAATGGCTTCCTGGCTTGCATGCCAGGAAGATGCTGTGCATTTGATCTCACACTCTGGACAGAATTTTATTTATTTATTTTTTTTAAACACAGCAATCATTGTGTGCAGACCCATGTTTCTGTCTACACTTCAATCTGTTTTAAGGACAGAAACTCTGTTTTCTATCCTTATCTGGGAGCTGTTGAGCAATGAATGTTACGTTCAGGCAAGGGCCAAGTTGGCTACTCTTTGCAGTGGTAGTGGCAGATAACCTCTATGCAGCAGTGCTTGCTCTTTCCTACAGCAGCAAGTGAAGTTTTCCATATCTTGTTTTTCCTATGGAAAGTTTGTCACTGGAATTGGTTCAATGGACTAGTTCATTAGTACAGAGATATATTTAGAAGGGAAAGAGTGTGGTCCTTTAGCCTGTTTCTGGCCATACCAACAACCAAGGGCCTCAGTGCAAGCGTTCTGTTGCCTTGAGAATTGTACAAGTGCTCCCCAAACACCCTGCTATAGTCACCCTGCATCAGCTAATTTCTGCATCAGTTATTGCATCAGAATTAATTAGCTTTTCCATAGAAAAATAACTGACGTAATTGCTGTGCAAGGTTGGGTGTGTAGATCTAGACTTCTGGCAGCTTGCCTATTACTCCCACTTTGCAGGGGAAAATATAACAGGGATTCTTCAAAACTATTGCCAGTGCTAATCACAGTCAGAATAATTGTCAGAAATATATCAGCCCCCGCATTTCATTTTATAGTTGTACATAATTTACTTTCAAACATCAACATCAAACAACATCAAACAAAATAGATGCTGCAAGTAAGCTATTACATTTGAATGAGATACATTTGGTTTTAAACATAATGAATGTGCTGTAACGAATATATATGCTTTTTAGTTGCCTAAGCTATTGATATAGACCTATGCTGATATGGGTACTTGGTTTTATTACTTTATTCAAAGTGTTATCTATGTTTTGCGATTTGTAGGTAGAATACACAGAGGAAAAAAATGATGAAAACTGATTGCAATAAAGCGACTGAAAGTAAGTATGATGATAATAGTGATGAAAGACACAGTTCGCACCTACAAGTACCTTCTAATACTTCACCTCTTAAACCGTTCTTAAAAAGGTCTTCAGATATGAACTGTAGGCTTTCTGAGAAAATTAATCTCCAGTCCATCCATGTTTACCAAGTAGATGAAGGAAACATTGTAAATGAAGATACTTGTTTCTGATACTTGTTTTGGTGCAAGTTTCTTCACCCTCAGTATTGAAAGGACTCTCACATTTCTCCCACATTTCTGTCTAAACAAAAACAGAATCACAGAATCACAGAATTTCTAGGTTGGAAGAGACCTCAAGATCATCGAGTCCAACCTCTACCTAACGCTAACAGTCCCCACTAAACCATATCCCTAAGCTCTACATCTAAATGTCTTTTGAAGACTTCCAGGGATGGTGACTCCACCACTTCCCTGGGCAGCCTGTTCCAATGCCTAACAACCCTTTCAGTAAAGAAGTTCTTCCTAACATCTAACCTAAAACTCCCCTAGCTCAACTTAACAAACAAACAAAAAAAAAGCATTGTGGTGTTAGCATAACATTTTTATGGCATTACCCATATTATGTTTACATAGAATGTTCCTTAAGTCTTCAAATTTCATACCTGTATCTTTGATGGAAACTATCAACATACCTCATTATTAAATAATATATACAGTGCAAAAAATAAATTGTGTTAAATATCTGTTATCCTATCTTCAAATACTGTCAGCAAGAAAATGTTTTGTACACAGTGTTGTACTTTCATCATTATTAAGACCACATATATAAATCACTATTAAGCCCATACAAATACAATTATACTGCCTTACATTTGCTGTTTTGTAAATTTCTTACTGGAAAGGTTTCACACACATACATATAGAAGGTTTCACATACAAACTGGTCTGCTGTTTATTTCACCAGCTACATGTGAAAGCTTCATGACATATGAAGGCATAATACATGTTGAATATCAACCTAAATAAGCATAGAGCTTTAGGCTATAGAATGTAATTTATCACATGAAACCTCTCATCTAGTTTTATTTTCAGATTATTAGTGTCAAGTGTGAAATGCTTTTTTCATTTTTGGTTCAAACAAAAAATGGTAGGCAGCCAATATTTCTTTTAATTCTGTTATTTGATATTTATATATGGCCCAGAGTGATTATTTATTTATTTATTTATTTATTTATTTATTTATTTATTTATTTATTTATTTATGACTCTTTATAAGACATCTGCATCAAAAGGATATTACACAAGGAGATGATAAAATAAGTTTTGGGTTATTTGAGTTAACAAAAGAGAAGTTTGTTATGAAATGACCTTGAGTTGTGCTGTACTCATTTTCAGGGTGTCTTTTACTGAGAAAAGGGTGCAGAAATTTGTTTACAGTAGTGGTCTAGCTGTGGTCCAAATTAAGATAAAGAAAGTAGTACTTCTTCTGTGTGTATGTATCTCAATATGACTTAAAACTGATCATTCTGATGCCCTGGAGTTCTCTTGTGAATTTTCCACTCTTAGATCACAAATGCTATAGGTGGTTTAATTTTCAAGATACAGACGTTACTTGAACCTTGCTTAAATTTGTACTTGTATCTTTAGGAGCTTTTCAGAAAATAAAATGAATGAAATCAAAGCATAATATTTAATCAAAAAAAAAAAAAAAAAGTGAACCACCTTTAGCCCACTATCTTAAATATTTTATATGAAGGAAAATAAGGTAATATTCTTTTTATTAGTCAATTATGATTATATTGTATGTTTTCTGGCTGTTGTCCACATTCAATACCAAGAAAAAATATATAGCAAAGTATAAAAATATTCCTGACATAAATATTTCTTCTGCATTCTGCTACTAATTAAACATAGACTGCTATTCTGCACATGCAATAGTGAAGATACAGATACATGACATAACCAAGAAACAAATTATAGTTTCCAGCACTGATTGAAGCCTGTCCATATGTAGAAACCGTATGGCAGTATATGTAACATTTATGCTCATTATGCTCAAAAGTCTCAAAAAATCAACCTGCAGTATTTAACAGTGGAGTGTAAACACTAAACACAGCTATAAGAAACTATTTTTTTTTGGTAGCACTTTTTACTTAATTTGTCCCTGGGGTTCACTTAAAGGTATTTGCAAAATATTAAAACGACCTCTTTAGGTCACTGGACTGCATGTATAAATGAGGATTCTTTTGATTGATTAGCCAATTACTACAAAGTACTGTGGTTTATACCTTTGCACATTAACAAGCATGTTATTAGGAGGTGGAGGGAACTAAATAGATGTAAATACATCAAATGGAATAAGTACGCATAGTTAAATAAAAATAATTTTCAGAGATCATAGTTATGGTTTGTCATACATATTTTGTGGTTTGGTGAGAGAAGGATGTTTATTTGCTTATTTACTTAATTCAGTGATTGCCATCATTGCTTAATTTCATTGCTTCTTACTCTTGTTTTATTCTTCCTACCTTCTATCTTTGCATCAGCGCCTATGGCAGTACTCTGACAACTCTGCACCAATAAGCTTCTTTTAACAGGATGTACCACTGATTACTGAAACTTCATACAGGTCTATGCTCAGTTTTACATCAAAAATCTTTTTCCTGGGACAAGTTCCATTTGGTTTTGTGGAGATATTTGAAAGTATCATATCATTTTTTAATCCTTTCAGTAATTCCTATGTGTTTGGGAATTGTACTACAGAATCACAAAATCATCTAGATTGGAAGAGACCTCCAAGATCACTGAGTCCAATCTCTGACCTAACACTAACAAGTTCTCCACTAAACCATATCACTAAGCTCTAAATCTAAATGTCTTTTGAAGACCTCCAGGGATGATGACTCAACCATTTCCCTGGGCAGCCCATTCCAATGCCTAACAGTAAAGAATTTCTTCCAGCCTAAGCCTCCCCTGGAACAACTTTACCCCATTCCCCCTCGTCCTGTCACCAGGCACGTGGGAGAACAGACCAACCTGCACCTCACTACAGCCTCCTTTAATGTACTTATAAAGAGCAATAAGGTCGCCCCTGAGCCTCCTCTTTCCCAGGCTCCTCAGCCTCAATCCCAGCTCCCTCAGCTTGTAAGACTTGTTCTCCAGACCCCTCACCAGCTTCACTCAAGCTCATTGTTCAAGCTCATTGCAGCTAGAAGTCTGGTGTCTTGATATCTCAGGAAAGAATGATTCTGTAATATATAAATATATATATATATTAGATTTAGATAGAATAGTATATGAACAGATCATAGAAAAAAATATATATGTTTCAAGAAATCTTGTTTTTAACAGCTGACTGAATTTAATACCCCAAACTTTCAAGACCAACCCACTAATAACACTTACCCTCAGAATTAAAATTAAGAGAAAATCCTGAAATCAGGATTTTGCCCTCAGATAAGCACATGAAATGCTATTGGCCTGGAAATCTACTAGAGATAGCTGAATATACTTTTCTTTCTTTTGTGTACCCACAGTGCAGCTGTTTATTTCAAATGTTGTTCAGTGTCATTTTTAGGATAGTTTAATTGAAACTGAAGACAGTGAGTATATAATATTTAAAAAGCCCATTTTTGAAATCTTATTCTACTGTCATCTTTTTGAGCAGAATATTACTTTAAATTTATTGAGAGCACTTGTGATTTACAACATCTGGTTATCTTCTAGGCATAGTGATTTTAAGCAACACAGAGCTGAATAGATTATTTTATATTTAATTTTGACTTGACATGCATACTTAGTATCTAGGAAACTGGTTGTAAATTTACTGCAGTTAAAACACTTCCATGTGACAAGGCATAAACACATGATTTCTTTTCCTCTCATATTTACTTGTACTTGTGTTATTAAAAAATAAGAGACAAAAGAGAGAGAAAATAATCCTTATATAAAATGTGCAAAATACTGTCTGAGATTAAATTCCTTTGGAATTAATTTTCCTTTGGAAAAATGTCCCAGAATTTCATATTTTATAACTTCGGGTTATAGAAGCCCTTCATTAAAAAATAAATAAATAAATAAGAAAATGTTCTTTTCATTTGTGGAAATATATTTGTAATTTAGAAAAGTGAGAAAGATGTTCAGCTTAGAACACACCCCCCATAAAGATTTACAAATATGAAAGCTAAAAAAAAGTACCTGATCAAATCTGGAGAATCAGATGAATTATTATGAAGAATAAATCCCACTGTCAGCTGAAGCAAAAGGTATTAGTCAATTCAAGAACTGCAGTATACTTTCTTACTACCTAGCTCTTCCGCACCACCTAGTGTCTAACTCTGAACACGATTTTCATTGAGATACCTATCCCGAAGTGTGGTATGTCACAATCAGAACTATAAAGGTACATTAGCCTTTATAGCTGCGCAAATTACTTGTGGTTTGGAATACTTCTGTAGTTTAAGTCTTATAATTCTTACATGTAATATTGTAATTATTTGAAAAATATGTTGGCTAGCCTGCATACTTTGAGCTGCATATTTGAAGTGCATCAACAACCTCATTTATTTTGCCTGTTTTGTTTGTTATCATGAAAATATGTCATGTGGACATATTCTCCCAGAGCTATTCAAGATCTGGTCAGCTCACAAGCATTTAACCCCTAAAACATTAACTGCTCTTAAGATCAAAAATCTTTCTCATGTATTGGGGGGTTTTATGGTATAGGCAGGGAATATAATCTTTCAGTGATGACTGTCAATCTGGCAGAAGAGTTTTTTGTTGTTGTTGTTTGTTTGGTTGGTTGGTTGGTTAGTTGTTTTTGTTTGTTTGTTTGTTTGTTTGTTTACCTTTTATCCAGCTATTGTGACTTTTTTTCTTCACCATAAGAAAGAAAAGTTTCCACAAGGAAGCACACTGATTTCTCAGTAATACTGACCAAGTATTTTAAGTTTTAGAGGATTTTTTTTTCCTCCTTCATTGTGTCTTTTTATACATCTGTCAGACCCCGGGAATTTTGCCAGAAAATTTGAACAATGCAAATGTTCCCAAGTTTTTTTTTTTTTTTTTTTTTTTTTTTTTTTTTTTTTTTTGTGGATTTTTTTTGTGTGGATAAAATTACAGGTCTTTCCTGTTCTTCCATCCTTCCCTATTGCTGATCTGTAATAAGAGACCAAATGCAGATCAGCATCCCAATGAGAAATACTTTAGTCAATAGGTATCTAATAAGTTTTACACTAAGTTGCTGAATTGGGAATAATGGGAGCCCAATCTCCATAAATTGACCTTTTAGCTTTAGGGGAGAAGCTACCTGCTGAATAATAATTATATTAAAAAAAAAAAAAAAAAAAAAAAAAGAGAGAGAGAGAGAAAGAAAACAAACAAACAAAACTAACAAACGTAAACGTAAAGGAATAGCAAGGCGGGGCTGCTATGTGAGGAAAACCATATGCCAGAGCCTCTAAGGCAGGGAGGACCAGTGCCCCAGCCAGGGTGCAGTCTGGCAGTACCTGAGCAAGGAGAACAGGACCAGAGGAATACAAAACAGAGGCCAGGTTTGGGCAACAGCCACATGATGGCCAAGCAATTCCACAGTGACAAAGCAGGTCCAAGGTTAAGCCTGCAAAGTACACCATCAAGGCAAGGATCAGCAAGACTGGGTATAGTAATAGCACAGTAATAGCTGTGGTATAATGCAGAGATGGGACAAGACTGAAGGTTGCAGATCCTTTTGGTGTATTCAAGACCCTGATAACAAAGGGCTAGAGTATACAAAAGCCATATTCAGATTTTTTAGTGAGAGATGCAATGGTATGGGGTAAGAAGGGGAGCAATGGCATATAATGTGCTTTAGCACAACATGTTCTAATTTTCTTCCTGAATTTAAATAAAGAAACTACAAAAGCTAATTTCCCAGAGAAGTCAGTGCTCATGATATTCCCCTTTTGCACAAAAGAGCAGGTGGTGAAGCATATGTGTATGATTTGTGTGTTCAGCTTTTTCTTCATTTCAGTATTTAAGGTTGCATTTCCTACATCCTAGGCTGTTCCCTGTTATGTCATGTAGGAATAAGAAGATGGTATTAAATGATGTAACAGTGTTAGATGACCCAGTGCTAGTAGCATGGCAAAAAAAAACTTGTCATCTTCACCAGTTAACTGAGCCTGTTCCCCTACAACCATTGATTTCTGAATTTTGACTGTGGAATAATAATTTCCTGATCCTTAAAAATCCATAGCCACCTTGGAACACTGCTTAGTGGTGAGGACCAGTCCAACTAGATCACTTAATACAAGCCATAGTTTTCTCATAGGTAATTAAATGAAAGGAAATTAAATGAAAACATGCACTAGCAAGCACTAATTTTAACTTTTATAACAGTAATTTCAGTGGAAATTGTTGATAAAAAAACAAATGAACTACTTTAAAAAAGATACATATTAAAAAAAATCGGAAGTATGTATTGGTTCTGACATTTTTAACACTTGTTAATTCTCTTGTTCATGCTTTCATTAGAGATTGTCTCTTCATTCCTGCTAAAGAATGATTTTTACTCTTATTTACATATGCTTCCTTTAAAAAATCAAAACTTGCAAGGACATTTGGATGTAAGTTTAACTGCTAGTCCTGGGTATGTAAATTTAAATGAAAATTCCATTCCTTGATTTATGTTTATTAATTTATAATGAGAATGCAAAGGCTTTTATTTGTTTAAGCTGTTCACTACCTTTTAAATGTAATGGGATATTTCATAAATTAAACTCATTGTAACACTTTTATGTTGTTTTCTTTGTTGCAGATGTACCAGTATGTATCAGTATGCCTAATAATATTGAAAGACAGAAGAGAGAGAGATGGTGTAAGTCTACTTCTTGCAACTTCACAAAAAAACATAGTATCTATCTGAATTTTCTTATCTTCTAACTGCTTCAATAAATAATTAAAACAATAAACAAAAAGCTTACAGAATGATGCACAAGTTAAAAACTTTACTTGCCCAAATAAAATTAGGTTTCTAGGACTGTGCCAGGAAATGGCAGTAAATAAAGAGGTGGCATATCATCAGTCTGTAATTTTGCACAAAACTGTCTGATAAAGGTAATTGAGAACTCAGCCCCTCCGATCAAAAATAATCAAATAAATAACAATAATACAATCATAACATAATGCTGCCCTTATGATTTATTGGAGTGGTTTATATAGATACTGCAGTATTTTACAAATAATACATTTAGAAATCTATTCAGTGAGTGTGACTCAGTAGTTTTGATTAAACTAATCTTCCTATTTTTATATATATATTTTTAAGGCTGATTTATTACCACAGTTGCCTCAGTTTTATTTTAGACGAAAATCCTTATACCATAAATTATACCATTTGGCACACACCACGAATGTAGTCCTAATTTTGTCATAAATCAGTGTGATATTGACAGAAGTAGTTAATTTCATATATTACAGTACAACATCTGACTTTTTTCTTTTTTTTTCTTTTTTTTTTTTTTTTTCTGATACATTCTACTAAGTAACTGCTTCCATGGACATGTTGCACAATAATTTGTTGTTATACAGTATATATTTATTTATTTACTTACTTTGAGGAAACAATACTCTTCATTTTCAGTTTCATTAAAAAATTTCAATTTCTATTTTAAATCAAATATACCCAACAGATTATGTTTCTAACTAATTAAAAGTATGTCAGTAGCTTCTGAAATTGGATTTTTTTTTCCTTAGTTCTCTTGTTGCTAGAATTATCAATGAAATTTTGATAAGGTTAAATTCTATTTGATTTAAGAACTGTTTTCAAAGAAAATCTGTTAATAAATTAACCTAAAGATTTCTTAAATGTAAAATATTTTTCCTGAAGTTTAATAGATTTCCAGTAAGAACTGTAACAGGGAATCTGGAACCAGTGATGCAAGCATACATTTTTATCAGTGCAAGTGGATCCTACAGGGTGTGTGCTTACTGTTACAACCTGTTACAGCTTGATGCTGTATATCCCTTTATATATCCCTTCGGACATTTAAAGGTCTGCATGTGCATTTGTATTAATAATCAGTCTGAAAGATGTGTAAATAAGCAAAATGATTCCAAGTATAATCGCAGAAATAGACAAATACGATTTCACTACTTGCAAAAAATGATGTTTATTTTTGTCACTTACAGATGTATCTCTATCCCAAAGGTGTGTAAAAACAAAACAAACAAACAAAAATCTAATTTTGAAGGTATTACAGAAAAAAATTGCAAAGTATTCATGTATAAGATCACCAGACATTTGTTCAGGAATTTACCAAGGTATAGTTTCCTATAATACTTAATCCAATGCAATTTTGTGATGCTGCCCAGTCAATTTTTCCATCCTTTTCCCCTGTATCATCTGTCTTGATGCAGCTCCCCTGGAGAATGAGTTGTTTCAGTTCACTGATGACAGAAACTACGCTTCTCAGCATGTGGGAGGGAAGAGGGGATTAATTTTCTATCAGATGAGTGAATCAGCCAACTCATCTTGTGGGCTCAAGCTTGCAAGTGAAACGATTGGAGTGTGTAGAGGAGCTCTCAGTAGCTGTCTGAATTTTAGATGCAGTAAAAAACTGTCTTTGTTCCTCTGTAGTTATGAATCCAAGAACACATGTAAGATTGCTTGGAAAATCTTCAACAGAAAACACCCTGCCAAGCAGTTTATTCATGCACAAAATTATATTTGCGATAGAATTACATGTACCACATACGCTACATTTGTTACCTGAGTCTGACGTTCCCTCTTTGGCCGTGTGGCATGCTGCCCGACCACTTATGAGCACACAGCCACAATTCAGCAATAAGGTAACAGACACCACATTTGTCTTTTAGCTGGCAATTGCTTGGATGTAGCCTTTTGTACAGCTAGTGTGATGCTCTGTGTTTTTCTAAGGTTAAAGTCTAGTGGCATCAAATAAATCTAATGGATTCCATTAACCACTTTCACTAGGAGCTTGAATAGAGCTTGCAAAGATAACATTGCTTTTTGACTAAAATGTGTTAGGAGGTGCCCAGATAATCAGCTCAGATGGAGAATTGGAAAGAGCAACAGACACCCATGGTGAGTGACAGTGGGAAGGGTGGCAGCAGTCTCTTCACAGAGGTGGAAAAGTGGCTTTCAGCTTGTGCCAGCCTCAGCTAGAGCTGGGCAACTGCCAGCACAGATTCGCATCTACCCAATATTGTGTGCCCTCCTCTGCTCTGGTAGAGACTTAAGTAACTGCTGCAAAATCCTGTTGGTGGTGATTTGACCGTGGTTGAGGGTCAAACTATCACCCAGCTGCTGCCTCACTCCTGCTCCTCTTTAGGACAAGGGGGAAAAATTGAAATAAAAAAATCTCATGGTTTGAGATAGAGACAGAGACATAACTCACCATCACAGGCAAAACAGACCAGATTTAGGGAAAAATGATTTTATTTTATTTTATTTTATTTTATTTTATTTTATTTTATTTTATTTTATTTTATTTTATTTTATTTTATTTTATTTTATTTTATTTTATTATTTTATTATTTTTTTTTTTTTTATTTTTTCCAGTTAAAGTGGATTTGAATGGTGAGAAATGAAGAATAAAATTAAAATACACACCCCCTCTTTTCTTTTTACAGGTTCTACTTCACTCCTTCATCTCTGACTCCTTTACAACCTCCCCCCCTCCAAGTAGCACATGGGAATGGGGGCTGAGTCTCTGCCACTCTATCCTCCTCACACTTTTTCCCTGCTCCAGCATGGGTCCTTCCCATGGGCTGCAGTCCTTCAGGATAAATCTACTCCAGCATGGAGTCCTCCCTGGGCTGCAGGGGGACAATCTGCTTCACTGTAGCCTCCGCATGGGCTTGCAGGGGAATCACTGGACCAGTGGCTGCAGTAGAGATGAGGGTCCTCTCTTTTTCTTCTCCCCTCAGGACTTGCAGTTTTTCACAATGTTTCCCTCACTCCTTACTGTTGTGCAGCATTTTGCTGTTTTTTTCCCCAGGTTTTCCCCAAGGTGCTCACAAGACAACAAGTGGGCCCATCCATGCCCCCATGGTGGAGCTGGCTTCCCCCCACTGCCAAATTCTTGCCACCTACACTCAGTACATTTCTACAGACTGAAATGAAGGAGGCTAGTGGACACAGCTGGGTGTGGTCAGTGCTGAAGTGTAATTTGCCATTTCTCAGCACCCATGGCGACGGGTACAAATTCCACCTGCATTGGAGGAGTTACAATTGCTCTGCAAAGATGTGAAAATCAAATTTATTTGGTTGTAGGTAGAATTGTTTGTAGGAGGAATCAATTCAAGAAAAAGATTACCAAGGTCCTATTGCTCAGACTTGCTACGAAAACATTGTTTTTTAATCAAAATGTGTTAGGAGGTGCCTATATCATCAGCTCAAACAGAGAATTAGAGAGCAACAAATGTCTGTGGGCAGTGACAGTGGGAAGGGTTGCAGCATTTAAATATTTCTATTCCTGTTTAAAGGAAAAAACAAACAAGCCTGCTACAAATGCTTTTTTGGCGGCTACCAATGCTTTTTTTTTTTTTTTTTTTTTTTTTTCATGATATAGCCATATGGTGTATGATGAAGATCATGGATAAACAGAATATTTTGATGACTGTATTGAGATAGTCCAAAGATCAGTCTGACTAGCTCTGTACACTGTCTAACATAGGAGCATACACTTAACAGAAAAGATAGAAGGAAACTGATGTCAGGTGTACATTCCAGAAATTAACATGTTAGGAAGTTTCTGAGCTGCAGTTTACATTTACATGAAATCTTTTTTTAACAGCCAGTGATATCAATTTGTTGAAGCCATGTATATTTTGCTCTCTACAAATAATAATAAAAATAAAAAAAAAAAAAGTCTATATAGGAGTACTAAAGGGTTACTTTTTTTTTTTTCTACAAATATTGTTTTGTGCTATTGCACATAACTATGAAGTCATACAGCTCTTCTCTTTTGTCTTTAGATTTTATGAGTTTAAAAAAATGTATATGACCTGCAAACACCGATTTTAGATAACCTATAAACACATTTAAGTAGCAGAGGCTTCAGTGGAAAAGAAAAAACAAAAGAGAGAAAAGATGTGGTCTAGCAATATCTTTGTCATCTTTCTGTTCTGCCTCAGTACACCATTTTACAAGTTCAATTTCCTGATCACATCTTCATTGAACTGGAATCTCATTTCCAAGACCTAGATATGCTTCTGGTGTGATCCAAATATTTATTACCTTGTAAATCAAACTCCGTCTAGGGTCTGTCTTAACTGTGATCAATGATTTCTTAAATAAAAAACAAGGAAAATTTCAGTTTGGAATTTTGAGGAAAAGTAAAGACACTTAACAAAAGCCTCTAATTTTTAGTCCATTATTTTATATTGTCCAACAAAACAAAACAAAACAAAAAAACTGTCTAACTGTCTTCTTTATTGTAGATAAGAGAGTGAGAGACAGGTAAATGAATAAGAGAAATAAACCAATATTTCATTGAGATAAGAGCTTTTTTTTTTTTTTTCTTTTTTTTTTTTTTTTTTTCCTGAAATGTTTTTATATCATGTAACTATTGTATCTGTTGTTAGGGTCTTGATTGATTTTTGTTTTCTTAACTGAATGTGAAACTTTTATGCCAAATGAAGGTGAAGTGTTTCAGTTTCATCATGATGTAAGCCAGACAAGGTCAAATAGGAATAAAGGAATAAACTTAACTTCTCCTGATTACCTAAAGACACAAGGGATTATTTTTTTTTATTATTTGGTGTTCTGAGTAATTTAGAGGTTAAGAAACAACAATTCTAAAATGAGTATAAAAATATCTCAAACTGCTAAAATTGGTTCCTGTGCTTCTGAAGTACAAAATCTTTGGACCACTAAGCCTAATCTCTGTCGTAGTCTCACAGTGCCTCTCAAAGTTATGGTTGAAGAACCATAGAAGAATATGGTTGAAAAGTTGTTTCATTGTAAATCAGAGGAAAAATTTTACAGCTAAGGATAGTCTTTTATAACTTATGTGGCTTTGGAATTGTTTCAATATAGATGAAGAAAGGAGTACAATTGTTGTTGGCCATCATGGCAGCATAGTGTGTAGCATGCTATAAACATCATAAACATAAGAAAACACTTAGCATGCAAGTCCTAGCTTAATTTCTGGATGAAACTATTTAAACGGTTTTAAACAGCATAAATCATATTTTGTGGAACTAATTAATATGTGCAAGCTACACTGAAACTTATGACCCAGGATATCTGTGAAAATTCTCTCATCTTTGTAGTTAATATACTAGGCAGTATTACAGTAACATTAGGTGCTTCACATCAAAATTATTTGTTTCTGGGAACATCTGAAAAATATTTGGGATTCTAAGAGATGAAAACATGAATGTTATAAAAACAGATGCACAGAATCACAGAATTGTCTAGGTTGGAAGAGACCTCAAGATCATCTAGTCCAACCTCTGACCTAACACTAACAAGTCCTCCACTAAACCATATCCCTAAGTTCAACATCTAAATGTCTTTTAAAGACCTCCAGGGATGGTGACTCAACCACTTCCCTGGGCAGCCCATTCCAATGCCTAACAACCCTCTTGGAAAATAAGTTATTCCTAATATTACAACTAAAACTCCCCTGGCACAACTTTAGCCCATTCCCCCTCGTCATGTCACCACGCACATCGGACAATAGACCAACCCCCACCTTGCTACAGCCTCCTTTAATATACCTATAGAGAGCGATAACGTTGCCCCTGAGCCTCCTCTTCTCCAGGCTGAACAAACCCAGCTCCCTCAGCCACTCCTCGTAAGACTTGTTCTCCAGACCCCTCACCAGCTTCATCGCCCTTCTCTGGACTTGCTCGAGCACCTCCATGTCCTTCTTGTAGCGAGGGTCCCAAAACTGAACACAGTACTCGAGGTGCAGCCTCACCAGAGCCAAGTACAGAGGGACAATCACTTCCCTAGCCCTGCTGGCCACACTGCTTCTTATACAAGCCAGGATGCTGTTGGCCTTCTTGGCCACCTGAGCACACTGCTGGCTCATATTCAGGCGACTATCAACCAATACTCCCAGGTCCTTCTCCGCCAGGCAGCTTTCCAACCACTCATCTCCCAGCCTGTAGCTCTGCTTGGGGTTATTGCGCCCCAGGTGCAGGACCCGGCACTTAGCCTGATTGAACTTCATACAGCTGACCTCAGCCCATTGGTTCAGTCTATCCAGAGGCTATGCAGATGAACAAAAATCGCTGGGTAGACTTTTTGTGTTTGTGTGTTTACGTCACATTAGAGTTACATCTTAACTTCTGGTTCACCATTCACCAAAGCCAAAATACAGAGACACAAATGACAATTCTTTCCAAATGCCATCTGCCTGACTTGTAGGTCTGTGTGAGCTAGGTTTTTCTGTGAATGGTTTGAGGTAACATGGTGGGTTGACCCCCATTGGTAGAGATGCCCCCATCCAGTTGCTTACTCAGTCCCCCATAGTGATATGGGAGAGAAAATCAGAAAGATGAAAGCAGAAAAGAAACTCATGTGTCAGGATAAAGACAATTTAATAATTAAAGAGAAAGAAAGAACGAAAGAACGAAAGAACGAAAGAACGAAAGAACGAAAGAACGAAAGAACGAAAGAACGAAAAAAGAAAGAAAGAAAGAAAGAAAGAAAGAAAGAAAGAAAGAAAGAAAGAAAGAAAGCAAGCAGGGAGGGAGGGAGGGAGGGAGAGAGAGAGGAAGGAAGGAAGGAAGGAAGGAAGGAAGGAAGGAAGGAAGGAAGGAAGGAAGGAAGGAAGGAAGGAAGGAAGGAAGGAAGGAAGGGAGGGAGGATGCAAAAACAATCACAGTATCAGTGGACCAATACGCAGCCAATCTCTGAGCAATGACTACTTTGGAAAAACTCTCCCTGCCTAGTTTTACTGTCGAGCACAATGTTTTATGGTATGGAATATCCTTCTGGTCAGCTCATGCTCACCATACTTGCTGTGTGGTAAAGTGAGAAACAGGAAACCCTTGGTGTTGTGTAAGCACTACTCAGAGGATGATGAGACATAGGAAGAGGTTGCTTAGAGACATAGATGTTCAAGACTAGGTTAGATGAGGCCCTGAGCAATTGACATTCAATCAGTAGATTTAAAATAAGGGTTTAATATACATTGTATGTAGTTATACTTCCCTTCTTATACTGTACGAATTCAGTGATCTGGTATAATTAGTAAAAAAACTAATAACTTTCAGCTGTCGAGAAAGTGGGTAGTTCTTTATAGGCCACTTGGAACTACATACATAATGGATTATGTTCAGCTATGCTCTTTTATGGTATAACCATTTCTACAAAATTTATAATCTTTGTCTCTTGTTTCATTTCTTAGGCATTATTATAAGTATTTGTATTTAGGCAATAACTTTCCAGTTATCAGATGAGAAATAATTTAACATGACTTTCCTTACATCAGCAAGAAACGCATTAGCCTAAAACTAGATTTTACTGAGAAGTGGAGGAAGGCAGGAAGGTAAACAAGGTTGGACATCATATAGATTTTATTGTAAGACATAGATTTTGTATTGTCTAAATGTTAATGAAATTACTAAAAGAATGATAGTTTTCCCCTTCTGAATTATCCAGAGTCAGATAAATAAGTGAGAAATCCTTTTTTAATTCTGATTCTCCAATGTATTGTAATCGTTTCAGGACATTAAATGTTACTGGATTAAACCTCTTAGTGTTGCTACAGAAGCACATTTTTGTTAAGCACTAATAATAGAGAATTTTAACATGGAATTCAGACACAGAAAATTGGAAAGTCAATATGCACCTTTAATGAGAAAATCAGAGACAGAGACAGTGTAGTATGTTAAAATATATGTTTCTCTTTCTTGAAGTACTATGTAGGGGTTGCCATACCTCAATGTGGTATAGTTGAATGCTTCATGTCTGCAACTGTAGCCAAAGTTTAACAAAGACATCACAGAACTCTATAGGAATGCATTGCTGTTATAAAATATACGACAAACTTTCAGGTATGTCATTGAGGTAAGCAGCTGAAAGCAAACAAGGCAGAAGTGTTCACTGGTGTATTGGATTTAGATGACAGGGGTTTGGTAGAGAGGGGGCTGGAGTGATGCTCTTTGTGAGAAAAGACCAGCAGCTGCCCCATGTTAGATATGGGCCAGTTTCAGACAGCTCTAAAGGAGACCCAATGCTTGCCAGAACTAAGAGAATAAGTGATATTGTTTTCATCTCTGTGAAATCAGATTTAAGAAAGGGAAAAAGAACTGCTACACAACAGCAGCTGGGAGAAGAGACTGCAGAACTCAAGGTCTGTGCAGAAGGAGGGCAGGATTCTCCAGGCACGCAGAATTTCCCCTGTGGCCTGTGGAGAGGCCCCTGGTGGAGCAGGCTGTCCCCCTGCAGCCCATGGGTCCCACATGGAGTAGATCTCCACGCTGCAGCCCGTGGAGGAGCCCCCAGTGGAGCAGGTGGAGGTGGCCTGGAGGAGGCTGCAGCCCATGGAGAGCCCCTGCAGGAACAGGCCCCGGGCTGGAGCTGCAGCCCATGGAGAGGAGCCCACGCAGGAGCAGGGAGTCTGGGGGGAGCTACCGCCTGTGGGGGACCCGTGCTGGAGCAGTTTGCTCCTGACAGATGGACCCCGTGGTATGGAGCCATGTGGGCGCAGTTCTTGAAGAGCTGCAGCCTGTGGGAAGCCCACACAGGATCAGTTTGGGAAGGACAGCATCCTGTGGGAGGGACCCCATGTAGAGCAGGAGCAGAGTGTGACTGTGAAGGAGTGGCAGAGATGAAGCGTTAGGGACTGACCGCAGTTCCTATTCCCCATTCCCCTGCACTGCTTAGGGTGCAAGGGTGATAGAAGAGGGTGGATAGGGGAGAGGTGTTTTTATTTGGCTTTTAGTTTCTCGCTGCTCTCGCTTGTTAGTAATAGGCAAAAAATTATATTACTCTTCCTATGCTAAGTCTGTTATGCCTGTGATGATACTTGTTGAATCATCTCCCTGTCCTTACCTCAATGCTTGAGCACTTTTCATCTTTTTTTTTTTTTTTTCTCCCCCACTTTCCCTTTGAGGAGGGAAAGTGCAAGAGCTGTTGTGGTGGAGTTCAGCTGCTTAGCAGGGTAAAACCACCACAACTGGCATTTATGAGCCTTTTTTAGCAGCAGATAATGGACAAAATACATGGTAAAATGCTTGCATATCTTCAACTTAGCTCTAAGGACTAGGGTTTTATTTTGTTAATTGATTTTGATTTTATCAATAATTAACACTTTCTGTGACTACTAATGTATGAAGGAAGCCAAATGGCTTCCCCTTACTTGCAAGTATTTTTTTTCTTTTACTTCTTATTGACTGACTGAGTCTTTCTTTTCAATAGCCCTTTCTGTTGTTTTTAATCATTCTTATTTTCTGCAGTTATGACCATATTATGGTGATCAATCTTCCTGTGGTCACTTACCCTCAAAATCACCTGTTTGGGCCTGACTATCCAGCCATTCTTTAACCCAATGAAGCATACGCCAGTCCAAGCACCTCCCCTGGTAGGCTCACTAACAAGCTGCGTCAGGAAGCTATCTTCCACGCTCTCCAGAAACCTCCTAGACTGCTTTTTCTGGGCTGTGTTGTGCTTCCAGGATATATCTGGGAAGTTGAAGTCCCCCACAAGAACAAGCGCTGATGATCTTGTAACTTTTGTCAGCTGCCTGTAGAACTCCTCATCAATCTCTCATCCTGGTTCGGTGGTCTATAACAGACCCCCACCAGGATGCTTCCCTTGTTGGCCTTCCCGCTGATCCTAACCCATAGGGACTCAACCTTATCATTCCCAGCCTCAAGTTCCACGACATCAAAACTCTCTCTAATACAGAGAGCTACACCACCACCCCTTCCGTGCTGCCTGTCCCTTCTGAAGAGCCTATGGCCAGACATTGCAGTGCTCCAGTCATGAGAGTGGTCCCACCACGTTTCTGTGATGGCAACCAAGTTGTAGCCTGCCTGCCGCACGATGGCTTCCAGCTTCTCCTGTTTGTTACCCATGCTGCGTGCATTAGTGTAGATGCACTTCAGTTGGGTCATTGCCTTCTCTTCCGGCCTTAACATTGTTCCCCCTGGCACAGCTCTCACAAGCCTTGTTTCAGCCCCATCCCCCTTCTTACCTAGTTTAAAGCCCTCTCAACAAACCCCGCCACCTCCTGGCCTAGGATCTGTTTTCCCCTTAGAGATAGGGACCTGTCTGCGGCCATCAGGCCGGCAGCCGAGTAAAGCACCCCATGGTCAAAAAAAACAATATTTCTGTGTTGTCACCAGCCTCTGAGCTATGTGTTTATCAGGTGGGCTTTCCGTGTCCTCTCTGTACCCCTCCCTGCCACCGCAGGGATGGATGAAAACACCACCTGTACTCCCGCTCCATCCACTAACTGTCCCAGTCCTCTAAAGTCCCGTTTGATAGTCTTCAGGCTTCTCTCTTCAATGTCATCACTGCCAGCCTGGACTATTAAAAGAGGATAATAGTCAGAGGGGCAAACCAGGTTGGGAAGCTTTCTGGCAATGTCCCTGACCCTGGCCCCAGGGAGGCAGCAGACTTCCCTATGGCTAGGGTCAGGCTGACAAACAGGGCCCTCTGTTCCCCTGAGAAGGGAGTCGCCCATAACAATCACCCTTCTTTCTGTCCTGGTGGAGGCAGCCCTAAGGCGTGGAGTCGACTTCCTCGTCCTAGGCATCCTCCTGGGTAGACTTTCTACCTTGTCCTCAGCTACCAGTGTCTCAAGCTCCAGGGCCTCAAACCTGTTGCATAAGGGCACCTGGGAAGGTGGGGCTGGTAGGGAGGGGGCATTGCCTGTGATGTTGAGCAGGGACCTGTTTCCATTCCTCCTCAACTCCTAGGTCCCCTGCCTCTGCCCAACAGCGACAGGGCAGGGGGTCCACCCCCATTTGGGGTGTCTCACCCCGGTACCTCTCCTTCAGGCCCTGCAGGGAGTTGCTCCACAAGTCTGTCTTTTGCTCACACTCCCTGATATCCCTCAACCTCTCCACCTCCTCCTTGAGTTCTGCCACCCTGCGGACCAGGTCATCCACCTGCTCGCACCTCATGCACACGGTCTCTCTGACTCCCGCAGATGGTAGCAAAAGGCTCAAACACTCCTTGCATCCAGAGACCTGAACTGCCACATTTTTGAGCGGGCAGTCAGTCTGGGTGTGTGCCACTGCAGCCTAGCTAGCGGTAGACCACTGTTAGAGGATTTGCTCATATGGGCAGGGGGGAACGCTCTGCCCTTCCTGCTCACCCTTCCTGCGCAAACTGCCATGCCACTCCCTACTGACGCGCCATGCCCTGTTTGCCTGTCCTGGTTGCTGCGCTCCTGATCGCTCGCCCTGCCTAGGGGCACATTTTGAACAGACTGGGAGGGGGCCCTTCTGGCTACGCCTACACCTCGTCAGCCTTCCATCACGAGTGCTGCCGGGTCCTGGTGGCTCCTTCAGGTGGGCTCGATGCCGGAAAAAATAGCCCTGCCTGTCCGATCCCCCGCTCCGCTGCAGAACGCATCTGCCTGGGAGCCAATCTCCTCTGCAATTATGTATATGATTATTTCTTTTAAAAGAGTGACACAAAATAATGTTATGAACCACCAAGTATGGAAAAAATCCATATTTTTCTTTTTAATAGTTATTGAAATGAGATGACACTGATACTGGTTAAATTGGCACTTTCTTAAGGGTGAAAAAGTGCTACTAATGGCTTGCATCATAAATGTTAAATTATTTGAGATAAACTGACAAGAAAGTTGATTAATGAATTAATTTGCAATACTGTGAATTCTTAATTAAGTGGAGCATAAGTAAATGTCTGCATTTGTGCCATGGCAAACCATTTGCATTGCAAATAACAAATGTGCATGTATACATGCATAAATAACTGTGATGAGTTTAAAAAACATAGAGATGCAAATCTCCTCCTTTTAAAATCAAGACAAAATTAAATCCTCTGTTGATATTCCTCACTAAATACTAGTCCATGCAAGTAAGCTATAAAATTCTGTAACAGGAAAACAGGAAAGTGCTGTAAGAGTTAACATCGCTATCAGACCAAAGGTTGTCTATCTGTCTCTGAAGGAAGCCATATTCCATTAATTCATGGAATTCATATCAGCAGACTCCAGTGTTTTGTTGTTGTTGGTGGTTTGGTTTGGTTTGATTTTGTTTTCAGGATTCCTTCTGATTTCTGTATTTTGCATCCTGAACTGCCTATAACCTTCATATTATAATTTATACTTAACATAAAATTAATATTAGCTGGATATATGTTCCCTTCATCATTGATTTCCAAGCCCCCTGATTATTTTCTCCCTAAATTGAGGGGAGAGAGCACTAGAATTACATGAGTACCTATCAACCATATCAACCAGCCACAGAATTAAATAATTAGCATACAAAAAACTGAGACAGGGGAACAGAGACTGCAAATACATGGAGGTAAAGACAGCATAGAACGATATATAGAAGCTATGAAAATAGATACTTATCATACAGAATGACAGAATTTCTAGGTTGGAAGAGACTTCAAGATCATCTAGTCCAACCTCTGACCTAACACTAACAAGTCCTCCACTAAACCATATCTCTAAGCTCTACATCTAAACATCTTTTGAAGACTTCCAGGGACGGTGACTCCACCACTTCCCTGGGCAGCCCGTTCCAATGTCTAACAACCCTTTCAGTAAAGAAGTTCTTCCTAACATCTAACCTAAAACTCCCCTTGCTCAACTTAAGCCCATTCCCCCTCGTCCTGTCAACAGGCACGTGGGAGAACAGACCAACCCAACCCCAACCCTTTGCACTAATTGTTTGCTGAGGAACAGAAACTGTGAGTGAACCGGAGAAAGAAAAATGGAAAGAGAATGACAGTAAGTATGCATGAAACTGGAATGACAGAAAAAGGGAAAAGAATTTGAGGAGTAAAGAGAAAGGATGAGGAAAAAAAAAAACAACAACAACAAACAACAACAACAACCAAAACATATAGTAGCTTGCAGGAAGAAAAAACTGCAGTGAAGGAAAGAGAAAAAAAAAAAAAAAAAAAAGAAAAAACCAAACCAAACCAAAACGAGAAAGTTCTAGTAAGAATAACATGTGCTTCTAATAAGTAAGACAATACTAAGACAGAAAAGAATTTAGTGCAATTTAAAAGGGGAATAGTTCAGTTAGATGCATGCGGTTGTGGACAATATGCTTTATTTACCAAGGTACCTGAAGACACTTTTAATGAAAAAGATACACTTCAATGTTTCCCTTAAGCTAACATAACAGGTAGTCTATATAACAATAACACCCTTTTTATTTTTTAATGCATCAAAATAAATTTAGTAGCATCTAATCAGAATGGACTGTTTCTCTTTAAGTAAAAACTAGAAGAAAAAAAATATTTTCCCACACCTTTTGTACAGTCTAATTGTTGTGTTGGGGTTGGGACCCAGTTGACTGATGTCAACACATTGCCTGTAGGGCCAGTGAGTGGAGAGGAAGATTGGGAGATAGGTCATGCTTTAAATCAGGCCCTGCAGTCATTTTCCATGTTAGTGAGTACTTTTTTTTTTTTCCTCTTCTTTCATATGTAACCTAGCTTTCATTGTGTTTCCTCTTTGCATTATAAATCCCAGTTTCATTAAAAGCATCTGCTGACATAAATACTCAGTGTAACAGTAACTTGAAAATTATTCAAGCAAATACATTCCTCTCAGCTGTACCTGATTACACTATATATATAGTATATAGTAATATATATAATATATAAAATATGTCTAGAAATATAGTATTGTAAGGCATATTTCTGAAGGTATTTGGATATTTGACTTCCATTAAAATTATGAAATTTGAATAGCAAAACATTTTACAAATACTGTTCTCTATTCACTATAACACTCCAATTTAATTTCTATCCCTCATACAACCTGCTGTCCCTTCCCCGCACTTACTGTCTAAAAGAAAGTTTGAAAATACTGCAGAAAAGTGATATTAATGTATATATATATATATATATTCAAATTTTGAAGAAACCAGAGGGGGAAAAATGGTAAAATGGATAATATACAGATATATATGGATGAATATTTTTTTCTCCTTCATATTTTGGGAAAATTTGCATTAGGAAAGTTGTATTGAAATTCCATCTAGTTGAATTAGTATTGACTTGTTTTCATATCGTATCTTCAGCCCCCAGTTTCTTCCTTTCTCTATAATACTCCAGCTATGATTTTTTTCCAGTTAAAAATAGAACCATAATATCACTAAACAAAGTCAGAGGTTAAGCTGGTAACCATTACAATTAAAAATAAATAAATAAATAAATTAGTTGCTTCCTCGAGGGAAACTTGCAACACCTAACTTAGTATGCTCTATGCAGAAAATCTGTCTTGTTTATTCTCTCTGAAACACCATCCAGGGGTAGGGGATTTCTCTCAGCAAGTACTTGAACTGTATGTATAGAAGCCCTGCTACTGAACACTAGGTACTTATTTTGTGGACACTTAATACACTGAACTCTTATGTAGCAAACAATCTAGTTCCTACAAAATGATCATAAAACCAAGAAGGATTTTCCTATTTCATTCACACAGGAACATCAAGATATTTTAATATACATTTTTTTTTACTATATATTTTTTTCAGACCATGAAAACTGGCAAATCTCTTACTATTTTTTTTTCTGTATTTATTCATGTGTATTTGTTTCTATTTCATTGTTTTCCATCTTGCTGAAAGGGGCACATTTGTTCAAAGTGTTCCATTCACAGAAAAAAATTTCTGGCAAAACCCAGAATGGTGGCAGTTAGAAATAGAGGAAAGAGTAAATAATTCTGTAAATCAGTGGCAGTAGTCAGTCTTACTGAATAATGTTTTAGGACTTATTCTGGGAAGGAACATTGCTATGTGTGTCACATGAACAAGTCATATGAACACACACAATCCAAGAAGAAGGAATTCCCTGTGGGGAAAGTTATTGTGATATACATTCCAATGTATATGATATATGATATACAAGACAGTAGAAGAGGCCTTGTGTTTTCAACTGTTAGCATCTGATAGCTGCCCTGACATCTGAAACAAATCTAACCAGAGAAAAACCATTGTCTATAGACAGGGAAGAAGGTACAAGGGAAGCTAGGCTGAAAAACCTTCCAATATTTCGAAGTATGGACAAGAGTTTATTGTGAGCTCTGTGGCTTAACTCCAAAAACATGGCTGTCTGACATCAGAGTTCTTAAACAGCCCAGCTTTGAATTGACACTAGCAAGATTTCTATTTTTTTCAGCCATTTCTTAGTCAAGTTCCTGTATAAAGTGTGAAATTATGAAATACTTGACTAAATTTTTTTTCTGCATTCCTAGCATTATCATCATTTATTAGGGAGTGCAGCAATCACCAGTTTGTTTTTATTTAATAAAACCAGGAGGAAAGTTTGATGACTTTCTGGGCTATGGCTGACAGAAATAAAACTGTAATTATTCTATGCTTAATTATTTTTAACCACCACACAGGAAGACAAGACAGACAAGAATGAATGAGATTAACAGGTGAAAACAAAACAAAGCAAAACAAAACACAGTATTATCAGTATGGCCAGTAGTGTCTGTTTTTACCATATTGAGGAAAAAGTGCATAAATTTCTACATCTTTGGAATTCCCTACTGTGTTCTCGAATCTGGTGGCATATTTTACCAGAGGACTTTCACCTTATTTTTATTTCAGAACACTCAATTAAAATTTCTAATTATAAATGTGATTGATGTAATTGCGGCTTCTTCAGTACAAAGAGTCCAATTCACATAAAAAATCAAAGAAATGATGAATTACTAATGTTGTTGGTTTTTTGTTTGTTTGTTTATTTTATTTTATTTTATTTTATTTTATTTTATTTTATTTTATTTTATTTTATTTTATTTTATTTTATTTCATTTTATTTTTTCCTCCCTCTGTCCTTTACTGTTTGGTGATCCTAGTTCAGCAGCAAAAGATTTTGAATTTTTCAAACATATAATACTATAAAGAGTGACCAAAGGAAACACCACTCAGTGTGGTTTCCACTGATTTTTATTCATACTGTTTTACATACAAAATAAATTAGAGGCCTGCTGAGAAGTATACAACTATATCAGGGTGCACATCTTGAAGCATTATGAATTTAATGAGCAGAGAAAGCACACACCACCACTTTGGCAAGTTTCAGATCTATTGGGGCCTTAGTGGGGTTTTGTTAATCAAATGAATTCTGAGAGCCCAATTATTGAGTGCAAAACATTGGGGAATTGCCATACTGTCAAAAATCATGGATAATGGTGTGTCACTCTACATATCAGAGGAAAGATGAGGTCCCTGCAGTAAAGACTGTACCCTCTGCCTCTCCCTCCTCTTCTCCTAGGCCTTTCACCCTCACACAGTCTCTTTCCACCAACATCAGTGTTTTACAAGTGTGGAGTAACAGATACCATCAAGGTTTTTGGCAATAAAATTTAGTCATGTCCATGAGAATAAAATGGAGATTGCATCTATTCAGTCCTATGTCCAACACTAGGGATCATTACCCTTCTGTATCTGGTTATTAAACCAGATATTATCATAAAAGATCTTATCATCAAAGGAAATCAAATTTGTTAGGCAGGACCTACCTCTCATGAACCCATGTTGGCTGGGACCAATGACTGCATTGTCCTCCAGGTGCACTTCAATAACTTCAAGGATCATCTTCTCCATAAATTTACCAGGCACTGACATGAGAGGATGAATCCCATATGGACCCATGGACTTGTATGGATCCAGGTGGAGCAGCAAATCCCGCACACGTTCAGGGTCGATTGGGAATTTGTCATTCCCGCCATCATGGTCTTCCAGCTCAGCGCACCATGGGTCCCGAAACCCATCGTCAGTATTGAAGATAGAGGCAAAGAAGGCATTAAATGTCTCTGCTTTGCCTACGTCATTGTCTGTGAGGAGACCTTCCCCATCAAGTAGCAGACCTATGTTTTCCCTGATTCTCTTTTTTCTGTTCACATATCTAAAAAAACCTTTTTTATTGTCTCCCACAGACCTGGCCAGTTTCAACTCTAGTTGGGCTTTGGCCACACGAATTTTCTCCCTACAAACATGAACAGCATCCCTGTATTCCTTCCTCATCACATGACCTTCCTTCCAGCAGCCGTACACTTTACTTTTTGCCTAAACTCCAGTAGAAGATCCATGGTAAGCCAGGCCAGCCTTCTGCACGACCTGCCTGACTTCTGATATTTTGGAATTGCCTGATCTTGTGCTTTTACAAGGCAGTGCTTAAAGACTGACTAGTACTGATGGATGCTAATGCTTTCAAAAACAGTTTCCCAGGGGACCTTGCTGACTAGTTCCCTGAGCAGTCTGAAGTCTGCTTTCCCCATATCCAAGGCTGAAGTTTTGGTGGCAGTTTTCCTTCTGTTGCCATAAATTCTAAACTCAATTACTTCATGGTCACTATGACTGAGATGGCTGCCAATTGCCTTGTCTCCCACAAGACCCTCTCAGTTCTCCAGCAACAGATCTAGGAGGGCACCTTTCCTAGTTGGCTTCCTTAGCACCAGCACCAAGAAGTTATCTAGGTGCTTTACGAACCTCCTGGACTTGCTTGTGTCAGCCGTGTGGTGATCCCAGTTGACATCTGGCAAGTTGAAATCCTCGATAAGGACAAGGGCAGTTGTTCTCAAGGAATCTTTTAGTTCTGCAAAGAATAATTCATCGGCATTGTCGCCCTGGCCAGGTGGTCTGTAATAGACTCCCACAACAACATCCCCTTTAGTTGTTTGTCCCTTAATCCTTACCCAGAGGCTCTCAACTTTGCCATCACCAACTTGAAGTTCCACACATACATCCTTCACATACATCGCCACTCCGCCACCTTGCCTACCCTGCAGGTCCGTCCTGAAGAGCCTGTAATCATCTATTGCAACACACCAGCCACAGGACTCATCCCACGAGGTTTCGCTTATGCCAATGATGTTATAGCTGTGGGACTGGGCTAAGACTTCTAGCTCATCCATTTTATTCCTCATACTGCATGTGTTTGTATAGCAGCACTTCAAATGCAGCTTCCTACATGCAGCACCTCGTGGAGCCGATCGAAGGACCTCACTAGCACACAGATCCTCTGATTCTAGCGCACCATCCCTTAGCTCATCACCAGCATGCCTAGTTTTATCCCTTTTGACTCTAGTTTAAAGCCCTATCTATCAGCCCTGTTAACTCCTGAACAAAAATCTTTACCCCTCTCTGAGAGAGGCGCATCCCATCTGGTGCCAGCAGGCTTGGTGTCGCATAGACCTTCCCATGATCGAAAAACCAGAAGTTCTACAAGTTGCACCAGTCCTGAAGCCATGTGTTAATGTGATGAGCCCACTTGTCAGCATCAATCCCCTCTATCGGAAGGACAGAGGCAAACACAACCTGTTCCCCTGGTCCTTTAAGTAGTTGCCCCAAAGCCCTAAAGTCCCTTTTGATCACTATCGGACTTCTCGTTGCTACCTCGTCATTACCAGCCTGAAAGACCAATAGCGGGTAGTAGTCAGTGGGCTGTATCAAGCGCTTGACTTTCTTAGTGAAGTCTCTCACCCGAGCCACAGGGAGGCAACAGACTTCCCTGTGGGTTGGGTCCAGTTGGCATACAGGGCCCTTTTGAGAAAAGACATGCAAAAGACAAGGAATTTGAAGAGAGAAATGGAAAAAAACAGATAAATAAATAAAAATATTCCCACTCTGCCTCTATTTGAAATTATATATTATTTTTCTTATGGTTTTAAAAAAAGTGACTAATCCAGATATGATATTGTATGTATAGTCATACAACATATGGGAGTTGCTACAGTAAGTTAAACTATACTGTGTGGACAACTTTGGGTTTAATAAACTGTTTTTGGAATAATTTTCTATTGACCTTATCTGTTGAACAGTTTTAATTTTAAACATAGATATCTACTATAAGGATTTCTTAGAATCTGCTAAAATATTAATATCTATCTTCCTCCAAATATGCCAGCTATGCAATAATTAATATCTTCTGACCACTGTTAAGGGATATTTAGGCATGTGAAATGAAATGGCAGTTGCAGCTTGAAATCTTGCTAACTAGACAACTTAGATTATGGACTTGGGTCTGTTCCAACACTTTATAAGATAGCCTTTATAAGAACGTAACTGCTCTTATTCTTCGATTTCTGTAATATAATTTTATCTTTCAGTGACTGCAAGTGGACTTAATCAGATACCAACCCCAACCTCAATTATGTCTGCTGAAGTATTTCACCGTTAGACAAAATTTATGATCTCATAAGGGAACCCTCAGATCAACACTATGAAATGAACTTCCTAACTTTTTGGCATTTGGCTGGCATGATTAGCAGAACTGAGTTTAGCTCACTCAGTAATGCTCACTGGGAATTAGGAATCTAAGGTCAGATTTATACAAGTCAAAACTCCCTTTCATCCCCTTGTCCACTGAGTCCTTCATTTATTCCTTTTCCCTCTTGAGTTTATTCTTACCCAGATTTCCTAATTTCTCTGGGAAGGTTCTGATGATCTCACTAGGTATTCTATGATATAATACAAAGTAAGGCATTCTGTGACATCCTCAATTTTATTTATAGATGTCTTCATCTAACTTTTAAAGCTGTTCTGTTTAACATTGAGTAATTAAATATCCCACTGTGGATGTGAAAAGGCCAGGAAAGGAGGAAAATGCAGCAAATGGAATATTCACTTGAGTGTAAAGGAGAATATTTATGTGCTCTACTTACCTTTTCAACAAGGGCCGAAACTGTGATTTTTTCTCCTTCCCCTAAACACTTATCTATGAAATCCATCTAATTTGGATTGAAAATACCACCTTTTCCAGAATTTAATAGCTAAAGCAATAGGAAGAGATCTATGTAAAAATCTACACCAAATGGAGAAACTGATAAAACAAATGTTTCGTATATCTTAAAGGAACACACTGATCACTGAACTTGGTGGTTGAGAGAGGGAAACCATTTTGTAAAGCCTAACCTGACATGCATATTCAAAAAATACCCATCAGTTCCACCTCAGGAAATGAAAAAAAAATCACAAGGTGTGTAATAATAAGGCACTTATCAGTGCTGTCAAAATGAATTGCTCTGCAACGTCACAGGGGAAGAAGGTGAAGCTGGATGATGAGTGATGAGAAAGATTAGCTGATAGCTGGAACAAGGAAAATTTAGCAAGAGAGAAATCAGACAGAAAAGAAGTGAAGCTTAATGAAAGCATGAAATGAAAAGGATAGACATTTCAGCAAGTCTGAGAGATGAAGTAAAGCATCAAGGCAAATGAAGACAGAACAGTCAGTGAAAAAGATTAAATAGATCATTAACAAAGAAGCCAAGGAAGGGTGCAGGAGGCTGAGAGAAAGAGAAAGAGAGATTGAATCTGAAATCAGAGGCAAAAGATAGAGTGGTGAAATGATTTGCGGTGATAGGATATGACAGCAGTTGGAGAGAAAAGACTTCTTGGAAGTGGCAAAAATGAAAGGAAAACTGAGAGGATTTGCTAGAAATGTCAAGGGGAGTGTTTCAACACCAACAGCCTGAGCTGGTCTCCAATGGGTAGACAAGAGGATCAGATGAAAGGATCCAGGGCTAAATAAATCAGAAACTTGGATGGTAGCAAAAGTGCTGAAAATAGCTGTAATTTTGTTCCATTATATTTTATTATATTTTATTCTATCACTGGAGGAAACGTTCCAGGAACGGAGAAGTATAACATTAGAAATGACGATAGAAATTACAGAGACAGCACACAAGCTGCGGAGGACAGAAAAGTGAGATGGGTTTAGCAGGCAGGCAGGATGGGAATAGTAAAGGTTGCAAAATTGGTTGCAAAACTGTGGGTATTGGACTGTGATTTGCACTTGTTTGAAAGGGAGAACAAAGGGAAGCAAACAACAAAAAAAAAAAAAAAGAAAGAAAGAAAAGAAAAATAAGAATAGTGAGTCTGTAGAGATAAGACAACAAGTTTCAAAGTACAGGGTGAAAAGCTTATATGATGTATTCATTCAGAATATGGATGTAGATAAGAACCGGGAGAGAGACCTACAAACTTTCAGTGGAATAGGCCTAATAAGGAAAGTAGACGAGAACTAATGCTGAGAAAATGTGTCATTTACTTTTATTTTAATATTTTTTTTGTTCCTTTGAGTGCAAGCTGATAGGAAGTACCACAACGTTTGTGAGCCAATGAAAGCTTTCACTGAAAGAAAACAGGGATGGCTGAGCTTTTCCATGCTTCTGGAACCAGATTACACCAGGTCTCACCTACTTAACTCACAAAAACAAAAGTAAACTGTAATCCAGTAATGGAAAATGTACAATGCTTCTCTTAAGTTAGGGCATATTCAGCAATTGCAAAGTTTGTTGTAATGCTGAATGAAGTTTTCTTAGTTTTACCTGATCTCTGGATCCTAAAGTTCTTCTAACTGACATAATTGCCAAGGTATGATTAAAAACCTTCTTGCTTATGGCATTCCTCCATGGAAGGTGCACCAAAGCAGCATACATCATTGGATAGGCTTTTGGATGTGTCCTTTAATGAAATTTAAAAGCTCTTCATCTCTGATCTACTTCCACAGACTTTACATTTGCTTGGTATTTTGCATAATATATGTATGTCAGCACTCTACTTTGTAGATGAAACACTGATGCTTCCATTAAATATTATATTCAAATACTGGAAGTTCACAGACCACATATTTAAGTGGTCAGGATTGTGCACTGTCTTTCAGAAAGCTGGACACATTATTAACAACAGTAAAACCTACATGAAGTTGTTCCAGCTATGACTGTGTATGGGATGGTGGACTAGAAGACGTCCAGAGGTCTTTTCCAACAAGCTTATGATTCTGTGGTTGTTGTGGAAGATCTCACTGACCGTGTATGCTACCTGCACAGAGCTGGGCCACTGCAGATACCTACCAACCAAGGGACACGTATCAGTCAGAGAATTGTTATGGGAAAACCTTATAGCAACCCTTGGTTTACTATCAATGAAGTATGATATTGAGAGGAAAATTCTACCTGATTCATGTTGCAAGGATGTAACTCTGATTCTGGAGTTTGGTTTTACATAAACATTAAAGCTCCTTTTCTAAAGGTTCAAAGATGTGATCATTGTGTTTACACAACACAGAACTCTCCCTGTGTTTTTCTATTGTATAAGTACTGGATTCTTGATCTAAACAGAAAATATTAATAAAATTTTGTTGCTGTCGGTAAAGAACATTTAAGATTAAATCTAAAGTTTAGTACTTGCCTGCTGGTTTTGGATTAACTATGGTAGGATGCAAACAATGTTTTTTGTGGACATCTCTGTCATCCATAAATACAAGACTATTTAATCACACTTAGACTTGATTGTGCTTGATGAAAGAATGCCAGCAAGCCAACTGTCTTTCAGATACTTTATTATTTTACTCTATTACTCTAATGTAGTTAATGAGCTCCATCTTGTGGAGAAATGGGATGCTTACAGCATTTTATTTCTGAGAAAAAATGTTCTTGAAATGCATAATTTCTTTTTTCCTTTTTCTTTTTTTTTGCTGAAATCGAAATTTTGAACAGGCAGAAAAAAAAAATAATTTAATGACATGTCCCATACTAACAGTACATGTATGCATTATGATTTAAAGGAGAAAAAAAAAAAAAAAAAAAAAAAGAAGGTAGAGCCAGAGCATGTAATGGTTTGGTAAACATTTTTGTTAATACAGTTGACAACTGCATTGCTGCAACTGTACTCTTCACATATTTTAGTATTCACATAAATACTGGCTTTCACCACTCAGGCTTTTAGGTCCATTAATAAATTGATATATTCACTCTGTGAAAATAGATAGATAGATGGATAGATAGATAGATAGATAGATAGATAGTTGATAGATTAAATCTTCAGTCACATCTATTCTCATTTTCTCTTAGTTGAACAGTAGAAGATGTGTTGCCTAATATTTTTGACAGTAAGTGCATTCTCAGATGCACTTAAAAGATGATCTAATCATGAGCTGCAGTAATCTGCTTAATTAAACTTTTAGGTTGAAGACCACAAAAAAAAAAACAACAAACAAACAAACAAAAACACAAAAAAAAAAACAGCTGAGGAGAAAAGTAAAGTCTTCACGTTTTTGTAGCATACAATGCTTAACATTAAAATATATATATATTATAAAGACTGAAAAATTTCCTCTTCATCTTTAAATGAAATTTACCTCTGAAAGACATTAATTATAATATGCTAAATGCATATGTGTATATATATATATAAAAGTAGAATAGACTTTCCAAAGCAACACATATATATAATCACACATATCATATGTAATGGTCACATGTATATAATCATATAATCATATATAATCTCTCATATATATGTGGCAGATAAGATCATCAGACAGTTCATGTTTTTAAACTGACATATTAATTAATTAATTCATTAATTTAAATCATGATAGCTAAGCATCAAAACTGCAGTCAAGGATTTAGTGGGGTTTTGAAAAATGTTGTGTAAACAATTCTTATATGTGTCTTAGTGCTTCTGAAAATTCACTCGGCTACTTTCCCTTTGCAGCTAAATAAATTTCAAACTTGACTTTAAAAATTATGTGTCAGGTGAAGTTTTGAAAAATCTCTTCCTACACATATAACTTAATGTTTTACTACTTTTTTCCCCAGAGTGTTTAGTTTCCAGTTTTGTTTCTTGTTTATGTTATATTTCTAAAAGGTTTGACTTGCAGTTCAATGGCTATCACTAGGGATTAGCATCTGTGAATCCTTGGTACTTCCTGTATAAACTGAGAATGGATTTACAGTCCATTTTCCATCAGAATCCTATTTCAGCTCGTTAAGCACAAAAGGATGCTTGGTTTCTATTCCTTAGAGCCTGCAATGCCTTTCACATATAACTGTCCACTCTGCAGGAGAGCAAAATAAAATCAAACCAAGGTAAGTAAAATAAAATACTAAACAAACAACCTCTAATTTTCTCCTCCTTTCCCTCCTCCACGTGTGTGAGGCAAATAAAGTCAGCTTTCTGAAGTTTTTATGACAATGCTATCAATTTCAAAAAGATTTTCAACTTTGCTGGAGTGACAGTTACGGTTTTGGTGAGATTAATATAGTCCAGAAACCTGTTTTGCAAATCATCCTTAAGACATCCTCGTTAAAGACAAACAAACTATAAAAGAGTAACAAAATAGAAGAAAATAATAAAACAGAAAGCAATTATTATGGCCCAATTATAAATGGGCTAATGACAAGTTGTACTATACAGAAGTTTCCCTTCAGTAGCAGTTTGTGATCTGACAGGTGATGGATGCCACTGATGTCACTTTGGGACTTCGCACTTTGTTGCTGTGGGGATGGGAGGATGTTCGCTCATATGCACAGACATATCTTTCACTCTCACTGGCTAAATGCAAAGTCTTCTAAGTGCCTTTGAATCAATTTGTTTTTATAACACTTTGCTATGTCAGCAGTGCAACTGATGTCATTTTGTGAAACTGCCTTGACAGACACACTGCCTGTGCAGCAAAAATTGAAAGGTTACTCTCAAAGAAGTTGAAGCCGATGGGGTCTATCAAACTTATGGGGAAAACATCACTTTCTTTTCCAGCTGAATTAGAAGAGCTGGTATGAAGATGGAGAGTATTGCTTCTTTATGAAGCACAGATTTTTCTAAATGCATGTGGGCTTAAACATACATATAGCAGTATGCATGCTTAATTATAATCAATTTTAGATTGACTTGAAAAAAAACAACACCTTTATTAGACAGGTACTGCCAAAATCAAACTGTGGACAAAAAATGTGATGCTTCTATTTACTTTTCTTCTTTTTATTATTTCTTTTTCCAAAAATTCATGAATAATGGCATCTTTTATCTCTTTACAAATATATTTTTTTTCTATTTTCTATTCTTATTTTTAGGAATAACTGTCCTTTTTTTAAAAAAAAAAAGGCCGTGGATTATTTTTATCTTTAACACTTTGTAATGGTTTCATCCTGATGAACAGCTAAACTCTACAACAACTGCTTTCTAACCCCCTTCCTCAAAGGGGGGAGGGGGAACAGAAGTTTGTTAGGAAAGAAAAAGCCTCATGGGCTGAGATAAGGATAATTTAATTAAAGGAAAAAGAAAGAAAAGAAAAGCAAACAACAAACTAGCAAACAAACAGAAAACAATGGCAGCAGAGAAGAAAAGAGAGAGAGAAAACAATTATTCTCTATGAGAATTCCCATCAATGAGATTCCTATCTCATTGATGGGAACATCAATGAGCAATGTTCAGCAATATCCTGGAAGCAGGGCCTCAATGTGCTTAGTGGCTGTTCAGAAGGATAGACATTTGTAACAACTACCCTCCACACACACACACCTTCCCCTTTCCCACCTTTTATTGCTGAGTGTGACAATACATGGTATGGAATATCCCTTTGATATCCCTTTGGTTGGTTTGGGTCAGCTGCCCTGGTGATGCCTACCCCCAGCACTTTGGGGAGTTTGGAGGGTTTGAGGGTTTGGTCTTGATGCTGCGCCAGCATTGCTCAGCAGTGATATCACATGTAATGTATGATATCACAGTCCATCCCAGACAGACCCTGTACAGACTTTTATGACATTGTACTTACATTATACTTTTATGACATTATGACATTATCAGGTGGTGCTTCTATGTACAGGATAAATACACTACCTTAGACTTCATTCAGTTTACCAAAGATCAATGCATGGATTTTTCTTATCATCCCTTTTTTGTTCTCATATAATGTACATCTTCGCATTACTGGTTAAGATTTCAAATTGGAAATATAGATCTTTTGGTAATCCCAAATTTTCCTTTTGTAATAATATATATCACAAAACCTTGAAAACATAAAACAATGCATATATAATGAGAAATTTCAGAAATCACAGATGACATTTATGTTGTCATCTGTGACAAATATAGAATTGTGTTGGATTATTCATGAATATTGTATTAAACTAGATACAGATGCCACCTGATTAGTGAGGAATTTGACTGTTAAACTCTGTGTGATGCTTACTACTTGTTTCATGTTTATATATCTAGTTCTTCCAATGGGCATAATATGATGATATTGATCTAGTTTAATATGGAACTTAGCAGTAGGAAAAAAATAAAGAAAAGCTTAAATATATTCCTCATATTTTGTTGTTGTTTTTTTTTTTGTTGTTGTTGTTGAGGGCTAATAATAGAAAGCAATACACAGGTGGTTCATAATTTTTGCTCTACTTTCTGAATCAAGTGGAATACCAGAGAAGAAGAAGCAAAGAGCTGGGGAATTAAAACTCTTAAAAAGTTAAAAAAAAATACTCAGAAACATCAAGAGCTTTCATGGGAGTCAGTTTGACTGTGCAGGGAAACACAAATATATATATGAAATATATATGAAATTCATATAGAAGGCTTGTTTGCTTCATTAAAATTTCATTTCTTTCCCCATTTTTTCTTCCTAGATTTAGAGAACATTTTCTGTGATGCTCTCACAGCTAAAAACAAAGGTTCAAATCCTTTACTTTCAGTAACAAATAGTTCCTTCAGAAAACAGGGTGAATTCATAAAGAAAAACGTGCTAGATTTATTCATCAATTTAACTATATTAATTTATTTTACTTTATTATTTTATTAATAATATTAATGTTACTATTTTACTAGTTTATTCACTAAAATGTTAGATTTCTGGGGTAATTTTTATTGTTGAAGTAGCTGTGTGAATGATTTATGTATGTGTATGCGTTTAATGGTTATATGATTTAATGTTTTTAATGACAATAGAAAACATCAGACAATTCTTCCTCAGATTGTGAACAGATTGAGAACCTCTCCATTCTCAATAGTTAAAAATCTCCTGTAACTGGATTGACATTTTATTTATTGTATTGTATTGTATTGTATTGTATTGTATTGTATTGTATTTATTGGTGAACATGAGTTTTTTTTCAAAACTGAGTAATTTTTTGAGAGATGATACAGCAGCATAGTAAAGTGTTGGGAGTAGACATTGAAGTTTATAATAAGAGGTTCTAAGCATTTAATTTGTTGATATTTCCCAGAGGAAAATGAACAAGTGTACCTATTGTACTATGCATATATAACATTTCACTGATCAAAAACCAGCTTCAGGGATTCTTTTGGTTATCTATAAAAAAACATTTTGTCTTAAGTCAGAGGCAAAGGAATCACTGAATTTTTGCTGTCCTTTTCTAGCACAGGGTTTGATCTGTTTATCAGGAGTACTCAACTGTTTGTACCTAAGGAATTACTTGATACTGATACTCTGTAAACTTAAACCCATAATACTATTCATGCCTTGCTCACATAGTACATTCCATCTTAATAATGTTCTTGTGCTTGTTTATAAGGTGTTGAGAAGTGTTTTCAGAGTTTATTAAGTATGGACAGGAATACTGAGTGGCCTTGTGGACCCTACTTAATTTAAGTGTGACATAACTGCCTACCAAGTTGCACAATGCATTCCACTTTTAGTGCTCTTGAAGTGTTGTGTTTACCCCACTGAAACTACAAAAAAAAATATATAATTATAATAAATAAGGGAAACAAAGTAAATGTTTGTTTTAATTTTTAATCAAAACTGATTAAAACTGTTTTAATTATATGCATGTGGCTTGGGTATTTGTTTTGGGTTGTATGGATAAATTATTTCACTAGTATATATAAAGAAATCACCTCAGGTATCTGTATTTTTTTTGAAGCTTACTCATGTGGAAATAAAGGTTGAGGGGAACATTTTAGACTGTATTGAGTATACTTGTCCCACAAAATTCCTCATGTGCAGTTTGTATTACCACTTGCAAAATACTGAACGGGATGTATACATAGTGTAATTCAGATACTGAATGTCAAATAATAACAGGCAAATAATGCATATGTTTGATCCCATTACATATTTTCTTTTTGTCCTTATGGATTTTTTTTCCATTCTTCCTTTCTAAGATTTGTGGAAGAATCAGTAGTAAAACAAGGCCCCAACAGAGCACGTTGATGAAAGAAACAAGACATGAGATACAGGAGCAATGGGCTTTCTTATTTATTACAAGAGCTATAAAGGCCATGACAAAGATTAGAAAGATAGCGCTGTAATGGCTCAGTGGTAAGAAGAGCTTTGACATTTTTAGAGAAGCAACAAGAAACAGGACAGACTAGAATCTCAGTTCATGGCATCTTTCTCTTTGTTAGTCTTGGAGAACTTCTTGGGCCACATAGTTAAATTTCTTCTGAAGCTTAAACACAGGATATTGCGTTGGGTGCTGCACATAATTTTTCAGCTTACATCATGTGCATTTTGATATATACTGTATAAAGAGAGAGAGGAAGAGAACTCTCCCTATTTGTAGTGATGCGTATACAGGAACTGACGTATTTCCTTACAGTTATCTTCAAAGAGAAGATAATCTCAAAGAGATCCTTCTCTGGCAAGAAGGATCAGTGTACCTGACATGCTTGGCAGAGGCTTGGAACAGAATGTGATGAAATGCAATCTGCACATGTACCTGTTCAACTCTGTCTCTCCTGTCTGGACTTAAACTGCAGGTGCCTGACAGACATGACACAGCTGACAGAAGTCCAGCACTTCAATGATGCTAGACCCTCAATTACATGAGGAGACTCTCTAGAGATCTCTTTTGCAGGCTTATTTGGCTTGAAATGAAGCAGGTGAGTTAATCCTTTCTGTCCCAAAGGTCTCTACCCACAATGCAGCCGATAAAGACTTCAGTCCTTATCAGTCTCAAGTAGGATTATCTCTTCTTTTAAATTAAGAGACTTTGAGCACTTTTTTGTTTGTTTGTTTGTTTTTAAGCAAATGCTTTCACAAGCCAACCAGAGTATAAGTATCCCTAATAGTTACTTAATCTGCATTCCTGCAAAATTCCTCCCAGAGGACCTTGGAAAGAAGAGGAAATTACTTCTCATAATGCTGGCTGTGCTGTCAATCTGCTCTGGTTCCACTTTTTCTTTTTTTAAGAGAAGTGTGGTGTCTCCCTCAGCTCAAAGCAGGAAAAGTTTCAGACTCAGAGAGTGGTCAAAGCTGGTCCTAGATGTTTTAAAAAAAAATAATAAAGTTATAATGCAGTACCACAGGAGCATGAGACACTGACTTCTCATGGCTACTGTTATCCTAAATAGCACACACAGCTTTTATAGGATATCTCTTTGTCTCTTCTCTGAGGGCACCCTAATGTTTCTTTTCTCATCAGTTTGGGCTCCCCTTGGGTCTTTCTTCCCAGCTATGTGACCCATTATTTTTAATGGATTTTAAATGTTTTATGTGTAACTATATATATATATATGTATACATATATAGTTACATGAAACTGTTAATATTATTTTTGGACCTAAAAAAAAAAAAAGGAAAAAAAAGGAAAAAAAAAAAAAAGGAAAGGAAAGAATAACTTTTTAGCCTTCACAGATTCAAATAAATGGTATAATATGTTTTACATGTACAAAATTTACCAAAAAGGTAAATTTTATGGTTTTGATCAAATTTCTAGTAGTAATTCTTCAAAATGTTGACATTTTGAGTCTTTCATGGTACTTTTATAGAGCACTGAGAACATAAAACTTTTTCTTAGGTCATGAAATTTGTCAGCAGTCCTCTGGTGGTTTTATTTGGGTGGGCAGCTGAGCTCCCCCACAGACACTCTCTCACTCCCCCTCATCAAAGTGCAAGGGGGAGAAAATATGATGTAAAGGGCTCAAGGGTTGAGATAAGGATAAGGGATTGCTCAACAATTATTGTGATGGGCAAAATAGACAGAGTAGGGAGACAGCAAGACTTATTGCTAATTACTAACAAGCTAGAGAAGTGAGCAACAAAGGAAAGAAACCAAAAACACCTTACCCCCATCCACACTCTCCAACCTGCTCCCCTCAAGGGGTTCATGGAAATGGGAAATGGGTGCAGCAGTCAGTCTGTAGCACTTCACCTCTGCCATTCCTTCATGGTCACTCTCTTACCTGCTCCACTTGGCTCCCACAGGATGCTGTCCTTCCCAAACTAATCCTGGGGGGGGGGCTTCCCACAGGCGGCAGCTCCCCCAGACCTCCTGCTCCTGCATGGGCTTCTCTCCACAGGCTGCAGCTCCGGCCCGGGGCCTGCTCCTGTGGGGGCTCTCCATGGGCCAGGGGCTCCTCCACAGGCTGCAGCATGGAGATCTGCTCCATGTGGGACCCATGAGCTGCAGAGGGACAGCCTGCTCTACCAGGGGCTTCTCCACAGGCCACAGAGGAACTTCTGCCCTGCGCCTGGAGCACCTCCCCCTTTCCTTCTTCACTGACTTCAGTGTCTGCAAGGCTGTCTCTCACTCCTCTCTCTCTCAGCTGCTGTTGTGACACAACTTTTTTCCCCCTGTCGTGGTTCCGCTCGAGTGGGCAGCCGAGCTCCACCACAGCCGCTCTCTCACTCCCCCTCCTCAAAGAGGAATGGGGAGAAAATATGTGAAAAGGGGCTCAAGGGTTGAGATAAGGACGAGAAAATCACGCAATAATTATTGTAACGGGCAAAACAGACTCAGCATAAGGAGATAGTAAGATTTATTGCCTATTACTAACAAGCAAGAGAAGTGAGAAAACAAAGGAAAAAGCAAACCAAAAGCACCTTCCCCCCCATCCACCCTCTTCCACCTCCTCCCCCCGAGCGGCACAGGGGAACGGAGGAATGGGGGTTATGGTCAGTCTACAGCACTTCTTCTCTGCCGCTCCTTCTCGGTCACTCTTGTCCCCTGTGCTGTGGGGTCCCACCCACGGGATGCAGTACTTGATGAACTGATCCGGCGTGGGCTTCCCACAGGCAGCAGCTCTTTCAGAACTGCTCCAGATATGGGTCTGTACCACGGGGTCCATCCCTCAGGAGAAAACTGCTCCAACCTGGCTCCCCTACGGGCAGCAGCTCCTGCCGGGTCACCTGCTCCTGCGTGGTCTCTCCACGGGCTACAGGTCCAGCCCGGAATCTGCTCCGGCCGGGGTCTTCCACAGGCGGCAGCCTCCGTCGGTGCAGGGCCACCTGCTCCACAGTGGTCTCCTCCACGGGCTGCAGCGTGGAACCCTGCTCCACCGTGGTACTCCATGGGCTGCAGGGGGACATCCTGCTTCACCATGGTCCTCACCACAGGCCGCAGGGGACTTCTGCTCCGGCGCCTGGAGCACCTCTCCCCCTCCCTCTACACTGACCTTGGCACCTGCAAGCTGTTTCTCACTCCCGGCTGCTGTGTGTCGCAGCGTTTTTTCCCTGTCTTAAATATGCTCTCACAGAGGCGCAAACAACATCGCTTATTGGCTCAGATCTGGAAAACAATGGGGCCCTTCCCAAACATGGGGCAGCTTCTAGATCTTTCTCACAGAAACCACCCCTATGCCTCCCTGCTACCAAAACCTTGCCACGTAAACCCACTACACCCCCCTTTCTTAAATCTGCTCTCACAGAGCTGCAAACAACATTGCTTATTGGCTTGGCTCTGGCCAGTGGTGGGGCCCTTATTTAACATGCAGCAGTTTCTGGATTCTTCTTGCAGAAGCCACCCCTGTGGCCCTCTGCTACCAAAACCTTGCCACATTAACCCACTATAAGTCCCAAGTAACTGAAACTTTTTGTGTTAGATTAACATTAAATGCATATCTGCGCTCAATGGTTTCCTGAATACTGTGTTCTAAAAGACCAAAAAAAAAAGAAGAATGCCATTGATATCCTCTAGACAACAGATGGGCTACAGTCAACATTATTTGCAGAGCCGTAAGCAACCTGGTATAGCAGCTGTATCTTTGCATCCATAAATGTAACAATAATCTGAAACAATGTGAGAGATGCCAAGAAAAACTGTGAAAGAAATCTTTTAAAACAAAATATTTGGGGTCATTAAAACACTTAAGAGTCAACTCTCTCAAGAGTAATACCCTTTAAATGTCTTACTTTGTATGATATCTATTTTAATTGTGCAAATTTATCTTTTAGGGAATATTTCATATTACATTTATTAGGCACAGAATGCACTTTCAAGGTTCCAGCATGGAATGTGCCAGATGTGGCTTCCAGAGTCATTTAGGTTGCAAAGAATGTGAAGTCAGTATGAATTTTATGTAAACGAGAATGGCCAACTGGACATTATATGATATTCTAGTGTATTAAGGAAGTAAAGCAATTAATTTATCTTATAATAAAGATGTAGACTGGTTTATCATCACTCCCAGTAAAATCACCTTCTGGATTAAAAACCTGTTCTAAAGTATGTAACAGCTGGTGATAGAATTAAATTCACTTTAAAAAAACAAACAAACAAACAACAACAACAACAAAACCATTATTTTCTTATAATAGTTTTCCATATAAGTGAGTCATATTCAGTTCTGAATTAAATACTCTGGGAGCTATAACTCAGTATATGTCATATATTTACTTTAAATTTATAGTGAAATTACAGGAAACAGAAATTCCCTGACAATTTTATATAGAATAACTAAGTCAAAAACATGAAAAAGCTAATTTGAACCACTGAGTTTTTTCTAAAGGATATGGCATGTTATTATTTTTTTGTATAGATCATTTATTATTCTTATTCAAAGCTAACTATTTGTGGACTAACTCCAGGTTCAGTTCTTATTGTAGCAACTTTTATATTTAGATGTTGGATTGTTAAATCTACATTAATTAAATCACATTGAAATATAATTAGGAGAAACTGACAGTAACATATAAATAGCAAGAACACCTCAAAAATCTCAATATATTAAGCAAGCAACAAACTCTGATGTATAAAAAGTGATGTTGTCATATTTATATAATGTGTACACATGCATATGCATGCATATGCAAACACACATGCACAAAACTGGCATATAATAAATAAAGTTTCTTTCCAATGTAGGTATTACATAACATTCATTATTATGCTCATATTTGACCAAAACTGGATCCCTGTATAATGCAATGTACAACAGGACCACTTTATAAGATTAATGGCTGTTTCTAGACAAATGGAGAGATTCAGTTTGAATGGGAGATCTCGAGATTGTTTCTGAATACAAAATACATCGATTTTGATGGATGGACCACTCAGTGGATAGGGAATTGCCTAGATGGTTACACTGTTGTTGTCAACAGCTCCAGCGATGCGTGGTATTCCTGAACAGTCAGTATCAGGAATAATCCTATTTGATGTCTTTGTTGGTGACATGAACAGTGAGATTAAGTGCACCCCAGCAAGTTTGCTGATGACACCGAGCTGCATGCTGGAGGGATAGGATACCATCCAGAAGGACCTTGTCAGACTTGAGTGGTAGGCCTGTGATGGCCTACTTTGAACTTCATGAAGTTCAAAGAGGGGCCAAGTGCAAGGTCATGCACATGGGTAGAGGCAATCCCAAACAAAATTACTGTCTGGGCAGAGAATGGATTGAGAGCAGCCCTGAAAAGAAGGACCTAGGAGTAGTGGTTGATGATAAACTCAACATGAACTGGCAATGCGTGCTTGCAGCCTGGAAAGACAACTGTATCCTATGCTGCACCAAAAGAAGTGTGGCCAGCAGTTTGAGAGAGGTGATTCTCTAACTCTAGACTGTCTTCATAAACACCACCTGGAGTATTGCATTCAGCTCTGGGGCCCCAGTATAAGAAGAACTCAGACTTGGTGGAGCAAGTCCAGAAGAAGGCCATTAAGATGATCAACTGGAACAACTCTCCTATGAAGAAAGGCTGAAGGAATTGAGGTTGTTCAGCCTGAAGAAGAGAAGGCTCTGGGGAGACCTTAGAGTGACCTTACAGTACCTGAAGGGGGCCTACAAGAAAGCAAGAGATGCACTATTTACCAGGGAGTGATATAGATAAATAGATAGGACAAGGAGTAATGGTTTTAAACTAAAAGAAAAATAATAGATTTAAAATAACAGAATCACAGAATTGTCTAGGTTGGAAGAGACCTCAAGATCATTGAGTCCAACCTCTGACCTAACACTAACAAGTCCTCCACTAAACCATATCCCTAAGTTCAACATCTAAATGTCTTTTAAAGACCTCCAGGGATGGTGACTCAACCACTTCCCTGGGCAGCCCATTCCAATGCCTAACAACCCTCTCAGTAAAGAAGTTCTTCTTAATATCACACCTAAAACACCCCTAGCACAACTTTAGCCTGTTCCCCCTTGTCCTGTCCACCAGGCACATCGGACAATATACCAACCCCCACCTTGCTACAGCCTCCTTTAATATACCTATAGAGAGCGATAACGTTGCCCCTGAGTCTCCTCTTCTCCAGGCTGAACAAACCCAGCTCCCTCAGCCACTCCTCGTAAGACTTGTTCTCCAGACCCCTCACCAGCTTCGTCACCCTTCTCTGGACTTGCTCGAGCACCTCCATGTCCTTCTTGTAGTGAGGGTCCCAAAACTGAACACAGTACTCGAGGTGCAGCCTCACCAGAGCCGAGTACAGAGGGACAATCACTTCCCTAGCCCTGCTGGCCACACTGCTTCTTATACAAGCCAGGATGCTGTTGGCCTTCTTGGCCACCTGAGCACACTGCTGGCTCATATTCAGGCGACTATCAACCAATACTCCCAGGTCCTTCTCCGCCAGGCAGCTTTCCAACAACTCATCTCCCAGCCTGTAGCTCTGCTTGGGGTTATTGCGCCCCAGGTGCAGGACCCGGCACTTAGCCTGATTTAACTTCATACAGCTGACCTCAGCCCATTGGTTCAGCCTATCCCTATCCTCCTGCAGAGCCTTCCTACCCTCAAGCTGGTCAACACACGCACCTAGCTTGGTGTCATCTGCAAACTTACTGAGGGTGCATATTAAAGAGGATATTAAAGAGGACTGGCCCCGGTACCGAGCCGTGGGGAACGCCACTAGTGACTAGCCTCCAGCTGGATTTGACTTCATTCACCACAACTCTTTGGGCCCGGCTATCCAGCCAGTTTTTAACCCAATGAAGCATACGCCAGTCCAAGCCACAAGCAGCCAGTTTCTTGAGGAGAATGTTGTGGGAAACAGTGTCAAAAGCCTTACTGAAGTCAAGGTAGACCACATCCACAGCCTTTCCCTCATCCACTAAGTGCGTCACTTTGTCACAGAAGGAGATCAGGTTCATCAAGCAGGACCTGTCTTTCATAAACCCATGCTGACTGGGCCTGATCACCTGGTTGCCCTTTAAGTGCTGTATGATGACACTCAAGATAATCTGCTCCATGAGCTTCCCTGGCACTGAGGTCAAACTGACAGGCCTGTAGTTCCCCGGGTCTACCCTCCAGCCCTTCTTGTAGATGGGCGTCACATTTGCTAGCCGCCAGTCAACTGGGACCTCCCCCGATAGCCAGGACTGTTGATAAGTGATGGAAAGTGGTTTGGCCAGCTCCTCTGCCAGTTCTCTCAGTATCCTCAGGTGGAACCCATCTGGCCCCATTGACTTGCGTACATCCAAGTGCCGTAGCAGGTCTCCAACGATTTTCTCATGGGTAGTGAGGGCCACATTCTGCTCCCCATCCCCTTCCACCAGTTCAGGGTACTGGGTATCAAGAGAAAAACTGGTTTTGCCGCTAAAGACTGAGGCAAAGAAGGCATTGAGCACCTCCGCCTTTTCCTCATCTCCTGTCATGAAGTTTCCTCCCTCATCCAGTAAAGGCTGGAGATTCTCCTTAGTCCTCCATTTTGGGTTGATGTATTTGTAAAAACATTTTTTGTTGTCTTTAACGGCAGTAGCCAGATTGAGCTCCAGATGAGCTTTGGCCTTTCTAATTTTGTCCCTGCACAGCCTCTCAACATCCTTAGAGTCCTCCTGAGAAGCCTGCCCTGTTTTCCAAAGATAGTAAACCCTCTTTTTTCTCCTAACCTCAAGCCACAATTCAGTGACACAAGTTCAGCCAGGCCAGTTTCTTGCACACTGGCTCGTCTTTGGGCACATGGGGACAGACCACTCCTGAGCCACTAAGATTTCCTTCTTGAAGAGCGTCCAGCCTTCCTGGACTACTCTGCCCTTCAGAACCACCTCCCAAGGGACTCTGCCCTCTGCAGAGTCCCTGAACAGCTCAAAGTCGGCCCTCCGGAAGCCCAATACAGCGGTTTTACTGGTCCCCTTCCTGGCTTTTCAAAGAATGGAGAACTCTACCATTTCATGGTCACTCTGCCCAAGACATTTTCCAACCACCACATCTCCCACCAGTCCTTCTCTGTGAAGAGAAGGTCTAGCAGGGCACCTCCCCTGGTAGGCTCACTAACAAGCTGCATCAGGAAGCCATCTTCCACACTCTCCAGAAACCTCCTAGACTGCTTTCTCTGGGCTGTGTTGTGCTTCCAGGATATATCTGGGAAGTTGAAGTCCCCCACAAGAACAAGCGCTGATGATCTTGTAACTTTTGTCAGCTGCCTGTAGAACTCCTCATCAATCTCTCATCCTGGTTCGGTGGTCTATAACAGACCCCCACCAGGATGCTTCCCTTGTTGGCCTTCCCGCTGATCCTAACCCATAGGGACTCAACCTTATCATTCCCAGCCTCAAGTTCCACGACATCAAAACTCTCTCTAATACAGAGAGCTACACCACCACCCCTTCCGTGCTGCCTGTCCCTTCTGAAGAGCCTATGGCCAGACATTGCAGTGCTCCAGTCATGAGAGTGGTCCCACCACGTTTCTGTGATGGCAACCAAGTTGTAGCCTGCCTGCCGCACGATGGCTTCCAGCTCCTCCTGTTTGTTACCCATGCTGCGTGCATTAGTGTAGATGCACTTCAGTTGGGTCATTGCCTTCTCTTCCGGCCTTAACATTGTTCCCCCTGGCACAGCTCTCACAAGCCTTGTTTCAGCCCCATCCCCCTTCTTACCTAGTTTAAAGCCCTCTCAACAAACCCCGCCACCTCCTGGCCTAGGATCTGTTTTCCCCTTAGAGATAGGGACCTGTCTGCGGCCATCAGGCCGGCAGCCGAGTAAAGCACCCCATGGTCAAAAAAAACAATATTTCTGTGTTGTCACCAGCCTCTGAGCTATGTGTTTATCAGGTGGGCTTTCCGTGTCCTCTCTGTACCCCTCCCTGCCACCGCAGGGATGGATGAAAACACCACCTGTACTCCCGCTCCATCCACTAACTGTCCCAGTCCTCTAAAGTCCCGTTTGATAGTCTTCAGGCTTCTCTCTTCAATGTCATCACTGCCAGCCTGGACTATTAAAAGAGGATAATAGTCAGAGGGGCAAACCAGGTTGGGAAGCTTTCTGGCAATGTCCCTGACCCTGGCCCCAGGGAGGCAGCAGACTTCCCTATGGCTAGGGTCAGGCTGACAAACAGGGCCCTCTGTTCCCCTGAGAAGGGAGTCGCCCATAACAATCACCCTTCTTTCTGTCCTGGTGGAGGCAGCCCTAAGGCGTGGAGTCGACTTCCTCGTCCTAGGCATCCTCCTGGGTAGACTTTCTACCTTGTCCTCAGCTACTAGTGTCTCAAGCTCCAGGGCCTCAAACCTGTTGCATAAGGGCACCTGGGAAGGTGGGGCTGGTAGGGAGGGGGCATTGCCTGTGATGTTGAGCAGGGACCTGTTTCCATTCCTCCTCAACTCCTAGGTCCCCTGCCTCTGCCCAACAGCGACAGGGCAGGGGGTCCACCCCCATTTGGGGTGTCTCACCCCGGTACCTCTCCTTCAGGCCCTGCAGGGAGTTGCTCCACAAGTCTGTCTTTTGCTCACACTCCCTGATATCCCTCAACCTCTCCACCTCCTCCTTGAGTTCTGCCACCCTGCGGACCAGGTCATCCACCTGCTCGCACCTCATGCACACGGTCTCTCTGACTCCCGCAGATGGTAGCAAAAGGCTCAAACACTCCCTGCATCCAGAGACCTGAACTGCCACATTTTTGAGCAGGCAGTCAGTCTGGGTGTGTACAGACTTCCTAGAGAGGACACTGCCTGGTGGAAACTATTGCAGCCTAGCTAGTTGTTGAATGCCATTTGAGGAGTTGTTCCTATAGGTTGGGGGCGGGGGGAACTCTCTGCCCTCCCTGCTCACCCTCGAAATTCTTTACTCAGATGGTGGTGAGGCACTTGAACAGTTTGCCCAGAGAAACAGTGGCTGCCCCATTCCTGGAAGTGTTTAAGGCCAAGTTGGATGGGGCTATGAGCAACCTGGTCTAGTGGTGAGTCTCTCTGCAGGGGGGTGTTGGAAATAGATGATCTTTAAGGTCCCTTCAACCCAAACAATTCTATGATTCTAGGATCCTGCTGAAACTTGGTTCAAAGCAGGGCTTGGTTCAACCAAGTTTTGAAAATCCCCAAAGGCAGAGAATCCACAGTCTCTGTGCATCCTGCCAGTGCTTAACAACTCTCCCATGGAGCTTACTGTTTGAGAAAATTAATTGAAAACAGATTTTTAGAGAGGTCTTAGGAGCACTGAGAGATTCCAGGGGAGTTGTTTGTTTGTTTTCTTACATAATTGATCAAATTTGAAAAACAAATTCATCTTCAAATTAAGAGGGATTGCTGCGAAATTAACCATGCAAATAAAATCATTTCTCATTTGGAAGTGAGATACAAATTATTATAACATGCTGGGATCATTATCACAAACTGAAATGAATACCCAAACTGTTATTAAAACTAAAAATGTTAAACTGATTATAGTTAAGCAACAATATATTTGTAATCTGAACTGAAGGAGAAAAAACACTAAAGAATGACTAATGCAGGTTGGAATCCAAACTTTGCTTATCTCCTTCCTCCTACCCCCCCTTTTTTTTATTATTGAATGTTTTATGTTATACTTGTTAAGTGCTCATTACAGTAAATTAGATACATAGATGTCTGTCCTATTAATGTCTAATGTCAAAACCAAAAGTATTATTTTCTTTAGTTGCTGAAATGTTGTTGCTTTAAAATGTAAAGTTTTAATGCCACTGAGGCCAATCTGATATTTAGATAATTATCCTTTTAATAAAGTTCATTGTATGTCATTTTTTTTTTTTTAATGAGATGCCATTGAGCAATTAAAATATCAATGCTCTTCATTGCATTGTTTCTTCAAATGAAATTACTCTGAAATCAGGTATTGTCTTATTATTAATTTTAAAGTCCATGATAATAATTTAAATAATGTTAGATTTTAATCTGACACTTTTCAATTTAAGTTGATTTTGGAGCAACACCATTTATTGATGGACTAACACCACCAACTAAAGTGCATTTTCTACATTTTTATCAAACTTTAGAAATAGGAAGCATTTTTGCTTTTTCTTGGCTTTGTTTTTTTGCTACATATTACTATAGATGGTTTCACATTAGTAGTTCTTGTTTAACATGCCTGTTTTGAAACATAAAACAACTAAAAAAGCAATGCTTGACTTTTTGACAAGTACATCTAACACAGTACTATGCAGTTGTTGAGTAGTGTTTGCATAAGCTTTCTTCAAAAACTACAGAAACTTTATATGCAGTAGAAAAACAGCACTAGGAAGCACTAAGTGGAACAGAAGGTCCATTCAGTTCTATGGACACTTCAGCAGTGACTTAAGTTGGCAACAGGACTTCTAATACATACTTTGCAGCTGATCTATTGGATAATTTTAGCAAAATAGGAAGGGTGAGAAGTCTAGAAAGAGTCCTACTTTCTTTAGGAACTCTTAAAGGATAACATGGTTCTATGCCCTCACTAAAGCAGTTATAAACTTCAGTTCATTTACATGTCCTTTTCTGAAATACTTGATTGACATGTCTGGGAAATAGGCCCATGAGATCAAATTATTCTTCACTTCAGATTTTCAAACTGTGAGAAAAAAAATTTATTCAGTGAATATATTACTTTTTCCTAGTTAACATACCATTTCCAGCCAACCGAAAGAGACAGAGACTGGTGTCACCCAATAAGTAGTTGTTCATCTCTTCATAGCACTCTTCATAGTGCTTATCATTAAGATATGATATATGACTGGAAATATCTGGGCAAACTAGCTCAATCTCCTGATAATCCATAATTCTTTTTCACAAACTTGTTTGGATCCTTCTTAAATGCTATCAGATATTTTTCTCTCTAACCCCCTTTGGTTCTATGTTCTAACTCCCTTTGGGGGTTAGAGCTAAAAACCCTTTGGGGTTAGAAATTCTTTTAATTTCAAGTCTAAATTTATTCATAACCAATTGCCAACATTGCCCTTTAGCTCTTTCTCCTCCTGGGCATTTTCCTTCCCTGCTCTCTCCTGAGGCATTTATAGACAGCAAACACATCTGCCCCATTATTTGCATTTTTTAAATGTGCTGTAATTCACATAGTGCTACCACTGCTCCCTGATTAGATTGTTAAACTTAAAAGCAGGAGGAGGGCTGCTTAAACCAGTTAAAAAATGCTGTATTGATACTTGGGGAATGATCCTGTAGACAAATGTCTATTTGCATGAAGTTAAATGCTTTGAGACCAAATGCTATGTTACTCTTTTTGTAGGTTTTGCTCTTATCAACAGCTGCTTCATACCTAAAAAGTGTCACTTACTATGTTGCAACAACACCTGGAATTGAAAATTGCCTTCCAGCAACCAACCCACCTCAGTCTGTCTTTGTTGACGTACAAGTAGGGTGGAAAGGGAGAAAGAAGGAAAGATAAAGAATATTATTTGGTAGGTGTTAAAAACTCTTCATTAGAATGATCTGCTTCAGTGTATTTTAGTGGATTTTAATTCTTTTAACTTTTTTTCTGAGTGAATGTTTCCCCACCATGAGCTTGCAGTTCATTGCTCTCCATATAAAGCAATGTTTGATCGACATGTAATGAAATCTTACCTAAATCCTTAAAGCAAGCTATTGATTGAACAATTATACTTCATTTATACTGAAGTGTTATCTGTTCCCTCATTCAGTCCTCTGTTCCTTTATCTGACTTTCTATAGACCCTCATTATAACTCTATTTATAAGAACTGACACATTTAGACCGTAAATCAATTTTCCATTTTCATTGTATTGGAGAAATTGTTCTTCACAACGATTCTGCTCCCTCAAAGGACAGGTTCAGTGTATCACTTATATTTAATTGATCCACTAGGTTTGTTTTTGAAGAACCTGCCAAGGTTGCGCAGGTGAAGTAATCGGTGGTATTCTTATTGCTGAAAAAGCTACTTCAATTTAAAATTAATATTGAACTTTTCCACCTAGAAAATGAACAGCTACTAGGTTTGTTTGTGTGATACTGGAAGCATTTCCTTGTTCTACACCATTTACACTTGCACATCTTAATTTAAATATTTATTATTCATCACAATTTATTTATTTATTTATTTATTTATTTATTTCAGCTCTGTGAAATGATTGGGATCCACCACCTCCCTTCATCTTAGGAATATTTCTATAGATTATTAATTACTGAATATGAATTCATACATTTGTTAATACATTTAAAACACTACCTGGAAGAGTTTAGAAGCATCTGAAATTACAGAGAAGAGCTATCCTCTCAATCTAAGTACTTCATAACAAAGTCCAGAAAATATTCTGGAAAACAGCTCATTGGCAAAAGAGAAAAATGTTTTCATGTGTTATTTTTATATACCAAGATTGTTCTCTGCCTTTCAAGACAAAGAGATTTCTCAAAACCTGCTTCTTAGGTTTAATTTTTTTTTGGAGGGGGGGAGGGGGAAAGGAGAGGGAATAGACAAAGCACTGATATTATATTTTATGTACCTGAAATCTATTTATATACAAACATGTTAACTAAACCATAAACCTTGTGATGGTGACTGAACTATGAGTCTTTTCACAGTCATCTGCCAGTCTGGTTGGTGAATACCTCTCCTGAAGTGCTATCTTCAGCAGAGTGCTCAAGGAGCACTGGAATTGTGTTATGCTATGCTCAGTAGTTTAGTAAGCCTAACAACTTTTTTTCATTATTTATTTGGAAATCAACTTGTATGCTAAAAAAAAAAAAAAAGGGCAAGCAAACAAACAAAAATAACACTACAATATTTTATTTCTTCAGTAGTTTCTTGAGTACAAATTTACAAATTTTAAAAAGTTTTTTTTTTTTTTTTGTTTTGTTTTTTACATTATATATGGAAAAAATGAAAAGTTTTATAATTATTTGTGCTTTTTTACTTCATTTTCAGATCATGGTTTTCTTTGTAGCTGTAAAACTTATTTGGACCAGTTTGTGTATTATTCATCATTTTTGAAACAAGATCACATTCATTGGGACACCACAAGGTTTCTTCATTTCCAGTGAGAATAAGTTAAATTTGCTTAGTATATCTTCATGAGCTGAATCATAGAAGCTTAGCATCTTGAGCTACATTGCATTAATGATGACATGAAAGGTAGGTATAAACATACTTGGACTTAAGAATTTCAGCTTCATATAATTAATTTTGAACTCCTATAAAATGTATGTAGATTTTAAAATGTATTATCTGTATAGTATCTGCAGAGCATACAGTGCCAGAAATCTTGGGTGGTCTTAAGTAAACAGGGGTGGATATATCAATTCAAGTTAAATAAATGGAGTCTTAAATCATTCTGGGATTATGAACCATGATTCAAATATTTTCAACAAAATAATAAAATATTTTTCAACACTTGAACACTTGTAAATTTGGGAAAAAAAAAGACTGTATAACATTTAAAATTAAATGTATATTTACTTATATTTATATTTAGTTATATTTTTAATAATTATTGGAAAGTAATACTCAATTTTTAAGAGATTCATTTGGAACTAAAAAAAAAACTACAGTCATAATCTTGAACTTCAAGTTGTCTTCTCTAGGGTTTTCCAATTTGAAATGCTGACTTCCATCGGCACTCTGAAATCGGCCCAACAGTTCAGTAAAATTGTTAGGTCTCAATTGGAAAATAGATATCTTTCAGATATTCCAGAACTATGGAATCACGCAACTACATTTTTTTGTTCAAAGTGAAGAATACACAAGAAAACACCTGATGTTGTAAGTTTCCTTATATTAATACGTTAAATGAGAGGAAAAAAAATCTGAATGAAAGGAATTAAATTATACTGATGTTAAAACAAAACAAAACCATCAGTGAGCAGTGTATGACATTACCAGGCCATGCTTGCCACATGTAAAATTTGTGTGGGAAATGGCTGTTAAAGACTTCAGCTTTAAGTTCATACACTTACTTATAAATTATATAATGTAAAGTAGATTATATAGTATAGAAGACACAGATAATAAAATTCATTATGAGTTATCTTAGGAGACTACCTTTATCTGATATGAAAAATAAATAAAATTCAAAAAAAATAGTGGGTTGCAATAATAAACAATATTATAATTGCAAATAAAATCATAATAGTTTAATAAACATTCCAGAACAGATTTTAGGTAAAACAGTAAAGTTAGTGACAAATTTCCCTCATTAAATGTTGATATATGCTAAATAAATACTTAAATTCTTTAAGTAAATAAAGAGTCGTAAATTCCTGAGCAGTCAAAAAGACAGTACACAGAGGTTTCATATCAGTGGCAATCAAAGGACAGAAAAATGAACAGTACTTGCTAAAAACAATGATTTTACTTTTAGCAATACTCGCCTATTCTGAAGTATTCTACTCAGCTAATGAGAGTGGGGATTTTTTTTTTTATTTTTTTTTTCACAAAATCACAGCAAAATTATCAAGTAGATTAAGAATCTTTTGCTGTACAAGTTCTTTCAGTAGTTAAAATATGAATAAAGTTTTCCAACATAGCAATGTGAAGCTGTGTCATATATCACTGTTTATCAACAATAAGCCAGAAACATGTGCTGCTGATTCCAAAACGAAGAGAGGGGAAAAAAAAAATAAATAAAAATCTAATTACTCTGAAATATGTACACATATCTGTCATGAAACATGTTTTTTTTTTTTTCCTTCCTGAAGCACAGAAACCAAACAAGCATAAAAGCACTGCAAATCCATGTAAAGAAGGATAAGCATATTCAAAATATATCCTTTTTTTTTTTTTTAATGTAAACTGAGATGTTTACATTAAAAGATGAATGTTCTGACAATCTCAGACTTGATTTACAAAAAAAATCAAGATATTAATTTGACTTTTCCACTAACAGAATGCAACAGAGGGAAATTAATGAAAGTAATACACTCGGATTGAGTAGGTACTACTTCCAGCCAAGGATTACTTTTACATCCAATAAATAACCCCATGTTAGAAATTGCCATGTGTCCCTGCTGGGAGGCACAAAATGCAGATAAACTTGGACTCTCAACCTCAGACAGATACACTTGCAAATTGGAAATATGTCTACCACAATGAGTGCTGAAATAGAGAATGTCTCTTTTCCCTATGTGCATACAGAAGAGTAGATGTACTGTACACGAGGCAAAACAGTCTGTTGCCATGAAAAAAAAGCAGAAAGACTTATTAAATTAGAACCTATAACTCAACATGACGTTTATAAAATTACCATGAGTTAAGTTAAACACAGTAATTTCATGATATAGTGAATTTCAGGAGTTAATTTCAGAAAGGATGATTCATGGTATACAAATGTCTTCATTTCTGGAGACTAACTGCAGGTATGTATAACATGATGTATTAATTGTTATTTACATATGACTGCAATGATGCATTCTGGTGGTGCTGTGAAACATTTATTCATTTCAGTTGTGGTTTGTGAGGCTGAATTTGACTGGTGCCACTCCAACACATTGTATTCCACAAAACTAAATGCAATGGGATGTAAGTGAGGCTTTTGAGGAACCTTTTGGCATGCCCAGCTGGATGGTGTTCTTGTTCCAGGTGTCATCCCAAAACTTTTACTGCAATGGCAGTTAAAATGAAGATCCTAGCTCAACTAGGATTTAGAATTACTTTCTGACTGATTATTCTTGTCATCTTTTGTATACCTATCAACAACTAATGTCTTTTAAATATGTGAAGGAACTTTAAGAGAGATGTAAAAAATAATTTATCACAGTTTATCCAAGGCCTCTCATGGGTGTATATATATGTTATGGGTATAACTAGCAATACGTTAGCAACTAGCAATAATAACTAGCAATACATTAACTAGTTTGACAGTTAAAACCCATCTTTCTTTCACTGACTACGTATTTTGTCTCAGGGAAATCTTAGGAATAGGAAACAAACACATAAACAAACACTTTACCAACAATTTTTGTGTCCTTTCTAAAATTCTTGAAACCACCATTGTCTCAGCTACAGCACTGTATAATTTGAATTAGTCACAATACAGTGACTGATAACAAAAGACAAAAATAATATAAAAAGAAAAATAAAGATGAGACAGCTTAAAAGGTTAACTGTAATTACTGTTGTTGGTTTTTTTTCTCCTGGCAGAAAAGAAGTGAAAGAGATGGCCTGAATGTCTCATACCCTTATAGAAAACAATTCAAAGGATACATAAATAAGTGGAAACACACTCAAGGGGTGTATAAACTATACCAGATTTTCCTTGAAGATGTTTGCAATTTGTCAATATTCTCAAACAGCCTGGCAATAATAGCTATTATATTCCTAATTTATTTCCTAATTCTAAATTTTGCTTCTTTCAACCCTGTCTCATTATTCATTCTAATTTGCAAGAAGTTTTCTCTATATCAATGATTTACAATGCCAAGTTATATAAAACAAAATAAATAAATAAATAAATAAATGAGATCTGTTCAAACACAACCTTAGAACTTTCTGCCAAAATTGTTGCAGATAGTAAAAAAATAATTTTGCTAAAGGAATACTTGGTACTTCTATGTCACATAAAAAGAAAGTCTTCTGAGGTTTACTAAACGCATACAGGAATCACGTCTGGCTCAAAAAGTACCTTGAGCTATTTGGATGATACTTGAGTATTTGGATGATGAAAGAATACTTGGGAGTAGTGTTATTATCTTGTTCATATTCTTTCCTCAAAACCTGCCTATTGAGGGTTTCACAAACAGAACAAAATTTCTTGTTGTCCTGGTATGTTTTTTTTTTTTTTTCTTTCTTACATTCAACACAGTTATTCTATCCATTTTCTCTTATTTATGGTCTATATGGTCTCACTGATTAATGACAGGAGAAATGATGAAAAATAAGAAACAAAAATAGATAGATAAACTTGAGTGCAAGATAGACGAGAACCATTAGAGATGATACAAATGTACTCTGAGTGACTGAATTGGGACAAGAACTAGGAACATGTGGTGGTAAGAATGTTAAGAAGTCATAGGTTAAATAGATATATCTAATTTAATAGGTGGAAGGATTGACTGTCACCCATACTACCCAGTACAGTGATAGTCTACCCACTTAGATTACAGAGGCCTGGCCCTTTCCCTCTTTTTTACAGATATGGGCATATGAAGACATTGCATCAATTATAAGATTCTTTATCTGTTATGATACAGTATTTCAATCACTCATCTTTCTGCATCTGATGAAGACCACCAAAATATATCGAGTAGGACTGGGATAGCTGGCAATCCATCACTTCTTGACTTTTTCTTTATGCCTGTGAGTTCAGAAGAGGACAAATAATTGCCTCTTCTATGACACACTGAGGAAAAATCTAATATTTCTCGTCAGAGTGAGCAATGTAGTTGCCTTCACCCTGGCAATACTCAGTGTTACTACTTGCATAAGCACTAACATCTTGTACTCTGTCACGTGCACCTATTATACTCTTAAATCTGAAGAAAACTCTGTATTTCTTGAAATTATTCTCCAACATGATAATATGACAGATATTATCCTGATGCCTGCTGGATATCATATGTTTCAATTAAAAGAAAGAAGGTAAATTACAGATATATTAAATTGATATGTTATTAGAGGGGTAATACCATGGGCTGATGCCTATAGGAAGCATCACTTAAATAAGATCTTTACTATTTGTGCCCATCTATCTCTTTAAATTATTAGATAAGAATACTAAAAAAGCACATCTAGTTATTATGGAGGAGACCTACCTTAAAGATTTGGACTATTGTCCAAATTGGTCCTTTTCTAATGGTTTAAGTATGCGAGGAAGAGAAACAAATATGCACAGATGAAGTGCTGACAGTTTTTCTTCCAATATATCTAGTGCAGGACCCCGAAAGATAATGGTGATATAGGTAACAATTGCTAATTGACTTTGGATATAGAAAAGTTATGAGATTGGCCTGGGATGGTGTAGCACCATCTCTGGTGGTCCTCATGCATTGGTTGTAGGTTAGAAAACAATAAATAATTAAGTCCATCACAGAATCACTGAATGCCAATGTCCCCTCTTGAGGAGAACATATGTTCAGCACTACCAAAGGCTAAAACCACTTTGCCATCTAGGGCTTAGATACTTCAACCATGTATGGCAACTGTCCCATTCCCTTGAGGCCATGGTGCCGATCACAGCTGGATTGGAGGCCTTGTCTGATGTAGGCATCCTGTATAGAGTATGTGCATGTGTGAGATAGAATAGAAATTCCTAACCATCTGTTAAACTGATTCCACTTAGGAAACAAATTCTAGATTACATATCACTGAGTGGTTTGGTTTCATCATCCCTAGCTTTCCCTGTAGCTGAGGAACTAACAAAAAATAAACAAACAAACAAACAAAAAAGGAAGCAGCTAACTTTGCAATACAATATGGTTTTTCTCATGTAGCTACTTTTGGACACACTATTTGCAAATGTATTCACTCTTACAAATCGTTATTTAATGATTATTGCTCCTTTTCATATTCTGTGTTGGGACTTCACCAAAGATGATCAACCAATAGGTGAAATGCAATTTGCAAGAACTGTAGGTGGGTGGGAAGAAGATCAGCTGTTTTCCTATGTGGCAAGAGTATAACGTAAGGGGAAAATGTGACATAAAGTGTTCACTTCGGGAAAGCTGTGAGTGAGAGAAGACAGTGACTTTATAGATCACAGAATCACAGAATCACAGAATTTCTAGGTTGGAAGAGACCTCAAGATCATCGAGTCCAACCTCTGACCTAACGCTAGCAGTCCCCACTAAACCATATCCCTAAGCTCTGACCTGTTGAATCTTCCAAGACTGCTATGGATACAAGAAAACTACTGTGGGTCCTGCTTGTAAGTGGACAAGAAGGGGTAGGACCTGACTCAGAATCTTTTGCTGCTGCTAAAACAAAAATTAAGGCCTGTAGTTGTGACTGCTACTACAAGGACATAACTACCTGCTTTTCCATCCCCCCATGCTCTGCAGATAATGATGGTTACTCCAGCTTGAGAAGGAATCTGTAGATTCTGTGAAGAAGTATAGACAGCTCCTTATTCTTCCTTTTCCTAGTGGTAGGTCTGTCAGTCTTGTCAGGATCTTCAGAAACAAGTTACCAGAGCTTCTAAATAAGTAGGTTTATTTTTAAAAACTGCCATGTTCTTCTCCTCCCACTTTCCCTGCTTTTATAGGGTCTAGGTGCCTGAAGTGTGGATGATCTGAATTCTAGAATAAATAATGAGAAATTTCGTTGAAAATACATAATTTTATTGAAAAGAAATCTTATTGGAAGAAATGTTATTGAAAATACATAAGTTAAGCCATTCAAGATAAGAGAAAAATAAAAATAAATAGATAAATAGATAAAATATTAAATAATACAAAATTTCAAGGCTTTTGATACTGTTTCCCATGACATTCTGATAGCAAAGCTAAGGAAGTGTGGGGTAGATGAGTGGACAGTAAGGTGAGTTGAGAACTGGCTGACTGGCCGGGCTCAGAGGGTGGTGATCAACAGCGCAGAATCCCGCTGGAGACCTGTGACTAGCAGTGTTCCCCAGGGGTCGATGCTGGGTTCAGTCTTATTCAGCATCTTCATCGATGACCTTGATGAGAGAATAGTGTCCACCCTCAGCAAGTATGCTGATGACACAAAGGTGGGAGGAATGGCCAACACACCAGAAGGTTGTGTTGCCATTCAGTGAGACCTGGACCAGATGGAGAGCTGAGCAGGAAGGAACCAAATGAAGTTTAACAAGAGCAAGTGTAGAATTCTGCACCTGGGAAGGAACAACCACATGTATCAGTACAGGCTGGGGGATGACCTGCTGAAGAAGAGTTCTGAGGAGAAGGACCTGTGGGTCCTGACAGGTTGGCCATGACAGGTTGGCCAAGAGCCAGCAGTGTGCTCTCGTGGCCAAGAAGGCCAACAGGGTCCTGGCATGCATTAAAAAGGGTGTGACCAGCAGGTCAAGGGAGGTGATCCTCCCCCTCTACTCTGTCCTGGTCAGGCATCACCTGGAGTACTGTGTTCAGTTCTGGGCTCCCCGGTAAAAAAAAAGACAGGGATCTCCTGGAAAGAGTCCAGCAGAGGGTCACAAAGATGATATGGGGCCTGGAGCATCTTCCCTGTGAGGAAAGGCTGAGAGACCTGGGTCTGTTCAACCTTGAGAAAAGAAGACCAAGAGGGGATCTTATTAATGTTTACAAACATCTTAAGTGTGGGAGACAGAGGGATTTGGCCAACCTCTTTTCAGTGGTTTGTGAGGACAGGACAAGGGGCCACAAGATGTATCACAGGAAGTTCTGCACCAACACGTGAAAGAACTTCATGGTAAGCACTGGAACAGACTGCCCAGGGAGGTTGTGGAATCTCCTTCTCTGAAGATATTCAAGGCCCACCTGGACGCCTACCTGGGCAACGTGCTCTAGGGAACCTGCTTTGGCAGGGGGATTGGACCCGATGATCTCTTTAGGTCCCTTCCAACCCCTACAATTCTGTGATTCTGTGTGATTCTGTGAAATACCCACAAAGACAGAAGTGGAATTCCTAAGTTGGTAATAATAGCTCAAAAATTCAAAGAAATAAATGCTAATTTTTTATGTTTTACTCTGAAAAAAAAAAAAATAAAAATCAACAACTGTGCTGTAAGACTCAGCAAGGTTGAGGATATGTAAATACCATGGAACTACACAGACCTCTATCTTTGTGATCTGTCTGGCCTGCAGAGACTCACTGAGTGGCTGCACTGAAAGTGGTGAGCATATTTGTGTTTGGCTTTCTGGTATGTTAGTCTTAGCTATCTGATATATCTTTTAGCCCATGATTAAATGATATGTTCACATAAATTGTGTATAATTCTGTTTACAGTCTTTGAGTGCAGTTAAAGGTTCCTAAATGAAAGTGGTTTAATAGAGGATTACACCCCCCAGCACTCTAACAGCATTTAATATAAAATTGTTCCCATTCACACCAGAAGAAGCAGCCCTGCAATGATGTAATTTCTCTACTTCTCATCCAGCCCTAAGGTTATAGGCTATCACATTACCAAACACAAATTTAACAGTGGATTTTAATTTAGCTTGGAAATAGTGTAGTATTATGGACATCAGCCAGAACTTGAGGGGAAAAATAAAATAAAATAAAATAAAAAAACTAAGAAAATATACCTCAGATTAGCATTTTTCTTATATTTAGAAGAGATTTATTATTCAATCATATTAACCTGCAGTATCTGAAAACTCTGGGTTTAATTTCTTTTGAACTTAAGCAATCTTCCTGGATTTCTTTAATTTCTTTCTCTCAGGCTCATTATAGATGAAAGAAATATTTCCTTGAGCTTTATTCAGACAGAATTCAGAAATACAAATGGTGTTTTCAGCATTATATATTAATATTAACTTTTTGATCACCTCTGAAATTGCAGCATGACTTTTATTCTAATTCTATTTTTTTGTGTGCTATGAGATTTTTGTAGAATACTGTTATTGCTGACATAAATGAATTACTTAGTTAACAAAAAAAAAAAGTTTATGTTCAGAAGATTATATCAGATTACAGGTTTCTTTTCTGCATACAAAATAAAGAATGATGTGTAAAAACCCATTTTCTCTAAAACCAGAAATATCAACCTATGACTTTTAAATTAAACTTTACTTACACTGTTCTTCTCAGGAAGCCCTAACTCTTTCAATCCATTGAAAACAGGTTTTCATTTAAACAGTTTTTAAGAAAACTAAACCAGCCTCAATATAATGATAATACAGTGATTTTGCACTTCTAAAGGAGCTTTTTACTTCAGGCTTTCAAAGCTGCTTAGAAGCATTAAGGATAAGATTTTTTAAAGGAAGCAATATCAGCTTACTGGTGCTCCTATTGAACTCTGCAAAATTCTCACAAACTTCTGTCAGAGTGAAACCAGGCCAATCCAGAGTGGTTTGAAACACCCTTTCCCTATGCATTCCACATCCTTCAGTTATTTTGCATAGCTGATGATTTTAGGAAATAAATATCCATTATTCATACTTCACACTGAGGCACAGAATCATGATGCATTTCATCAAACAGCATAGTAAGGGCTTTGGTGACCTTGTTCAGAGGTCTAGGCTTAGGTTTCAGAATAGTATCAGAAATAAATTAAAATCAGACACTTTTCTGTAGCGTGATCCATCTGACAGTTATATGGACTCTGTTTCATTAATCAGTGAGAATACTTTTGAAAGCTGATTTTAGGCTCTGAGATAAATGTCAGTTTCAGTTGACAGAAATTGGGAAGGATCTCTTAATTGCTTACCTGTTGGGTAAGCAACAGGTGTTTTGTTGTTGTTATTTCAGGAAATATTAGATAAAGAGTAAAGCTCTTCAGAAATTTGCTCAGTTGGAAGGGAAATAATTTCAAACTATTTTTCCCCTTTTAGGGCAAAAAGCTTGTGACTTCAAAAACTGTGTTTTGGAAGTATTGAAAATTTCCAATGAAAATTTCTCAGTTTCTTCACTCATGACTTTTTAGCCATTTGCCATGTGTTTTTTTTTTTTTTTTTTTTTTTTCCCCCAGCGTGTCAGATCTGCTCCATATGTCTCAGAGAAGACAGGCAGAGAGCAGTGCTATAAGGATGATCCTGTGTAACCTTCCTTCCTTCTTACAGGGACATCCATATCCATGCACTAGTGCATGCAGATGCTGCAGAGTCCTGATGCAGCATCTGGTCCTCTAGCTCCTGAGCATGGAGAGCAGAGCAGGTCCAGTGAAAGTGGCCCCAAGGTGGCCATGCAAGGTATCTTGGAGGCCAAGCTGGGAAAGGCAAGGTCCAGTGAGAAGGTGATGTGGCACGGGAAAGGCGTCATGGTGGCTCATTGCAGGTGGCTCACCCCAGGTCACCAACACCCACAGCAGAGCCAGCCTCACCACCCTTACCCCAGCCCTGGAAAGGGAAGGGCCCTGACAGTCTTATGGAAATTTATGCTTAGTACCAATGCTTGACTACATCATTACCTTTCCTCTCTGAAGCAGAGAGGAAGACTCTTTTATACAATTTATGTTTCATGCAATGGTGCTTTCAACAGATCATTATCTGAGTATTTCATACAATATCAGACGCTCATATTTTTACAAATGATTGTTAAATTTTTGCATCATTGCAGAAGTAAAAATGCTAAGTACAACTTAAGTTTGCAGTGTTCTGTATTTTCCTGTCTTCCTCCTAAGATGATACCCATCTGTGATCCTCAGCTCCAAGTGTCAGAAGAATCTTTTTCAGTCACTGCTGATTTGAACTCTCTGCTTATTTGCTTATGTACAAAATGGATGGACTTAATGAATCTAGCTAGGTAATTTGCTTAAATATCTGAAGTACAGTTCTTGATCATTTTCATTCACACTTCTTGGCCAGTTATACATTGTTTCAGATATTTCATGGGACTGTGGGTAATAGCTGGTGTTCACCATATGTGCGAAATATCAGTTCTTTGCAACCCTCCCCAGTTCTACAGAAGTATTTTCTAGTTTATTATCCATTAGCCAATTGCAGATACTGCATCTGGTGAATATTGTCTTGTTGATTCGCTGGAGTTCTGGCTAATGTTTTGGTAAATTGAATTACTGGGGAAAATATGATAGCATAATTTGCTGTCAGATTTTTCTTCTGCATCTGAATAAATCATTTGTTTGCTGATGCCAGAAACATCATGAATTGTCGAGAAGGAAGATGGCTATTTTACACAAAAATGGGACATACGATACTTTATTACAAATAGAGGATGATTTTGTTTAACCAACAGTGTCAAGAAGAAACTAGTGAAATTCTTACATTGACAACAATATTTTTTTTTCTTCAATTACAGTAACAAATATTGGAAGATAAAGCCGACTATGGATTCTTATAAATTGCAGATTATCATAGACTGCTTTTCAGATTCACATTTTAAAAATAATTTCTGATGAATCTTACCAGATAACATCAGCATTTTTAAAATTGGTACAAACAATTTGTTTGGAAACCTGTTATTAGGAAATATGAAAATGAACTTTTATAGAACAATGGTGTTCCTATATTTTTGCAGTAGGGACTTCCAAAATGAAAATAATAACAAGCAATAACTTACGAATTGTTTTCTATTGATTTTTATTTTTTTAAAGGAAAGATTTCCAAATCAAAATATTAAATTTTCTTTCCTGACTTTCTCCTAAATTTTAAAAATTCAGTAAGGTAATATCTATAATTTTTTAATAATTCAATACTGTTTGTAGAATATATTTCTTCACATTTTCATTATTTTTTTTCCCTGTAGTTTTACATTCTAACACTGCAAAACTTTTCTGACTTTAGAAATGTTTACATGACAGAAGAAAAGATAATTAATGGAATAAATAGACTTTCATATTCATATCCTTAGCAGTAGCTACTTTGTGAAGAATTTAAAATATAGACTTCATTACTTGATACACATAAAGGAGCTGGTCATAACACAATTATGTGTATGTATCCTGACTCTCTTCCTTTTAGTATGTCTGCTTATAAGAAATGTTACATGGTGTTTTGTTTTGTTTTCTTTAATCAGTCAAATAAATGATTTAATATTCTTACATAAAGACATTCTATATCTTTCCCCTCCCCCCTCACAAACACATACACACACACATTGCTATCTTGAAAAGGGTTCTTATAATTAGATGCCTGAGGATATTTCCTACCTTGAATTAAAAACAGGTTGTTCTGAAGTCAGAGGGACTCCTTACATCACTCCAGTTTGGTTATCAGTAATCTACAATCAAATATAGAAAATGTGCAACTACTGAAGTCCACAAACAAGTGAGCTCGTTCTATTCTTTCAGCAAAATTACATACAATGAAAGCAAATACAGACTTTGAGAGAGACAGAATTTTCTTAAAAGTCTAATTCAAAGTGATGAATCTGCAACTGTTTTCACCTTCACAAAATAAGGATACCTATATCATCACTTTATGAGCTTTATAGTGTAATTAGCATGTAAGTAGCATGTATTCAAACACATACCAAAACAATATTTGCCTACTTGGAAGCCATTTTACAGTCAATGTTTTTCTCTCTCCAAAAGAAGAACAAACAATACATGTCCAATATTAGTCATACTTTTAAATGCATTCCAGAAAGATTTTCAGGTATTTTGGAGGTAAGAGGTTTGATGGATGAGGATAAAAAAAATGAATAAGAATAAAGAATAAAGAATAAGAATAAAGAATCAGAATCAGAATAAGAATAAGAATGAAAAATAATAAACAACAAGTAATAAAAATGTGGTTTTCTTTTGTTTTTGTTTTAAGCAAAAACTTGTTACTCGAATAAATAGTATCATTGCTGGTCTGCAACCTCTGCAGTACCATGTGTTGTTCATGAGCAAAAAGAGTGCAAAGAGAGGTGTAAAATTTACAGGCTTTTCACTGTCACCTTCATGCCAAACGTAGTTTGGTGATATGGAGTCTGAAGTCAACAATAAAATGTATCCGTTCTTCCTTACAGTCTCAAAGCATGTCAAATTCACATCCCTCTACCTAGTCATTCCTCTGTGACTCGTTGTCATTCCTCAACGAGTCTTAGGCTCTGACAAGAATCAGGCTGCCACGAAGTTTGTAATCATTGTGCCACTAGATGTCCCTCTACAACAAACTTTTGAAGATTTGTTGGACTCCCATGTACTTGCTGTGGCAGAACAGCAGTGACAGGGCATGAGATGATAGTAATAAAATCGAACTGGGTAGAACTTGGCTTTCTTTTTTATTATATATATATATATATATATATATATAATTTTTTTTTTTTTTTTTTTTTTTTTTTTTTTTTTTTTAGGTGATAACTTCAATAACTAAGAAAACACTGAAATTATCTACCTTGCACAAACATTATTATTCACTGAATATAAGGTCTGTGGCGTGCTACTGACAGTCAATATAATTTATTTGGCTGTATACCATCTTCTCTCACAAGTGTAAAAATGATGTATTGAAACACCTGTAATGCTTGGCTTTCCTACCAGTTTATTCAATAAACCTTAAACGCCCTTGGTGCTCTGCGCAGCAAGACAAATTTAAAGTTACACAGTCACACCTATTTAAGAAAATAGCCAAGGTACTACTTTAATTAAAACAAACATTAGCATATAGTGATTTGAACATAAGAAAATAATTATTCTTAAAGAATTGGAACTGTAGACTTATACTGAAAAGCATAAATCCTAAATTATACTCAGAGCCAAAAATACTTCTCCTTTGATAAATTTGAGTTGTTTAAGGATTAGAAATATGTCAAATGTTTGCAAAATAATTTGGACACTAGTGTGCTGCAGGGATACTCCTGTTTGAGCAGCGCTAGAAAGCTGATGTGCAACAATTATTTTGTTGTTTCCTGGAGGAACTAAGCTTGGCAAGAAAATCACTAAATAAAACCAAACGTATTAGATGTCTCCTTGTTGTGTATACAATTTTGTTTGTTTTCTTGATTTAGGTTTGGCTCTTTCCTTTCAGAAACATTAGAATATTGCTTTGCACAACATGGTTCCTGTGGATTCCTGAAGTAGCTTCAGGAAAAAAAAGGCAAATCACATCCAGAGTAAATTTTAGAATATTGCTTCCTTCACTGAAAATCAGAGTTAATTTAATTTGGAAGACAGCATATAGTAGACCAAGATTTTGGTGTGAGTTCCTTTTACATCTAAAATAATTTGTTTGCAGTTTTCTAAATATTTACACCCTGTTATCAGGCCATTTAACACCTCTGCCTGTGATTTTTTTTTTTTTTTTCCCCCAAAATTAGATATATTCATCCTCTCATCCTCTGTCAGTTCCTCTTCATTCTGCATTTTCCACAAAACACACACACCACAAAACCTGACTTGATTGGACTCATCTGTCAGAGCTCATCTGCAAATAGTCATTTGCAGTGTATGCATTATTTGGTTGTTCATTTATTTATTTTTTTTTTAGTATAGAAAGAATTATTTGAATAATTGTATAGATTAATTTATTCATGAATGCATTTTCAATGATGTTGAAGTCAATTAGGAGCTGGCAAATATAGAAACATCCGTAGATGACAGTTATGATTTTGAAATTGTTTACCTTTGTGTACATCATGAAATCATGAAAAAAAAAATTGGAGGTTCAGGAGACCAAAGGACAGAACAACAGTGAGTGGTAGGGTAATTATATATGTGTCAATGAACATATATAACAGCAATAGAAACAATGCAAAGAAATGTTCCCAGGCACAAGTACTTGGTTCTCTGTACAGTTATTTGCATGCTTCTGGGCATGAATTTGGTGTGGGAAATTTAATGCTACCAAAAAAAAAAAAAAAAAAAAAAAAAAAGACCTTTGTGCCAGAGAAGTTGCACAGATACATATAATTTGCTGAGGTGTAGTCAAGCGTTATGGACAAACCTAGTTCTGAATAATCAAGTAATATCTATCTTAGGAACGTGGTAGGGCCAGGATGCCCATCACCAGAGCTGTGTAAATTTATTTAAAGCTGTGAAGATGTCTAATCAAACTATCAAATTGTTGCTATTTTTCTATAATCTTGTCCAGAAATTAAGATAACTCTGAAAATCTTGTGGGTTTTTGTACTGAAATTGTGGATACCTTATAAATTATAAAATTATAAAATAACATTTCTTTTCCTAGCTTTTTTTTTTTTTTTTTTTTTTTTTTTTTTTTGGCGGGGGGGTGGGGTGGGGGCTGGTTTGGTTTGGTTTGGAAATATTCCAGGCATCATTTGTGCATTAATCCTTTATTAAAGAAAAAAAAAACAACTATTCCCATCAGCTCTGGGTAAGACTAGTTGTTCAGACTGCAATGCTGCAATGTTTCAATTGTACTGCACTCATGAAGAAACCAGCTGAAGACTAAAACAACTATAATTTATTTCATAACAAATGAAAGAAATAGATCAGTACTGTTTTCATATGGTACACTTTCACAGTTCAATCAGTTACTGTAGTTCCTTGTATCAGCCTGTTTGATTAGGGAAGTGGGAAATTGTCAGACACTGTTTGCTGCAGGTACATGGGGAAAAGTTACTGTAGATATCAAGTACTCTTCTCTGAATTTATTAAGGGTTCCGAAGCACCTGGATGCAAAATAACCTTGTCATTCTTATTTTAAATATGGGGTGTGATATTTAGATTTATCTTAACCTTGCCTTTCTTCCTTTGGATTATGCACTCTTCTTTTTTCTTTATTTTCCTCAGATAGGTATTAATTGTAGTCACTATTCCTTTTCTTTTCAGGGCTAGAAAGGCACGAGAAAGATTTTAGAAAAAGTTTTTTGAATCTCAGTCATTAAAGTGTAAAATCAACCCGTGGAACCCATGGACTATCAAAAGACTTGGGAAGCATTGTGATATACTTTTCCTTGTCTTAAATTCTTTCCTAGATAATTCTTTCCTAGTGCTAAAGAGCAAATATAGATCTAGGCAGACCTTGCATAGTTCTTATAAAATGCAAGATATATTAATTTTACTTTTTAGCTCAGAACATGATTCTTCCTCAGATCTAACCTGTTTGAAAGATTTGTAGATAAAAATAACTATCACAATAGGCTCATTTGACTTCCTGTTGCACACTGAACTTCTACGTACCATGCATATGAGCTTGGGATTGGGCTCAGATTTGAAGTTGGTATGAAGGTGCATCTATTATTTCATTGGAATTGCTTCAGGAACCAGGCCAAAGTATTGATTTCTCCAAGGAAAAAACTGCACAGTGAATGTGTGTGAAAGAGTTTATGGAAAGCAAAATTTAAAGGATAATACTTTCCATTAATGAAATTCCTTTTTTCATTTTAGAAGAAATCAATAGGTTTGTTCCTTACTATTGCCACGTGAAAGATGTGGATCTTCTGTGTAGAAACCCAAGACACTGTTGCTAGCCTGACAAACAGTCTACTCAGTTTTGTTCTAAGGAAAGTTATACACAGGTAGCCACAGTGCTATATTTATAGCTAATCTGCAGTGCACTGTTTTTGTAAGGTTTTATTCTAGTCACTGCATCGTGTGTGAGCAGCAGGAATTGTGGAGAGATCAACTAAACCCATGAATGGGTTAGAATCCCCACTGACGTGTGTACCACTAATTCAAGCAATTTAGTAAGTGACAGCAACGGAATATTAGTCAGGAGGAGAGTGAGAGCAAAAGACAGCTCATTCTTCCTTTTTCCTTGTTTCAAACTGCAGAAGTCATAATTCAGGTATGTATACAGATATATGCAATAATAGTTTTGTCAAACAACTTTTCATTACCATTCTTGAAGGTCTTGGCATGTGGCATTTTTTCTTATTGTTTACTCCAATTATTTATATTTTTCTAATGGAGATTTTTGACTGATTTTAATGTTCTGTTTGATGAAGTAGGAAATTTGCTGGAGTTGCACAGGTGAATTTTAAGAACCGAGAATATTCTAAGCTAAATAATCTCAGGCTTTTAAAATGATGTTTAGAATGAACTCTATAATTGATACTGTGCTAGATATATCTCAGAAGTAGAAAGATTTTAAGTAAAACCACCATGGAATTGCATAAGGTATCAATTTGCTGCTGATGTCATATGGTCATTTCTAGAGGGGAACACCATAACTTTTCAGTGGATTACAGCAGCACTAAGCAGATCAGAAAGTAGAAGAATATAGATTAAATACAAGAATTAATTTTATATTGGAAAGGCATAGTTGTCTACCCCCCATATGGCCAGTAACTAGGTAATAATATTGCTAATTTTGTGAAAGTGCCTAGAGATGTTTAATACCAAAATGATGAAGACATTAATTTCCCTTCTCATACAGAATATGTCACTTCTAGCAGCACAGCACAAGGTGATTGATGATAACTTGCTAAATAGAAATATTCCCACATGCCGAATCTCCATTGTTACTTCCCAGAAGTTCCACAATTACTCTAAGAGCCAACAACCTGAACTTCGTAATGGAAGAGACAGATACTTCTTAGGTTGATTGAAAATCAAGTATTTAAGAAAAAGTTAATAAGTGTCACAAACAATTCTCTTGTCTCTTAATTTCCATTTGGGCTACCAAGGGAACAAGAAAGTCTAAAATACCTTTAACTGAATTCACAGTTGTCTACAGCTGTGATTGTAGCAGTAGGAATGGAAAATTTAGAAAAAACTATCATAATATTTAGAAATGAATTTCTGTATACTTGCATATTTCTATAAAAGAGAGTATTTAGTTAAGTCATGGCACTATATTGAAAACTGTTGCAGGGAGGAAAAATCCACTAACCGAGGAAAAGTCCTGGAAACAAAACAAAACAAAACCACCTCTTTTCTCCTTCTAATATTTTGTTCTGCAGAGTGAGTCATTCCCTGATTTAGTTTTTAAACAGATCACACACACACAAAAAAATAAAAATAAAAATAAAAATAAAAAATGCAAGTCCCTTTCTTTGAATACTTCAGTTTGTCATCAAGTCCCACTTTTGCGGCCTCCCGTAGTTTGAGCAGCTCTTGAGGTTATGATTTGTCACTGATAGCTGTACCCAGCAAATGCAATCATAGCTCCTTTTCTTCCTTTCATTTTCTCATTTTTACACAGTCCTTTATAGAAGAATAGAAGTAAACACACTGATTTTTGAGGGACACCCTGCCTAAGACAACTATTTCATCAGTATGTTATGCTTTCTAAAGATTTTTACACATTGAACATACACAGAGAGCATGTTCTGGGGAAGAACATCTAAAACCAGGATTTTATTATTTCTTATCTTCTTTATCAGGTAAAAGCATTAGGTATTACAAAAATAGTTCATGGCAGATAATTGCTTATAAAGATTCAGATGTGGGAAGTCAGGAATGTCAGACCTTGCAAAGTTTGATGCTCCAGGGAGTTTTACTTTCCTATATTGGAAACTTCTGTGGATCTCAAGAAGGGGAATTCAAGGTCTTTATACTTTCTTTGTCATAGAATATGAAGCCATTAGATTGCTGTCAGGAAATGGGAACCTCAAAGCTTTTTGGTTTTCTTGTGTCAGAATTCTTTGGAGGAACTCAAAGTATTTCCAGATCCCTCACTCCAAAGCTATCCAGAGACATGAGCTAATCCTCCTCCCACATTCTTACATACACCTCTGAATAGTAGTATCATATTTCTGGTTTGTGTTATTGAACTGAGAGAGAGGGGAAAAAAAAAAAAAAAAAAAAAAAAAAGTAAGAGATCATGGATTAAGGTTTATTGGATGTTGGGCAGAAGAGAAATGACTCTTGCCACCCCTCAGTTATCCACATGATCCACATGCACACCAAAGACATCTAAAAGAGATGTGCTCCGTATTTTCCAAAGAGACAATGTAGTTCTGTGTCTTTGGGGGTCATTCTTTATATACTTCAGTTTCTACAGTTTCTATTAATATGACTCACGTGCTTTCAGTTCCTCTGTTAGGCTGCTTTGTCAATAAATAAATAAATAAATAAATAAAATAAAAATAAAAACAGGGCTGTTTTCCTGTGTAATTTCTCTGTTAGGCTGCTTTTTCAAACAAACAGACAAAAAAAAAAAAAAAAAAAGTAAACCAAAAAAGACAGTCATAACTATCTCAGGGTCTTTTACTTCTGTATACCACTTGTCTAATTTTTTATTTCTTTATTTGCAAAAAGAATTCAGGAAGTCTAATTTTAGATCTCTCCATCCTTGATTACAGTAAAATTGTGTTCTTGTTTTCCTTAAACCCTCTGTGGCTAAATAAGCAGATGCAATTTTAGTGAATTCTTAGAGAACTTCCGTTTCTTTAAGAGATTTTTTTTTTTTCCCTGCCATATTTTTTTCCTTTATCTTCTATAGATTATTCTACAATATCCTCGTGGTGACAGGAAAATAGTGATATATTACATTTGTATGTAATCAGCATGGTGTTTCTCTGGCAATATATTATATCAAATCATCAACATAGTAACATTACAGCAATATTGCTTTGACAATGATTTAAACTAGCATATCATCATTGCTACTGTACATCACTTCAGTGATAGAGTACGTTAATGCATCATCAGATTGATGTTGCTGTAGCATCAAGTGTTAGCATAATGCAGGGGTGATGTAAGTAAAATAGTTAAGCTTTCTGCTGGTGCTGTAATATTAAGTATTAGCATAATGCAGGGGTGATGTAAGTACAGCAAGTACATTTTTCTTGTTAATAATTTTTCCATTTAATTTATCTGTGCAAAGTCCATATGCACTCACTTTACATATGCAGGGCAGATTGTGCTACTCTGGCACTTACAATTATTTCAATTAGGAAAATAAAGCCTGATATTTACACTGCCTAAGTGAATGAGAATTTTTCTGATGATCTAAAAGAAACAAGATAAAATTTCAGTTGAGAAACAATGTCTTATTCATTATAAGGAGCTTTGATACTGAGAGGAAGTCTAACCTGATACATTGGTTGAAAACACAAGCAGAGGACTTAGTGGTTTTGCTCTATTACTTTGTTTATGGTTTATTGCAACAGAAAACTGAATTGTGTGTCTTGTGCAAGTCACTTCTCCCTGAGAAGTCCTTCTTTCATATTGTATCAGTTTTCTCTTTGTTAATTAAGAGCTTTGTGTTGTGAATGTTTTATCACTAATATTAACACAATATGTAGCACATCAGAATTACAATCAAGGTCCTACGGCCTTCAAAAAAACACTTTATTAGTCTTTAAAAGACTTAATAAAGTGATCCAGAACAAAAAATCCTTGTTTCTTACCCTATTTCACTCTACAGAAGAAAATTATTTTGTCCATTACAGAAGCAAAGTTGTTCCTACAATAGCAAAAAGGAATTTTTTAGTTGAAGAGAAAAGATGACACATACACACAGACACTTTTTCAATTTATATGGAGAAAAGCATGACCCGTGTCCTCTTCTCAGCATTGTCAGCTGAGACTAACAGCTCTTGTGATGGTTTTACTCAGGTGAGCAGCTGAGCTCCACCATAACCACTCTCTCACTCCCCCTCCTCGAAAGAAAAGGGGAAGAAAATATGATAAAAAGGGCTCAAGAGCTGAGATAAGGATGGGGAGATTGCTCAACATTTATCATGATGGGCAAAACAGACTCAGTGTAGGGAGATTAGTAAAATTTGTTGCCTTTTACTTGAAAGCTAGAGAAATGAGAAACAAAGGAAAGAAATCAAAAACACCTTCCTCCCATCCATCCTCTTCCATCTTCTCCCCTCGAGTGGCACAGGGAAATGGGAATAGGATTTGCAGTCAGTCCCTGATGCTTCATCTCTGCTGCTCCTTGGTTACTCCCTTCCCCTGCTCCAACGTGGGGTCCCTCCCATGGGATGAAATCCTTCCTGAACTGATCCTGTGTGGGCTTCCCACAGGCAGCAGCTCTTCAAAAACTGTTCCAAATGGAACATACCATGGGGTCCATCTGTCAGGAGCACGCTGCTCCAACATGGGTTTCCCATGGGTAGCAGCTCCTGCCAGGTCTGCTCATGTGTGATCCCCTCTCCGAAGGCTAAAGGTCTGGCCTGGAATCTTTTCTGGCAGGGTTTCTCCACAGGCTGTAACCTCTATCAGGTCAGATCCACCTGCTCCACCACGGTCTTCTCCACAGGCCGCAGTATGGAAATCTGCTTTGCTGTTGTACACCATGGGCTGCAGGGGGACAGCCTGCTTCACCATGGTCCTCACCACAAGCCACAGGGGAACTTCTGCTCCAGTGCCACCTCCCCCTCCTTCTCCACTGATTTTGGCTTCTGCAGGGCTGGTTCTCACTCCCTCAGCTGCTGTTGTGCCACAAGGCTGTTTCTTTTTTTTTTTTTTTTTTTCCCCGTTTCTTAAATCTGCTCTCACAGAGGCACAAACAACATTGCTTACTGGCTCAGCTCTGGCCAGTGGCCATATCTAACATGGGGCAGCTTCTGGACTCTTTTAACAGAAGTCACCCCTGCAGCCTTCCACTACCAAAACCTTGCCATGTGAACCCACTACAGCTGCGACTGTTACTTAGCCTGAAAAGTAAGCTGGCAATAAAAACTAGCAATGTAGTGATTTTGAGTAAAGGTGCTAAGAAAAACTAGCCCTCAGGGTTTGTTAATGTAAGATAGGAATAGATGAATGATTTCCATGCAATAAATTATTTATTCAAGCCATTCAAGCCTTCTTCCTCTGTATACAACATAATTAATTATACCCCGCAATATTCTCAGGAAATAATTCAGTTTCTTTTCAACCCCTTTGTACATTGGAGTTAACGTTTGATATTTGTAAGAGTGCTTATGGAACTTAAACACGTCTGTATAGCATAAATCAGCCCAGCAGAGATACCTTGGACAGTTTTGGTGCAGAGTTGTCCTGGAGAGGCAGTTGACAGTGTTGAACAGAGAATTATTTTTGTTCCTACATTTCCATACTGTATTAGAAAATCCTATCACTTTTTGAGTATGGTTCTGCTCTTTACATTTCAGATCTTGTACTGCATCAATGTGTGATATATGGCATAATAATTAGTGTCAAGAAGATGGTTGATATTAATAACGAAGGGGGAGACATGGGAGTGTGGCCATGGGGGTCGGCAAGCCCCATGGTTGATGATAACATCAGACTCTTAACAATGAGGCCATCGGGAATGTAAGAGAGTTTAGAGGGAACAAAGAAGGGTGATTCAGGAGACTCCATGCAGTCTCCTCTCAGGTTTCTTGTTCTCCATCCATTAAGGAGTGGAAGTTGCTGGGTGTTTGCCATTGCTGTTATTTGCAAAGTTGTTTGACCAATGAAAAGTTGTTTTTGAAAAGGACTGCTGTGGGGAGAAGGGTATAAGAGGGGAGCATGTCCTCAACATGAATAAGGTGACACGATATAATGAAGTTATGTCATCAATAAAGAAGCAGAGAGAAGGAATGAAAAGGAGCAGGCTAGCAGAATGGAGACCAGGACGGGAACAGGCACATTGATCACCTCATGAAGATAGGTTCGGCCAAGCTCAGCAAACCGCTCAAAGAAGCTCGTACAGAAAGTTGCTGGAAATAGGCGCACCAGAGCTGGGAAGAAGCTCAAGCTGAGAGAAGCGGATCCGTGTACACAACTGCCCCTTGCTGGTAAGCAGTTGCGCATTATGGGGAATCATACGTCCTTAGGAACAAAGACTGTCCTGGTAACCTTACAGCTTACTCTCCTTATTAACAATCAGACAGTTTATGGTCCTGAAATACGGGACCAAGTTGAGGTCAAGGTGTGGGACTCTGCTACTAAAAATGACAAGGTTGTGGTGGGATTGCTTGGCACCTGGTGAGCAATCTCTGAGGCCTTAAAGAGCCATGTGGGACCACAGTCAGAAACATATGGTTTGCCAGATAGTGAGGGAGCTGAGGTCTTGTTTACTGATCCAACTGCTACACCATCAGCCCCTCGGCTGCTACAGCCATCGACGGCTTTTGCTGTTATGCCCCCTGCTGACCTGGACATGCCTTTTTACCCAGGCCCTTATTGGCCTTGAAAAGGAGGTGGACATGTTTTTCTTCGACCCGGGAAGATTAGGATACATAAGGCCCAAAGACCGAGTTGCTTAACAACTTAAAGCGAGACATACTGTTCCCATGACTAGCCCTGGAATTCTCCAGTGTTTGTAATCAAGAAAAGGAATGGAAAATGGAGACTGTTAAGTCATGGAACTGAAAGGATTGCTTGTTACCTTTTCTGATTGTACATATATACATATGTACAGGCGCACTTGAGTTTAGTATGTAAAAGCAATGTTCTGTATATTTAGAATGTTTGATGTTTGTGTGTGCGTGTTGGTAGAGCATAGACTCCCTGCACACCCAGGGCTGTTTACTTGCGTTTTATAAATATTCCTTTTATAAACATTACTAAATTCAGATTGAGTTGAGACTTCATTTATAACAAATGCAACACTAGAAACGTATTTTCAAATGTCATTAATGTTTAGTTAAATTAGAAGCATTAGGCATAGCATTATACTTAGGCATCAATGGTTACAGCTCACAAAAATCTTGAAATGGACTTGTGTGACTTAGGAACGTTTAAAAATGTTATCCTGAGAGTCCTCTATTGAATTCATAGGAGAATTTCTTAATTGGGTAAATTTGAAATACCACCAGGTAGGACTGAGATAGTTTTCCATGATTTATAAGGAATCAGTTGAACGTGGAAGAACTTTCTGCATATTCCTGTGCCACTGGAAAGATGAGAGTCCCTTATAACTTCTGTCTTTGCAGCTTTGAGATTTAGGCTGTAAGAACAGATTTAATGCAAAGGAATTACAGGGCAAAGGCAGGTAGGGCAGAGGTGCTTGATAAATGTGATTTATAACTGGCCTATGTGACTCATCACATCCACTTGTTAAGTAAGAAATACTAGACATATAGTGCATTGTACTCAACCATTCAAGCCATTATGGGGATTGGAAGTAGATGATCTTTAAGGTCCCTTCCAATTCTAATTCTAATTCTATGATTTCTATGATCCATTCTATGATCCATTCTGTGATCCTCCTCTAGCCATGCAGGGAACACATTTCAGAGTAACTTTTCAACAGACTGGAAACAGGTCTGCACTTGAAAACACTCCCTGAGAAACCATTAGCATTCAAAGCCACTAAACAGCAGGGCAATTCTCAGTCTCCCCGTGAAACATAGAGCAAGTGATTTAATGTTAACATTAAGAGGCTTTGTTGTGGCTAACCAGCTCCATGAGTGTCATGTTGCCTACCCCACTGCCCCCAGATGATTTAAGCAAAGCTTTTCTGTCTGGTCTGTAAACAAGCAGGCCTGTTTGTAATTTGACCTTCAAAATCGTTATACACAGCCTTCTGCTTTTGCTGCAGATAGGAAGACTATAGGATTTAGCATTTTACCTCTTGCTAACTCAGTCTCCTGTTCAGGCTCTGACCAGGCTCGACTAAAGTTGCCTGGCCCCTGTGATTGTCACAGAGAGGTGACAGTAACTTTTACATCTGAAAAGTAGAATTGCCAGTCTGAGTTCATGGAAGCAGTGTGTGCATGCAAAGAATAGTGATACTACCACAGTGGGGCAGGTGTGTTCATTACTATCTTTTCTTCTTTTGCCGTACCAGTAAAAGAGTTTCAAAAACAATGAAATTATCTTCTATTCTTTTCATATACAGGGTCTTGCAAATATCTTTCAGGAAGATGATAACAAATTAATTATCAACTTTCTATTCTTTCCATCAGAGACTGTGACAAAAGGAAGAATAACCATTAAAAACCAGCAGACCTGAGCAGCACCAAAGTCAGATGACAGGTCTGAGCAGCCATCATCTAAACAAGGTCTGTATTAGTGGGTGTACATTCTTTTTACTCAAGTTATACAAAACTGGCACTCTGACTTTCTCAGAGCACAAAGGCACAAGAAGGCTTCTCTTTAATCCATCAGGCACCTCCTCTAATAGAAAGAGAACAGGTAGTGCTAGGATAAGACCAAGTTTAAATAGATAACTATCATATGAGGCATTAAACCCCAGTGATTAGAAGCTGCCCAGACAAAGGTAATATCTCACGTTTCTTTAGGAAATTTGTAGTCAATTTTATTTTTTAAAGGGAAAAAACAAAAACAAAAACAAAAACAAAAACACAAGGCTTGACGTATCCTAAGATTAATGAGCCATTAGCTGTTTCTAAACAAATAGCATTCAGAGAACTGTTTGTTCATTCCAGCAGTTACCTGGGGCACCTGCAATCACTCCACCAGCAGCAGGATGTGTCATGAAGGGAAATTCACCACTCTTGGCATGCTGTTACTGTGGTTAAGTTTCTCTTTAACAAAAGTGAGATACAAAAGTGAGATTATTGCTCCAGCATCAGCCACCACATATTAACCATAGAAGTTATTTTGTCTAATATACTAAATTCATATATTTTTCTATGCATACAATTAAAGAACATTTGATTAATTTAACATTCTCTTCAACAAACGAATTAACTTGAAAAATGATAAATGTTCTTCCTCATTCTGCTTACCATTCTTGGTGAACAGCAGCTAACATCTCAATTTGAATGAGCTGGCTGGTATTTGCAAGTTCTGATGTTCAAAAGAAAAAATATATATTAATATATATATACACACACACTCATTATATTTAAACATGTCTCACCAGAGAAACAGTGAAAGGTCAAAGAGATAGCCCTATTCTATTTGCTTTCCATTCTACACTGTGATTAGCAATGTAAGTAGCTTGCACAGGAATGGTGTCCTTTCTTCTCTTTCCATGACCTTACACTATCTTGTCTGAAAGAACCATGTTGATCAATGCCTATGAAATTCTTCTTGTCAGCTGATAACAAGAACAGAAGATGTTTTGACATGCAAGAACTTCAGAATGCCTCTTCATTTCAGTTAGCATTTCCAAATCAATTTTAGGTAGAGCAAGGAAGAAGCAGTAAGTAAAGAGACTGTTGAGTTTTTAATAAAATGAATCCTAACCACACCTAAGTGTTGAAATACAGTATGTCTCCTCTCATTTAAAATGAAAAGTATAGACTTGATTCCTCCTTTTGCTTTCTAAAAAGCCTTCAGGGCTCTGGAAGAACAGGTAGCTTCCACAGTCTTCATTTATTAAGGACGTTTCTCAGTGTCTGAGTTGATTAATAAAGCTCACATTGGCAAGAAAGGTTGCTCTGACACAAAGTGGTTACAGGGGAATATATAAAGAGCCTTTCTCATATGCCTAATTTCTTAGTTTTCATTGTTTTATCTACTGCTATTTTTGGTCAACCTGCAGTAGCTAACTGAAGGAATGTGTCTTAATTTGCCAAAAGTAATTAAAATAATTCAACACGCTGGAAAAGGCATGCAGCCTGTGTACAAATGAAGTACATCCGGTAGATAAGGAGATTCTGTTATTCCATTAGTTATGATTTTGAAATATATGTATTCACTCTTTACAGTATAATCAAATAAATAAATTCACAGAGTCTTTATAAGTTTATTGTTCAGGGTGCATGAACTTGTGAAAAAAAAAAAAGAAAAAAAAAAACAACAACATACTTATGTACTTTAATAGTATTAATTAAATTAATAATAAAATTGCAACTGGTGAACTGAAGTGTTGCACCTTGTTTCCTAGTTTACTTCCTTTTGTTCTGATAGGACATTTGGTTTTGTTTGGATATGTATTTTTGCTCTGCTTAAACCACCTTCATTGCTACTGCAAGTCCATTGATAGTCCCTCTAGCCCACAGCTTATATTCATTAAACATTGTTAGAGTTATGCTATTGATAGCAAAAGAACTAGTTGGCAAATAAAACTCTTAAAATTTACTTGTCAATATGTGAAACATACCTTAGAGCAATCTCAAATTACTCAATAATTTTATCAGAGAAATCCTGTAAAGAATAGAGCACCTTGGACTGTTATCAAACTAATAGGCCTTAGAAATTTACATAAATCATAGAATCATAGATTGGCTTGGGTTGGAAGGGACCTTAAAGATCGACTCCAACCTCCCTGCCATAGGCAGGGACACCAACAACTAGATCAGGTTGGCCAAGGCCCCATCCAGCCTGGACTTGAACACCTCCAGTCACGGGGCATCTACAACCTTTCTTGGCAACTTGTTCCAGTGCCTCAGTACTCTTACAGTGAAGAATTTTCCTCTAAAGTCTAGTCTAAATCTATCCTCTTTTAGTTTAAAACCTTTTTTCCTTGTCCTATTGTTATCCACCCGAGTAAAGAGTCTATCTCCCTCATTGTTATAAGACCCCTTTAAGTATTGAAAGACTGCAATGAGATCTCCCTGGAGACTTCTCTTCTTTGGGCTGAACATCCCCAGTTCTCAGCCTTCTGTCATAGGAAAGGTGCTCCAGACCTCTGTTCATCTTTGAAGCCCTCTCTGGACTCACTCTAACAGGTCCACATCTTTCTTGTGCTGGGTCCCCCAAACCTGGATGCGGTGCTCCAGGTGGGGCCTCACGAGGGCAGAGTAGAGGGGGACAATCACCTCTCTCAACGTGGCCACACCTCTTTTGATGCAGCCCAGAATACATTTGGCTTTCTGGGCTGCAAGAGAGTGCTGCTGGCTCAAGTAGAGCCTTTCATCTACTAGAAACTCCAAGTCCTTCTATACGGGGCTTCTTACCCCAGTCTGTCCTCCTGTCTGGGATTGCCCCAACCCAGGTGCAGTACCTTGCCCTTAGATGTGTTGAACCTCATGCGGATCACATGGGCCCACTTCTCCAACCTGTCCAGCTCCCTTTGAGTGGCATCTTTTCCTTCTTTGGTATCGACTGCACCATTCAGCTTGGTGTCATCACACATATACATATATGATATATATATATAATTTTATTTTATTTGTTTTGTTTTGTTTTGTTTTTATATTTTGAGGCTAACAGTATTCAGATGCTTTTATATTCTTGATATGCTTTACTTCAGAATGAGATGCATGGTACTAGTATTTTACACTTAATTAATCAGAGTACAGTCTCATTTGCATCTTTGTCTATTTAAAAAATTTGATTTGGGGTTCATGACTGGATAAGCAATCACATCAAAGGAAGGATGTGGAGATGAAAGAGATGAACTATTTATATGGAATAGAGTACAATAAAAACTGTAAAACAGATTTTTAACTTTCATGTTCAGCCTTGACTATCATGATAAAAATAATAAAAGATTTAAAAACTTAGAAGGGAGAATGAATGATTCAGTCCCTTGCAATGTCTGAAAACTGTACAGTACATATGTATTTTCAAAAAATCTACAGAATATCTATATTACATACTACAGACTTTGAAAGGTTTCCTAGTAACTCATATTGAGCATTAAAGATGTAGTTAAAAAAAAAAAAAAAAAAGTTTAAAATATAATGTATAGGAGAAAAAGGAGAGAATAATCAGTTATTTCCTACATTTTACACTCACAAGGCATTTCTTAAGCAATTTATATATATGCATATATATATAATATTATTGTCTATACTGTTTTTGATTGATCGTGAACAAAAATCTCTTTTGAATTTTATTTTATGGTGATACGTTGTAAGGTCCAGTGTGGATGGATAAGGATGGACTATATTTTGATGTATGGACTGTTTTTTAGCAAGTGTTATGATCCAGGAGTTGTTCATGCAAGGGATGTACAGAAAAGCAGGCCAACCTTACATCTATGTTTACATTTTCAATTCTTATATTTTAACCCAACAAACGTTTAGGCCTCTGCTTGAGACTCTTATGTTGTATTTTGGGACATGTTCATCGAAGAACAATGAAACCGGTGAAGGTACTAGAAAACAAAACTTATGAGAAGCAGCTGAGGGAATTGTGTCTGTTTAGTCTGGAGAAGAGGAAGCTGAGGTTCATCATGCTCTACAACTACCTGAAAGGAGGTTGTAGCAAGGTGGGTATCTGTCCCTTTTCTCAGGGACAGGTGATAGGATGCAAGGAAATGGCCTCAAATTGCAACAGGGGAGGTTCAGATTAGATGTCAAGAAAAATTTCTTCATGGAAAAAAATGGTTAGGCTTTGGAACAGGCTGCCCATGAAAGTGATGGAGTTGCCATTCTTGGAGGTATTTAAGAGATGTGTGGATGTGGTATTTATGAGTGTGGTTTAGTGGTGGACTTGGTAGTTAGGTGAATGGCTGGACTTGATGATCTTAAGGGTCTTTTCCAACCTAAAAAATTCTATGATTCTATGATTCAGTTCTTGAGTTCTAATCAGTGAAACTACTACAGTCATATTTATCACCTTGTCAGTAATTTTGTTCTGTATTTTTTCTGCTTAATGTTTACTGATTTCTATACATTTAGCTGGAATTTAAAACTGAAAAGAATAGTTTGCTTTATAGAACTGTTGAAAAGAGACCACATTTCTCTCTCTCTTTTTTTAACATCTCCATATTTAAAATTCCACAAATCAATTCAGTGCAGAAGTGATTGGGCAAGACAGAAGTAATAGAGCATTGCATACAGATGTTTCACACACAGGAAAAAAAAAATCTCTCTGTTGTATATATAACTTTTTTTGTTGTTGTTCTTAAAGTTGCACTGCAATTATTTGCATTGTCATCTCTCAAAAAAGTATGTCTTAATTTCTCATTTTTGTAAATCTAGCTGCCTAAACATTGATACAGTCAGCCTGCAACTGTTACATTGTTGAATGCTTATCTTGAAGGATATTCTCTATGAAGACTAGAAATCAATGTTGATTTCACTCATCTATCAATAAGCATGATTTTTATTTTTTTTCACAGTTAAGGTATTACTGAACTTTTGGGTTCACTTTGTTCTTGAGTGATTGCAAATAATAAATTGCAATTATTTAACCCGTTAACCTTTCTCTCAGAAGACATTATCTGGTAATATTCTTTCTGACTCTATCTAGCCTACCGTCTTATTTAAAAGGTGGGCTCTTAGTTCAGTTAGGTGACTAGATCATAGAGTATTTAGCATGTTGTGGGCACCCTGATGTTTGTCTTCATTTAATCTGACCTAACAGTATTGAAAATTCTTTGCCAAATCTTCCAAAGGCAGTAAATAATTATTAAATATATATAAAAATAGATATAATATATATAATTAATATATAATATTATATAATTAATAATAATATTCAATATATAATTTATATAATTATTATATATTATATATATTATGATATACATATTATAATTATATAATATATTATATATACAATATTATATAATATATAATTAATATATAATTAATACATATATTAATATATAATATATGTACATTTAATGTATATATATAAATTACACATGAAGATTATGAGATTATGACAAGATGACATTTTTCATAAAAGAATGTAATGTACTGTATGTTCTATGAAATTACACAAAGCATTCAATTATGAAAAAAAAAAAAAAAGAGAGAGAGAGAGAAATAATGTCTTAACTGATTATGAGCCAAAAGATCTTTCAAATTTATTTTATGCTGAAGGTGTAAAGTCCATTCCACTATCATTTTGTGAATGATTTCATACCATATTTTGATAACTTGTGAGTGTCAGCTATTGAAATTCATAGTGCTGCACACTAGAGAGAAAACTGCTGTCTGATGTCTGTTGCAAAAACTTTTAGAAACATTAAAATTATTTGTCACTCCTCCCTTATCACTGCCTATGTGATCAGTACGGATTTCTGATAATATAAATGAAGATCCAAAGAATATACGGAAGATCCACATATATATTATAAATGAAGATCTATAAACCCAAAGAAAAGCAGAGTAGAAATATTTAAAATCTAACTTCCAGAATTTTTAATGTTTTGTGAATGACTTCTACTATCATTAACATTTTGCCATTTAATAAAACATTTGCTGTTTCAAATAGACAATTACAAATTGTGGAGATTAGCAGAAGATAATCTACACGCACAAGCCTGAAGACTTTCCTCTGACCTTATAAATTCTGGACTTGTCACAGATAATAGTTTTCAGGGTCCACACACAGGAGTTAGTTGGCCTGAGTATTTAATCCTCTTGAAAGTCCATTGAGCAAAAGGTGTCATCAAAAAATAAATAAATAAATAAATAAAATAAATAAGATAAATTCTTCCTCCAGTCACTTCAGAGTGCTTTTACTGTGCCACACATGGACTCATTTATTAATGACATATTTTTAAGTATCCCTTAGTCCTCTGCTGTTGCATTTATCTGTTTGAGTTATGGTTCTCAGATACCAGGAGATGACAACTGAAGGTCTCTGCCAGGAACTGAGTCTACAGAGTCCTGAAAACTAGTGAAGCTTCCCTGAACAGACACATCATGTGGAAAAGTTAAGCTGTTAATAATTTATCAACAGTGAAGTAGAATGAAAGTATATTTATTATCCTTAATACGATTCTGTCATTTTCCCCCTAAATATTTGCACAATTCTTCTCTGCTACAAAAGGACTGCTAGGAAATTGGCTTTCTCTCGTTGCTTCTTTATCTATGTCTGCAATCAGAAAGTTGGCTCAAGAACTTACTTGTTAAATCATGGAAGTCTGTCTTTGCTGCTTCTGACTCTTCTACAGGATAATGAAATCATAAGCCTAACATTAGAGATTAGAAACTGAAAAATATAATTTCATTACCTTTCAGATATATCAGCTCCAAGTTATTAATTTTCATGGACTAATAAACGCAACACATATTACAACAGTTTTATTTGATTAGACATTTCTTGAGTGGGCTCTGAAACAGATATAGGCCAGAAACTCAGGTTAAACTACCAAAGCCCTGTTATAAGATTATAGTTAGATCCCTTGATGTCACTGATGATTTATAAGCAGTAATGAATGAACCAAACTTTTAAAAGAGATGCTTTTGTGAGATCCTTCAGCTCTGTTCCATGAAGGATTTTTCTTCTTTAGAAAAAGATTTAGGAAGTGCACCTAAAATGTATTTTTTTTCCTTTAAATCTTAAAGCTCTAAATTGAGAGAACAGTGTGGTAATTTATGGCCCTGTTCTGTAATGCTGTATATTATAGTATAGATTTACAGTAAATAAAATTTTATATTATAGTATAAAAATATATAGTGTATATATTATATATTTAAATATATATATAATATAAATATATATATATATTTAAATAAAATATATATTACAAAATATGTAGTATAAAAGTATAGCATAGATTTACAGAAAATCTGTAACATGTAACTGAACATGGGCTTTATGTATTGGACTTAGATTTAGAAGGCCAAATATAACTTACTGTTGTCTGTAACGTCACCAAGCACAGTGCTAAGAACCTGACTCTACAATTTGAGATATAACTCCAACATACTGACTCCTCTGCTGGTACTACCTATAAATGATCTATAAAAACATAAGTTCCCATTGCACTTTCTCTGCAAAGATTTTGGCAGAGGCACTTTTTGAAGTATGTAGTAAATTACAACTCCCCTCAAGCTTTCCAGTTCATGGCAGCCAGAAAGGGAAGACATTGTTTTACTTCTGTAATATACAATTAATCTTAATAATAATAATAATAATAATAATAATAATAATAATAATAATAATAATAATCTGGTTTAGGTCTGTTATCCAGTTCTATGCAGATTTCTTTGAAAATATATTTTCATTATATACATTAGTTTTGCAGTTGGTGGATAGGCAATCTTCAAACAACTCCCAGAAGAGGGAAAAAAAAAAAAATAATAACAATTTCAGAGTTTTCAGAGTATATCAAATACAGACAAGTTAAAGCACACTTTTTTGCATCTTTTCTGAAGAAGGCTGTGCCAAAAGAAAGTCACAGTATTATGTAGCTCTAGTGGCACAATGGTTACTGTCAGTGACACAGACACTGTATCCATTCTGATGAAAATCTCGAAGGGGATATGACAGTTATTTCACTATCTCTTCAGAGCTGAAGCTTGAGGGTCCTTGTTTTAGGAGCAATCTTCTTTCCACACTCTTTATTATGGGCGTCCCAAAATCTCAGGAGAAAAGTCCCTATCATTCTGAAATTTTGCCCAACCTATTTTCACCTGTAATTGCTTGTTATTTGACACACTAATGGTTCATACTGGGTCTGGCTGTAATGGAGTTTATTTCCTTTAGAGTAGTTCATGTGGTGCTGTGTTTTGGATTTGTGACTAAAACAATGTTGATAACACACCAATGTTTTGTCTATTGCTTGAGCAGTGTTTGCACAACATCTAGGCTTTCTCTTTTTCTCACTCTTCTCCCATCCACACTGGGAGTAGACATCCCATTCCATGAGATGTCATGCTTACCAATAAAAACTCAGGGAAAGGAGAAGAAAGGGAGTGTGTCCACGGTTATGGCATCTATCTTCTCAAGTAACTGTTACTGTGTGACAGAGCCATACTTACCAGGAAGTGTTGAAACATTTGGTTGCTGATGGGAAGTACTGAATGAATTCCTTATTTTGCTTTGCTTGAATACACAGCTTTTGCTTCACCAATTAAATACTTTTTATCTTCATCCATGAGTTTTCAATTTTTGCTCCTCTAATTTTCTCACCCATCCTTTTGGTGATGGAAAGAGGGAGAGAGAGAAGAAGGGAGGAAGAGACACAGGGTGGGGGCTTAGCTGCTGGACATGGTCTAAACACCATGTTTTCTTCGTTTCTTTATTATTTTTTTAATAATAAATAAAATGCACAAGGTATTCAGCAAAGCTTCAATTACTGTTTTCTTTTTAGCTTCAGGAAATAAAAATTCTTATTCTAATGCAGCCTTTCTGTATGTGATGTTAGCACTCAGCCAGTTACTATACAAAAGTCACGGAAGTTCGGCTCATCTCAGGTATTGATTCACAGGTGACAATACCTTGAATTACAGAAGCAAAAGCAAACACCATCAGCTGAGGAGTTTGTGTAAGATTCTTATTGTTTATTATAATGAATGTTTTATACAGTGAGGTTTCATGAGAGGTTTTCAGGTAAGTACTTTTACTGATTAATATTGAATGAAGTGATTCTTACTGGGAAATTTCCTGAGGTTGATTGACCTAGACACTGAAGAAGGTGGTCTTCTGTAATAACTTTTACTAGTTATTCTTGATAGATGTTCTATGCAGATGTTATCATTATTATTACTATTGACATTATTATTTATTTTACTTTAAAATAATACAGTATTTATATAGGTCCTGTATTGTGATATCACACACATCCCAGGTAAAACTTCTTTCACCTGCTTGGGTCCTCATTACACTCATTACAATTCCCAGAAAACAATATATTTATCTACATGCATGTTGAAAAATATTTAGTTTTAGATAGAAATACATTTTTTTCTGTTTGACCGAGACTAGAATTTTTCTTCCTTAGCTGAAGAATTAGTTTGTTAGCACCTTGTATATGACTGATATGTATATGTGTGTGTGTTTTTATGAAGTCATACTTCATGGCCCTAAAGATCATATCTAACCTAGTCTAGAAGAAGACTGGAAATAGAAGAAATTAGCATACAAAAGGCAGTGCTATCTATTGAACTATAGTCTGACTGCCCTACTCCGTAGAGCTAGTACTCTTGTTTTCCAGTTCTTCAAAGTGATTTACACCTACTTTTTCCATAAAAGCACATGACAAAAATAAACTTACATCACATATCATGTTTTCTCTCTCTCTCTCTTCCTGGGGAGGACCACTGAGAGAGCAGCCTGGTGGGTATCTGGCAGACAGCCACCCCAGAAGCCATACCAAAAAAGTCTTCCCAATTTCTAAAATCCTATTTAAAACTAATTTAACAGTTCAGACGCCCTCTGTTTTTATTCATGTTAAGTTCTAGTCCACTGGAGGCAGTAGACAAGCTCAGCAGACAATCCACATTAACGAAGAAAATCATGATCTTTGTTCTCTAGTCAAATCAAGTCTCTTTATCCCTGCCATTTATGATGAACATGCGTCATTCTGTATGGATCATCTTCCACTGGGAATATCATTCATGCAGTGAATTCATGCATTCACCTGCTACATACAGCATCTTATCCTGAGTCATGTGAGTGTCTAGTCTTTGGTAAAGGGAAGGGTGTTTCTAACTGGGCCTCTTTACTGCTACCTCTCTCCATTGACTATGTGGAGATACATATATAGGCTCTATGCTTTAGCACAGATTCTCAGGAATATGAAGTTAACATGAATCACTTTTTGATTCTATTTAGATTCCTGGAAATGAATTCCTCGAGTACATCTCCTCCCTGTTATCTCCTTCTTCCATCATATTGCTTTCAAAGGAGCACTATACACCAAGTGGTATTCCATAGTCAGGAGGTAAATTGAAATGACTTCTAGCATTTATTTTCTTACTTTTCATTCTTTTCTTACTTTTCAGTAAGAAATTGTGATGAAATCTTGGGCTTTAAACAGTAAATTCTGAGCTGCTAGTCACTGATCTTATTTTATCTTTCATGTCTGTTTTTGTGGTCTACCCAGTATGAAAAGAACTGGTAGATAGATATAATAGATAGAAAATCACCAAAGTTCATATCAGAGCAGTAGTATTTTTTACTTTTTTTTTTTTTTTTTTTTTTTTTTTACAGAAAAACATATAATCTATTTTACTTTGTCTCTTCATTGTTTTGGGATTTGTACAACTGCTTGAAACAGTCTGTGGTCCTTTATACAAGACAACTCTGGATTGCTATCATTATGATTATCAGAGTTTAAAAGTAATCACTCGTATCTCAAAGTCCATGAGTTTGTACTGAGTAACTTTGATTCTTTTGGGCTATGAGCAAGCCTAATTGAGAAATTTCTGACACATCACTGTTGCATGGAAGCTACAGAAGGTAATAGATCACTCCCTGTGATGATTAGCAGGGGTAGATAAAAGACATTGTACATATATACACATGAGTACACACACTCAAAAGGCGAAAATAAATAAATAAATAAAAATGGTGGGAAATTTTGTGCAAAATACAGCATTTGTATGATGTATTTATTCATTAAAAATGGAAAGTCACACTGTTAATGGGAGTGCTTGTCATGATGAAGGTCCAGATAAATGATTTTTTTTTATTTGATTTGCACTTTCCTTGGCACAATGAACAGTCTATTCAATATGACAAGGATATTATACAACTCCTTTATACATAGAACTGTTCTAGGGAGCTTATAATTTATTTTGGAAAGAAAAGAAAAAAAGGTTCAGAAAGTCCAAGGAGAAGATAAACTTTTGCCCTGGAAAACTACAGAAGAGTGTTAAAGAATGAAAATCATAATATTCTTCCCCACTGTCTGTTGTGTCTATCTATGATATTTCATTTTATCCAGAAAAGGTACTGTGTACCTGAAAGAAAAATGTTATGTCAATATTATTAAATCTCAATAATTCCTGTATAACAATTAATAAAGATACAAGTATTGGAGCTTTTTTTTTTTTTTTTTTTTTTTTTAAATGTAATGTAATAAGAAACTAAGTTTGAAGACTTACTTTCTTACTTGTTAGCCATGTTTTTTAATCAAAGCTACTGTGAAACAAGAAAGCTAAAGAATGTGGAGTTTGCAGCTACCATATGTGCTGTGTTTATATTTTTTAAAAATATCATCTTCATAAAGAGTGATTTTGGATGGGTATACATTTTTTTGTCCTTTTTGGTACTGACTCACTGACAAAAATTATTCTTAACTTGAAAAAAATAGAATTTTTTAATTGATATTGAAAAGTTTAAAACTTCGTGACTTGTACTTTTTGAAGGATGTGATTTTACTGCAGCCCTCTTTTATTTTGTTAGAATTTCAAATCAGTTTGGCAATTAATAGTCTGTTTATTTCTAATTAAGTCTATTATCATAGAATCATAGAATATCCTGAGTTGGAAGGGACCCTTAAGGATCATCAAGTCCAACTCTCGACACCGCACAGGTCTACCCAAAAGTTCAGACCATGTGCCTAAGTTCACAGTCCAATCTCTTCTTAAATTCAGACAGGCTCGGTGCAGTGACCACTTCCCTGGGGAGCCTGTTCCAGTGTGCAACCACCCTCTCTGTGAAGAACCCCCTCCTGACGTCCAGCCTAAATTTCCCCTGCCTCAGCTTAACCCCGTTCCCGCGGGTCCTGTCACTAGTGTTAATGGAGAAAAGGTCTCCTGCCTCTTGACAACCCCTTACAAGGAAGTTGTAGACTGCGATGAGGTCTCCCCTCAGCCTCCTCTTCTCCAGGCTGAACAGGCCCAGTGACCTCAGCCGTTCCTCGTACGTCTTCCCCTCCAGGCCTTTCACCATCTTCGTAGCCCTCCTCTGGACACTTTCCAACAGTTTCATGTCCTATTGGTCTGATTGTGCTTTCAGTGAGTTCATGTCAAAATATCCCTGATGTAAAAGGACAAAAATTAAAAATAAAAATAAATAAAAATAAAAAATAGAGCCTCTAGGCAGAATCCATGCCAGTAGTGGAAATTTGAGAAATTCCAAAATAATTACATTCTATCTTTTACCTCTCAAATTTTGCTCACACTGCCATCTTTATGCATTGATTGGATACTGAAGAGGAAAAGAAAAAATAAGGGTCTTTTAACCTCTTTGTTTCACTGCTTTTCACTATTTCTTTTTTGATGTTTTCTGCATTGAACTACAGGGGTATATCAATGTTGATTATAATGCTTTGTCTAAATTCCTAGTTCAAGGGATATTTGAGAAGTGAGGTTTGCAAAAGATGCAGTTTCTTGCCTACTGTCTTGCCTCCTTTATGTTAATCTGATCTTCATTACAAAGAAAACTAAAAGAGATTGTGCAACTGTTGAGTATTTAATAAAGTGATATAAGTTGACCCATTTATGTGCTCTTAAGAAAATGTAGCACTCTATGTGCTACTTAAGAAAATACCCGAACATTTATATTTGAATACATCATGCAGAATATAAGATTTACAGTTTCATAATGTAACATATCTCATAATAGAAGCATCTTTTCAAAACTGTAGAGACTTTAACATTGTAACGCTAATATTTTAACAACTCTTATTGTAACTACCATTGTTTGGCAAAACAACAAAGCATACAAAAACAAACAAACAAACAAAAATATTAAATCACTATAATATAACCTTGTCTATTTGAAATTTGTAAGCATATTATATGTGTTTCTAATTTGGAAGACATTATGATGAATTTATGATGCCTGAGTCTAAAAAGGATTTAGGACTTTAAAACAGAAAAGTGAATTCTCTTCCATTCAGCTTCCCTTCTTTCCTCTTCACTTGTTTCTTAAAAAAAGAGAATCTATAATATTTTTTTTGTAACAAAACTTACCTACAGGGAAGTGTAATTGCTACAGAAAGTCAACCACGACAACAACAACAACAACAAATCACCAAAATTCAACACCAAAGCCACATACCTTTGCCTTTGAACCGTAAGAAAAGGATATTTCTCCAAAATGCACTTAAATCTTTTTGTAAGAAAAAAAAAACATATAAAAATAAATTGATAAACGTATCTGGAACATTCAGGTGTGTGCATAGGATGAATACAGTCACTATACTTCATTTCTAAAATGAATTTATAATGCTTATAAAAACTATTTATAAATTTATGGTAATATTTGATATTTAAATTAAAATTTTAGCTATTAATAAATTGATAAATTAATAAAACGAGTTCTGCTTACATTTTTTCTGTACACAGATGTTCTACAAGCAGTTATTTTCAACCAGGTTTATCACTGAGCAAAGAGTTAAGGGGGAAGGGATCTCCTTTCATCTTCTTTTTTTTTATTATTATTTTTAGTTTTTTTTAGTTTTATGTTATAAAATAGTGGATTTCCATACATCTGTCTTATTCTGCTTAATCCTTATTTATTATAAAAATTTAAATTATTTATAGAAACATATTGTGATGAACAAGACATGAATACATAAAGTGAGAAGAAAACTATTCATTTCAAATGTGGTATGAATATCAAATTTTGTCAGTTACAACAGTCACTTAAGTTTAATATGTATCTTTATTAAACACTTGAGAAGATGAATAAACCAAAATGTATACACAGAAAATTAGAGACTAAAACTTCTCTTTTTGATAGCTTCATAAGTTTACTTATGTTTTGCTCATTACTGTATTAGTGAATTAAGTTTAACACCTACTGAGATGAGGTTTCAGCTGCCATTATGTTTGATATTCTGCTTGATAAGGTCAGATCAGATCATCTATCATGTCTCTTCATAGCTCTGCCAATTTAAATGCAATACATGCTGATTGTGTATACCTTTGACATCCACAGCAGAAAAGGATGTGAATATTTCATAGGGACGTTTCTGTCCCACCATTCCTACCTCATACTCTGAAAGAATCTCAGAGCTATTCCTAATTAAAATCAGTAGGAGTTTATGTCAGTACATTTGGTTTGAGCCTCGGAGGATATAAGTCTGGAAAATACTTCTGAGAACATAAGATTCACAGATGTAGCTTTTACTGTATCTGTGTTTTGTTTTCCACCTCAGACCAATCACTAAGATGAAGATTTTGCAACTCGTTTTTTTTAACCATAATAATTTCTACTAAACTTGTAACTGCAATATCATATAATATTTAACTCAATTTCTGTGCAGTGCTGTAGTTCTACCACTTATCTTCCTCACCAAAACAAATAGATTTTAAAATTACTACAGGAATATTAAATCAACATAGATATATGCAAGACCAAAATGGTGTAGATAATCTGTGTTAACCATCTTGCTTAACTCAGTTTATTACTTTGCATTCCAATTTGACAACTTCATCTTCTTCACAGTTATATATGTATATATAATGATCTATATATGTTATGCACAGACATGTTAGATCACATATAATAAAAATTTATATCTGGAAAAGAACATTACAAACTTTTTGCACAGAATAACTACATTCACATAAAAATAAATTATCATTGTTTTTCAGAAATATGTGGTAAAAAGCAGTTAAGGAAGTTCTTTGAAATGTCATATTTGTTTTCAGTAAGTGAGCAATGTCATTTAATATGGTTCCTTCCAACACTTCCAAATAGTGGTATAATTTTTGTTTGTCTGTTTGTTTGTTTGTTTGGTTAGTTTGTTAATGTGTGGCCAGTACATCAAGGGATGTGATTGAGCTGAACCTGCAGCCCATGGTTTATTACCTAATTTGCAATATTCAAAATTTTTTCTTATCAAGAAAGAAACATTATAAAAGACACTCAAAACACTTAATAAAATAGAAGTTTAAAATCTGAAACACACACATATATATATTATGAAAAGAAAGAAGAAACAAAGGTACATTTTCTTCAAACAAAGGATCCTTGGTCTGAGAAAGTAAAGTAGTAAAAATGGCTATAATTTGTCCCCCATTTTTTTCCTACTTGTGTGAGTTTCTTCCCATCCATGATAAGAGGTAACATGAGACTATGAATTCTTTAAATTGGAGTCAAGCTGCAATACCCCTAATGATACTGAATCATGTTGTATATCATAAATAAGTCCATAAAATCCCACAATGCCATGAAGACATCTGAAGGAAAAAAATGAGGGAAATGAAGGATGAAGGAAAAAAAAAAAAGTATCAGTATTAGGAAGACAAGTAGGCTCGCACAATTTATAGGACATCCAAAATAATGTATTTGCCTTTGTCCATTTTTGCACATATTATTATTGAGAAGATTTTTGTCCTGTGTCCTGCTTTCCTATTAAGCTTACAGAAATTAATTGTTGGAGAAGACTGCATTTATAACTCAAAGGATTTATTATTATTATTGGTAAATTGGAAACATATGTTGATCATCCATTAAGATCTTCTGCAAGAAAAGGAGCTAAATGTAAATTTTGTTTTTTGACACAGCCCCTCTTTAAGAAGTTTCTTTCCTTAAAGAAAGAACACAAAGAAGGAAAAAAAAAATGGTTACAATAGCATGGTGTTTAAATGTTTGGAAGTAGGAACAAAATAATGTCTGATTTAATGGCATTTCCAAGGATTTCTGGTTGTAGAAGGATAGAAACCCAAAACTATGCCTCTGACTACACTGAGATGAAGGTTTTCTACCATACTATAAGAAGGTTTTCATATGATTAGAAACTAAGAGGTTCAAATACTTCCCTGTGGTGCATATCATTTAGTATTGCTGAACTCTGTCATCCAGTTCTAGAATTCACAGCCCAAACTCAGTCTTTCATATTGGGAATTTGGCCAGAGCTAGCTTAACATTCCTTGTAGATTCATCTACTAGAGAAAGAAAATCTATCATGGGTGATTATATCAGTAAATAGTCACTGAAAACTTCTTTTAAAAATGTAACAATTTTATTAAACTATATCATACTATGATTTTGAAATACTTTCTGCATTTTACCTATGCACTTACACTTCCTTGGAAACTAGAGCAAGGTGTGAGCACATCAGTTTCACATTGGTGAGGAACTGAGGAAGAAATAATTTTATCCAGATTTGAGAGTTCAAGAGTATTTAATGATAAACTACACATAACAACTCATGGAGTTCCTTACTCCTTCCCCAGGTCTTGTGTCTCTAAGTGGCTGAAAATTCTCTGTAATTATTTTTAATAATTAATAATTTTATGATAGGATATAAAGGATGAGAGAAGTGCATTGTCTTTTTGTTCCCTATAGATAGAAAAGAGCAGAAGGTGTTTCTGATCTAGCCCATCTGTAGCCAGAAACTTGTGAAATTTTCCTGTTATTCTTGTAAATGTGTTTATTGTTTAAATAGAAGTAATTATTTTTCTTCTCCTGCTGGAAGCTTCAAATCGAGCCAAATGTCTTCAGCATTCTGCTAACAGATATAACATTTTATAATACTGCACATATGTTCAATTGTTTTTATGGAAGAGATGGCAGGTAGTAGCAGTCAAGTTGTTTAAATATGTAGATTCAGCCTCTAGAGACAGAAAATCTATCCAGCAGTACGGTGATAATATGAGCAAATACTTGATGAAAGCTCTTCTTAAAAATGAAACATTTTTCCTGCACTGCATCATGACATCATTGGCTGGATGGCTACACACAGAGAGTTGTGGTCAATGGCTCTATATCCAGGTGGAGGCCAGTGATGAGTGGCATCCCTCAGGGGTCCATCTTACATGTAGGACCAGTACTGTTTGATGTCTTTATCAATGACGTAAACAACGGCATAGAGTGCACCCACAGCAAATTGGCAGATGATACCAAGCTGACTGGTGCAGTTGATACAACGGAGGAAAAGGAATGTCATCCAAAGGGACCTGGAGAAGCTTGAGAAGTAGGTCCGGGTGAACCTAATGAGGTTCAACAAGTCTAAAGGCAAGCTATTGCATCTTGGTCTGGGCAATCCCAGGCATGAATACAGACTGAGCTGAGTGAAGAACTCATTGAGAGCAGCCCTTCAGAGAAGGACTTGGGGGCTCTGGTGTACAAACAACTAGACATGAGCCAGCAGTGTGTGCTTGAAGCCCAGAAGGCCAACTGCATCCTGGGCTGCATCAACAGAGGAGGGGCCAGCAGGTCAAGGCTGGGGATTGTCCACCTCTGCTTTGCCCTGTGAGTCCCCACTTGGAGTGATGCATCCAGGTCTGGGGCCCCCAGCACAAAAAAGATCTGGACCTGATAGAGTGAGTCCAGAGGAGGGCCACAAAGATGATCAGAGGGATGGAGCACCTCTCTTATGAAGAAAGGCTGAGAGAGCTGGAAATGTTCACCCTGAAGAAGAGTAGGCTCGGGGGAGGCCTCATTGACAGCCTTTCAGTACTTAAAGGAAGCTTATAAAAAGATGGTTAGCAACTTTTTGCTCAGATAGATAGTAATAGGACAAGGTGGAATGGTTTTAAATCAAAAGAGGAGAGATCAGATTAGATGTTAGGAGGAAATTCTTTACTATGGAAGTGATGAAGTACTGGAGCAAGTTGCTCAAAGTTGTAGATGCCCCATCCCTGGAGGTGTTCAAGGCCAGGCTGGATGGGGCCTTGGGCAACTTGATCTAGTGGGTGGCATTCCTGTCTATGGCAGTGGGGTTGGAACCAGATGACTTTTAAGATCCCTTCCAACACAAGCCATTCTATGATTCTGTGATCAGTTTGAATTGCTTTTTCTTGTTTGGTTGATATTATGTTGTCTTTATAACTGTGATCATAATTCTTATGATCACAACAGACCTTTCATTTTTTTACTGAGTTGTGGTAAAGTAATACTTAAATACAAGAGGAGAGGTTATTTTGCTTAAACATTGCTTGAACATTGATAGGTTATGCAAAAATTATGTACAGATGAAATATGTGCAGTTGAATATGTTTTCTCCTCACTCTAGGACTAATTAGTGGACTGAAAACAATTTGCCTTTAGTAATTAACAAGATTCTACAGAAGAACCTAAATGCTTTGGGAAAGACCTTCAAATGTTTCCTTGTTGAACCTGACTCTATCTTGACTTCAAACCTGGGGGAAAAGCCAGTCTTTTATTAAGTGCTTTTCTTGTACCTGATTTAAAACAACTGTTTATTTCTGTTGTAAACAAATGTTTATTTATAAACTAAATCACTTGTTGGACATGAAGTATGTTGTGAAGTAACTGCTAAAATGTAGGTTCTTACCGGCTAAGCTTGGATATCAGCAACACCTATGTAGACTACCCATTGGAAAAGACAGGATGGATCTGGGTTGAGATTTTAGAGCAGACAGCTAACCACAGGTGAATAATTGAAAAGCTTGCAATCTTGACAGGAGGTAAGTATGCTCTTTTAGAGAGACAGGTAACTTTGAAGGTTAATCTTCAGCATTATTAGCTGAGCACTGATTTTAGTGAACCCACCATTTTTAGCATTTGATCCTCCTTAAGGTGCCTAATTCTCTCCATGTATCAGATAAAAGTTGATGACAGTTACTGAAATAGTAGCCACATATGTTTGACTCCTTTTATTATCTCTCTTCATATCTTTTCAAGAGTGAAGATTAAACTGTGTTAACATCCAGGGGATTTTTAAATTGATTTAAGCAAACCCAATATTTCATTGGTTGGGTGTATTTATTTATTTATTTATTTATTTATTTATTTATTTATTTATTCTTTCCTTTGCTTCATTTTGTAAGAATTACCTTCAAACATTTTTAGGTTGAATACCTTTTGGTATATGGACATGGCTCATTTTGGAAGCTTTTGTTTGCTTGAGTGATTTTAATGGGGAAGTCTTCTGTGCTTAAATCTTGTGTGTGTGTGTGTTTCCCAAATATAAGTTAAATAAGAAATACGACTTAATTTTCTTGACTTGTCTGATTTTCATATCCATATATACATATATACATATATTGACTACAAAGCTGTTTCTGATATTACTTCCTACTTCTCCTCTTTAATTTATCAAAGGAATAAACTGTCCAATTTCTTGTCTATTTTTCTTGTCTATTTCAGACATGCTTAAAAAAATAAACGGCTGATATATATATATTTTTTTTTTATTATATTTTTTTTTTGGGGGGGGGAACTGGTGTGAATTAAAACCACTATTACTTTCCGTGTTTATTTCCCAGTATATACTACCAGTAAATTTTTCCCAGAGCTTTTCCCTTTTGCATACACTGCCTGTGTGAAAGCTGGTTCCTTTATTCTATTTGTGCCTTTAGAAATTAATTTTGTTATTTGATTAAAAAGAACTGCTTTTTTCAGGACATGCTTTGTTACTCATGGTTCAGAAACAGCAAGTATCACAGTCAGAACTTAAGGCCACTGTGTAAATTTGACTTTGCAGATCATTTTGACCTCTCTGAGGTTGGTAAAAGTCATTGTTTCTTGTCCAAAATTCTTCAAATTGCTATTAGATTATGTAAAAGTTTAAAGTCTCTAAAGACAGAAAGCATCAAAGATGCAAAGGTTACTATCTCATGGTAGTTTCTCAGTAAACATAAAACATTTTTAAAAGATTGCAGAAATTACAGTTCAGGTTGTCTGGGCAAGAAAAAATGATGATGTGGGGCTTTTTCCATAGTCTTGATTATTTAAACTACTACTGAAAACATAGTCATGTCTCTTCAGGTTGCTCCAAGACCCAGCTTAACTAGTTTTAAATGAAATATCTTGAGAATTACATTCTCTCCTTTCATCCTCACAATTCATTTAAGATATATCCCATTTGTTTAATTTTACCTTCATAGCAAATGGAGACAAAAATTATTCCTTTCACAGGAAATTAATTTTCTTGTCTTTGAAAGACTTTACAGACCAGAAGAGAACCTGAAGCAATATTAGAAAAAAAAATTAAAAATCTAATGGACCCAATTTTTCATTGGGTCCCAGCACCCACTAAATCATAAATTGGATTCAGCTTGGTTACATTACCTTCAAGGTCCATCATCAGTTTGTCATCATTGAAACATGTTACATTTCTTTAGTTCTTCTAGAGAAGTTTTATGTTTGAAAAGGTGTGGTCTTTTCACCACAAGGAAAAGTCTTCCTTCCTCAGTCATCACTTTTGCTGGCTGGTATGTGCATGGAGTGTGAAATCATAGAATCACAGAATCGTTAAGGTTAGAAAAGACCTTCAAGATCATCTGGTCCAACCATATCCCTACCACCAATAACTCCCATTAGACCATGTCCCTAAGCACCATGTCCAACTTTTCCTTAAACATCCCCAGGGCTGACGATGCCACCACTGAAATGGTGGAGAAATGATCTACCTCTTTCTGTCTTCCAACAGACCTCTTATGGAACAACCTAGTTAGCAGTCCTGCTTTCCATATGACCTCCGAGCAAAAGGTCTTAGAAATTCTGACATTCCACAATGGTATAGCTTTCAAAGGAATAATAAATACAAGAGAGCTTTGAAAGTGTCATAACTAATTCCAGGTCTTCTTATTGCCTCCACTTTATTTACTGTTATGTGCTCAAGTATGTATCTGTACATATAAAACACTTATAAAATGTTTGAATCCTTCAAAAATGAACGTAAATATAATAACTAATAAGTTTGCAATAACTTTGAGTTTAGAAGCTGAAATTAACATACAAGTTCATGCTTCTTATTTTCATTATCAAACAAGAAAATCCTATTTCCAGAAAATAGCAAAAATGAGAATCATGATAAAATATTATATTTATATAATGTTATAACTCCTCTCCTCCTTCCTCCCAACATAAAAATAAATAAATGCTTTCTAGAAGAGTAACTTCATTTTCCTGCAAACTGATTATGTATGCACAGAGATAAAAGTGGCAATCACTGGGAATCTTCCAAAATGGAGTCACTTATGAAGCTTCTTAACTAATGAAATAAAAGTCTCTTGGTCTTCCTCACATCTTTCTATTGCTTTAGTTTGCCATTTTCTGAGTAGACTGAATTTTACTCTGTGTCATGTAACAGTTTTAGCTAGGATTGGACTATAAGAAAATGAAATCATTTGCTATGGGCAGGGAGAGCTTCCTAAAGAGACAACATGAGAGAAAGAAAGAGAAAGTAGGAGGGAAAAAAAAAACAAAAAAAAAACAAAAAAAAAAAAACAGTTTGAAGAAACACACAAAATAATACAAAATGAGGGAAGGGTAGAAATATGCAGACAAGGAACTCTGTCAATAGGAGAAAAGAAGAGAGAGACACAGATTTTAATGGAAATTTTAAAGCATGTCCACCCTCCAGGTCTTCCATTATTGCGGGCTTAAATCTGAAGTTTGAGCACATAATTATTTTGGCCCAGTACATAATATGATGCCATTACCTTGTAAAAAGAAACATTTCCAGAAATACTGGATTGCCATTAGCAAATAAATAAATAAATAAATAAATTAAGCACCTTTTTGGAGCAATGTAGCCAAAGATGCATTATCCTCGTTAAATTAAATAAATAAATATTATATATATATATACATGTAAAATCCTAGAAGCACTTTCTGAGTCCAGTTTTCAGGCCATGCTACTCTGCATGCCTCTGCCTTCTCTGGTTTCATTAGCCTTACTGCTTCATATACACTTTGCACAATAAGAACAGCATTTTATATACATTATTGTTTCAGAGACATTTTATGTGATTTATAATCTTTACTTTTAAAGCCCAGTCCTTCAGCTGTTGAGATAAGAAAGAAAATGTCTTCAGTTTCTGTGGAATAGGTACCATTGGGGTACCCTTCCTCCCTGTCTTCATAGCCATCAGATTTCAGGATGTTGGTTCACATACATTGTTTCACAATCACACACACACACACACACAAGAAACTGAACATATGTGACAGATTTTCAGGGCTAAGTGACAAACTGAGTCAATTCATTATCCACACTTAAAAGACGTTTGAGTTGGCTTTTTATTTAGATTTTATTTCAGTGTTCTAATTTTCTGGAACTTGACCAAAAATAAAGTTATAAATATGAAGACAATTTATCATGCAGATCATTGTCTTATAGCACAGCATAGCATTTTTTCAGGTAGTTAATTTTTACTTCTTTACTACCTTTCTGTTGAGACAGTTTACACCTTGAGATTGCCAAAGCCTTCTATAGTAATGCTCACATTTAATTATAAGGAACTATCATACCTTAAAAATCCAGAACACCAATGACAAATAAGGAAAGAGTGAAAGAATTGCCACTTCAAGTGTTGGAAAAATATATTTGTAGGACTTTGAACCACCACACATACCTATAATGTTATCTATTCTTAATTCTGTTTTAATGAGGGGTGTAATAGAAAACTCACCAGTGCTTAAAGCAACATCTTTTTCATTGTTTTCTACTAGCTAAGCTTGACTGCTGGTGAAAAATGATGTGGAAATGGATTGGACTAGAAAGATACATATGCGTAAATATCTGCTCAAAGTAAACTTAGAGTTATAATGACTGAAGGAAAATAGCCACAGGCTGAAAGGATTACAACAAACTGAAATCTCATTCCCCAAAAGTGATTATTTCAGCAAGAAAACAATGCAGTGCTTTTTTACGGGCTAGGAAACATGGATTTATAGTGATGATAGACATTAAAACCCTGTAGGGAGATCAATATGAACTAAAACAATTAAAAAAATAATCTAAAACCACATTTTAGTTGCTAAATAATGCAAAAAACTTACCTTGAAACTTTGCAGATATAGAAACATGTAGGTTTCAAAATTATTCATGTAGGTTTCGGAAATATTTTGCTAACTTTTTCAAGTGATGTTATGATAAACATTCATTTTAGAAGACAAAGGGTTTTCAGAAAGCAGGAGTGCAAATGTTGACTACCAGTGCGAGTTCACTTTGATTTTTTCCATGATGTTAAATATTGGCAAATTATGTGGCAATAGACAAGAATTAAATGCACCAGTCATCTATCTATATATCTAATATAGATATTTTATACTATAATATTATTTACACTGATATTTTATGAGAACTGCCCTATAAAGGTCTTCATCCTTCCCTCTTATAAGCGTGGCTTTAGGATGAGACATTATTTGTGCAAATATTTTAGAAAATGACACAGGCTACACAGGCTACAGACTCATATGAATATTTCTACAGATCCAAAGTTTTCAACTCATCTGTAATAGCTTCACTTCACAAGATTAGGAAGCAAATACACTTTGCATCAATGAACCTGTGTATCATTGCTCTAAATTTCTGGTAGCTGAGAGGTCTGAATTTTAATCTTTGCTTTGATACAGTTACCCTGTCATCCTGGACAATTACTGTGGTCCAAATTTTCAAAAGCAATCTTCAGTAATTGAAACCCTCAATCATGAATTCCTGAAGGGCACAATAAGTGCCCTTTGAGTATTAACTCAAACTATTTATTAACAATTGACTATTACTATTTTTAAGTGGTTCTTTACGCTTTCTATTTCTAAGTGTAGACAATTTGTTTGTCTACACTTATCCATAGGAAAGAACAAATTCATTAATCAAACAATTTCATTAATTTAATGGTAATGATTGATTAAATTATACAGCTTCTTTGATAAGGGATACCCAAAATTGAAGACATCTGTAAAGATGAGAAGCTAAGACAAAGGAGACTTAGCTCAGAAGCTTTAGATATACAGTAAAGGATATTTTTGCCCACAAATGAAGAAGGAACAGACTTTTTTTTTTTTTTTTTTTTTTTTTTGCTATCCTTACCCATTGAGCACAAAGGAGACACAAAATGTGTGTTTAAAGTCATGTAAATTCAGACATCTGAATTATTTGCTGATGATACTAAACTGGGAGGAGCTGTTGAGTCTGTTGAGGATGGAAAGGCCTTGCAGAGCGATCTGGACAGATTGGAGAGCTGGGCAATCACCAAGCACATAAAGTTTAACAAGAGCAAGTGCTGGGTCCTGCATCTGGGACAGGGCAACCCTGGATACAAGTATAGGCTGGGCGACGAGACACTGGAGAACAGCCCTGCAGAGAGGGATCTGGGGGTTGTGGTTGACAGAAAGTTGAATATGAGCCAGCAGTGTGCCCAGGTAGCCAGGAGGGCCAATCATATCCTGGGGTGCATCAAGCATGGCATTGCTAGTTGGTCAAGGGCAGTGATTGTCCCACTCTACTGTGCACTGGTGTGGCCTCACCTTGAGTACTGTGTGCAGTTCTGGGCACCACAGTACAAAAAGGACATGAAGCTATTGGAGAGTGTCCAGAGAAGGGGTATGAAGGTGGTGAACAGCCTAGAGGGGAAAACATACGAGGAGCAGCTGAGGTCATTTGGAAAAGAGGAGGCTGAGGGGAGACCTTATTGCGGTCTTACAGTTTCCTCATGTGGGGGAGTGGAGGGGCAGGTGCCAATCTGTTCTCTCTGGTGATGACTGATAGGACCCGAGGGAATGGAGTCAAGCTGCAACAGGGGAGGGTCAGGCTGGGTGTTAGGAAAAATTTCTTCACCAAGAGGGTGGTTGCGCACTGGAACAGGCTCCCCAGGGACCAAGCCTGTCGAAATTTAAGAAGCATTTGGATTGTGCTCTCAGTCACATGGTCTGAATTTTTGGGTAGACTTGTGTGGAGCCAGGAGTTGGACTCAGTGATCCTTGTGGGTCCCTTCCAACTCGGGATATTCTATGATTCTATGAATCTATGATATACAGGCAGCTGAATGTATGATAGATATCCAAGTCTTTTTCATACACAATGAAGAGACATCTTCCAAAGATGATTTTTGACCTATTTCAGACAACTTGATTAGGATGAGTTGATTGAATCTCTATTGATACTACTTTTTTCAGTGACTATAAAAGCAGGTCAGGTGACTGGTTCTGACTCTGACCTCTTTTAGATTTATAAAATTATCTAAGACAGAGTGTCTTAGAATGGATTAACATTCGTTGTTTTTTTTTTTTTCAAATATACAAAAAACATTTGTCTCGTATAAGTTCCTCCTTTAAAATGTACTATTAGAAGGAAATCTATCTGGAAGGATAAACAGAAAACCCCTTCCTCCCCCTCCCTCCCCTTCTCCCCAGGAGAAACATGTGCAACACATTTATTAAATTAACAAATTTAACAAATGTATAAATCTATGAATCTAACAAATCTACAAATTAACAAATCTAGCAAGTGGAAAAGAAGAGTTAGAGCAAGACAAGCAATTATAAAGAGTGAAAAGAGTGAAAGAGTGAACAGGAATAGAGGAAGGCAGACAGACCAATCCCATCCCATCCCATCCCATCCCATCCCATCCCATCCCATCCCATCCCATCCCATCCCATCCCATCCCATCCCATCCCATCCCATCCCATCCAAACCAGTCTGGTAGATATAACTTCAAGAAAAGCCAGGAAATAGTAGTTCTTTGCATTCCATTAATGATTCTAAATTACACAGTCAGCACAAAGATGTTACTGTAAACAGGCAGTTTAGAAATTACAGTGATAATGTGCTAGATTAGGCATTGACCATTTTCTGATCATTATTAGTTTTCTGTTTAAGGTAATTACTGCAAGTAACCCTGATTCCAGTCAGGACATGATTTTCTAAAATGAACCATCCAGCATCAATAGCAAAACTGCACCATTTAGCTGTTGGTGTAATGCCATTTATTTGTTGAAGAAAAAAATAAAGTCAGATAAATCTTTACCGGATGTAAATTACCATAGCCTACATTACTCTTCAGTTGATTTACACAGGCTGGTCAATATGTACTTTAATTCAATGAAAGCCAATATTCATTTATTTACAAATTGGAAAATAAAAATAGTTGCTACAAGAAAAAATAAAGTATGTCTTTGATTCTTCCTTGAACAGATAAAAATATGAACCAGATTTTTCTATGTAAGGGTACTGAGTTGTATTGCAGTGTCATTTGCAAAAGAATCCTGAGGCTGTGGCGGGCCAGCTTATCTTACTGTTGCCAGGTTTATTACTGCAGAGTTTTGAATGCTTGACACTTTCTGAAGGATTTTAGAATGTCAGATCCTGACTGACAGCTTTACTTTGTGACTTCTTTGCTTGTGAGTATATGACAGTTTGACAGGCGTCCTTGGGGTTCATTTAATTATTTTATGCAAGTCTCTGTACTGAATAACATTAATAACCATTTTACTTCATATGCACAGCAGCAGCAAACTTAAGCTGCCACATTACATTCTATCCTTCCTCCTCCATTTACTAGCTCCGGGCAGTTTTGTACTTTTCCCTACCCACCCCCTTTAGCCAAAAAAGTACGTTTGAAATAATATATACGCACAAAAAAGTAACAGAAGGAAACATTTACATGGTTTCCAACAAAATTAAAATATCATCAAGTGTCGCAAAAAAAGAGCAGAAATTCATGTTGATATGAAAGTATATGAAACATTTTTTAAAGGAAAAGAGAAAAGCAGCAAAGGAAACACCACAGGGGGAGAAAACAAGTTTTATTAACTTCTGAATAGAACTTGCACACAATCCTTGCTATTATTATTGCTATTATTGTCATTGTTTGCTACTATGGGTTCCCTAGCAGGTTAAAAAATGCATATTTGTCCAAACCTGCTTTAATTTAAACAAATATAGATTTATTTTTTTTTCTCATTATGGCAAGTATGTTACCTTTTTAATGTTCACTGACTCACAGCAACTGTTGTTGATGTGAAATGGTGATTTATAGTGCCATTAAGTAGCTAACATGCTTCTGAAATGTTCGTTAACAAATCTAAAGTACAGAGTAGGGAAGCCTTACATCAATTCTTGCTGGATAACACATTTACATTGTCTTTTCCTCTGACTCAGTTATCTCCCTTCTGACAGTTCCTTGCCATATTTATTGCAACACTTCAGAAAGAAAGGAAGGCAGTATTTAAAGACTCAAAGGGACTCAAGTACTACATCATAGATCTTCTCTCCTTCATCTAGTGGAAGGAGAAAGTGAGAATAGTTAATAATTCAACATTCCCTTTCTTTGACCATTGGAAAAAAAAAAACAGCCAAATTGAAACTGTCAATAAAGCAAGATTTGAAAGCAACAATATTCCTGCCCTTATGAACTATAAATATTTCTCATGGAAAGAGTATGTATTGAAATGGTCATAACTTGCTCTTCTTCAGAATACCTAATATACATAGAAGTTAAACCAGGATGTCCTAATAATAACCTTCTATTACTCTTTCTTTGCTTAAGAACAATGTACTTATGATTACAGGTTCATAAGTGATATTCTTTTAAAAATAAAGTATATTTTTTCCTACTGTTCTAAGGACATTTCCTTTTTACCTTTCATTGGCATGATCCAGTTCCTACATCCTGGTCTGCATAAATTCTGTTTCTGTGACACACTCAGGTGGTGTGATGCTGTGCCAAAGCCCATGGACGGAGTGAACAACTATCCAAGAAAATCAGAGTTGCACATGAAATAAGGTATTAGCAAAGTTGTTGGGACATTCCACATGAAACTGAATCACAGAACTGTAGGGGTTGGAAGGGACTTCAAGAGATCATAGGGTCCAACCCCTCTGACAAAGCAGGTTCCCTAGAGCAGGTTGCCCAGGTAGGTGTCCAAGTGGGTCTTGAATATTTCCAGAGAAGGAGACTCCATGACCTCTCTGGACTCCATCACCCTAACAGTGAAGAAATTTTTTTTGCATATTGGTGCAGAACTTCCTGTGATCCATTTTGTGGCCATTGGCTCTTGTCCTGTCTCCACAGACCCCCTCTGAAGAGAGGTTGGCCATATCCCTCTGTCTCCCACACTTAATTGGATATTATCTTTGGTTCCACCAAATAATTTCTGGGTACCTCCAGGCAAGATGACAAAGTCAAACCATTGTTCAATGATTTATATGTTTGTTGCACTCTAGAAAAGCAGTTTTGGATGAATAGAAACTTGTGTTGAACAGGTACAGTACAAATGAAATCAGTGACAATGGCTGAGATAATGATCAAAAGAAACGGAAAATCATACTCTGGAGACACCCATGGCTGTTTCACCCACTGTTGAAAAAGCAGTTCTATGATAAGTAAGGTGGCATAAAAATACATAAGTGAATAAAGTAACAATTAAAAAAAGAAAAATCTGTGTACTCAAAGTTGTAAGTTTACACATGTTGATGTTGATATCATCAAAATGCTCACCTTGAAATTTGTACCTCTAGAATAGAAAAGATTATCTCTAGTAGATTTCTACTCTCTTGTGCACTGTAGCCTCTAGATACACTGAAAACAGTTTAATATTTATGTTGAAGACATTGGTGATCCTATGGAGATCCTGTGGAAATCCTATTGGTTTCTGAGAACAATTAAAGACTTTTCACCATCTGTTTAAGTGTTATAAAGTGATATGGGTCTTTGGTACCTTTGATGAAGTTATATCAGTTTCTAGCCCTGATGAATGGCTAGAATGTAGAACTGAAATTGCATATGCAGAAGAAAATAGTCCTCATTTTGGTACCTTCACATTTGTCTGTGACTGTATTTGTAATCTCAGTAATTAGACTTTCTTATGGAATTTTGACAGCAATGGTGGACTGAGTGTGAGTTCTGACTAGAATACTATGTCACACTCAAAAGATTCCTGCTCTGACTAGTTTTTTGATATGTATTTTTTCTCATAAAAACAGTAATAATAGAAATGGCTTTCCTTTCAGTGTGCAGTGTGGAACTGGATTGCTTAACTACTGTAGACCACAGCCCCTTATACCCATTAGTCATTAGTTAAATAAAATATTGTTTAAACATAGTATATGATAATAATTCTTAAAGAAAATAGCAAGGTTCCACATCTTAGGTACTCTCTTGGTAAATATAGAATTTACCAAATAACTTAGTAGTCATTTATGGAGAATTGCTAAAGTATTTTTAGATGTTAAATTGGTCAGCATACAATATCCACCACCTTTACCTCTGCATACAACTATATTCTCTGAAACATCATTATTTTATAAGAACACCAGACAAAGAATAGATATTATTATATTATGGTTCAGATCCTCTCGCTGCACTCTAGGAAGCTAAATATTTGTTGTTACAAAATGGGTTCAGCTACAGCTTATAGGTTGATCTTTGAGTTGGGAGCCATTGCTAATGTTTCTCAATAAAAATTCAATGAATATTCTTTGTGGTGAAAGCAGGTAACACTACGCTGAATGGCAGTATTTAATCAAAAATAGATATCAGAATTTGGGATGAAGAAAACTATTTTTATGCCAACATTCTTGAAAGAGACCTTCTACACTCTTTTCTTTCCCTTGTCCTCTTTCATGGAGAAAATAAATCATTTGTGTGAAAATAATGGATTATGTTGACTATTCATTATGAACATCACACCACTTTCAGGGCTTCACTGACAACTCCCATCTTGTGATTATGTTGTGTGGAGGTAAAAACGTCTGCTGAATTAATGACAAATCTGTCAGTGCCTTTATCTGCTGCCCTGTTTGAAATGATTAAACTCATCGAGTGTTTGCTTAATCTATTTTCCTTTTTCATATACCATGCTCTCTGCCTGGGGCAAACCCATCTAATAATTTTCAATTGAATAAAACCATAACTCATGACCCAATAAATTATTAAAAAACCCTGTGTTGCATCAGATTCATCATTCATCTTACCATAGTGGCAGAAAGCCTACAGAATTCCTTAACAGTTCTAGCTGTGATAAATAGTTCTATTAAAATTTATGAATACAGTGGTATATATTAACACATATTTTGTTACTGAAGTATCTGTCATACAATTATTTATTTATTTATTTTCATGTGCCAACATGTTGCATTAATACTTTCATTGGTCTGGAAAACTCACAGTTAGCTATCATAATTTTTTTGTTTTTGTTTTTTATCTTAACCCTGAAATCCTCTAAAAATGTGGCAACATTGCTGTTCTGCATTGCTTTTCTTGTGCTTTTAATCCGGCTCTCAAGAACTACTACCTTGTATGTTCATATGAAGTGGTTGATCATAAAATAAAAATAGAACATTTTTGACACATAATAAAAAGAATAAATAATGATTAAATAAGTAGGGGCTATAAGACTGCCTGGTAATATAGATCAGGAGATATTTGTTTCACTAACAAATGTATTAGAAATCAATGACTTCCAAATGTAAATTCTATTCATTAATTTAATTTTGTTTTTAAGTTGTACAATTAAATAGTGATTACAGTATATAGATAGCACACATTTCTTTATACATTATTTCTTCCAGTAGAAAATCAAAGTTTTTAGTAAAAAGCAAACACAATGGGATGATTTTTAGTGGGGGATATGGAGAAAAAGGGACAACTAGTGATGATCATGATGATTTACTTATCATAGTTCCAATCCTGAAGAAATGAACAGAGTATTATCCAATAAAGTGGCTTCATACCTGAGGATGCCAAGGCACACTGATGAGGAGGTAACGAATCCTTTGCTTGCATTATTTTCAGGGCATCAGCCTACAAGCATGTGGAGCAAATGCAAATTTCTTCTTCCTTATATTTTTATAATTACATGAAATACTTCATTATAAGTGATACTGTCTGTAATGCAGTTTTCAAAGATGGAACTTTCACAGTTGATTGAGAAGTAAGAAATTTAGAATTTGGAAATAATTTTTGACTCCATGTTCTTTAGTTTGCAATAACAATCTTGTTAATTTAATTTCTCCATTAAAAAAAATAAATAAATGGAGATATAGCCCTTCTTATTTTCTTTCACAAGTAGAAGTTACTTTGTAGGAAGCCTTTCTTTCACAGGGAGGGATGTAAGAGCCACTTTTAATCTTTCATTTGATTTTAATCTTTCATTTGATCTGTGCTGAGGGCTGAAATTAGTTTACACTCTGACATTTTTGTGATCGTTGCATCATCTAGCCCCTTAGCTGCAGAACCTGCACAAATCCCTACGGAAGGCTACGTGCTCATCAGAAAGATGCTGGAAAAGCTATCCAGGATGTACAGTGCTATCTTCTTCCTGCTTCCTTTTACATTTATTTCTTCCTGGAAGGCATGTTCACAGCATGATGAATGAAGGATTTAGCCCAGAGGTATTATTTAATCCGTATGCATTTCAGTCAAAGACAGATATTTTATGCAGATCACGTTATTTTATGAGTAATCTCCCCTGCTTGCAGTAATTGAGTTTTGACTGTTCCAATAACTTCTTTAAGCTGCAGAGATTATTTTTTAAAACTGTCTTACATGAACAGTCTTTATATGTGTTTCTAAAGCAAAATTTTAAGATCATGTCAACTAAAAACTCATATGCTCATTTTGCTTATTGTTTATAAACAATAAACAAAACTGTCTTGGCCTAATGAACTTTGACTATTCAAAATATTGATTTTGGACTGCTCAGTGTTGTTCTGAAAACACCTAACATAAGTAAAGGCATTGCAGACTATCAAGGCTTAATATGAGCTTGTTAGGAAAGAAAATGTCTTATATGTTCATTATCAAGAAGAACCTTAATAGCAGAGACAGACTTGATGGTAGGAATACCACAAACATGAACTCAGCTCTTTAAAATGCCTATATCTGGATGTGCATACCAGTCCCAAAGAGATAATAACAGATCTTCAGAGCTGCACCTTCCAGGGTCTGAGAGACAGAGAGCAGTCAGCGTGGGCTGAGGCAATCTTTGTTGCTTCAGCACAGGATGAGGGGAACAGAGCTGCTTCCACTTGGCTTAAACCCTTATTGTGTTTAATCTACATCCTCATTTTAATCTACGTAGTTGTAAAGACCTCCTGCTGGTGCGCTGTGCCCTCCCAGAGGAAATGTTGCTTGTTTGCCTGTGGTCAGGAAGACTCATCAGCTGAAGCAGCAGCTCCAGAGGGGAGCATTCAAAATGCTCAGTTTATATGTAATGGCACATTTAAGCCAGATGTCTTTTCTCAGGGGGTGTAAGCAGACAAAAACACAAGAAATAACTGTTTGTTCATGACTGGGTGTTCTCTGAACCCAATTACCTGATCAAAAAGCAACTTTTACCAGCAGTTGCACCTCAGCAGGAGTAGCAAATTACAGTAGCAGTACAGAGGAGCTCTGCTCAGAAATTTATCACTGTGCCTTGCCTTTTAAACCTTCTTTTCCAACTCCCCAAGATTGCCTACATTTTTTATTTATAAACCATGATTTCTTAACTATTTCATCTCTGCCCCCAGAAGGATCCCTCCCCCTCCCTACCAAAATAATGTTTTGACATTGTACATTTGAATGACACATGTAGTAAGCTGGTGTTTTGTTTTGTTTTGTTTTCTCTTCTATTAGAAAAAAAAAAAAAATATATATATATATAGTTAAAAATCTCCAGAAGTGGGTATGCTGACATTCAGATCTCCTCTCTTCCATAAGGAGGTCCTAGATTGCCTATACATGACATAGTCTGAATATTTCCCATTGCCTCCAAGAAGGACATCACAAAAAAATCAAAAAATGAACAGCCAGGTCTTGTCCCTCCAGGGATGACTGCTAACAAGAGAGCTGTCAGTTCAGCCTGAATCTCATCTCTCTGAGCTGCAAAGAAACTGAAAATAACTATTCTTAAGAGAAACTCTCTGCTCAGAATCAGATGCAAACAATATGGCTTAACCAGTTTGCTCTCTCTCCAACAGTGCCTGCAAAACATTGACGTCTTGCAGCAGAGAGATGGAAGAATGAGTCTGTTGTTTTGTTGTTTCACATGCTTCCTTTAATTGTCCTTGACCTTTTTTTTTTTTTTTTTTTTTACCGCTTACAGATGAGTTGTGTCATTTTCCATGTTGTTAATCGGCTTCTCTTCAAGTTGTAGGGAAAGAGGATCTGCCTAACTGAGAGATTTGTTTGTACATCTAGTTCTGTCTTGTGTAGGATTTTGCAGTGCTACTATTTTTGAAATTGTTGAAGCCAGGTCTGTAGCATCCTGCACATCTTTAGTGTGCCTTAAACAAGTGTCTATTTTGCTGGCAGACACAATCAGAACAATCTTTTTCTAATGCTGCCCGCAGACCATGATTCCAATGCCAGGATGTATACTGCCTCATCAAGCACAAGATCTGCATGATTTAGACTTTAAAAAACAGAGCAAGTTGTCTTTGAGTCCACAAATTATTTTCTGCTGTTAGCAAGAAGGCATAGTTTGGATAGCATGGTTTGGATATACATATCAACAACATGTAAATTTTGGTGAGGCAAATATATTCAGTTCAAGTGACAGGTAATTTGATCTATGTTTTTTTTACCAAGTACTGTGTAGGAAAAAAATACATGTAGATTAAAAAAAAAAAAAATCAGATACTAAGCAGGTTTGAAATGGCAGAATTCGATATTCAAAGAATACAACTGCAGTATTCTTTGATATTCTTGACATTTTTAATTCCAGGCCTCGATTTCAGGTTGCGAAACAGCCACAGAGAAAGCCCTCCTATTTGTTCAGTGGTAACCTAGGATGATGGGTGGGAAATGAACTTTAAAATAGGAAGATTTTAAGCTTTCTGGATCTGGACCTGGTCATGCTGTATTTATCAGTTAAGAAATTTATAGCATGAGTTTTAGCAATGTGGAAGAGAACATACAAGTAGGTCTCAATACATAGTGGATTTTTTAATTAGGTTGTTGGTTGTTAAAGAGAAACAAACAAACAAACAAACAAACAAACAAAAAACACAATATGACCACCCAACCAATTAAAAAACAATCAACAACAACAAAAACAACAAATCTCCAATCTTGCTGAGTCGATCGGCTCCGGGGCAGACGCGTTCTGCAGAGGAGCTTGAGGCAGCCACCAGGACCCAGCAGCCCTTGCGAGGGAGGCTGACGAGTCATAGTCAGAGCCAGCAATGCCCCTCTACACTGTCATTCAAAAGCAGCCTCGAGGGAGCAAGAGCGGCCAGGAGCACAGTGACCAGGATGGTCAAACAGGGCAGGGCGTGTCAGAAGGGTGGGGCACAGCAGTTTGCATGGGCAGGGCAAAGCGTTCCCCCCACTCATAAGAGCAAATGATCTAACGGTTGTCTACCACCAGTTAGGCTGCAATGGTCTACACTAGACAGAGAGCTCTCTTGAGAAAGTCTGTAACCACCCAGACTGACTGCCCACTCAGAAATGTGGCAGTTCAGGTCTCTGGATGCAGGGAGTGTCTGAACCTGTTGCTGCCATCTGAGGGAGGTAGAGATATGGTGTATGTAAGGTGTGAGCAGGTAGATGATCTGGTGCGCCTGGTGGCAGAGCTCAAGGAGGAGGTGGAGAGGTTGAGGGACATCAAGGACTGTGAGCAGGAGATAGACCGATGGAGCAACTCCCTGCCAGGCCTGAAGGAGAGGTACCGGGGTGAGACACCCCAGATGGGGGTGGACCCCTTGCCCTTTCACAGTTGGGCAGAGGGAGGGGACCTGGAAGTTGAAGAGGAATGGAGACAGGTCCCTGCTTGACCTCGCAGGCGATGCCCCCTCAACCCCCACACCAGCCCCACCTTCCCAGGTGCCCCTACACAACAGATTTGAGGCCCTGGAGCTTGAGAGACCAGTGGGTGAGGATGAGGTAGTAGGTCTACCCAGGAGGATGCCTAGGGTGAGGAAGTCAACTCCACGCCACAAGACTGCCTCCACTAAGAAAGATAGAAGGGTAATCATTGTAGGCAACTCCCTTCTCAGGCAGGAAAAGGATGAGGTTGAGGGTCTGGACAGTAGTCTGAACCCGGGAAGCAACCCTGCAAAGTGTGTCAAGACTGAACATACGGATCAGGGCTGGGCAGAGCACTGCATCACAACCAGTGACACAAAAAAAGAATGGAGAGTCTTAGTGATCAAAGACTCCTTGTTGAGGGGCACTGAGGCTCCCATTTGTCACCCAAATAACCTATCCAGAGAGGTGTGCTGTCTCCCTGGGGCACGTGTCAGAGATGCTTGGAAGGCTCTGCCACAGCTCATTAAACCGAAGGATTACTATCCTCTTGTTGTCATTCACATTGGATCCTAGGAAGCTGCAACTAGAAAAATGAGGAATATTTAAAAGGACTTTGCATCCCTGGGAAGGTTGTTGATGGGATCAGGGTTGAAGGTAGTGTTCTCCTCTGTCCTCCCTCTGGGTGACCGGGACTCAGAAAGAAGGAGGAGAAAGGGATAGATGAACGACTGGTTGAGGGGGTGGTGTCTGGGTCAGGGATTTGGGTATTTTGATCTTGGGCAGGCCTTTGAGAAGACGGGTATGTGGGCTGCTGACTGACTTGAACTCAGCAAGTGGGGCACAAGTGTGTTGGGGAGCAAGGTCTCTGGGCTAATTACTGGGGCTTTAACCTAGGTTTGACGGGGGAAGGGAGGGGAGCTAAAAGTGACAGAAAAGGGATGGGGGAAGTTGTCACTGCTGACACTGTTGAAGATAGTAGGGAAAAACCTCTGAGTTGTCCCATAGGATCGTCCGAGGGCTCCTCAGAGAAGGTAATGATCCTGAAACCCTATCCAGAATCTTCTTCTTGCATCCCTCCAGGGATAACTGTGCCTGCTGCTCCCCTAAAGAGCCTGTATACCAATGTGTGGAGCATGGAAAATAAACAGGATGAGCTCGAGATCTGTGTTCAGTCGCAGAGCCACGATCTCGTTGAAATCACAGAGACGTGGTGGGACAGCTCGCATGACTGGAATGGAGGGCTATGCCCTTTTTAGGAAAGACAGGCTGGGAAGCAAGGGGGTGGGGTTGCCTTTTACATGAGGGAGCAACTAGAGTGTACCCAGCTCCACCTGGGGGGCAGGTGAAGGACAATTGGAGAGCTTGTCGGTGAGAATTAAGGGGTGGGCTGGTATGGGGGACACTGTTGTGGGGGTGTACTACAGGTCACCAGATCAAGAGCAGGAGGTTAATGAGGCCTTCTACAAGCCTCATGATCACAGGTGATGGTTCTCATGGGGGACTTCAATTACCCAGACATCTGTTGGGTAAGCAACTCGGCCAGGCACATACAGTCCAAACGGTTCCTACAATGCACTGAAGACAATTTTCTGACGCAGGTGGTGGAGGAACCGATGAGGCGGGGGGTGCTCCTGGACCTTGTCCTTACCAACAGGGATGGGCTTGTTAGGGATGTGAAGGTTGGGGGCAGCTAGGAATGCAGTGACCATGAGATGGTGGAGTTCAAGATGGAACTTGGTGGAAGAAGTAAGGCTAAAAGCAGGATTGCTACCCGGAACTTTTGGAGAGCCAACTTCAACCTCTTCTGGGACCTGCTTGGGAGTATCTCATGGGCTAGGTTGCTGGAAGGCAAGGGTGCATGTGAGAGCTGGGCTACATTTAAACATCACTTCTTCCATGCTCAGGATCAGTGCATTCCTAAGAGTAGGGAATTGGGGAACGGGGGCAGGAAACCTGTGTGGTTGAGCAAGGAGCTCATCGATAAGATCAAAAGGAAGAGGAAGGTTTATGAAATGTGGAAAAAGGGCCTGTCCTCTTGGGAGGAGTATAGAAGTGCTGGCAGGGCCTGCAGGGACATGATAAGGAAGGCTAAAGCCCACCTAGATATGAGGCTTGCAAAAGCGATGAAACATAATAAGAAGGGATTTTTTTAAGTATGTAAACAGTAAAAGGAAGACTAGGGATAATGTAGGTCCCTTGCTGAACGAGGGGGTTTCCTGGTAACAGGAGATGCCAAGAAGGTGGAGATACTGAATGCTTTCTTTGCTTCAGTCTTTGCTTTAAGGACTCCCCACTGGGACTCCTTGACCCTGGAGGGAGGAGAAAGTGTCTGGGAAGTGGAGATATCCCCCCTTGTTGACAAGGGAGTGGTTCAGGAGCATCTGAGTGGGCTCAATGCACACAAATCCATGGGTCCCAATGGGATGTATCCACAAGTGCTAAGGGAGTTGGCAGAGGTGATTGCTGAAATGCTCTCTATCATCTTTGAAAGGTCCTGGAGAACAGGAGAGGTGCCTGAAAACTGGAGGAGAGCCAATGTCATTCCGGTCTTCAAGAAGGACAAGAAGGAGGATCTGGGAAACTACAGACCAGTCAGTCTCACCTCTGTTCCTGGAAAGGTGTTGGAACAGCTTGTTCTGGATGTCATCTCCAAGCAATTGGAAGAGAAGGTTATGAGGAAGGGGAAGTTGTGCTCGACCAACCTCGTTACCGTCTGTGATGGCATCACCAGCTGGGTAGATGAGGGGAGAGCAGTGGATGTCATCTACCTTGACTTTAGCAAGGCTTTCAATACTGTCTCCCATGACATCCTGATAACAAAGCCGATAAAGTGTGGGATAGAGGAGTGGACAGTAAGATGGGTTTAGAACTGGCTGACTGGCCAGGCTCAGAGGGTGATGATCGGTGGAGCAGAGTCTGGCTGGAGACCTGTGACTAACGGTGTTCCCCAGGGGTTGGTGTTGGGTCCAGTCTTGTTCAACATCTTCATCGATGACCTTGTTGAGGGAATAGTGTCCACCCTCAGCAAGTATGCCAATGACACAAAGCTGGGAGGAGTGGCTGAGACGCCAGAAAGCTGTGCTGCCATTCAGTGAGACCTGGACCAGCTGAAAAGATGGTCAGGAAAAAAACAAATGAGGTTTAATAAGAGCAAGTGTAGAGTGCTGCACCTGGGAAGGAACAACCACATGTATCAGTAGAGGCTGGGGGATGACCTGCTGAAGAAGAGTTCTGAGGAGAAGGACCTGGGGGTCCTGGTGGACGACAGGTTGACCAAGAGCCAGCAGTGTGCCTTTGTGGCCAAGAGGGCCGATGGGATCCTGGCGTGCATTAAAAGGAGTGTGGCCAGCAGGTCAAGGGAGGTGATCCTCCCCCTCTACTATGCCCTCGTCAGGCATCACCTGGAGTACTGTGTTCAGTTCTGGGCTTCCTGGTACAAAAAAGACAGGGATCTCCTGGAAAGAGTCCAGGAGAGTGCCACAAAGATGATACAGGGCCTGGAGCATCTTCCCTATGAGGAAAGGTTGAGAGACCTGGATCTGTTCAGCTTGGAGAAAAGAAGACTGAGAGGGGATCTCATCAATGTGTATAAACACCTTAAGTGTGGGAGCCAGAGGGATTTGGCCAACCTCTTTTCAGTGGTTTGCGGGGACAGGGCAAGGAGTAATGGTCACAAGATAGAGCACAGGAAGTTCTGCGCCAACATGCGAAAGAACTTCTTCACGGTGAGGGCGATGGAGCACTGGAACAGGCTGCCCAGGGAGGTTGTGGAGTCTCCTTCTCTGGAGATATTCAAGGCCTGCCTGGATGCCTACCTGGGCAGCCTGCTCTAAGGAACTTGCTTTGGCTGGTGGGTTGGACCCAATGATCTCTTGAGGTCCCTTCCAACCCCTTCAATTCTGTGAATCTGTAATCTCTAGCACTAAGGATTATATTTTGTTGGATCTAGATCTTAAAAGGAAAAGTCATCAAAAAACTCATGGGACTCATCAAGTACTCATAGAAACCCTTTGCTGATAAAAAATATTGGAGTCTGTTCTAGCACCAGTTGTTTCAGAGTCAGGGAAGATGATGGAGGAAATTCTGAGCTGTAGAGGAGAAAAGAGCTACTCAGTTCTTCATTAAACAATGCCACGGGCAGTTGCATGAGCTGATTAAAAGCAACAAATTGGAAACAAGTCAGTGAGCCATAGCTGTCCTCCTGAGACTCCCACTAGAAGAAAGTCTTAGAAGTAGCTTAACATTTTTCAAAATAATACATTCATTGTTAGATTTTCACACTTTTTTTTTTTTTTCCAAAGTTTTGTTTTGATCTTATCATTGACATCCATAATTGACTTATTCATACACATACTAAAGACAAGTTGTCCTCAAATTGTTCCTATAAAGCTAACCAAACTTCTCTGATAACTTCTCTGTTCATGGATGGAAAGACTGCCTGTTTATTAATTGATTTCTATCGAGATATTTGTACGTGAAATAAGAAAAACAACTTATCAGGAAAAAATATGGGCCTGCTTTATTTTCTGAAGTACACTGTTGTGTACTTTCTTTCAGTACACTATCATTACTAATGATATCAAAAAACACTTTAATGATGTACAAATGGAAATCATAGGTTTTTCTTTATCATGATAACCCTCTACCAAAGCAACACTAATTTTATTTTGTGTACTTGGAAGGAAGTTTACTGAATGTAGAAAGGCAAGATACAAGTTAATATTATGTACATTTGAAAGTAATGTAATAGTGGGACTAAAATTGGCAGCCTTAAACTGTGTATTTGGAAATGGCTATTCAGAACTGTTGCATGGCAGATCAAGTTTCTTTATGATATAAATTTTTATAAGTGCTCAAACTGTGTGATTTTTGTCACAGCGTGCAACTCCATTGTGTCCCAATGAAATCTGAAATATATGAAAAAAAACAATAAAGTGAACTGAAACATGTTAACCTCTGTCTGTAGTCATAATCTTTTTCATAAAGTTAAAATTGGTGGAAATATCTACAAAAATACCCCTCACATTTCAGTAAGCTGCCCAGAAATCCTATAAACTAATTGTTCTATTTACTAGAACACAATAACTCACAGAAGAACTGTAACATTTGTTCAAAGCTATTAACTGGTCAGATTTTAACAAAAATATGGGCAAAGGAAAGGGAGGTGGGGACACTGAAGATCTTACTTACTTGGGAGAAGGGAACATGAAATAAGTTCTCTCTTTTTTCTGTGTCCCAAGACCACAAAATATTGAAATCTGAATTACTGGTTGCAAATATGGCATCCAGACATTTTAGGGGACAACAAATGAATGGAAGAAGAAAAAAATATATATAGAATAGAATAGAATAGAATAGAATAGAATAGAATAGAATAGAATAGAATAGAATAGAATAGAATAGAATAGAATAGAATAGAATAGAATAGGAGTAGTACTGTATATATCCTGTCCAGGGAAGAGAGGTAAAGAAAGGTAAAAGTAGAAGGATACCATGACATATCAAACTTTAATAAAGCCCAACCCCATAACATCAATAAAACCAAAGACAGTTTCAAATATCTTTGGGGAAGTACGGTAAATAAGTATAGATCTAGAAATATTCTATGAACTCATAACAGAAAACTGAAATATTACAATAAAGGCTAATAGACATGAGAGTCCTCCCTACAGTAGACTTTAGCTTCTTAGACACATATTCTAGAAGAAATGACACTAAGAAAAATAGTACTGAATACGTTAGCAGGCAAATTTAATCTCCTAATGTGCATAGATTCAAAGAAGATGGTGTCAAAAGGGAAGTGAAGTTAGAGAAGCGGTGATTTAGTGGAGGCATCAGAGAATAAACAGGGAAATGATTAAAGAAAAAAACATCAGTGTTCCTGGGATGTACTGGAAAAGGAATTAATCAAAAGGTAGAAAGATTACAAATAGACTTTCTCAGAAATCTGTGTAAAGCTAAAGCTTCTTTAATATTTTAGTCAGTGAGCTGGAGGCATAAAATATGGGTGTGCCAATAAAATTATTTGGTGTTATGTTTTTTGAAGAAAATTGATAAAACAAAATATTTAAGATATAAAAAGATCAAGTGAAAGTTCTCTAGTTTACAACTTAGGGTCATGTATTTGAAACTAATAACAAAATCTCTACTATGAGTTTATTTCTGAGAACAGGCTATATTAATTGATCGCAGAAGAGTCTTTATATGGCTGATTTCAATAGTGCAACCTGGCTCAAGTATGGGAAGAAGGATATGTTAACCTTTAATATTTTTTCCTACTCAGGCAAGCAACATGCATTGCTGCGGTCTTTTAAATACAATGATATATCCTTCATTTATGGCTTTTATTCAGGCTGCTGGAAAACTGATTTGCTTTTAGAGATGTCAGTAAACCAGTATACAATTCTCTTTTCCCTAGCTGAATTGTCCGGACTTCGTCCTCCTACTACATCCCTGCCATACTGATACAATTTGTCTAATTTTGCCAATTTTGGTCTCCACTGGTGACTGTTTATGTTATTTTATTGTCTTCAGCTTTTTTTTTTTTTTTTTCTTAGAAAACAAACACACAAAAAAGACATAAACCAAATATTCATCAAGAATAGCCAACTTCTCAGTACTGCTTATCTCCTTACTGACTTTTCTAGCTTTCATTTTGGCTCAACAATTCTTTTTTTTTTTTTTTTTTTTTTTTTAATTATTTTTTCATGAACAGCAAATACAAGAACCTCTTGAGTGCCATGCTGACCCTACTCCTTTGCATGCAATTACACACACACACAAGCAATTCCAATGCAATTTATGTATCAGTGTATCCAGTGGAAATTATTTTCAATGAAATGTCAGGTAGTAGGAAGCTGACTAGCTGCATTAATTTATCAAGGTCAAATAATTTAGAGCTCTCGCCTTCCTTGAAGCAGTTATACAATACAATATGCAACTGTAATAGGAACTAATGGAACAGTTACCTTAAAAGTTATTTCATCTGTACCCTCTCCTACTTCCAATGTTGCTGTAAGGGAAAGAATGTTGGATATTGTCGTGGTTTAACCCGGCTGGCAGCTAAATACCATGCAGCCGTTCGCTCACCCTCCCCCCTCCCTCTCTGGGACGGGGGAGAGAAATGGAAAGTGAAGCCCGTGAGTTGAGATAAAGACAGTTTAATAAGACAGGAAAATAATAATAACAAAATAATAATAACAATAATAACAATAATGTTACAATGGTGATAATAGGAAAATAATAATAATATGTACAAACAAGTGATGCACAATGCAATTGCTCACTACCCGCTGACCGATGCCCAGCCTAACCCCGAGCAGTCCGGCCCCCTCCCCCCGGCTAGCCACCCCTATATATTGTTTAGCATGACGTCAGATGGTATGGAATACCCCTTTGGCTAGTTTGGGTCACCTGTCCTGGGTCTGTCCCCTCCCAGCTCTTACTGCACCCCCAGCCTGCCTGTTGGCAGGACAGAGCAAAAGTCTGAGGTGTCCTTGGCTTGGTATAAGCACTGCTCTGCAACAATTAAAACATCGGGGTGTTATCAGCACTCTTCTCATCCTAAGCCAAAACACAGCATTCCACCAGCTACTAGGAAGAAAATTAATTCTGTTTTAACTGAAACCAGGACAGATATCTTCAGGCAATATGACATGGTCTCCTTTATTTTTAATCCAAATACTTAAAATACTATGTTCTCCAGTACTCTTTGTTATAGACTCTACAGTCTATCTTTGTCTGGTTCACACTGAACTACAAAAAAAATAAGTATGAAAATAGGTGTATTATTACTGGAGTTTAGAAGGAGAAAAGAAGACATAACCAGACTATCACAGGTGGCGAGATAAGAGGCAATGGGCACAAACTGAAATAAAGGAAATTCTGTTTAATCATCAGAAAAAAAAACATTTTCACTGTAAAAGTGGTCAAACACTGGAGCAGGTTGCCCAGAGAGTTTGCGGATCCTAGGAGATTCTCAAAGCCTGACTAGATATGGCCCTAAGCAACCTGCTGTAGCTGACCTATGAGGAGTAAGGGATTCTCTAGCAGTGCTTTACTGCCTCTGCACTTCTGCCTTTTTGTGACCCTATGCTCAGGATCGTTTTTCCTGAAGAGGAAAAAATGCCAAGTTCTGCTTCTGTATTTTATGCTTCTCTAATTATCTTTCTTCTTGCTACTTTTTTCTAATGAAGCATAATAGCTGTCAAGAGATTTTGAAAGCAAATGTAGATTTTGTCACAAGTGATATTCTATTTATAATTATATTTAAAGCAATAACTGACACAATATAATAATTTCTATCTTATTAGTTAATTTCTAATTGCATTTATGCAGAATCCTGACAGACTGTAAGTCATAATTTCCAGCTTGGGAAAAAAAAAAAAAGTTGTAGTGTCATAGATATGTCCATGAGTTACTTATAACAAACATACATTAAAAACAAACAAACAAAACAAAACAAAACAACAACAACAAATCAATACTGAATAATAATCATATTTTAGCAAATGTTACAGCCCCAAACTGGATAAAATATATCTTCTGCTGCTGAGATTCCACACAGAGTAATAGTTCAACTGCATTTCATTTACAAGCACAGACTGCCATGAAGTGTCTCATTTTGCATGTCATATCAGCTGATTTTCCACCCACACTTCATTACTTCTGCCATACAATGTCACTTTTATGATTTTGCTTAAAGTAATAGCTATGGTTGGATAATGACAGAAAATGGTATTTTCTACCTCTGCTAATTATATTTCTGCTTTGAAAACAGACAGGGATATTTTACTATAACATTTAGCTCAATAACTTGTGCATAGAAATTTATATAAATTCCATACAAGATTCTAGATATAAATAGCCAACGCACAATATTTATTTTTATAGTTAACTTTTTTAAACCAAGGGAGATGATCACTTTCAGACTACATAAGTCGCATTTATCTCCATGATGTTCTTAATGTTATAAGATGTTACAGCAACATTACCGGCTCCTGCAGGCCTGTATCAGCCTTTAGCTACTCAGGCGCATTATTAGATTGTCAACATAATTCAGACATCTCATATAAAGAAAGCCAACCCACTGGCTCCAATCCTTTGTAAATGTATTTGCGTTATTTAATAGCTTTAAATTTACTGAGTGCTTTTTGTTTGCTTATTTGTTTGTTTGCTAGGTATACATATGGAGTTTGGAGAATCTTGTTTGAGAGTCCTAAAAAAGTAAATAATTAAAATATAACATAATAAATTAAAAAAAAAAAAAAAAAAAAAAAAAAAAAAAGAGAGAGAGAGAGAGAAAGAAATTAGACTCTTCCTAACTATTATATAGGATTTAACTCTGTACAGGGAATTTTGAATTTTGAGGCATGTTGCTCACTTTTCTTAGGATTTAATCCCTTTTGAGTTTTTGGAACACACTGATTAATTTGAGTTTTAAATAAATAAATAAATAAATAAATAAATAAATAAATAAATAAATAAGATGTTTAAAAGAAAGAAAAATCAGGATGAAATATGAATGTGATCATCAGCCAGAGAAAGACAAGATTATTTTCAAAGTGCCTTGTCTGATATAATGACACATTTTTGAAATAAGCCACCTTAACCCACATTGCAAAAATAACACAAGTGTTAGGCTATTCTATTAGTTTTCATTTATGCACCAAAGAACAAAATGAACAAATCAACAAAACCCAGAGACAAAAAGATTGTGATTAGAACACCTTACCTAAAGGTGTATTTCATCATGTATGAGGATGAACCAGACCATCTCTGAGGCAAAACAGTATAGTTTTTCATTGGAATTCAGGCACTTTCCCCTCTCAAGACTTATTCCTAAACCAAATCAGATAGCACTAAACACAGAAAATATAGGACATCAGCAAACCTCAGTTCACTGTGGAAAAGTGAACTCATTTTCAAACATATTACTGCAATTTGCTGTGCAGACATACATTCACATGCATACATGAGGCACATGAAATGCAATTGTTACATTTGCTCAAGAAAATGTATTAGCTTTTTTTTGTGGTCATTGTAACAGATTTTGAAAACAAGTTAATGAAAGTGAGTAAATCGCTTAGGGATAGATTACTTTTTTGTATATTTTACCTAATATTCAAACCCACTAATAAAAGACAGAACTGTACACAAATTACTCATACGGTAAAGTACTTAATCACCTTCCAAACCTCATTCTGTTCCAACAAATATAATGATGAGCAGATCAATCATGGAACAGAACTGAGTAGATACTCAAAATCCATCTGGCTTCCAATCCACAGAAGTCAGTGAGTGACCTAGTTTCAGGAGAAGATAAATGTGCCCAGAATCCTAAAAAAAACCAGTGTAACTGGATAAGACAAAACAAGAACCTATGTCAAATACTGAAATATTTTCTGGGCATTAGTACAATTCTCTGCATCGGGAAAGGGAAGGGAAGGGAAGGGAAGGGAAGGGAAGGGAAGGGAAGGGAAGGGAAGGGAAGGGAAGGGAAGGGAAGGGAAGGGAAGGGAAGGGAAGGGAAGGAAAATAGCAAATAAAAATGAAAATACTTTGTCTAGATTCTTCCCCCAGGTACACTTTTTAAATTATTTATTTCTGTTCCTTCTTCTTAACTTTTTTTTTTTTTTTGTCATTTTCTTTCTTTTTCTTTATTCTCTTTTCTTTTTCTTTCTCTATTTCTTTCCTCCTTGCCTTCATTCCTTTCTTCCAGGGATTACTTTTTTATTTTCAAAGCCAATAGCTACAAAACAAGTTTGTAAAGTTGTCCATCTCAGGAGCCAAACATACAATTTGATCCAAGTTGATACAGATAGTTTATGCTAGTGATCACACACTATAAACCATTATTTTTACTTTGTTTGAATCAGTGTGAATAATTAGAGCATTTTACTCAACTCAAGGCTTTATTCCCTCCCCCCCCCCCTTTTTTTTTTCTCCACAAAAGCATTTTACTGTGTTCGGTATATTATTATCATCTTACCTATGACACGATGTAGAAACTGGCTTTGCTATCTTTAGTTTTTCCACTTAATTTGAACTAAGTCCATTGCTACAGTCATCTAGGAAACCTAGTGATCTAGATTTAGTTGCATCCACCTAAAACCACTGTGAATGTATGTAAAAAAGAACATAAGAAGAATTTTACAGGAAGAAGAAAAAATATAATACATAAATGAGAAGAAAATACATTGTTAGTTGCATAAATATCTTTTCAGGCTAATCACAACATAACAGCTTGAAAATTTCCTCTCAGTAGCAGATGTTTCAGCAATAAGTGACATTTATTGGGGAACACATGAGTCAAGGGAATCATGTTCCTAGGAATAAGACTAAAAAATTATTCGAAAGTATGAGTTTATTAATACTGAAGATGAAGGCAATGAAAATATATAGGTGTTAATCTGAATCCTAATTTTCCACATTATATAAAATGTTAAAGATACAAATGTGAGCTTTAACATTATTTCCTAATGGATGAACTCAACAAAATCTCCATGATGTGGAGATATGAACTAAGCTTTGCCATAAGACAAATAAACAAACAAAACATATCAGTGGAAAAAAAAACTGTCTACAAAGTGACATAAACTGCAGGTAATGCAGTCTTGTCCTAGTTGTTCTACTGGCTGATGTTTCTGCAGCTGTAGAGGAAAATGTCTGTCAGATCTCTGTCTTAGCATCTCTAGTGATGCAGCTTTAACAAAGTGCCCATGTCCATCAGACAGGAAAGGGAGGCTCCCATTTTCTGTGAAATTATATTACATAGTTTGTGTTTCAACTTCTGATCAGAATTCTTTTCCTTACAGATACTGATGGGGGATGTAAATGGGAGATTATTGAGTAAAACAGAAACAGTTTTTTTTTAACGATCTACTGTTTAATGTTGTATTTCATGGCTTGGAAGGCTAGAAAGATATTAGCTGAAAATAATGTAGAAGAAAAAACAAACAAACAAACAAACAAACAAAAACTCATATCAGTGACAGAAGCATGGGTAACAAAAGGTTTTCTCTAGATAACACAGAATTCTTGCAAAAGGATATCCACCTGGCTCTGCAAGACATTGCCAATTGCACAGACATTTAAGATATCATTTATAAAAACTTGACCTTCAACTATTTGCACTATTAATTAAGCTTTTTCCCAGGAAGATGAAAGAAACTCCAAATGCATGCAGAGGACATGATAGATTTCTTTGGATGTTCAAAATTCTTTATGAGACAGAAAACATTTCTTTTTAGCTGAGAGTTTAACTTGCCATTAGAACAAACTATTAAAGTGTAGCATTTCTGATGCCTTCAATACAGTTTGGGTGCCTTTCTGAAATAAGTGCTTTATCCAAACACATCAGTGACAAAAGAAACTAGTAACATAATATAGCTTATGCTATGCAAGAAGCAAACTAAAATACCTCTTAGTATCTCACAGTCTTAGTATCTGAGTGCCAGTTTACGAATGACACAAAAAGATTTAAAAGTTCGGAAGAGGAATTTGTCAACTAAAGTTGGATAAACACGCATAGAGATCATTATCCTTTTGGTTAGACTAAAAATGGATAGACAATTGTGCCTGATTTTCTTTGGTGGGAATTCTTATGCTGCCCATTTCGATTCTGTGCACCATCATAGTACATGGGATCTTTAAAGTTAGAACTGAAATATAAAAAGATAACAGCATCAGGCAGACAGATGATGGTCACAGCAATCCTTTTCTACCACCAGATTAAAGTTTGTGTAACTTTGACTTCAAAAGGAATGCATTTTAAGTAAGGAAGTCATTAATATCTTATTGCTGAATCTAGAAGTGAGGCTCATAAAACTGTTGGATCAGTTTCTCTTCTTCATTAAACTCCTGCACTGATTTACATGGATAACTATTAATGACTTGGTGCATTCCAAAATGATCAGCATTTTAGTTAATAGGCTTATTCCAGATCTTTTACTTCATCAGGTCTTTAATCTGTACTTCAATATCACATTTACATTGTCTGTTTTTAAGAAAATGTTATTTCTTTCAGCTTCTTGCACTATTCAGTCATTCCTATGGAGATTTTTGAAAAATTATAGAAAGTTAATATTTTCTCTTAACTTTTTATATACAAAAAATATTTTTGTATATATATATATAAATCAGAATATTTAATTGTGGGGTTATTTATTAATATCCAATAGAAATGAGAATATTTGCTACATAAGGCTGACAGTTAATGTAATTAAAAAACATGAGTAAGACTTGTAGCAAGACAGAGGATGAAATAGAATCCTGACTCGACATCTTCAGATGGCACAAGATGGCTCTGTGTTGTAGTCAAGTTTCCCATTTTTGGACACTTCAGTAACTTTAACAGGTTTAATATATCAAATTATATAATTGTTTACACTAAAATTAAGTTAATTTTATTTACTTTTTTAGGAATTGGAATTAAGAATGCCTTTAAATTATAGTTTAGTATCTAAAAAACATTCAGCTAACAGAGCAAATGTAAGATGTAAGCCTTTACTTGCTGTCAAAAAATATTCAGTTACTACAGATTATGGATGCAAGTAAAAGTGTTACTGAGCTAGCAGCATAACATCCTAGGTAATATGACCTTTTACCAATTTCTATATGTATTTAATTTAATTTATAGTTATACATTTATTTTATGTCTTCATTCAAATTAATAAAATATATTTTAATGTCTACTTCTTGCTTTTACCATCTGCTTCAACACTTACCAGGACAGTAACATTCAAAGTAACATTGAAAAAATAACTTATCTATGTATTCCCTCGTTTATCTACAGACACTTTAGCTCTGGCTACTAGTAGTGTAGTATAGTTGTAACTATAGTTTATTTAGGCTCTGGTATAATTGATGAAGATGAATGTTATTTAAGATGAATCTGTTCTGGAAAAACAAACAAAAACAAACAAACAAACAAACAAACAAACAAAAAAACATATATATATATATATATATATATATTCCATGAAAATTATCTGTTCTATGCTCAAAATCTAAGCCAAATCAGATAAATAAAGAAAAAAATAGGTCAGATCTTTTTCATTAAGAATTTATACACACTCTATTCTGGAGACCAAAATCAGCTATAGAAGCTGTTAACCACTAAGGAAGAATGCTTTTTGTAAGCAGTTCTTTTCATTAAATTTATATGGAAGCCAGGTCAACTTGGTTGTTTAGATTAGGTATCTAAATTAAACTGATGTTAATGCCTAGTATATTTTATATTATTTTCATATTATTTTCATATTATTTTTCATATTATTTCATATTATTTTTATGAAATTCTAGTTCAGGATCATACAGAAATGGCTAGCTTTAGGTATAGAATTGCTGCTAACATGAGACATTTATTTATTTATTTATTTACTTTTTATTCTTAGAGAATCAAAGAATAACATAGATTGGAAGCCACCTCTGGAGTTTATCTAGTCTAACTCCTCATTCAAAAAGCAACATACCACAGGTTACTATGGCTGCATCTAGTCAAACTTTGACTAGATGCAGCCATAGTAAGCCAAACTTTGACTACATGCAGCCAAACTTTTTATCTCCAAAGATGGAGACACTTGCTAACATCCAAGTATGTCATTGGCTCTTGCCATAATGAATCACAGCCAGGTCATGCTCAACTTGTCAATGAAAACTGCAAGGTCTTTTTCTGCAAAATTGCTTTCCACCTTCTCAGTGCCTGGCTATTATTGTCATATGGGTCTATTTCATTCCAGATGCAGGACATTGCATTTGTTGTTGATTTTAGCAAAGTTACTGTCAGTTCATTTCTCTCACTTTTTGATGTACTTCTAAATAGAAGTCCTGTCCTTCAGTGCATTGACTATTCCTCTTGGTTTCTGATTTGTTGAGAGTATCAAAAGCCATCAGGTTGGTCAGACATAAGTGTTGCTGTTAAATCATACTGGTTGTCTTCAAGTTACCTCATCACATATGTGTTGGAATGTGCCTCCCAGGAAGATTTATTTCAGTCTTTAAGGGGATGGAAATGGATTTGACCAGCCTCTAGCTTTCTGGATCCTCCTTCATTTCTTGAAGACAAGCATGAGATTTGCCAGCAGTAATTAGGAACCTCTTTGGCCTTTCAAAGCTAATTGAAAGACATGCAATGACATTGACTAACTTCATCAGCTCCCTCAGATATTTCCCATTTGGTCTCATATTCTTATGAATGTGTAATTTCCTCAAATGACTGGTAACTTCATCATTCTCTACTGAGATTAAATATTTCACTCATACATATTCTACCACTTCTCCTGGGGACCTGAAGGCAGAATTTACCAGTAAAAATAGTGGAAGAGGAAGAGGAGAAAGAGGAGGAGGAGGAGGAGGAGGAGGAGGAGGAGGAGGAGGAGGAGGAGGAGGAGGAGGAGGAGGAGGAGGAGGAGGAGGAGGAGGAGGAGGAGGAGGAGGAGGAGGAGGAGGAGGAGGAGGAGGAGGAGGAGGAGGAGGAGGAGGAGAAGGAGAAGGAGAAGGAGAAGGAGAAGGAGAAGGAGAAGAAAAAAGACAGCTGAATATATCAGTCTTTTCTATATTCTTTGTCACTGCATATCTGGCTCCACTGAACTACATTTTCCTTAGCTTTCTTTTTGCTTACAATTTAATAAAGAAACCTTCATTGTCTTTCATAACACACATAATTTCCAGCTCTAGATGAGATGTGCCTTTTCTAATTCCATCCCTGTAGACTGAGGCAAAGACTCTATTCCTCCCTGGTAGCTTGTCCCTTTTTCCACCTGCATACTTCATTTTTGCATTTGAGCTCAGTCAGGAGCTCCTTCTTCATCCAAGCTGGCCTTCTGCCATGACTGTAATCCTCTGCAAGTTGAAACAGACTTTTCATTTGCTTTTAAGAGGTCATTCTGAATATCAAGCAGTTCTCTTGGCCTCTGCCCTTCAGGGCAGAGTCCCTGAAGTGTCCTGCCAAGCAGATCCTTAACAAGCAAATATCTGTTCTCCTCAAGCACAGGGATGTAATTTTACAATTAGTCTTGCTCATTCCTCTCAGGGTTTTAAACTCCACAATCTCTCCCCCTCCTACCCTCCTTTTTTTTTTCTTTTTTTTTTTTTTTTCTTTTTTTTTTTTTTCTTTTTTTCTTCCAAAGCTGCACTCAACCTTCACAGCTCTGACCAGTTTTTCCTACTTTGTCAGTAACTGAAAGGACACCTGCTTTAGTTGGTTTGTTGATCCCTTCTGTCATCAATGCACTCCAGAAATCTGAATCATGACACCATTTTGCCATTCCAAAATCTACTTCCTCTTCTTAATCAGTCTATAACAGACAACTACTATGATGCCAACTGCTTTCATCTGTTTTTTGATCCTTAGCCATAAGATCTCAGCTGACTCTTCAGTTGCCTGCACACATTCAAGCCACTCCTTTGCCTAGAGTGTAACCCCTCCTTCCCATCTGTAGCAAAATGAATTATGCACTTTGTTTCTAAGACAGAAGCAGCAGTATATATATTGATGAAAATAGTGATCTAGTAGAGCTTAATAGTGAATGAGATGTTGATTTAACAAAGTTCTAATGGTAAATGTGACACTGTCTTCCCTAGCTTTCCTAAAGAGCCTGAACCCAGGTAAGCAAAGCTCCATTCATACTATTCCACCATCTCTTTTTAATTTAAAAAATAATAATAAAAAAAACATAGCTCTGCAGCTGTGCCAGACTGTTTGTCATGGTTTTAGCTGAGATAGAGTTAATTTTCTTCAGAAAGGCTTGTACGTTGGCTGTGTGTTGGCTTTTTGATGAAAACAGTGGTGATAACACACTGTTTCAGTTGCTGCAGAGCGGTGCTTACACAGAGCCCAGACCTTTCTGCTCCTCGTGCTGCCATTCCAGCGAGGAGGCTGGGGGTGTACCAGTATCTGGGAGGGGACACAGCCAGGATAGCTGGCCTAGGCTGGCAAAGGGGTGTCCCACACTGTGTGGGGTCATGGTCAGCAATAACAGCTGGGGTAAAGAAGGAGGAAGGGAGGAATATATGGAGTGATGTCATTTGTGTTTCCAGTTAACTGTTAACATATGAGAAGCCCTGCTTTCCTGGAAGTGGCTGAATACCTGCCTGCTGATGGGAAACAATGAATGAATTCCTTGTTTGGCTTTGCTTGCTTGCATTGCTTTTGCTTTACTTAGTATAATGTCTTACCTCAACCCATGAGTTCTCACACTTTTATCTTTCCGATTCTCTCCCCCATCTCACTTCCACAGAGTGAGTGAGCAGCTGCGTGGTACTTTGCTGCCTGCTGAGGTTAAACCACAACATTGCTACTTTCTTATTTATTTTTAAAAATTTTCCTCAGGCTGCATGCATTTGCACGCAGACACCTGTGATGGTCCTTTGTTCCTGCTGCTTTCACAACAGTAGTAGGAGAACTTTCTGCATTATGCTGACCCCTGGGGAGCACATTCTTGTTTGTCTTCATGTATCTTCAGGCTACCATTACCCTCCTCAGCTGAGCTTAGTTTAAAGCTCTCCTCACTAGGGCTAGCAAGCCTGTTGGCAAAAAAAGGTTTTGCCCTACTTTCCATTTTCTCAGCCCCCTTTTTTCCCCAGAATTCCTTATAAACAATCCCGTTCTCTTAGAAGACAAAGTCCTGCTTCAGCACCAGCTGTGCTGCCAGCATTTTCCTGCAGGACCCTACTACCTAAGCTTTTCTCTTTCGCCAGCAAGCTGAAGAACACCACCTGCATTCTAATCCTCTTCATCCTCACCCCATAAGCCACAGTATCGCTCAGGATGATACAGCAGTATCATTTTGTTCTATATGAATAACTGACAAAGGGACTGGATGAGCCTCAGCAGTTTCGCTGTGGCATTCCAGATCTGAGACACTGGCAAGCAACAAATATGCCAAGACAGCAAGTCAGCTGTGTTTCCATCTCCTGCAGAAGTTAGCCTCTGAACACCATCAGCCACTGCCTATCCTTGAAGGTCTGCTGGTCACACAAAATGCTATTGTTGTGCATAGATAGATACAGGTAGGTGCTGTTTTTACCATAGTATCTAACATTCCTACCAAAGAGAATAGGGAATCAAGAGTCATGGCCCATTATTTAGGTCTTAGAGCTTTCAGCCTTCAGAAGTTTTGTTGTTGTTGTTGTTGTTGTTTTCCTGAATATTTCTAAGGAGACAAGAATTCTACCTTTCTTCTAAAGGTAGAATTGGACTGTGGTAACTCTCACTTCTTGAGTTAATTGATTGCCTTTGGACAGCTGCTAGCACTGCTAGCTCCTCTTACTGAACTGAATTTATTGCTGCATCTCCTGGTAGGTAGGCACAAGATAAGTTTCCTCTTCACAGAAAACACTACAATAATTTGACTCTTTTATTGGAAGTCCCTGCAGAGAGGCTATGGAATGAAGGGACTTCAGAGGAAGAATTACTCTCTCATCCTGCCTTGAAACAATCCTTCAGGTCAGGGAAGTAGGTTGGAAGCAGCATGGGGACTTTTTTATGTTCAAGCATATGCTGCACCTGTTCAGTTAAAGGAATAACTTTTACACAGTCCTTTAATTCTTTCAAGATGGGCTTAAATATTGTTGAAGGCAGCGTATTGTAATGTTGTCCAGTAATATGTCCTAATGGAGAAAAATGTTCCTTATTGCACTGCTGACCTATTTCTTCTTGCATTAGTCCAAAAGGTTTTTGTTACAAACTCAGACAGAGAGAAACTATTTTCTAGTTCAGCACTAGGTAAAGCTCATTTCCATTCTCATTGTTTTTATATAGTTCCCTTTCTTCCTCTCCCTTTTTTCTTCCTTCTCTCTTCCCCCTTCTCTGTTTATATCAGAATTAATTATTCAGAGAAGTTAATAAGATAAGAAAGCAATCTAATCTTTAGATTTTTTTTTTCCTGATTTTTGGATTTTTCTGATCTTCAGAATTGTCAAAGAAAAAAAAAAAAAGCTAAAGAAATAGTAACTTTTCATTAAAAGAAAATAAATCTAAATGAAGTAATTCTGGAAAATAGTCTGACTGTCTGATTCATATACAGAAAGAAAAGTTTGGGTAGAAACCACAAAATGTTTTTAAGATTTTTTTTCAGTGCTCTTGAAAATATTACTATTAGTAGATATAGACATATGTGGAAGATTTGCTACTACAAGATATGTAAATTGAATACTTAGATGAACAAGTATCATGTAAAAAGTCTATCTAAGCAATGATGAACACCCAATAAGACGTACAAGACGTACAACCTGTGCAAATCAGCATATTTATTTATTTATTTATTTATTTTAGTGGAGTTTTTTTACTGCATCTAGGTTACCTAGATCTGAAACAATGTTCCTCCAAAATTTAAATAAAATAAAACAAAATATTCCCCTTTACCATAAATTAAAGTACCTTAATATAACTTGTGTCCTAACACTAAAATGAAATTGTGTCAGAAATTCTGCAATGATCTGACTGCATTTCTCTTCTTACCTTCTTGACCAGGGTCACTAGACATCTTTTATGTATTTTTTTTTCTGTCAAAAAAAAAGACAGTCCATTTACTTTCAGAGGTGCCTTGGAAAACAATCCAAATATATGTCCATAAAAATGGAATTCTTGTTTACTGTTTTAGAAACACTTTTTATTGCCTATCATTGTCATTCTGGCAGAAGTAATCGTAAGTAACTTCCCGTTGTGCTAGAAAATAAAGATTATGGATTTGTATTTACTTTTTATAAATAAAGTAAAAATGGATGGCTGTTGTGATCAGGTAAATGGATGACAAATGAAACCTTAGCATCTTATAAATGTTGTAGTTATTTACCTATACATCCATATATTCCCTGTGACAATTCTTAAAAAGGGAAAATAGGAATAAAATAACATTCTCAGTATTTATGCCAAAGTTACAACAAGGGTGAGAATCGAGGGAGCAACCATCCGAATACAGAATTAAGCATTATGTCAAGGAGTCCCAAGATTATTTCCCTGTGTCAAACCTCCTTCTGCATTTAGTGCTTTATATTAGTTTGAATTAGAAAATGACAGGAAAAAAAAATGTGAAAATATAGCTTTAAAATATCTCCAACAAAATGTGTGATGAATCTAAATGTACACACAGAGTTTATCCTTGGATTATATTTGCAGATTCTGAGCTATTAGTATCAGTGGGAGTTTTGCTGCAGATTGAGAGATGTATATGGCCCATTGTATTAAACTGATAGGAAAAGCAGACAAAATGTGATTTAACCACAGGAGGTTTTGCTTGTTATCTGAGATGGAACAGCAACACAGAAGCTAAAAGATGTATAGAGGCATTAAATCTACCAAATGAAAAATTGTTACTTTTAATACTTTTCTATCATTGTAAAAATTTATAAAACTATTTTCCACTGAGATTTCTTCACTCCCCCTCTCCCCCTCTCCTCCCTGCACCCTGGTTTTCTGAAAGCCAGATATTCAGGTATTTACCTGCATAAAGCCCTCAGAAGGCACACACAAGCTGCCCTTCTTGCCCATCCTGGGTATCATCACACAGACAGGCTTTGCTTCCCCCCAGTCTCAGCTGGGTTTTACAGGGTAGAAAGACGAGTGGACTGTCCAGATGTGGTTCTGACCTCCCCGTTTCCCTGGAATCCCAATTCTAGAGGACAAAACCCAAATCTGAAACACTCCTATTATTTCTCTCTGCCTGCCTCAGGACAGCGCTCTATTTTTCAGAAAGTTTGAAGGATTGTGAAGAATTATTTCTCAAGAAGAACAATAATTAAGACAGATATCAGAAACCCACCAGATGCTGATCTTAACAAGTGTCCCTATGGTGAAAACCTGCTAGTAGGAAAGATTGAACAGCATCCAAAATAAGCCAGCTGCTGAAAAATACAGATAGTCACAAAGACAGGAAGAGGGCTTGACCAGGGTATATGTAGGTTACAGTAATTCACTGCAAAGAGCAGGGCCTCACAACTGAAATGTCAAGTTATTGCAAGCATCCCTGCTATGGGACATTGTAGCAAACTTTTGTAGAAGACATATGGAAATGAAACAAATGTTAATAGATTCTTCTTGCTTGGGGGAAGCTGTCTTGCATCATCATTCCATCCACCTTTCTTTCATAGCCTGCCTCCCCTTACCATTTCTGCCTCCAGGCCACTGAGTCTACAAACAGGAAGAAGGTCATCAGTAAAATGAAATTTAGCTCTTCTGAGAGCTTGGTAATTAGTGCTTACTCTATTGAAATGGAAGTGTCTGAATTTGTTGTCAAGGGTGTATTTTGAGTTGACTTCAAACTCCTTAGCTCCAGCTGGCACCTGACTGAAAACTCATAATTCTGGTGAATAAATGCTGATATTTGTGTACAGTGTTACTAGCCAAAAGGAATGACTGACTTCTACTCAATATATATATATATATATATATATATATATATATATATATTAATAATTATAATAATAAAAAAGTATTTGCCTTTCTTGCTGCCTTCCCTGACTCATCTTAAACAATTCTGTCCAAAAGAGCACAAGGAATAACTTTTTTAACAATAAGGCCCAAATGAACTTGAAAAGTACCAGTTATTTCCTACACTGAGAAATTTATCACAGGATAGTTTAGGTTGGAAAGGATCTTAATGATCACTTAATTCGACCCCCCCTGTCACAGGCAGGGACACCTTCCAGTAGACTGGATTGATCAAAGCCCCACCCAGCCTGACCCTGAACACTTCCAGGGATGGAACAGAAACAGGCCAGGAACAGGTTCTCTGGGCATCCTGTTCCAGTGTCTCACCATCCTCTGACTAAATAACTTCTAATGTCTAATCTAAATCTGCCCTCTTTCAGTTTAAAACTACTACCCTTAGTCCTGTCATTATACTCTTTGATGAAGAGTCCCTCCCCAGCTTTCCTGTAGGCCCCATTTAGGTATTGGAAAGCCACTATAAAGTCTCCCCAGAGTCTTCTCTTTGCCAAGCTGAACAATTCCAACTCCCCCAGCTTGTCTTATGAAAGGTGCTCCAGCCCCTTGGTCATCCTCATGGCCCTCCTCTGGACTCATTCTAATAGGTCCATGTACTTCTTATATTGGGGGCCCTACAGTTGAATGCAGTACTTGAGGTGTGGCCTCACCGGGGCCAAATACAAATGGAAAATCATTTTCCTAGTCTTTCTGACCACACTATTCCTGATACAAGCCAGGATGCTTTTGGCCTTCTTGGCCACCTGAGCACACTGCTGGCTCATACTCAGCTGGCTATCAACCAATACTGCCAGGGCCCTTTCCACCAGGCAGCTTTCCAGCCACTCTTCCCCCAGCCTGTAGTGTTGTTGTGCCCTAGTGCGTGGTTGTTGTGCCCTAAGTGCAGGACCTGGCACTTAGCCACGTTGAACTTCATATAATTATCAGCCCATTAATCCAGCCTATCCAGATCCCTCTGTAGAGCCCTCCTACCCTCAAGCAGATCAACACTTGCTCCTAACTTGGTGTCATCTGAAAACTTACTGAGGGTGCACTCAATCCCCTTGTCCAGATCACTGGTGAAGATATGGAAGAGAACTGGCCCCAATACTGAGCTCTGGGAGACACCACCTGTGACAGGCCTACAACTGGTCAATTTACCATGATTCTTTGGGCCTGGCCACCCAACCATTTTTTTACCCAACAAAGCGTAGACCCATCCAAGCCTTGTGCAGCCAGCTTCTTCAGGAGGATGCTGTGGGAAATGGCGTCAAAAGCCTTACTGAAGTCTAGGTAGACCACATCCACAGCCTTTCCCTCATCCACTAAGCACATCATATTGTCACAGATGGAGATCAGATTTGTCAAGCAGGACCTGCCTTTGATAAACCCATGTTGAATGGGCCTGATCACCTGGTTGTCTGGTAAGTGCTGCATGATACACTCAAGATAATCTGCTTCATGAGCTTCCCTGGTGCCGAGGTCAGACTGATAGGCCTGTAGTCTCCAGATCCTCCTTCTAGCCATTTGTTATCCTGGGACCTCCCCCAATAGCCAGGACTGATGATAAATGATGGAAAGTGACTTACATGATAGGAAAAAAATGAAAAACAACATGTGCATATAAAGAAAAAGTAATCAGAAAACCAAGATGAAATGTTGAAGGAGAGTTACTGAAAATAAATAAATAAATCAATAAATCCTTTAAGTCCTGTATCATCAAACAATACTTAGCATTGTATTTTCAGAACAACAAAACCTCTTATTGTATCGGGTGCAGGTGCCCAGGTGCTGGAGCAGGGTGCTGCAGGGCTCTTCCATGAGGCAAAGCCAGGACTGCTTGATGGCCAACACAGTTGGTTCCAGCCAGCTCCAACAGACCCACTGCAGGGCATGGCTGGACCCAGCAGCCACAGGTGGTGGTGCCTCACCATCAGTCTGTGGATAAAGGGGCAAGATGCTGCACAGCAGGGAAGAGTCGGGGAAAAGTGTGAGAAACAGCCCTTTGAGTCCTGAGGGGAGAGGGGGAAGGAGGTATTAAGGTGTCAGAGCAGAGATTCCCCAGCAGCCTATGGAAAGGCCACGGTGAAACAGAAACTATATATGTTAGTAAATACATTATAAGGTTTACCTGATGTTCTTGATTTCAGGTAGTGTTAAGCAACATTGAAAAAAGTTTCTATCCCTAAATGAAATGCAAGGCTGTTCAATTCTGGAGACTTTTGTGAGGGTAGTTTTAGGACAGAAAGCATGAAAGGTAGAGACAGGGGAATGAAAAACAGAAAAATTAATCTGGAATAAGAATGAAAGCAGGGTCCAGAACAGCTCAAATACATTGTGATAAGAGCCAAGATAAGGAGGAGTTTTGGGGTAGAATGACTTCTAAAGCCTGTTAAAAGAAGCAAGGAAACTATTCCTAAATATGTGAGACTCTTTTAGTAGTTGCATATATTTGTTCCTTGATTTTATTGTCATGAATTCCTACTTCTAATGAAAAAGTCAGTAAAACCCACAGTTTTGGCTAGCCACTGAGGTCAAAAGAGAAATCTCACACAACTTAAGCAGCCTAGATAGTGATTAATATTCTTATCTTTATACACAGATGCTATTTTAAAATTCTTAAGTTTTTTCTTTTCCCTTAGTAACTGAATTAGGATGATGTGAAGACTTATTCTGTGAATTTGGTTTTGCAGTCTTACCCATTTAGCATTCCTCCTCATGGAGAGAAAGTTTCTTTAAATCATTTGTTTCCATAAAAGAGACATTTGTAGCAGTTCTCACTAGTTCTTTTGAATCATACAAAAGATATATAGTGTAATATATATAATAAATATATACTATAACCTATATAATGATATTATAATTTGCTTTTCATATTGTGTCATTCTACCTTATCACTTGTCCTCCTAAAATGAGCCAGTCTGAACTTTAGAAATAAAAATCAAAATGGGATGACAAATGAGGTTTTCAAGGTTTTCAGATGGTGCTCTTAGTGAACTGCAATTGAGATTCCCTTGCTAATGCCTCTGCTTTCCCAATCCCTCTTCCTTCCCCTTCCTGACCCCCCCCTCCCAATCAGTCACAGAGCTCTGTTCTACTTTTATGAAAATTATTTTAACCCCAGAGGCTTTACTCCTCCCAAGTGAATAATAACTAACAAATTTCCTCATCTTTTCCTAGTTGGTGGCAACACTTGAAGATTATCTTTTAATGTTCATGAATTTGTCTTCCAGGCTTGAAAGTGAATCAAGGATCCTAGGAGTACAACATATGGGGGCCAGCAATCTTTCAGTAAAGTATCTCTGAAGCACCAGAAACCCATGTGTACTTCAGAAAGCTAAACCTAAGACCTGAAATAAAAAGACAAACATATCTGTGAAAACTACACTGAGTATATGATGATGAAGCTGAATGAAGTCCCCACCAAGACGTCAAAAACCTATTCTAGTTAGAAAAACATAGTACAAAATCTCACATATTCCTAGTTATAAGTAATCATATTCAAAACTTATTCTAGCCTGTTTATGATTGTACAGAGACCTTAATATTCTTCTTGGACCTCTGCATACCCAATGTTTCTATCTTCATACTGAGGTAGTTACTAGAGATCCCAGCTGGTATTAGCATGCCTCTGATCAATGCAAGTATCTTCAGTTTTTCAATTTAATAATATTCAATTAACTTAGGTTTCTACTTCAGGTCCAATTTTGTTTTATTTTGTATTTATTATCTTTAATTTGTCTCTTGTGACCTTAACCTTACTTTTTGTGAATGTTTGCTCCTGAGGGAATGTTGTTCCCCAAGACAAATTAAAAAACACACCCAGTGGCCTGCTGGTTTTTGGAAGCTATGTCACCTGGATAACCTGTGGTAGAGCAGATTTCACCACTGAAATTATTCTTTACTTAAGTAAGAGAAATCTTTAAAGAAATGAAATCTTATGTTGTGCTGCTTTCTAAAATAACTTTTTTTTTTTTTCAGAAATAATGAAGTTTTGTATTTGAAAATATTTTTAGTGTTTTATTTTAATAATATTTTATTAAAATTACATAGACATGGAGATACAATTTTTGGGTTTTCAGTACCAGAGTAATAAAGCAGAATAGGTCATCTAAGGCTTCCCCACCCCACTGTACCTCTTACATCAGCTCTGTTACAGTGTAAAATCCTGGCCTTCATCTAAAAGTTGACAAATGTCTTGGTTTCATTGGTACCAGATTGAGAGAGCCTATCTAGCCTATCTGGAAAATAGTTTCTAATTGCAGTTGTATTTATCAGTGCTGTATTTTGCTCACACTTCAGTCACTTTTCTATGACTCCTAAGTCATAGTGCTATGTATAATGCCTTTTTCATTGAATCTCTGAAAAATAACCATTACAGGTAATCTAATTCAGCTGTGAGAATGACTCATATTCATTCAAGCTCCAGCAGAATAGGTAGAGAGAACACTTACATGACTCTTACTGTAGCAGAATAAAGGTAACACAAGTGCTAGATCTTCAGTATCTTCAGATCTTCAAGACAGGAATAGCCCTACCTTAATTCTTCTATGAAAGTGTTATAAATGAAGTCTCAACTCAATCTGAATTTAGTAATACTTATAAAAGGAATGTTTATAAAAGGTATCAAAGGCAAGTAAACAGTGCTGAGTGCACGTGGAATCTACGCTCCACCAACATACACACACAAATAATCAAACATTCTAAATATACAGAACATTGCTTTTACATACTAAACCCAAGTATGCCTATACAGTCAGAAAAGGGTAACAAACAATCCTTTCAGTTCCATGACTTACTAAACTCGAGTATGCCTATACATATGTACAATCAGAAAAGGTAACAAGCAATCCTTTCAGTTCCATGACTTAACAGTCTCCATTTTCCATTCCTTTTCTTGATTACAAACAAGTCTCCATTTTCCATTCCTTTTGAACAATATGTCTTGCTTTAAGTTGTTCAGTAACTCAGTCTTTGGGCCTTATGTATCCTAATCTTCCCAGGTCGAAGAAAAACATATCCATCTCCTTTTCAAGGCCAATAGGGCCTGGGTCAAAAGGCATGTCCAGGTCAGCAGGGGGCGCAACAGCAAAGGCCTGGGATGGCTGTAGCAGTGGCGGCACAATGGTGTAGCAGTCAGATCAGTAAACGAGCCCGCAGCTCCCTCACTTTCTTGCAAACCACACGTTTCTGACTGTGGTCCCACATGGCTCTTTAAGGCCTCAGAGACTGCTTCGCTAGGCGCTGAGCAATCCCACCACAACCTTGTCATTTTTAGTAGCAGAGTCCCACACATTGACCTCAATTTGGTCCCACATTCAGGACCATAAACTGTCTGATTGTTAATAAGGAGAATAAGCTGTAAGGTTACCATAACAGTCTTTGTTTCTAAGGACATATGATTCCTATAATGTGCAACTGCTTACCAGCGAGGGGCAGTTGTGTGCGCAGGTCCATATCTCTCAGCTTGAGCTTCTTCCCAGCTCCGGTGCGCCCATTTCCAGCGACTTTCTGTACGAGCTTCTCTGAGCAGTTTGCTGAGTTTGGCCGAACCCATCTTCATGAGGCGATCAATGTACCTGTTCCTGTCCTGGTCTCCATTCTGCTAGCCTGTTCCTTTTCATTCCTTCTTTCTACTTCTTTATTGATGACATACCTTCATCATGTTGCCTTTTTTCATCTTGAGGACAGGCTCCCCTCTTATACCCTTCTCCCCACAGCAGTCCTTTTCAAAAACAACTTTTCATTGGTCAAACAACTTTGCATATAACAGCAATGGCAAACACCCAGAAACTTCCATGCCTTAATGCTGGAGAACAAGAAACCCGAGACTGTATGGAGTCTCCTGAATCACCTTTCTCTGCTCTCTCTAAGCTCTTTTACATTCCTGATGGTGTCATCGTTGAGAGTCTGATGTTATCAACCATGGGACTTTCTGACCCCCATGGCCACACTCCCAAATCTTCCCCTTCTTTATTAGTATCAACCATTTTCTCAACATGAATTACCATATATAACAAAAGTCAGTATAAAATTTTCCAAAAATGTTAATGAGAGCCGAGCTAGCTGAGTTTTGTTGTGGTTGTTATTGTTGTTATTTGTTTGTTTTTTTAAAGTATCTGTCCTATGCAGTTTATTCAGAGAGTATATAAAAGTGGAATTATGCTGCTGAAATAGACATTAAACTCGAATGTAGTGACAGCGCTTTAAAGCAGTTGTGTCCTTAGAGACTGATTTCATTTCTGCTCAGCGTGGGGGCAATGGGAAATCAGTATACTAATCAACAGAAAAATTGGACCATTGTCCAGAGAATAAACTAAATCTTTCAGGTCCACCTGAAATAGAGAGGATATGTGCACCAAATCTGAAAAGCTGGTTTTAAATTGGCCCACATTTTTAGATGCTTAGTATAAAAGTAGTCTTCTTAATCCATAAAAATATATTTTTCTTGTCATAATAGCAGTGAAAACTAGTCTTGAGGATTACATGTATTATCTCTTAAATTAGAGTGACATAAATTAAGAAGACTTCAATGAAGTGTTTAAACTGTTGTCATTTACTTGTCCCATTTATTAAGACAAGAACTTAATTTTATAGTATCAATAAAGACTGTGATATGCTGAAAAGCAAATCCATACAGAGTAGGTACACTGCACTGTTAAAATGTATCCATAAGTACAGTATTAAAGGGTTTAGAAAAAAGCTTTCATGGACCTCACTCAGCAAGTTCAGAATCAAGAACAGGTTAGGATGGGGATGGCAAAGGAGCACTAGAGAAAGAACGTGAGAAAGAAAAGACAGGATCAAAGCTTGTGATGGTGTTACAGTTAAAAAGGCTGAACTTCAGTACAGTTTAAGATACCAAATCTACACAAGAAATTTAAAGTGGACTACAAATACACCCAAGTTTTTTTTGCCTATGTAAAATAATTAAGTTGGTTCCATAGTATCCCTTGTTCTTCCTCATTCTTTCTGTTATCATTAGGTCAGAAAAGTGGATAGAATGTAACATTAGATACATTAACTGGAAGATGAAATGTAAAGGATGCGTACCTGGAAAAACTACTTTGAACAGTTTTATTGCAAGAAAAGTGAATGTGATAGTCATAGTAACACAAGCTATCAGCTGCTAACTTTAAGAAGGGGCAAATAAGGGTCAGGTTATTAATAGATTTTTTTGTTGTTGTTGTTGGTATAATTTATTGTGTTTAAGTGGCTCTTAATCCATTACAAAAGAAATATGTGCCAGAACTGCAGAACATTAATTTCCTCCATCCTTACTTCCCAGTATTCATTACCATCATCAAACAAGAATGAGAAACATTACAGTCAGAAGAAATACAAGTTCCTTTGCACAGTATGAATAAACAAAATGTGTTTTGCTTGTCCAATAATATGTTGCTCCTTAGGAGATTTCCTTGTCAGGCTAAATCTGAAGTCATAATGCAGCCAAGTGGCTGATTTAACTGATAACATCCTCTCTGATATAATGCACTGATGTGCAATAAAACTTCTTCTAATTTCTCTTGTAAATATCAGCTTATGTGAAAGGACATTGGATTTTATGCTGGAGATGTTAGCAAATTCAAAAGATAAATCCTGACTTTATACTAAATAAAAAAGACAAGACTTTGCTGAAGTATCAATACTTAAACTTGATACTGATCTAACAACTATGGCATTTCCCTGATTTGAAGAACTTTATTTACAAGTTTTACAGCATTCTATCAACCATATGTATATGACGACAAAAATGAATGTTTAAAGAACAGTTATTTTACATATTTAAAGAATAGACCTACACAGAAAGCATTTTTCTTCTATTCTGCTATGTTGTTATGTATTCAATAATACTTTTCTAGTACTAGTAGGCCTAGGAATTCCTGTCATGTAGAGAAGAAACACTAATGGAGCCTATTGGGATAGACAGGACATTTTTTACGAACAGTAATTATTCAATGGCATTCCACACTCTCAGTGTGGACAAAATATTTGGAAAGCAGACCTTTCTGAATGCAGGATTAGTACTCTGCTCTTCAGCTACTGGACTGGATTGGATGAATTATGAATGCTGTAAGGGAGTAAATGACCTGTAGTCCTCAGAGCATGTGAGATATGTCCTCAAGAAGGAAGAAAGTATGTCAGTAATGATATGAATTGTTACCAATTGTTACACAAGTAAGATAGTTTTTAAAATAGATTATCTCCAATATTCACTGCATTTTAGTTAAGACAGTCCTTATCTTCAGCACTTTTACCACTGCAAATACATTAAAGATCCTTTATCACTTGGATGTGATGATGGAAACAAGTGTTTAAAGAGTTATAGTTGTCTGAGGATTAGATGTATAAATGGAAAACATATAAATATATAAATATATATATAAACATATAGAGACAAAAAATAAAAAACTATAAATGTATAAACACTAAAACCTTCAGAGAACAGATCAGAGAAAAAATTTGAGTAGTTACTTTCTTCTCCACCTAGTCTTCCCAGTTAACTGACAATGCCAAGAAAAAGTTATGGCAATTTGTTCTCACTTTTCAATCTTCTCTGAACTTTTATCATCTTGGTGTTCATTGCAGTTCAACTGCCAAGTTTCATGACTTGCTTTTATAAAGCTTCTGCTCCTTGTCCTCATTCCACAGTAATGGGGCGTTAATTTTTTCAAATACAGCTTCCCTGATGCCATGCTCACTGGGTATAGATTGCTTCAGGGATTCTTTCAATGTATATTCCTTTATTGAGTTAATGTCACCATTAGTTCTGATTGCCTCTTTAAGTGCCTTCTTGTGTTCTGCTCAGGGTATTACAGATTCTTATTGTTGTCTTCTTTGGGGCAATTTTACTTTAATGCTTTGTTTGTTTGCAGTCTCACTGATTTGTACAGGAGCTTTTGCCTCAATTTTCCTTCAAAGTGGATTCCAGTTGTGTTATTAGGTAGAGTACAAAGTGGTTTTCCATCATTTGGGACAGTTTTATATTTGCTTAATGAGGTTAGAGTTTCTGTTTCAGGGTATATGACTTGCCTTATTTAGTGGTGTTTTAGTCATGCACACTATTCAATGACTTTGTTGGCTGAATCTTTTCAATTCCCTTCTGTGTATTTGGTGTTTCTTGTAATATTATTCAGAGTTATGGCCAGTTGCAGCTGTGTGATTTCATGGCTGAAGTCTGCAAAAAAATCTGCTTATCAATAACTTCTCAACAGCTGATGAACTTCTTCCTTTGTCTGCAATATTAGGTTACGGAATTCACCAAACCCCCTATAACAAATTTTGCTTTGATGTAATTTACCTGTGCATGCATGAGTAAATGTCATTTAATGAGAACTGCATGCCAGACTAGAAAAGTTGCATTTCTCCTATTGCATTCTGTTGCCTGGTTAGGAATTACTTTACACATTTTAGTGCACTCATAACAAACTGAAACTCTCTGCTTCAGACCTCTGCATTTGTTCATCCTTGAAGAACTGAGTGAGCCAAGACATTACAACTCTGTCCTTCAAGAACAAAAATTTAACAATTTCAATACCAGACTACTGATTTTTCCTCCTGGATGCACAGACAGATAGAATTAAATTTAGCAGGATGCTAAAAAAAAAAAAAAAAAAAAAAAAAAAAAAAGCCCCACTGCAGATATTTAGGCTATTCTGGTTCTGGCAAAAGAAGTTTTCACAGAATCGGACAGCAGAGTGTGGAAGAAAATGGCCTGCTTTCACTGCAGGTTTTCAATGGCTTCCTAAAGAAAAAGTTTGATTCATATCCCTGGAGCATGCCTCTGATGTTCCCACCACCCTTCTTCTGCCAAAATGCTCAAACCACCTAAAGCTACCCTGTGAAAATGAGATTTTGGTGCTCTAAAAGCTGTTATTTTTAATCTGGTTTTATTTCAGTCCAGCTAATTCATATTAGTCTTCCTAAGGTAAAAAAAGACAGTGAGGATAAAGCATGATAGCTTTGCTTTGAGCTTAACTTCAAGTACTACACCAGGTGATGTATCGTATCACCTTAGGTAAAAAGCACAGCATTTACTGCCTTTTCTTCTTTACAGGCATGAAACCATGAGACTTGATAGCTGTAGAGATAAATTATTTCAGTTCTTAGATGCTTCAGTCAGAAAAGCTTCCCATAGCCACATTTTAAAAATTATCTCCAGTGAAAAAAAAAAAAAAGTGTATTGGTTTATGTTTCTTCATGGCTTATAAAGAAATATGAAGAGTTTTTTAACTTTAAAAGGATGACTAGTGGAGGCCCCAATATTATTAATAAATACTTTTTTTTTTTTTTTCATTCAATATTTCAGGTTGTTATATGCAATTAAATCATGTTCTAAAACCTTTCAGAGAAACTGTCAAACTGAGAAGGTTCCTGAGAAAAAAATATCAGTTACAGAGAAACATGGGATCACTGCACTGGGGCTTCAGGCTTGTCAGAGCAGGTCATTCAACATAATCCCTCATGTCCTGGATTATAAAGAATTAATATTTGAAAGGGGCTTTGGACCTTGCACCTATAACACAAAATGGGCTTCATCTGCTCAGATTCAGGAATTTTAATATTAGATACCAATGTCAGGACAAGTAATCTTTAGTATTCCACCAGTCAGTTGCTCAGTGGAAAGTAAAAAAGCATTTCCGGGAGATATCTTATCTCATTCCAAAACTGGTGTTCAAGATAGGTGAGATGAATCACCCTTCTTCACCTTTTATCTATTGGCTATTAGGGGAAATTAGATTTATCTCTATATCTAAGAATAAAGCAACATTTTAACTGTCTTAATTAATGCTATGTGGTTAGGCCTGTAATCCTTGTAGAATCCTTGTATTATATTAACAGCATAGCTGCAAACTATGTCAAGAGAGTAATTATGAGATGTATTAAAGCATGTATCAGGGAATAAAATATTTCATGTTTAAATGACCCTTTGTAATTGTCAAAACAAGTGAGTACAGTTGTTTTGAAGAAAGATTATGGATCAATTTGAAGAAGCATCATTTATGTTCTTGGGCATTCTGACTTGCAGGTACAAAATTCTGTTATGATTCATTGCTTTGGAATCGAGCACTGTAAGTAAAAATAATTACTTCTGTGCATCAGAAATCACTAATTGTTCAATTGCCTTGCAGATTTTGAAAATATAGGCTAGGCTAGACTGCTTTTTGAATTTGCAGTCTTTTAGTCTTGAAAAATTTTGAAGACACTTCAGCAACTCTGTAGAAAGGCACTTACTTGTTCGCTTCTAACAGCTGGAATGTCCTTAGAAGTTCTTACTTTACATTACACAGCATTACATGGTAGTGAAGATTTATGCTAGCAAAATCCCACAAATAATTTCCTGTAAAATTTGATCAATTGATGGGGCACATCAATGGTAATATTGCCCTTGACTCAGGAACTAGTATCATTGTAACTTACCAGTGGTTTTATTTAGACTTTTCTTTACTACAACTTCATAATGATAACGGTCATTGTCTTTATAACAATCCTTAATTTAAATCTTTTTTTAAGAAGTGGGACAGAGAATGAAAACAGGTGTTGCCATAAATTTTTGTAAACAAAGATGTGATCCTGAAGAATGTTGAGGTCATTTGAAGAAACATCTCCTGAAATCTTGCAGCATCATATACAGTAGGATAAAAAGTTGAAACCAGTGTCTGAATTCAAATTTTGGGAGCAATGTTGGAGAAAAATGAAAAAAAATATATATATATATAAAATATACAGAGAAATATTTACTACAAGTGATACCAACTCATATGGATCAAACGTAGAAAACTAATTTAGTCTTAGTTTTCATTATTATTAATGTGGATGCCTAGGAAATGTCATATATTTTCTACCTTTCTCTAAGTGCAGCAGGGTGAAAGAAACAAGCCTGCTGTGAGGATTTCATATTTTCCTAAATTATGTGAATGCCCTTTTTACATCTACATGAATAAAAGTAGGTTGCTCAAATGCCAATGATCTCATGCCTTTAAGTGAAGTCTGGACAAAAGAAAAAGGTTGTTTTCAAGTTTTGTTTGTTTGCAGGTCCTTTGGATTTGCATTAGGATGCAAAATGTACATTGGAGTTATAAAGCCAAACATGGGGGAATTCCTCGTCTAGTTATTGCTACTGGTGCTGTTGTGAAAGTTAGAGCTCTGCTGTAGCAGCACTGGGCATTATTCACAACCTCTGACCTTCTCCTCGGGATCTGCATTTGCAGCCCTCCAGAGGAAACTGGGTAGCACCATAGACATTTTGTCACCCTTGGCAGCATATTATCTGTGCAACTACTTATCTTGCCTATGTCTACAGTTGATCCTGGCTGATAAGCAGCTACAAAATCATTATTGGTTGGGAGGGGGGGAGGTGGAGGTGGTGAGAAGACGTTGTAAAAACAAGGGAGGTGGGGAAGAAGAAAGGCAACATTAGTTGATAGGTGCATGTGTATGTATATGTGTATATGTATTTATTTAGAGCTTTTGTGAAAACAAGAGAGGGGAATTAGAATCCATGAAATTAAGTGCAAATGATAGAAGGTAGCACATAACTGGCAGGGCTGTTAGAGGATTCTCCGAGGACAGAAAATCGGTGCCTATTGGCCAGGAATCTGGCGGTCCTCATGAAGAGAAAGCACCATTGTAGTAGAAGAATTCTGCAAAAGAAAATAGCTCAGGGCAGATTTCAGTGAAACATTTGCATTTCTAAGAAAAGAGATTTTGACAAGTAACTTTGTATACACTATCCATGTGATTTTTTTTTTTTCCTGGTGTGGTGATTATTAATGTTTTCCCTATATACTTTTCAACTATTTTTATTACTTCATTTGAATAAAAACTATTTTTTTTTCTCTATCAGTTCTCCTCTGTAATACATTTGAAACATTAATAGGTTTTAATTGTTTGTGTGCTGGCTAAGGTTACTAGCAAAGACTGCTCACTATATTTATGCCCTAGGTGTCTCTACCTTGTTGGAGTGCTTGATTTTTCCCTTAGCGAGAAATGCTAATTATTGGATTCCTCTTTGTTTTTCAGAAAATATATATGGATAAGGCACTGGGGCTTTTTTTTTTCTTGATAGCTCAAGTAGCCTTCATTGTCCAGCATATCGATCCACTTTCATAAAGAATATGTTGCAGAAGTCTGTGATATTTTCTTAATTTACTTGCTTATGTGTAGATTTTTCAGGTTTATTAGATCCAGAAAGGTGTTAGTTATGTCAGTGCTTCCTAAAATATATTCCACCACTTTCTCAATGGTTAGTATTCAAACCTTCCTTGTTACTCTTTCTAGTTCTGTGATTATCCTGAAGTCACTTTGGGTCAAAGGTATTGTATCATTTCATATTTACACACATCTTAAAATTTATTCTCATAAAAAATGAGATGCTACAGCACATTTCTGGACATGATCTGAAAGCTCCCATGGAAGCTTTCTTATAGAATATATTTTTCTTAAAGAACAACACAACTTACTTCTCTCATATTTAATTTCAAAATAATACTGTAGTTTTTTTCTAATCTTTGTTGGTTTTACTCATCAGAACTTGGTCTCCTTTTGTCACTGTCCTAGTAGAAATGATAACAGATAAGGAATAAGATTGAGATAGGATAAGTTTATAAAGTGGAACCCTCTGTGAAACTGCTCATTTGCTACTTTCACAGACCTTTTATTCTGGATATCTCCATTTATGAATCTAATTTCATTTTTAGGGGACTAAGACTGCAAATCTAGCAGACTTGCCACCCTGGACTTTAAGAGAGCAGACTTTAAGCTTCTCAGGGAACTAGTTAGCAGTGTCCATTGGGAATCTGATCAAGAGGGTTTACAGGTCCATGAAAGATGGTCACTTCTCAAGAAAAAAAAAAAAAAAAAAAAACTTTTAAAAACTTAGGAGCAGTCAGTCCCATTGTGCTGCAGGTCAAGCAAGCAGTGCAGAAGACCAGCCTGTCTGAACCAGGAACTCCACCTGGAACTAGGGAAGAAAAGGAAAATATGTGACCTCTGGAAGTGAGACCCAGCTTCACAGGGAGAGTACAGAGCTGCAGTTTGCATCTCTAGGGAGAAAAACACCCAACTTGAGTTGACACTGGCCACTGTGGTGTGAGACAACAAACAAGACTTCTTCAAGTATGTCAACAGCAGGAGGAGGTCAAAGGATAACATTGGACTTATACTTGGAGCAGATGGTCACCTAACAGGTAAAGAGGAAGAAAAAGCAGAGGCATTTAGTGCCTCTTTTTGCCTCAGTATTTGACAGTAATGACAGATCTCAGGCTGCCCAGACCTCAGAGGTGAAGGACGATGTCTGTGGGAGCAGTAACTTTCCATCTGTGGTCACTGAAATTGTAACAGAACAGCTGTAACAGCTCAATGTTCATAAGTGCCAGACAGGATTCACTCCAGAGTGCTGAAGGAATTAATGCTGAAGGAATTGGGTGGACCTCTCTCAGAAATTTACCAAAGGTCATGAGAGTTTGGGAAGGTCCCTGATGACTGGAAACTAGCCAATGGTATACCACCTACAAAAAAGTTCTAAGAGAAGACCCAGGAAACTACATACCTATTAGTCTAACCTCAGTCCCTGGAAAAGTTAGGGAGAAGATTGTCATGGGCTATATTGAAAGGCACTTAAAGAACAAAACTATTATCAGACATAGTCAACATGGGTTCAAGAAGGGAAAATCCTGCCTTAGTAATTTGATCTCCTTCAAATTACTGATAAGGTCTCCAATTTAGTGGATAAAGGGAAGGTGTTGGATATAATCCTTCTTGATTTCAGAATGCCATTGATACCATCCCTCATGGCATCTTTGTCCAACTGTGAGATAAACAGGTTCACGCTATGCTGTAGGATGAACAGGCTTGGCGGTAGTCCTCAAAGGGTTGTAGTGAATGGGGCTACATCTGGCTAGTGGTCAGTCCCTATCAGTGTTTCCCAGGGCTCAAGGAAACAAGTGTTTCTAGGGCCAGTACTGTTCAACATTTTTATCAATGATCTGGATGCAAAACTGGAGCATCAGCTGATGAAGTGCTGTTGACTCCCTGCAGGGACAAGAAGCCTTGTAGAGAAACCTAGTTAAATTGGAGGACTGGCTGATTAGCAATAGGATGAAGTTCAACAAAGGTGAATGCTAGGTTCTGCAGCTGGGATGGAGCAATGATGTACACAGGTACAGACTGGAAGATGACCAGCTGGGAAGTAGTATCTCAACAGAAAAGGGTCTGGGGGTGCTGGTTGATAGCAGGCTCAACAGTGAGTCAGCAGTGTGACCTGGCAGCCAAGAGGCTGGTCAAAAGATGTAATCGTTCTTCTTTATTTAATGTTGGTGTGATCTCACCTTCAACATTGTGCACAGTTACGGTGATCACAATATAAAATTGATATTAAGGTTCATGAAAACATCTAGAAAAGAGCAACAAAGCTTGAAAAAGGGCTGTAACCATGTTTATGAGGAGAGGCTGAAGACGCTTGGATTGTCTAGTATGGAGAGGTGACCTCATTGTTCTCTACAACTTTCTGAGGAGAAGTGGAGAGGGCAGTGCTAGTCTCTTCTCCTTGGTAACCGATGACAAAATCATAGAATCATAGTATCATTAAGGTTGAAAACGACCTCCAAAATCATCTGGTCCCACCTTACTACCAATGTCACCCACTAAACTATGTCCCTAAGCACCACATCCAAACTTTCCTTAAACAATCCCAGGGACAGTGATGCCACCACCACCCTGGGCAACCTGGCCCAGTGCCTGACTACTCTTTCTGAGAAGAAATGTACCCTAATTTTCAACCTGAACCATTCCTGGCACAACTTGAGGCCATTCCCTCTGATCCTGTCACTAGTTATGTGTGAGAACAAGCCAAACCCCAACTCCCCACAGGTAATTACTTTCAAGTAATTAGAGAAAGCAATGAGGTCTCCACTGAGCCTCCTCTTCTCCAGACTAAACAACACCAGTTCCCTCAGCTGCTCCTCACAGGACTTGTGTTCCAGGCCCTTCACTAGCTTCATAGCCCTTCTTTGGACATGTTCCAGGGCCTCAGTGTCCTTCTTGCAGTGAGGGGCCCAAAGCTGAACACAGTACTCAAGGTGCAGCCTCACCAGAGCAGACTACAAGGGGACGATCAGCTCCCTGGTCCCAATGGCAACACAATTCCTGATACAAGCCAGGATGCCATTGGCCTTCTTGACCACCTGGGCACACTGCTGGCTCATGTTCAGGTGAGCATTGACCAACACTGTCAGATCCTTTTCCTCTGCACAGCTTTCCAGCCACTCTGCCCCAAGCCTGTAGCACTGCATGGGGTTGTGACCAAAATCAGGACCTGGCACTTAGCCATGTTGAACCTCATCCCGTTGGCCTCTGACCATCAACCCATCCAGTCCAGGTCCCTCTGTAGGGCCTTCCTACCCTCCAGCAGATTGACACTTCCCCCCTACTTGGTGTCATCTGCAAACTTACTGAGGGTACACACTATTCTCTCATCCAAATCATCATTAAAGATATTAAAGAGGATGGGCACCAACACCTGGGGAACACCACTGGTTACCAATCACCAGCTAGATTTCACTCCATTCCCACTTCTCTCTTGCCCAGCTGTCCAGCCAGGTTTTAGCCCAGCAAAGAACATTCAGGAATTACATAAAACATAAAACAGATTAGATAGAAGGAAGAAAATATTTCCTGTGAGGGTGGTCAGACAGTGGTACATCCTAGAGAGTGGCATCCTAGAGAGATGGTTGGTACCCATTGCCTGCCAGTGATCATGTGACATTTGGATAATTCCTTCAGTAATATGCTTTAACCTTTGGCTATCCCTGAAGAGGTCAAGCAGTTGAACTAGATGATCTTTGAAGATCCCTTCCTACTGAACTATCATATCCTATCCTATGTTATGCAGTAGTTATTACGTGAAGAATATCAGTTCATTTTCAGAAAAGAAAAAAAAAAGTATGCTTTTTAATGTATTTCAAATTGCAGAGAAGCCATTGCACCCATTTAGATTTTTTTCTTTAATTTTAATTAAGGCAGTTACTACAAAGACACCTCGTTTTTGGAATTAATTTGTTTAGAATTAGATTCTGAAGACTAGACCTTTTTTTTTTTTTTTTTTTTTTACATAGCTTACTTCAGGATTTAAGCAAATAGATTACTATTTAAAAGAATTATTGGTTGTTTCTACTCAATCAAAACTTCCAGTCATTTATTGAAAGTGATTCAGAATTTGTGTTCAAATTTTCATCTCTCCTAAACAATGAATTCTTTATTCAATCATTTTTATATGATGGCTCTTTGTTATATGATGGCTATAAAACTGGTTTTGATTTATCAGTCAGAAATATTGATTAAGGTAAAATTAGTCAGATGGGATTTACTGGAGATATTTTCTTTCCAAAGTTGGTTGACTGTCCTTGCGGCAGAATAGAAATGTACTTGTAACATTTACAGAATCACAGAATCACAGAATTTCTAGGTTGGAAGAGACCTCAAGATCATCGAGTCCAACCTCTACCTAACGCTAACAGTCTCCACTAAACCATATCCCTAAGCTCTACATCTAAACGTCAGTTTTTAACCCAGCAAAGAGTGTACCTTTCCAAGCCATGGGCTGCCAGCTTCTCCAGCAGACTACCCTGGGAGACATGTCAAAGACCTTGCTGTAGACTACATCAACAGCCTTTTCCTCATCCACCAGGTGGGTCACCCAGTCATGGAAGATGAAGTTGGTCAGGCATAACTTGCCTTTCATGAACCCATGCTGACTGGGCCTGATCACCTGGTTTTCACAGAATCACAGAATCACAGAATCACAGAATTTCTAGGTTGGAAGAGACCTCAAGATCATTGAGTCCAACCTCTGACCTAACGCTAGCAGTCCCCACTAAACCATATCCCTAAGCTCTACATCTAAACGTCTTTTGAAGACTTCCAGGGATGGTGACTCCACCACTTCCCTGGGCAGCCTGTTCCAATGCCTAACAACCCTTTCAGTAAAGAAGTTCTTCCTAACATCTAACCTAAAACTCCCCTGGCGCAACTTAAGCCCATTCCCCCTCGTCCTGTCACCAGGCACGTGGGAGAACAGACCAACCCCCACCTCGCTACAGCCTCCCTTGAGGTACCTATAGAGAGCAATAAGGTCGCCCCTGAGCCTCCTCTTCTCCAGGCTGAACAAGCCCAGCTCCCTCAGCCGCTCCTCGTAGGACTTGTTCTCCAGGCCCCTCACCAGCTTCGTCGCCCTTCTCTGCACCCGCTCAAGCACCTCGATGTCCTTCTTGTAGCGAGGGGCCCAAAACTGAACACAGTACTCGAGGTGCGGCCTCACCAGAGCTGAGTACAGGGGGACGATCACCTCCCTAGCCCTGCTGGTCACACTGTTCCTGATACAAGCCAGCATGCCGTTGGCCTTCTTGGCCACCTGAGCACACTGCTGGCTCATATTCAGCCGACTATCCACCATCACTCCCAGGTCCTTCTCTGCCTGGCAGCTCTCCAACCATTCCTCTCCCAGCCTGTAGCTCTGCTTAGGGTTATTGCGCCCCAGGTGCAGGACCCGGCACTTGGCCTTGTTGAACTTCATGCAGTTGACCTCAGCCCATCAGTGCAGCCTATCCAGATCCTCCTGCAGAGCTTTCCTACCCTCAAGCAGATCGACACATGCGCATGGCTTGGTGTCATCTGCAAACTTACTGAGGGTGCACTCGATGCCCTCGTCCAGATCATCGATGAAGATATTAAAGAGGACCGGCCCCAGCACCGAGCCCTGGGGGACGCCACTAGTGACTGGCCTCCAACTGGACTTGACTCCATTCACCACAACTCTTTGGGCCCGGCTATCCAGCCAGTTTCTAACCCAACGAAGCGTGCACCAGTCCAAGCCAAGAGCAGCCAGTTTCTTGAGGAGAATGCTGTGGGAGATGGTGTCAAAAGCCTTGCTGAAGTTAAGGTAGACCACATCCACAGCCTTTCCCTCGTCCACCCAGTGCGTCACTTTGTCATAGAAGGAGATTTTTTTAACATAACATATTTGCTATGTTATCATCTGTTTAAGGTACCTAAAAGACATGAAGAACTGTTGGGAAGCCATGGGCAAATCCCTCTTCTCAGATGGTTGAAGTGAGAGCAATGTTAAATGTGTTGTGATTTCTTGAGGAATGACAATGATAACTGTGTCTTGAGGAGATTTATTTGGATGTTTATTTATGTACTTATTTTTTAAGTAAACCAAGCCCTGAAGAAGGGGATATGTCTATAGTTAGGACTTCGGGTTTGTATTACTATCATTATAGTTGCTTAGCATCTCAAACCCCATTCCTGATGTAGGCTGATTTATACTCTGGAAAACACCATCCATGCCTATCTGTCATCAGTAAAGTCTTGTCACTATTGATGACTGCACCCCAGAATACAGCATGTCATTTAGGTTGTGCACATTGATAAAACAGATTGATGGAATGCAGAGCGTTTCAGAAAACTACAGGTGTTGTCTCCCTTATTTTGTGGAAAGGAAAGAGATCGAAATATTTTTCTCCCATTTGACAATGACACACATAAAATGTGTGGCAGCACAGCTTGAAAAAAGCTAGGTCATGCCCTTGCTCTGTATTTATCTCTGCATAGTTCTTGAAGCCATTAATAAAGACAGCACTGTCAGAATTCCTGCTGAGTAGGCAGCTGTAGGCAGATCTCAAAACAGTGGACTGAATGAGAGATTTAACATTGGGCTTAAAAGTTCTGGATATGTTTTGTCCATACCAATGGATACAGAAACTGCAAAAACAGCTTGTCAAAATGGAAAGGAATAACCCTTCAGGCATCTGAGGAACTCAGAAGGCTCCTGCCATGGTGGATATCTGTCTCAAAAGCACGTTCATCATTATCACATATAGGGATAAGCCAATTTTATTACTTCTTTCCTGCCTGTAACTAGTGCCATCACACATCTTTTTGTGACTCAAAAATTGATGTACTCTTTAAAGTAGGACACACTGTACACCTTTGAGTGATAATACATATATGATGGATAACCCTGTTAATTGATGGAATAGTTTAGCTGAGGAGTCAGCAGAGTCAAATTTCACATTAACCTCACTCTGGCTCAGGAATATCAAATAACTATCAAACTGGCAGAAGGCAGAGTTTGCCTGTTATAAGTAAAGTTGTAGAGTGTGTTGAGTTTATATCAATGTGTTGAACCCTATTACACCTTAAATATCTTTGCTACATCATTTGTAAAATGCTTCTTCTTAACATGAGTTTCTGTCACATCACCTAGCATGAGTCTTCAGACAAAGACTAATTAGAGTATCAATATAGATGACAAAGGACCATTTAATGAAGAATATTCCATATCAGGCATGACATATAGTTCATTTTTACTGACATATTTCTAAAAGTATTGAAACTGATGTATCTGTAGCTCAAATTAAAGGATGCTAATTTAGAGGAAAGAGAATTTAGAGAATACTAATTTAGAGATATTTCATATCTCCATCTGAAATATGGTTTAAAATAATATTAATTAAAAAGACTTAAGAAAGCTGTGTGTTGCATTAAAAGGTAAAGAATTTTGGCAGGACTTAAACCCCCTTGCATTCCAGCTTGTCCTCAGATATCAGAGGGGGTGGGAGTGGCTGGGCTTAGATTCTGCAGTTCTTGCGCAATTCATCACTGAAGTACATTCACATTCAGCATACTGAATTACCACAATCATGGGTGCACAGATAGTTCAATACACCTTCAGTATAGTAGACTAATAACTGGTGTAGTTTATTGAAGGAACAGGAGTACAGGTTCTTTTGGATTGCCGGTGATAAATACACAGTCTGCAAAGCATGTGCAAATACCAGGATTATGACTAACACAACCAACTGCATATAAGTTATGATATGAAGCAACTCTACAGAGATTGTTAGCTTTCCTGGGGAAGCATTTACTCATATTTAAGGTTGATGGGTATGTTGCCAAGGGGTCTATCATTGAACAGATTCCTTGAATATCTGCTGCAGCTCACCGTGGAAATTTCCTCAGTGCTGTACCTTCTCTTAAAATTTGGACATATCTTTAGTCTCAATAAGTCACCTCCAGCGATTATTCCACATTGTACAACCTCAAAAATACAAGCTTTAATTTTAAAAATGAGGTGCAGCAGCAATATAGAGGTCATAAAGATTAAAAAAATAATTTGTATTTTCCAAATCTTGTTGTAGAAGTTATTAAAAAATAACCTAGATCTATATTACACATTTTTTCTGTGAATTTAAAAATGTTATATTTGATATCAGTAAATACAACTAATATACAAACAATGAGGCTCAACATAGGAGAGATTTCTCCAAACAAATCAGCAAAAAAAACATTAGAAGTGCAGCTACAAAATTATGCCATACAAGCAATGATTTGATAATTGGGTCAAATGTGAATTGATGCTTGACTATATAGGACATGTAAGGTTAAATATAATTACAGCAAGAGATTCACTCTTGCTGCTGTAGGCTGTTAACGCATTAATATTGTGTGTGTGTGTGTCTGTGTGATATTTCTTACATGATAGTTGACATGGAAGTATGCAAGGATTGCAAAAACAACATTCTGACAGTCTGCTATTAAAAAGTATTCAAAATACTAATGATAAAGCAAATTCTAAAAGGTCATGAACAATAACTAGAATGTGAATTGTCAATTTTGCCAGTAAATTAGTTTAAAATGATTTAGAGGTCAAACTTCTCATTTTCACTAATCTGTGATTTTTACACACTTCAAATATAGAATCATAGAATATCCCAAGTTGGAAGGGACCTACAAGGATCATAAAGTCCAACTCCTGTCTCCACACAGGTCCACATAGGAGGAGCAGCTGAGATCAGTCACTTGGTTTGTTCAGCCTGGAGAAGGCTGGGGGGAGCTTCCTCACAAGGGGAGTGGAGGGGCAGGTGCTGAGCTCTGCTCTCTGTGGACAGTGACAGGACCCGAGGGAACAGCATGGAGCTGGGACAGGGGAGGGTCAGACTGGGTGCTAGGGAAAGGTTCTGCACCAAGAGTGTGGTTGTGCTCCCCATGGAAGGGGTCACAGCACTAAGCATACCAGAGTTCAAGAAGCATTTGGGCAATGCTCTCAGACAATGCTCTCAAACAATGCAGTTTGAGTTTTGGGTGCTCCTCTGTGGAGCCAGGAGTTAATAGTCCATGTGGGTCCCTTCCAACTTGGGATATTGCATAATCTCTTTCTTAACTATACAAGAATAATTACTGTATATTGTGCTCATGCAATAGATATTTAGCACACTTCAGTATGCCATGGACAAATCAGGACTTGAGAGTATATCCAGTTTGTCAGTGCTATGGTAAATTCCTGTTTTAGAGTATTTTTATATTAAGTTAAAGTCCTTCCCATCACTCATAAACCAGTTTTGAGTATATACCAAATCTGCCAGTGCTAGCGCAAGTTCTAGGACTGCAGCATTTATATTAAACCTAAAATGTATCTCATCACAGACTAGACATATTCTCAAAGCAGAATTTATCACTTACGTAATTTCATCAGTTTCAGTGGTTCTACTGACCATGAATGAATTTGGTCCAATGTTCTTACTAAATTCAAATGTTAACAAACAAAAGCTATTTGAGAGGTACGGCTGAGAAAGTGATCTCTTATTCTCTCAGACTGATGGTGCATGATACCAGTGAAGAGGGATCAACTACTGTCCTCATCCAAACTCGGATAAACTTCTTGGACTAAAATAACTCCAATCCAACAACTCCAATTTAAGTAATATGTAATATTTTTTTCCAATACCTCTCACTGAACTCCAGTTTAAGACATTTTAAAAAATTAAATCTGATTATTTATAAATCCAAGTAAATATAAACATATATTTTATTACTATGATTGACAAAAATAGTAATAATAAAAAGGCATCAACAATTTAAGCCTTGTTCTATTGGTCTCAGTTATTTTCTCAGCAAAGAGCAAGGCAAGCAAATGAATGAATGATTTACTCCTTAAGTAACTAGATGTTCTCAATTTAAGCAATACAGCAGTTTTCTAAATTTAGAAACATTTAGAAGTCACCTTCATGATATGCCTTATATAGCAGAACCAACTAACACCCCGGTACCTTTTCTTGTTCCTTCCCCTTTATTATCTGCATTTTTTGTTTGTTTCTTTGTTTTTGCTCTCCATTTAAGAACCTTGTCAATTCTGCTTCTATGTGGCTTCACAATCAGATGTAGCATGCAAGATGCTGTCTTACTTGGGTTGTGCCACATTTTCCTTATGGACGGGAAACGCTCTTCTGGGAAAAAGAAAAAAGAAAAAAAGAAGTCTTCCCAAAACAGGAACCACCACCTCCTACCCAATGAAGATCAGTTCAGATCAGCCTCTTCCTCTTCACTCCTTCTCTTTTTGTTAACACACTCCCTCTCCTCCATTCCCCCAACCATTCAAAGAGCATTTCTGGTCCCATCCAGCCTAGCCCTGACTCCCATCATTTCCTCTCCACTTTTCTACTGTTACCTGCTACCATGCAGTTCCCACTTCTGGGGGAGTGTCTATTGGACAATGATGGCTGAAGCTGCAGAAATAGAAATACAGAGACCATTGCTTATTTGGGAGATTAGGACAAAAAGGCAGAGGATGAGCCATCCCCTTTCCAGGAAAATAGAAGAGGTATATGTATAGATTTAAATCTTAAACTCTACTGAAGTTGAATCATGCCAAGTCTGCTGTGAGTATTGGCAATATGTTATCTGGATTCCCAGGGAAATAAGAAATATATGATTATTCTGGATGGCCTTGCTCATAACTTTTCAATCTATTTTCCAATTTTATAAAAACTTGGCAAGGGATAAAAGGTCTGAACAGTTATGTATTTTTTCATAGACATTGTGAAAAGCAAATGGCCAGATACATAAATTCAGCTCATTTCTTATGGCTTCTTTTCATTGGTCTGTGGGGACAGGACAAGGAGCAATGGCCACAAAATGGAGCACAGGAAGTTCCGCACCAACATGCGAAAGAACTTCTTCTCACTGAGGTTGATGGAACAGGCTGCCCAGCGAGGTTGTAGAGTCTTGTTCTCTGGAAATATTCAAGGCCCGTCTGGACACCTACCTGAGCAGCCTGCTCTAAGGAGCTTTGTCAGGGTTGGACCCGATGATCTCCTGAGGTCCCTTTCAACCCCTACATTCTGTGATTCTGTGATTCTTGGATTCATGGACTATATGTGCATGTTGGCACAATATTAGGTATTGGAGAGTCTACCTGTATGAGAGAGAGACTGCATGATTTGTTAAAGATCTATCTTTATTAATTCTAGCTCCTACAGAAAAATGAATAAATAAATATTTTTTTTTTCCTTTGGACATACAGCTTATGCTTTTGCAAGCAACTATAATACAGAAAAGATCTGCCAACAATGTATATCATGTGTCATGTTTAAGAGCTTGTTCTAGAACAATTCAGAAAATCACAGCTATGGCGCTCAGTGGTGTCATTTTGCTTTCCATTCCTCAGACTGGACATGAAGAATTGTAAATTAAATGGAGGCAAGTCCATTTATGCAGAAAGACTGAGCTACAAATCTAACATGTTTTTTTATCTATTCTCTTTACAACACCTTAATTTTTTATTAGGAAGGAGTAATATAGTTTACAGTATAAACAACAGCATAAATGCAACAAGTAAAGTGACACAACACAACTGTCATAGGTAGGCATTTCATTTGAGTCTTTCTATAATAAATGTTGAGATTAGTGTCCTTGATTCTGGAAAACTTTCTGATTTTCCATTTTTGTTTCCAAAGAGGATTTCCTAGATCAGCCCTTGCTGTCTGCATTCGGTGGGAAAATAAAAGTATATAATAAGAATTTATCTTCCTTTATTTAACCTCTGCTTGTTAGATAGGCCCTACATTAAGATAGGCCTTTTTTTTCTTTCTTTCTTTCTTTTTTTTTTTTTTACTTTCTCCCCCCAAGTTGAATGGAAGTAATGAACAAGAATTGAACATCAGACACACTAGAATGCACCAGGCTGACAGAGAAGTTGGTGAGGCCACTGGGTGTGCAAAAACAGTATGACAGGAGGCAAGTCTCACACATTCAGAACTTTGGGTCATAACTTGAGGATATTTTTTTCCTATAACTACCATTATGTTTATTTAATTTCAGTTCATTCCATAAATACACAGAATGTGTCACAGTAGATAAGCATATTTCAAGAATGCAGTCTTGAAGATTATTAAAGGTATATCTTAAAGACATAAATATCAGAAATTGAGTTCCGATGGATTTCTCCAAGTAGGATTGGAGATGCATAACAAACACATTTCACTTGCAATGAATATATAATTAGCTGTAATTGAAGTTCAAGACCTTGTAATTGTTTTGATGTGGGATAGCAAGGAGTCGAATAACATAAGAAACAAAATATGGCTGATATATTTAATGAGAGACATCTCAGTCATCTGAGAGACTAATATGTAAAGGAAGAAGTCAGTAAAAAATCACTGACTCATTTAAAGATTGTTTATAAGAAACAACGTCTGGGAACAAATGAAAAAGGGAAAATAGAAATACTTGGGGGAAAAAAATAAAACAGGAAGGAATACTAACTGTGGAGAGCTAGAGTTATGTAGGTACAGAGAATATTTTTTATTTGTGCAAATTATCTAGCTTTTGAGCTTAAAAATCCTGTAAGCTGAGAAGTCAAAAGATGAAATGAGGCAATAAACTACAAACTGTATGCAACCGAGAGAATTTCTCTGCATTTTCACTGAAGTTTGTATCAATACAGCAGTATAAGTGGGTTAATCAGATAAACCAGGTATATATTAATAAGACATCCTCCCTGTACAACTTTTTGTATCCTGGACCCTGAGAAAAAGGACAACCATACTGGGTCTGGCTGGGGTGCAGTAAACTTTTCCTCATAGCATCCCGTTATTATGCTATGCTTTGCTTTTGTAGCTAAAACAGCGTGGACAACACACCGTATTGCTGACCACATCTTGCACTGCTTCAAAGTTTTCTCTCCAACCACCACACACACCTTACTGCAAGGCCAGTAGCCTGGGGGTGAGCAAGAGTCTGGGAGAGAGCATAGCCAAAACAGCCTATACAAACCAATGGGATACTCCTTACCAGCAATAAAAGCTGAAGAGTATGAAAGGAGGGGACGTTTGCAGTTTCTCTTCCCAAGCATCTGCTACATGTACTGAGGCCCTGTTTCCCAGGAAATGACTGAACATGTAATTGTGGATAGAAACTGTTTTCTGCTTTGCTTCTGTACGCAGCTTTTGCTTTTCTTCACTGACTTTATCTCAACACACAAGCTTTTCTGTCTTATTTCTTCCCCATCATGTTGAGGAGGGGAGTGAGAGAAGAGCTGAGTAGGTGTCTGGCAGCCAGCCAAGGTCAACCAACCACTACAACTTTTCCACTTCAATTCATGGAGAGATTAAAAAGGGTGTGTGTAACAAGAAAATAAATACTGAGCAGCTAATATTTTAATTAGTAAATAAGAAAAAGCTCAAAATTGATGCATGTAAATGGATGACAAATCCTGGGACATTAATTAGGCCATGAAGCATAAATGTATATACATAACAAGTTAGGACAGATTAAGAAATGTTTGAAAAATCCGAACAGATAAAAATACATCCTAGAAAACAGAAATAATTAGCAGAATAGTTCATAAAACACTCATTTATTGTTGATGGCTACTCTAAATTGAAGGGATATCACAATAAATGAAAGACATGATAAGTAAATTAGTAAAAAAAAAAGTTTCTGATAAAGATTATTACATAAAACAAAGATTATTTAGGGCTACCTATGTTATTAAGCACATGTGTTTTAATAATATCAGTAATATATAACTTTGTTTATACACTAGACTATATAACTACACTGTTTTGAGAACTTTCCTGAAGAACTTTCGAATTTATTTATTAGAAATAAAAGTGTTTAACTATAGTCAAAAAGAAACCATTGGTTAAAATAAGAAGTTACAATTAACACCACTTTGCATCAAAGATGACATTTCTGCTCGTGATTTGATGTTCAATGAGTTATTTACTCACGATGCAATTATGAAAATAAAATAGCATATATCAACAGTAAAGCAATTATTTGCTCCTCCCCCCCCCCAAAAAAAAAAAATCATAACCATCATATAGCATCATATGGGGATTTAGGCCCCTCACTACAAGAAGGATGTCGAGGTGCTGGATGGTGCTTTGTCCTACAAAGAAGGGCAACGAAGCTGGTGAAGGGTCTAGAGTACAACTCATTAGGAACAGCTGAGGGAGCTGGTTGTTTAACCTTGAGAAAAGGAGGCTTGAGGAGACCTTATCATGACCTAACTTAAAGAAGGCTATAGCAAGTTGGGTATTGGTCTCTTCTCCCAGGCACCAAGTGATAAGAGAAGGGGAAATAGCCTCATGTTGCACCAAGGGAGGTTTAGATTGAATATTAGGAGAAATTTCTTTACTGAAAGGTTGTGTGGCATTGGAATAAGCCATCCAGGGAAGTGGTTGAGTCACCACTCCGAGAGGTCTTCAAGAAACATGCAAGTAGAAACTTAGCATGGTTTAGTGTTGAACATGTCATTACTAGGTTAAAGGTTGGACTAGATGTTCTTAGATGTTCTGTCTTTCCAACAAGAATGATTCTATGATTCTATATTTTCCCATATATTTTGAAAACTGCTAGAGATTATGATACCTACTAATGTGTACAGTGCAACAAAAATCACTCGTAGATAAAGAAGGAGTCACTTCTGATAAAGACTCACAAGTTTCAATGTCTGTGAACTATCATGGAAGCCAGAAGCTAGTATATTATCCTGCTGGAAAACTCCAGGAGCAAAAAGAGTACAGTCAGCATTCTTCATTTTAAGTTAAATATAACCTCAGGGTAACATGCAGGGATTACTGTTTGCCTGAGGGGGGAAAAATAAAATAAAATAAAATAAAATAAAATAAAATAAAATAAAATAAAATAAAATAAAATAAAATAAAATAAAATAAAATAAAATAAAAATGCTCTTTCTCCAATTATAAGATAGCATTAAAAATATCACTGCAAGCTGTGGACTGCTGGACTTTTGGAGAAGAAACTAAGCAAGTTCTTGTGCTTTTCCCTGTATGTATGTATGAGAAGTAGAAATAGAACCCCAGAAGTAAATGTTAGTAAATATAAGTACATATAAGGATTTGATTTCCACAGTAAGATGTGAAAAGTTGAGTCTGAAAAAAAAAAGCAGAAAAATAAAAGTATTCATAGCTATTAAATAATTAAAATTAAAAATTAAATCAAATTAAATTAAAATTAAAAATTAAAATTAAATTAAATATTATTTTTTTTATCTGTGTACAGTTCTATCTGAAACTCAGTGAATGAATGAAGGTGAGAAAAAAAAATAAAATTGCCTCCAGCCTTATTGAAATGTTTGCATTCAAACAACATTGACATAAAACTGAATTTTCTCTGTTGCTACAAAGGCAATATGTAAATATACAGGCTTAAGTTTAGTCTCAGTTTTAACACATAGCATATTGCATGAAATAACTTGGAGATCAGTTTTCTTAGAAGTATTCTGAATAAGATAGAAGGCAATTTTCCTGGTTAAATGCAAGTGAATAAAAGGGTTCTGATTTCTCAACCCTACCACCTTTATTAACAAAGTGGAATATATATGTCTGCTTGCCTGCATGTATAAGTATCTCTCTCTCTCTCTGTATATATATATATATATATATATATAAGTATATATTTATATATAACTGTCTTTGTATGTGTTTCTGTCATATTCAGTATCTTTCTAGAGATGTATAAACATGAAGGTGTTCATGACTAACTAGGTGTTCAGACTAACTACTTCTTGTTGTTTTTTGTTTCTTAACATAGGAGGAAGTTCTTTCCTTTTCATTTTAGACTGGCTTAGGTGAATTATTAAAGGAAATCAGCAACTCATAACCACAGCAATGCACCCAGCTAGATACTATTGTTTATGGAAGTTGAGTGGACTCTGATTTAATGCACTAAGTCAAGAAAACGAACAAAAGTGAATCAGCATCACTGCCACTCTCAGTGTGGCCAGTCAAAATTACTTTACAGTAACAGAATCTTCCACAGTTTTTAAAAATAATACATAACTAGAGATACAACAGGTTTTAGGTACACAACTGTTGTCTTCAAAGCACATAGTTCTCATTGCATATAAAGATGCAAACAAAATATGATATAAAGTATTACATCCTATACATTATATATTGTATTTTATCCTGTATCATTTTAATTTATTTCCATTCCTGCAAAGATGCATTGTGGATGAAAGACAGGGAATTTTCAGTAGAGCATCAAGCATGGGCTAATTTATTGCAAGATTTAATAACACAGGCAATAAACCATTTTTTTTTTAATACAACACTTTTTTTCCCCCTGCTGACATAAATTGTTCAAGCTAAGGTGTTTCTACAAGGTCACAGAAGTAAAAGCTTGCTTTATTCGAGCCTTCATATATCTAAAGAGAAAATTCCAAGAAATTCCCTAAAGGAAATAATTACTTTGATAAACAACCTTTATTGAATGTAGTTGGAGGAGTATTTCTTCAGGGTGCATTGCATTTGAGGTATTTTTCAATGGAATTAATTAAAGCCCTGTTCAAACCACCTTTCTCTTGGCTAACCAAGTCATTTGCTGCCTAGCAGAAAATCAAATTGAGTGTAAACCAGAATCAATTTATCTGACAGAAAAATCATGAAAACTTGTAATTAATTGAGAAACTTTACTTTTATTTACCTTAAGTAAAGGACAAACAGTGGGCATGATGCACTAAATTGGGCAGGTAGCAAATTTCATGAAACCCTGGTTTATATTTGAACTAAATCACAATGAAAGTTGTTCCTAATGTCCTTGTACATTGTTCAGAAATATTTGTGTCCTTTTCATGCATTGAGGGACAGAGTTATAACTGGTTTGAGGTGCTTCTTGGGGAGCCAGATCCTTGTATCCACATTAAATTAAATTTAATTACAAACACCTGAAGGCCACTACAGTGACTAAACAGGACAATTATAATTCTACATATAACCTGTCTCTGGAGCTGAACAATGGAGATTTTCCAGTATGAGCAGCTTTGAATTTCATAGTCAGTGTAGTTCCCTGTATGTGTGTATATATATACGCATGCACACATATGTATGTCATGTAATATAAATGTATCTAATATAATATTAATTTATATGCATATAAATGCAATTTTAATTCATATGTGCTAATATTAACTATTATTACTTAGAATATTTTCATGTTTTCTTTTAGCTTAGATGCATGCAAAATAAGCATAAAATATAGTGATTAATATATAAAGAGATTAATCATTTGTAAATTTAAAGGCAATTGATTCAAAATGCAGAATCGACTTTTGAGCTCTCTAAACTTGTTTAAAGAATAAAATACTTAGACTTCCAGTGTAGTCTGTGTGTATTAACATTATATACAAATATAAGAAATACATAACAATTAATCAATATCCTGAGAATATCACAGACTCACAGAATAGTTAAGGTTGGAAGGGACCTCTGGAGGTCATGTGGTCTAACCCTCCTGCTCGAGCAGGGCCACCTTCAACAGGTTGCCCAGGACTGTGTTAGTTCTCTATTCTTGGTGAAGTCAGGATAAGTAAAACTACTGCCTTGGACTTCCAGAGGGCAGAACTTGAATTGTTCGGGGAACTGGTAGGGAGGGTTCCTTGGGAGTCAGCCCTGAAGGGCAGAGGGGTCCAGGAGGGCCAGATGCTCCTCAAGAAGGAAGTCCTAAAGGCGCAGGAGCAGGCTGTCGCTGTGTGCCATAAGACAAGCCACTGGGGAAGAAGACCAGCATGGCTGAAAAGGGAATTCTGCTGAGTGTCCAGGAGAAAGAGTTTATGTTTGGTGGAAGAAGGGGCGGGTAACTCAAGGAGAGTACAAGGAACTTGCCAGTATATGCAGAGAGAAAGAATCAGGAAGGCCAAAGCCCAGCACGAGTTCAACCTGGCCACTATGATCAAGGATAGTAAAAAATGTTTTTGTAAATATATTAACAGCAAGAGGAGGGCCAAGGAGAATCTCCATTCTTTACTGGGTGCAGGGCAGAACATGACTACAAAGCATAAGGAAAAGGCCGAGGTTCTTAATGCCTTCTTTACATCTGTCTTTACTAGCCAGACCACGTATCCTCAGAGTACTCACCCTCCTGAACTGAAAGATGGGGACGGGGAGCAGAAGAAACCCTCCACAGTTGAGGTGGAAACAGTTAGAGACCTGCTGCTCCACCTGGACTGTCAGAAGTCCATGGGGCCAGATGAGATCTACCCGAGGGTGCCGAAGGAGTTGGTGGATATGATTTCCTGGGCTGCCTTCCGTCATCTATCAGCAATAACGGCCATCTGGAGAGATCCCAGATGACTGAGGTTTTGCTAATGTGATTCCCATCTATAAGAAGGGTCGTAACGAGGAGCAGGGAAACTACAGGTTGATCAGCCTGACCTTGGTACCAGGAAAGATGATGTAACAGGACATCTTGAATGCAATCACACAATGTATGTGGGAAAACTTGCACTTGCAGGGCAAGCAGGCGATCAGGCCCAGTCAGCGTGGGTTTATGAAAGGCAGGTCCTGCTTGACGAACCAGATCTCCTTCTATGACAAAGTGACGCGCTGGGTGGATGAGGGAAAGGCTGTGGATGTGGTCTACCTTAACTTCAGCAAGGCTTTTGACACAGTCTCCCACAGCATTCTCCTCAAGAAACTGGCTGCCCTAGGCTTGGACTGGCGCACGCTTCGTTGGGTTAGAAACTGGCTGGATAGTCAGGCCCAAAGAGTTGTGGTGAATGGAGCCAAGTCCAGTTGGAGGCCAGTCACTAGTGGCGTCCCCCAGGGCTCGGTGCTGGGGCCGGTCCTCTTTAATATCTTCATCGATGATCTGGACGAGGGCATCGAGTGCACCCTCAGTAAGTTCGCAGATGACACCAAGCCATGCGCATGTGTCAATCTGCTTGAGGGTAGGAAAGCTCTGCAGGAGGATCTGGATAGGCTGCACCGATGGGCTGAGGTCAACTGCATGAAGTTTAACAAGGCCAAGTGCCGGGTCCTGCACCTGGGGCGCAATAACCCCAAGCAGAGCTATAGGCTGGGAGAGGAATGGTTGGAGAGCTGCCAGGCAGAGAAGGACCTGGGAGTGATGGTGGATAGTCGGCTGAATATGAGCCAGCAGTGTGCTCAGGTGGCCAAGAAGGCCAACGGCATGCTGGCTTGTATCAGGAACAGTGTGACCAGCAGGGCTAGGGAGGTGATCGTCCCCCTGTACTCAGCTCTGGTGAGGCCGCACCTCGAGTACTGTGTTCAGTTTTGGGCCCCTCGCTACAAGAAGGACATCGAGGTGCTTGAGCGGGTGCAGAGAAGGGCGACGAAGCTGGTGAGGGGCCTGGAGAACAAGTCCTACGAGGAGCGGCTGAGGGAGCTGGGCTTGTTCAGCCTGGAGAAGAGGAGGCTCAGGGGCGACCTTATTGCTCTCTATAGGTACCTCAAGGGAGGCTGTAGCGAGGTGGGGGTTGGTTTGTTCTCCCACGTGCCTGGTGACAGGACGAGGGGGAATGGGCTTAAGTTGCACCAGGGGAGTTTTAGGTTAGATGTTAGGAAGAACTTCTTTACTGAAAGGGTTGTTAGGCATTGGAACAGGCTGCCCAGGGAAGTGGTGGAGTCACCATCCCTGGAAGTCTTCAAAAGACGTTTAGATGTAGAGCTTAGGGATATGGTTTAGTGGGGACTGCTAGCGTTAGGTCAGAGGTTGGACTCAATGATCTTGAGGTCTCTTCCAACCTAGAAATTCTGTGATTCTGTGATTCTGTGATTCTGTGAAAACCAGGTGATCAGGCCCAGTCAGCATGGGTTCATGAAAGGCAAGTTATGCCTGACCAACTTCATCTTCCATGACTGGGTGACCCACCTGGTGGATGAGGAAAAGGCTGTTGATGTAGTCTACAGCAAGGTCTTTGACATGTCTCCCAGGGTAGTCTGCTGGAGAAGCTGGCAGCCCATGGCTTGGAAAGGTACACTCTTTGCTGGGTTAAAAACTGGCTGGACGGCTGACCCGAGAGTAGTAGTGAATGGAATAAAAATCCAGATGTCAACCAGTCACTAGTGGTGTGCCTCAAGGGTCAGTGTTGAGGCCCATCCTCTTTAGTATCTTTACAGATGATTTGGATGAGAGAATTGAAAGTAAGTTTGCAGATGACACCAAGTAGGGGGGAAGTGTCAATCTGCTGGAGGGTAGGAAGGACCTACAGAGGGACCTGGACTGGACAGGTCAATGGGCAGAGGTTCAACATGGCTAAGTGCCAGGTCCTGATTTTGGTCACAACAACCCCATGCAGTGCTACAGGCTTGGGGCAGAGTGGCTGGAAAGCTGTGCAGAGGAAAAGGATCTTGGGGTGCTTATTGATGCTTGCCTGGACATGAGCCAGCAGTGTGCCCAAGTGGCCAAGAAGGTCAGCGGCATTCTAGATTGTATCAAGAATAGCGTAGCCAGCTGCACCAGGGAGCTGATCATCGCCTTGTAGTCTGCTCTGGTGAGGCTGCACCTTGAGTACTGTGTTCAGCTTTGGGCCCCTCACTGCAAGAAGGACACTGAGGCCCTGGAACATGTCCAAAGAAGGGCTATGAAGCTAGTGAAGGGCCTGGAACACAAGTCCTGTGAGGAGCAGCTGAGGGAACTGGGGTTGTTTAGTCTGGAGAAGAGGAGGCTCAGGGGAGACCTTATTGCTCTCTACAACTACCTGAAAAGAAAGTGTGGGGAGCTGGGGGTCATCCTCTTCTCACAGATAAGCAGCGATAGGACTAGAGGGAATGGACTGATGTTGTGCCAGGGGAGGTTTAGCTTGGAAATTAGGAGACATTCTTCTCAGAAATAGTAGTCAGGCATTGGAATGGATTGCCCAGGGAGGTAGGTGGTGCAGTCACCATTCCTGGGGGTGTTTAAGGAAAGGTTGGATGTGGTGCCTAGGGACATGATTTAGTGGCTAATACTAGTGGTAGGGGGATGGTTGGACCAGACGATCTTGAAAGTCTTTTCCAACCTTAATGATTCCATGATTCTACATTCATTTCCCAGGACTTGGCACCACTGAAAGTAGTGCATATTGGTCCTCTGCACCCTCCCTTCAGGTATTTATAGATGTTGATAAGATCCCTCCTGGTCTCTTCTTCTTCACTCTCAGCTATCTTAGCATTTCCTTATACAAGAGGTACTCCATACTCCTCATCATCTTGGTGGCCCTCTGTTGGTCTCTTTCCAGCATGTCCAGGCCTCTAGGTCTTCTAGGGGGCCCAGAACTGGACACTGAACTCCAGGTGCGGCCTCACCAATGCTTAGTAGAAGAAAAGAGGACTTCTCTTGACCTGGTAGCAATATTTTGCCTAATGCAGCCAAGAATACCAATAACCTTCTTAACAGCAAAGACACATTGCTGACTCATGTTCAACTTGGTGTCTACCAGGACTCCTAGATCCTTTTCTGCAAAGGTGCTTTTCACCTGGGTGGACCCTGTCAGGTACTGGTGCCTGGGGTTGTTTCTCCACAGATGCAGGACTCAGCACTTGTTGAACTTCATGAGATTTTTGTCAGCCCACCTTTACAGAGTATAAAAATGGAGTCTTAATGAATGTGGATCAGATCAGCCTGCATCACAGCAATCTTTCTTCTCCTGTGATTCAGTTCATTCTGGCAGGAAACAACTAAGTCATTATCATAAAGTTTGAGATTTTTTCTCATGCTCCAGAAATCAAAATGACTTTTAGCCATTTCTCCTCGATCTGTACCTAAAGGACAGGGTGTACACAAGACATTGAATTACATAGTAAATATAACTAAATACTAAAATAAATAGTACTAAAAAAGACAGAGAAAAATAGCTTTTGAGAAAAGAAAAAAGTGCTGGATAAAAACAGTCAGTACAAACTGTTACAATCTGAGATTAAACACTTTGCTAGAGGAAGAAGTAGGACTGAAATAGGTCTTGATCATTTTTTTTGCGGCATGCACCAAATGCTCCTAATCACATGATTTAGAGTTATTGTTGGTTATATTCTGAAATAGTTTCTATCACAATAGCACTTAGCATTTAGTTTTGTAAAATGTTTCCAGTCTCCGAGCTGTAGGATTTTGATAAGGGTTAGAAACAAAATGTTGGGGAAGGAACATTGGTGTGGCCAGTCATGTTAAAAAATTGGTAGTTTTCATAGAATCATAGAATTACAGAATAGTTTGGGTTGGAAAGGACCTTAAAGATCATATAATTCCACCCCCCTGCAATAGGTAGGGACACCTTCCACTAGACCAGGTTGCTCAAAGCCCCATACAAACTGGCCTTGAACAAATCCAGGGATGGGTCATTGTATCTTGATTGTGTATTTAAGGTCAAGAGTCTGAGCCAGGTGTGGGATGAGGAAGGAATTTTCCCCAGTTCACATTGCCAAGGCCCCCATTTTTCCCTGTGGTGTCTGACATTGGCCTATTTTGTAAGAGTACATATTTACCCAAGGGTCTTCTAGCTGGAGTATGAATGGAGTATGAAATCCCCATTATGCAGATAATTAATGTGTATTAAATCTTTTACCCAAAATTCAGAATCAGGGAAGAATCCCTTTGTGACATACATATACATACTTCTAACCTTGGGGAATTCTGACAAAAATTAGGTAATTTAAATTCCTTTGAAAAATTCCTGCTCATCAGATGTGTTGAGAATTGATGTTTTACATTTCAGCAATTGTAACCCTTAAGAATTACGTATATTACACATGATAAAAAAGAGAGATTGATCTGTTCAGTTCAGGGTTTCTGGGGCTATTTGAAACATAGGGATTACGAACAGGGAGCTTATATTATGGCATGAGAGAGCTGCTGAAGGAATGGCTCTTTTTTAATACCATAAGATAAGGTGATGTGGAAGACAAATTAGATAAGGACCCTCAGGTTGGTTTCCCAGAACCACTGGGAAACACTGGCAAATTTTAGTGGGCGGAAGTGGTAAGGGGGAAAAGTAGATACAGTATGGACTTCAAAGAGAGAATCAAAGACTTGAAAAATATGAGAAAAGCCTGTCTGGCAAGAACATAGGCCAAGAATTGAAATACAATTCCAGAATGGTAAAAAAAATAAACACTCCTGGAATTAAAAGCCTGAAGTGAGGTGTTTAGAATTACTGAGGTGGGAAAAAAGGACAGAAGAAATTTCTTGGAAGTCACTTTCTGCTTTTCTGAAAGGGAAATCCATAGTTCCTGAGCCTGGTTCTTTTTTTTGTATTACAGGAAACTTATTAAAACATGTACCTTAGGAATGTGTTTGATGTCATTAGTTTTATCACTTCATTTATTCCTTGTATATGGTATAAAGTTGTTCGATATTGGCTAATCCATTAGTTTCAGGAATCCAGAAAACATATTTTCTGTGGTGATACTTGTAGGGACCTCCATGATAGAATTTCAATTTTCAAGATACAATTTTGGTCTTTTCTATTTTACTTTTTTTGCTGGCTAGGGAAATTACAGACATAGTAGTATGCACAGCTGTATTTATACCTACAAAAAATATTTGTGAAAATCAAGGTCTTTATAGTTGAAACATTAAGCACTTTAAAATTATAAAATATCTGACTCTGAGGTGTTCATATATGTGCATATGACGTGACCTCCCTTCCACATTTTGGTGGTATGGTTTCTAGTTAATCATAATGACAACCCAGGCTCTTGTGCTTTCAGAGAAAGCTTCAGAGGTAGAGAAACAAAAGCAACTATAACCTCAGTTCCATAGTATATACACTGTCTACCAAAAGCTAAATTACTAAATAAAAGCTAAATAACTAAAATTAGTGCCATACAGAGCAATACAAAATACTCCAGATGAAACAAGGAAGAAGAATTACAGATGTAAAAAATACAGTTCTTAAAATTAGGCATGCAGAACAGTCAGTAACCCCCCTCTCCTCAATAATGTTGCTACAAGCTTTGCGTACCTCACTACAGCATGTGAACAGCCGCCACATCTTGGAGAGCAAGCAAAGTGGCTACAGTAGTAATGACAGAGATTGCATTCAGTCCTGAGCACTAATTGAAACCTGTGTTCCGTAATGGTTCTGCTGTATTTCCATACCCAAATCTTTTGTTTCATTAAGACAACCATAGTATAAACCTTTTAAGACGTGATGAGAGAAAAGTCTGTAAGTGCTTAAGCACGAAGTAATTCTGAGTACATGGAGTTCCCTGAAAATTCTGAGTTCCCTGAATTTAAATTCCTGCCCTGTAAAACTGAATCTTAAAAAGAGATAAGATAACTGATAACGGAGGTACTGACTTACTTTTCCATACATTTCAAGGGCAATCAGACAACATACACAGATTATATTTAGGCAGACTAAAACAATCATTCAAAGTAAAAAAAAATACCAACACTTTCTTAAACAAAACAAAACAAAGCACTCCTTACTTGCAGTGGTATTCATCTCTTTTCATTTTAGACACATACAATCTGGGCATTTAGCACAAACAATTCAAAAACTCCCCTGAGAAGGGCACCTCCAGAGAGAAACTGTGTTGAGAAATGTACAAACATCTTTATCACTCAGGTGAGTAAAAAGGGACCCAGAAGATGGGACTTAATAAGACAACTAGCTTACACAGTTAAAACAAATTGTCATGAACCTCATTCTTGATGTTCAGTCATCAACGTGGAACTATATTCTAAGTATAGACTCTCTAAATTAACATCAAATATGTCTAATCGACCTTTAAATGTAGACATTGACACTCAAATTATCTGAATAAATTCATCTCAGTTTGAGATTATAAACTGTGTAAGCAGGATAAAATAATTAGAATTCGTAATTAATAAATGCTGAGTGGTACAACTTGATACCTGAGTAAAATACAGATAATCCCGATCACCATAGGAGTTAGTGACTTTGGTCAGTACATACAGCAATGTGTGATTTCCAGTTTATCCTAACAGCTTAGTGATTCCTACCATTGCATGTAGGGACATGTCAGAAGTCTGTTCTCTTTCTTCAGTTTTGTTGATTCAAAGACTGAACTGTACACAAGGTGTATAACTGCCTACAAAATAAATAAATAAATAAATGATTTAGTACCTTCCCTAATTTCATTTTTCATTTTCCCTTTTTTGTTTCTTGTGTTTCCTGAACTTCCTCATTATTGCATCACTTTGCTGCTGCCTGTTTATTTTATCACTTGCTAAACCATGAATTACAGTTTCAAAAGAACCTGATAATTATTGCTTTGGTTGCATGAAACAAATGATATGCTTAGTATCAGCACATAGGAACACTGGAAGACCTGTGAAAATGCCTACCTAACTTGATCCCAAAGTGAAAATTAAGAGAAAAACAAGTATATATATATATGCCTATCATGTAAATAAATTAGTCACTGAAAACAATGTCACATGGCTAGTTTGAAAAATCCAAATGTTCAAAACAGACCTTTCTGCCTGTTTTGGTCCTTGTTTTCATAACTCAAAAAACTTTTTATAACTCAGTCATAACTAGATATCAACTTCTTTTATGTGAACAATAAGAAACACGAAGAGAGAAGACTTAAATCAAGCCAACAGATGTGGATATAATATAGATTTTAATTTATTCCACTTTTTCTCTCACTTCGCCATCAAACGGCTGTCAGAAAAACCGTAAAAACTTGTATTTATAGAAAAGCTAATGCATTGGGTAAATTTATATGGCAAGGTTTTGGTAGCGGGGGCTGCAGGGGTGGCTTCTGTGAGCAGAGCCCAGAAGATGCCCCATGTCAGATCAGAGCCAACTCCAGCCGGCTCCAAAAGGGACCCACTTCTGGCCAGAACTGAGCTAGTGAGTGACGCTGGTTGGGCCTCTGTGAGAGCGTATATAAGAAAAGGAGAAACAAAACAAAGCAAACAAACAACGAAAAACTGCTGCATAACAAAAGCTGGAAGAGAGGAGTGAGAACAACCTTACAGATCCCAAGGGCAGTGCAGCAGGATGGCAGGAGGTACTCCAGGCATGTAGCAGAAGTTTCCTTGTGGCCTGTGGAGAGGCCCCTGGTGGAGCAGGCTGTCCCCCTGCAGCCCATGGGTCCCACATGCAGAAGATCTCCACGCTGCAGCCCCTGGAGAGGAGCCCACGCAGGAGCACGGGGCCTGGTGGGAGCTGCCGCCCGCGGGGGATGCGTGCTGGAGCAGTTTGCTCCTGATGGGAAGGACGGCATCCCGTGGGAGGGACCCCATGTGGAGCAGGGGCAGAGAGTGACCGTGAAGGAGCGGCAGAGACAAAGTGTTAGGGACTGATTGCAGCCCCCGTTCCCCGTTCCCCATTCCCCATTCCCCATTCCCCTGCGCCACCTGGCGGAAGGAGGTAGGAGAGGGTGAATGGGGGAGAGGTGTTTTTAGTTCGTTTTTTAGTTTCTTACTTCTCTACTTTGTTAATAATAGGTAATAAATTACATTAATCTCCCTATGCTAAATTTGTTTTTGCCTATGATGATAATTGTTGAATCATCTCCCTGTCCTTATCTCAACCCTTGAACTCTTTTCATCGTATTTTTTTATCCTCCTCCTTTCCCTTTGAGGAGGGGGATTGCAAGAGCTGTTGTGGAGTTCAGCTGCTTAGCAGGGTAAAACCACCACAACTGGCATTTACAAGCCTTTTTTTAGCAGCAGATAATGGACAAAATACATGGTAAAATGCTTGCATGTCTTCATTTTAGCTCTAAGGAGTGGGGTTTTACTTTGTTAACTGATTTTGATTTTATTAATAATTAATACCTTCTGTGACTACTAATGTATGAAGGGAGCCTAATGGCTTCCCCTTACTTGCAAGTATTTTTTGTTACTTTTGCTTCTTATTGACTGAGCATTTCCAATAGCCCTTTCTGCTGTTCTTAATCATTCTTGTTTTCTGCCATTCTGACTATATTTTGATGATCAATCTTCCTGTGGTCACTTACCCTCAAAATCACCTACGTGAGCTATCTGATAGCTAGCATACAATCACAGACATTGTGCAATAAGATTCCTCATCAGCATAGTGACTAAAAACAAACTCTTTGCAAGAGCTATTGGCTACACACATTAAATATGTCTAGGGTTATCTTTTTGCAAAGAACCCATCTGGCAAGGATGAGCTGCATCCATAATACAAAACTCTCTTATTTCTAAAAATAAATAAATAATTTAAAGTGGCTTCACAAGGATCTCTCAACAGGCAGATCATGAAAAGCTGTCCAGGAAACAAGAGTCTCCTCATTTCTCATCTGTTAGAAATATGTTAAGAATTATTCTAACAGTTCAGCATTGTAGTTCATATTTTCAGTTGCCCAGCTCAGTAAAACACCATAGCTAACAAAAACAACAAACATATGTGTGTACATATAAATACCTAATCATATTTATAGCGCTTAGAGAATAGTTTGAATAAAACTTTAAGTGATGCTTAGTTTTGGATTAGCTTTTGTAAATCAGGATTCTTATATATTAAATTCTGTATAGAGTTATATGAAGTTAGTTGCTGTTTAAAACAGTTAATGATCTCTGTTTAATATGAGAGAGATCAGACAACATACAAAGTAAGGAAGAAAGGAGAATGGGATGGTTATTGTGGTAATGGTCACAGAGAGAGGTAGTCATCAGCTACTATCTAAAAATACCTACTGAGACATCACACTCTTTCAGAAACTGTAGTTCAATTGTTCCAGTCATTGAAGATGAAAAATATGAGCTTAGGGGGTGGTAGTAAGTATCAAATTCTATATACACACATACGTGATTGCTCCTTGCTTCTTATGTATCTGGGATAAGCATTCTTTTTTTTTTTTTTTTTTCTTTTTTTCTTTTTCTTTTTTTTTTTTCTTTTATGTATCTTATGTATCTTCATCTGCCTAGATCTGTTTCTACATAGGTATGAGATGGTTGAAATATGACAAAGGAGTTACTGATAGACTTCAGTTTTAATTTGTAGCTTTTAGGGTTGATGATCTTCAAGAGTGCTCTTAGGACTGCTGATCTCAATTACAGAAGAAAGCATAGGAACACATTCATGGGATGCACTACTTTTTCTAAAATTTAACAATTAGTATATTATTGAGAAAAAGGTTTTACTTTAAAATATATTCAAATCATAATCTTTTCACTGGCCCAGATGAGCAGTGATCATGATAGCAAATATTCAGTGATCTGGAGAACACTTACAATAAATGACCTGATTAGAAGCAGTTGTTTCTGAAAGTTGTTTTGCTCATACAAAATGGGGTTACAAGGTTTGTGGGAATATGGCAGTGCACTATCAATTTCTGATGAAGTAATGCAATGAAGAGAAGTATAAGAAATTGTTCAGGTCTGTAGATGATCTCTCTGAGAAGCAGTTAATGCCTGCATGTTTTATTTAGTTCAATGTACACTAGTGTGCACTAAACTGTCGAAAATGCAGTCCAAGTGATGACTGTCACAGAGATGTGAGAAAAAATGATGAATGAGCCTCATTTAGACATCAACATATATTTTCATGACACTGTTTTTTTTTAAAAAAACATTATCCCAGTGGAAGATGTGTTGTAAATCTGTGAATATGATCAGTTTAGGGAATGATTATGAAATTCAGATCTGTATTTATTATTTGTATTTATTAAATTTGAAGAGAATGTGGTATTAGAGGCTTACCTCTAAAATCAGAAAATTGAATTGCCAGAAGTAGACTGAGCCTAGGTAAAATGTAGTAATAGTGTAAAAGAAATAATTTCGGTAGTTTAAAAGTACAATACCATACAGAGTACCCAAATGAGTAAGAAGAAAAAATAATATACTGAGATTCTATTTGCGCAATAGATTGCACAATAAGTTGTGGTTTTTTTTGGTGGTGGAGCTTGTCTATTTCACATAAAACATTAAATATAACCTGAAAGTTTACATTGCAGTACTATATATGAAGCAAATTCTATCCCAATCAATTGGGGTGCCTTCACAGCTCCATAATATTCTAGCAGGTGGTACAGGCAATGGGTTCTAATGTGGCAGTGAGGTAGGGAAATTTACAACTCCTCATAAGAAACCAAAGAAACTTTCTAATAAGCAGTTTAGACAAAGGCTGGCTCATGATCAAGAAGCAATGCTTAGAACAGCTATATTTTAGAAGATTAAGTTAATGTTTTCCCCACATTTTCTTAACTAATAATACTAAAGCTAAGAACAGCACAGACTTACTGATAAATATAACATAAGATAAAATAAATATGTGGTATTTTTTCTCAGAACTAGTTAAGAGAACCATGTTTTAGTTTAGAGCACTAGCATTATGTGCTGAGGGTCTGTTAGGAAAGTAGCTCCCAACCTTTGACTTTGACTGTTGCAGTTTAACCCCACAGGCAGCTAAGCTCCTCACAGCCAGTGGCTCACTACCCCCACCAGTGAGATGGAGGAGGAAACTAAAAAGAAAACGGCAAAAACTCATGGGTTGAGATAAGGAGTTGAAAGGAAGGAAGGAAGAAGGAAAGAAGGAAAGAAAGAGGGAAAGAAAGAAGGAAAGAAAGAAAGAAGGAAAGGAGGAAAGAAAAAGGAAAAGAGGAAGGAAAGAAGAAAAGAAGGAAAGAAAGAAGGAAAGAAAGAGAGAAAGAGAGAAAGAGAGAAAGAAAGAGAAAGAAAGAGAGAAAGGAAGAAAGAAAGAGAGAAAGGAAGGAAGGAAAAAAGGAAGGAAGGAAGGAAGGAAGGAAGAGAGGGAGGGAGGGAGGAAGGAAGGAAGGGAGGAAGGAAGGAAGGGAGGAAGGAAGGAAGGAAGGAAGGAAGGAAGGAAGGAAGGAGGGAAGGAAGGAAGGAAGGAAGGAAGGAAGGAAGGAAGGAAGGAAGGAAGGAAGGGAGGAAGAGCGAGCGAGCAATAACAATATAAGAGCAGGTATAAGGTGTGCCTGGAGCCTTCTGCAGACTGAACAACCCTAACTCTCTGTCTGTCTTCATAGAAGAGGTGCTCCAGCTCTTTGATCATCTTCATGACCCTCCTAACAGTTTCACATCCTTCTTGTGCTGGGAGCTCCAGAGTTGAAAGTATTCTCAAGAGAGCAGAGGGGGGCAGGGGTGGGGCGGAGAGAAAGAGAGACGGAAAGGAAAGGGGAAAGAGAAAATAGAATAGAATAGATTATTTGTTAAAAAAAAAAAACAAAAAACAAAAAAACAAAAAAAAAAAACAAAAAACAAAAAAAAAAAAAAACAAAAAAACAAACAAACAAAAAAAAAACAAAAAAAAACATATGTTCATTATTTTACTAGTTCTATTTTTTATTGTCAAATCTGGTGGGAGAAAGAAGGGAATGATGGAAAGAAAACATTTTGGGAAACATGATTGACATAAACATCATATTTTAGTTAACTACTACTAAGACTTACAGCTTAAGCACTCGTACTCCTTGAAACAAAAATAGATAAAAGTGGACCAGAGTAAGTGTCATGATTATACATCTATGACAGGAGGACAGACTGGGAGAAGAACTCATTGAAAGCAGCCCTGCAGAGAAGGACTTGTGGGTTCTGGTGGACAAAAGGCTAGACATGAGCTGGCAGTGCATGCTTGCAGCTCAGAAGGCCATCTGCCGCCTGGGTGGCTAGTCACAAGAGGTGTGACTAGCAGGTCAAGGAGGGGATTGTCCCCCTCTACTCTGCCCTCGTGAGGACCCACCTGGAGTACTGCATCCAGGTTTAGGGACCTTAGCACAAGATAGATGTGGACCTGTTCGTGCGAGTCCAGAGTAGGGCTAGATCAGAGGTCTGGAGCACCTTTCCTATGACAAAAGGCTGAGAGAGCTGGGGATTTTCAGCCTGAAGAAGAGAAGGCTCCAGGGAGACCTCATTGTGACCTTTCATTACCTAAAGGGGGCCTACAAAAAGATGGAGAAGGACTCTCTACTTCGGTAGATAATGAAAGGACAAGGGGGAATGGTCTTAAACTAAAAGAGGATAGATTTAGACTAGACATTGGGAGGAAAATCTTCACTATAGGGGTATTGAGGCACTGGAACAAGTTGCCAAGAAGAGCTGTGGATGCCCCATCCACATCCTGGAGGTGTTCAAAATCAGGTTGACCTTGAACCAAGGTCAGATTGACCTTGGCCAACCTGATCTAGTTGTTGGCATCACTGCCTATGGCAGGGGGTTGAAGTTAGATGATCTTTAAGGACCCTTCCAACTCAGGCCATTCTATGGTTCTGTGATTCTAGATTTCTATTGATCTTGCTCATCAGAGAGGTCTTGTTTGTGAGCCTCATTTTTACAAAAGAAGAAAGATGTGGTCAGTTAGTGAGGAAATATAACTATGACAACAGAACAACTTCACCTTTCACAATGCACTCTGAAAGAGGTGATATTGTTGACATTGTTCTGCAAACCATGCCAGAGTGACAGAAACTCTGACATGCACTGTAGTGTGTGATGATTAACAATTTCAATCCTCATAAAGATTTTTGATGATTTTTACCCATGGCATGAATAATAGCAATGAATGAAAGAATCTAAAGAATAAGTTTTAGAATATGAATAAATTCTGCCTTTAATATGCTAGCACCTATTACAACTTAATTTCATAAGTATATAGCTAACAATTTAAAGAGTGTGAAGAGTCTTACTAGGAACTGAAGGTTAGCAGCTTGGAATAAATACAAAGCAATACAGAAAACATGATTAAAAGATTAATATTTGTGATTGTGGGAAATATAATAGAAATTATTTCCCTTTATTTAGAGCAGCAATGATTCATTCAGATGGAAAACAAACTAAACAACAAAAACAAGAGGGTGTTTTTATGTCTAGCATCAGTATGCTCTACTACTAAGCAATAAGAGTATCAGTCAAAAGACAGTACTGTTTTGTATTGCTGTGCTTTGTCAACAAAATCATTCTTTTACTTCTGACAATATGGCTTTAAGGATTAAAAATAAAGAAAGAAGAATTTGTGATGAACACTTAAGAATGAAAAGACGATTAAATGTTCCTTATTCATTCCTGTAGTTTTAACTTATCTCTACCTTATTCAGCCTTCTATTGTATTTTTTAAGAAGCATCCCCATTGGGATAAACATTCAATGCAAGTAATTTAAACAGTTATTGAGCTAGAGCAGGTTTCTTGGGAAGATTTAAGAGGCACAGCATTTTTTTCTAGCATGCTTAGGAGTAAGTTTGTTGTACAAAACTTGAGCAGGGCATATTTTTAGCTTTCATTTTTTTCCTTGTCCATGAAACAATACCCAGATATATGATCACCCACCACTTTCCCTTTAGTATATCTCAGGAAATATCAGGAAATAAAAATCCTATTATCTTAGGATATTTTAGAACAGTAATCATAATAGTAATCTCAAGAATAATAGGAATGGACTGTCTATCAATATCTAATTTAGAATTTACATTTTCTTCCTGAGGGGAAGCAAGCTAATTACATCAAAAACAGGGCATTCACAAAGTCACTTGATTGTATGAATTAAGTTCCTTAAAAACCTGTACAGACAAACCAGATTTCATTGTGCAGGCAAAATAGATTTCATTTCTTTTGTGTGAGGCTGCCAACTGTAATTTATTTTTTATTTTCTCTTCATTAAAATCTATGTAATATTTATTCCATCATGATTCAAAATTATTTTCTCTTGACATTTTATAATTTAAAATATTAAAATTTTATGTGGAAATCTTTGCAGTACAATTAGAAATTGGAAAAACATAGTTTTGGATTTTATTTACTTTTTTTTTTCTAAAAAAACTTTAAATAAGCATTTATTTTCCATTTCATTATGGAGGCAAGCAATAGTAATTTGCTATTTTTAAAAATGTGCATAGTAAACAAATTTAAAAAAATGGTGACATAAAACTAATTAATAAAAGCACAGCATTTCTAAAAAATAAATAAATAAATAATAGAAGTAAAAAGGGGGTTTATTATTTGCATGCTAATTAATTTTTATCTGTAATAATATAAGACTTCTGAAATCAGAATAACCTAGGTCAGATGAACAGTCTTCCAAAAATGTTGTAGCTGAACTGAATTTATTTAGGTTAAATTGTTGTCAAGCATCCTAATAAGAACTGGTCCGCATACAATGCTCTTATTTTTGTGCAGTGGGGACTGACCGTTTGACACAACTCCATAAAAACATAAGAGCATAATTTATCAATTTCCATAGAATAGTCTCCTTGAAGGGTCTCATTACAGCACTTGGTTTAACAGCATTTTAAGCAGTGTAATTGAAGGTGCCAGGTATCAGTACTATTAGTGATGATCATTCAGAAGGTCAAGAAAAGATATTAGAACTAAGCCAAATGGGTATATAGAAAAACATCAAATGAAGTGGAACAGTGAAATAATGAGCACTGAAGTAGAGGCTTAGCTTCCTCTGGTCAGGACCAGCATAGCAGGAATACACTCAGGATGGATTTTGAAGGTCATGTGCATGTCATTTATTACTGCACCTGGACTGAGCCATTAGGCTACTGACTGCTCCCCAGAGAAATGATCTTTTCTAATGCAAAATGTCTGGAAGCTGTGTCTGCAGTTCAACAGTCCCAGAACTGTGCTTCAGTGTATTACAGTCCTTGATGGGATTTTCAGCTTAAACATTTCTGCCAAAACATAACTAGAATTGAATATCACAATCTGTCCCTTTCTCTTTTTAAAGAACCTATTGCTACCAAGAAGGTATGCCTTCCTGACCTGAGATGGATAGTGGGGATTAATGAGGATAGTGGACACATAAACATGGCTCCTTCTGGCAAATCTAAATATTAAGGACTATTTATCTTGAGAGTATATTTAAGCATCCCATCTTAAACTAAATGCATTAAATTAATAAACTAAGTTTGATTCTATTTTAGTAACCTTAATGCAGAAGAGCCCACAGTTATGATTTACCCTGCCCTTAGTCAAGAATCAAGGTCAAAGGACTCCTCTGTACCAATTCATCCTCTAAATTTAATAGGTATTCTTGGCCTAGATGTTTGTTGTTGTTGTTTAATCTTCATCATGACTGTCATTGAAAAGATTATTATGATTTTACATACATTTACAGTGTATGAACATTATGAGGCTTGTCTTCATGAACACACTCATATTAAAATAAAATTATATTTTTTTAATGCCACAGATGTCATCACCCTAGGCTTTGAGGTGATACATGGAGTTTCAACATATCAGAGTTTTGAAGGAAAAAATATTCAAGACAGTTTGTAAAGTAAGCTGCAGTGCTGCTGGCTACAGTGACGTAGTGATTTGGATGAAGGTTCTGGAAGCTTTAAGGGGCTAAGTGCCTCAGGGAAAGAATTGTTGCATGTTTCCTGAAATATTTGCTACTGGCTACTATGGTCTGTTGAACTGAATAGATTTAGTCAAGTTCGTCAACATGGGAAGAAATTGTTTTGTTTTCATGTCCAGGTTTTGCCTGATACAAATCTCTGGTAGTCTTTCTTATTCAGATATGTAGTAGGCACTTGCTAACTCTCTTATCTTATGGAGGATTGTCATCTTGGGGCATGCAATGGATAATTAAAGTAGACATCTTGAAATCCTCTTCGTGGCCCATCCATAAAGTTGGTTCTTGTTAGGATTATCAAAATTATGGTTAATATTCTCATGGGAAAACTAGAAAAGAAAAGGAAAAAAAAAAAAAAAAAAAGAGAGAGAGAGAGAGAAAAGGAAGAAGAGGAAGAAAAAAAGAAGAAAAAATAAATTAATGCAAACCTGGTGTTAAAGAATCATAGAATGGTTTATGCTGGAAGGGATCTTTAAAGACCATTTAATTCCAACTCCCTTGTCATGGGCAGGGACAACTCCCACTAGATCAAGCTGTCCAAAGCCCTATCCAGCCTGCTCTTGAACACTTCCAGAGATGGGACAACCACACGCTCACTGACCTCATGGTAACGAATTTCTTCCTGATATCTAATCTAAGTCTACCCTCTTTCTGTGTAAATCTGTTAGTCCTTGTCCAATCACTATACTCCCTGATGAAGGGTCCCACTGTAGCTTTCTCTTAGCGCCCCATTAAGTACTAGAAGGCCCCTATAGGGTCTCCCTGGAGCCTTCTCTTCTCCAGGCTAAACAACCCCAACTTTCTCAGCCTTTCTTCATAGAAGAATTGTTTCAGCCTTTCTCTGTACTCATCCAACATGTCCATATCTTTCTTATGGTGGGGGCCTCAGAGCTGAAAGAAGATACACCAGGTAGGGTCTCATGAGAGCAGAGAAGATGGGGAAAATCTTCAGCCTGTTGGAAATGTTTCTCTTGATGCAGCGCAGGATAGTTGGATTTCTGAGCTGCAAGTGCACATTGCTGGCTCATGTAGAACTTCTCATCCACCAAAGCCCTCAAACCCTTCTCCTCAGGGCTGCCCTCAAATCATTCTTTGTCCATCCTGTATTTGTGCTTGGCATTGCCCCAGCCCAGTTGCAGGACCTTGCATTTGGCCTTGTTCATGAACTTCATGAAGTTCACACAAGCCCACCACTTGAGCCTGTCAAGGTCCCTCAGGATGATCTCCTTTTCCTTCAATGTGTCAACTGCAACATGACTTGGTGTCAGCCAAAAAAAGATCAAGTTCAAGACCATCTAAAGAACCTGAAGATGCACAAACCATGGGACCTGATGAGATTGCATGCAGGGGTCCTGAGGGAACTGGTGGATGAAGCTGCTAAGCCACTATCCATTATATTTGAGAAGTTGTGTCATTCTTGTGAAGTTCCACTGACTGAAAGAGGGGAAATATAACCCCGGTTTTTAAAAAGAGAAAAAAGAAAAACCTGGGGCCAATCACAGTCTCCCATCTGTGCCTGGCAAGATCATGGAGCAGTTCCTCCTGAAAAATATGCTAAGGCACATGGAAAATAAGGAGGTGTTTGGAGAGCCAACATGGCTTCACTAAGGGCAATTCATGCCTGATAAACTTGGTGGCCTTCTACAATGGAGTTACAGCACTGGTGGATAAGGCATGAGCAACTGATGTCATCTACTGGGATTTGCGCAAAGCATTTAACACTGTCTCTCATGATATCCTTGTCTCTAAATTGGAGACATGGATATGGTGGATGGATCAAACCCTTACTTGGTGGGCATGGAATTGGCTGGATAGTCACACTCAAAGAGTTGCAGTCAATGGCTTGAAGTCCAGATGGAGATCAGTGGTGAGTGGTGTTCCTCAAGGATCAGTACTGGGACCGATGCTGTTTAAGATCTTTGTTGGTGACGTGGACAGTGGGAGCAAGTACACCCTCAGGAAGTTTAGAAATGACACGAGGTGTGATGAGTCTTTGAGCAACCTTATCTAGTGGGATTTGTCCCTACCCATGGCAGGAGGGCTGGAACTAGATGATCTTTAAGGTCTCTTCCAATCCAAAGTATTCTATGATTCTCCAATTCTCCTACAGTGAGCCATTCTTCAGTCTCATAGTACCTGTTTTTGCCTTTTGCAACTTGAACGGTACAGCTAGAGCACTTGCTGGGGAAGCTTGAGGCAAAAAAAAAAAGTAATTGAGTATCACAGCTTTCTCCATATTCCAGGTAGCCAGGACTCCCGTTTCCGTCTGGAGAGGGCCCACAATTTCCCTTAGTCTTCCTTATATCACTGACATACTTGTAGAAGCCCTTCTTTTTGCCCATGTTGTCCTTGGCCAGATTCAATTCTAACAGGGCTTTAGCTTTCCTAACTTGAATCCCTGTCTGTTTACGTCTCTGTATTCCTCCCAGGTTACCCATCTTTGATTCCACCCTCTAGGTTTCTTTTTTGTGTTTGATTTTGGCCAGGAGCACCTTGTTTATCCATACAGGTCTCCTGGCATTTTTGCCTGACTTCCTCTTTGTTGGGATGCATTGCTCCTGAGCTTGGAGAAGGTGATCATTGAATATTAACCAGCTTTCTCAGGTCCCTCTTCCCTCCAGGGCTTTGTCCAACAGGACTTTACCAAGTAGATCCTTTTAAAGGACAAAGTCTACTCTTCCCAAGTCCAGGGTTGTAAACTTGCTGTGCTTCTTCGCTGTCCTACTAATCTTGAACTCCAGCATTTCATGAACACTGCAGCCAAGGCTGCCTTTGAGCTTCACATTCCTCACTAGCCCCTCCCTGTAGGTCAGAACGAGATCCAGCATAGCACCTCTCCCTTTTGGCTCCTCTAACATTTGGAGAAGGAACTTATCATCAGTACTTTCCAGGAACCTCCTGTATTGCCTATGCCTTGCTGTGCTGTCCCTCGAACAGATGGTGGTGTGGTTGAAGTCCCCCATGAGGACCAGGGCTTGTGAATGTGAGGCTGTTCATATCTTATCTGTAGAGGGTCTCATCTCCTTGGTCTTTCTGGTCAGGTAGCCTGTAGCAGACACCACTAAAATGTCATCTGTCCCTGGCCTCCTTTTAATCCTAACCCATAACCTCTCAGTCAGATCATCAACAGTCCCTAGGTAGAGCTCCGTGCAATCCAACTGGTCATTGGCAGAGGTTGACATTCTCTCCTTGTATCTCCATGCTTGTCCATCCTAAAGAGTCATTACAACATTCCAGTCATGGAAGCTGACATCTCCATGATGCCAATAAGATCATAGCCCTGCGGGTATGCGCACATCTCTAACTCCTTCTGTTTATTCCTCATGCTGTCTGTGTATGTGTAGAGGCTTTTAAAATGGGCCCCTCATGAAACTGTTTTATTGGCTGGAGTGCTTGGTATTCCTTTGAGCTACTCTTCAAGTGCTCTCCTGTTGACTTCTTATAGCTTTTCTGTTTGTCCAACCCCTCTTACATATACAAGTATACTTTTTTTACTCTATAATAGTAATAGTAATAGTGCTTAGTATATAACTGTATTTTTTCTTCAAAAATATTGATAGAAATTATTTTCAAATTTTGCTGTATTGAGACAAAGGTTCTTCTGCAGAAAACTGGCAATCTGAAAGCCTATATATTAAATTTTAGAAGGATTTGGTAAAAAAAAAAAAAAAAAAAAAAAAAAAAAGTTTAGTAGGCTGCCTTTATATTAACCACTTTATGTTAGTGTTAATGTTAATGAAGTAGGCTTGCTACTAAAATTCAGGCACATGCCTATTTGGCTTGTAATAAATGCTATCATTATATCAGTGTTCATTTAATTCTATCTTTATTTTTTTTTTTAAGTCCATAGCTAAAAAGAGAAGACTAAGCTAAAAAGAGAAGACTAAGCTAAAAGATTAAGCTAATTTTTTTTTCCTCCTCCATCTCACCCCAGGTTTTAATGTACTTCTAATTAGAATATTCTAACCACAGTGTATTTTGCTATTGGAAAGTTAATGGTTGAAGAACATTCTGTGTTGCACAGTTAAAAAAAAAGTCACCTGGAGTGAGAGATTAGAGAAATTTCATCAACACATTCAAAAGAAAAGGTACACCACATGTAGGTGACAGATTACTCTTCCAATGCCAGGCAGAGTTCATTAGTTCTTGTGCCTTCAGGGCTTCATTCCAGGTTTGAGCTCTCACGTGACAATACAAATTAGGGATATGCAGGGTTATAATGACATATGCAGTCCTTGCTGTGCACAATAGCCATGCATCTGCAGCAAATGGCAGAGTGTTTGTCAGTTTGAGGAGACTCTGTGACACACAGAAGGCATCCTGCTGCTAAGTCATTTGGCTGAACTGACAGCTACTGGTGACTGCATTGCTCTAATGCATGTTTGATTCTTCCAAACACAGTCTCCCATTACGATACAAGGCAGTTTTAATTTTTCATTCAAGCATTTATTAAATATACTTGGCCAAATTCAGTGATGATTTACCTGTGTCGTTGTTTGTTACTGAAGTTTGCTTCTTTAGTTTTCTTGATATTCTTCCCTTTCTTTCTTTCTTTCTTTCTTTCTTTCTTTCTTTCTTTCTTTCTTTCTTTCTTTCTTTCTTTCTTTCTTTCTTTCTTTCTTTCTTTCTTTCTTTCTTTCTCCTCTCTCTCTCTCTCTTCCTTCCTTCCTTTTCTTTCTTTTTCCCTCTCTCATTCTTGATTTTATTTGTGCTGTGAGAGAGTTATTTTTGGAATTTCACTAGGAAGAAAAAATACACTTGGAGGTTTAACGGTCTGTAATATATCTGCCTTTGCTAAGCTTTTAGGAGCTTATATACATATTTCATATTAAGGATTGACTGTAGAAAGTCATTTTTATGCATCTTTTTCGTGGATTATATCAGGAATATTTATATCAGGAATATAAGCAATAATATGAATAACAGTAATTTTTAAAGTATAGGTCAGAGACATTGTGTTTTCTACATCTTTGCAATCTCAGTACTAAAACCAAAAAGTTGTTCTCAAATGGGCCAATTTAAATAACTACAGAGTTTTCTTGAGAAATTCATATTTCTTGAGAAATATATTTCTTGAGAAATATATTTTCTTGTTCTTCAAGGGTGTTTTTTTTCAGTGATGTGGATGTTCTTACCCATTCACTTGTAGAAATTACATTGAAAAAAGAACTAACAAATCAAGGGTGGTTGCTTTTCAACAAAAATAGGATATTAAAGAGTAGGAAAATGGCAGATAGATGTAACTAATAAATAAATAAGGTATTTTCTAAAACCTGTAATGCAGAAGTGTTGATTTTAAGGTGAATATGATCCCTTTTTGCACATGTATGCATGCAAGCAAGTAAAATTATTTGGTTCAGAAATAAGTAATTAACAATTTTTTTTCTGTTGCAAAGATCTAGGAAAAACAAATGTGGGAGGTAATCATGAACACTAAAAAGTAAGAATTTATGTTTTTCTCACACTCTTTTCATCTCTCCTGAAAATATCCAAAGCATCTGTAAAAGATCCTTTGTAATTTCTATTTTATACTTGGAGTCTTGAAGAAAAGTTATATTTGCATATTTTTTGCAACCATGAAATGTAGAAATATTTCTAAATGAAAATTAAGATATGAAGTCCAAAGCATGGGAATAAATATTTTAACTGAAAATACTGAGATTAAATAACATACAAAACTTTCTGACATAGACAAAAAGGATTGTGTTAAAATTTTTGTATAGAGGATACCACTTGAAATAATGTGAAACTAGTGTTAAGACAATATAGGAACTATCAAGAAGGTGCTACTTTTAAGTGTAGTTTTTATGCTAACATGTTATTATGTCATATCTGTCAGAATATAAAGCATTCATTTGCTTTTAATTCTACATTCATACTGCTAGTAATTGGTGCCTCATGTTCTTGACACCCACCCAGTATACTGTATAAGTTACACAATTTTTCTAAAGTGTTGCAATGACTTCCCATGAATCTTTAGGAAAGCTCCCTCCAACACTGATAAAATACTATATTTTTTGTCATGAGGATAAAATGATAATCTAAACAGAGTATTCAGACCTTCATATATATGTATATATATGTATATTAATTTATCAGGAATTGTCCTTACACAAATCATAGAACACTTTGGGTTGTAAGGGACCTTAAAAGATCATCTAATTCCAACCCCCATACCATGGACAGGGAACACCACCCACTAAATCAGTTGCCCAGGGCTTCATTCAACATGGTCTTGAACACCTCCAGGGAAGTGGCATTCACAACTTCTCTGGGCAACCTGTTCCAGTGCCTCACCACCATCTTGGAAAAGACTTTCTTCCTTATACCTAATTTAAATCTACCATTTTAAAGCCATTACTCCTTGTCCTATAGGCCCCCTTTAGGTACAGGAAGGTCACTAGAAGGTCTCCCTAGAGCCTTCTTTTCTCCAGGCTGAACAACTCCAACTCTCTCCGCCTGTCTTCACTGGAGAGGTGATCCACCCCTTTAGTCAACTTTGTGGCCCTTCACTGGACTTGTTCAAATACAGCCATGTCCTTCTCATTCTGAGGGCCCCAGAACACTCTAGGTGGGGTCTTACAAGAGCAGAGTAGAGGGAGAGAATCACCTCCCTCAACCTGCTGGCCATGCTTTTTTTGATGCAGATGATCTGACTAAATCTTCTATCTTGGTATGGTCCAAATCTCAATCCTTAAAAATACTACAATTTTTACAGATTACAACTTGTATAACTTTTCTTTCAGCCCATAGCCAAACAAAATCTTGAAAAAATACTTGAAAGTTTAACATTACATTCCAATACAACTTCCCTTACTTATAGTAATCCTTTCAACATCTTTCTAAACCAATCCTTCCTAATCTCTGAATCAAGGCCTGAAAGGGGCTGTAGGGGAACTGCAATTAATACAGCAGCTGCAGTCCATATAATCATTCCCAATTTAGCTATTCAAGCACTACCTAGTTTAAGGCCACCCTAGCAAAGAACTGCATGTAGAACAATCACCTGAGCGTTTATTTATTTGGGTTCTCAGCTATGTTTTCCATCCAGTGCTAGGTTTGGTACCAGTACAGTTGCAGTTTATTTTGCATAAAATTGAATTGTCTACTCAGAAGTGAAATGTGGTAGGGAAAGATGAAGAAACTGGATGATAGCAGCAGGTTCCAGTCTGTAAGTGCAAATTGCAGTGGTCAAACAATGGTCACTACAAGTGGTCAACCTTGTGAAGCAAGTAAAAATGGTTTTAGAGATAGAAAACAAAAATAAAATAAATGAGTATGAATGAGAAGACAACACAAAAGCAGACTGTGCTAAGAATATGATTTTGAATGGTACAGAGACACTTTGAGCCAACAGTATAAAAAAAAAAAAAAAGTGATTGGAGGTTTGAGAAGGAAGGGCTCAGAGAAGGCCCTTACTGGCTCCTAGACCTGTGTTACACACAATAGAGTTCTGGGCAGGTTAACATTATCATATCTACAGGATTTGCTTTTAGTTTCTTCTCTTTTCATCAATGCAAGTTTGAAATCTAGATTTAAAATACAGAATTTAAAAAGGAAGGCAAAGTAGCATAAGGAAAGTGAAGAGAGATTGATCCTCTTAGACCAAACTCCATGATGTCTCACAAAATAATTATGCCAACACGTCCTAACTGCTCAAGTTGCCAGTTTAGTGATGCTTAGTCACTACTAACCTGCCATGGTTTGTTCCTGAGTAAGTATTAGATTTTTGTCTGTGGTGCTACATTTGTGTTCTCTCTTACCGACAGGTTTTTATTGAATGGTAAGAAATTATTAGTAGAATTGCAGTCATTCGGTTTCTTTCTTCCTTTGCCTTTAACTTTATCCTTGTGGTGGGTAGGTTTTTGTTGTTTGTTTGTTTGTTTGTTTTTAATTGCTTTCATTGTTCTGACTGGCCTTGCCATTATTCATATTTGCTTGATTAGTGTTCAGGATATCCTTACTTCTCAGCTGAAATACACATTCATTCCTTTCTGATACTTTATGTGTCTTTTTAAAGACTTATTTTCACAGTTGTAAATTACTGGTAGACACAGTTCAGACCTTGACTTAAATTTTCTCAAAGATCAGTATTAATTTTGGTTTCAACCTTGCTCTAATTAAGTGAAATGTTGAACAATAGTTTTTGCTGAAATGAAATATTCAGGAACTGATCAAAATTCTCAGTCAGGGTATCCACTGGGATTAAAATGATACTCACTTGTAATTGTTAGTTATGGACAACCAGCCCATTGAAAAGTTGTCCATGATTTAAAATTGCGAACATGTCATGATTTCTGCTTCAGTTCATGAAACAAGCAGAATTTCTTAGGTGACCGTACAACATATACAAAGCTATACACCTTCTCACAGTTTCTAAAAATAAATTATTAATTCTTTCACACACATATTTTATTCACACCTAAATCTATCGATATTTTGTGCATCACTTCTTGGCCCAGCATCTCTGTCTTTTATTGATTCTCTCTGTGATAACTTCTCCACAAGCAATCTGTGGCTATAAATAGGCTTGTCTGTGATATATGCTAGCTGAGTTGCTGGGAAGCAAGACTATTTGTAGTTTCTGGTGCTTCATCCTACAATATCATATCCCATACTACCCAGGTCAGCCCTTGTTGAATAGTTCAGCTTCCGAAATAATGATTTATTTTTTTTTTTAATTTTTTTCAGCTGCTGATTTAGCAGGTCTGTTTGAATTCTCCAGCTGCTGGCCAGAGGAGACAAACAGGAACCTTTACAGGGTTTTGGAGTTGCAGTGAAGAGACAGATCAATAAAGACCTCTCCGTGTCCCTTTATCACACAGAAACAGAGGTTTCCTCTCAATATTTGCTTTTTAAAAAAATATTGTACAGAAAAAAATCTGATACAGAAACTGACCAAAAGCAAAAGACGAGCTGCAGCAGTTACAGATTCCATTCATTACAGTAATACTACAAATCATTTCCTTTGTATTTGGCAAAAAACAATAAACAAAAGGATCTAGGGAAGGGAAAGATGCATTTCATGTGCAAGGAAAAGGAGTACAGATATGAATATGCCCTTATGGGATATAGCCATAGTCACTAGCAGCAAGACATTTCTCATTTCCTCACGGAGTACAGGTAGATACAATTTACAACAGAACTGCCTTTAGTGTGGTTGTCTTGAGGACATACAGAGCAAGCTTTAAGACTCTGGTGTTTTTAGGAGTGTACTTTATACTGTATTTAGCCTTACATCATTTTGTGCCCTTTGACATAAGTGCAAAGCCTAAATAACACATGAATAACCATTTTGTTGTCATTTCTTTGTCTTCCTTAAAACTGAGGAGAGAAAAACTGATGGCAGAAGGCTTTTTTCATCTTTGCCTCTTAATCATTGTCATTGTCAGTATCATAAAAAAATAACTTGGGTTCCTATGTACAGCATTCATTTAATTTTATGGTAATTTCAAGAAAGTCAGGCACAAATTCCTCCACATTCTTAAAGTAGTTGTAATTTTTCTTAAAAAAAAAAAAAAAAAAAAAAAAAAAAAAAAAAAAGGGGCTATATATTCAATATATTTAAGAAAACATCTCTCCATAGCAGTAGTATTTTCACATAGTGAAAAACATTTTTCATCTTGCAAACAGCAGCAATATTTTCTTCTATGTAAACTGCTTTAATGATAGTGATGCTATTGTGAATCAGCTACAGAAGTATTTCAATAGCATGTGACTTTCTGAAATTTTTTCTTCTTTCTCAGTTTTATGAGATATGGGAGACAGCATCATGCACTGAAGAACTCCCCTCTGAAGTGTATAAAATATACACTCCCCTCAGAATTGTATAAAATATAAATATATAACAGAAAAAATATATATATTAAATCAGAGTTATATATTTTGACAAAACAAATACATGTATTGCTCAAGTGAAAGAAAAAAACAAACACATATTTAACAAAAGATTTATTTAGAATCCAGAATATGCACGCTGTATAGAGGTCTTGGAGGGGAAAAAAGACTCTTTTGCCCAGCAGTCATGTACCATGAACATCCAGCCTGAGAGTTTTACAATTTGTACCAAATGATTAAAAAAAAAACACATTGCACTAGACATTCAATACAAGACATAATTTAGTCTTGTAGTTCTGATATTCAAGAGAATACAAGAGAACTGAGTGCAGTTGCTTATCAGATTATTAAACAAATGTTCAAATTGTAAGACAAATATTCACAAATATTCTAGAATAACTATCAACATTATGGTCACAGCATACTGGAGACTCCAATTTCAATTCATCTTCCAAATTGAATTGAATTTCAACAACTTTTTTTTTTTTTTTTTTTTTTTTTTTTGAGTGACATACCTGAAAGGAACTTGTGGGGAGCTAGGGGTTGGCCTCTTCTCACAGATAATTTGTGATAGGACTAGAGGGAATGGCCTCAAGTTGTGCCAGGGGAGGTTTCTGTTAAAAATTAGGAGACATTTCTACTCAGAAATAGTAGTTAGTATTGCAATGGGTTGGCCAGGGAAGTGGTGGCTTCACTGTCGTGGGAGATGTTCAAGGAAAGGTTGGACCTGGAACTCAGGGACATGGTTTAGTGGGTGATATTGGTAGTAGGGTGATGGATGGACCAGATGATCTTGGAGGTCTTTTCCAACCTTAATGATTCTATAATTTTATGATGATTCAAAATAGTAAGCAATTACAGATGGCTAATTTCTTATATTAGGACTCAGTTTCTGTATCTTAGTAATTTTCTGTTGTTACAAATAGCATTTTGTGGTAGGTACCATCCTATTCTTTAATATTTTTTATTGCAAAACAGTCATTTTGGTACATGGTAACTTTTATGTGCACCTACCTGCTTACTTCAGAAAGTACATGTGCACAGCACATGTGGGAATTTGGGCTGAAGATGCATCTTACTTCTGTTCTTTTCCATAAAATAGAATGAAATTACCTCAAAACAAGTGTTAAAAATAACTGCAGGGCACAGAATGGGAGGTGGAGGGCAGTCCCTGTGGCCGAGGGGCAGCCTTTCTCTATGGCAAGCCAAATGGCCCAGGGGAGCCAGCCCCAGAAAAGCGGCCCTCTGCCCCCCTGACCCTCCTCCTTCTTCCACATGAGGGCATCTTATAGACTACTCCCAACATAGCTGCCTTTGGCCACGCATGGGCCACTCATGTTGGGCATCAGAGAGGCTTGTTGATGTCACAGTGCCCACCACTGCTCCGCCTTTGCTCTGGGCCCCATAAAATAGGACCCCCTGCAGCTGGCCCACCACTCACTGAGCTTCTAGACCCTCTGACAGCCAGCTTATGTGGCAGCAAGAAGCCCAGAAGCAGGAAGGCATGCGTCAGCCCTCCTCGGTATGAGAAGACAGAGATGTAGTCCCAGGAAGCACTGAGAAGAAAGGTACCTGATGGGAAGAGGAAGTGGCATGGGCAGAGGGATAGCACCTGTGGCACAAGAACAGACACCAGTGCTCGAGGGACATCTGGCATGCAGCCTACAGACACGTATGAGCATGGCAAAGACATGAGGCCCTGGCATTACCATTGGCACCACAACAGCATGGGGCACAGGCCATCCCCTCAACCATACAGCACGTGGGGACATGGGCCTTCCCATTGGCATAACGGTGGTGTGGGACGAAGGCAGGAGTGTCAGCCAGACAGCCACGTGGAGCAGAGGCTTACCTATCATCCAGAATGCAGTGTGGGACCCAAGTATGACTGTAAAATGACAAACATCCTTGTGTGGGGCTGTTATAGACCTCCAAACCAGGATGAAGAGACAGATGAGGTGTTCTATAAGCAGCTGGCAGAAGTTGCTCAATTGCCAGCGGTTCTCTTCATGGGAACTTTAACTTCCCAGACATATTCTGGAAATACAATACAGCCTTGAGGAAGTTGTCTAGGAGGTTCCTGGAGTGTGTGGAAGACAGCTTCCTGACACAGCTGGTCAGTGAAGCTGCCAAAGGGGGTGCCCTGCTAGACCTAAGAACACAAACAAAGAAGCACTGGTGGAAGATGTGGTGATAGGGAGCTGTCTTGGGAACAGTGACCATCACATGATAGAGTTCTTGATTCTTGGTGAAGTCAGGAGTGGGGTCAGTAACACTGCTACCTTGGACTTCTGTAGGGCAGACTTTGAATTGTTCAGGACACTGGTAGGGAGGGTCCCTTGGGAGTAATCCCTGAAGTGCAGAGGGGTCCAGAAAGGCTGGATGCACCTCAAGAAGGAAGTCCTAAAGGGACAGAAGCAGGCTGTCCCCGCATGCCATAAGATGAGCTGATGGAGAAGAAGACCAGCCTGGCTGAACAGGGAACTTTTGCTGACTGTCCAGGAGAAAAAGAGAGTTTATTTCTGGTGGAAGAAGGGGCAGGCAACTTAAGGAGAGTAAAAGGAAGTTGCCAGGATATAAAGAGAAAAAAATCAGGAAGGCCAAAGCCCAGCATGAGCTCAACCTGGTGTAGTGGGTTTACGTGGCAAGGTTTTGGTAGCAGGGACCCATAGGGGTGGTTTCTGTGAGAAAGATCTAGAAGCTGCCCCATGTTTGGGAAGGGCCCCATTGTTTTCCAGATCCGAGCCAATAAGCGATGTTGTTTTGCGCCTCTGTGAGAGCATATTTAAGACAGGGAAAAAACGCTGCGCCACACAGCAGCCGGGAGAGTCAAGGGAGTGAGGAACAGCACCAAGGTCAGTGTAGAGGGAGGGGGAGAGGTGCTCCAGGCGCCGGAGCAGAAGTCCCCTGCGGCCTGTGGTGAGGACCATGGTGAAGCAGGATGTCCCCCTGCAGCCCATGGAGTACCACGGTGGAGCAGGGTTCCACGCTGCAGCCCGTGGAGGAGACCACGGTGGAGCAGGTGGCCCTGCACCGACGGAGGCTGCCGCCTGTGGAAGACCCCGGCCGGAGCAGATTCCGGGCCGGACCTGTAGCCCGTGGAGAGGAGCCCATGCAGGAGCAGGTGACCTGGCAGGAGCTGCTGCCCGTAGGGGAGCCAGGTTGGAGCAGTTTTCTCCTGAGGGATGGACCCCGTGGTACGGACCCATATCTGGAGCAGTTCTGGAAGAGCTGCTGCCTGTGGGAAGCCCACGCCGGATCAGTTCATCAAGGACTGCATCCTGTGGGTGGGACCCCACAGCACAGGGGACGAGAGTGACCGAGAAGGAGCGGCAGAGAAGAAGTGCTGTAGACTGACCATAACCCCCATTCCCCCGTTCCCCTGCGCCGCTCGGGGGGAGGAGGTGGAAGAGGGTGGATGGGGGGGAAGGTGCTTTTGGTTTGCTTTTTCCTTTGTTTTCTCACTTCTCTCGCTTGTTAGTAATAGGCAATAAATCTTACTATCTCCTTATGCCGAGTTTGTTTTGCCCGTTACAATAATTACTGCGTGATTTTCTCGTCCTTATCTCAATCCTTGAGCCCTATTCACATATTTTCTTCCCATTCCTCTTTGAGGAGGGGGAGTGAGAGAGTGGCTGTGGTGGAGCTCGGCTGCCCACTCGAGCGGAACCACGACACCTGGCCACTGTGGTCAAGGATAACAAAAAATGTTTTTATAAATATATTGATTGAAAGAGGAGAGCCAAGGAGAATCTCCATTCTTTACTGGACGCAGGGGGGAACATGACTACAGAAGATTAAAAAAAGGCTAAGGTTGTTAACACCTTCTTTGCATCTGTCTTTACTAGCCAGACCACTTATCCTCAGGGTACTCAGCATCCCGACCTGGAAGTCTGGGATGAGGAACAGAAGAACCCCCCCACACACACACAGTTTAGGTGGAAACAGTTGCAGACGTACTGCTCCACCTGGACTGCCACAAACCCAATGGGCCAGATGAGATCCATCCAAGGGTGCTGAGGGAGCTGGCAGATGTGATTGCTGGGCTGCTTTCCAACATCTATCAGCAGTCATGGTCATCTGGAGAGGTCCCGTCTGACTGGGGATTTGCTAATGTGACACTCATCTATAAGAAGGGTCATAAGGAGGAGCAGGGAAACTAAAGGTTGATCATCCTAATCTTGGTGCCAGGAAAGCTGATGTAACAGGTCATCTTAAATGCAATCTCACAATGTAAGCAGGACCACTGGGGGATCAGGCCCAGTCAGCATGGGTTCATGAAAGATGAATGAGAGATGGGTTCCAACCTCATTTCCTTCTATGACCAGGTGACCTGCCTGGTGGATGAGGGAATGGCTGTTGATGTAGTCTACCTAGATTTCAGCAAGGCCTTTTGACACAGTATTCTCCCCACAGTATTCTCCTGGAGAAGCTGGCAGCCCATGGCTTGGAAAGGTACACTCTTTGCTGGGTTAAAAACTGGCTGGACGGCTGAGCCCAGAGAGTAGTAGTGAACAGAGTGAAATCCAGCTGGCAACTGGTCCCCAGTGGTGTTCCGCAGGGGTCGGTGTTGGGGTCCATCCTGTTTAATATCTTTATTGATGACATGGATGATGAAATTGAGTGGACCCTCAGTAAGTTTGCAGACAACACCAAGTTAGGGGGAAGTGATGAGGCAATGAGCAGAGGCTGCTATTCTTTTAAGTTGGTTAAAAGGAATATTTTTTACAATTCTGGCATTGCGTAATGATAAATTTCTAAATAGGATATTTGGATTTCTTTGTTTAAAACCATTGAAAATCAAGATAACGTTCATTATGGTACTAAATGAGAATGACTTTTAACTTCCTTGCCTTTTCATTTGGTTTTGATGTACAAATAAACAGAGGAAAATAACATTCTGACCATAGGTATACAATTTATTTTTACAGTATTTTATAATAAAATTATTATTATTGTTGTTGTTATTTTGGATGAAAGGAACAACATTATATTTTTCTACCCACTTACCCCTGTATAAATAAAACTTTTTTTTTTTTTTTTTTTTTAAGTTATTAGTCTCTTCGTAATTGTATTCACAGCAGAAGTTCCTCAAAGTCTCTATAAAGCTATTGTTAGCTGCATGATTTAAAATGCAATAACAAGGAAACACTGATATTCAGAATGTGTTGTGCATGTGTTACAGAGAAGCAGATGACATTGGGTATAGCCCAGTCACCCTCACAGTAATAGAATTGACTGATTGTTTATTGTCATGCTCACAGAATGTGATTATCTATACAAAGCTTTTGGGATTTGAAGGTGCAATTGAAATAAATAATATTTTTATAGGAACAAGTCATAGAGTTAACTAAAAGTTTTAGGACCCAGTTTTTCAGATCACTTAAAATTCACTTTCTGTGAGAAAGAAACCAAATTCCTTCTTTGCTTTCTAACCTAAATGACAGGAAAAGTGGGAAGGAAAAGTTTTTTTTTATCTAAACCCATAAATATATTAATATTGGTCACTGATTTTGGTATAGAGGGTATTAAAAAAAAAAAAAAAAAAAAAAAAGGAGCAAACCTTACATAGACTTTTGCTTTATTCATTCAGTGTATGTTATAAACGGTACTGAAGTTACTGATTTATTTCCATTGAATTAAGTCAATTGAAACTAAGAACCAGTAGATACATAACCAGTTAAAATCTTCCATACTAGAATACAGATGAGCAATAATTAAATCTTTAATACAATATTTCCAACAAGGAATATATTCCAACCTGTAAGTAAAATTAATAAATACTGTTTTCAGTCTGAGAAATTTCAAACCAACAAATTTGATATCTCATTTCATTACAATGTAATGTAAATTTTATAGACACTGCTAGACGCATTGAAATCGCATTGAAAAAACACTGAATCCAGTTGCTACAGGTACTGTTGCTGGCAAAATGTAAAACTTTAGAATATGATTAAAAAAGATATATTTATTTTCCAGTAGAAAATTTTTATCAATTTAAGTTTTAATTTTGCTTTGTTATGTTTTCCTCTGAGGTGACCACTCCTTGTAGTAGCCATATATTTAAAATATCCTTGCAATCCTTGCAGGTGTTTTATTTATTTGTTTATTTGTTTGGTTTGTTTCATTTTCTCTCTATTTTTTTCTTTTCCTTTCTTTTCTTTTCTTTTCTTTTCTTTTCTTTTCTTTTCTTTTCTTTTCTTTTCTTTTCTTTTCTTTTCTTTTCTTTTCTTTTCTTTTCTTTTCTTTTCTTTTCTTTTCTTTTCTTTTCCTTTCCTTTCCTTTCCTTTCCTTTCCTTTCCTTTCCTTTCCTTTCCTTTCCTTTCCTTTCCTTTCCTTTCCTTTCCTTTCCTTTCCTTTCCTTTCCTTTCCTTTCCTTTCCTTTCCTTTCCTTTCCTTTCCTTTCTTTTCTTTTCTTTTCTTTTCTTTTCTTTTCTTTTCTTTTCTTTTCTTTTCTTTTCTTTTCTTTTCTTTTCTTTTCTTTTCTTTTCTTTTCTTTTCTTTTCTTTTCTTTTCTCTTCTTTTCTTTTCTCTTCTTTTCTCTTCTTTTCTCTTCTCTTCTCTTCTTTTCTTTTCTCTTCTTTTCAGCACAGCTTCTCATTCTCATCTGGCATGGAGAATTTGCAATAACTAGACAATCAGATTATATGCACTTAATGTATAGTTTCATTTATTTGTTTGTTTATTTATTTATTTACTGATGCATTCTCTTTCCATTTTAATAAATTACCCAGGGTAATTTTTTTTTTAATCTGAATTTTATTGCTCCAAAACATTTTTTTATTAACTAAAATAACTGGTCTATTCATATAATAATAATTCTATGACTTCTCAGTTCTGTGAATTGGGAAAACAAATATTCAAGGAACAAACAAATTCAAACAAAAAAAAATCTTTTATAAGGTGAAAAATATAAATATGAATTTACACATTTGGTAAACGTGTATTTCTGTTTGATGAATAGATGTAACTTTTTTCATTGTAGAGGAAAGAACAAAACATAAATATATAAGTTTGATATTTACTTGATAATATCTCTTATTGTCCCCCATTTCTCCCTCCCCCTATTTCTTTATGATATTTTTAGGTAGGTCAGGAAATAATCAGTGCTCTAATTTACACAGGAAACAGTAAGCACACTGATATGATAGTGTTAGTCCTGCAAATAAACTGTTAAAGTGTTACCTATGTTTCCTCTCAGCTACATCATTGTATTGCAAAAGAAGTAGATATCTATTAAAAGAGTACTTTTAAGTACTGAGTGAATGATGAATTATTGACATTTCCCTGTGTCACAAGTATTTCTATTGTTCAACAGCACCTTCTTAAGATATAAACTATGGTCTGACTACTAGTGCCAATGCCAAGTATCAAAGGAGTGGCATATTCTAAAGCTCTTTTGATAAACATCATTAAATAGATTTAAATATATATTTTTTAATTCCTACATTTAATGATTAGCATTTGTGTATGTCATGAATGGGAAAACTGCTACTTAAAACAGCTTTGGGATACTTTTCCATTTATTCACTTCTGAAATAGCTAGTAGTGATGAAGAGCTATGTACCTTTCTAGATGTCCTACGGTTTGTTGAACAAATCAGTTTTGGATTCTACTCTATCCTTGAATATAAATCCTTGTCAAAACTCAGTTCTGAACAGGGATGCTCTCTATTCCTATGCCCATTAAGGTCCGTGGAGGCTACTTTGGAACAGGAAGGTCACCAAGAGTTTTTCATCCCTATTCCTGGCACAGTTTTACATTTATCATTTAGAGTTTGGCCTTGTCACTACTAATACCTGGGTAAAGCATGGCATAGCCTGGTGTGAAGAGCTGTGGTAGAGGCACTGTGGTAAAGCTTCATTACGATGCAGACCATCAGAACAACACTGAATTGTTCTGCAAAGTTCTGCAAATATATGATACATAATCATTTTATAATAATTTTAATTGCATACATTTGTGTGTAGCTATTTGGCAATGCAAAGATTCTGAAATGCATAGTTACACTGAAAATGATAAAACAGAAAAATTACATATTAGTTTTTAGGAATATACATTTTTACAGGGCTCTTCAGTAGATAAATAAAATAAAATAAAATAAAATAAAATAAAATAAAATCCGTAAGTGGAAGATTTAATTTCTCTTTTTGTATGGCAGAAATCACTAGAAGATAGTACTGCTATGAAGAACATTAGAGTACCGCATTATCAACATACTACAGGTGTTAAAAGAGGTTTACTAAGTTAAATTATATTTTCTTTGAGGGTAGAGAGAATGAGAAAAGGAGTCGTCTGAATTAAAGGAAGTAAGAAGGATCACTGTGGTCCAATAACAAGAAAATTATTTCTATCTGGATAGTATCAGTTCAAATAAATTATTATACTGTTTCTCACATTCTGATTTTTTATTTTTTATAAGGTTCTGGTGAAAGCCAAAACTTTCTCAAATTCTTTACTGGAAAAAGTGTTTTTTTTTTTCATGACATTTGTGGCCAGGAAAAGTAAAAAGTCAATGAGCTTATTGTGTGAAATGTCATTTATTATTGCTGACCCAAAAGTTCAGGAAATCTTCAGATGAATACAATTTTTTACTATATATTCTCGGAGGCCTTTAAAAACTTCTCACAGAAAGGTTTTACTCTTAACCCTGCAAAATCTGGGTGTGCAGTGATGTGGAAATCTACAGTCAACCTGTAATGAGAAACATACTTTTAAACTTTTTACATTATTTTGTGGGTATTTAATATTAATTGGACAAGTCTTTTTAGATTTTTTTTTGAGAAGATATTCAATTAAAACTATATCTACAGAGAAGTTTTAGTGGTTATGTAGTGCATAGATATTGCCCAGATTAATTATTTCAATGTAAGAACTACTGGAAAGCTTGTACAGTAGTAATTCTATAATTGGATTTAATTAAATGGTTTGATAATGCCATCCTGTTTACTTTGCATCCAAAAATATCACTGCAGGTTTACTGCTGAGTAGAGGTATAAAGGAATCCATCCAGCAACATCAGCCAATGTAGTGCTTTGCCATCTGTTTATGTTTGCTACTTGACAAATGAGATCACTACTGCTTGTTTCAGGGAGGACAATCATATTTTTCTATATCTCATGAACACACACTAAGTAAATCTATTTTATGTATGTATATATATATATTTTTAATAACGTAAACTATTGGATTTTAGAATTAAATATCTCTGGAATGTATATATTTATTTATTTTTATTCACAGTTTCTTCTGCCTGAAAACCTGGTATTGCCATACTGTTAACCAAGCCCCAAAGGTGTTTCAGAAAGGTTTGATATTTTAATGTGTGGTGTTTTGTTTGTTTTTGTTTCCAAATGTTTTATTGTACTGTTCAGAAGGTCCTGTTACTTGTGGCTTTTTCTACGTATGTCAGAATAGAATTTCAATCTGTCTCATGCATTTTCTCATGTATGAGTCCAAGATTCCATTGTAATACAGCGCAGTGTGGAAAGTCAGATAGATCTTAGAGCCACCTGGACCTGTATTTCTCCAAGGAGAGTTCAAAGAACCAGGAAGAGTTCAAAGCCTGGTGACTGTGCAGTCTGCAAACTTTAAGAGTGGAACATGGATTAATGTTCCTTTTTTATAGTCTGTGTTGTTCAATTGTTGGTCTGGTTTTCGATAATTAATCATAGGTTTTCTATCAGCTTTTTTTTTTTTTTTTTTTTTTTTTTTTCCTGATTCTGAAGACTGAACAATCAAAGATGGAATTAAAGCAAGTGAAGCACCATAGTGAAGGTTCATATTATTTGATACAGTCTCTCAAAATATCCTTCTGCACAAAATGTCCACAATACAGTTAGACAAGTACATAATACAGTGAATTAGTTGACGGGTCAGGCTCAAAGCGTTACAGTAAATGGAATTATATCAGGCTGGCAGCCAGTCACTACTGGGGCTCCCCAGGGCTCCATTTTAGGGACAGTTCTCTTCAATGCTTTTATAAATGATCTGGACTCAGGACTCAAATGCATGCTAAGTAAGTTTGCAGATGACAATAAATTAGGAAGAGCTGTTGACTCCCGTGAGGGCAGAGAGGCCTTTCAGAGAGACTTTGACAAATTACAGGCTGAACAATCACCTACAGCATGAAATTTAACAAGAGTAAGTGCTGGATTATGCAGCTGGGCTGGAGAAATACATACCAATGGGGGGTACGTATGTCCATATTACATGGGGGGTGAGAGGCTGGAGAGCAGCCCTGTGGAAAGGGATCTTCAAGTTCTGGTTGATGGAATGATGAATATGCAGTGTGCCTTGGCACCCATGTGGGCCAACCATACCCTGGACTACATCAGACATGGCATTGCTAGCCGGTCAAGAGAAATGATTGTCCCACTCTGCTCTGTGCTGGTGAGCCCTCACCTTGAGTACTATGTGCAGTTTGGGGCAACACAGTATAAGAAGAACATAAAACTATTAGTGTGTCCAAAGGAGGGCTACAAAGATGGTGAAGGATCTAGAAGGGAGGAAGTATGAGGAGTGTCTGAAGTCACTTGTTCAGCCTAGGGAAGAGGAGACTGAGGGAATACCTCAGTCAGCTTCTTCACAAGGAAATTAGTGAAAAATTAATTTTGATGGAACTGAGAGAAGTGTAGCAGTGATAGAACCAGACAAGCGCAGCAGCAATAGAACCAGAGCTGGCCTTAGCATGACACTGTTCAACACCACTTACCATCTCTCCTGTCTTGAAGGACTATTATGACAGATGGAGCCCAAAGTCATGGACCTTAAACAAACTCAACAGACATCTTAAAGGGATGGCCCATAGAGTAGGGGAATAATATCTCTGTGTGTGTGTAGATAACAAAGGACAGAAAAGGTGGTGATTAATTAGGATGTATTGGAAAGTATGGGACCTTGTACATGATGTAGATGGTATGGCATAAGGGGTGGATATTGTCCTGGCTTTGGCTAGGACGGATTTAATTTTCTTCCTATCAGCTGGTATGGTGCTGTGTTTTGGATTTAGGTTGAAAATTATGTTGACAACCCACTGATGTTTTATATTTACGCAGTTGAGGACTTTTCAGCTTCTCATACAGCCCTGCCAGGAGTGGTCCAGGGGTGCAGAAGAATCTGGAAGGTGAGAGAGCCAGGGCAGCTGACCCAAACTGGCCAAAGGATGTTCCATATCATGTGACATCATGCCGCTCAATAAAATTAGGGTGGTTAGCTGGGGCTGGTGCGGGATGCTGGTCAGGGACTGGTTGGGCATTGGTTGGCAGATGGTGAGTAATTGTACATCACTTGCTTTGTATATTCTTTTATTATTTTTTTTTCTCCTCTTCCTCCTCCTCCTCCTCCTCTCCCACACATTTTTGCTCTCTTTTTTCAATTCTCTCTCCCTTTCAACTGGGTATGTATTGGGTAAGAGTGAGCAAATGGCTGTGTAGTGCTTAGCAGCCTGCCAGGTTAAACCACAACAGTTTTGATAGATTACAATTCCCTCTCAGTTTTATATCTGAGCAACCTTAAGTCTGAGACATATGTTAAGCCACCCATTTTTAATAGGTTTTAATAGGATATTGCAAGTAATAACTACCATAATTTAATAGATATATAGTCATTGTCATTTCTTCAGTGTGGCTGAGTCACCTTGCCCATTTTTCAGAGTGAAATTTGAGTAAAAAAAGAAATCCATGATACAAAGTTAACAAAAATACCTATATTAGGCAATAATCGAAATATAAAGAAAATCAACGCTCCCACATTTTTTTGTTACTCCTGGAAAAAAAAAAAATGTGGACTTTGCAAAATGTCCTAAAGACGTACAAATTGTGGAGGCTAATGACTAAATGAAAGCATCTCCCAAAAAGGAGATCATCTCATGAACTCTTTTAAATAAAACAATTTACCAAAAAAAACGTCATATCTTTAATATATTTGAGAGTAATTACTTTTAGGAAAATCATGTTAAAACATTAAGGAAGAGACTTCAAAAGGGTCAAAGGACAAGCTCTTAATTTTTGTTGAAAGGCAACAAGTTCTTTATTTCATATGTGAAGATTCAAAAATCAACACTTCTGGGAAAATTGGGTCAAAAACAATTAACTTGTAAAAGCTATGTAGAAACCAAATTAAATCATTGTGGATGAAAGATTACAAGTATAATTCCCTTAATAAAATACAGCAGTTAATAACTAACCTTTCTCAATTTGAACAACTATATTTTCTAAAAAGATTTAAGCTCCATCCCCTGAGGGTCATTAACCTAGAAATAAAGTAGGCAAACATGACTGTAGCAAGATTTGTATCATAAAGGAACTTTCATAATTTGCAGACAGGGGTAAGTTAAAAAAAAAAAAAAAAAAAAAAAAAGAATAAAAAAATGGAAAAGGACAAAAGGAAGAAAAAGAAAAGTTCAATTATCTTGAACATTACTTCTATATGATTTTCCAAACACTAGATGGAAATTTAACCAGACATCTACGTTTCATTCTTAAGTAACTTTGCACATCCTCATTCACTATTGTGGCAGATTTTCTCATCCCTTACAGTCTTTTCTGTTCTACCACCTATTTTATCTAACTCTTAAGTAGCTATTAGTTATGCTTTAATTTCTACTAAACAATGGGTGAGAAGTTCAAAAACATTAAATATAATTGATAAAAGAGAGACAGTCAGTGTAAATGCCCCAGTCATTCTAACTGTTTTGGTCCCTGATGTGACTGAGAGCTAAGATGGGGAGGAAGAAAGATAAGGATTTTGTGGGTTACCCAAGTGAAGAAAACCAATCACCAACTTATATATCATGAAAACTTCTGTCTTCTAGGATTAATGACTGTATAGTAAAACATTTGAGAATCTCTTAATGCAGAAGTGAAAATCAATAAAAATTATGTCCACTGTAATAGGCATTGCTGAATCATTCTGATTGTAAGTTGCTATGTCAGAAGCTATGTCCATGTAGGGACAGTACAAGTATTTTTCTCCATTGTCCCAAGCTTCTGAAATCTGAGGAGTCACCTGCAATTAATTTCTACTATTATTGATGTTAAAGGACCAAAATTCAAATAATTGTTTAATGTTATCTGATATCAGAGAAAACATAACCAAATTCTAAACAAATAATGTCACATTCTGTGAAATTCTTGCTGCCTGGATGGTAGCAATAACTCCCCAAAGAGACACTGCATTTCACACAGAAAAAATACATATATATATATAATATTAGAATATATTATAATAAATTATTATAATTATATAATATATACAATAATTTTTATATAAATGAACATATATATATATATAATTTTCCATAGCAAAATATTATTATTTTTATTATTTTTCATATGGACAGGGCAATGAGAGAGAAGAAGTCTGTAGCCTTTCTGAAATATTTAAAAATGAAGAACAGCTCAAGAGATCAAGAGGACTTCTCATTTACAGGAGGCCTCTCTAAAACATTAGTAAGATCTTGGCTCACATTGCCACCATGTTATGAAGTATCAAATAAATGCAGGAAAAGATGCCATACTGGTTAAGGGCTTTGGTGTAAACTAAGCACTGGCACATAATTGTACTGTGCTTTAGACTATAATTATGCTGAACTCTTGTTGCTAATGATCTAATTGTTTATATGTAAGCAGTACACTAATTTTGAAACTGATAATTTTTAGCTAACAAAGATAACACAGGTCATATGTAAATCCATGAATATCCAGCACAACAAAGCCTGAAGGAAGAAATAGATAACCTTGATGGAAAAAAAAATCAAAATATTCGAACGTGCAGGATTCTACAGGAAATAATGTTTTTGTTCCATCAACTGAAAATAGTCTTATGAAATATTATTTTGCTACTGCACTCTTTTATATAATTGATTTAATTCATTCCTTTGTTAATATTCCTTAAAATTACTTTCATTATCATGGACAAAAAGTGGTAATTTGGGGTTAATGTAACAGAATAATTTAGAAGATTATGCTTATATTTTATATGAATGCAGATATAACTGCTTACATGTCAGCAGATAATAAAACCATATTTTCTTGTGTCTCCAACACAACTTTTTGACTGTTGAAGCTGTGCATCAGCACTTGAGTTCAATGCATCTTAACGATGACCTCAAAGTTAATGTGTCCTCATTATGTTTAGAACAAAGCTGTCACAAACAGTTTCTGGTATAGAAGACTAAATTCCTTAAAGCATTTTGCCTTATCTGGAAACCAGTAAACACCTATGATAAACAGGACATTGTGTTTTCAGCCAAAGTTCATGCTGATAAAAAAAAAAAAATCCTCAAGATATAAAAATATTATAGCCTTGAGTCAGGAAAGAATCTGGAGACCACATAAATCCACATGTACTCAAATATTTGTTCTTTTTTTTTTTTTTTTTTTTTTTTTTTTTTATATATATATTTCTTTCTTCCCTAAAGAACCATTAAGAATGAGTAATAAAGACAGCAAATGTTGAATATAGACTTCAATGTCTGTATCTTCTAGAGAAACACAATCCAAAACACGTCTTAGAAGTGCATTGAAAAAGAAAGACTGAAATACATATGCAGAAGAAGGAATTGCACCATTTATATAGCAATCTATTGGTTGGAATATGGTGGTGTGGTTTTCACAGAAAAGAAGTTTCTTAAGGCAGAATATGACATCTGCTAGCTACCCTGCTTGTTTTTGTCAGGTAAGCAATGATCTAAGAACCATTTCTGCGTGACTTACCCATTTATCAACTTATTAAAACAAACAAACAAAATATATCATTTTACTTAAAAATAATAAGAAGAATAAAACAAAACAAACAAACGAAGAACAACAAAAGCCACAACAAGCAAGCAAATAAACAAAAACCCTCTGGGGCTGGGTTCAACCCTGTGAACAATAACATCCCCAGGTGTTCAGCTAAGTCCTGGATTGCACTCCAGGATGAAGTTTTGTGGGACTAACTCTGAGGCATTGACATCTTCATCAGATAATGATAGGGAGATTATTTAGTCCTGTACTGAATGTAGAACCTTTCCTAAACAAGTAAAATATCTCCCCCAGTGTATTAGGGAAGAATATATATATATATTGACTTATTAGTTTAATAAGAAGCTTCCACAGATAAGCAAGGAAAATAAGAAATTCATTTCTACAGTTGTCTTCCTTGACTTATGTATTACCAGTCACTTTCATAAAATTAATCACATTCATAAATGCCTTCAGAGGTGCATCTATTTGTCTTTAATTCTGACAGCATTTGCAACAAAAACACTGTAATTTGAGACCATGGTTCACAACAGAAGAGTAGTCATAGTCAGATTCTTTCTAAAAAATTATTACTGAATATGTCACTGCTATAGAATCTATAACTCAGCGTAGAATCTTTTTGTTGCACTTCACACTTTCCTGACTTGAAATATCCATTGCCTTCAAATTTTATTAATTTATCCCTGAGTTATGATTTGATTTGTTTCCAAGCTTATGATTTGTTTCTTTCCAAGCTAATTTTGCATGTATTCATCCCAATGTATTTTAATTATAACCCAAGTCTCATACATATAAAGAGTGTCTCCTATATCAAGCTATCTGTAATCAAAAAGCAACTATATATTTTTATGGAAATGATTTATGCAAAACTGCTATTTGATCCAAAATAATAGTCACATGAGAAAGAAAGAACAGAGAAAGAGGCCTGAGAACACATGGCAGGAACACAAATGTAATTACAATCAGCTTTCTTTTTTGTCAGACTTAGAAACACAAAACATACATTCACAAAAATAATCATAAAACATAATGTCCCAAGGTTCTACTCAATTTTATCCCATTCCTTTCTGAGGAACACATAGATGTGAAGAAAAAAATAATTCAAAACCAGAAAAAATGTTAAAGAATGTGTAAAATATAAATCATTTATTTGAAGCATTCAGTTGCTGACCCAGTCACATTTATTTAAAGCAAAACACCACCTCCTGCATATCCAATTAATGGTTGCCATGGAAAATAACAGTTCCCACTGCACTGCCTTATTGCAATATGCATGGCAATTGAAAGTATATCACTCAGAATATTTCCATAATGATATTAGCTGGTCTATCCAGCATCAGACAATTAATTTTGTGAAGAATAGGGTGTTCAATATTTATATTCCTAAATGCAAATATTCACACAACACACAGAAATAATTTCCTTTATATAGCAACATCATGTTTTGTCTCATTAAATATTTTTTTATCAATTTGATTGGGATGAGAGACAGATTTTTGATATGTTTGTATGAAATGGCCATGATCTCTACACTATTACAATTTCTGAATAACAACTAGTTTTAAAATGTGTTCAGGTAAAGAGTACCTTTCATTAAAAAAAAAAAAAAAAAAAAAAAAAAAAGTTTTATAAATAAGCCTATATTGGCTTGTAAATATGGTCCTCAGCAAAATGCAGCTTTACTTCATTCTGTGTTTTTTAAAGGTTTTTCTACAGAAGGACCACGGGGTTAGACAGCCTTAGCACTGCCAGATTTAGACTGAAACGGGTGGGAATAGTTTTCTACCTCAAAAGAATCACATTAATGAAAGAGCCATCTACAGTGAGTCAACAGGAAAAGTAGGGGCTAGTCTGAACTTCTTCCTCCTCTTTGAGCACCAGTATATTTAAACTGTTGTGATCCAGAGCTCAAAACTTTCCCCTGAAAAAGGTTCTAAGCTTTTAAGTAGCACATAGTGGTCTTTGCTGTAATCACTAGCTGACTCACAGTACAGTTCAACCTGGAGAGATAACTACCTCTAGGACAGAGCTCTCTTTTCCAGGCTATAAGCTAATATTTTAGTGGGACTCATTTTCTGTCTCTGTGAAGCTGGGTTGTGTGCTGAAATGAATGCTGAAAATAATCCACTCTGAAGAAACCCAAAGAAAAAGAGCAATCAAAAACTCAGTGGTTCTCTTCAGAGAGAAACTCTTCAGAGAGGCTGGGATCATAGAGATGAACGTTTCTGGGTTGATCTCTATGATCCCAGCCCTTAGAACTGTTTCTGGGTTTCTGGACAGTAATAGTTTAAATCCATGAGTAATTTTGCAGGAAGGTACTGGATCTCTAGGCAATTTATTCTCTTTGAAGTGAGGAGCTTACTTATAACATCACGGAATCATGCTCCTTCTTCAGCTTAACCTTTCAATGGAAATGCCTTTTCATAAGAAACCTTCGTCTTTGAAATTATGTCAATCTCCATCAACCTAATAAGGAATCTAATCAAGAGGAAAAAATAGTAGAGTGATTTTTCTGAAGAGGTAAGTGTAGAGAAGAATTCTGCTGAAGGATCAATAGTGAAACTGAGGAACTGGTAAAGTGGACAAAATTTATTATTAACAGCAGCAGCAGCAGTAGTAGTAATCCTGTTTTTCTTCCATTTGATAAATTTTTTAAGAAAAGCTGTCATGCATATGTATAACAAACAGAAATCATGTAGTCTCTGCATCCAGACTTGAGAGTTGATCATTTTATATATATTTTTATATTATATATATATTTAAATATAAAAAAATATATATTAATTTTTTTCCCCTGAAAGTGTTACTATGTCTAGATTGCTTCCTTTGTTTGTTTTGTTGTTTTTCCTTATTCATAGGATCACTTTGATAGACAGCTTGAAGTATAGGTTTACATGAGAAGATACAATCATAACCTTTTTTTTACATATCTAAGGCCAATACTGTGAAGGAAAAAAAAAAAAAAAAAAAAAGAAGAAAAGAAAATTAGAGTAGAAACATTGAAAGGTTTCTCCTTGGTATGAAATAGTAGCATAAAATAGTGGCACAACGAACTCATTAAACAATCATAATCTATTTACAGGAAAATAAAACACTTACAGACAATGTAATTTGATTTTTAAATTTCTATCTTTTTTTTTTTTTTTTTAGAAAAAAGTATGTCAGCAGGCAAAATTAAGGCTCATTGCAAAAACTTTATCTCATAACACTGTGCTTAGATGTAAAAAAAAAAAAAATAAAAAATCTGAAGCTGGCTCTAGGCAAGAGAAAAAGCTGAAATATATGGAGTCATTCTCAACATTTTCAGCATAAAATTTTGCAATGTTTTTGTTTCAGTCTTTTGGCATATATTGTAACCAATAGCTTCATTCAGTAATATCCAGCAGTTTGATGGATCAGATTGTTCTTTAAATGAATGAAACTAATTTTGCTTGCAGTATCTTCTACCACACCAGCTGTTATTGTTATCACCGTCATCATCATCATGATCATTATCAACATAACTATAATTACATTTAGAAAGATAAATCAAGGGAATGCAGCAGTGGAAAGATGTAGTGCCAAGGCATGGAACTGTCCTTTGTTTCTGAGCCTTAGCCCTGTTCCCATATTGCTGTCTGTATTGTGGCAGTTCACTGTATCATGTTATTTAGTGTCTTTTGATTATGTTTACTAGATTTAATGGTGATTTATTTTATTTCTCTTATGAAAGGTATAAATAAAAAACATGAAATTGTTTATTTTCTACATAGAATCTGTTTTGATTGTACGATTAATGCTCTTACTGAGTTTGCTTCTTTCATTAAAATGGGAACACCTGCAACTCAGTAGATTCTCCTATTATTTCCATGTAATTTGTCTAGGTAAATACATGTTAAAAGCCACATATAGAAATAGATAAAGACACTCTATTCCACTGAGTATTAATTGGGTATTTCTGAAGTAGTAGATTCAGTAATTTGGTCTGAAGACCTTTTGAGGCTAGGTATCCAGCTACATTAACATTAATATAATACACTAGTTTGGGAAGAAACTGTAGAAAGAAAAAGGAAGGGAAAAATGCTTTTAATACTGCAATCTGCTCTTCACCTCACATCCAGTAATTATACACATATAATCACTTGTCCATTTAAAGGTAGGTAACCTGAGAGTAGCTACAAAACTAGAACACCACTGAAATTCACATTTCTGAATTCATAGCTTTAATATCATTGTAAATGTGAGTTTACTAAAACATACAGTCTGAATCCCTGATTCTCATTATCTCCAAAGGAAACATGAATATGAACATGAATGTCTGCCAGTTAATAAATAAATTAATTAATTAATGCACATAAAATATAAACCATCCAATCTCCTGTCTAGTCTTCCCTGTCAGTTTTGTATTCTGAATATTAAATGATTTTGTTGAGGGAAAACAATTGCAATTATGGAGGAAATTATTAGAACATGTACTAGTTTTGTAAACGTCAAAAATTTCAAGAGAGTTGTTACCTTTTTGATCATACAAAGTTCTATATTAATAAAAAATTGCTAATGATTACTTTTTAAATATTTCCCCTCACCACTTTACTACTACTATTACCACTACTACTAATAAATTAAAAATTAAAATAGTTTTTATAAACTGAACAACAACAAAACAAACAATCAAACCTCTAACCTTCAACTAGTATTTCTTAAATACAACAGCCAGATAAGTGTACAGTCAAAGCACCACAATGCTTTGGAAATACAGGCTTGTTTCCAGAGGCAAGAGTAAGTCTTAAATCTTAATGTGTCATGAGTCTGAAGAGCTAATCACACATTTAGACTGTGTCTAGACCTCAGGGTTGTAAAGTGGCAGGCTATCCTCTAACAACTATCTTACATTCCCAGATTCAGACAGTCCTGATAACAGGAAAATTAGAAGAGTAAGTCTTTGGGGTCCAGAACAATTTCTAGTTTTCTTCATGATCTCCAAGAGCAAAGAAGAACTTAAAGACAAACTTTTTCATAATAAGTGGAAATAGAAGTGGAACTCCTACTAGTCTTCTGTTCCTGTGATAACTTTGACACAAAATATATTCCTTAGCTAGCCCTCTGCAGTTCTGTATCTAAAAACTTTAGATATCTATATATTATTATTATTTTGTTTTTACATTTTAATGACTGTTTAATACTTACCTCCATTTAATACTTACCTCCAGTACAAATGCTGACGAAGACCATGCACATCAGATCTTCACCTGAGAAACAGAAAATGTTTCTTATTTAATACCTAGGCTTTATTTCAATAATGTGTTTAATGTAAATTTAACACATAAAGTCATCGAGTGCTGAGGAGATTGAATTGTATGTTTACACAGTTTGTTGAAAAAGGATTATAAGTAATGTAACGCAATTGTTGTTAAATATTGGCCCTAATTCTCCAGAAGTGTAGATAATTATTCACCAGCACAATTCTACTCTTCTCTTACTCAGCCATGAAGAAATAACATTAAAAGCTGTCTTAAGTCTGTTCACAGAAGGATATCACAGTGATAGAATGTACTTGGGTTGTAAGCAGTTACAGTAAGAAACTTAGAGCTATCTATTAATATCTGTAGAGTAATAGATGAAAAATGCAAAAGGTTTCTCTCATTGACTATAAGACAGTCCTCCTCCTGCTCATTTTAATTTCTTCCTTGCCCTTTTTTATTATCTTCTTACAGCCTTCAGGGCTTTTTCTGCTGTCAAAAATTAAAAAATACCATTATTTATAGCACCAGGAAAAAAAAAAAAAAAAAAAAAAAAAAGATAAAAAAAGAAAAAAAAAGAAAAAAAGGGGATAGGAACTGCTGGGCATACTAATGCATTTTTCTCTTTTTCATTTAAGCCTTTTCAAACCATTCCCTAAAATCAAATTTACCTACATGAGTTAATGCCTCACTAATATGAGGAATTGTCTTCCACATAACTACAGCTCCTTTACTGTGTGAATTGTCTGATCTTCAGAGAACTCTTTTAAAGACCCCTTTTTATCATTTTCTTAGTTAATGAAGTTATTGTTAGTAGGCAGTTAAAAATCATTTAAATACTAATTACAAATAATGTTGGTAAATCTACTGAAAGGAACTAAAAAGTTTTCTTTAAAAATGAAAAAAAAAAATCGATAGGAAGGTGACTGGTCTGAGTAGATCATCCATCTATTAACATCTGGATAATACCCCAAATGGGTCCACAAATTGATTTGCCAGCAATGACTTTCCAAAGTAATCTGATTGAATTCAGAGAGGGAAAAATTAAAATGAATGAAGGAAGAAGTGCACTATCTGTGTTTAATCTTCAGTTTCATCAGAAATCGATTAACTAGCTGACTTCAGGTCCAAAAGAATTAATTATACTCAGTCTCCGGTATAATTAACAACACTATGGCCATCTCCCAAAATATTCATTAAACAGTCAGGAACAATATGAAATTCAAATTAAAATTGGGAAGGAGATTAAATAGAAGTAGTCATCTTTAAAAAGAATCATACTACATCTGAGATGAAATCATTTAGGCAATACAAAATATGGAAATACATTTTTTGTTACATTTAATTATCATTAATTCCAGCACTGCAAGCTGGCAGCTATTTTAGGCTCATTACAGAGACCAAAATGGGCTGGAATTTTATTAGAAATCAATCCTCATTGGAATAATGGGAATATGATTCACACTTTCAGCAAGTTTAGTTTTGAAATCCAAGTTTTATTTTTAATTTCTAAGTGTAATTGAAATTATTTGCATTCTGAAGCTTACAGATCATTAATGTCTTGGAAAACTAAGAAATAAGCACCTAGCTGAGAATGGAAGGGGTAAGAACAGTGAGGAGAGAAGACATAACTTAAATACATGTTTTTGAATGCAAATTTTCCAAATTTCCCAAACCTTGTGGCTATGTCCTGTTGAGCTGAGTAATACTGCCATTAACCATATTGAATATATTAGTCAATTTCTGCATGTAAAATATAACCCCCCCCCGCAGTAATTTTACCTTGCTATATTTGTTACATTATTCTTCTGAATTTCAATACCATATAATTAATAAATGGAATTAGTATAACTAGCATATAGATCCTCTATCCTCTTTGTAGTTGCCCTTAAAGTACAGTAGTACTGTGATGAGGTTCCCCCAAAGCTTCTTTTCTCTAGAGTGACAAAACAAAAACAACTCCTTTAGTCTTTCCTCTTAGGGTGGGTTCTCCATCCCTTTAATCATCTTCATGGCCCGCCTTTGGACCCTCTTCAGTCTGTCCATGCTTTTTTTTTGAATTGTGGAGACCATAACTGGACACAGTATTGACAAACACAGAGTAGAGTAGTGTGATCATATCACTAGCTGTGCCAGTAATGCCACTGTGGATGCAGCCCAGGCTGTGATTTGCCTGCGCTGCTGCAACAATGCACTGCTGACTCATGTTCAGCTTATTGTCCACCAGGACCCCAGGTCCCTTTCAGCAAGGATACTCCCCAGCCACACAGATCCTTGTCTGTACTGCACTCTCTGGTTATGTTGTCCCAGGTGCAGGAGCTTGCACTTTTCTTTCTTATACGCCATGCAGTTCTCGCTTGCCCACTCTTCTAGCCTGTCCAAGTCTCTCTGTAAGACAGATCTCCCTTTTGACATGTCCATCTCACCACCCAGTTTAATGCCATAGGCAAACTTGGTAAGAGTGCCGTCAATCTCCTCATCCAGATCATTTGAAGATGTTGAACAACTTGAGTTGTTCATTCAGTATTGATCCCTGTAGGACCCCACTTAAGAAAGTAAAAACTGAGTCAAACAACTAATCACCACCCTCTGAGTGTCGCTTGTTAGACAAATTCCTGCCATCTTGCAGACCACCCATCCGACCTGTATCTTGGTGGCTTGCCTAGGAGAAAGCTGTGGGAAACAGCATCAAATGCACTGCAGAAGCCCCAGTGAACAATCTCCATTGCTTTCCCTAAGTCAACAGAAAATGTTATTTTGTTGTAGGTGATCAGGTTAATCAGGCATAATTTACCTTAGTTAAATCCGTGTTGACTTTTCCCAATCACCTACTTCATTTGGTTTGTAGTATTTTCTAGGACTCATTGAAATTGTTTTCACTTCTAATCTTAGTTCAAAATAATAGATCATAACAATTAAACTCATCTGCTCTGAATTATTTTGATTCCTAATGTAGATCTGTCTTTTGTTTGCTATTTCAACCTTAAATAAGGCTGTATCAAAAATAAGTTTGCAATCATAGGAAAAAAAACAAACAACAAAAAAACCCCTTTTTATTACTGGGGGAACATCATCATCCTGGATGTCAATTTTTCTCTTCTTCTACTCTCTAGCCAGCTTTACTAAAGACTAATCCACTGGCAGGATTTTGCCGATGCATAAAACACTGAACTTTAGTTTTGGGAAGTATTCAACCATTTAAATTTGGCCTTGTACTAGATTCTGAACATTCGGAAATTTTTAAAAGACAAATTATCTGCATATAAATTTAGAAAACAAATTTTAAAACAACTCTTTAGAAGCTCACTCTCTTTTATCACTCTTTTCTTGTAGAAGAGCATAGAAAATGTTCAAGATATTTCTGCCAACTATTCCGTATTTAGCATCCATCTATTTATTTATTTATTTATTTATTTATTTTCAAATAGGAAATGGCAATAGTTAGAAGAAACAAGCAGGCAGAGGACACTGTGTAGGGCAAGCAAATGTAGCTCTGAGGACAAAACAGTTTGTCAGACTGTACTTAAGTTCTTTTCACTTAAAGGTTTGTATCTACCACGGTAGAACTTTTGTTTTAAGAAGGGTCATTTTTCCCTCTCTCATCACAGGTCACAGGGAAGAAAGAAAAAGGACTCCACCAGGCATTTTCAAGCAAGATCAGCTTATAAAACTGAGAGCACAATCAAAAACAGGTAAGACAAATGTCATCTGAAGATAAGTAAAAGCCAAAGAGCTATCAGGGCAGGAAACACTCTATCAGAAAGGAACCAAAATGCAACCAGGGCCACAGCCTTGAAGCTTGTAAGAACTTTAATCTCATTCTTCAATTTGGAGCTAAAGGGAAAAGATCTGTCTAAATGTTTGAGCATAGAAAATCATTATTTTCCTACACTCTGGTTAAAATCACATTGTGCGCCATCCAAGCATGAGCCAATTCTGACTGAGATTTTTAGTGGGCCTGACTGAAGGTCCCTCAGGCTTTTTGGTCAGTGCAACATCCCAAAGAAACACAGAATAAACCATTATGCTTTATACAATCATAACACATATGGATGATTAACCAATATTGTCTCCAGCTTGAAGCAGTTTAGAGACTGACTAAAGACTCTCTGCTGCTTGCCTTTAGATTAAAGTCTGCTTTACTTAAGCATATGTGGATGCCACTGAGGCTTAGCAGCAGTGACTAACAAGGGGGGGGGGGGGAGGCTCACAGAGACATCTAAGTTCATCATATCAAAAGAATTCCATGTTGGCTGCATCTATAGGTCTTTAGGGTCACTTTGAATTAATGATGAGGCTCATGGGCAGGTGCAAAAATGACATAAGTCTTGAGGGTGGATAGGGCTCTTTGCTAGTGGAATTTTTTTTTTTTTATTCATCACCTTATGGCTACTGCTAAGACTGAACAATTATTTTCTGTTTGTAAATACAATCCTCTAACTTTCTGGAATACATCCAGTGTCACGACATCTGATTGAGTTTATAAACAGAAAAAATCACAGGGCAAGTTGTGGGCAATTATAGTATTTCCTTCTAAAATATATATAAATATAAATATATTGTGAAATACTAATTGAGAAGCTTGTTTTTTAAGGCAACGTCAATTTTATGTGCTGTAGTAAAATAACTGAGGTTCTTCAGTAGCAATATAGTTGCAGCTTGTAGCAACTTGCTAAGGGCAGCTTCAAACTATGAAGAATGGGGAAGGGAGGCAGTCCAAAAATGTGAGAAAACAAAGTATATAATGCACCAGGAACAAGGTAGACCTCAGAAACGACAGACTAGGGATGAAAGTAGCCCAATTGAAGTATACCTACATATATCCAGGGAGCCAAACAGGAGAAACTAGAACTCTATGTGCAGTCACAAAACTGCAATATCACTGGTATAGTTTTGATATGATGGGACAGTTCACACAACTTGAGCAATTTATTACAGACTACCTACTCAGGATGAAAAAGTGGACAAAGTCTTCTTTAAACAAACCATGAAATTCTTTTTACCACAGACAGTGATTGTCACAGGGATCTGTAATCTGTAATCTGCCAGCTCCTGAAAGGTTTACAAGGAGGAACGCAAGTGTACTGAACATAGATGACAATGAGCTGACAGCTGGGGAGTTGCAGGAAGGTCTCTATAAGAGGCGTTGACCTGTTCCAGACAGACAGATGCAGCTGGCTACAATGGACCAATAAAAGGACACAACTGAGCCCAGCAGCCATCTTTTTGATGCCTCTGGGAAAATGTATTTAATAAAGGTAAAAATGCAGCACAGGGCAAGAGCTTGCATCAATACACCTACAATAAAAGAATAAACACGAAAAAATGTAGGACCACTACTGGATGGGGCAGGTGATTTAGTGACTACAGACACAGATAAAGTTGAGGTTTCCAGTTTCTTTGCCTCTGTTTTCTCTTGAAAGTTCTCCAAGGCCTCTTTGATTGGTGAGAAAGTTCAAGGATGAAAACCAGCAGTGGACATAGATCAAGTATGGATCATAGATTAATGGAGAAACTTGACCTTTACAAGTTCATGGGACATGATGGACTGTATCCAAGAGTCATGAGAAAGCTGAATGTTCTCTATCATTTTTGAAAGGTCTTGGAGAGCAGAGGAAATCCCTGAAAACTTGAAAAAAAAGCCAAAGGTGTTGCACCTTTCTTCAAAGGAGGTCAAATTGGTGATCTGGGGAACTATAGGCCATACCTCATTTTCATCCCCTGAAAAAGACATGTAGTGAGTATTCCTAGAGCATATTTCTGGGTATCTGAGGCCAAAGGTGACTGGAAACAGTCAGCATGAATTAACCATAGGTAAATCATGCCTAACAAACTTGACTTCATGATAAAATGACTAGATGTGTGGATGAGGGGAGAATAGTAAATGTAATTTCTTTTAGCTTCAGAAAGGTGTTCCACACTGTCTTCCACAAAACATTGATATGTAAGTTGGGATGGTTACAGTCTGGATGGATGGACAATGAAATTATTAAAAAAATGTTTGGATGCTGGTGCTCTCGAGGTCACAGTTAGTGGGTTGTGTTCTACTTGGAGGCCAGTAACAAAGGAAGTACTGTAGGGCTGTATCCATGGATATGTCCTTTTTAACATCCTTCTCAGTTACCAACAAGAAGCAATGGGGTCCTTGCTTCACCCTCTCGTCAACACTTGTTAGACTTCATCTGCAACACTGCATCCAGTTTGCAGTTTCCCAGTACAGAAAACATATTGTCAAACTAAAGAAAGTTCAGTGGAGTGCACTCAGGACAGTCAGGGCTGGAGTGCTTGCCTTGTGAGAAGAGGTTGGGAGACCAAGCTTGACTGAGGCTGGAAAAGAGATGGGGCACCTAACAGCAACCTCCCATTGACTACAGTAAAGTTATTGGGAAGATGGATCCAGCAGTGCATGCAGGTTTCAGAGGAGTGCATGGTAAGGAAACAAGAAACAAGGGGCATAAACGGAAAAATAAATAGTTTTGTATTGGATGTGAGGAGCATCTTTTTCCTCAAAAGGACATCTGGGTAATGGAGCATGTTGCAACCTTTGCTGCCTCTGTCATTGGAGATTTCCAAGTTCTGAACAACTTGTCCTGACCATAGAGCTGACTGTCCTGTAAGCAGGAGGTTGGACAAGAGACCTCCTGAGGTCCTTTCTAACCTTAATTATCCTATGATCCTATTATATGAAATGCAGCACAATGTGCTCAGCCAAGTAGTATGAAGATCATGTATGACCTTAAGAAAATAAACACAAAGACTACCACCTTTCTATATATCTGTTGTGTTTTAACCCATCAGGCAGCTAAGCACCACACAGTCGTTTGCTCACTCCCCCTTCCTCCCCTGCCACCCATTCCATTGGATGTCCTGGCCAAAACCAGGACACGATCTGAATTAATCTTTGTGAGAGATTTCTGTTTCTGGGAATACAAATACTATGTCTCAGCAATTATCCTGGAATGTGAATAAATTATGAGATTTTACAGGGAGGTAGCCAAGAACTCGGTGAGATTCATCTGTGGCTCAGTCTTGAGAGCAAAAGTACTTGAGATTCCCACGTTGCACATACAACACAGAGACATTAGCCATATGTTTTCTTGTATTCTTTCTTCAGAGATGTTTAGAACAGCTTTTTAGAGATGATTGCATTCCTTTAACAAACTATGAAAATGGTGATCAAGTGATAACTTCTTGTGGTTTTACCTAGCTGGGCAGCTGAACACCAAAAACACTCTTTTACTCCCCCGTCTTAAAGAGAAAGGGGGAGAAAATATGATGGAAAGGGCTAAAGAGTTGAGATAAGGATGGGGAGATTGCCCAACAATTATCTTAGCATGCAAAACAAATTCAGAGTATAGAGGTTAATATAATGTACTGCCTATCACTAGCAAACTAAAACAATGAAAACCTAAAAGCAAACTAAAAACATCTTCCCCCCATCAAACCCTTTCTACCTCCTCCCTCTGAGCTGTACAGGGGAACAGGGAAAGGGAGCTGTGGTCAGTCTGTGACACTTTCTCTCTGCCGCTCCTTCATGGTCACTCCCTGCCTCTGCTCCACATGGGATCCCATGACTATGTACCATGGGGTCCATACCCCCAGGAACAAACTGCTCCAGCACGGGTCCCCCACAGGCAGCAGCTCCCCCCAAGCTCCCTGCTCCTGTGTGGGCTCCTCTCCACGGGCTGCAGGTCCAGCCCGGGGTCTGCTCCTGTGGGGCCTCTCCATGGGCCGCAGCCTCCTCCCGGCCACATCCACCTGGTCCACCAGGAGCTCCTCCACGGGCTGCAGTGTGGAGATCTGCCCAATGTTAGACCCATGGGCTGCAGGGGGACAGCCTGCTCCACCAGGGGCCTGTCCACAGGCTGCTGTGTGCCTGGAGCACCTCCTGATCTCCTTCTGCACTGACCTTGGGGTCTGCAGGGCTGGTTCTCACACCTCTCTTTCCCAGTGCATGTTGTGCTGCAGGTTTTTGTTTTTGTTTTTGTTTTTGTTTTTTTTTCTCCTTTTCTTAAATCAGCTCCCCCTTGAGGCCCAACCAGTGTTGCTCACTGGTTCAACTCTGGCCAGCGGTGGGTACCTTTTGGAGCCACCTGGAGCTGGCTCTGATCTGACATGGGGCAGCTGCTGGGCTCTCCTCACAGAGGCCACCCGTGCAGCCCCCCTGTTACCAAAACCTAGGCATGTAAACCCAATGCACTATATTAATTGATGGGATTGTGATACATAGAAGTAGATCTCAGCTGAAACAGTGTTTGGGAGTCTAGATGAAAGCTTTATTCTTTTAAGAAACTGTCAGGGCTGCAAGTTACAGCAAAATGAGTGGTTACCAAGATCACAGAATTGCACGTTCAGACATTTATACTATAAAGACTTCAGTGTAAATAGCAATTTCCTCCACTTTGCTTTCTGTTAGCATTAGAACTTCCTCTGCCTGTTAAAATAATCTGCTGACATTTACAAGAATCTTGTAATTTAAGCATCGGAAATTCAGGGGTCAGGAAATTAGAGCAGCAAGCCTGTCCTCAAAAGGAAAGTATGCTCTACTATGCTATTGCAGTGGTTTTGTGCAAAGACTTTTCTATTCGCGTCTAATGCATAATTCAGTGCAACCTTCCCAGATTTAAGATAAAGTCTGTAACACTGAACAACAAACCAAACTTACTGGACCTCCAGAAGTCTTTTCAAAATGCTTGTTTCACAGAAATTTAATTAGATTGATTAGGATTACTGAGCTGTGCGTCTGAGATTCCCCTAAAGGCCCTTCATTCTCATGAGAGTTTTCTACAATAATTAAACTTTAGCAGGACACTCAATTGGAACTTTTAATGGTCACCCTTACAGACTAACGAGGAAGAGGAGAATGTTGAAGATACAGGTTTTGAAAGCAATACAAGCAGAAAAACATATTATTTGGAACAAATAAATGACCCAGAAAGAGATAAAAAGAATGCTGTTTTTGTTTGTTTGTTTGTTTGTTTTTATTTGGTTGTTTTTTAATACTGGAAAGGTTGTTGAAATATCCTTTAACAGGTAAGTTGTACATATATTAATTAATTGGCCAGACTCTCCTTCCTTGAACACTTATTTGATTTAATTAACATGCCACTAAAACAAACAAACAAACAAAAATAATTAAACATTTCCCCAGTTCATTTATGAATTTAACTAGAGAGATTAAAAAAAAAAAGATAAATCATATTAAGGTCTTTGAAGAGGTCTTCAAATTTATCAAGAAATATTTCTGGGATGTCTCAAGCCAATCACAGACCACGGATTTTTGAAATTATTTCTGTCTTCAAAAGATTTACAAAGACGACTCACTTATTAATTCAGCTTTCAGTTGTGCTCAGGTCTACAAGATTCTGAGAATAGAAAACTCTCTGCAGAAAGTGTAAGAAAATAAGTTTCCATAAAGGCTTTATTTTAATAATATTTTCTAAAGGTAATTTATATGTACATGTGTTTGTGTAGACATAACCACCAAGTTATTAATACACTCCTTCATCATGGGTTAATATCGGAATTAATGTATGGTTTAGGTAGTAGGACCCTTCAGCTTCCCAAGGGCATCTTTTAAAATGGATGTTCAAAAGGTAAAAGTCTGGCTCTATTTAATGCACTAGGAAAAATGATGGGGTGTTTTGACTGTCTAAATTAACAGTTCCTAAACTGGAAGGATGAATCATAACACTGGAATATTTTGTTATTATTATTATTAATTATGAGAGAGAGAAGAGAGAGAGAGATTGCTCAAGCATACTTACAATGCAATATACTTACACTTTTCTCACACTTTTCTGTAAGCATATATTAAAATTAACACTATACAGAATCATACAATTGTTAATGGATATGACCTCCAAGATCATCTGGTGCAACTGTCCCACTACTACCACCATTACCCACTAAATCATGTCCCTGAGTACCACATCCAACTTTTTCTTAAACACTTCAGGGAGGGTGACTCCACCACTTCCCTGGAAAACCAATTCCAATGCCTAACTGCTCCTTCTGAGAAGAAACTTCTACATATTGTCTCTTTTTATCAATTTACCTTGATAAAAGAAAAGATTATTGCAATCTGATTAATGTTGATAGCATGGGGTGGTGGTGTGGCTCTCTATATTAGAGAGTCTTTCGAGGTTGTAGAACTCGAGGTTGGGAATGACAAGGTCGAGTCCCTTTGGGTTAGGATCGGCAGGGACAACAAGGCTAGTGTCCTGGTCGGGGTCTGCTATAGACCGCCGAACCAGGATGAGGAGACGGATGAGGAATTCTACAGGCAGCTGACAGAGGTTGCAAAATCATCAGCTCTTGTACTCGTGGGGGACTTCAACTTCCCTGACATATCCTGGAAGCACAACACAGCCCTGAGAAAGCAGTCTAGGAGGTTTCTGGAGAGCGTGGAAGATAGCTTCCTGACGCAGCTGGTTAGTGAGCCTACCAGGGGAGGTGCCCCGCTAGACCTTCTCTTCACAAACAGAGAAGGACTGGTGGAGGACGTGATCGTCGGGAGCTGTCTAGGGCAGAGTGACCACGCAATGGTGGAGTTCACTATTCTTGGCGAGGCCAGGAAGGGGACCAGTAAAACCGCTGTATTGGACTTTCGGAGGGCTGACTTTGAGCTGCTCAGGACACTGGTTGGTGGAGTCCCTTGGGAGGCGGTTCTGAAGGGCAGAGGGGTCCAGGAAGGCTGGGCGCTCTTCAAGAGGGAAGTCTTAATGGCGCAGGAACGGTCTGTTCCCACGTGCCCAAAGACGAGCTGGCGGGGAAGAAGACCGGCCTGGCTCAACAGAGAATTGTGGCTTGATCTTAGGAGGAAAAACAGGGTTTATAAGCTTTGGAAAAGTGGGCAGGCCACTAAGGAGGACTTTAAAGAAGTAGCGAGGCTGTGCAGGGACAAAATTAGGAAGGCCAAAGCTCATCTGGAGCTCAATCTGGCTACTGCCGTTAAAGATAACAAAAAACGTTTCTATAAATACATCAACACAAAAAGGAGGACTAAGGAGAATCTCCATCCTTTACTGGATGCGGGGGGAAACTTAGTTACAAGAGATGAGGAAAAGGCGGAGGTGCTCAATGCCTTCTTTGCCTCAGTCTTTAGCGGCAATACCGGATGTTCTCTGGATACCCAGTACCCTGAGCTGGTGGAAGGGGATGGGGAGCAGGATGTGGCCCTCATTATCCATGAATAACTGGTTGGTGACCTACTACGGCACTTAGATGTGCACAAGTCGATGGGGCCAGATGGGATCCACCCAAGGGTACTGAGGGAACTGGCAGAGGAGCTGGCCAAGCCACTGTCCATCATTTATCAACAGTCCTGGCTATCGGGGGAGGTCCCAATCGACTGGCGGCTAGCAAACGTGACGCCCATCTACAAGAAGGGCCGGAGGGCAGACCCAGGAAACTACAGGCCTGTCAGTTTGACCTCAGTGCCAGGAAAGCTCATGGAGCAGATCCTCCTGAGAGTCATCATGCAGCACTTGAAGGGGAAGCAGGCGATCAGGCCCAGTCAGCATGGGTTTATGAAAGGCAGGTCATGCCTGACGAACCTGATCTCCTTCTATGACAGAGTGACGCGCTGGGTGGATGAGGGAAAGGCTGTGGATGTGGTCTACCTTGACTTCAGCAAGGCTTTTGACACCGTCTCCCACAGCATTCTCCTCAAGAAACTGGCTGCTCTTGGCTTGGACTGGCGCACGCTTCGTTGGGTTAGAAACTGGCTGGATAGCCGGGCCCAAAGAGTCGTGGTGAATGGAGCCAAGTCCAGTTGGAGGCCAGTCACTAGTGGCGTCCCCCAGGGCTCGGTGCTGGGGCCGGTCCTCTTTAATATCTTCATCGATGATCTGGACGAGGGCATCGAGTGCACCCTCAGTAAGTTCGCAGATGACACCAAGTTAGGTGCGTGTGTCGATCTGCTTGAGGGTAGGAAAGCTCTGCAGGAGGATCTGGATAGGCTGCACCGATGGGCTGAGGTCAACTGCATGAAGTTTAACAAGGCCAAGTGCCGGGTCCTGCACCTGGGGCGCAATAACCCCAAGCAGAGCTACAGGCTGGGAGAGGAATGGTTGGAAAGCTTCCAGGCAGAGAAGGACCTGGGAGTGATGGTGGACAGTCGGCTGAATATGAGCCAGCAGTGTGCTCAGGTGGCCAAGAAGGCCAACGGCATCCTGGCTTGTATTAGGAACAGCGTGACCAGCAGGGCTAGGGAGGTGATCGTCCCCCTGTACTCAGCTCTGGTGAGGCCGCACCTCGAGTACTGTGTTCAGTTTTGGGCCCCTCGCTACAAGAAGGACATCGAGGTGCTTGAGCGGGTGCAGAGAAGGGCGACGAAGCTGGTGAGGGGCCTGGAGAACAAGTCCTACGAGGAGCGGCTGAGGGAGCTGGGCTTGTTCAGCCTGGAGAAGAGGAGGCTCAGGGGCGACCTTATTGCTCTTTTTAGGTACCTCAAGGGAGGCTGTAGCGAGGTGGGGGTTGGCCTGTTCTCCCACGTGCCTGGTGACAGGACGAGGGGGAATGGGTTTAAGTTGAGCCAGGGGAGTTTTAGGCTAGATGTTAGGAAGAACTTCTTCACTGAAAGGGTTGTGAGGCACTGGAACAGGCTGCCCAGGGAAGTGGTGGAGTCACCATCCTTGGAAGTCTTCAAAAGACGTTTAGATGTAGAGCTTAGGGATATGGTTTAGTGGAGGGCTGTTAGCGTTAGGTTGGAGGTTGGACTCGATGACCTTGAGGTCTCTTCCAACCTAGAAAATTCTGTGATTCTGTGATTCATGAAATAAAACCGCTGAATGAATAAGAATAATCTTTGTAATTCAGTCAACAGCCTACAGCATAGGTTGGAAAAGCAATGTTTTTGCAGTCATACATCCTACATAAAGTCATATCAATAGCATATGTCTTCTTTAATGTATGGTTTTGAATATATCCCCCTTAATCCTTTCCATTTCAGGCTTCTTTCAACACTAGGTAAAATCAGCCATATTTTCATGGACTTGATAAGGAGGCTTGGATAAGGAGACATGGACATGAATTTGGGCTTGGATAAGGAGACATGTACCATAAAGAGAAAATCAGGACATCACAGATTTTCACTGTGTAACAGTTGTTTTGTAGCATTAGTTATACTAGTTCCCAAATCTTAGTTAACCACAGAATGATTGCATTGAAGTGTCTATAAAGCAACATAACAGGTTTAATTTATTTATTTATTTTTCCTATGGGGTTTTATTCTGATGCAGCAGATGACGCTTTACAATGTGGTAGTGTATTGCTTGGGAGTGTGAAGTAATCCCAGAAAAAAAAAAAAAATCTCTTATTTTCAGTACAGCTTTGACAGAAAAGCAGTTATGAAATTCCCTTGCGATTTTGTTTCAGTACTAATAAATCATTTCAAAAGTCATATTAAAAGATAAATCATCAGGTGCATTGAATTTAAAGAATACATAATCAATTTTGTGCACTTCAAAGCATACAGGACAACAAATAACAAAGTGTGGGGAAAAGATTTTCATTGTGCCAACTTTCATTTATTTATTTATTTATTTATTTTAGCAGATAGTTAAATATTTGCTTTTTTTTTTTTTTTTTTTTTTTGAGATAAAGACAGTTTAATAAGACAGGAAAATTAATAATAATAATAATGATAATAATAATAATAATAATAATAATAATAATAATAATAATAATAATACAATGATGATAATAGTACTACTACTACTAATATGTACAAACAAGTGATGCACAATGCAATTGCTCACCACCCGCTGACCGATGCCCAGCCTAACCCCGAGCAGTCCAGCCCCCTCCCCTGGCTAGCCACCCCTATATATTGTTTAGCATGACGTCAGATGGTATGGAATACCCCTTTGGCTAGTTTGGGTCAGCTGTCCTGGGTCGGTCCCCTCCCAGCTCTTACTGCACCCCCAGCCTGCCCGTTGGCAGGACAGAGCAAGAAGCTGAGATGTCCTCGGCTTAGTATAAGCACTGCTTTGCAACAATGAAAACATAGGGGTGTTATCAGCATTCTTCTCATCCTAAGCCAAAACACAGCATTCCACCAGCTACTAGGAAGAAAATTAACTCTGTTCTAACTGAAACCAGGACATCTATCCACCCCTTATTCCATACCATTTATGTCATGCTCAGGTTACACTCTTTTCCATACATTCTAATTAGTCACCTATAGTAGTCATGGTAGTGATAACATATAGTATTATATAGTAATTAACATGGTACAATTCAGTTCATGGGCTATTCTCACCCAGTATTAAATCTCCTTGAGGTACACACCGGACCTCTCCGTTCTTTTGCATCACCCACCAAGTGTATCCAGGTCCCTGAGTGAAAACAATTCCACGAATAGGTTTGCCTTTTCCTGAGGCAGGAGTAGCCCAGACTGTTTTACCCAGCATATTTCTTACATGCACTACAGGAATTTTATCCCCATCTACAATACATAACAGGTTTGATTGGGCAGGTCCAGCTCGGTTGGCAGATCCCCTAGTATTTACTAACCAGGTGGCCTTTGCCAAATGTGTATCCCAAGTTTTGAATGTCCCAGCACCCATTGCTTTCAATGTAGTCTTTAACAGTCCATTGTATCGTTCAACTTTCCCGGAGGCTGGTGCATGATAGGGGATGTGATACACCCACTCAATACCATGCTCTTTGGCCCATGCTTGTGTCAGTATTGGCTATAATTGTCAGCTAAGCCAGCTCCATTTTTTTACAGCTAGAAAAGAGATATCAAGAAGATTCCAAATAGCCTAGACTGCAGGAGCCTAGATGAGTGTTTCATGGTAGTATAGTCAGGCAGGCTAACCTTGCCAAACTCTTCAACCTTGGTAAGGCTGGAAATTTTATTAAAGCTTTACGTGGGCAAATCTCAGGCTGGTTAAGAAAGGGTACATGAAGGAAAACCCTGGAAGGTTCTCAAGCTCTGGAGGCTGTGTGTTTGAAGAACAACTAGCTCTTCCTTATATAGGTAGCTCTGAATCTAATCTAGCTGTACTCTTTTGTAAGAGCTGTTTTTCTTCTTTTTCTACTGTCTCATGTAGGATACAGAGTATTACTAGCTTACTGAAATCAAGATGCTGTTGATCTGACAAATTTTGATAATGATATCAGGACATGGTAACCTGAAAATGTATTTTGTTTTGTCCTATCCTGCACTGACTGTGTGCATGTAGAAGGTAATGATAGGAGGACATAATAGAACAACATAATACACACTGCCAAGAGCACCACCACACGCACACATCAGAGAGAGAAAATTCATTTTTCAGTATCACATCCTTGCCACTGAAGACTCAAGATGTCTGAGTTTTTTATCATGAGAAAAGGAGTGTAATGGCTATTTCCTAATCATTTAATTAAGCTAGTCAATATGTTTACATCTTTTTCATATTCTTCCTAAATTAATTCTTCTCTATCCAAATCAAGATTTATTCTGTATCTTTATTACTTACTGACCAACAACACCTAGTCAATTCAATTGACTTAAGAAGCTGTGCATTAATCATCAATATGAGATTAATAAATCTCATATATTAATTATCAATATGAGATTAATAAATCTCATATAGATAAATCATAAGTACTTAGAAGCATTACACTGCTTCTAAGTAGTTATGATTGCCATATTTGTATACAATACATTCACATTGACAGCGATTTCTGGTATCCTTGCCATTGTCTCTGTGATTGTCTTCATTCTATAGAACAACAGCTGTTGTTGTAATACAATAACAATAATCTCTACCTGCCTGCTTTATTCTGATGTTTAAAAGGCTGTTTATTGTCTTCTTTTCCACCATCTTCAATATATTGGTCACATTCAAAAGAGTACATAAAACCTCTCCTGTTTATCAAAATGTGCTACGTCATCTCATCACTATTTTTTAAAGGGGCAACACAGCATTTTTTCTTTTTTTTTTTAACTTTTTTTTTTTTTTTTTTTTTTAAAGTGGTTGGGGGGCAGCCAGATACTATGCTATTGATCTGAAAAACCAAACTCCTGGAACATCCACAAGATCCTTTGGCAATGACTTATACATTTAATTAAATAAAAATCCCTTGTATTTCCTCTGTACCTGTAATCTAACTTCACTGGATGTCTCTAAGTCTCTTATTATGAGAAAAAGAGTGAAGTAGTTGTTTCCTAATGATTTTTATTAAGCTAGTCTAGATTTTTAGATCTCTCATATCCTCCCTACATCATATCTTCTCTATTCTAAACAGAAGCTATTCAGTATCTTTATTATCCATGTTGTTTTTGTCTGTACTTTGAGATTAAGGGGAAGGAGAACATAAAAAGGAAGGAGATCAGAACTTCATTCTTATTCAAGGTGTGAAGGCACTGATTAAGCACAGATGAAAGAGAAATAATTAAAATGGTTGATGATTAGGCAGACACTATAAGAACATTTGCTTAGGGGATAAGTGTTAAGGAACATTTATGTTGTGCAAAATCCAAACGTTAAATGGTCTATTTTTTAATGCTATGAAAATCTTACACAGAAAAAGTTGGAAATTTTATAATATTTCTGAAATGGCAATGCAATCACTTAAGAAAACTTTGTCCCCTCCCCCCTTTTTTAAGACATTGTTTCTAATTTCATTTACATAACTTAGTTTTCTACCTGCTGTTTAGCTTATTTGTGCATATTTTTTTCTTCTGTCTTCTTTCTTTTTCTAAACTGAAGAAAAAAGAAAAAAGAAAAAAGAAAAAAAGAAAAAAGAAAAAAGAAAAAAGAAAAAAGAAAAAAGAAAAAAGAAAAAAGAAAAAAGAAAAAAGAAAAAAGAAAAAAGAAAAAAGAAAAAACAAACAGAACTCCTACACATTAACTAGAAATGTCTCAGAATTCATACATATTATAGTGATGGTTTATACTAATATTTGAATATTATCAGGAATTTTCTTTTTCCCCAGGGAATATCTAACATGAATGATATGATTAAATACTTGCTTATATTCCTGACCAATATTCATTTTTTTGAACCAGAGCACACTCAGATGCTATAAACTATAACCATGAGCTTGGTGATGTGGGACCTGCTATTCTAAAGGGCTCAATGCCATTTTTTTTACATTCAGTTGTTCTGCATCAACAAGATTTTCAATAGAGCTCAGCATATCATCACTCCCACCGTAATACTTGTGGCCAAACTTAGAAAAAAAGCCCCACAGCTACTGCAGTGAAGCTTTTCAAAAATCTGGCAAACAGAAACATCCTGAAGAGCTGAAAATTGCAGCTGATGACTTTGCAGTTGTTCTATTTTACAGTTTATTGTTTGCAATGAAATGAAAAATGTCATCTCCTACATTCTCCTTTTGTTTAGCAAAATAGGCACTTCTCTATTCCCCTTCTGTTTCTAAAAGGGAATGATAAGGAGGAGTATACATGCATGCATATTAACAAGATCATCAAATATATAACTGCTTAGCTTATAAATTCACTTATAGTAAATTTTAAGTATGTTCTTTATGAAATTATTAACGTTATATGAATTACAATTAATTTAAAAGACTAAACTGTTAACTTTTCAGAAGAGCAGTAAAAATACTAATGTAATGGAAGCCGTTGGTATTAATACCATCTCAGTGGAAACTTCAGACAGTTAAAGGAAAGGTGTCAAGCAAATTATTTTCTACAAAAACACATTTCAGATAATACTGTTGGAAATTATCATTTCATAGATAAGGTATGTTTTACGTGAGGTTTTCATTTTAGAATCCTTATCCTGCGTTTTCTTTCTTTTTTTTTTTTTTTTCAGTTATTTTGTTGGTCAGTTCCTTTTTGTTTGTTTGTTTGTTTTTAACTAGACAGAATATGCACAATTTTGCTGGCTCTCTAAAATTGGAGATAGGATTGTCTCTACTATCCTTTAAAACCAGTTGTCTAAATTTAACTGAGCTTGACAGATGTGAAAGCTTGGTGCAAATCTCAAATACATGAAGATTAGATGTGTTCTATGATCAGCCATTCCAATTAGTGCTTTCCTTGAGGGACAAGGAAGAGGCAGCACCTGCCTGGAACTGATAAGCGCAGGAGGTCAGCCCACACAGGCAGTACTTGCTCTCTGTCATCAGGTGGATATTCTTCTAGCACCCCCGTCTAGGGGGAAAGTGATAAGCAGAGGCCTGGAAATGCAGCAACAGGAGAGAAAGAAAGGCAAGAGACATAAGACATTATACAAAAGCAAGCTTCATTAACTTAAATGCTATAGAAATGAGTTATGTTTCTCTAGTAATATTTGATACCGTGATGTCAAAAGACAATTAAAAAATGTTGTTATCTCTAATGAAGTACCTATTTTTCCTCATCCAGTGAAAATGTATGTCATAATTAAACAAGAAACATTTGAGCCAGGAAAATAAATAAATAAATATTTTATTCAAAGCTAAATATCATCTATTAATCATTAAATGTAAACAATACCACAGCTGTATTCAAATAATACAGCTATCCCACCTCTGTTATCTTTGCTTGTGCTCTCTCTATGCTTTCTTACAGTAGCAACAGTAGGACACAGAAAAACAAAAAAAATCAGAAAGAGGACAGACACCTTCTTTGTGTATTCAAATAAACGCTTAATAGACACTGCCTCTCTGATGGTAATTTCTTAATTAAGTTGATAAAGAAGAGTATTGGGGAAGAACATATTATGTTGTGATCTCACTCACCAAGTGACATGTACCCCACAGAGGTGACAAAACCCACAAAACTGTAATTAAACTGTGCCTGCTTGCATCATGGATTTACTCTTCCAGATTACCTCATAGAATGATAAAAAAGAGCTCTCTTAGAGCTATATATAATGTCAGTTCTTTCACCAGCACATTTTTCAGTCTAAAAATATGCTGTCTTTCCACAAATCTCTATTCATGGCAAGTTTATTCAGAGATTAATCAGAAAGTGTTCATGAAATAAAACATATTACATTTGGTTAAAATCCATTCCTAATTTGAAACCACACCCATAAAAAAAATCATGTAAAAGTGATAAACAAATTAACGTGTACTGTCTAACCCCCCAAATAATTCAAGCTAAAAATTTACATCAGTAGTATAGTGGAAAATACATTTTCATACACAGTATTAAACTCACAGGAGTGTTATCTTGTCCAATTTATCTGCAAGACAACTTATTGTGGGTTAAGACAATGTAGATCTGCCTCCATTTCCATTGCAAATGCCTCCACTATGAAGAGTGTTTAGCATATTGAATGACTTGCTCATGTTTATCCCATGGTAACATCCTGGGGGAAACAGACAGTGATACACACCCCCTAGTTCTCCATCCGTGCTGCAGAAAGAAAGATTTGCCGGTGCTTGGGTTTATAGATAGACAGATATATGTATAGACTGATAGAGCACTAGGGTTGGTTCAGTGCTGGATATTTCTCATGAGACCTTCAGACCTTGTGAGATCTCCATCTGTTAAATGAGTACATTTTCAGTGTTCCAAGTAAGAGGAGTATAAATTCATCTTTATGGACCATTTATACCACACAGATTGTATGATAGGAACTCCTTTTTCAAATAAAAGCATATTTGTAGGAACTCCTCTTTCAGATAAAAGCATATTTGAAGAACCATGTTACTGGGAGCTGAATTCAGAATTTTAAACTTTTATCAATTATCGGCAAAATTTCAGTAGTTATATGTTTACTTCTCATCTGATATCCATGATACAGAAAGGTCTTGGAGCAGCTTATTGGCAACATTCTAATACACATCTAAACACAAGATATTAAATGCAAATAACTTAGAAAAAATCCAGACAGCTATCAGAAAATTATACCATCCTTATATGCTAAAGTTATTTAATGACAACAGAAGTATTTGCAAACTTATAGTTGTCACTTACAACTACAGTGCTCTCATACCATGTATGTTCTCAATTTGATGAAAAACAAAACAAAACAAAACAAAACAAAACAACTAAGATGTGCTGATTGAGTAACTCTTTGTCTGAAGAAAGGAAGATAAATTGAAAGCCTCAAGACAAAGAGGAGGGATCTCCTTTGTGTCTCGAATTCTTAGCTGCCACTAAGAGTATAAACAAATTAACACAGTCAAAAATATATATTTATGCATTGTTCAGACATTGCTTCCACATCACCTTCTTTCAGGTATAAAAATCAACTTACTGCCTTCTACTTGAGCCTCAGCTCACCAGAGGTTTATACATGTCATGTAATCTATCTTTACAGTTTTCAATGACAGTATTCAGAATACATACAGTTAATGAAGGGTGATTGAAAAATGTTAATAGAGTAGGTATAATGAGCAAATGAAAGCTTAATTAAAAATTTAAATGTGAATTTACATTTTTATTACATGCATAGTATTTCTGTTATAGATATAAATATATTAATTTTCTTTTCAGTTTAAAACCATATTTTCAATTTACTTAAATATAATAATAATTCTAGGGAATAAATTATCTAATTATCAGAAATTCACAAAAAAAATAAAATATAACTGTTCACAGCTTGAACTTCATTTCTCAGGACGGTGCTGTGATATTTACATACTTGTTTCTGATACTTCTTCATGAGAGAATTAAACTAACTGATTCTTCCATACTTGATCATTATAGTATAGCAAATAAAAATAAAAAGCAGTATCATTCCAAAGATTAAAGATTTGTTCTCCTTTCATATACTTTTTTTTTTTTTTTCCTAAATATGGAACAGTAAATAATTTAGTTCAGTAATGTACTACGAGTTAATAAGTACTTATATCTGTGGCTAAGACGTTTGTTGCTGCTATTTTTAAAAATATATTTTTTTAGACCTCTTATATATATATATATATATATATATAAAAGGGAGAAATAAGAATAACATATATATATATGTGTTATTCTTATTTCTCCCTTTTCACCACAGAACAAACTATAGTGCAGGCATTGCATGCCTTTTCTAATATTCATTGTTAGCTGCTTTAGCAGATGCACAGGGAATATTTGTGTGCAAGGTGATCTCCTCCCCCATTTACCATACCATCATGTCCTACCACTCTCCAAAGCTTTTTAGCTCATTTAGCTCGGAAAAATAAAATAAAATAAAATAAAATAAAATAAAATAAAATAAAATAAAATAAAATAAAATAAAATAAAATAAAATAAAATAAAATAAATAAAATAATATAAAATAAAATAAAATAAATAATGCTTCCCTCCTGCCCTTTATTAAAAGCAAATTAGATATTTTTTTTTTCCAATAACAAACAGTTCTCAGATGTCTAATTTATTCAACAAAGCCATTATCTTTCCTGTGACTTTTTTACCTTTCCAGTGTGAGTGTGGTACTCTCATTCATCTCAGTCACTGAAGTCACTCATTCCTTCTCCTTTTATTGAATGTAACAATATACCACAGCCAATTTTATGTACAGCAGGACTCTGGCAGTAAGTGTAGAAGAAAATACTTCTGAAGAATCTTATCTTGTCAAAATGGATATTTTACTACATAAATAAATGCTTCTAGGATTTAAAAGATGTTTTATTATCTTTGCCAACAAAGTTATACTCCTACACCTATTATTATTATTGTTATTATTGTTATTATTGTTATTATTGTTATTATTGTTATTATTGTTATTATTATTGTTATTATTGTTATTATTATCAGCGGTCATGGTCATCTGGAGAGATCCTGGATGACTAGAGACTGACTAACATTATGCCTGTCAACAAGAAGGGTCATAAGGAGGAGGCGAAAAACTACAGGCCTGTCAGCCTGACCTTGGTGCCAGGAAAAGTGATGGAACAGGGCATCTTGAATGCAATCGCACATTCAAGATCACGCAATTCACAAATTCACAATCATGCAATGTATTTGGAACAACTGGGGGAGCAGGCCTGGTCAGCATGGGTTCATGAAAGGCAAGTCCTGCCTGACCAACCTCATCTTCTATGACCAGGTGACCCACTTGGTGGATGAGGGAAAGGTAGTTGATGTAGTCTACCTAGACTTCAGCAAGGTCTTTGACACGGTCTCCCACAGTATTCTCCTGGAGAAGCTGGCAGCCCATGGCTTGGAAAGGTACACTCTTTGCTGGGTTAAAAACTGGTTGGATGGCTGGGCCCAGAGATTGGTGGTGAACAGACTGAAATCCAGCTGGCGTTCAGTCAGCAGTGGTGTTCCACAGGGGTCGATGTTGGGGCCCATCCTCTGTAATATCTTTATTGATGATTTGGATGAGAGAATTGAGTGCAACCTCAGTAAATTTGCAGATGACAAGTTGGGGGGAAGCGTTGATCTGCTGGAGAGTTGGAAGGCCCTGCAGAGAGACCTGGATAGGTTGGGTCAACGTGCAGAGACCAATGGGATGAGGTTCAACATGGCTAAGTGCCAGGTCCTGCACTTTGGCCACAACAAACCCATGCAGTGCTACGGGCTTGGGGCAGAGTGGCTGGAAAGCTGTGCAGAGGAAAAGGATCTGGGAGTGTTGGTCGATGCTCAGCTGAACATGAGCCAGCAGTGTGCCCAGGTGGCCAAGAACACCAATGGGATCCATGCTTGTATCAGGAAAGTGTAGCCAGCAGGACCAGGGAGGTGATTTTCCCCCTGTACTCTGCTCTGGTGAGGCCACACCTTGACTACTGTGTTCGGCTTTGGGCTGCTCTGTACAAGAAGGACATCAAGGCCCTGGAGTGTGTCCAGAGAAGGGCTACGAAGCTTGTGAAGAGCCTTGAACACAAGTCCTATGAGTAGCGGCTCATGGAACTGGGGTTTTTTAGTCTGGAGGACAGGAGGCTCAGGGAGACCTCATTGCTCTCTACAACTACCTGAAAAATAAGTGTGGGGAGCTAGGGGTCAGCCTTTTCTCACAGATAACTAGTGACTGGAGGGAATGGCCTCAAATTGCGCCAGGGGTGGTTCAGGTTGGGAATTAGGAGACTTTTCTTCTCAAAAAGAGTAATCAGGCATAGGAACAGGTAACCCTGGGAAGTTGTGGAGTCACCATCCCTGGGGCTTTTTAAGGAAAGTTTGGACCTGGTGCTTAGGGACAAGATATAGTGGGTGATATTGGTGATAGGGTGTTGCTTGGACCAGTACTTGAGTTTCCGTCTTACCAAAGCAAAGTACAAGGGGATGACCACCTCCCTTGTCCTGCTGGTTACACTATTCCTGATACTTTTTTTACAGAGTATACTCTGATATTCCAGAGACTTTTGAAACAGAGAATGGGTGAGCTTGAAAAACAGTTTGAATGAATCATGAGCATTTGCAACAGAATGTAAGGGCCTCTGGGAAGGGGAGGCAAAGAAATGGACACACCAGGATGGGCTCTGCCTGCAGCCACCAGCATCACTACCTACATGTGGGACAAGCAGAATCCACTCCCATGGGATGAGTGCTTGAGGGGGTGCAACACAGGGGAACTGAACCCAGGGGGTGCAGAAATTACCTTTCAGGAACTCTCTCACTACCACATGTTTTGGGAGTCTTCAGGACAGGAAAGTCTTCAGATAGGGGTTGCAGCTTTCCCTGGTGAGGAGACGGATGTTTGCAACCCTCATGGCCTGGGAATAAGGTGTGTGTGGGGGTGGGGGGAGGCAAATAACTGCGTACAGTATTAGACCTTCAGTGGTTTAGATAAAAGAGTGCTTAGTAATTGGCATTTGTTAATATTTTTTGTCTGGTCTTGTGGTTTATCTTTTGTGCTACTTGTATCAATCCTGGATGCATTATTCACAATTTGCCAGTTAATTGAACGACATTAGTAAACCAATAAACTGCTTCAGTTCTGATTTGGTTTAAACTATATGAACTGAGCAGTTTTTCTCTGTGACTGCTGCTGTCTATGTTAACATTAACTGGAGTGTTTCCACTGGAGTAGAAGAAATCCTCAGAAACAGAAATGAAGTTTGTTAACAAAATGGTCTGTGGAGTTCTTGGACGGATCCATAGAGCAAACACCGCTCACAAGCTATGGTGAAGAATTTACTCAGATAGCACTTACTTCTGAAGAGGGTGTTTATGAAAAGTTTAGTTAAAATATAGCCATCACAAATATTCTATAGCACCCCTCTTTTTGCTTCAACAAAACTGCTACTTCTTAGGTTATTATAGCAACAATCAAAATGTAAAAGTTCTTTAAATTAATTTATTGTTGATTACAAGAATATCTGTAATTTACATTGTGATATCTGCAGTTACTCCCTCAAAAATGGACCATATAATGGTCAAGCTCTGTCTTAAACTTATTTGGTCTATGGGCTTGGCTTTTTTTTGGTTGGTTGGTTGGTTTTGTTAAAAAAAAAAAAAAAAAGGGGGGGGAGGGGGGGAGAGAGGAAACAAACCTATTCATTAGAAACAAGGACCTTGGTGCTTGATTTTTTTCCCTGATGAGGTAGATTGTAGTATATAGCAATACATAGCTAAAGACACCTTTCATAATATGCATTCATTATATATGGATTTGTATTTCATATCTCCTAAATCCAAGTAAGCTTTAAGTTTGCTTTACAGAAATAATTTTCCTCTGGTTGTGTCCAAAACATCTTCTGCTAACTTTATTTGAGTGCTGAGGGCCAGGCAGGACATGGCAATGTTAAGTTAGTCATATTCAAACCTACTGTTCCATTAAGTAGAAATGTTCCACACAAGGAAAAACAAACAAACAGACAAAGCAAAAACAAATGCAAAAACAAACAAATGTTCCACACAAGGAAAAACAAACAAACAGACAAAGCAAAAACAAATGCAAAAACAAACAAACAAAAATAAATCAAAAATCAGCAGCCGTAAAGTAAAGGATTGGATTACTATTAACTCTGAACCAATGATTTGTTTTTTTTTCTTAATAATTCAGTGTCAGGTATTTCACTTCTTTTTGTGCATTCTGCACCATGGGAAGAAATCTAAAAATACCACTTTTTCTAATAGTCACAGACAAATTTAAAATAGTTTACTTACTGCCCTTCTAATGAACAGTGTCTCTCAGCAGGTGATATCTTTAATCTTCTAGTAAGACAAACATGATTTAAAATAATTCAGACTAAAACTAGACAATCTGGGAATCACTACAGGTGCAAAATAATTCCTTGCAGCAAGTGTTAGATAATCAAAATGGCAGTTAATTGCTAAGTTACTTTCTAATCATCTGAAGACAGGATCTAACGTGATAAACATTTTTTTTTTTTTTTTTACACAATCTGATATAACTAATATTGTTGGACAACCTTTGTAAGTAAGAGGGTTTTCACAATGGCAGCAAAACCAAAAATGCCTAAATACTGTTCCACATCAGGCAAATGTTTTAACCTAAAAAAGATCTTTTTACCTAAAAGTATTAAAACCAAAACAAAACAGAAATCCAAAATCAAAACCAAAAGTTAATAACAATAAAAAGACACATTTTAAAGTGATACCCTAGTTATTATTTTTATTTGCCATCTTTTGTCCCTTCTCAGTCTTTCAGCATATTCAAATGTGATATTTACAAATCTTTGCATATTCTGGACTGCATTGTTTTCTGTGTAATCTGTGCCCTGAAAATACTCCATTCAGCTCTGATACTTTATAGTTGCATATTCTGTTTAGAGTAGATTAGAGAGAATTCCCAAAAGTAAAGTCAATCAATTAGAATGAGATTTTACCAATATGAAACAATTCAGAAGGCTGCGTTAAGAAGTTAGCGTAGGACATTTTAGCTAACAAAATACTAAAAGCTCATTCTGAACAAAATTGGAGTAATAAATAAATAAATGAACCAAACCTCTAGTTGTTTTTGTTGTTGTTGTTGTTGTTGTTTTTGTTGTTTTTTTTTTTTTGTTTGTTTTGTTTTTGTTTTTGTTTTTTAATGCGATGAGCCCTGCTTTCATGGAAATGGCTGAACATCTGTCTGCCAATGGGAACCAGTGAATGAATTCCTAATTTTGCTTTGATTGTGTGCACAGCTTTTGCTTTAACTATTAAACTGTCTTTGTCTTGACTCACAAGTTCTCTTCTTGCACTTCAACATTTCTGATTTTCTTGCTATCCCACTGTAGATGAGTGAGAGAGTGGCTGTATGGTGCCTACTGGGGTTAAACCACAACATTCACATTCACTCACATAGAACCACTGATTTAAGCTACGTTAGCTATTGCAGACAATTCTACTGACTTCATTAACGCTGTTTTGCTTCACAATGAGTAGGTCTTCTATTCATTTTAAACCTACACAGTATTGGTGTGGACAGGTTTGATCCTTAAGAAAACACTACAAGCTAGGAAAATGCATGAAACTGTGAAAGCAGAGAAAATTCTAGGATTTGCCTGAACTCTCACAGAAAGCACTGATAATAATAAATGATGAGTTTACTGAGGCTTACCTAATATCCTTATTATAAGAATGCCTTCCCTGTAAAAGGAGAATAGTCCTTCAGTATTTGTTATTATCTCCAGTTTTTATTTAGGCTCTTGCAAAGATGTAAAAACAATTTGTCTGTTTTTCCGTCAATGTATAAATGATGTTAGATATTTGTTGTCTGACAGGTTTTCTGGCTGAGATCAGGGTACGCAGTGTCTGCTGTCTGACTGCATTCACTCTTAAGTCCTCATTATTTCATTCTTGGTAAAAGAATCTTCTCCCAGATAACCTACATGTATTCCTTCCCTTAACCTTTTTTTTTTTTTTTTCTATTATTTCACCTATTCCAAGGCACTCTAGAACAGAAAATATTAGGTGAAACTTTTACCAAAGTCCTCCCAGTCTTTTGATATTTTCTAGGTCCACATCTTTACCTTGCAGACACATCTTGCATAAGCCATATTTCCCCCATACTGGACAACTAAATGGAAATAGAAAAAGTCTGCTTTGACATTTAAATTCTTTTTTTTTTTTTTTTTTTTTTTTTTTTTAATAGAAAGTTGCTTCAGTACAAAATATATTAAAAAAAAAAAAAAGCTTGCAAAAGCATACCAGGCTTGAAGCAATACTTCACAATTAAAAGAGAAGTCTCTTAATAAGGATATCAGTGGTTGTGGCTTTTCATATTTCTTTAACACAGTCCTTTTCTGTAAATGTTATAGTGTATAGATGTATATAGTGTATATATCAGGGGTAAGTAAACAGTACTGATAGAAGTGATCTTCTTTAAAGAAATGTTTTAATCACTGGGCTGTCCCATAGTAGATATCTCAAGTCTCAAGAATGGAGTCCAACTCCTACTTTTGTCTCACTCCCTATGCTTCATTGCATGAAGATAGCTCTTACCCAGGCTTCCTTTACTCTGCTTTTCCTTTACACAGCACAAGCAAATAAATGATTGCACATGACCAACTGGCCATATCAACTGGTACTTGATATGGAGATCCACAGAGCATGACAGACTGCAGACAAAGCTGTATTAACACTTTGGTGTGCACATTCTTGACTGTAGTTTAGCATCATGAATCAACTTCTTAGGTGCAGCTGGCAACCTGGGACAATGACTTCAATGACAACACTATTTTGAAAGAGATAGTTTAAATGTCCATGATGGACTCCCCTAGTGGCTCAGAGAATGCAAAATATCTGAAAAAAAAAAAACAAAACAAAACAGTTTCAGGAAGACAAACCAAACCAAACCAAAGGAAAAAAAAAAAAAAAAAAAAAAAAAAAAAGCTTCCTTCATATAAATGACACTCACAAATCTTAAGAGTAAGAAAGATGAGTCATTACTCTCTCCTGTTGGTGCAAGAAAAGATCTCAAGAAAAAATCTCAAAATAAGTCTTCTGGAAAAAAAAAAAAAAAAAAGAAAGAAAAGAAAAAGAAAAAAAAAGAGAGAGAGAAATTCTGTTTTATTTTTTAAGAACACAGTGCTCTTAGCTAAGCAGCTAAGCATTATAAAATTATGAACCCTAAGGGCAAATTCACCGCTGACTTTCAGGGTGAATTATATAACCAGCTGTAGATAGGAATGAACATTCCTGTCTTTCCTGTCTTTATATATTTCTGGTTTTGTGTAGGCTATATAGAAGCTTTCTAGACTCATTATAGAGTCAAAAATTATGATTATATTCAAATATGGTGTAACTATCCATGTGAGACAATCACATATTTAATATCAAACTTAATAAAAGTCAGTCACTTAGCATACATGGTGCAAAGATAATTTCTCACCCTTCTATTCTCCCTGGAATACAAACAGATTCTGAGGTTATTTATTTATTTATTTTACACACACACATATATATATTAACATGATATATGGGACAGCTAAAGAGATTTTACTCACCTATGGAGATACAAGGGGAGGACTGGGAGAGACAGTGGGTGGAGCAAAGGGTCACAGGGATTCAGGGCTGTCGCATGTACAGGTATAAGAAGCTATGCTACGCAGCAATACATTGACACTTGAGATAGACACGGTGTGTCCGTCTCTGGTGTCCCTGCTCGGGAAGCAGATGTCCAAGCAGCCAATCGATGTTGTCTCTTGGGCTGGGGTAGCACAGAGAGAGGCAACACAATCTTTTAAGGATGTATGAGATAACCTAGTAAAAGGAATGCCTCACTGTATATTTATGTAAGGTCAGCTTGATTCACTTTCATAGTCATTAAATACAGTTGATAGAGAGCATTGAAATAAGGTTTATCATAATGGTTTGCTATTTTTTGAAAACATATTATTTATCACTGTTCATACCAGACATTTTTGAGCTATTAAGAAGCTAGAGGTAGTGTAATCACAAAGCATCTTAGATAGCCTTCTTTGAAAATTGGCAGCATTTTCACTACTGGAAGGCCTGTTATTCTTGTATTGATTTAATAAAGTAGCATGCTTTATTTATACAACACATTACCTGAATCTGTAATGATAATTTGAGGTTAATAGAACTTGTATGTTAGTGCTGGTTCAATTCTGCCAGCTGCTATTACTGCATTGAGGTAATTATTCATTCAGACAAGTAATGCTCAGCTCTCACACTTGAGGAGAACAGAAGCACTCAAAACACTGAGTGTCTCTTCAGACACTGATCCAGTGGGGTTGCACTGGTTTTGAATTCAAACATCATAATTTCAGAGGGCAGAAAAGATAAATCTGGATTTTAAAGACTGGCATTGCAATTATTAGTGGGTCTACAAGTTAGGGTGGAAAACCAACCCAGGTCTCAGTTCATATGAATTAAGTTTTGGAGCTAACCAGGCAGCAGCACATCAGTCTTACTACAAAGGACACAACCAGGTGTGTGACACATGCTTATCAGGACCAGAAAGGTAAGGCAAGCAACGACGTCACCAAGAAAAAATAATAATATGCCTAGGGCGAGGAGGTCAACTCCACGCCTCAGGACTGCCTCCATCAAGAAAGACAGAAGGGTTATTGTTGTTGGAGACTCTATTCTTAGGGGATCAGAGTAATCAGAACAGGTAGGGCCTGTAGGGAAGTCTGATGCCTCCCTGGGGCCAGGGTCAGGGACGTTGCCAGGAAGCTTCCCAACCTGGTACGCCCCTCTGATTATTATCCTCTTTTGATAGTCCAGGCTGGCAGTGACAACATTGAAGAGAGAAGCCTGAAGGCTATCAAACAAGACTTTAGGGGGCTGGGACGGTTAGTGGATGGAGCGGGAGTGCAGGTGGTTTCATCCATCCCTACGGTGGCAGGGAGGGGTACAGAGAGGACACAGAAAGCCCACCTGTTAAACACGTGGCTCAGGGGCTGGTGCCAATGCAGAAATCTTGTGTTTTTTTTGACCATGGGGCACTTTACTCAGCACCTGGCCTGATGGCCGCAGACGGGTCCCTATCTTTTAGGGGAAAAAGGATCCTGGGCCAGGAGCTGGCAGGGCTCATTGAGAGGGCTTTAAACTAGGTAGGAAGGGGGATGGGGCTGAAGCAAGGATTGTTGGGGCTGTGCCAGGGGGAACAATGGCAAGGCTGGGGGATAAGGTAATGGCCCAGCTGAAGTGCATCTACACCAATGCACGCAGCATGGGTAACAAACAGGAGGAGCTGGAAGTCATCGTGCAGCAGGCAGGCTACGACTTGGTTGCCATCACGGAGACGTGGTGGGACCAGTCTCATGACTGGAGTGCTGCAATGCCTGGCTATAAGCTCTTCAGAAGGGACAGGCAGCACAGAAGGGGTGGTGGTGTGGCTCTCTATATTAGAAAGTCTTTCGAGGTTGTAGAACTCGAGGTTGGGAATGACAAGGTCGAGTCCCTTTGGGTTAGGATCGGCAGGGACAACAAGGCTAGTGTCCTGGTCAGGGTCTGCTATAGACCGCCGAACCAGGATGAGGAGACTGATGAGGAGTTCTACAGGCAGCTGACAGAAATTGCGAAATCTTCAGCGCTTGTACTCGTGGGGGACTTCAACTTCCCTGACATATCCTGGAAGCACAACACAGCCCAGAGAAAGCAGTCTAGGAGGTTTCTGGAGAGCGTGGAAGATAGCTTCCTGACGCAGCTGGTTAGTGAACCTACCAGGGGTGGCGCCCCACTAGACCTTCTCTTCACATACAGAGGACTGGTGGAGGATGTGATTGTCGGGAGCTGTCTTGGGCAGAGTGACCACGAAATGGTGGAGTTCACTATTCTTGGCGAGGCCAGGAAGGGGACCAGTAAAACCGCTGTATTGGACTTCCGGAGGGCTGACTTTGAGCTGCTCAGGACACTGGTTGGTGGAGTCCCTTGGGAGGTGGTTCTGAAGGGCAGAGGGGTCCAGGAAGGCTGGGCGCTCTTCAAGAGGGAAATCTTAATGGCGCAGGAACAGTCTGTCCCCATGTGCCCAAAGACGAGCTGGCAGGGAAGACCAGCCTGGCTCAACAGAGAATTGTGGCTTGATCTTAGGAGAAAAAAGAGGGTTTATAATCTTTGGAAAAGTGGACAGGCCACTAGGGAGGACTATAAGGATGTTGCGAGGCTGTGCAGGGACAAAATTAGGAAGGCCAAAGCTCATCTGGAGCTCAATCTGGCTACTGCCGTTAAAGATAACAAAAAACGTTTTTATAAATACATCAACACAAAAAGGAGGACTAAGGAGAATCTCCATCCTTTACTGGATGCAGGGGGAAACTTAGTTACAAGAGATGAGGAAAAGGCGGAGGTGCTTAATGCCTTCTTTGCCTCAGTCTTTAGCGGCAATACTGGTTGTTCTCTGGATACCCAGTACCCTGAGCTGGTGGAAGAGGATGGGGAGCAGGATGTGGCCCTCACTATCCATGAAGAACTGGTTGGTGACCTGCTACGGCACTTGGATGTGCACAAGTCGATGGGGCCGGATGGGATCCACCCAAGGGTACTGAGAGAACTGGCAGAGGAGCTGGCCAAGCCACTATTCATCATTTATCAGCAGTCCTGGCTATCGGGGGAGGTCCCAGTTGACTGGCGGCTAGCAAACGTGATGCCCATCTACAAGAAGGGCCAGAGGGCAGACCCGGGAAACTACAGGACTGTCAGTTTGACCTCAGTAGCAGGGAAACTCATGGAGCAGATCCTCTTGAGAGTCATCACGCAGCACTTGCGGGGCAAGCAGGCGATCAGGCCCAGTCAGCATGGGTTTATGAAAGGCAGATCCTGCTTGACAAACCCGACCTCCTTCTATGACAAAGTGACTGTAGTGGGTTTACGTGGCAAGGTTTTGGTAGCAGGGAGCCATAGGGGTGGTTTCTGTGAGAAAGATCTAGAAGCTGCCCCATGTTTTGGAAGGGCCCCATTGTTTTCCAGATCCGAGCCAATAAGCGATGTTGTTTTGCGCCTCTGTGAGAGCATATTTAAGACAGGGAAAAAACGCTGCGCCACACAGCAGCCGGGAGAGTCAAGGGAGTGAGGAACAGCACCAAGGTCAGTGTAGAGGGAGGGGGAGAGGTGCTCCAGGTGCCGGAGCAGAAGTCCCCTGTGGCCTGTGGTGAGGACCATGGTGAAGCAGGATGTCCCCCTGCAGCCCATGGAGTACCACGGTGGAGCAGGGTTCCACGCTGCAGCCCGTGGAGGAGACCATGGTGGAGCAGGTGGCCCTGCACCGACGGAGGCTGCCGCCTGTGGAAGACCCCGGCCGGAGCAGATTCCGGGCCGGACCTGTAGCCCGTGGAGAGGAGCCCACGCAGGAGCAGGTGACCTGGCAGGAGCTGCTGCCCGTAGGGGAGCCAGGTTGGAGCAGTTTTCTCCTGAGGGATGGACCCCGTGGTATGGACCCATATCTGGAGCAGTTCTGGAAGAGCTGCTGCCTGTGGGAAGCCCACGCCGGATCAGTTCATCAAGGACTGCATCCCGTGGGTGGGACCCCACAGCACAGGGGACGAGAGTGACCGAGAAGGAGCGGCAGAGAAGAAGTGCTGTAGACTGACCATAACCCCCATTCCCCCGTTCCCCTGCGCCGCTCGGGGGGAGGAGGTTGGAAGAGGGTGGATGGGGGGGGAAGGTGCTTTTGGTTTGCTTTTTCCTTTGTTTTCTCACTTCTCTTGCTTGTTAGTTGTAGGCAATAAATCTTACTATCTCCTTATGCCGAGTCTGTTTTGCCCGTTACAATAATTACTGCGTGATTTTCTCGTCCTTATCTCAATCCTTGAGCCCTATTCACATATTTTCTCCCCATTCGTCTTTGAGGAGGGGGAGTGAGAGAGCGGCTGTGGTGGAGCTCGGCTGCCCACTCGAGCGGAACCACGACAGTGACACGCTGGGTGGATGAGGGAAAGGCTGTGGATGTGGTCTACCTTGACTTCAGCAAGGCTTTTGACACAGTCTCCCACAGCATTCTCCTCAAGAAACTGGCTGCTCTTGACTTGGACTGGTGCATGCTTCATTGGGTTAGAAACTGGCTGGATAGCTGGGCCCAAAGAGTTGTGGTGAATGGAGTCAAGTCCAGTTGGAGGCCAGTCACTAGTGGCGTTCCCCAGGGCTCGGTGCTGGGGCCGGTCCTCTTTAATATCTTCATCGATGATCTGGACGAGGGCATTGAGTGCACCCTCAGTAAGGTTGCAGATGACACCAAGCTATGCGCATGTGTCGATCTGCTTGAGGGTAGGAAGGCTCTGCAGGAGGATCTGGATAGGCTGCACCGATTGGCTGAGGTCAACTGCATGAAGTTTAACAAGGCCAAGTGCCGGGTCCTGCACCTGGGGCGCAATAACCCCAAGCAGAGCTACAGGCTGGGAGATGAGTGGTTGGAGAGCTGCCAGGTAGAGAAGGACCTGGGAGTGTGTGGTGGTTTTACCGTGCTGGGCAGCTAAACCCCACAACCGCTCTCTCACTCCCCCTCCTTTAGATGAGGAGGGGGAGAAGTAAAGCAAAGAACAACTCACGGGTTGAGATAAGGATAATTTAATTAAAGGGAAATAATTATAATAATTAAATAAAGACTACCATGAACTAAACAATTTAACTAAGGGGAAATAAAAGGGAAAGGGGAAAAAGGGAGGAAAACAAACAAACAAAATAAATGAAAGCTATATGGAAGTGCAGAGGAAAGAAATTACTCTCTATTTCCCACAAATGAGCGATGATTGACCACGTCCTTGAAGCAAGGCCTCAACGCACGCAGCCGGTGTTCGAGAGGAGGACCGACGTCTTCTCAACGAGAGCCCACCCCTCCCCTCTTCTTCCTGTTTCCACCTTTTATTGCTGAGTGTGACACCACATGGTATGGAATATCCCTTTGATTGGTTTAGGTCAGCTGCCCTAGTGATGTTTCTCTCCTCACTTTTTTGCCCACCCCCTAGGAGGGTTAGAGAAAGGCCCAATGCTGTGCCACTGCTGCTCAGCAGTAGACACAACACTGGTGTGATAACACTGCTGTTCCAGCTACAAGTACAGAGTACGGCACTGTATGGGCTGCTGCCGGGAAAGTTAACATTCCAGCCAGACCCAGTACAGAGTGATGGTTGATAGTTAGCTGAATATGAGCCAGCAGTGTGCTCAGGTGGCCAAGAAGGCCAACGGCATGCTGGCTTGTATCAGAAACAGTGTGACCAGCAGGGCTAGGGAGGTGATCGTCCCCATGTACTCGGCTCTGGCGAGGCCGCACCTCGAGTACTGTGTTCAGTTTTGGGCCCCTCGCTACAAGAAGGACATCGAGGTGCTTGAGCGGGTGCAGAGAAGGGCGACGAAGCTGGTGAGGGGTCTGGAGAACAAGTCCTACGAGGAGCGGCTGAGGGAGCTGGGCTTGTTCAGCCTGGAGAAAAGGAGGCTCAGGGGCAACGTTATCGCTCTCTATAGGTACATTAAAGGAGGCTGTAGCGAGGTGGGGGTTGGTCTGTTCTCCCACGTGCCTGGTGACAGGACGAGGGGGAATGGGCTTAAGTTGCACCAGGGGAGTTTTAGGTTGGATGTTAGGAAGAACTTCTTTACCGAAAGGCTTGTTAGACATTGGAACAGGCTGCCCAGGGAAGTGGTGGAGTCACCATCCCTGGAAGTCTTTAAAAGACGTTTAGATGTAGAGCTTAGGGATATGGTTTAGTGGGGACGGTTAGCGTTAGGTCAGAGGTTGGACTCGATGATCTTGAGGTCTCTTCCAACCTAGAAATCCTGTGATTCTGTGAATAATTTAAAAAAAAAAAAAAATCAAAAACAACATTTTGTGTAAATGCATTCAGAATAATGAGATATTGAAGACAGGATTACTCTGTTGCTCAAAAGAGAAAAAAATAAAGATGAAAAAATTATGTCAGGAAATACAGTCCTTCTGCCTTTTCTGTTCAAGTCTCAGAAAGAAGTCAGTTAACAATAAATTAATGTAAACTTCATAGCCTGAAGTAGTGAAGAAACAAATGAACAAAAAATTCCATGTGACCTTGTTTCTTTCAGGATAGAATTGCACCCTTATGTATAGGAGACTCTACAAATGACTTATCTTGACATTCCTGGAGTTTTCAAAGAATCTCACACAACATTCTAATAATCCAGCATGAAATAGATGAAACTTTAAGAGTGTGGGAGGAAGACTGGTTAGACAAATTTCTAACAATAATTATAAATAATCTGCTATTGTCATAGAAGAATTTACTGAATGCAGTTCCACAAGAACTTGGTCTTACACCAAGTACTAGTAAGTATTTTCTTTAATGACATGGAGAATAGAATACAGGATGCATATTATTGAATTTACCAATAAAAATAAAATCTAGAAGGAACTGAAGGGACATGACAGTACAGGATCCAAGTTTTAAATAAATCCAAAGGTGCTGAAATATAGAAAAAAAAAATCAACAGGGGCAATAAAAACTGTTGTGCCTATGCAGGAGCAATCAGATACAGAAATACAGCAAGGAAAACAATGGCACAGGTAGCACAGTACACGAAGAAGTTTGGAGCTTTATAATAGATATGATTGAACATAATATATAAATGTATTCTTATCTATTTCTTTATTTCTATGCTTAGTTTCACAAAAAGGTGGGTCATTTCTGTTTTGTAAGGAAGATTTGACAATTGTTTTCTACACACATAACAAGCAATGATACTCCTTGTCTCTAGTTTTTGAAATAGAAATGTTAAAAAAAAAAAAAAAAAGACTATTAGGAAGAAGAAAACTCCCTATTTTGTGTCAATATACATGCATATACACTGTTAATCTCCCTTACAATTAGTATCAGTTAGAATTTTTCAGTGAAAATATTTGTATATTGAGTCTGAAATGTTTTGTTCCAGACATCTTTGTTTCAGTTAGTATTCACTGATGCTCAAAAGAGCTCTAAAAAGACCATATGGCTAATCCTATTTTCTTTTTTTCCAAAAGGGAAAAAAGAAAACCTCATACTGACTTCCAACATGTCCTGCCTCAGGCTTTTGATTCCAGAGCCTCTGTCCCCTGCTTCTCATCTTCTCAATGCTGTGCAGTTCTTCATATGTTAGGTCTTTCTGCTTGTTTCTCAGTCTCTCACAGTCTCATCTTTGAAAGTAATTGGATTGCAGTTATTCCTTCTCTTTATCCATATTTTCATACCATCATGACAAGTGGATACAAATGAATGCAAAGATGTTTTCTGGGCTTTTCTCCTCATTTTGTTTTTTGAAGTCTTTTAATGTCATATTACCTTAGAAGAAAATGAAATTTCAACCCTGGAAACCCACAAATGTTTAGGATATATGAAAGCAAAGGATGTGAAAAAGGAGGAGGAAGGGGAAAGCTCTCCATCTCTTTTTCTCATTCATAAAGTTCCTACAGAAGTAAAGGCATTAATAACATTTACATGTTTGTTTTAAGCATCATGTCTCAAATTTGGATCATAGGCTTTCTGAACAGCAGATATTACACATGAAGTATAATTGCTAGGCATAAAATGAGAGACTAGAGGATGTTAATATTTCAAGGAGTAAAGTACATGATAACTGCATGTACAGTACAATTGCTACAAGTACAATTGCTACTTCTTTTGATTTCCTAGGCAAAAGAGAAAGAGATTTAATACCAATAAATAAAATAGCAGATCTCTTGCTTTCAGGATCCAGGGATCATCACATCAAAAATACTGTTCAAACTACTATGAGAAAGAACATATAAAACCATTGTCCTTTAGAGAAAGCAGAAGGGATGTCTGTTCACTTAAAAACAACTTAGCTGCTTGAAAAAGCAGTGATAATTTGGGGAAGCATTAAAACTCTATTAGAAAGGATACCATGTAGAGTATATTCATTCCAATTAACACTAACTAGCTCAAAGCACTCTAGAAGGCAGTACTTTCAGGTAAGAAATGCACAAAACATCAATAAGGAAGAAAGGAACAGACTAGAAAGTAAGAGTTTAAAAATGCAAACAATCAAAACAAAACCTAAACAAATGCAAATAAAAAATCTAAAATATTTACTTCATCCTGCTATTAAAATATTTTTCTTTTCTTTCCTCTGAATTTAGGATTAAGTGAACTACAAGAATGGCATTCTTAATATCTTTAGACAGTAAATATATATATTTTTTTAAATAAAGACATTACATTTGAGCTTAAGTTGTAAAAAAAAAAAAAGTTTTTTATTTTTCAGAAATAAAAAAATAGCTATAAAAATCAACTTCCCTTTGTATTCTTTTTATATGTTTAATTAAGACTCTTAAAAGACCTGAACAAAAGTTCGCTGCTTATAACCGCATTTTAAGACAAAACTGATAAAAATAGCTTTAATAATAATGTGTGTTTTAACACAAGATAAATTGACATAATAAAACAAAAACATAAAATAGTATTTCAGTATAGTCTATAATTTTGACTTTTTCTGTGTTTGTTTTGGTTGGTTTTTGTTTTACCAGTATGTAAAACTATTTGTGTAAAAGAATACAAAAGAAGGAAAAAAAGTAGATGAACAACCCAAAACATTATATAAGATAAAAGATTTTAATTATTTATTTCAGAAACCATTTAAATTGTTTTATTTTATTTTATTTTATTTTATTTTATTTTATTTTATTTTATTTTATTTTATTTTATTTTATTTATTTTATTTTATTTTTCTAGCATAGTAATGAGTTGAATTTTGGTATGACTGCAAATTAATGCATTTGAACACTTCAGTTTCACATACATACATACTAGTGTGAAAGTACCTAATGGACAACCCTTGGTAAATGGCTTCAACAACAGCACCTGTGAAGATGAAAATTTGAATGCAAATAACATGGGAGGATTGCATGCGTAAAACAGTCAGGGAGGACACCATTTTGAAGGGGAAAATGACTAGAAGCCAGGTTAGAGACTAACCAGATAATTACAAAGAGATGCCAGAAACGAAGGAGTAAGTTTGAAAGGAAGTGTGACAGAAGCATGATAATTTGCAAAGGGTATGTTGGCATCCTGGGGAAGGAAGGAACATGGTCACACCAGATTGGGCACTGTCTGAAAGCGGCCTACTGACATCATCATCTCATCTCACACAGGACAGGTGGCTGGGGCAGGCTGTGTGCCACTGCTTGCAGCTGATTATGAACATTTCATGATGTCTGGTCTCATGGTTTATCTGTTGTAATTCTGGTATTGATTCTGCATGCATAGTTCACTAACCACAGATTAATTATATCTTATTAGTAAACCAATAAACCTCTTCAATTTTGATTTGGTTTAAACTACAAAACAGAGTAGTTTTTCCCTCAAATGATTAGTTGTTAGTTTGGATTTTTTCTCCTATTGTGTCCAGGGATTCTAATGAATCTAGACATCAAATAAAGACATGAAACAAGCTATTTTCAGGTGTTATCAAGATATTTTATTATTATTATTATTTAAATTACTTTCCAATTAGTAAGACATTGCTTTAAGAATGTACTGGGTGCATGTAAAAGAAAACATTATTTTATTTGCTCATTTGATGTTAATCAGATCAATGTTTTATCTTGTTTTCCATTTTTTCAATTTATCGATGTTTTAAAGATATTAGAATTGCATAAGTATTTTTTTCACAGTGGATTCTACAAAAAAAGACATTAAACCAAATTCTTTAACTGAAGCGTCAAAACTCAATGAATACCTCAGAACACGACTTATACTTCAGGTTGCATTTACATTACATTTACATTTACATACATACATTATCACATGCATTTCCTTAAATATTTATTGTCAATGATTATACTAAGCTTTTTATTTCAGAGAAGTACTTTAGTTAATAAACTAGCCTGGCCAAGATTTGTACATACGTGTTTAAGTGCAAGCTGCACTACTACAAGTCCATTCTATAGAAGCCTGCAGCTATGGGGAGAAACACACTTTTTTTCACATTTCTGAGCAGAACATAGTGGAACCATGACAAGGTATACTGGTAATTAACATCATATAATTTAATATTTCTTTATATGTCTGGTGTTCTTACATTAATGGATAGCTAAACTCCACCACACTCCTCCCTCACTCCCTCTCCTCAAAGGAAGAGGGGGAGAAAATACGCTGAAAAAGGCCTCAAAGGTTGAGGTAAAGACAGAGATCACTCACCTTATACTGTCACAGGCAAAAAAAGATTCAGCAATCTTTTGGGAGGTTAATAAAAGGGAGATTAATAAAAGGTTTTTGCCTACTACTAATAGACTAAAGCAGTGAGAAACTATAAGCAAACTAAAAACACCTTCACCCCCGTCAATCCACTTCTGCCTTGTCTCCCCAAGAAGCTCAGGAAACAGGGAATGTGGGTTGTGGTCAGTCCATAACTGTCCTGATCACACAGTAGGCTCAAAGAGAAAATCCCAGTTGCCCAGGAATCTTTGAAGTGATCATGGAATAGCCATAAGGCAAAGATTTAAAAAAAATTACCAGAAAAGGAAGCGATGCATGCTGAATAATGTATAATAAATTGTATAATAAATTACCAGAAAATGAGAAGCCATTTTCCCTGTTAACTAATGGGTCCTGTCATTATGGGAAAGCATCAGAGGTGGAAGACTGCTGTATGGAGTCTCATATGACAAATTGCAGAAAGTACTGAATGAGGTGAATCAAGTCAATTTGCAGAATTGAAGGCCATCCACCTGACTTTAGGTATTGCTGAATGAGAAAAGTGGTCTGTGCTCTATCTCTATACTGATTCATGAATGGCAGGAAATGCCCTGTGGAGGTGGTTATAGCAATGGAAGCAGAGAAACTGGCAGCACAGAGGCAAACCCATCTAGGCTGCTGCGTTATGGCCATATATTGCTGCCATGGTAGAGAACCCAGCTGTAAAAGTACTCCATGTAGATGCTCATGTGCCCAAGAGTTGGGCCTCTGAAGAACTTCCAAACAACCAGCAGGCAGATCAGGCTGCTAAAACTGAAGTGGCTTATGTGGGTTTGGACTGACAACATAAGGGTGAATTATTATAGCTCAGTGGGCCACTGACGTATCAGGCCAGCAAGGAAGAGATGCAACATGTAGATGGGCTTGTGATTAAGCATAGACCTGACTGTGAACTCTATTGCACAAGTTATCCAAGGATCTGAAACATGTGCTGCAATCAAGAAAGCCAAGTGGAAAAAGAAAGCCTCTATGGTATGGAGGAAGATGACTTAAATATAAATATGGGGAGGCCTCACATATTGATTATATCACACTCTCAAATCCGCAATGGAAAGTACCATGTCCTTACAGTGGTGGAAGCAACCACCAGATGGCTGTAAACATATCTTGTGCCACATGTCACCGTCTAAAACACTATCCGCAGTCTTGAAAAGCAAGTCTTATGGTGACATGGCAGGTCAGAAAGAAGTCAGATAATGGGACTCATTTCAGAAACACCCTCATAAACATCTGGGCCAAAGAACATGACATTGAGTGGGTATATCACATCCTGTATCATGCACCAACCTCTGGGAAAATCAAACAATACAATGGATTGGTAAAGACTACACTGAGGGTAATGGATGCTAGGACATTCAAACATTGGGATGATACACATTTAGCAAAGGCCACTTGGTTAGTCAACACAAGGAGATCTGTCAGTCAAACTAGCTCTGCACAGTCAAAATTCTTATGTAGCGTACAAGGAGACAAGCGTACAAGCCCCTGTAGTGCATATAAAGAACATGCTTTGGAAGTGTAGTGGGTTTAAGTAGCAAGGTTTTGTAAATGTGGGGCTCCAGGAATGGCTTCTGTGAGCAAAGCCCAGCAGCTGCCACATGTCAGATCAGTGGCAGCTCCAGCTGCTTCCAAACGGGACCTGCTGCTGGCCAGAGCCGAGCCAATAAGCGATATTGTTTGTGCCTCTGTGAAAGCATATTTAAGAAAGGAATAAAAAAATAAATATCCTTGCAGCACAACATCAGCTGGGAGAGTGAGGAGTGAAAAGGGTCCTGCAGAACAAGGTCAGTGCAGAAGGAGGGCACGGGGTGCTCCAGGTACGCAGCACCAGTTCCCCTGTGGCCTGTGGAGAGGCCCCTGTTGGAGCAGGCTGTCCCGCTGCAGCCCATGGGTCCCACATGGAGCAGATCTCCATGCTGCAGCCCGTAGAGGAGCCCCTGGTGGAGCAGGTGGATGTGGCCTGGAGGAGGCTGCAGCCCATGGACAGCCCCCGTGGGAGCAGGCCCCAGGCCAGAGCTGCAGCCTGTGGAGAGGAGCCCATGCAGGAGCAGGGGGTCTGGGCGGAGCTGCCACCCGTGGGGGACCCATGCTGCAAGAGTCCATTCCTGAAGACAGCCTGCTCCACTGTGATCCCCTCCACAGGCTTCAGGGGAACTTCTGCTCCAGTGCGTGGAGCACCTCCTCCCCTCTTTCTTTGTTGACCTTTGTAGTCTGCAGGGCTGTTTCTCACTCCTCTCTCCCAGCTGCTGTTGCACAGCAGATTTATTCATTTCTTAAACGCACACTCACAGAGGCACCAGCATTGCCCAGTCGCTCAGCTTTGGCCACTGTTGGGTCCCTTCTGCAACTGACTGGAACTTTTTTCTAACATGGAGCAATTTCTAGACTCTTTTTCACAGAGGACATCCCTGCAGCTCCTATGCTACCAAAACCTTGCCACATAAGCCCAATACAATTATTATCAATGGGTATTCTTTGAGTTCCTTCTTCCCTTACAAATCATGACTATTAAAACTAAATCAATTTAATTACATGAAATGATAGCCAAATGTTGTGATATTTATAATTACATTATTATTTCAAATTATGCTTGCATTACAAGCATTCTTCCACTATTCTGGAATACTCTCCTCTTAACAGGATGCACCTGATGATGTTAAATACATGTCTGATCTTGCACCATCCTGCCTATCTTTTTATGTCTATTAAATTATGTTGTGGGTGCTGCTTCATCATTTTCTAGAAAATGATATCATATTTTCTCCAGGTTACAAATGTTGCAGAACAATAATGTAAGAATCATAGAATAAGTGAAGGGACTGATAAGGATCACTGAGTCCGACTCCTGACTCCACACGTGATCATCCAAAAATCAGACAATCTGAAAGCATTGTCTAAATGCTTCTTGAACTTCTGCAGGCTCGGTGCTGTGACCAATTCCCAGGGGATCCTGTTCCAGTACCCAACCACCCTCTCAGTGAAGAAACTTTTTCTAACATCCAGCCTGAACTTCTCCTGATGCATTTTCATGCTGTTCCCTTGGGTCCTATTGCTGGTCACCAGAGAGATAAGTACCTGCCCTTCTGCTCCCCATCATGAGGAAGCTGTAGGCAACCATGACATTTCCCCCCAGTCTCCACTTCTCTAGGCTGAACAAAACAAGTGATGACAGCCATTTCTCATACGTCTTGCTTTCTAGACCCTTCATTACCTTCATAGTCCTCCTTTGGACACTCTCTAGTACTTTTATGTCCTTTTTACTTTGTGGTACTCAAATCTGTACACAGTACTCAAGGTGAGGTTACACCAGTGCGGAAGAGACAATCAATTCCTGCTCACTTAGGAAGAATTCATAATGTCCAGTTCTAAACACTTGAGCATTCTCAATCCATTTTTATTTTTTTTTCAGAGATTGCAACAAGAAAAATATTTTTGATCAACTTCATACTTATGTTTGACTGCATAAGGTTTTTTTATATCTTCCTCAAGACATAAGAAACAGTAAATAGGTAGCTAAGCTAGTGCTCCCCCTGTGACTATAGAGGAAGTTCTCTAAGATATTTACCACATAATAATTTCATATTACCCCCCCTTGCCACACTAAATTTTCACATCCACTTCAGTGTGCACTCGAAAGTGACTGTAGCTTTAAGTACTTAAGATTTCATCATCTTTCTTGATGCTATTTTCATAATAAAAATTATATGGATCCAACACTCTTGACTTATAGTTTCTATCCCTATATTATTTTCACAGTAAGATCCTCATTCTGAAATTGCTGGCATGTGGTTGCCCACACAGTTCTTCTGAAACATTCAAATTCAGGAGAAGAGGAAGCAGATGATAATTATGTTATCTCTTCCATGGTGAATGCAAAAGTTTGTTTTAATTCTAATCACGCTATCCTGGAAATCAAGACTTATACTTGAAGAACAGATGTTTCATGATCTTTTTCTTCACAGCAGAAACAGTAAAATATCACAATAAAACAATTAAGTCTAAATACTAACCACAGCCCCATCAAACAAATACGCAGAAAAAAATCAACAAACTACAATATAATCCCCCCCAAAAAACTATACAATTTAGTTTCCCATAATCACTCTTATAATATCTATTAAAAACTGCTTGGAAAACAAACAACAACAACAACAAACACACCAGAACAATACAAATACAAAAATCTAAACCTTTGCTATCTCTAAGAAATAAAATACAACTCCAAAAATACAATTGAAAGAGCTCAAGGGTTAAGATGAGGGCAGGCAGATCACTCATGTATTACAGTCATGGGCAAAGCAGACTCAGTGTAGGAAGAATGATGTAATTTATTGCCTATTACTACTAGACTAGAGTAGTGAGAATTTAAAAGTAAACTAAATCACTGAGGCGATCAGCTCTGGTGTGGGTGCATTCTGCAGCACAGCGGAGTATTGCAGATACAGGGGGGTTCCTGCAAAGCAGAAACTCCAGAGGAGTGCAGAGACCTGCCAGGAGCTGGCAGCTCTCCCAAGAGAGTCTCATGAGGCACAGGCAGGACCAGGAGTAGTGGCAGCCACCCCCCATACATACAAAATAAAGCCCTAGAGAATGACAGCAACCAGGGTGTGGTGTGGCAGTTTGCAGGGGAGGACACCTCTTTCACAGAGGGCCATTCCACTGGCTGAGAGGGAGACTCAAAGTACATATGGCTGAGGTGATCAGCTTTGGTGCAGGCACATTCCACAGTGGAGCAGTGGAGTGGGGGATCACAGCATTCAGGGGGGTTCCCAAAAAGCATCCCTGGGAAGACCAGAGTGGGCTAACAGGCCTTGGTGCATCTGCTAGGGCATGGCATGGCAGTTCATGTGGAAGGGAGTGCCCTGTCACTGCCACAACTGCTGTGGTAACCTGTTTGCAAGGAGCTCCATTCACAGTATCCAGGTAAGAGAAAGCTGTCCTCTGCATCTCCTCTGGCCTTTCCAGCCACAGGAACTGGCACAGCTACCCAGACAGAGCTTCCAAGGGAATATACATCCATCCAGGTCTCAGGCTGTGCCTGTTTTCTTTCAGTATCTGATGGCAGCAGTGAGTATACCTGTAGGAGGTGCATCCAAGTAGAACTGCTTCAGGAAGACATAGGCAGGCTGAGGAGCATTAGGCAGTCAGAGAAAGATATCAAGTGGTGGAACTATTTTCTACCATCCCTGGGAAAGATGCATCAGCCAGCCACAATACGAGAAAGAACGATCCTCTACCCTCTCACCACCAGGCATTAGGAGAGGACCTAAGAGATGGGGGGATTCAGAGAATCACACAGAATCACAGAATGATTGAGGTTGGAAGGGACCTCTGGAGGTCATCTTCCAAACAGGGTCACCTGGAGCACGTTGCACAGGATCACATGCAGGCAGGTTTTGAATATCTCCAGAGAAGGAGAATCTGCAGACTCTCTGGGCAATCTGTTCCTGTGCTCTGTCACCCTCATAGTAAACCATATCCTGGGGTGCATCAAGTTCAACATTGGTAGGCAGCTGATGGAAGTGATTGCCCCACTCTACTCTGTGTTGGTGCAGTCTCACCCTGAGTAGTGTGTGCAGTTTTTGGTGTCATAATATAAGAAATGAAACTATTAGATAGTGTTCAAAGTAGGGTAACAAAGATGATGAAGGGTCTAGAGGGGAAGATGTATGAGGATCAGATGAAGCCACTTTGTTTGTTCAGCCTAGAGGGGACTGAGGGAAAACCTCATCATGGCCATAGCTTCCTCATGAGGGGGAGTGAAGGGGCAGGTGCTGATTTATTCTCTCTGGTGAACAGCAGTGGGACCTGAGAGAATGGCATGAAGCTGCACCAGGGGAATTTCAGGCTGGATGTTAGGAAAAGGTTCTTCACTGAGAATGGTGGTTGGGTGCTGGAACAGGCTCCCCAGAAAAGTGTTCATGGCAGCAAGCCTGCTGGAGTTCCAGAAGCATTTGGACAATGCTCTCAGACATCTGGTTTGATATTTGAATGGTTCTGCATGGAATCAGGAGTAAGACTCAATGATTCTTGTGGGTCCCTTCCAACTCAAGATATTCTATAATTCTACAATAAAAACACCTTCCTACCCATCCACCCCCTTCTACCTCCTCCCCTGAAGCCATGCAAAAGAACAGGTAATGGGGATTGCTGTCAGTCCATAACTCTTCATAATATGCTACTCCTTCATGGACATTCTCTTCTCCTCCAGTGTGGAGTCCCTACCTTGGGATGCAGTTCTTCCTGAACTGATTCTATGTGGGCTTTCTGCTTCCACGAGACTTTCTGCTCCATCATGGGCTCCTCTCCGCAGGCTGGTCTGGAGTGTGCTCCATGAATCACAGCCCTCTTCAGGCTTTTTCTATGGACTGCAGTATGGAAATCTGCGGTGCTGTGGTACACCACAGGCTTCAGCAGAACACCTGCTCCAGTGCCTGGAGCACCTCCTCCTGTCCTTCTTTCCTGACCTTGGTGTCTGCATTTCCCTTGACATTTTCTTACTGTTCTCTCTCAGATACTGAGCACAGCATTTTTTTTCCTTTCTTAAATTAGCTCTCACAGAGGCACAACAAGCATTGCTCATTTGCAGAGCTTTGGCCACTATCAGGTCCCTTTTGGATCCAGCTGGAACTGGCTCTTATCTAACATGGAACAGATTCCAGACTCTTCTCACAGAGGCCCTGCAGCCCCTGTGCTACCAAAACCTTGCTACATAAACCCAGTTCAAGTCTGGGCTGCCTTGTGCTTGACACAGCCAGTTCTAGCCAGCTCCAGTGGTCCCACAGTGGTCCCCCACAGACAGGGCTGTGCCATAAACCAGGTGTGGTTGCCTTGCACAAAGCCCATGGAAGAATGGGAGCCAGGCAGCATGGAATGTGGGAAAAGGGGTGAAAAAAAGCCCTGGGAGCACTGAGAGACAAGGTATCACTGAGAGATACCCTGTAGCCCATGGAGAAGACCATAGCATATAGTTTCTGTAGACCATGGAGGAGCACATGAGAGCAGCTATCCACACTGCAGCCTGTGGAAGATCCCACACCAGAGAATGAAGATGTTCCTTGAAGGAAGATGCAGCCTGTAGAGAACTAACACAGGAGCAGACTCCTGGCAAAAACTGCAGCCCGTGGAGGATTAGGTGATCTGTCAGGAGCAGCTGCCCATGGGAGACCCATGCTGGAGCAGCCTGTTCTTGAAGGATACACTCTGTGATATAGACCCTGAAGAACTGTAGTTGTTAGGAAGCCCACATAGGATCAATGGCATCCCATGGGAGGGATCCCATGCTGGAGCAGGGGAAGAGAGTAACCATGAGGGAACAGCAGAGACAAAGAATCATGGGCTGACCACAACCTCCATTCCCCACTCACCTGCATTGCTTGGGAGAGGGGGCCAATTGGGAGTGAAGGACTAAAGTTGAGCCTAGGAGGAAGCTGGGATGGTGGGAAGTTTTTTGTTTGTTTGTTTGTTTGTTTTTGTTTTTGTTTTTTTTTGGTTTGTTTGTTTGTTTGTTTTGTTTCTCACCATCTTACTCTATTTTTAACTGGCAGTAAATTAAGTTAATCTTCCCCAAGTTAAGTCTGTTTTACTCATGACAGTAATTGGTAATCGATATCCCCACCCTTACGTCAACCCATGAGATTTTTGTCTTTCTTTCTCCCCCTTTCTTGTTGAGGAGGTGTAGTGGGAGAGAGGCTGGTTGGGAGACTGGCAGATGGCCAAGGTCAACCCAACACATATTCTTATATCCTTTCTTTGTGTAAGGAAATAAAACACCTTCCTGCACTTATTTTGTGGAGGTGAGGAAGCTGTTCTCTCAGACAGATCTCAAAGTATATGAAAAGAAATGTTTCTTAAATTTTGTTAGCTATCATTCTGCAGAAATATATATATATCATTTTAAACTGATCTTAATTATAAACCAGGTTTTATCTCAGTTTAATGTCTATTAAAATACTGTATATTTCATATAGTCGAGGTAGATCATATATATATGTTTAGTGTGATGCAGTGTATCATATACGTGAAGGTTATACATATTGGAAGTTTACAAGCCAAAATAAAATAGCCTTCAACATAAGACAGGTTTAAGAGATGGAAACAAGAATTGTGATAGTGCTTCCATGAACAAAAAGCAGATTCAGAAGGTAAAAAAAAAAAAAAAAAAAAAAAAGCTCCAAGTTTTTCTACTACACATACTACACAGTGGTTACCTCAGGAAAAGACAAACTTGTCAATCTCAACAGGAAACATGAACCAAATGCCTGTATGATTTTATTTATTTCACAATATTTAGTACAATACTCTGGATCTGGACAGTATATGTGATGAAGAACGTAATGATTTTGAGTTAATGTTGCAAAACATTAGGAATCAGCTTCCAGGGCACTGAGGCGAAGGTAAAATGCTATTAAAAGTAGGAATGGGTATTAACTGAAGTTGAATAATAGGAAAGATTCATTCAAAACCTAAAAGATAAACTCAAATCAATAGTGAAATATACCCCATATTTTCTTTATTGTGCATTGATTGTGAAATGGTTCAAATGTAAGCTGTTGCTACTCAACACAAATAAAAATAAATTTTATTGTGTTGAAAATAATAATAAAAAAGTGTTGAAAATAAAAGGTATTGAAAGGCAAATAAGGGTATTAGAAAAAAAAAAGTGATAAATGTTATTGCATGCTGGTTCAGAAGACTTTTTAGATCAGCTGGATGTTGAATTAAAAAATCTTAAAAAATAAATTAAAAAAAAGCTCATTAAATCATATCAAAATATACATGAATAAGGAAACTGAAAAGATTATGAGATGGAATTGATGCATATTGAAGTATACAACTTGCATCCCTGGATAACAGTGCAGCTGAATATCGTACTAGAGGAATGGGTTTATTTCCTGTCTGTGTTATCATAACCAACTTTTTTAAATTCACTTACAACAGTTATGATACTAGAACTATTTCTGGACTTTTTCAGTCTCTCAGTTAACTGGAATTACTATGTGTGTCTTAAATTTAAGATATATTTTTATGATATTGGAGTCAGAATTAACATAAAGAACTGCAAATAGCTTTATAGATCAGTTGCTTGATGAAATATATTAGTTTTTTAATTGTTGCAATTATATGGATTACTGAAGCAAATATGGGCTGATTAAAGTGTCTAGAATAGAGAGAAAGCCTATATATTTTTTTATTATGATTATTATTTTTTCTCCTCAGGGCAAGGGATACATTTTTAAGCTAATCAACCTAGGATAGCTTTACAGTAAACGGAACGCAAGCTTACACAAAGGCTGCCTTAAATATCTTGTTCACACTTAGCTGTTTTAGATGCCTAAGTTAGACTGGATAAAGCTTATCCAAAGTGAGTCTGAAGAATATACTATTAAAATTAGTAATCCAGGAGAAGATGATTTAAAGTAATGCAAAATTAGGAAAGAATATTAAATTTTAAACAAATGGTGGTAAACATTAGAAACCAGCTGTTAGAAAGAAGTATAATGAATAGACTGAATCAGTGGTAGGATTAGTACACAGAAATCCTTTCATCAAAAGGCAATAACTGTAGAAACTAGAAATGAATTACTAATGACCTGCATATCTAACCTTTGACTTCTCTTGCTACCCAAGTTTTGACTTCTCTTGCTACCAAAGTTCATATTCTTGTACTATATTATCATGTGTATTCTGTGGTCAGAGAGCTATTACTTTGATGTTATACAGTACAGTATAAGGTTTCATCTGTTCTGTATAATCACAGAGTTATCCCTGATGATATATTTACATAAAACATATTTCTAGTATAATTTCAACAGCGAAGTTGAGCAAAACTCTCAGAAAATCCTTGCAAAACCTTAGAAGTTATTTTTGCTGATGATGGTAATGAATGTTTTATAACACAAAATTTGGATTTTTTTTTTGATTGTCTGGCTTTCCAAAATTGAAATGAATATGTATATGCATTTCTATTTCATGCTGTGCTGTTTCTAGCCTAATTACATTTCTACTGTGACTTGACTGTTATTTCTGCAGTACTTTAAAAAAAAAAAAAGTGTGTGCACATATGCATATTTGTATATATACAGACATATATTTCTCATAGAAGATTTTTTTAATGAAATTTTAAAATATATATATACTTTTTTTCTGCTGCTACTCCCAATAGAAAAAAAAAAAAAGATGATAACATCAAACAAAATATCAACATTTAAATGTATGTAAAAATAAAAGTAAGGCTGAATTTTGCACAGATTTCTAATTGTGAAAGTTGTTTTAGAAGGAAAAAATTATTTTCAGAAAGTTCATTATGAGAACGAATTATATATTTTGGTAAGAAATCAGGTAGCAACAGATCTGTTAATCATAGAAACATTTAGGATGGAGAGTGGCCTGAGAAGGACCTGGTGCTGGTGGATGAGAAGCTCAACATGAGCTGGCAATGTGCACTTGCAGGCCAGAAATCCAACCATATCAGGATATGGTTGCAGGATATGGCTGCATCAAAAGAAGCATGGCCATCAGGTCAAGGGAGGTGATTGTACCCCTGTGCTCTGGTCTGGTGAGATGCTACCTGGAGCCCTGCATTCAGCTCTGGGGCCCCAGCACAAGAAGGACATGGATGTATCAGAATGAGTCCAGAGGAGGGCTATGAAAATGATCAGAGTGCTGGAGCACCTCTCCTGTGAAGACAGGCTGAGGGAGTTGCGGTTGTTCAGCCTGGATAAGAGAAGACTCTGGGAAGACCTTACAGCAGCCTTCCAGTAATTAAAGGGTGCCTACAGGAAATTTGGGGAGAGGCTGTTCGTCAGGGAGTATAGTGATAGGACAAGGAGTAATGGCTTTAAACTAAAAATGGTAGATTTAGATTAGACATGAGGAAGAAGTTGCTCTGAGGGTGGTAAGGCACTGAAACAGGTTGCCCAGAGAAGCTGTTCCTGGTGTGTTCCTGTTCTATACCTGAAAGTGTTCAAAGACAGGTTGGATGGGGCTTTGAGCAATCTGGTCTAATGGAAGGTGTCTCTACCCATGGCAGGGAGCTTGGAATTAGATAATTTTTAAGGTCCTTTCCAAAACAAATCATTCGATTCTATGATAAAGCGTAGGTTCACACACACACACAAATTCTAAATATATCCAGTATGAGTTGGTTTTGATATGGTAGATATCAAAATATGGTATATATATCAAAATATATATGGTAGATATATTCAGCTATACATGTAGCTGTTCTTTAAATAGCTCTGAGAAAGCTTTGGTTTTTGGTTGGACCAGATGATCTGGAAGGTCTTTTCCAGACTTAATGATTCTATGTTTCTATGTTTCTATGTATATAGGTATACACAATACATGTATTTTTTCTTGTACAGAAATAATCCTGATTACATTAACACACCAACCAGTCATCAGATGGGTGGAAATGTCAAGGGACTAAGGTTTCCTAAAAGAAATTACTAGGAAGCAGATACTTCAGAGATTATCATATATTAAACTGATACATTAAGAATGAAAAGTAAAAAAATATTAATAGGAAAAAAATATACTTTTCTTTCAAATAAAATATCTTTATTCCAAAGAATGGTAGAATTCAAAATGAAATATAATTTGATAACACAGTTTTCATAGAAGAGCTGGAGTTCAGTCAGTAATGTTTGTAAAAACAGATTAAATTACTTTTCAGATTTAGAGGATATTTATTCTATTGGAATGAAAATACTATCTTTCTTCCTTATTAAAAGCACATCTCATTATTAATTATTGGATACACTATTTTGCCTGTTGCAAAACTCCTGGTGACCTCAAAGAAGTGAGGATTTTTTGTTTATTTTCATAAGCATTTTCACAAGCATCTTCCATCACATACTGTGCAGATTCACTTTGTATAATTTTATAATTTGGAATTTACATTATTGATATGATCAACGTATATAAAAAACTATGAATAGGGAAGGAAAAGCTACTGCATCATACTTATTTCAGAGAACAAACCCAATTATTTTATTCTTTTTATCTCTCAACTATGAGAAAACAACCCCCCTCTCTCCCCCCCCCCCAAAAAAAAAAAAGCCCATCACCACCACCAAGATATTTTCTTGCACATAGGTAAATTCAGTGATTTAAAACTACCAATTATTAAGTAGTAGGTACCATATGAGACTAAATATATCTTTAGTTACCTCACTCAGTAAAGATTTGTAACTAAGGTGTTTTTTTGTTTGTTTGTTTGTTTTATTTTATTTTATTATTACCATCATTAGTGAAAGCTAAATCTAAATCATGAGCAGAAATTTTTCACGAGTTGAAACTATGGATTCCTCTCACCTCTTCTTAGCTATCCAAAAGGTAAGTATGGTGAAAGCAATTTTTATAGCAGCTCTTCTTATATTATTCCATCATGTTAGTTACATTTTATCTGGTAGAATACACCATCTTCTTTCTTCCAGCTACTACATCAGAAGTCCCAATGACTACATCAAACTAGGTATTTAGATGGTTTACATGGTAAGTAGCAATGAATGAATCCTTCCTCAAAATACATTCTTTTCTCCAGAGAGTTATATGTAGGTAAATTATATCAGTAAATTCGTACTGTGGAACAGCCCCAGTAAGATGTTATGCCATGCTTTTGATGATGCTGTTAAAGAAATAGCAGCTACATATAACTAGGTAGGGGAACTTGTCACTTGAGAGAGTCCTCTGGGCTTGCACTCCAAAATTCAACTCCAAAATAGATGGGAATGGCTTGTGAAAGCAGTGTTCAGGATAGGAAAGTAGTCCTGTGCTACTGGAGTCCTTTCAATCTAGATGTGCTTTCAAAGACAGAGGTCTAATGTATCTTAACCAGGCAGCAGCTGGGAATACAGTAACTTAGATAATGAAAAACAGTACTTTATCAACTTTAAGTTTCATTTTTATTTTTATCTCTGTCCCAAAACTTAGTCTTGAAGATCGTTGATTCTATAAACTCTTTAAGAGAGATGTACAGCTTTACTCTCATGAGTCATCTGATTTAATGCCTGGGATTCTTCTCAAAAGAAAATATCTGAAGGCTTTGATTCTGATGAATGAAATGTCTGCTGGTTTAGGAGATAAATTTGAAACGTAATCTTTAGTATGCAATTGCATAACAGATATAAATATATCAATAAAGGGGCTCTAAATCTACTAATATGCTTAAACTGATGAAACTAAACTACATCGTTGATCTGTAAGTGCTAAAGCTTGTGGAAAACATATTCAAATCACAAATCTGTAGTGCTATATGGTAAATAAGCAAAAATTCATTTCATGGTATTTCAATTTTATGGTATTGTTTGAGACAGTCTGTAGGTTGCTATTACTTCTACCATAAAAATGTAATATTATAGTGTCAGCTGGTAGTGTGGATCTAGTTAAAAGTCTGCCAGTTTTTCCATTATAAACCTCTATTTTTAAAGGCCTAGAATTCCGCAATAAAATTTTCTTCAGACAAGCATGTAAACCGCTTTCACATACATGCACTAAACAATACAGGCACACTTAAAGTACATGGCCATAATTTTCAAAGGTAAACCTAAAAACAACAATACAAAAATGAGACAAAACAAACGCCTGGATTCAAAAGGAGGCAAAATTGGTGAAGCAACATTAAGAGCTTGTAATTTAACCCGTTCTATAATGAAATGGTAGAAAATATGTTTTCTTTTTATCTCTGTAGCATGATGAATTGGAAGGAGGAATTGGAACATAGGAACGGTGGTGGTCAAATACTCAGGGAGGAATCGGTGGATAAAGATGAGCCCCAAATTCTTCCCACCCATCTATTCTGCCTGCTTTACCTACTCCATTAGAAATAGACTGCTTGATCTTTTCCACTGTATTTTAATGAATAATCATCACTTTCTCTAGCTAGTTTTTCCACACTCTTTACTGTTGTACATTTACAGTGAAATAGGGGTGAAAATACAGTGAAAAAAATGTAAAAATAAGAACAGATTTAGAATTAATTTACTTGGAAACCAAAAACCCTTAGAGAATTCTGATTGTATTTATTTATTTTTATTTTTTTTTTCATGAAAGGTAATTTTGAATGCAATTATGTTTAAATCATTTTCAAGCAAAAATACTATGCTGTTTTATACTGAAACAAAGGACTGGTTTGAAAATCTTCCTAGCACAATCTGCTTTAAAAAGGAAATATTTTATTTTATTTTATTTTATTTTATTTTATTTTATTTTATTTTATTTTATTTTATTTTATTTTATTTTATTTTATTTTATTCCTAGCTACATTGTAAATTCTTTGTAAAGTGCAATTTTTAGAGTAGAAGAGTGGTAAGGAAACTGTTGGTCTTCAGTTTTCAATGTTGGTATGCTTATAATCAATAGCTAGCATCATCTTTTTTGAAGTAAAGGTCATCTAGCATCACACAGAAGGTGATATTCATGCTATAATGTTTCTTAAATCTTGTTCAATGCTTCTTAAAAACAAAGCAAAACTTTATCAAATATGAAATTGCTTGGAATAAAGCTCTCAACTTCACATGATTTCAAGAAAAGTTTCTTTCTTAGCCAGAAAGCCAGAGCACAAAAATATAAGACAAAAATTTTCCATAACAGTTTCTGCAAAAGTTACTTGATAAAGTTATTTTGCTTCAACTTTGGATAAGAACCCAAACTCTTTAATTTAAAGGCCTTATAATATGTCCAGACTGATTAGCACAGTAATCCAGACTAATTAATTAATAAAGCAATATTTTAGTTTAGAAAAAAATAGATCACTACTACAGATCACTACTACTACAGTACTTTGAGATGGTAGTTAATTTTCATATGATGTTTTACTTTATTGTGGGAAAGTAAATGATGGTGATGACTGAGACAGTATATGAAAGGTCTTCTTGGCTCCTTCAGGCAATGTACAAGCTGTAAAGAACAACAAATTGTCTCATCTCATTGTTTCCAGCCAACTCAAAATAATGTTGAGTATTTTTTGTATGCAGAAATATCACTATTTGAATATGGAATAAATATTTTAATACACTAATGGACTATTGACATATACCTCCTCTATCTTGGATAGAAGTAAACTTCTGTAATAATTCCTATTGTCTAATTCAGTGAAGATTTATGAGCAAGTATTGAAGTTAAATCTGAAAAGAACCATTTTCAGATTAGAGAGAGGAGAGAGAAAAACAGGGGAGTCATTAGAAAGTGGGACTTCCTTCAGTATTCTACCCTTCACCTGGACAAGCAGGTGAAAAACTAAAGGCGGATTTAAAGTGTAGAAGCCATTTCTGGTAACAAACTAGAAAGATAATCATGGGAAAGAACAACTCAAAGCCAGCTATCAAAACACATCATGGACAGTATATATTTTGATCTTAAGAAGACAATTATTTTAGATAAAATAAAGAACAAACAGTGTTTTCATCATTTTGTCTTTTATACAGAAGAGTATTTAATTTCAGCACAGGAAAGGTCTATTGAAAATGAAGCAAACTCTTACAAATATGATAAAATCAGGGTATTCTTATGAAAAATCTGTCTTCCATGAGATAGGAATTTTTGATGAAAAAAATAAATCTACTGGAAAATTTTATGATCACCGTAGAAGGTATCTTCATATAGAGAAGTTCAATGTACATCCCAGTTCCCCAAGAATGCAGTTCACTCCCTTATGAGTTAGACCATCTGCTAAACCAAAATGGATAATTCAATAGTCTGTACTTTTTTTATTGTTCTGTAGCTCATACTTTGAAATGTTCTCTCTATTTAATTATTGTAAATTATGATTTTTTTTTTTTCAGTTGGACTACAAAAATTAATAGTGGTAAAACAAACCCCAGTACTTTTTAATTTGAAAGAGGTAATTGCCCCTGTAAGCAATCAAACTTTACGTTTGTGAAGTCATTTCAATCTAAAGATCTCAAAGACATGTGAGAACATTCATTAATTCAGCCTCACAGCCCTCCTGAGAAAAAGAGGTTGCACATAAATTCCACGTATCCATGTCAAATATTCTACACCAATAATAGTTTTATCATGGAAAGATGCCATGACTGGAGACAAAAAAAAAAAGGGGGGGGGGGAGAGGAGTATTCAGGAGAGTAATGAGTTGCTAAAGACTGCACAGCTGAACACCCAGAGAGATCACTTGATGACTTGTGAGTGCCAGAATAAAATATGGAACTGTGGAAAGCCTAAGACATGACTAGGCCAGCAATTCTTCATGCAGAAGCTGTAGCAAATTAGATATATTTGCTAATATTTGGAAATGCATTAAATTATCTTATTGAACATGCATATTAAATTAAATAAATCAAAATCATAATTATCTCTATCTAGCAAAGATTTAAGAAGGCACAAGTGAGTAAGGAAATAATTTAAACATGAATCACAAGAAATATCCTAATAAACAAATACAACATGTAGCAATATAGCACAAAAAGTGTTCTTCTGGAAATATTACATAGTGTTTGTGTCCTCTGTTCAGTGTCTATACTCACCAAGTTTATTTTAAAGGACAAGGACAAATCACTGTTTTGGGTACACAAATATTTCTTTTATAATCATATTCTTACATGCAAAGATGAGATTTTCAACTCAGGGCTTTTTTACTTTCTCTGAAATTGAAGGAGATGACCAGTCATGCACAAGCAGTATACAACTTAAGAAGTGCTTTGACAGTCTCCTTCTCCAGATTTGGGAGGGATTTATGCTCAGCAAATTTTGATTCTACCCAGGGATTGTTCCTGTTGTGCTGTGATTGTTTTGTTGTTGTTGTTGTTGTTTGTTTGTTTTGTTTTTGTTTTTGCTTTCCATTTAAATTGGGCAACATTTTGGGGCATGGTGGCAGATTTTGTTTTGTGCAAGTCTGTGTTTGCACAGCATATGTGCATAAAAACATCCACCTGTTCATTAACAGATGATGTAAATTTGTTTAGATACTTGTTTTCTGCTTAATCATTTAATTGAGAGCATAATACTCATGCTGTGCCAGAGTGGTCTGAATGAAATCCTGAGTACATGAACTCTTGTTCTTGCCAGCAGTGTCAATAGAGTTTATTAATGATTCAGTGCTAGCCATGACACCTGGACAACTACTGAACAATAACAGAAATTCAATCATTACTAAGAGACTTACAAAATAAACTTTCTGACAAGGCAGTGGTTCTCTCACAAAACAGTGATTGGTGCCCTGCTTGAAGTACTCTTCAGTGTCTACATGGAAGACTTTTTTTTTTTTTTTTTTTTTTTTTTGTTAAGCCCATTTTCACATACCAGCTCTTATTATTAGGACTGATAGCAACTGACCACAGAGTTATTTCATGAATATTGGAACATTTAACATTTTTCTTTCTGGTTCCAGGATCTGAAGAAAAAATACACTTGCATCTTTAGCTTGGGTTATGTTAGCACATACTGAAAATGGGAACACACAATGTTAAAATCTTTACTACTTCAGTTAGCCAAGTCTATACTGCCATGCTGGGAGGATGACAGTCCAGTATTGGTCTTTTTAAACTAAAATGTTTCACAGTGAGAAGGTTTGTTCATATTTGCTTTTTCAAGCTCCTTTCTGAACTGGAAGACTGACAAGAATCTGTATTTTTTCACCTGTGATTTGAAGTGGGAGTGTCCTCAAATCACACTTTGAGGTTTTTACATCTGAAGTTTTGTACCGATTGACTGCTGGATGTTATGTCAGAAGAATGAGAGCTTCAAAGGACATGACTCAAAAAATACAGAAAAGAGCAAAACCAAATCTCTATAGTTTCTCTTAGCACAGGTCAGAAGAGTGACAGAAAATTAAATATAGATTCACCTACCATCAAATAGATAAAGTATTTTTAATAGTATTCTCTCCTATGAGCAGAAATATCCTCAAAGCTGCTCCAAGTTTAATGTTCTGAATGTCTCTTTATTTCTAATTAAGATTTTTTCTCCCCTTCTGGAAGCTTTCAGTAATGCATATTTCTGTACAATTTCTCCTAAAACATTCCTTCTAAAGTCACTGTTCAGCTATGGTGTTATATTCAGAATGAATAAAATAAATTTCCTAGTTAAACAAAACAGATACAGCAACAATAGCTATCCAGTAAAACATACCAAACCACTATCAATTGTTGTGGCATCCTGTGGTTGGTGGTCAAAACCTGATATTCTGAAGCAGAAAACTGTATAGTGCATTTTGTTTGTGGTCATTAATGAGCCTCTGTATTGAGTGAAGAGAGAAATGAGAAAGTATTTCTTAACAGCTTTACAGAAAACGTTTGGAAAGGTACACCTTAAAAAATATTCATAATGTGAAGATTCCTACATGTTTTTTTTTTTTTATTTTATTTTTTATTTTTTTTCCTGCATCATGAGGAGCTTTAACATTTCAAACATATTCTGGCAGTTAACAGTATGGGTAAGATATATACAGGACCAAATGAAGTATCAGGTAACCCCAGTTCATTGCTCTTAGTGATTTTACTTTGTGATTGCAGATATCTGTGTGTCCTTTACAGGGATAGCACTTGTGTCCATTATCCTTTCTCCTGTCATTCTGTCACTGAGCATTGCCAAGAAGAATCTGTCTCTGTCTTGTTTTCTCCTTCCCATCAGGTCTTCTGTTCTCAAAGTTAAAAAGCCTGGACTGTCTCAGCCTCTCCTCATATGAAAAACACTTAATATTCTCAGTCATCTTTGTGTTCCTTAGCTGGACTCACTGCAGTAGAAAGAATCACCCATTTCTCAGCCTTTTGGGAATGCTTGCTCTAATGCAGCCCAGGATACTGATGGCCAAAAGGACTCATTGCTGTCTTACAATCAGCTTGTTGTCCACCAGGGCACCCAGGGCCTTTTCTGCAAAACTGAATATTTCTTGGGACCATTCTGGGTATGGTTCAGATGGACACTTTTCTAAGATACACTTCTTCATTGTTTAATTTCTTGGAAACAGGACTTTAATCTGTTATTTCCAGGTCAAGGATTTTCTAGGCATTTGTTATTGATTATTTTAGGATGAGCTCACTTGTGTCAGTAATTATAAATACATCGAGGTAAAAATTTGAATTACTGTTTTCTTCAACCTAGAAAGCAACTTTAATCATTGAATTACCAATTCTTTCCCTATCTGTTGTTGTTTCATCCCAGTGGACAGCTGAGCACCACAAAGACATTTGTCTTTGTGTCCCAGGTGAGACGTAGGTGAGAACTGGAAAGGTGAAAGTGTGTAAACACATGGGTTGAAGTAAAGACAGATTACTAGTTAAAGCAAAAGATGCATGCACGAGCAAGGCAAAACCAGAAATTTATTTGCTACTTCCCATTGGTAGGCAGATATTCATCCACTTCCATGGAGATAGGTAAATTATGCCGTATGGAACTCCAAGCTTCTGCTTCCTGATTGCACACAAGAAAAGAACCTCTATTACCCAATATGTTGAAATCCATTCTGGGTTATCAGTGTAGCTACAGCATTGTCTTTCAGATCCATTAATATTTAGTTAGTCAATTCCTTTGGGAATCCAGTCTTTAATTAATAGTGTGCTCTCAACAAAAGAATTGCTGGGAATATGCAGCAATTTTGTGATCCGTTCCACAAATTTAATTGAGATTCTGATGCTGACAGGTTTGCTAATGTCCCGTGCCTACATTGGTTAGAGTACATGCTACTGTCTCTGTGAGCTCCAGTGGAGGAAAGGAGCTAAATAAGTGTTAAATAAGCTGAAGTGTGTATATGCCACATGTGATTTCTCTTGTATTAAAATTAGGAGAAAACTGTACACAGAGGTAACAGTCACAGGTTATCTTTATCATTGTTTACAACATACACATCATATTCATGTTTCTGCTAATGAAAAAAAGATATAAATGTATCTTCTCCAATAGCACAAAAGATGTCATGGTTTGAGGTGGCCTGCATTTCCTACTGAAGTTAGTTGCACAGCCTGTGACTTTCTCTTCCTAGAGAGAAGAAAGTATGCTTGTGTGTGTGTCTTTTTCCAATATGAAATTAAATTGAGGGCTATTTTGTGACTTTATTCATGCTGAAACTTAATGAAAGCACATTATATGATACTACCTATATGTAGATTTATATCTGTCTGTCTACAGCCATTTTAATGTTAAAAAAGAATGGCTAAAATGAAGGATAAAAAATGGACATGTACACTGGAGGAAAAAAATAAAATAAAAAGTGTTTGTCAACACTTATTTAAGGAATTTTTGAAAGCAAATGTATGGACTGGACAAAAGTTGTGATAAACAAAACCAGAAATGTGCCAACTCCTGAATCATTCTGCTTTTATGATGAAATAAATGTTTATGCTGTCTTCTAGTATACACCTAATTTCAACATTTCTTCATATTTTGATTTCCAGCAACATTCCAAGAAAGGTATCCAGTTCCTACATAATAATACATAGAAAAATTTAAAAGGTGGGTGGATTGGACTACATTCCTGAAAGTACAGTTCCTATAACCTTTTAAATAAATACCATGTATCCTACTGTCAACAAAACTAAAAAGATATATTTTTCTTAAACATGTGCATACACACACACACACAAAGAAAAAGCACAAAAGCCAACAGATAGCTAACATAATGTGAAAACCTATTCATTATGCACTGAAGAGTGGAGAAGCAGAAAATATCTGAAACGTGCAGGGAAGTAAAATTATTGCCCATGAACCCATAAATTCTTGGAATGCTTTCTGACTACCAATGCACAACATGTTATTTTCAGCTCTTCTTTCATGCTATTTTCTGTTTGCTATTTTATAAGAATAAAAAGCTTTTTTGATGGTTGCTTTGCTTTAGCAGATCTAACTTCAGGCATGGATTTTTTTGGTAGGCAAATCCATTTCTTAGTGTCTTATTGTCTTATATTTTGTCTCTTTCAATTCTTGGTCTTAATGAAGACTATTAGGTAAATTTATCTACTGTGTATGGAAATGAATGCTATGAACAAGAGTTTTCTTTCTGTGAGAGCAAATGATTTATATCAACAATTTAAAAATCAGTATGGTTAAAAAAAAAGATAAAAAAAATCAATGCCAGGAAGTTTTGTCTAGGTTTTTGGAAAATGTAACAACTACTTCATTCTGTAAAATCAATTTGAAATGAATGAGCTGATGATTGTGTTATGATTAGCTGCAGCCAGGCAAACAATTCAAATAAAATTTATATGGTGGATAGTGACATTATCTTTGTACTTCTTTTGTCTTTGAAGAGATTGCATATTTCAAAATGCAATTGCTTGCAAACTGTATTACTTTGGGCACCATCATTTAAGGAATTGATTATGTCAGTTAGCAAGATTTGACCAATAAGCAGATTTATAAGATACAGTTGTGAACTAATTTTTTTTAAAACTCTATACATCTCACCATTAAATATGTTGACCGGCACAGATTTGAAAGATACTTTTCATTATAACTTATTTTGATAATAACTACACATAATTCACAGCAATGCAAATGATTTAGTAGTGAATTTATTCAAAATTTCTAAATGAACTTATTCAGTTGATCAGTGCATTCCTTTAATTATAACTTCTTAATCTCATTGATTACCTTCTTTTTCTGGCTAAAAACTCTGCAGGTTCCATCTGCCAGTGATAAGTAATTTGGCTATGTTCTTAGTGGTATTTAGTAACTGTTACACTGAGTAGAGCCTATGCAGTGCTGTTGAGGTACAAAGTTCTCTCATATCAGTAATTATTACTACATAATAAATAATTATTAGTACCTACATTACTTACATTACAGTACATTATTACTTATTAATTATTATTACTTACATTACATTACATACATTAGTATGTATTAGTATTAGTACATACATAGTACATACATCCTTTATAAACATACAAATTTTAGGAGCTCAAACACCAAACTCTCAATTAAAAATAAAGCGAAAGAGAAAGAAAAAAAAAAAAAAAGTAGACTAAAAAAAAAAAAAAAAAAGAGAAAAGTAAAGAAAAGTATGGAGTGCTCCTGTTTTGAAAAGATAAATGGAAAATATTTTAAAAGAGTGTGTAAAGAGTCAACTAAATTAATAGGAGTGAAAATAGGAGTGAAAGACTGAGTGAAAATTGATTTGGAATCTACTGTACAGTCAATGTACTGCTTAAATGATGAAGAACAATGAATGGAGGAATGGTGAACTAACCGCAGCTCCCTTCAAACTTGCATTGTCAGTCACAGAAGAAAAAATGAGAGGAGAAAACAGGAATAGAAAGCATGGGGTAAGTTTTTACTGAGTACTCCAAGGTCTGTGAGATCTGTGAGAGTGTTAGCTCCAAGCTCATATTAACTGTTTAATGCTGTCCAGATAATTCCACTTCAGGAAATTTGAACAACACATTGAGACTTCTGCACAATATTAACTTGCAAGAATTTTCTCTCTATGCCAATCTTTTTGAATCCCTGTGACATTACAAAACGGCAGGAAAATATATGTTAACATTATGGTCACTTTAGAATCCATTGTTCAGATTTGGTATCTAGATCACAGGTTCCTTTCTGTGTACAGTTAAATGTTCCAGGTGAAGATCTCTGGCTTTACTGCAAAATTATTTGGTGATGTTTAAATCGATTTGATTTGTTATGCAAAATAATATTTACAAATGTTTTTATATGGATCTGCTTTTCCCTAGGATAAATTTAAGTAACTTATACTAAAGTTTAACTCTTAATTTGAATTAAGATCCACATTTATTGTTCTGGTGCATGTGCAAAAATTCAAAAACAGGTATTGTATCAACAACACCATGTATTTTACTATACAGCTATGAATCCTTATAACACCACTAAATCTTAAATCACCTAGAAAAAAAAAAAAAAAATCAAAGCAGGCAAATTGTGCAATGTAAACAGATCTACATACATCTTTTGCAAATTACTTATTTTGTCATAGCTTGAAATTTTGTTCAACAACTCATTCTTCACAGAGTGTGATGAGTGTTGCAAAGATATAAACAAGCATATACGTCTATTTATTAGACAATGATTACTTAGGTTCATATCTTTCAGAAATTTGCATATATACTATTATCCAACAAAATGTCCCACTTAATAAATCAGCATGAAAGATGCTATACATTTTTTGTTCTTCAGTGAATGATAAGAAATAGCAAAGGAAACCATTGACCATTGTTAAATATAAAAGAGCAAGTAATTTTCATTCTTTAAGGTACTTTTTGAAGTTGTCTAAAATAAGAAGCAGATATACATAATCATGTCTTTATAAAGAACTCTCTGTGTATGCGATGATTCTGCAAAATGATGGGGTTATTTTTTCCCATCACAGAATCACTGTGATCAAGAAGATTAAAAGAAGTAAAAGATTAAAAGAAATGCATACATACATATAGTTCAATGGTGATCTTTAAAAATTGTGACCTGCCAGCTATGTATTATATTAATAATAACACAATTAGAGTTAAATATGACTTTCATATAGCTTTAGAAAACAACTGACTTAATCTGTGGTACATGGAGGAAGCAAACACCAGAAATTAAATATTTGCTCTACAAATAATTGCTAGTGGCTCCTCCCTATGTATCTCTAGTGATTACTAACTTGAACTTCCCAGGTTTGCTCTCTGCAAATAGTTGCATCTTCTCATGATCTAATTATATCTATAGATTAAAATCATCACCTTGGATTAAATATGAGAATTTATAGTTAATTCTCTGAACAATTAGCATGACTTTGCTTTTTTTTTTTTTTCAGATTACAATGGTGTTCATCTATAAAAAACAAACTATCAACTAAAATAAAATAAAACAAAGAGAAGCATAAAGTACTTCTGTTTTGGAAAGTACGATAAATAAAAATATTTAAAAAGAGGAAGAAACAAAACATGATGTTTCTTAATGTGTCTTTTGAGTGAAGATTGATCTAGGAAGCTACAGTAAAATCAATGTAGCTTAAATGGTGAAGAAAAACAAAAGGAGAAAAAACTTGTATAACTAAAAAAAGGGAGCAGGGTGGCACCTCCTTGTTATGGTTTCATTATGTCAGTGAGGTATTGCAGAGAAATATTAAATCAGTCTCACAAATTTTCCTAGTGGGTCACATCTTATTGCTAACATACGTCATGGGAACAACCTTCCCAAATGGAAGCGTTTGTATCTGTAATCTGTGAGACTATCCCAGACTTGTGGATCAGATAAAAAAGATATGCTTAAATGCTTTTTCAGTGAGGTAATAGCATATAGAATGATAATATTGGGCAAGAACGAATATATTTCTATAATAGCCCCATTTATTTACACAGTCTTAAGATGAATAGGAAGAATAAATTCCTAAATAGTGTAACATGAGGTTCAAACACACTTTTGAAAGCAATAAATGGAAATAAACACTTACAGCTGACTGTGATGTATTTGTTCTTATAATTCTGATTCCTGTAACTATTTGGACATTTTTGTAAGGAACAGGAGATCAGTGATAATGTCATATGATTTTGAGTTAGCTTTCAGATATGAGGATCAGTCTTGTACTCTTTCTAAGGTCCATTGATAAAAGTGCATAAATAGGCAACATTACCTGACAGAACATGCACAGCGCGCTATATTTAGTTACATATCATGACTTGAGCCATTTATGCCCAGATAAATGGCTTCATATAATCTGCAGGAAGACCAGAACTGAGCCTTGAAAGCACCTGAAAACAGTTTGGTTTTACAATACTGGGATTTGTACCTTCGAGGTACATAGTGCTCAACAAGGAAGCTATTTTCTGAATCTACAATGAGGATCCTCTCTTCCCCAAATAATTGCTTCTCTTTGATTCTGTAAAAACTGATTCTGGAATCCAATTCTAAGGTGGGGCAACTTTTGGAAAAAGTTCTATGCTACACTGATTCTGGCTGAAATTGATCACTGTTTTGAAGGATTGAATGTTTTCAGCTGTAGCAGTATTATCTCATTTTTCCTTAACTTTCACTTGCCATGGACATGAGTGGTTCATTTCTCAGCTCTAGATGACCTCTGCAAGAAGCTTTTATCTTCCTCCCAGTTTGGAGGGAAACTTTTCTAGACTACTCATTTTTGTATTGAATAATACCACCTTGGGTACTATAATTAATACCACCTTGAGTGGTATTATTGGATGCTTTCCAAAATATTGTTTGAAATTAGATTTGGATACTTTTATGAAAGAGGTAAGACTTTCTGTCTTGATGGACACATGGGACAAAAATAAATTTGTATACTTGTGTGTGTACAGATATATATATATATAAACTACATATACATTTTAAAGGTTTAAGCTCCATCAATTTATGAATTTCAGAGCCATTGCAGTCAGGGATTATTGCATCACTACTAATCAGGATTTCTAAAATAAATTATGACATATCAAGTTTTATTTTGTCTTTTCCTCCAGTTCTTCCTCATGGTAGAACGTAGATTCTTATATTCACACATCCACAGCATTTCAAATGTCATGAATTATAACCTTTATGAAGGTAGGACTGGTAACAGTAATTATTTGGTTACCAATAGTTTTTCAATAAAAATAGATACTTGCAAATGCATTAATTTATCTTGACTTAGAAACTACCTCTTATATTTGCATATTATCTTTCCTTCATTCATTCTTTTTCATGTCTTAGATTTTGATTTACATTCTTTATGCCTCCAAAGGCTTAACAACATGAGATGAGGATTTCAGACACAATTGCAATTATAAACATATTCATATTCATCATAACTTCCCCATCAAATTTTTTTTCTGCAATAGTGTGGTGTAAATGCCTGAAGTAACTAGGAAAATAAAACTAACATTCACATTTTTAGGAAAAGGTACAGCATTGAAGAGGCTTTCAGGGTAGGGCATAACTGCATTATCTGAGCGTTCCCTAGGCTCCCAACCTTAGATGCTATCGCGCTGGGGAAACTTGGTGTGCTAGCTCTAAGGAACAGCACGGAGCGTAGAGTGGAGTGGAGACACCACGGCTAGGCTCTGTAATCAGATGGGGCCTCGATTGTTCTTGTGCACAAAGCTGCACTTTTTGCCACCCTAAGCCAAAGACCTGTCATGTTTTGACAAATGCTGTACCCTAGTGTACTTTTTGCTCATTATAATATCATTATAATACCAAAACACACCTCCATCCCAAAAGCTACCCGCCTCCAAGGTGCGACCACCCCTCACTGAGCATGCGCTCTGAATTCCTCGGAGCCTATTACTTTAAACGGAGACGGGAAAACTTTACACCAATCATAACTAAGATATGCTTGACTAGAGCCACTCAAGCTCCACCTAAAAGATAGAAAATAATATAAATTGGCCGAAGAGAAAGGGGATGTTAGGGAAGATACCACCTTCAAGGGAGATACCATCCCGAGGACAACATCCTTAGGACCTCCTGACTCCTGGGATCAGTCGACGGGCTGAGCCTCTCTTCCCCCCCCATTGGGACGCCTTTGGGTGAGATCTGAATACTTGCTTATAAATCTCTATAGAGTCTTTGATCCTTTTAATGCGTTTATTTCTAGGCTGCACACCTGTGACACCTGTAAACACCTGTAACATCTGTAACACCTGCAACACCTATAACCTCTGTAACATCTGTAACATCTATAAACATCTATAACACCTGTAACACGTATAACACCTACAACACCTATAACACCTGTGTATTTTATGCATACTAACTTGCTTTTGCAGACAGTCACTATCGCCGGCAATCCAAAAGAACCTGATTATCTGTTGCTGTAATAAACCATACTTGATTGCATTGTGATAACTCTCATTGAGTGCAACGAGGGTGAGGGTGGTTATCCGTGATAGTTCAGTGTTCTGAATCTAACCAGACCCCCAGGCGGTTAATGCATTTTTGGTGAATGTCCGAGCAGACCCCCAGATGGTTAATGCGTTTTTGGTGAATGTCTGAACGGACCCCCAGGCCGTTAATGCATTGATGGTGAATGTCTGACTGGACCCCCAGGCGGTTAATGTGTTTTTGGTGAATGTCCGACTGGTTCAGTATCCTGAATCTGACCGGGCCCGTAACGGTTAATCAGCTACACCCCTTAACGCGACAAATAGTTGCCCCTTGTAGTTGGCCCCAATAAACAGTTGACTGCTTTTTAAGGTGGAGGGACTTGTTTGTTAGTTTTATATTTACTGAATAATTATCCTGAGGTGATTTTTTCCCCCTGAGATATATAGAGTTCAGCACTGAAATTAAATTCTTAATCTACCATGAGAACCTCTATAGATTTTTTTCCACCTGAGTCATAAACATAACGTTTATCAATTCTTAGCATATGTTTTTTCTTTTTCCCTAAACACTGCTAATTCTTTATCTAGTTCTGAGTTACAAGTTTATACCTGATTCTCAATATCTTCTGAACTATCAGAAAAATATTGGGCATCCATAAAAACAAATTTTTAAAATTCAGTATAAGATGCTCCTCATAATATGTCTTGTGCTCTGTCTTATGATTTTCTAAGTATACCTATGTAACCTGGAATTCATCATAAAGAGATTTAAATAAAATTTAACTACAAATGAAGTGAAAAAGAAAATTTAGTGGACTTGAAGTATGTTACTTTAAAAAATAAAATAAAATAAAATAAAATAAAATAAAATAAAATAAAATAAAATAAAATAAAATAAAATAAAATACAGATTTATTTATTTTGTGTCTGGAAAGGCAGATGCATTTCTTTATTTTAAATCTCTGAGATCAAGAGATTAAACTAAATTAATCCTTGGGGTCCTTCCACAGAACAGAAAAAGGGAGAGACACATGCAGAGGGAGGCTTTTTCATCTTAAGTCAATGAGGGAGATAAGATAAATCATTCTAGTTCCTAAAAATTGACTACGGAGGAAACACAGATGACTTGCTGACACTAAATGCTCAATTTTTTGACGTCTAAAGTTAAAGGAAGTGAATGTCATAGAAAATATCTTGCAAATCCCCAAGCTAACACATCTCGGTTCTTCTAAGTGTTGACTGACCTGACTAGTTTTAAAGCATCCAGTGGCTGTAGTTTTTTTGTAGTACAGTTCTGTCATGTTCACTGATAATTGTTTCACAGATAAATAATTAAACAAATAAATGCTAAATTATGAGACTGAAGACTGAATCCATAAAGAAGCAGCAGATAAAGTTAAAATGTTTTGAATTATCTCAGTTTAACAATCTTTATCCAGCTGTGACTTCTGTCTCCAGAGATACTTTGTAAAAAGTAAAAATACTTGGCAGTGTGTGTAAATACATAAGACACCATTCAATCATAATGAACAACAAATTTATCTGTAATAATCTATTAGCAGTTTAACAGTACTTTCTGAAAATGAAAGCAAAACAGAACATGAGACAAAATGAGAGAAAGTATGGATTTTAGGTACTAACATTTATGTTTTGAAATACTTTGCCATCCAAATGTTTTTTATACCAGGTAAATTACATGGGTGGAATATAGTAAAAGAGCCTGCAGTGGGTCTGGATGCTGAGGTTTCTTTGAGAAATAACACGTTTTGAATTCTTATCCAACTTATTTATTTCACACACTTCCTCACTCTCCACCAGTGTGGAACATAACCTGTTTTTGCCTGTTTTTGATGCTTTTTGTCTCTCAAGCCTAACTTTTTTTTTTTTTTTTAAATCCCTTATGGCTACAGTCACAAAGTGAGATTGGTTTTGAGATGAGACCACACTGACAGAAAAATAAGACTTTGTAGTCCCTTTGCTGGGTTAAGTTATTAATCACATTGAATGTAAATAATACTGTTGTAGTACTGTACTGTAACAGTACTGTAATAATAGTAACATTTTTCCTTTTGAAGTGTCTAAAGTTTAAAAGACTGATTTTTTGTCCTGAGTATGAAACAATCTTCTACTGATAACAATACTTTCCAACAAATTTTCCCATTCTATGTTGAACCAGCCACTGATAAAACAGCAAGAAAGTAATTGTTTTATTATGATTTTCATAGTCCAAATGCCATCCATGAACTAAAGCCTGGAAAAATCATAAATAGTGGAAAAAAGTTTACATGACAAATTTTGAATATAAAAATATAAAATTTTGAGCAATTAAATCCAAACTAGCTCACTGAACTTTAGCATATTTTTGTTTTCACAGAAGTATAACATAACTCTATGAGCAGCCCTGACAGTAGGCTCAACATGAGCCAGCAGTGTGTCCTGGCAGCAAAAAGGGCAAACCACACTTTGAAGTGCATCAAACGGCATGGTCATCCAGTCCAAAGAGGTGACCATATATATGAACAAAATATTTCAGGTGACAACTTTGAAGTCTCTCTACAGTTATTATGTTTGAAGAAACCAAACTGAGTTTCCTGATCCTTGTATTTGGCCCTAATCAGAGGAGCCCTCCTCTGCAATAGGAGAACCTGAACCTGAAAGAGACCAGACTGATCAGGGCATGTTCCATAAAGAAAAGGAATTCCCATTCATATCAAGATTTCCCTAAGCACTGAACACACACTTTTTAAAAATCAGTCAGAACCCAGTTTAAATCCACAAGTTTTGTAGTTGACTATATTTCTCCTGGTTGGTGCTTAGTCTTATTAAATCCGTCTGCTTACCATTTCTCCCATTAATCTGTGTCCTACAACAATCAATGATATTTTTTGTGTTAGGAAATATTACTTGCACTGAAAATGCAAATGACCTGGAAAAAAACCATAGTGTTTAAAAGTCTAGTGAAATCTGATTTATAAGTTATGTTCTGAAAACATGTGACTAAGGTTGGGCTGCAGGATACAACTATCTTATGGACAAAAAGAAAGATAACAATAGTTCTGTATCTTACTAGGTATATTAAAACAAACAAACAAACAAAAAACTCTGGAATTTTATTTTGTGTTGTAATTTTATTTTGTAAATTAAATCATTTTAAATTACCCTTAGCATAGGTACAAATTTATCTTTCAATCACGATTCAGTTACAAATAATGCATAGCAGTTTGCTACACTTCAGATTTTCTCTAAAAGCTAAAGGAAGACATCTTCTGAATTTATGAATAAAACAAATTTCTGCCAATTTATCTTAATCTAAATCACCATAAATCAAAACCACTTAAGTACTTAAAAATAAGATCTTGCATGTAGAAATGTATTATATAGATTAGTGTTCAGTTTTCAATGTGTTGTATATCACTTCTGTCATCTCTGAGGTGAAGAATGAGTAACCTCCAGTGTAAAATTATCTTTAACTCATTCAAATTCAAATAAGCCTTTTAGTTAAATTCACAGTTGTATCCAAATTTTAATTAATTTATGCAGGTTTTTTGATCTTGGTCACAACAGTGTCATTGAACACTCAGACTCTATCTGCAATCAATGCAGATTAAGTTGTTCATTGCAATAATTGACTTTTATTATTATTATTATTATTATTATTATTATTATTATTATTATTATTATTATTATTATTATTATTTCTGATGCAGACCAAATGAATCTCTAAGGATCCACATTGTTATCATACTACAACTGGGAAATATCAATCAAGCAATACTTTTTATTCATTTTGCTATACCATTTTTATGCTCTGAAAAATCAATGGTTATATTAGATGAAAATAGTAGAAAAAATAACATACTGTCTCTATATCTGTTGATAGAATATTAGAATTCCAGAGTGGGTCATATTCCATCTAGTCCTAATCTCTTTCCTAAACACAAGCTAATGTGTATCAGTTGCCACATCCCCCATACAAGGAATGTTTCTTTTCTACAATTAGGTTTATAACTAACTTCTAAAAAATGACAGCATTTTCATGTTTTCTGCTCCTTAGACAACAAAATATTTCATGTATTACAGTGTTTTTCTTTAATATAAGAGTATATGTCCTTGTTTTTTTTCTTCACTTATTTTGGTGAGAAAAGTGTTTTAGCTCTTCTGCTGTTGCCCTTTGAGGCCTATGATAAATTGAGCTAGTGGGAAATATCTTTGGCACATGTATTTGTATTTGAAATTTAATCTTAACTAAATCATTATTAAGAATACAGACACAAACAGTAATATAGAGTATGGACATTACATCAGGTTTTGTTACAATGTGATATTGCAATCATGAATAACCTCACAACTTTGTGAAGAAAAAGAAATGGAAAACAGTGCATTTCTGAAATTTGCCCTTATTTTAATTTAATTGCAACTTGAAATTACCATGAGTTTACATGTAGGCAAAACTGAAAATTAGTACACAAAGTATGTCTGAAGCCTTCATGTAAGAAACAATAGCTTCAATCTCATGCTCCAAATCTGGAAAGATTGGACCTTTTTATTTCCAGAGCATCAACCTTAATACTGTGACAGTGCAATCATTCTCAATCTAAAATTAAAATACTTCAACCCTCCCTCCTTCTTCTAGAGGAAGTCCAGTAAAAGTGTCTATTGACTGATTAATCTGTGGAAACTTCAAAATTTTGGGAAAAAAAATAAAAAATAAAAAGTGTAATAGTTGACAAAGTGGTGAGATTTCATTACAGGGTAAAGGATGGATGTGGCACGTTGGGACAACTGGTGATTAATGTAATTACGACATGTAAAGGTAAAAAAATCTCAAAGGGAAAAATGAAAATATTCCTGTGTGCACTCTATAAATGAGCCGTGGAATTCATCATCAAAACCTGCATCTTAGATTGAAGTTTGTTGGGAAACAAATGGAGACTAGATATTTGATTTTTTATTTTTTTTTTTTTTTTTTATTCATATAGACTTTCACACTTAATAGGAGGAGGCCAACTAACAAATAACATTCAGAACCACGCTGTGAAATCAATTACATTTCTTTCTCCTTTCCTCTCCTCTCCCCGTTTTTACTAAAGAATCGCTTAGAGAAGCTAGTCAATTTGCAGAGGACGACTTTGAACCTCTGATATTTTAGTTCCTATCTGATTTAGGGAATGTTTATGACCTTTTAAAAATGAAATTAATATATGATGAACATCACTGTATTCCTTGAGTATGAATCAAGGATCTCATTTTACAGCTATCGCAGTTTATTTTCAGTGACCCAGTAATGATTTAGAATCTGGTTCACTGCTCTAACTGAAATATGATTCTACTTGTTCTTTACCTTCATTTATAGTTAAGATTTTTAATTATACAGTGTAAATTAATGGTTTGGGCAGTAATTAAATGTGTCTCTCTCTCTATAAATATATTTCTCCAACAAACCTTTCTAATCTTATTATTCTAAAAAAAAATTGGTAGCATCCACAGAGCTTTTTTTTTTCTTTCTTTCTTTTTTTTTTTTTTCCCAACTGCTTTACAAATATTTCATAGAAAACTAGGACTGTAAACTAGAATATTGCACTCCTGACTTTCTAGTGCATAAGATACAAAAACTTTTGTTCTGTTGCAGAGGATGGAACCCCGCTGAACTGCTGAGTAGAAATGTTGCAGCTGTTTTGTTATGCTGTAGACAGAGATATAGGAAGAAAGATAAACCTTTTTTTTTTTTTTTTTTTTTTTTCTCTCTCTCTCTCTGACCTCTCCGCTTCTTCCTAAAAACATATAAGTGACAATTACAGATGGAAACAACTTCCCCATCACTTAAAGGTTCTTCACACAACAATGCATCTTCATACCATTCTCAGTCAGGAAGTCAACTTTAGAGACTGAACTATGACCTTCTGTCTACATTTTTATGCTTTTGTGGTAGTCAGCTCATTCTAACCTGAAACATATCTTAACATTTGTACAGATTTATACAGAATGTGGGTTTCCAGTGTCATGTTTCCAACTGATTTTATCCTAAATTATTACAATGGGTGGAAGGGCTCTTGGAAACTCCTGAGCAAGAATCCCTTCTAAATAAATATAAGAAAATTATTGAAAACATTAGTAGTGCCAAAGAAAGAAGTACCCTAAAGAAATCTGTTTAGAGGAAAAAGAAATTGGGACTGAATGAACATTGACAGCAAAAATGATTCATTATCATCAGGAAAATTATTTCTGCTGGTAAATAAGATGGTATGTACACATGAAGATTTCAGTTACTGATGTAAAAAGCCAGGCATAATTTATTTATTTAGTTGTTTGTTTATTTTCCATTGGAACATCTCACCATTGCTTCCATAAACATGAACACCACTGAAAGGATTTTGGAATGGTTGCTGTTTCCTGGTAGTTTTTGTTTGTTTGTTTGTTTGTTTATTTGTTTGTTTTCAAAAATTGTCTTGTCCATTGGTACTCCGCAACTTTTGTTTAGACTCTTAAATGTGTAACACCACATTTTTTTTTTTTTTACTTATATATACTTTATAACATACTTGAAATAACCTGTCTTTCATAGATTCGCTACTTTTCTTCTGAAACCAATTTACTTTTCATATAGCCAGTTTTGATTAGCCCAATTTTGTGTAATTACTATAAATTAACAAGAAGCAAATACATTTGAGGTAGTATGTTTTTTCCATCACTATTTTTGCAGGCAGTCCTTGATATATCTTGATAGTTGAAAACACATTCCTTGCAAATCTTCATACATGCAGTGAGCTTAAGCCGTGTAAATCACTTGGAAAGATATAACAAAATATTGTCTATACTGCAAAGACTGAAAATTTCAGGACTTGAATTTTACAACTTTCATATGCTAAATATTGCAGTAACTTCTTAACAGTAACTGCATTTTCTGTCCCCTATGTAATGCAATTTTCTCTGATTTATGTCATAACCCTCAGTACTCCTACCTGCATTGCACCTGTTAATTTACCTATTACACAGTCTCAGAACCTAATTATCATGCTTGATACTATGTAATCTGTGCTACTCCAGATGCAAAATACCATGTAATCGTTCCAAAAGTTTAGTTGCAGCTTTATAAAGAAAATCAAATGTCATGGCCCTTCCATTTATTCCCTATTGTTCCCATCCCACCTTTGCACCACTGAATAATCATTAGCAGGATGATAAAAAAGTGTGCTAATGAAAATATCAATACCTTAAATTTGTGTAATTCCTAGTTCCAGTCATGGAACTAGAACCCATGGTTTCCAACACAGAGCAAACAAAGGGTGTTCTGGGCAAAGAATCCTTCATCCTCCAGGGCACGTGGCTATATGAGAACACCTCCACATGAGGGTATGAAATTATCTGTACCAAATAGCCTGGAGTAAAGGGGATGATTTCTGGTGGAAAAGAGGGAGGCATCACTGGCATTCTGTACTGCTAAAGCTAGTCACAAGTTCAACCAACTGAAAATTGAATAGTCACTAGGCATTGACCCTGCCTTTGTTTATCTATTAACTTCTCAGGTAGAAGTACTGAGTAGAACAAAAAATAATAATAATTTTTCTGCATCTCTACCTATCTGTCTGCTTATCCATCCATCCATGCAGTTATACCTCACCTACTGATGCAGATAAACTCAGGCCTTTCATTTAGCCTTGCATCCAGGCTCATAAGTGAGTTCTTAATAAGTTAATACATTTCATAAATAAAATATCTATTTTATATCAGGATCAAAATATATTCCATATTCCATGTAGCTGTTCTTTAATTTACTGTAGTCCAGCTTCTGCCAGTCTGATTTACATTGACAGTATTCAAAGGCTGACCTTATTTTTGCTATAGTTTAAATATAGATGTAGCTAAAATTTAAGCTGAAACAGAATCAAAGTTTATATGAATTATATAGCTGATACTTTCCAATTTTTTTTCTTGCTACTCTTAAAGGAATAGACATGCAGATCATGCAGATGATGGTGCTTCTATTTCTCTTTACTCTTTCCTCCCAACAAACTGTAGTGGAAAAACAGAAAGGATGCAGACGTAGGAGCACTTCTGCATCGTTGAAAACTTTCCAAGCAATTGATTCTATTTGTGAAACACCAAGGAAATTCCCTACTGGTAGCTGAAAACATTCACGTCCTCACTGACATCAAATGTAATATATATGTTCTCAGGCTACAAGTATCTGCACTACATTACTGGACTGCACAGGTGACTATAAAAATATTTTGAAAGTTTTCTTAAATTTCTTAGCTTTCAGATGTATAAGCAAGATATTTATCGGTATAATGAGACATATTCATTTCATTAGTAGGAAGCCAGAATGTTTTTAATAAAATAAATATATGCACAGAAATTAATAAATAAATTGCTGAACTGTTTTAAACAGAAAAGCACAGAAAATAATAAAGAGTTAAGAAACATCACAGTCCAAACACGAGTGTGAAGTCCTATAAAATTCTGCAACATGATACTAATAAAAGCAGAAAATAGAAAGAAAATGCCTATTTATTTATACAAATACAAATAGCTTATATCATGAAAACTAAATCTCTTCAGTTTTGAAATTGTGAAAAGTCAAGCCTGTTGACATGGATTTGTTAAAACAATGTATAAAACAGTAACTGCAAGAAATGGGCTTTCCTAATAAAATTATTTTATAAAACCACTGCAAAAAGTTATTCTTACAAAAGAAGGAAAACACAAGCCATTATTATGATGACTGAGGATGACTCAGGGGAGTATGACCATTAACATTCATACTGATCTTAGTTGAAAGCCTTTTAATTATTTTCTGAAATTTACCTACTGACATAGAGACTTTCAAAAATCAAATACAAATGCTATGTCTAACAGCCAAATGTAGTCAAAAGGACTAAAAAAAAATAATCTCCAAAGGTATTTTCAAAAATTTTACCCAGTTCTAACAGCAAATGAGTGCAATGTACCTAAAAACTAAGCTACTTAGGTGCACTTGAAATTTGCATGCTTCTTAATTTAATAAATCCCTTTGATTTCTGTATCACAGCCAACAGGAACCAAGAAAGTACCTATGGTATGTTCAGAAAAGGAAAATGTTGTTCTAACCTATCAGTTATATTGTGCCCTAAAGCCTGATGGTTTATTTTTATTACCTTAATTTTTCTGTAGGAAGAAAAATCTTTTCATGTGTATTTGTGTTAACCCTTTTGGCTGAAATTTTCCAAAGAACCTATGGGAGTTGAATTCAATCAGATATGGGTGTCTAATGCCTTTAGATCCTTTGAAAACACTATTTTTAAATGTCTAATCCTTTTGCTAAATATAACTCTCAATCTTCTGGTATTATGTGGCAATATTTTTTCCTAGGTTTCTTTCCTCACTTTCTCAAAATAGTTGGTGATTTATTTATGTAAACAACACACATATTATACTAAGTTCTAGTTGGAGAGAAAGACAGAAAAGAAAAGATTTCTGTGGCAAGCAAAGGAGAAAAAAAATCTGGTTCCAAATACTTTCTATTTATGTTTGTTTTCTAATGGGCATCATTTATCTTATCAAGTAAAAACAAAATAAAAACAAAACAAAATGAAACAGGAAAGATTGTAAAGGCAAAACCATGCAAGTTTTTCTCCTGCTTTTTAAATTTAGGGATACATTGTCACCATGGCAACCTCTTTGCTTTTGCATAAGTTGTGATAGATTTGAATGTAACAGAAAGTAGATGGCAATAGCCAAAGCAATTGTCTGGTATTCAGGTGACAACACCTCATTTGGAAACAGTTACTGTATATAGTGCAGGTATATACCTCATTTCTTCCAACAAGAACTGCTGACAGGAGCAACCTGTCCTTCGACTGACAAACCAGAAAAGAATGCTGTCTCCAAGCCTTACAGCTGAAATGACAGCATGCATTTTTAATAACAACATTAAAGAGCGCACATTATTTAAGGGGTTTCATGTGGGTGCACACATCAGCACACAGGCAAAAAGAATGTGTCTTACTTTAAAGTCTGTGAGTACACTGGCATTTTTCAAATTGGCATGCCAAATTACCTTCTGTTGTGACCTTGTTCATTCCTATTAGCTGGATATTAGACAAGAATCCCATGCCACCTTGACAAGGGCTTTTGTTTCCATTACATTGCTATTGAATCCTCTATGAGTGATGGATGAGAATGGTGCATGTCTGAATAAGCAGGGGGAATCGCCCTAATGAATTATCGTCTGCACTGCAATACTCTTTGGATGAAATGACTTACCCACTCCATATTAACTGATGTGACCACTTCATTTCAACTACTTTTCATAGGTGTCATCACTCAGAAAGGCTGTTGTTTACAGCTCTCACAGGAGGAACATTTATCTGACAAATTGTATTGAAGGTATGAAACTTAATGGTAAGAAAGCAGAGCCATAAGAATGTGCATATTAGTAAAATAGAGCCCTGGGATCCTATTAAGCTTCAAACTTTTCTTTATACTTGAATTTATTTGTTTCTGTTATACTGTAGCATCTTATTAACCATCACAACCTATTAGATTTAGTCAGATAGTCTAATTGGACTCATTCTTATTCTCCCATAGATTTCCTGGTAACCTTAATGCCATCAATATTGATGCTTATTTTGTCATATATTATACCCACAAGTTTGTGGGTTTTATTTTTTACTTTTATTTTTTTTAATCATGTTTGTTTACAAGCAATTTATTCTGCAAACACATTTTATTTCCTGTGATCTGAGTCTATCTTTGCCTGTGTGTTTGCAGTCTGTTTTTCAATATGTTGTCACTGTTTGCACATTTCACTCTTTGTTGACAATTAACTCTGTTGTCAACAAAGTGAAATAGTTCTTCTGACATAAATTGTTTACAAATCTCAGCTAAAACCAAAATAATCACTCATGGCTTGTCAACACTGAACATGAATTACAAGAAGACAATTATTTTAAAAACATTCTACAATGAAATCATTTTTAGAAATGGAGCACAAATGGATGTTAAATAGAAGAAAAAGGCAAAGATTTGAAGATTGATTTATATATGTATGGAACAGTTGGAAAAAATAAGAAAAAATGTTGTTAAGTGTTAGAGGATGCACGGCCGAAAGCACGACAGACACCAGCAGAGTCAGATCATGCTCCATTTTATTGCCCGAATAGCCTAACTTTTATAGTGAACTTAACAGGGGTGGACAGTGTTTCACACAAGATTATTGGTCAAAAGCACTCAGACAAACAACTAGAAGAAAACATCCCCACCTGCAAGAAAACAACCCCCCTTGTGATTAGCAGTCACATAGACCTTGTCCTTGAAGCCAGCTGCTGGTAACAATATTTTTCTGAATTCCTCAATTGGGCGATGTGGGAATCATTGTCGTGGGAGCTTCTCATAGTTACTCTGGTAGCTTGGTTTGCTCAGCTACAGCAGGCCATGAGATTTTCTAAGGCCTACTCCTGGTTGCTTAAGGCAAGCTCAGATCGAACAATTGTTCCACGGACTCATGTCCAGGCCCTGTATGCCAATTCCCAACAGTTAAGCCTTAAAATATGTATGTGTGTATTTAATGATAGTCTAGGTCTCACAGAAGTCATGTGAGACATTGTTGAGCTAAGCTGTCTCAAGACACTGCTAGCACACCAGCTAAAAGAAGATGAGAAAGTGATTAGTTAGATCCACAGTTGATATAAAGCAGCACAGCTTCTTTGACTTTGATGGTACTTCAACCTTCAGACTGACTGAACCTCTCATGTGTTTGTGAAGAGTTTGTCATTTTCTGGATATGAAGGAAAATAGTATTCTGGTCTCTTGTGCAGTCACTGGGTCCTTATTGGAAAATTCTGTTAGACAATACAGAGCAGGAATTAAGTTGATAGTGTTATAGATAGTGTTTTAAAGTCATGCCAAGAAGTATAAATTTTGGTGTAGGCTTTTTTATAATATTCAAAAAATATTCTATACTAGGAACACTTTTATCTCTATGATCAACAAGGTGATAAAAATCTAATTCAAACATGTTCCTCTGAAATCTATGGTATTCCTATCTATGAGGGACATACCACAAGGACATTATAGACATTGATGCTGTCTGGGTGTTCATATAGTTATAGACAGAAACACTGCATTTTCCATCTCCTATCAATGGAGAAAAATCGTTGGCATCAGGAGATGAGTTTTGTTTGCTCTCTTATGTTCATTATATACTATTTAATTTTTAGTATTTTTATATATTAGAACAACAAGAATAACTTTGTTCCTCTAACTTTATTTATTTATTTATTTGTTTGTTTGTTTATTTTTGGGGGGGTGTTTGTAGGTGAGTATGTAATTTAGGTTCTGAACTCAAATTGGTTCTTGCCTACTTTATATCCATAAGAGCCTTGGTGCTGTGAAAAACTGTGTAAAAAATCTGTGTGGAACAGTAAGAGAGCTCCTTTAACAGGTTTTGGAAATTGTATTTAAGTATTGTACCATCATATTGGTACATCTATTTTCATTTTAGAAAGAAAAGTCTCTTTTCTTGCTAAAATTACCTAAAGTGTGTTAAAATAAATTTGAAGCTTTTAAAGTCTGACGCTGTCTGCTGTTAATTTGCACCTAGTAGCTAGTTAGTTGAATTAGAAATGCTTCCACAGAACAGAGTGCAGAATTTTTCATCTAAATGACATGTAAATAAGGCAGAATTCTCAACTGGAGGAATTCTCATGCTGTTTCATTGAAAAACTTGAGATTGCTAATTAGACCCAGATTTTAAAATCATTTATCCATTCAGTTGAATAAAGCTGTTAGTAATATCACAAATAAGCATAAAATTGTAATGGAGATACAAATGTGATCAGATGAATTTGCCTTTTATGTATAAGAGAATAAACCAATAACTCTATCAGTATGTTCCAAACTATTTCAGAAGGTGAAGATATGGGTGTGATTTGGAGACAAAATGAAATTATGAGGAGATTCAGAAAATATTTTGATGCCTGTGTAGTGGGTTTATGTGGCAAGGTTTTAGTAGTGGGAGGGGGAGCATGGGTGGCCTCTGTGTAAAGAATCCAGAAGGTTCCCCTTGTTATGTAAGGGCCAGTTTGAGCTGGCTTCAGAAGGATCTGACACTGCCTAGAACTGAGCCAGTGAGTGACATTGGTTGGGCCTCTGTGAGAGCAGATTTTAAAACAGGAAAAAAGAAAAAACTGCTGCAAAACAACAGCTGGGAAAGAGAGGTGAGAAACAGCCCTGCAGACCCCATGGTCAGTGCAGAAGGAGGGCAGGAGGTGCTCCAGGCACGCAGCAGCAGTTCCCCTGCGGCCTGTGGAGAGGCCTGTGGTGGAGCAGGCTGTCCCTCTGCAGCCCATAGGTCCCACATGAAGCAGATCTCCACGCTGCAGCCCGTGGAGGAGCCCCTGGTGGAGCAGGTGGATGTGGCCTGGAGGAGGCTGTGGTCCGTGGAGAGGAGCCCACGCAGGAGCAGGGGGTCCAGGGGGAGATGCTGCCCATGGGGGACCCGTGCTGGAGCAGTTTGTTCCTGGGGGATGGACGCCGTGGCACGGAGCCATGTGGGTGCAGTTGTTGAAGAGCTGCTGCCTGTGGGCAGCCCCCACAGGCTCAGTTCAGGAAGGATGGCATCCCATGGGAGGAACCCCCTGGGTAGCAGGGACAGAGAGGGGCCGTGAAGATGTAGCATTAGGGACTGACTGCAGCTCCCATTCCCCCTGTGCCACTCGGGGGGAGGAGGTGGAAGAGGGTGGATGTGGGGAAAGGTGTTTAGTTTGTTTTTTCTTTGTTTCTCATTTCTCTAGCTTGTGAGTAACAGGTAATAAGTTTCTCTAATCTTCCTACTCTGAGTCTGTTTTGCCCATCACGATAATTGTTGAGTGATTTCCCTGTCGTTATCTCAGCCCTTGAGCCCTTTCCATTGTATTTTCTCCCCCTGTCCTTTTGGGGAGGGGGAATGAGAGTGGTTGTAGTGGAGTTCGGCTGCCTACCCTAGTAAAAAAAAAAAACACATCCAGCTGTTATGGTAGCACTCTTACAAGAATTTTTTGCTGGCTGACAAGTATGGAAATCACTGAAGATTTAGATTCCATCCTGTCTTGCAGGTTACTGTAGCTAAGGAAAGACAATAGAAATGTTCTAATTTCTGGGAAAAAGAATCACTGTTGTAAAAAGAAAAAAAAAAAAAAAAAAAAGGAAAAAAGATATTTTTAGAATATGAAAACAAAGTAGCAATATGGCTTGTGTAACAAGATAGCAGAAGTAAAAAGGTTATGCAGTTATACTGTGGAAACTCTTTAGATAACTTTGATAAGAGTTTAAGCACCTTGAAACAAATATTTTGGAAACATAACCTTATTCAACTTTGTATCCTCAATTTCTTCAAGATTATTTTGTTTACCAAAGCATGAATACATGTAAAAGTTATTTCATGCTCTACACAAGCCACATCGTAAAGTTACATTTCAACTGTTTATAAAAATGCCAAAAATCACATATTTATTTCTTTAGAGATGGATTCAACTTATTGGAAAATACTGCAATTCACATATTTGTTATTGTCTTAACATACATTCACTGTGAGGCTCTTTAATATTCTCCCAAACTCCTTCCTACTTAGTAAAGTTTGAAGTGCTTACCATAAAACACAATGGTAAGTTAATACCATGAGATTTTTCTGCTCTCCTACCTCCTTCTTCTCCTGCTGGACAAAACAAACAAACACACAATAGCAACAACTGTCAACAACAACAAATCAGACAAAATAAGAGGAAAACTAAATTTGGGGGACAAAAAATAATAAATCACTGAGAGAAGCAGTTTTACTTTTATATTTCTGAGATCCAAAATGTTCAGTAATTTGTAATTATGAAAAGAAAATTCGTGTTTTAGAGCTTTTAATGTGTACATTTAATTACATTAGAATTAAAGCAGTATTTTGAAAAATGAAATTTAAGTTCCTAGTTGGAAGATGCTATCTCCTCTATTTTAACTCAAATTAGATTAAATATTGACAATTACTTTAAGGCAGATTTATCCATTTCAAGTTTATTTATTCCAACTCATTCTGGTCATTTTTAGGTCATTTTTAGGTCATTTTTAGGTCATTAGGTTCATTATGACCTAAAAGAAACAGCAGATGACAATACCAGATTATAGGAGATTATGAAACGCATCAGTACATCCAGGAAGTTCAGTCCAGAATGCGTTTAATTTAAAGCAAATAAAGTATTCCAAAAATTGATTAAATACTATAAGGAAGTACCAATAAATAAATAAATAAATAAATAAAAATACAAACAAATGGGTGGGTGGGGGGGAAGAAGCGGGGAAGGAAAAAAATCAAACAAAACCCACAAAACCCACAAACCAAGAATGTTCTCTACACTTTTTCTTTTCTTTTAGATCAACTATCAGGAAACTTCACTGTCTCATATTGTTCACATTTTCTGTTTACTTTATTTCTGTTTGAATTAAATGAAAATTAATTCTACAAAGTAGTTTTATAAAAAATTGTACATATGTTATTTGTTATTTCACCACAATGATGATGTCAATTCAAATAGATGATGCATCTTAACTGCATTTTGATGATATCATAACATTCAGAGTATAGAGCAGTAATAATTTTCTCTATCTTCTGTTTCTGTCTTTTGTAATATCAGCAGTGTCCAAAGGATTTTCATGGAAAACAATCCCTAGCTATTCAGCATTTGAACTTTTTGCAGAGTTTGTGGTGAGTCTGAAATACAATAATGGCCATAGCCTTGATAACTATTTACTGAATCAATATATAAATATATAGAGTTCAAATAAGAAAATATATGGTGTTTATTTCTATCATAGTAGAAAATTATCGTTTCCCAGGCTTAAGAACTAATAATGCATCAACAAAATGGTATTAGAAAAGTATTTTGCTGAAAACTGTTAAAGTGATGTATTCATCAAGTCTAAGTTAAAAATGAAACTCAAATATAGAGGACCAGCTTGTTGTGAGCCACAACATATTTCTGCAAGAAGCAGAAGGTCTGTTAAGACACCTTTGTCTTTCTTCATAACAGCTAATATGTATGCTAATTCATAGGAAGCCAGATCATGTCTGGTCAATTCTCACCATAAGGAACCTCATAATGAGATTAGGATTAATCTGAGTTGACTAAAGGGGGACATTGCATGAGCACAAAAATTTGTTTTTAATATGCCTGTGCAGTGCAATTCTACAATCAATATTTACTGAAGCTGACAGTCTAGTGCATGTGTTGACAATTTGACTTAAACTGTTTGTGTCATGAAAGCTGAAATCCTTGAACGGTAGACGTGTTTTGAATACCCGAAATAAAAACAACACAGGGACACCGTCTCTCTTGTTATACCATTCACCAAAAGAGGAAGACAGAGGGTCAAGCAATGTCATATATTGCAACTATGGATCTTTTCAAGGAGTTGAATGGAAGTACAGGGACAGAAATAGAGAAAAGTGCATCTGCTAATCAGAGAAGCTAATGGAAAAGTAAAGGTTTTCAGTGAAAGTCTGTTCTTCGCCATAAGTGATCTCCATTAACCGCATGATCGTCTCTGTTCTTATTACCTTTGAAGCAACATAGAATAAATATGGCAATACAGTGAAGACATAGTAATGAAGATTCATATTTATTTTTCCAGTTCTACTCCCCTGGTGTCAGGGTCACGCATGTGTTGCAAAACATGCACACGTCTCACTCAGCTGTGTCTACTCCCTTAGCCCTGACCAAATTATCTTGTCATGCAGCTTACAGTAAAGGGAGCACTTTACAAAAGTCAATTCTTCCCTGCTTATTATTCTCAGGACTTTTGTATCCCTTTGCTCTTTTCCTTGAATTCCAATGGGAGAAAAACAAAGATTTCAGTTACAACAAAGAGAAACAAACAGCAATTACCAGAAGTATTTTTAAATGATATGCTCTTGTCATCTCACTGAAAATTTAGGAGAAAATGCAGTTATTCACAGGGATATGGGAAAGCTGTATGTTAATTTTAGATGTTAAACTTACCTAAACATATTACTGTTCTCTTAAAAGAATTTAGGTATAGAAAAAAAAAAAAATCCATGTGACTGAATTATAAAGTTCTCTAAAGCTTTGCATGTTTTATATTCATATGATTTAATTATTTTCAACATGATCCTCAAGCTAATTCCAGAACCAGATCATTAGGAAAGTATAATGTTAATGCATAGATGTTAATAGATATATTTAATCAATTTGTTGGTAAGTGTTTTATTACAAATATAAGCTTGAAAATAAAATGTACTAAAAGGCCAAAATGTTCTGAACTAACACTACAAAAAGTGATGCCAAAATAAATCTGTCTGCTTGTGACTATCCATACCTTTTTCTACTTTTTATTGTTTATTTATTATTATTATTATTATTATTATTATTATTATTATTTCATAAACTAAGAAATCAAATTTCAGTTGAGGAGTGCTTCATCAGACATTCTGAATTTCTTTTCAGCAGTGTAAGGTAATATAAAGCCAATATATTGCTGAGCAAGAAAAAGACAACATTTCAGCAAAAATGTGCAGCAGAAAACAGAACATTTGTATTAGTAGTTTTGGTTTCCAGCTACTTTTTCTATTTCTCAGGGACTTTTTGAATATGCACAATAAACTAGATATAGTATAGGGCATGCCAAGTGAGATCATGTTCTTTTATTTTGTTACCTTATCTATTCATGATGGGAATAAAATTCTTGGTATAGTCAGGAGTATTTTATGCAATATTCCTCCAAATTAACCACTAAAAGCTTGCAAATTCTTTGTAGATAGCTAGGTGGATAACCTCTACAGTTTCCATAAACATGCTGTTTGCAATTTCAAAGCAAATTTTATAGCCAAAGCAGAACTGAAACACTTCATCCTTAACATGCTGCCATCAAAATTGCCTACACTATGCCTACCATAAGCTTGATGCATCAAGCTTATGAAATTATGAAATTATGATTCTATTAGCAGTAATGATAGAAATTTAGGAGGATGTTGAATTTTTACAGCACAATACTCTATGACATTACAATTACCCCTTAAGAGCTTTGCAAAGTTTAGTTACCTATCAAAGCAGAGCCACAGACTACAATTATAGACTACAATTTATATTTTCTATGAATTAAAAACAAATTTTTCAATCCAATTACCAAATTTCTGTCAATATTTCTGATATTTCCTGTTTACAAGGTGTAAAATACATACAACTCTATATTTTTCTGCTTTATTCATCAATATAGGGTTTTATTTCATTTACATTAGCACCTGGTGCTTACAGTAAAGATAGCTGCCCATACAATTTTAATTTTTAAATAGGCATTTTATGTTATTCTTTTCTCTTATGGGATAATATGCTTTGTGTACCTGTGAGATTCATCTGTTTTTCCTAACTAAAAATCCCATCTTGTTCATATAAAGTTACATTCTTCTTTAGCTTCTAGTTTTTTTGGTCCGTTTTTACAAGTGCAGTGATATTTACAATGAAGTGTACATGAATATAGGGCATTGTCAGTTTAATAGCAGTTTAATGATAGTTTAATACAGATATCAAAGTAACTGTTACACTTGTGTATAAGCAGAGAGGCGATAAAGTTATTTTAGGTAGATCAGTTTACTACATTCTGTATCTCTTCTTGCACAATAATATGCTTTGTTGCCCTATTTCCTCAGCATTTAATAAAATCTCAATGATCTAGATAATTTCCTTTATTAATCATAATATATTGCTTTTTTTTTTTTTTTTTTTTTTTTTTTTCCTTCTTCCCACCCAGGAGTTACAGTAGCTTCACTTGCAGTCAATGTTAACCGGCTTTCAAGACAGTGTTTTTACAAAGATTTTTTTCTAAATCTGTCACTAGATGGCAGTAAAAGTGCAACTGAACGTTTTCACCCAAAATCAATAAACTCGAGAACTCCGAGGCTGGAGAAAGGCTATCACTGTAAGGCAGCTTGCCTTCAAATGCCTTCAAAGGTTAGCCAGAAGTACGATATGGAATTTCTTGCAGAATCACTACATTATGTTAATAAATAAATAAATAAATTCAATACTTAAACAAAAAATAGCATTAAAGAGAGCAGAGCAATGGGGAGCCCTAAATAATTTGAAATATCAGGAGAAACTGACTTCATATGGCTTGCTTAAATCTGCCAAAATGGCAGACCGGTGATCTGCAAAAGTAGGATATACAGGCAAGTTTCCTACCAGTGTGCCAAAAACATTTCTACTAAAAGCTACAAGAAATGAGCAGGAGAAAATCATGCTCTACCATTTATTATTCTTGTTAATTATTCATTACCAAATGGAGTTGTATTAAATCTCTTAAATTAATGGTGTAAGATGTTGGCTGTTTTTTAATGTTGTTGCTGTTTTGTTTTGTATTCTTTTTTTCTTTTATGGGACAGGTAAATTAGAACCTTTCTAGCAGAACATATGAAGCTTTCTTCTAGGGTGTGCAGTCACTCAGTATTCACTTGTAGGATCTAGTTGCTTGATGCAGTGCTGTAACAGCTCAATCTTTGTAATTTTTAGGATGCTTTGTAAGCATCTAAACCTTTAACAGACAGGAAAAAAAAAAAAGGAAATAAAATAAATAAAATAATAATAATAATAATAGCAATAACAATAACAATAATAATAATAATAAAGTAGAGTTATAGAATTACGGGGGGGGATTTATACTTAAGATCTTCCTACAGGGACATTTCCAAACTATTTATTGGAAATCTGCCAAAGAAGTCACTGGCAGTGGCAGGCAGTTCAAGTAAGCTTAAACTAAAGCTTTAATGGCTCTCCTTTTGTTTCATGTTGAATAAACACAGTGACTTGGATTTAGAACTACAAACAAAAGTGGATTCAGGCTTTTACAGCTGTTTTATAATCATTATTTTTAGTGACCTAAGTGAATAAAAAATAATCTCATATGTATCACATAAAAAGGAAGCACGCTTTCCACCTTCAATAATATTCAAGACATGCAAAATATTTTAGAAGTCATGACTTTCCAAAGCCTTAAAAGCTCCAGAATGCAGATAACATCCAGTTTGATGCATCTTTCTCAGATGCCGAAGTTACAAACAACTTCCTGATATCCTGCTGACTGTAAAAATAAACATAGAAATAAAAATAAGAGAGCTCAAAATAAAATCCTGGTAGGAGATTTTGGGTTTATTTTCTGTTCTTTATGATAGCCTATTGACTTAGAGACTTTCTCAAATAAAGTCCTATTTTCTATTACTTTAGTTAAAAGTTGATTTATTTTAATAAAAAACTTTTCAATTTTTAATTATTATTTTTTTTAGGATATATTCACATACTATAAGAGTACATGTCTCTGTATTTGACAGATAAGATATAAGTAATGTTTTGAAGCTTATAAGTACTGAGAAACTTAGGGTCCAAAGACAAGTAAAGCTGTGTCATCATCATGATGCTTTAATCTTATTATTTATTTGTTTATTTATTTATTGGTCTGTGTATTATACATCATTCATTTTTCCTTGTGGCAAAATACTGCCACAAGAAAGTACTTGTATTTTATACCCACCTCTCCACAAATATAGCTTCCTTAAGGGAATACCGTAAGTAGCCAAAAAGAACACCAACTTTCCTCACTGCTTATCATCAAATTGATGTATGACCTTTGGATCCTACTGGATATACCCTCACCCCAGTCACAAAACCCAACAATATTGTTGAAAATACCTTCTTCCATCATCTTTCAGGCAGGGGAATAGAACCATTCATTTCTGAGAGCAGAACTTAAGTGACTCATTCATCACCCACCATGAGATCACTTCTATGTACTGTGTGGCGAAAGCTAAACAGATGTATGTGTATAGAAAACCTATTGGACAAGAAAGAGTTTGAAAAAAAATATATATTTTGTCTGTAAAATTTCTTCCCTCTGTTTTTCTTGTTGTCATTGTTTATTTGTTCCTTGTTTTGTTGGGGGAAGGAGGGAGGGTGCAGTATCCCACAAATAACACTGTAAAATCAAATTTATATCACAAAGTAAGCGTTTCTCACTTATCATTTTCTGTTGCTATGTAAAAGTTCATCTGATGCTCTCATTCAAAATTGTATGAATACGTGTGCACCCTGAACTGAACTGAGTCAGTTCAGTATTCAGAGCAGGAAATAAACCCAAAGGTTTGGCATACAATACAACAAAATTAGTTAGGAAGCTCTGTGAATTGTTTTTTTCTGTTGGTAGTATTTCATGTTGGACCTGTGCCAATAAAGTCTTCAGGCAGGTTTCTTTCTGTAGTACTCTATGTTGCCAAAGAAACCTGTGTTGCCAATGAAATCTAAAGTTCTATTAATTAACCTCCAAAACCTTTTACAAGTCTTCACTTCTAAACTGAAGCATTTCATCTACAGTTTCCATGAATTGTCACTCTTACTGTGTGTTGCATATCTGTCTAGAGAAATCCATGTCACTTTGTGTAAAAATATTTCATGAAAATTTGGGGTTGAAGTTGCATCCATGTATCCTAAACATCAGTGTTTCTTTTGGCAGTGAGTGCAGAAGCATTTTGTGACATTCAGAGCTTCATGTTAGGCTATAATGGCATTAGTTATTGTGTCTCTTCCTCTCTCAATAAAATCAAATTATTATTATTTATTTTTTTTGCCACATATTAGAAATATGAAATATTTTCCAAATAAACTCTGTGTTTAGAACTACTGTGCTGCTTGCAAGTTTCCCTTGTATATCCAGAATCCTTAAAAATCAATAAAAAAATCACAAAATTACACCAAAAGAAACCCCACAAAACTAGTTAAAGGTTTCACCTCATCATTTTTGAAACTGGCAATTTTGTCCTTGAAGTAGAGGACTATCTGCATTTTTTTTAGTTGCCTCTCCAGTACTGAAGGATACAATAAATATAAATGCTGCCCCTCCTCTACTAGAACACCACTGGTACCTTTTGATCACTAAACTTTCAAACATCATGTCTTCAACTAGCCTTCTCCTCCTCCTTCTGTCTTCTGGTGATATTTCTTCTAAATCAGGATATGCTCCCCCTAGAGCTTTACATTATGTGCTCTGCTTTCTCTGACTGGATTTGCTATGGCATAAGCAGAAAGAAGCCTTTAATTAAGAAGTACCCTTGCCCCTCTCTGTGCAGAAGAAACTGGAGGATTGTCATGGCACACTTCCTACGGTGAGATACTGTTGCTGTCACAGGAAATCACTCTCCATTAAATGCAGTTTACAAAGCAGAGTAAACACAGACAACCCAAATGACTACCATCCTTGTGTGCTCAATAAATTCCTTGCTTTACAGACTGGATTAACATAAGCCTTCAGGTACAGGGGGAAAAAATAAAAATCATTGAACCTCCCTGAAAGTCTCACATTGCAGGGATTGTACATTTGAGCCTAGGATGCTCTTCAAAATTCATATTAAGATAAATGTTAGCATCTCTAGAGAGAGAACCTTTTACTTGTTTCAGTGTAAGGTAGTCCAATTTTTTCTCTAGGAAAACATTTGTGAACATAGGATTTCACAATAGAAAGGCCTTCTCAATCTCCAGAGAATTATGAATCTCACCTGCAGCTTTTACTTTTTTTCTTCTTTGACCCATCTCTACTGAAGTTTCTGCAAAGCCTGTCTTCACAGCTATTAACAGTTAACCCCCACCTAACTATGAATACAAACAGTCATGATTTAAACTAAAGATATTTTTTCCAAGCTATTTTGTGGCAGAAAATCATTTGGTTGTTATGGTTTTGGAAGTAGGACTTTCTTTCTTCAAAAATAGCACAATGGAGAGCTGCTATAATGTTTATATGAACCTGTATATTCCTCCAGAAAACTATTAACTATTATATTGGAAACAAATAAAATGACATTTAGCTTATCAGATTTGAGCGCCATGAAAATGAAAATATTTTCAATAAAGTATCTTCCACAACACAGATTTTCATGTGTTACAGATCTACTTTGACAGATCTATGATTTGCCATTATATGCTGAAGCGTTATTCTAAGGCTTTCTAGGGTAAGATATTTTGCAGGCTACAGTAGTCCAAATGATGGATATCAAACACCTCTGCATATGTTATGTCTAGAGTACTCAGACAGCAATCCATCAAGAATATAATAATACAAAAGAGGGAATATAACATGCTCAGATTTTTCAAACTTTAACCTACTTTTAATGTGAATATATGCCCTATTTCTTTTTTTTTTTTTACATTTTGAAATGTTGAGGTATAGTCTTTTTCACATCAATATCAATTTTTAAATGCCTCTAGTCTGACTGAACTGCCAAGGCCCAAATGGTCTTTAAGAACATGTAAATATACAGAAATTGCTATAATGAATCAAGCTTCTGTCCATTTATTTCATCTTCAATAGTTAGGATTGGCTACATCAGAAAAAGATATTAAAATCTCCATTGAAAAAGTTGCCTACAGGGAAAATTTCTTCTGAATTCTTATTAGATAGTGCCTAGCTTATATCTGAATGTATGAAGATTTATAGCCCTGGCTTTTTAAACCAAACTAACATAACTTGACTCCCACTTAACTCTTGGCCTTGCTTATGCCTTGGGAAATAAGTTCAGTAGTTTTAATATGCACTAGGTAAAACTTTTTTCCTTTTATTATTTTTTGATTTGTAAAAAAGAAAATGAAAATGTTTCCATTAAACCTCATTTACCCTACTCTGAGACTTCCTCATATTTGCACTGATCTTGCCACTAGCTACTTGCTAGCTACAGTAATAACATTTTGTGGTCCAAACAAAAATTTCATAAATTTCAGAATTCTCTGTAATTAATAATGAAATATTATTTTCCTATAATCCTCCTTCATTACATTTAAGTGGCTTCAATATTAAAAACAAACAAACAAACAAAAACAACACTGTAGGAAGAGGTGTGATATTAACATCCTTTCTCTGTAGGGTTCCAAAATCAAAGTTAAAATTGGCACTATTCCCTGCTTCTGTGGTTCAAAACTTGAGAGACTAAAAGCAACGACCAAGCTCAGCTGAAGGTTTTCTGGTTAACCTGTCTTCAATGCTTACAAAAGAAGCCTGGCACAGAAAACATTTTGCTTCCCAAACGAGACAAGAAAAAAAAAAAAGAAAAAAAGAAAAAAAGAAAAAAGAAAAAACACAAAAAAACTAATTGTTCTTAATTTAACTTATAATTTGAAATGTTATTTCAAGTCCAGATATAGAATTTCTCTCTAATAATTCTATTTTTTGCAGCCTCTTTAATCTTCCTTATAAGATAAGATAATGTAACCAAAGAGTTACTTCATTGTACTTCAACAAGACATTCCACTACTTATCCTTGCATAAAAAAAAAAACGTGTGTGTATGTTCACTCTGTGTCTCCAGCTGCTATACAAGGCTCACAGGTCTTTCTTTTTGAGAAAGATGGAAGCATGTTTTTTGCTACTGATTTAATTGGAAAAAATAGGCAGTGTAATCCTTCCATGTAACAAAGAATAAAACCAGTAGATAATTGCACCAGTTAAGTTCAATATCAAGTTCTACTACTCATCATGTTTTCTGAACAACATTATTACCGTCTTTGTCTCTGTGACATATATATCACTTCTGAACTCTCTGAGGTTTCCTGCTCTCTGATATTTCAAGGATGACAAATACCAGTCAAACACTATCACTGAACACTTACTCTACCTACTGCATGTTCAGGACCAAAGCCACTATCATTTCAGTAGCTATTAAGGGACTAAATATATAGTTTTATTTAGTTTAAAAGCTGAGAATTTAGGATATGCTCATTTCACAGCCAAATATGAGAAAAATATTAGAGCTCCACTGCTCAGTATATAATGAGGTGAAGGGTAAAGCAGCAATTAAAACTATTGGCCCCAGTGGAATGTGAACAAAGGATAGGGATTCCTTCAGTAATCTTCGTACATATATAATATCCAAACTAGACCTTCAGTCTTATTTCTCTTACATATATATAATTTTATTTTACATGTCTTCCTTAGCTTCGGTTTGTATACATAGATATATATGTGCATATAACTAAACAAAGTGAAAGAGCCCAAGATAGGGTCATTGTTCAATAGACATTTTTCTGGCTTTTAACAGAAGCTGTGGCAGGTGTCACTAAAATTTGCAATAGTTCCTCACCTATCTCCGAGGGGTATTGAGCAGATTAATTAGTTCATGTCTGTACAGCACTTTGAAAGCACTCAGTGCTATATAATTAGTCCTATATATTACTAGGACAGCCTTGAATATCTTCAGTGACTCTGCTTCACCAATTTCCCTTGGCAAATTTATGTCACTTTCTAATTGACCTTGCTCTTTGAAGTATTTTCTTAATGTCTAATTTAATTTTCATATTTCCTGGATTTTGTTCATAACACAATGGTTGGCTGAAAATTTCACGTTTGAAAGATATTTTTCAAAAGAGAAATACCCACGGAACAACTGATTAACCTCAGTCAGCAGGAACTTAAATAGCAATTTTTAAAAGTTCCTATCATAACAAGTACAAAAATCATCTTAAATATAGATTCTAAAAGACAGACACTGCAGATTCTCAGAATTATTTATTAAAAATCTAATGCTTTTATGCAACCATAAAAGTCTACCATAGTTGTTCCAAACTGCTTGCAAGTTAGAGCAGTTAAGCTCTGCTTCCACACCTTTTCATGCTTCCTCAGCACTTTTATTTTGCTTTTCTCAACCTACTTATTAATCCCCTTACTCTGTAAGTACTTAATCACTCTCACCTCACTTATTTGATAATTTGAGGCATTCTTTTTCATGGAAATGCCTTTATGTCCTTACATACACTGCATATTCATAAGCAAATAGGAATGCAATTATTCATACATTCAAAATAGTTAACAGCCATTTAGTATTGGATTAAAAGTATGTCACAATTTATCTGCTGAAAAATTAACTGGCAAAGAGTGGACAATCCCAACATGTGAGAAGGGTTGAAGAAGCAGCTGCAGACTGCCATGAAAAATAGAGAGGTAGGAAAGGCAGGGCATCCACCTTTATTTCTCATCTTGTCCTTAGTACAAAGGTGTGTAAAAGTGTCCTCCCTTCACATCTGTGAACACAAGAAGCAGCAGAAAGAATAATCACTGTTCTCTGGTTTGCTATTTTGTCCAGACACCTGACCTAGAAAGTTACCTTGCCCAGTTCCCAGGGCAAAGGGCTTCTGGGGCCAGCAGAGGCAGGCTGGAAAGCAGCTCCAAGAGGTTTTCTGATGGAGCTGAACTGTGATAAAGCAGCTTTCACTTGAGTATTGTCTTCTATTGCCGGTCAGAATGAAAATTCTCTGCACAAGCTTTCTTTCCCTGTGAACTCTGATGCTTGCCACAGTCCCCTACTCTCTTCTTTATTTTTTTTTCCATAACAGTATTTCCTGCCAATCTTCCCTGTGTTTCTTCAGCTATGCATTTCACATCAAAATGTCACTAAGAAATATAGGCAAATTAGTAAGCAGAGTCATTAACTTTTTTTTTTTTTTTTTAATTTTCTATGTGATTATTGTACTTTCTTCCTCCTTTTCTCTTTTCTCTCTGCTTTTAGAAGGACTTTATCACTCTTACCCTCGTGGATTTCTTTGTTTCTCTCTGTAATCATATATGCCACAGGAAAAGAAATTTCACCACTAGCCTCAGGCAAATTGTAAATTGTACTTTTAAAGGACTGTAGTATAGGACAATCCTCAACAGTACAGAAGCATACAGAAAAAGAAATTTAATCTAACTACAATTATGAAGTATACAAGTGAATACTCAGGAAATACTCAAAATTCAGGAAAGGCACCACAATCTATGTGTAACTTCTGCATGTCCTTCATTTTAATAAAGTTCTAGTAAAGATAACAAAAAACAGTATAATCACCCTAACACTTTTCCCACTCCTTGAAATGACCTAAGCCAAAAAAGAATGTATTTTTAAGTTAAGTTCATCTAAAAACTTCCACTGTACCTGCAAATCTTATATTGTATCTCTTAAAGTATGGACAATATATGTTTACCAGTAACTGGCTTCACACATGTTACTGAGAATGAGGACAGAGGAAAGATGTAGACCTTTCAAATATACTGCCTTATTCTCAAATTGACTACTGCTGAGATAGAAATAGTCAGTTTTACCAGAGAAGTTCACCTGTAATCAAATTTGATGGGGCTTTCAAAAGATCATGAAACTAAAACTGTTAGCACAAATTCACACTTTAACTCAGAAAAAATGAACATAACATAATATAAATTCTTTTGATGTATTTTCATGAATTGCTTTGTGTTTCAGTATTCACAAAAATAGGGAACTGATTTTGGTAAGCTACAAAGCACTTCTCTGGGAAGTTCTTGTTTGTTTGGCTTGGTTTTCACTTTCATTAAGGCTTTTCCTCTTCCTCTTCCTTTTTTTTTTTTTTTCCTGATATTCTTTTTAAGGTGAAGTTTAAATTATGAACACCAGAAAATCCTATTGATTGCTAGAGGGTTGGCTCTCAGTCTGACATTTTCCCTTCTCTACCTCTCAGTGTTCATCTAGCACTGTAGAATGCTGCCACTGTTTCTTTACTGTCTTCTTACTTCATGTATTTGAAGTCACTTGGCAAGTCATGCTGAAGGTCATATGGTCTTTTTTTTCAGACAGGTACACAAATGTCTGTTATAGGGTATAAACCCACTGACTTTGCTTCCTGAACAGTTTCTTTAGCAGAAATTTTGTTCTGTTACTTTAATCTGTGTCAACAGAGGGTTGTCTTGTAGGCAAGACTGTCTTGAAGGCTCCTTCCCCATGCTCACTTATGCTCCCTCCCTTCAAATATTTTGTCAGTATAATCACAAACACTTCAAGTTCTCAAATTACTTTAGTAGAAAAATAGTATTAGAGAAATACTTTTTCTCAGAAATAATACAAAAAATCATAAAAAAATAAAAACTAGTTATGCCAGCATGGCTTCACCAAGGGCAAATTATGCCTGACCAATCAGGTGGCATTCTATGGAATGACTGCATTACTTGTCAAAGGAAGAATAACCAATGCCATCTACTTGGACCTCTGTAAGGCCTTTGACATGGTCCCACATGAAATTATGATCTCCAAAATGGAGAGATATGGATTTGATCATTTGATCATCCAGTAGATAAGGAATTTGCTTGAAGGTCGCACCCAGAAAGTGGTGGTCAATGGCTCTGTGTCCAGGTGGAGGCTGGTGATAAGTGGTGTCCCTCATGGGTCTGTCCTGGGACTGGTAATGTTTAGTATCTTTATCAATGACATAGTGGGATCAAGTGCACCCTCGGCAAGTTTGCAGATGACACCAAGCTGAGTGGTACAGCTCATACAACAGAAGGAAGGGATGCCCTCCAAAGGGACCTGGACAACCTTGAGATATGGGCCCATATGAACCTAATGATGTTTAACAAGTGCAAGGTACTGCACCTGGGTCGGGGCATTCCCAGACATGAGTAAAGACTGGAAGAAGAGGTCACTGAGAGCATCCGTGCTGAGAAAGACTTGGGAGTTGTGGTGGACAAAAAGCTCCACGAGTCAGAAGTGTGTGCTTGCAGCCCAGAAGGCCAACAACATCCTGAGCTGCATCAACAGAGGAGTGGCCAGCAGGTTGAGGGAAATGTCTAGTCCGCCCTAGGTGTCTAGTCCACTTGGAATCCTGCATCTAGGTCTGGGGCCCCCAGCACAAGAAGGATGTGGAGCTGTTAGAGTGGGTCCAGTGAAGAGTGGGTCCAGGATTAGAGTGGGCTGTGAAGATGATCAAGAGCTGGAGCACCTCTCCTGTGTAGAAAGGCTGAGAGAGCTGGAGCTCTTCAGCCTAAACAGGAGAAAGCTCTGGCGTGACCTCATTGCAAACTTTCAGTACTTGATGAGGACTTATAAAAAAGATGGTTAGCGACTCTTTGCTCAATTGGATAATGACAAGATGAGGGGGAATGGTTTTAAACTAGAAGAGTTTAAAGATTTAAAGAATTAAAGATTTAGACTAAAGGTTAGGAGGAAATTATTCACTCAGGGGGTGGTGAGGCACTGGAACAGGCTGCCCTGAGAGGTTATGGCTGCACTATCCCTGGATGTTTTCAAGACCAGGTTTGATAAGGCCTTGGGCAACCTGATCTAGTGGGTGACATTCCTGCCAATGGCCAGGGAGTTGGAACTAGATGATCTTTGAGGTCCCTTTCAACCAAAGCCATTCTATAATTCTACGATTCTATGAAAAACAAGCCACCCTGGATAAGAGCTTTGTTTCCAAATCTGTTCCTCTGAAAATATTATCTGAACAAATTTAAAAAAAAAAAAAAAAAAAGAGTTATGCATGTATTTAATAGCTGTGATGAACCATTACCAGAAAGATTTAGGAGAACTATATAAATAGTCCCTACTGGCTTTCCCAACAGTTCAGGAATGCTCCCTAGCAGTATCTACTGCTTTCTTCAGATAAATTTTATAAGTTTTCAAAGTACGTTAGACTATGGCACTGAGCTTCGCATAATTGTGTCTATAAAGTTCAAAATTCGGAAGAGAGCCAGGTGGGCATGTTGCTTCTAAGCAATATAATGATTGGAGTTACAGTGCCCTGTGATTGATGAATATGTTCAGTCTACCTCTGCTTCTACTTCCCAGACAGTCTGGCTGTGCACAGGGGAATGAAATATGACTTCAGGCCTACCAAAAGTTATCCACTCTCAGCAGCTATGACAGGGACAAGGTGCCATTTTCCATGCTTTCCTGAATGCTTCATTTCAGTGTCCATTTGTGTTAGGATTTATGGCTTTGTGAGTGCAAAGATCAAGCTGTTTCATAGTACTATGTCAGTAAATTCTCAAACTTCACACCATTCTGTGCCCCCACTAAAATGAAAGCCAGAGAGAACTATACATTGATAATTCCTTGATAATTCCCTTTGACATACAAATTGTCTTAAAAGTCTGTTTGAATTCACTGGTTATCAACAGAGCAACTTTAAAAGTTTGAGAATGTAAACTCTTGAAATATTAGATTATCAGGAAAAATTTGTTTCATTAGTTCTTAGATAGTTAACATTTTATATAGGAAATGGTAATTAGTACAAAGATGTTGGCCTTCACATAACCAATAGCTATGCCAAGCAAAGGTTATGGTTATTTATTGTACTGCTTTCTATTTTCAGTAGTTTTACTCAATAAATTAACAAGATCACTTTTCCTGGTATGTATTTTGCATCTTGAAATCAATTAATTGAAAATACTTCATAAGTTGTCTGAACCAAAAAGGCTCTCTTACCTTAAAGTATACTTTCTGCACAGGAGCATACTTTGCTTGTTTAAAGCAATAAATATGTTGCTTATCCTGCAATAGGGCTTACTCAAATAATCACTTTGGACCTAAGAGCAGGAAAAAGGGCTAATTACTTAGACCTCTATAACCCAAAATAATTCAGTAGGAATTGAAAAGTTTATTTACTAAATAGTCCTAAACAGATCAACTTTTAACAGTTTTTAAAGTATGGCTCAAAGAGACCATCTACTTTTAGGTGAAATATACCCAGGAACAAAAAATAAATAAATAAAAAAATCCCTCCTAATCTACATGTAACAAAGAGTAGCACCTTGCAGTGTCCAATACAAAACGTCACTTCTAGGTCCATTAATTTTAATAGAAAATACAGTCTGAGTGCTAGTTCTCAAGCTTTTCCTTCAAACATATCATACAGTTTTCCACAAAGTAGAAGGAGGGGAGATGAAAGATTCTTTCTTAAAAATGTTTGCCAATATGGACAGACAGGTGGTTTTATATTTTTATTTTGTTCTTGTGTATCACAACTGCTTTCCAATATTTTCCAAAAGGATCCATGATCTCATTTTTAGTACTGCTGCTGTTTTATTGGTGATGTTTACACAAAATAAATAATGATATGATCCCATGTCATCTCAGACAAATAAAGTCTGAGAACTTGACATTACAAATCACCCAGTTTGATGTGTTTCTGTTGGTTGTTAGTCTTAAGAAAAGAAATATAATAGAAGCTTTTGGCAATGTAAAATGTATTGGGTTTACATGGAAAGTTTTGGTAGCAGGGGGCAGCAGGGGTGGCCTCCATGAACAGAGCTCAGCAGCTGCCCCATGTCAGATCAGAGACAGCTCCAGCCAATTCCTAAAGAGACCCAAGCAAGTGAGCAACACTGGTTGGGCGACTGTGAGTGCAGATTTAAGAAAGTGGAAAAACAAAACAAAAAACAAAACAAAACAAAAAAAACAACTGCTGCACAACAGCAGCTGGGAGAGAGGAGTGAAGAAATATGAGAGAAGCAGCCCTGCAGACATCCAGGTCAGTACAGAAGGAGGGCAGGAGGTGATCCAGGCATGCAGCAGCAGGTCCCTGTGGCCAGGCCCGTGGTGGAGCAGGCTGTCCCCTGGCAGCCCATGGATCCCACCTGGATCAGATCTCCACCCTGAAGCCCATGGAGAGCCCCCACAAGAGCAGGTCCCAGACTGGAGCTGCAGCCTGTGGAGAGGAGCCCACACAGGAGCAGGGGAGCTGGGGGGAGCTGCCGCCCACCCGCGGGGGACCTGTGCTGGAGCAGTTTGCTCCTGGGGGTTGAACCCCATGGTACAGAGCCATGTGGGAGCAGTTCTTGAAGAGCTGTTGCCTGTGGGAAGCCCTTGCAGGCTCAGTTTGGGAAGGATGGCATCCCATGGGAGGGACCCCACATGGAGCAAGGGCAGAGAGTGATCGTTAAGGAGCGGCAGAGACAGTGTTAGGGACTTACCACAGCCCCTATTCTCAGTTCCCCTGCGCTACTCGGGGGAGGAGGTGGAAGAGGGTGGATGGGGGGAAAGTGTATTTTAGTTTGCTTTTTCTTTCTCACTGCTTGCTAGTAACAATAAATTATATTAATCTCCCAATGCTGAGACTGTTCTTTCTGTGATGATACTTGTTGAGTCATCTTCCTGTCCTTATTATAACCCTTTTGCCCTTTCCATCATATTTTCTCCCCCTTTTTCTTTGAGGAGGGCGAGTACAAGAGCAGTTGTAGTAGAGCTCAGCTACCCAGCTGGGTAAAACCACCATAGTAACTGGTGTTTATTTCAGCTACATAAGGCATAAAATTAAACAAACTGAACATAAAAATATGTGGTGAGACAAACAGAATGTTGTTAAGTGCCTGTCAGTCATGGTGTGATTGGAAATGATTTAATTATTAAGACTTTCATTTCACTTTTTTTTTTTCGAAACATAGCACGTTTGCTACATTTCAAATTGTCATTGCTTATTTCAAAATATACTTTAAAAATGTGAGTCTACGTGAGGGGGTGATAGTGCATTTATTCTTTTTTTTTTTTTTTTTTTTTTCCTAACTAGTAAGATAACTAGTAAGCTTAAAAAAGAAGCACCTTTTGTTTCTAGACATTTACATAGTAGCATTACAAAAATTCATCATACAGATTTAAACTGAGGACTGTGAACCATTTAGGAAAATACTATCACTATGATTATTTCAGAAACCTTTTATGAGATTCTTTGTGCATAATATTTGAGACAGAAATATATGATGAATTTGAAGCACAATGATAGCTTTAATAGAGCACAATGAATTGGGATCTGTCTTCAAAGGTGAAATTCAGGGTAGTGTTCAGATCCTCCTCACTGATTTCTCATGTCTCTTGGGGTCAGGGCGTTGTTTGCATCTTGTGCACTAAATTTCACACTAAATCTCATGATTCATAAAATGAAAAGATTCCACAGTTGAATTCAGGTCCAATATGCAGAATCCTGAAATTTTACTGCCATTGCAAGTTAGCAAGCCATCCTTATAATATATTTGTAATTTCTACTGCTGACTATTTAAGAAAAGACGCTAGAGGTTAAGGGCTTGATAACTGCCTCTTATAAGACCCAAGAGATGCAAGAGAAAAAGAGAAGAAGAAAAAAAAAAAACAAACCTTAAACTGCTGAGCACTGTCAATTCCTTCTGAATGTTAACACTCCAAAAAACACTCTTCTGAGCACAGGATTGAGCCAGTTCTTGTTGAAGAATGGAGTAACATGCAGTATCACTCATCTTTAATAGTACAGTAATTGATTAGAATAAAACCAGTCATAGCTTAAAATAGCCATCTAATAAGGATTATCAATCAGCCATTGCTGTAGAAAGAAAGATAAATATTATTCATTCTTGGAAATAAAGCTAACAGTAAATTAACCTGCATTAATTAGAAAATAAATCATGATCTAGCGCAAAGTATTAAAGTCTAGTGATAAGTATTCATCTATTTCTCTTTTAATATGCTATATCTAAATTGCATGCTTCTGAAAGAATTTCCCTTTTCTAACAACCACAAAGAAAATACCATCTTTATTTTATTTTCTATCTGTTATTTGTTCTCAAATAAAACTATCTAGAAACATTATGGATTTAATGTAAATAGATGGCAATCACTCATTAGTTCCCCCTTCCCCAGGCTTATATTGTGGAAATATCCATATAGAAATCATTTATTTACTTATTTATATGAAAGCATGCTAAAAGATAAAGTTCAGTTCTGAAGCACTATTCTGAATCTAAAGGATTTAGTTTATCACACAATCATTCTAACAAACTTGTCAGATGCATCTGTCAAACCATAGGATTATGCTACAGAATATTCACAGTCTAAGATTACAACTTGAAAAGATAGGGAAGGGAAGGGAAGGGAAGGGAAGGGAAGGGAAGGGAAGGGAAGGGAAGGGAAGGGAAGGGAAGGGAAGGGAAGGGAAGGGAAGGGAAGGGAAGGGAAGGGAAGGGAAGGGAAGGGAAGGGAAGGGAAGGGAAGGGAAGGGAAGGGAAGGGAAGGGAAGGGAAGGGAAGGGAAGGGAAGGGAAGGGAAGGGAAGGGAAGGGAAGGGAAGGGAAGGGAAGGGAAGGGAAGGGAAGGGAAGGGAAGGGAAGGGAAGGTCCTTAAAACGTTATAAATAGGTCAGTCAATTTTTACTTAATCCAATAATATCTGGACAGCAAAATAAATATTAATTTCAAATTGGCCACTAATTATAACTATTACCTGCATATCACAGATACCCAGATCACTAAACTGTGAAATAATTAAGCAGCAGCATCTACATACAAATTAGGATGCATGTTGCAGGAAGCAAGGAAATAAAGTGTTAGCCAATTTCTGTAGCACTTAGTGAATACATACAGAATTATAAAATATTGTTTATTTTACATCTGTTTTCAGCATATATTCTACATTCAGCATATATTCAGATTATATTCTACATTCAGCATATATTCTAGCATTGATATACTTAAATATCCACAAGCTAATGGAAATTAAGTTCAAATGCCTGTTTAAACAAAGTAGGTATGGCTCACACTGTGATTCACTACTGTGGCATCCAAGTAAGTCAGATGATCAGGAAATTCAGATCTGTAATATAACAAGACTACAGGAAAGACCAATTTACCAACAGAATAATGCAACACTCTCACAAATGCTGGGAATTTAATTGTGCCCTTAAGGACAGTGAAGCATTCTTAGTTATTACATTTTGGTTGCTATGTTATACTACAAAATAGAGACTCAGGGATGGGCTTAGCAGGCCCATCACATATAACACACTCCTTCACATATAAATAAACTTTGAATAACTAAATCATAAAGATTGATTGTTACTAATTCCCATTGCTTAATGCAAAATAAATCAATAGTAAGTAATTCCAACACTGTGCTACCCAGTGACGCATCTCGCTTTACTGTAGCTATTTCTCCAGTTCAAGCTCCCAAGTGACTAGTGGGAACAATTAGTTGTGCCTTTAACTCAACCAGATTTTAGTAATGTACATCCATTATAATACTATGCAAGCGTAGCACTCATGAAGTATAAGTTACCCTTTAGAAGCAGTTAGTTTTCTACTGTGGCTATCATGGGGGTCATCCAAGACTTGGTGATTTTGCATAATGCGACACTTTGCTTTGTGTTTGCATAAGTTTCAAAATCACGCAATTTCCTAATAGGTTCAAAAAGCGCATTTCTACAGAACCTGAACTTTGAAATAGTTTTCTTTGGTTGTGAATGGTCATTGTCTTCCCTGCACCTGAGGCCAATGCTTTGTAGTCTCAAGCTAGGTAACCATGCCGTTAGTCCATTTAAATCTTCATGAAGGTTATCACTCCCAGTTCCGGGAAGCTAGTTTCTGATCCAAAAATATTTTTGTCCCAAAGTTAACTCGAGTGTCAACCTATTAGCTTACTAAAGACCTACCATTGAACTTCATTTTTTAATTCTTAATTGGGCATATACATGTAATTAAGCGCTATAACAAAAAAAGACTTACATGCTTGTGTCCATGTATAAGAGGTGACGATATTACCCTTCTTCACCCATTTGTCACAAAAGAGTGTATTTACACTAGGTAAATAGGTATTTTTAGAAAAAGCTAAGTATCACATGCCACTGAGCTCCTTCAACCCTCTGCATTCTCTGCAGGAGTGGCATTGCAAAGACATCTCTACTTGACAGTACAAATATCAGTTTCAGATACTATTTCTCTATTGGTCTAACAGTACCTTATTTCTTACATAGCATGCCTTCTAATACAAAAAAAATGAACTTTACATTTTTTCTTATAACATGTAATGTGCATGGATGGCTGTTGGATGCTTGTGCAAAAGTTCTGAAGTTCCTTGTGTCGTGTCTGTCAATCCCAAAGTCGGCAAAGTTCTTTGCTCTGCTCAGGGGCCCACTTTGGAAGTTGAGAACATATATTGTTAGCTATAGGAAGAAGTTAACCAGATGATGATGAGAGCAGACATCAGCCATAGTTTGTTGGTATACATCAAGGATGTAAGGGGAAACCTGAGATGCTGTGTCTGCTGGGAAGAGATTCCTCACGGGAGATTCACTGGAGCATTTCTTCAGTGTGTTGACAGCTTACAAAACTTCTCTGTTGATCATAAAATTGTCTCATGCAGGCTTTATGTCATTCAATAGCCACAAAGTTCTGTTTTCAAGCAGTCTCTCTCAAAACTGGTTTATCTCAGACATTCTATGAGCTCCTTTTCATTAATTTGTTTTTCACAGTATAACAGTTCCACACACAGAGCCAGATGATATCCTTCTGTCCTTTCTTGTTGTTATGGTTGTCTTGATCTGTAAAGATCATCTTCTAATGGAAATTTGGAAGCTAACACACCTGAGATCTTGATTAAGTTGCACTGGCCAATGATATCTTTAGAGATTGATTCAGTATGAAAACGAATTTTCAATAATTTGTAAAAAACAAAACAAAACAAAACAACAAAAAAAAAGATTTGGATATGTTGGAATATGTTGTTCATGTCATTTAAACTAGTTTTCAACGTATTCATATTAAGCGAGTTTTGTTCTGAAATAGTTCTACTACTCTAGCATATATATTGATAAAAGTTTTTAAGCATTTATTTAGACTGGTATCATTTACACTCTTCAACCTTTTGAATTGACTAAATACTTTTTTTTCTTTTTGTTAAACCCAAATATTATCAATATATATGCCATACTCAATGCATGAGACTGCAGAAAGTTAAGGAAACTACTGAACAGCCATGAACAATGTAAGAATCCCGCTTTCCCTTTGAAATTACTACACAACCTCAGTAAAACCATTTAAGCATGTGTTGAAAAACATTAAAATCCAAGAGAGGGTGATACAAAACATCTATATTTTTTAATTTGTATCTGCATCTTGAAAATTATATGATATACCAGCCATAAGGATTTATGACAAGAGAAAATGGCATGTTTATTAAAAATAAAAATAAATTTAAAAATGTTTCTGTAATTTCTTTTCACTCAATATGAATTATACATACATAGTAAATATTTATGCACATATAAAAATAGTTTTATGCCTATAAATACAGATGATTGATTCCTAGGTTTCTGCGTATATAGATAAGTTATGAATTCTCTTTTTCAATTCTATTTTAAGTTTCAGTTTACCTTACTTTTTTTCTCAGTACATAATGTTTTGTTTACTAGCCCCCTTTTTATTATACAAATTCATTTTTGTGATTTATGCATATTTTTGATTAAAAATATAATAAAATTAAAAGTGCCTTTTATTTCTCACTTTATCTGTTAGTCTTCAGAAAAACATCCCTTGACATCAAAAAGCTGAACAACTTATATTAAACACCAATTTTTACATCATTATTTTCCAGTACCTAACAGGGGGGCCTACAAGAAAGCCAGAGTAGGACTCTATCAGGGAGTAATAGGGACAAGGAATAAGAGTGTTAAGCTAAAAAAGGGTTGATTTAGATTAGGTATTTGGAAGAAATTATTTATCATTAGACTGGTGAGGCACTGAAACAGCTGCACAGGGAAGCTGTTGATGTCCCATCCCTGGAAGCATTTAAGGTCAGGTTTGAGCAATCTGGTCTTGTGGGAAGCGTCCCTGTCCATGTCAGGGAGTGTGTGTGTTAGGGAGAATTAGATGGTCTTTAAGGTCTCTTCCATCCCAAACAATTCTACGACTGGTTCAATTTCTAGGTTTTCATTGTCTACAGAGCATTTCAAGAGAAACCAAAGACATGTTTTTATCCATGTAGGAACAAATATAGAATTTAAAGAATAAAAAAAGATATGGTATATAAGAATTTTTTAGGAAAGAAAAATTAAAAAAAAAAGTCTTTTAAAGCCTATTAGAAGAAAGAAAGAACAGGATTCTAAGATGCTAAACGTAAAGTCGATTCTTTATTTAGGATGCTTTAGATTCTTCAGCTGTCCGTAACTCTAACTCGCTAATTAAAGTGTTTTTGGCACTGGTCACTGAATAAGGATGAGACTTGAATTGTATTATTAATTTCCCATCTTTTTTCTGACATGTCAGTATGGTGTTCCGTTCCTACTATCAGTTATGAATTGAAGATGCTGAGTAATTATGAGCAGGGTTTTGCATTAATTGAGCTGACCGCAAGTTACTTCATTGTTTGTATATTTTGCAAACTCTGTTGTTCATGTAACGAGTACTCAGATAGGACTTGCAAAGATGATTCTCATAGATTCCTGGAACATCCTGAGATGGAAAGGACCCACAAGGATGATGCAGTCTAACTCCTGGCTCCATAAGGCAACACCCAAAAACCAAACCACGTGTCCAAGAGTGTTGTTGAAGCACTTCTTGAACTCCATCAGGCTTTCTGCTTTGACCACTTAATATAAGCTACTGCGTATTAACAACAGACAAGAGCAGTGAAAAACTAAAAGCAAACTAAAAACATCTTCCACCCCCCAGTAGACCCTCTCCCACTTCCTCCCACTGAGTGGCGTGAAGGAATGGCAAAAGGGGGTTGAGGTTAGTCCATAATATGTAATCTATCACTCCTTTCATGGTCACTGTCTTCCCTTGCTCCACATGGGGTCCCTCCCACAGGATATCGTCCTTCCCAAACTGATCCTACTTGGGCTCCCCACAGGCAGCAGCTCTTCAAGATCTGCTCCAACACCGGTACCCCATGGGCAGCAGCTCCCCCCAGGCCCCCTGCTCCTGCTCTTATGGGGGCTCTCCATGGGCCGTAGCCTCCTCCAGGCCACATCCACCTGCTCCACTGGGGGCTCCTCCACAGGCTGCAGTGTGGAGATCTGCTCCACGTGGGACCCACGGGGACAGCCTGCTCCACCAGGGGCCTCTCCACAGGCTGCAGGGGAAATTCTGCTGTGTGCCTGGAGCACCTCTTGCCCTCCTTCTGCACTGGCCTCGGGATCTGCAGGGCTGGTTCTCACTCCTCTCTCCCAGCTGCTGTTGTGCAACAGTTGTTTTTCTTTTTTTTCCCTTTCTTCCATCTGCTCTCACATAGGCCCAACCAGCATCACTCACTGGCCCAGCTCTGGCTAGCAGTGGGTCTCTTTTGGAGCTGGCTCTGATCTGACATGGGGCAGCTGCTGGGTTGTGCTCACAAAGGCCACCCATGCAGCAGGTCCAGGGAAAGAGCCAATGAAACACTTATAATTTGAATGGTATTTCTACCATATGTCCTGCATATTAACGTTAAATTGCTACTAAACCTGAAAAAGCATATAGATTTAATTGGAAAAAAATAAAAAGATAAAGCACAACGTTTTGCTTACTTCAGCATTACAGAGCATAAGAAATGAAATTACTTTTAGTCAATTTGAAAAGCCCTGATAAATCACATTGGGTATTCTTGAATACTAACAATTACCCTAAAATTATTGCGTAATAATATACTGTAACTTTTACAATTCTGATATTTTAACCAGAAATAATGTGCATTATTTTAGCATTTACTAAGATTAAAATAAGGATCTGTTCTCTTGATAAATTATCAGAGAAATTAGATTATCTAGAAGGTAATTTGAAGGTCATCAGCTAGTGTGTTGACAATAGATATTCCTCAGCTGGTTATTTTTGTTAATATATTTTCAAATATGTAACCATTTTCTAATGATTTCTATTTCATGAATTCATATAAGGTTTCAGAGCTACAGGCATCCTCAGTGTTATTTTTGTGCAGACAGACAACACCCTCTCTCATTTTACTACTTCTTAATAGAAGATATAGACCAGTTAGAGAAGGACCATCAAAACGATTAGATGGTCGAAGCACCTCTCCTATGAAGAAAGGCTGAGAATGCAAGGCTGAGAATGCTGCAGGTGTTCAGCTTGGGGAAGAGAAGGCTCAATAGAGACCTTATTCCTTTTTTTTTTTTTTTTTTATTTTTTACAGCCAGTAATCAAAGTTCTATAAGAAAGAATGAAAGAGAGACATAAGGAAGAAATTCTTTATTCTGTTTGCCCAGAAAAGTTGTGGATGCCACCTCCCTGGAAGTTTTCCAGGTCAGCCTAGATAGAGCTTTGACCAACTTGGTCTATTGGAAGGTGTCCCTATCTGTGGCATGGGGTAAGAACAAGATGATTTTAAAGGTCTTTCCAGCCCAAACAACTCTAGGATTCTATGATTATTATTTTTTTTAAATGCAAACTCCATCTCACACACAGACCTTTAAAGACTTTTTCTGTTTCACAAGAAAAATATATTAACAACTTTTGCTATCTCTTAATTATGAATTTGTTCATGTGTGGATGTCACTATTTTATGATAAACATACACTGTAAAAGATGAAAAAGCAATTTGGAAAAACAATGCTCAAAAGTGCTAGTTGGGATAATACTGCAGGCATCATCAGCGAAGATGGGAACAAAGCTTGGGGTTTAGGTTACCTATGGGTCTACTGGCATTTATACTGGCTGACGATTAGCTGCTTAGGTAGCTGCTTTACTTTTCAGAAGCAAATATGCTTCTGTTTGTTTGAATGAGGAAGAATATTTCTTATTCAGGAACACTGTAGCATGCTGTCACCATCACAGAAAAATAAATACTATTACAGAAAAATGAAATACTATACACAGAAAAATGAATACTATACACAGAAAAATGAAACACTATCATACGCAGGGTTCCCAGAAACTGCCTCATGAAGAGCTTGTCTCAGGAATGTAAAGGATATGAAGGATAAGCTATGATGATGGTATGACAAGAAATGCAGCTGAGGAAAAACAATGCTGTTAGTAAGCTACCTCCACTATGTGAGCTAGACTGAAGGAACAGCCTCTAAAACATCTAAGAAATTGCTATTGCACCGCCTTATTCAGAGGACAGGCTGAAATATGTGAACATATGAAGAGACACAGGGACTCTTCACATTCTATGTAGAGACTTGTGATTTTCTTCAATAGGATAATTTTTGTTTTTCTTGAATGTGTCTTAGTAATACATGTTTAAATATATTTGGGAAAAATAATACAACTATCAAATCCTATTTTATCTTTAAATATGAAAGTGTGCACAAGCTCATACTGTGCAAAATATCATTAAGTAAGTCTTTTTACTCAAAGCTGAACATTTATTTGCCAACATCTTGCCAACTGAAACACTGACTCTGAGAACCATTATCTGAGATATAATTATAGTGTAAACCACCTCAGTTAAATGCAAAGTTAATTTGTGCATGAGTAGTCATAGTCCTTTTGCATATGTAAAGCAATTTTGCAGGATCATTACAAGTTACCTACCTAACCATACTTTTTAAAATAAAAATTTAAATATTAATAAATAAATAAAACATATAAAGCTAATTTACTTTTTGTATTCCTTTGCTCTAACAGTATCTTTTCACTTCTATGTACCTTAGCTTCTTTGCAACCTAAGAAGCGTTCTGTAATAGTATAATATTATATGGTTTTATTTTTTATTTTTTTTACCTAAACGGTTAAGAAAATCTATCATGACAGAATCAAATTTTATGTAAGAATTGATTAGGGCAGTCAGAAAGATTCACTGTTTGGTTCAGAGTTCAGAAAAAAAAAACAAAGGGAACTACACCAAAAAAATCTCTACAAAATCAACATAATACAATCACATTTAGTTGTGTGGCTGTTTTTTTTGTTTGTTTGTTTTGTGTTTTTGTTTTTGAATTAAGGATTTCAAAATGGGTAATATTTCATGAAAGGTAAATCAGACAAGGACAAAAATCCAGCAATATTTACCAGAACAATTTCAAGGTGGCTACAACACTAAACAGTATAAGGGTATTCTGACTGAATACAGATACAATAATTCCTTAGAAATGTTACTGAAAATTTTGCCAGCTCTTACCTTGTGTCCGTGGAGATACGTAGGGGTATGTTTGCTCTTACTTTCTTTAATCTCTGTTTTTCTGTTTAAACTGTTCAGAAACTTTGTCTGTCAACAATCCTCCATTATTTGGATGATTTTCCTTTTCTTGCTACAGAGTGCCAGAAAGCACATCCATAAATCAAGACTTGCTTTGAGCACAGGAATCCAAATAATTTAGAAGTTACCTTTGAAAGCAAAGATATTGCTGATGTTAAGGCACAAGATGGGGAATCAGGACATGGATATGGGTGCTATTTATGGTTCAGCTCATGCTCCATGAGTAATGTGGAACATAGTTCCTCAGGGTCACAGTTTCCTAAGTACCATAAGGTTAAAAATAACAGGAAATTTTATTGAGGCTTGGGGAGATCGTATCTATGGATGTTGATAGCAGCTACAGAGTAGAGTAATAAAGGAACTAGAGACATAGAAAGAGGTCAAGAAAAAGGGAGAAACAATTGACTTGCTGCAGAGAACAAGGCTCCATGAAGGCTCCATTTCTACATTCTTAACCTCTCCTGTAGGTCTTAGTAAAGGCTCCAGACTAGAGTTCTGCAATAAGCTTCTACAAAGACATTTCCTTAAAAAAAGGAAATCCAATTTCCACTGAAATTCAGTATAATCATTTCACGGGGTGTAGCCTATTAACCGTTACAGGTCCAGTCAGATTCGGGGTACTGAACTATCACAATCAGATTCACCAATAACACATTAACCGTTAGGGGTCTGGTCGGATTCACCAGTAACGCATTAACCATTATGGGTCCGGTCAGATTCAGAGCACTGAACTACCACGGTCACAGATTCACCAATAATGTATAACCATCCTTACTCTAGTCATGTTTAATGAGAACTATCATGGCTAGGAACAATGCAATCAAGTGCAATTTATTACAGCAACAGGTACACTGGTTCTTTGGATTGCCGGCAATAGTTACTGTCTGCAAAAGCAAGCTAGCATGCATGAAATACACAAGTGTGCAGCCAGGAAATTAACATGTTAAAAGGCACAAAGACTCTACAGAGATTTTTAAGTTTCCATGGAGATGCACAGTATAACTAAGTGTTCAAATCTTACCCAAAGGCATCACAGTGGGGTAAAGAGAGGCTCAGCCTGTCAACTGATACCAGGAGTCAGAAGGTCCTCAGGATGGTGTATTCCCTCGGCATGGTATCTCCCCTAACATCCCCTTTCTCTTAGGCCAATTTATATTATCTTCTATCTTTTAGGTGGAACTTGAGTGACTCTAGTCAAGCATATCTTCATTATGATTGGTGAAAAGTTTTCCCGTCCCCATTTAAAGTAGCAAAAGTACACTAGACTACAGCATTTGTCAAAATATGACAGGTTGTTGGCTCAGGGTAGCAAAAAGTGAAGCTTATCGGTTTCTGTGTGCACAAGAAAAATCAAGTCCCCACCTGGTCACAGAGCCTAGCTGTGGTGTCTCCTCTCCACTCTACGCTCTGTTCTGTTCCTTAGAGCTAGCACACCAGGTTTCCCCAGCGCAATAGCCTCTAAGGTTGAAAGCCTAGGGAATGCTCAGGTAATGCAGCTGTGCCCTACCCTGAAAGCCTCTTCAATGCTGTACATTTTCTTTAAAATGTGAATGTTAGTTTTATTTTCCTAGTTACTTCAGGCAATTGCACCACAAATCCGAACACCTAACTTTATGCTTCCTGAAAAATCACATCTCAAATGCTTCATTTTTTAAAGAATTGAGTGGATTGTCCTCATAGGTCTCCCTTGACTGCTTGTGGAAAAGCCCAATCACCTAGTGTGTATTTACTACCATATGCAAGCCCAGTACAGCTTGTACATGTTACATCGGATGCTTGTTTGTACTGTGTTCACTTTTAAGATATGAAGCTTTAAGGACTTAGATGTTAGTTTCTGAACCATTACTCCACCTTGACCATTCAGCTTGATTTTTTTGAAGTTCCTGACTGACATACAGCTCTAGCTTCTTCAAATATACATCCACAGGATAAAGACATTGGTCACAACAGATTTTTGAAGATCTTCCCTCACTAGCGCTTAAATAAAGGAATGGAATAAAGAACCATGAAGCCATTATTTCAGTCTGCAGTAGAATATTACCCACAGTAGTAGTTTTTCCTGCCTTAGTTTCCCCTTCCCCCACCCCTCCAAAAAAGAAGTAGTATATAAAAGAGTAAGTCTTATATAAAAGCACAAAAGGATGTGGATTTCCAGAATTATGTTTTTCACTGACAAACTATTTGAGCAGTGACCTTGAGCAAGTCATTTAATCTCTTTTTCCCCAGATCCTCAAAGGTATCTAGGTGTATAATTTCCATTAATTCCTGTCAGACTAGCGAGAATGTATATGCCCCAGTCCTCAATGTGAAAAATAGAGACAATTTTACTTCTGTACCTTGCAGAGGTCTTCTGTGTATCTTGTCAAGATGTGTTCATTAATGTACTTAGTTACTCTGGTGATGATGCTTCTGCTTAAGACAAAGTGATTTAATTCACTAATTGCCACATAATACCACTGAGACCAAGAACCAGAAATTGCTTACAAGGTAGAAAAGTACATAGATAAAAAAAAATCATTTTACCAGAAATGCAGTTCTTTTAAATTTCTGAAAAGATTTTTCTTGTCAGGCAGCTGGTGGACAAAAGGCATGGAGGGTTCCCTCTGTGTGAGCTATTCCAGGACTGCTGTCTCCAGAGGCTATTGCACCTTCCTTTAAAGCATCTGGTATCTAATATTCACTATTACAGTCAGGCTATCAGTCCAAATAGAATCCACCTAAAATAAATGCTCTTCCCCCTCCCCTCCCCCCCCCAGACATCAAGTAAGATTTGAAAGGATAATCAATGCACTCTTTTTAAATAGAAAGGTATTTAAAATTTGTTGTTTGTTTTTGAGGAATATAGGAAATTTAAGTGCTGAGGTTTTTTTTTGGAATTCAATACAAATCAATTTTTTTTCCTCTTATAAAGTGCCTTGGAAAAGTTCAGTTGTAGAAACTATTTACAAGTCCTTGCTGATGCAGAATACACACAGAAAAGCCCCATGGTTAAGGGTCTTGAGTATTGTATCCGTATGGGCTGATAACTTTAACCAGCTCATGTTGACCTTAGATCTTTTTCATGCATCAAAACACCAACAGTACAATGAAGAAGTAGATTTTACTGGATGTACAATGGCCTCTGCTCCACTTCAAAGTGGGGTTAATACTGAACATTGGCTCCCAAATTCAGAAATGTCAAGCTTAACAGCATGTGAATGGTTCACCCTTAAGAAGAATCAATAGTCAATTTTGGACACTGCTTAAAAAGTATTCAGAAGGCAATTATATGATTGCAGAGAGGTGGGAGATTAACACAAACAACCTGGCATGACTGTTCTTCAGCTGAAAAGTCCACACAATTTCAGACATCAAGGTAGTCAGGAAATTTAAGGGTAGTAGCTAAATTGCAAAAGAATTCCACTGCTTTTAAAATGTAGAGAAGAAAATTTACCACATTACTTTGAACTAAATACTGCACATTTACTTTTTTTTCCCCCTAAAACATGGAATTGAAAGACCTACAATAAGCTAAGAAAGAAGGTGGTATAAGAACTTAATGTTTTCTTGAAAACATTTTGTCCCTACCCTCCCTTCCCCCCCAAAAAAAAGACAAAGCAAATTTGCAAATAAATTATAATGATGATATTTCAGATGGCTGAGAGTAAGAAGAGTATACATCGAGGAAATTGGAGGTTATTGAAACACAAAAAACTCAGCTGTAACTGATTTTTTCTTCACTTCTTTGCGTTACTATTTATTATTACTATTTTGACTTGTGGAGAGTAAGCAATCATCTTCACTTTTATCTTTTGATAAATCATAAATATTAAAGCTAATAGCTCCACAGCTCTTGTTCAAAGAATGAAGAATTTTAAACTAAGTATTCATGTACTTCATTCTACTTAAAGAACCTAAGTTCTATAATAGAACTTTGGTATTTTATAAAAATAATTACATATCCAGATGTCCCTCCCCCCCCAAACAGCTTATTTGACCACAAAGAAGCTTTTCAATTCCTGTAATCTATTCATTTATTGCTTATTCTTTTCAATTTCCTATAGAATTATAGAAAAACATGAGCACAATCTGTTGCTTTAAGCGTTCCATGTTTGTGATTACTCATTTATCTCAATTCTTAGTTTCAAATATACCAGCAAAGAGATTATAAGTGAATTTTCAAAGGACAGCTGAAGGTGCAATTTAGTAAAATACTCATTAATAGATATAATTTATCTTTATAGGCCTGATTTTATATGTGCAAAAGTATCATCAGATTGCTATTTGAAAATTATGAAGACAACCAGATTAGTGTTTATGGATCTATTGATACAACCGATATTAGATTTAAATTTGGCCATTATTATCATTACTAATTCTGCTTTCTTGTCGATTTCTGTAAAAATATATATTCAAAGACTATTAATAATCTTTGGACTTGTGGTTGAATACAATCTTTAATCTGAAAGTGTTTATAAAATTAAAAATAAGTTTATATTATCAAAATACCACAGTATTTAATTTGGCTTTTCAAAGTATCGGAATGCTGTTATTAATTTCCTTGACTTTTAAATCATATTAATTATCTTAAAATACATCATCCATTTGAAAGTAAAAGCAATACTGAAACGGAAATAAATCAGTTCATCCTTCCCCCCTCTCCCACCCCCCCCCCCCCCTAAGAAATTTAGATTGTTTTATTTAAAAACCTGTTTTCTAGTAACAAATTTATGTTAAATTACCCCCTAGGAGGTGAATATAGTATTATTCCACAACATTACTTCTGCTATACTATTGTAAAGATTTCAGCTGTAAATAAAAGACTCTGAAAAAAAAATGAAAAAAGAATTCTCTCAATTATATCAATAAAAAAGGAGACAGACAAAGGAGACTATCCCTCTTTTGTTAACTTTAAGAGCATCAAAATCAATTGAGGATGTTATAATACAACACATGGAATGTTTGTCTTACCCCAATTAACTGACAGATAGCATATGATATAAATTCTAAAGGCAAGCTAAAGAAGCGAGAAACAACAAACCAAACTAAAAACACCTTCCCCCTATCCATCCTCTTCCACCTCCTCTCCTCAACAGGGACTGTAGTACTTACCTCCATTTCACCTTCATAGTCACTTTTTACCCCTGCTCCACATTGGCTTCCTCCCAAGGGATGTCATCCTTCCCAAACTGGTCCCCTGTGGGCTTCCCACAGGCAGCAGCTCTCACATTGGTCCATACTACAGGGTCTATCTGTCAGGAGCAACCTGCTCCAGCACAGGTCCCCCATGGGCAACAGCTTCCCCCAAACCCCCTGCTCCTGTGTGGGCTCCTCTCCACAGGCTGCAGCTCCAGCCCGGGGCCTGCTCCTGCAGGGGCTCCTCCATGGGCTGCAGCATGGAGATCTGCTCCATGTGGGACCCATGGGCTGCAGGGGGACAGCCTGCTCCACCAGGGGCCTCTCCACAGGCTGCAGGGGAACTTCTGCTGTGTGCCTGGAGCACCTCCGGCCTTATCTGTAGGGCTGGTTCTCACTCTTTGCTACCCCAGCTGCCATTACACGGTAGGTGGTTTTTTATTTGTTTGTTTGTTCTCCCCTTTCTTAAATATGCTCTCACAGAAGCACGTACAACATCACTTACTGGCCTGGCCAGCTATGTATCCCTTTGGAGCCATCTGCTACTAGACCTTACTGCATCCCATGCGGCCGCTGCTGGACTCTTCTCACAGACACCACCCCTGCAGTGGTGTCCAATCCTGGCTACCAAAACCTTGTTACATAAACCCAATACACCTGGTCATCCAAGTTGTATTTTGCTTAGAGTACATTGCACTCACCTGTGTTGCTTACTAGATATTGCTTTCTGTTGTGGGAGGGGACAGAGGGGAGTTTTGTACATTTAAGTATCATTCTGGCATTTGGACATAACTTAGTCATCAATGTATATGTATATATGGACATCTTCTACCTGATTGATGTGATGTATACTTCTCATTCTCTTTTTCTATTATATTGTTTTAATGATAAACATTTCATTTTTACTCTAGATAACAAGAGTCAGCTCAAACCTGAGTTTGGTAGCTCATGACCTGTTAGTACAGTTACAGTCATACTTACTTTGGTTTTGCATCAGAATAATAGTCTATATGTATTCTCAGATTTCTTAAAAAGGAAATATCACAGATAATGTTTGATTTTATTCTGAGGCTGAAGCTTTGCACAAGGTTAAAGTCAAGTGTCTGGGAGGTGAAAATCTTCTGTGCTTATATTTATTCTATCACTTGTTCTTGAATCTTAGTTTTACTAATTTGGAAGGTTTTTGACTGAAGTCTTGTTCTGTGTACATTAATTGTGTGCCTCTACTATCGAAATTAGAGGACTGGAAAAAAGAACAACAAAACCACCCCACCCCACCAAAAAAAAAAAAAAAAAAAAAAAAAAGGAAATAAATTTCTTAGCATTCTTTGATAATTATATCTAATTTCTTTGTTCGTTAAAGTTTCCTTTCCCTCAAATGAATGAAGTGGCGCAGGAATCACATACTAGCTAAAGGAAAAGGTAAATAATATCTTGATTGCTTATGTACATGTATGTTTTAGACCATAATTCATAGAGCCTATCAGAAACCTATAGTGTCTGCTTCATCTCCCTTACATCCAGCGGCCAAGAATTTTAATGTATTTGCATTACAAACAAAGAAGATTAATTTTTTTTTTTTTCCAATTTCCCAAAAGCTTTTACTCCAAAAAACTCCTGCTTCTAGTTTGCTCCCAGAAGAGTAATGTCCTGCATGCAGTTCCTTTCATAATTTCTCGACCTTACTAACTTCACTTTTTTTGGAGTGCTTCAGCTTCTTGACATAGTCCAGCTGGCACTAGACAGTTTATTCCCCTCACCTCACTCCCCCCAAAGTCCTGTAAGAATCTGTTAAAAAGAAACTGTTGATGAATTATATAATAAGATGTATTTTGTGGACCATGAGAAAGCAGGGTAACACCTCAATAAATTGTTAGGCAACTAAACAATGAAAAATTATTTCCTGAAAATTAAATCCCGAGTAATATTCTTTATTTGCATTATGTGGTGGTGTGTTGTACACGTGGTAAATTACCAGAAAAAAAGAGAGGGCAAAGCAGGTTGATACAGAACAATTGGCACAAAATGTGCCACAGAAACTCAAAAAGGCAGTGAAACAAAGGTCTTTACTCCCTAAGAATGTCACTCTTGCTACGCATTCCTGATGCAGTGATGCAACTTGCATACATTTTCTTCTAGTTTTCTAAAAGTTGCGGAGCATGGAGCAAGATGCATAGCAAATCTTGCCTTATACTTTCAGCCTAGGTCCTGTTAGGTAACCTAATGTTAGGGATAGTGAAGGCAAACCATCATTTTATGATAGGCAAATGATGGCACTCTCTATTTTACTCTTAATAAGAAATATAAATTGATTGCCTTGATTTGAAATTCTTGTTGCATGGACTGGATTCTCTGATTTAAAAAAAAAAAAAACAAAAAACAAACAAACAAAAAAAAAAAACACTTCTAAAACTGAATGGAAGACAAAGGGTAGAGAGAAAATAGAAAGGATAACTAAAACCTGAGTGACTGTATTAGGTGTGTCTCTAATTCTTTATCAAAACTTCTGTTACAGTATTTTTTTTTTCTCTGATATCCACCACTAGGAGTAAATGTACTGAAGGTTATCTTGCGGTATTTTTATACTGGTTTTCCTTTCTGCTTTCCCTTCACAAGGACATACTCTTTCATCTTTCTATTTAGTCATATAATATAACACTATATGCTATACTCTAGCCTCCCTAGGAGCAGCAGTTTGTCCTTAGAAGTTGTTGCCTAAGGTGCTTACTGCAGCTGGATTCCAGACCTGTTTATTTAATTACTCTTCCTTGGTGAGAATTCCTTGCCAATACACAATGAACTATAATGCAATATGTCTTTCCCTTTCCTCCATGCACCTACTGCCTTGCAACTAACAAGCTGGACTAAACTAAAAACAAATAAAGAAAAAATGCACAAGAGAACACTTTCGATTAAAAATGGATGAAACCTATACCCCTTAAGGGAACAGCCCTTACATGAATACATGTGCATACAATACATATTCTTTATTTTATTTTTATTTTTTTTTCTTGGAGGGGGGGAGGGGAAGGGCAGCTTTGCTTGATTAAAGTTCTGTCCCTGCATAGTATTTTGCACAGTGCCCAGCAGGGGATGCAACCAAACTGGTATGTAATGCTTCAACTTTTATTCAGCAGATTGAATATTAATGCAGTATTCAGTCAATTAGAATTCAACCCCCCAAAAAATCTGTGAAGGATTTGAATATATATCTATAAAGACATGGAGGCTTCCTGTAATGTAGATCTTCTAATCTATCCAACAAAAATATTTATGCCTTAAAATGTCAGGAGAGAGCTTAAGAGTGTTCCTATGTCTCTGTGATTAGATCACTCTTTGCAGGAAAGAGACTTATTCCATGTTTCTTTTAATGCTTATATTTTTATATGGAACACATAGCCAGGTGTTGAAGTCCTTTTTATGATTTAGAACCTATTGAAACACATGCAACAAAAATGGCAGTGCTGTTTTAAAACTAGTAGGAGGAAACATTTCCCACTGTTCAAATTCATAAGCTAGATCAAGGGGAGTCTTTTGTTAATGCTTCCTACTGTTATACATAACACACTGAAAGACAGGAGGTATTAACTTCGTAAAGCTGTTGTGAAGTATTGCCAATGACTAGAAAGAAACAGATATAGCTCTTCCCTTATAATGGCATTACAACAACTTCTGTATTGCTTCGTTCCTTTGCATGATCTCCTTCAGTTCAATGAAGCTGTACAGATACAAAAATAGTGAAAGGCTTGTGTGTAGTAACACCATCTTAAAGAAGTGCTACTTTACTAGTGCAACTACTCTAGATGAATACCAAAGCATTTGCAAAGAAAGTCACAGTGTTGAAGGTTATTTAGTTCATTAAACATGCCTATGTTTTGATTACAGAGAAAATTTTTTATTGTTTCTAATTTTTATCCCTTACCACTCCCAATTTTGGATCCATTTTTTAAATTTATGGATTCCTTTACAGTATACCCAAGACTTTCTACACTGTGAGAGCTGAAACATATATGGAATTAATTGTTATAAAGCTCTTAAGTAAAAGAAGTTTCTATCAGGCTGATACAAAGGTCAGAACACCCTGTTGGTTCTGAAGTCTTAATCAAGGGACAGCAAATGCACTATGTATAGGAATGTAAGACCACAGAACAAATGCATGGGCAACTAAGGCATTGACTTGAACACAATTCTTGGAGGGAGGAGCTGAGTGCTAAGATGATACAGAAAATGCAAATGTCATGCTTAAGGAAAATTTGTATTAAAATGTGAGAAAGACTAGCTCAGACACGTCAGTGTCAACATCTGCTACTGTTAATGTAGGACACTTCTCATGTATGAAGTCTTTTCAAAAAAAGAAAAAAAGTTTCAGAGACTCCAAATTGTACATATTTCAGAAACAAACTTTTATTTTTCCTCTTCCTTCAATTTACATATGTTTATTATTTTAAAGGCCTAGGAAATGCATTGCCTTTGAGAGCTAAGTCTGATCCTATGAAGAACTGAATGCCTTTGTCTCCTCTTGACAGCAAATACTTATTTGGAGGGGGCCAGAGGTGTTACAATTGAAGAATAAGCGATGAAAACAGCATTTTATTTACAGCAAGATAGACAGCATAGATGAAATAGAGGAAGATTACAAAGACTGCATGAAAAAAAATAAATTAAAAAGTAAATCAGCTTCATATACTTGAATACACATGTCCAGAATCTAGCTGGGGATGATTGAGAGAATATTCCGCATCAACATAGGTTGCATTTTCAGGAAGTAACTTATATCCAAAGACTGAGACAGAAAATTTCACACAACTCTGATGGATTTACTGAACTTTCATAGAAGATCAATGAAGGCTGATCATCTAATTCCTGAAACCACTTCTTATGAACTTTGATGGGAGTTTAATAACTTAATCCCTGAAACTCTTGTTAAGATCTTTGTCCAATTTAGCATAGACTTCAGGTTATTCAGTAGATTTTTCTTTCAGCCAAATTAAAGACTGATACAACATACGATTCTATGATAAATATTAAAATAATAATAAAAATCAAGGAAAGCACTGATATTTTCACACAAAGTAAATTAGTAATTCAGTAGTGAAAAAGACAGTAAAACTGAGTTTAGGGGGGGTACATTTTGCTAAAATCACCAGGAAGTATATAAAAATAAATCTGAAATTTTCTTTTCAGTCTGATTTTTTGATAGAAAATAATTTAGTGACTGAAGCAAATTTTTCAAGTAATGTTTTACATTCACATTCTATTTTTCTTTCCTCTAGCTCTTGCTTCCTAGCCTTTGTGGTAAACAATTGAGTTGCAAATCTCTATCTTCTCTTTAGCTCTCACTTGGAGGGGACTTTGTGATTAAACTTGAAATTGTAATCCAAATGAGATCCTGTAGGAGAACACGAGATGTACAGACTACAGCTCTCTTGAAACACTGAAATAGTCTGATGTAAATTAAGAGCTTTTGGGTCAAACAATTTCCTATTTTAATAAAACTTAAAAAAAAAAATCATTAAATTATACATTTTTCCATTAATGATTAAGGAAAAAATAGTTGTTTTGTTGTCTTTCCTTAACACTTGCTCTATAGCAAGTTTATGTTGTCTTTGTGACTACATTTATTTGGATATTTTATTTTATTTTATTTTATTTTATTTTATTTTATTTTATTTTATTTTATTTTTCTCAGTGGCTTCAACTTGCTATGTATTATTTCAAAGATTAACCACTAGGAAAAAAAAAGAAATTGACCTATGCCATAGCAAATTTGCAGCCTACCCTGTACCCTAACTAATCTCATTTTTGTAGCCAGTTTTCTATAGGTTTGTGGCTTTTTTATTTATTTATTTTCCCCCAAGATTAAGCATTCACTATTGCAGAGAGAATGTCATGGTATGTGTCTGCAGGGGTAATGGCAGTAAGGAACTGAGATATACATTTTTTTCACCTTGCTACAATGAGTTCACAATCCAAATCAGAGCACATCTGAAATAAACACATATTACTTCAAAAATATTGAAGAGAAAGATCTGTCTTATTATCTGAGTATGGATGAAGCATATAGTTGATATATTTAGTTACCAAAGGGAGGAAAACAGATGATATCTAGACTTTTAGTATGTAGGTGATAAAAATGTTGCCTGTATAGAGACACATGCATCCATCCTGTCATGAAGATTTCAGTGAGAATTTATTTCCACATAAATGTTATCCAATACACTTAGCAACTCAAAAATATTAGACTAATTTAATTTCTCTAAAATGTAAACTTTTTTTTCTTTTGTTTTCTCTGTCTCTCTCTTTTCTTTTCTTTTTTTTTTTTTTTTTAAATCTGTGAGTACTTGCTGTTGTTCTGGTGGAGAGATTTTTGGCAACTGTGATACAACAGATCAATAGTATATCAATCTCATTGCGGTGTAAACACTAATTGAAAGAGCAAATGTGTTTGCTGCGAATACTGCTTACAAGTAAGCTTGGAAGTCAGACAAAGAGTTGACAGCTAACATATCACATGACACTTACATATGTAAGATTACAAAATACTTGATAATTCAAGAAATTTTGACTGGAAAATAATAATTACTTATTAGAAAGGTTGTTATCACAAAGGCAAAAATGTTCTGCTCTATAAAATCAGCACTTGAAGAAGAATCTCAGCTATCATGGAAGCCATTCGGAAGTAAAAGTCTTAGCTCCTGCCAGGACACACTGCAATCTCTATAGCATTGGATTTAATGGATATGACCCTAATGCTAAATAAAAAAGGATCTGAGATATGTCCTCGCTACATAGGCCAAATTAGCATACATTGATATTCCATTTAACATATTCATGTCCACACAGTTCAAGTCTTCTCCTTTCTGCTCTACAAAATTCTAGAGGACTGTGGACAGTGGAGGAAGCCAAACCTGGCACAGGTTTCACATACTAGCTTTGCAATAAACTGTCTCCAGAATGAGCACTAGGTATAAATCAAGATAGCAGTAATGAGTGAGTTACAAGGTAATCATACAACAACCTCAAGTAAGAGTAAACAAATTCAATAAGAACTAATGGAACTGGTTGATACTAGGATGAATAAACTGTTTAGCAATGTGGATGACTATGGGTTTGGTACAAGCTCATTTCCTATTAAATTATTTTTTCAGATGTATCCTACTTGTTTTGCAGAATAGTTACAAAGACTATGCATTCTAAAGAAGCCAAACTAAAGAACTTAATGAGACTTTTATGTAAATCTGTTTCTGACTGCAACAGCAAAAGGGTCTGAAACACATTATCATACATGATGTTGGAAGAACTGAGTATGCACAGGGCTTTTGTAGACTATCAGACAATAAGGAATAAATTTGATTCTGTAGTGAGCCTTATTTTTTATCTTCTAAATTGCTGTTCTAAGTAGATGGAAGTACAAATTGATCCTTCTGTTATTTTCATTTTGGAAAGCATAAAAAGTTAGGGACAGAAGGGGATAGGAGAAATGAGGAAGCAAGCTGTTACCACTCTATATATCCAGTATATGCTATATAGTACAGATTATCCTAATAAAAATACTATTCTAATTCAGATTAGGTATATCTCCCCATGTCATAGCACATCATTCAAAAATGCAATTACACAGCATATGTGGGACAATCAGGGCATCAGGCCCAGTCAACATGAGTTCATAAAAAGCAAGTCCTGCCTGACCAACCTCATCTCCTTCATGACTGGGTGACCCACCTGGTGGATGAGGGAAAGGCAGTTGATGGAATCTACTTAGACTTTTGCAAGGCCTTTGACATGGTCTCCCTCAGTATTCTGCTGGAGAAGCTGGCAGCCCATGGCTTGGACAGGTACACTCTTTCCTGGGTTACAAACTGGCTGGACGGCTGTGCCCAGAGAGTGGTGGTGAATGGAGTGAAATCCAGCTGGCGGCTGGTCCCCAGTGGTGTTCCGCAGGGGTCGGTGTTGGGGCCCATCCTCTTTAATATCTTTAATATCTTTAATGATGATTTGAATGAGGGAGTTGAGTGCATCCTCAGTAAGTATGCAGATGACACCAAGCTGTGTGGTGCAGTTGACACACTGGAGGGAAGTGATGCCATCCAGAGGGACTTTGACAGGTTTGAGAGGTGGACCTGTAGGAACCTCATGAAGTTCAATAACGTGCAAGGTCCTGCATCTGGGACGGGGCAATCCCAAGCACAAATACAGGCTGGGCAGAGAATGGATTGACAGCAGCCCTGATGAGAAAGACCTGAGAGTGCTGGCTGACGAGAAGCTCAACATGAGCCAGTAATGTGCACTTGCAGCCCTGAAAGCCAACTGCATCAAAAGAAGCACAGCCAGCAGGTTGAGGGAGGTGATTCTCCCTCTCTACTTTGCTCTTGTGAGACCTCACCTGGAGTTCAGATCTGGGGCCCCCAGCACAAGATGGACATAAACGTATTTGAACGAGTGCAGAGGAGAGTCACAATGATCAAAAGGCTGGAGTACCTCTCCTATGAAGACAGGCCGAAGGAGTTGGAGTTGTTCAGCCTGGAGAAGAGAAGACTGGAACTGATTTTCAAGTACCTGAAGGGGGCCTACAAGAAAGCCAGAGAGGAGTGCAGTGACAGCTCAAGAAGTAATGGTTTTAAACTAAAAAAAGGTTTATTTAAATTAGATATTTCGAAGAAATTCTTTACTGAAATGGTGGTGAGGCACTGGGACAAGTTGCCCACGGAAGCTATGGATGTCCCATCCTTGGAAGTGTTCAAGGCCTGGTTGGATGAGGTTTTGAGCAACTAGTCTAGTGGGAAGTGACTGTGCCCATGGCAGGAGAGTTAGCATTAGATGAGTTTTTGAGGTCCCTTCCAACCCAAACCGTTCTATGATTCTATGATATATCTGTCTTGATTTTATGGCCTTCACTTTCTCCTTTAATCTTCTTGCAATGGTCATGTATGTTTTAGAAACTAACATATTGTACATTTTAACATTCTCAGTTTATGAAATTACTTACTGTGCTTCAGTATTTTGAAGGTAGCGTACAATTCCAGAGGGAAGAGAGAAAGATAAAAAGCTTTAATGAAAGAGAATTTGTTCAAATGAGTCTAAGTACAGAATACAGAAATGAAGAATATTTTTTCATAGTGCATTGCAGCAGATATTGATGAGGAATCTCAAGCTTTGGGAACCCAAGCACTCAGTTGATATAGACCAGTATTTGATCAAGATCTCCAAATTGCATTGTAGAAAACTTTTCAGCAGACGTAGCTACAGCATACAGCTTTGAGTGAAGAACAGTAATGGACATTTTTGGTTTGGTATGGTTTGTTTTTTATCTTCCTCCTGTGTTTTTTTTTTTTTTTTTATGAATGAATGAATGAATGAATGAACATGTGAATTGGTTTTTTAACTTGGATATTGTTTGAAATAATCAATGCAGTGTAAGCAACTGTGTGTACTCTTCAGATGCAGCCCTATTTCCCAAATTGGAATATTGGATCTCTTACCCAGCTCAGAAGTTGTAATTGAGATCCAGAAACAATACTGCTTGAGTGGCAGTATTAGCTCAGGCTTAAATGTGCCAGTTTATACTATTACACTAAGTGTCACTATCTAGTGCTCTCTAGCTCTGTTGCTACCAGTTCTGGAAAAAAATAAATAAATCAGTATACAGACATTCTGCAGTCATGCATTTAATTTCATGGTGTTAATGTTTCTACATTCAAGGAACTAAATGTTGGGAACCTGAAGTAACTGTTCTTTCTGTTACTGTTCAGGCAGCACGCTTGCTATTGTAGAAGTCTTCAGCAACATCTGTTGCCTTGAGCTACAGTCCAAGTCCGTTCTTAAGGAGGATTGGCCTTTTAGAAAATTCAATAACCATGACATTACAACTCCAACTTCAGGCACTTACACAACACAATCCCTAAATTAAAGTTGCAGTACAATTGAGAAAAACAGGAAAAATCAAAAAATATAGTCTAATATTCATCTGGGCACTATTTAAAATTGTGCTTACAAATCTGCAAATGGTTATTGACAAGGATGAATCTTTATTGTGTAAGTGAAATCTTACTTCTGTTACATTTGTGCCTCTGAAGTCACTGCAATGAAGTTATGTGAGTGCAAATCAGTGAAAATATTAACATCTGCTTCCCTGAGCACATATTTACATGTGCAAAGATTAGTGGCCACACATGAATTAAATATACTTTCTGAACAAATGAACAATATAATCTGTGCTGGATTCAAACAAAAATGCAAGAAGAAGAAGCCTATACATAAACCTCAGCTTCTCAAAAGCCAAAGAATACAAACTGGTATAAATAAATTGTATTAAAGCACACAGTTTTCACTGTCGAAAACATACGGGAAAAAGGAAAGGATTAAAAAATATATTTTGATTGCAAATTTCATAAGCTAAGCACACTTAGCAAAATGTTTGTATTTTTCTGTCATGGTGAGTAACAGTTAATCGCATTTTGCTATGTTTAATGTGAGCTTTTCATAGTCATCTCCCAATAATATGTCTTTGTGACTAAAAGGATATAATTTTCACACATGAGACAAAAAAAAAAAAATATTGTATTTTTACTCTCAAACATAAAGGTACATAACTGCAACTGCTAAGGTGCCACTCTGATTACACTTCATCAAGAAAAAGCAATGGCACTAAAGTGACCTTCTGCCATTTGACATAAAGCTGACAAGTTCAGGATCGCATTATTTTCTTCTAGGGAATTATGTTTCCTCATTTAACATTGTGATCCTTTTGTACTTCAGCAGTATTTCTTTCCAAATGATGTTGTTGTAATATCAAATAATTTTCCTTTATGTTTTTCTTCCCATGTAGGTACATATTTTTATTTGCAAAATTGCAGCTTTTCTCAGAACTGGGAATTAGTCATTAGTAGAGTGGTCTATTAATTTCTATGTGGTTTTTTTTTGATACAGACTGTGTCAGTCCTCTTCCTCTGTAATTTATATCCACAGTGCTAAAGTGCCAGTAATGCAGTACAGTTGAAGCTTCTGCAGAATTCATGCTATAAAGATGATAAGAGCCCCCAAAGGTATATTTTCTTCTGTACAGGGAACTCAAATTGCTTGGCATCTGGTCTTCATGTTGTCTTCTCCTTTCTTCAGACTGATTGACTTAGATACATGTTAACAGTAGAACTGATCAGCTGATGAGTCAACAATTTCATGCTCATTCATTTTCTTCCTAAGGCTATTGGTAGAAAAAAATCACTGGATGGCTCAGAGTAATAATGGAATATAGAGATACTGCATTTAACTACTCAGAAGATGTCTTCAGAAGACATACTCAGAAGATCCAGTTTCAGCCAGTCTTCATTGTTTTGCCAGTGCCAATGCTGGCTGTGCCTTTGTAAAAGCATAAGGAGAAGAGAGGAGTGGAGTAAATGCAGAGAGAACCAGCCCTGCAGTGCAGGAGGAGGGCAGGAGGTACTGTAGGCATGCATCAGAAGTTCCCTTACAACCTGTGGAGAGGCCCCTGGAGGAGCTGGATGTGGACTGAGCGAGGATTCAGCACGTGGAGGGTCCCCACTGGAGGATTCAGAGACTCCAGGCCAGAGCTGCAACCTACGGAGAAGAGCAGGGGAGCAGGGGGTCTGGTGGAGCAGGGGGTCTAACAGAAGCTGCTGCCTGTGGGGGACCCATGCTAGAACAGTTTGCTCCTGAAGGATGGACCCCAGGGGTACGGACCTGTGTTGGAGACATTCTTGCAGAACTGAAGTCCTTGGGATCCACATAGGATCAATTTGGGAAGGACTACTTCTTGTGGGAGGGACTGGACCCCATGCTAGAGCAGGAGAAGAGAGTGAGGAAGAGGGAACAGCAGAGAAAAGCGCTATAGACTGACCGGAATCCCCATTCCCTGTGCCGTTTGGAGGGAGAAGGTAGAACAGGGTGGATGTGGAGGATGTTGGTTTTAATATGATTTTAGTTCTCACTGCTCTAGTCTGCTATAGGTAGTCTGCGTATGAGTAATAAATTACATTAATTTATCTTATGATCAGTTTGCATGGTCTGTGAGTGACTTTCCTGTCTTAACCCATGAGCTTTTTTTCCATCTTATTTTCTTCCCCTGTTCTGTTGAGGAGGGGGAGTGAGAAAGTGTTGTGGTGGAGCTTAACTACCTACAGGTGTTAAACTGCCACAACTTTGCAGGAAAGGAAAACTTTGTCATGGAGAACAGGAACTGTGGGAAAATTTTCTACTTACATGTTTATAATGATGGAGAATAATTGAAGAGGCCTACAATGTAGCTCACAGATTGAAGCTAAAAGGCAGTAGCGTGCACAGCAGTCTCTGGTTTTTGTTTCCAGAGTTTCCAGATCTCCTGAGAACAAGCTTAAGAATGGAATCCTGGGAACACTCTGAGAAACCTGCTTCTTCCAGGTAAGAATGCAGTAAGGGCCTGAGACCATGGAAGTTCAAGCAACTTTTAATGAATCTTGTGAGTTGCTTTTACTGAATCTGTGCGTTGCTTACGTAGCCTTTTTGCAGTTAGCTTTGTTTTTTTCTAATGTAAACAGGAGAGTGTAAGACTGTATACAAATGGCAGTATTAATATTGACAGTGCTAGGTTAATGGTTGGACTTGATGATCTTAGAGGTCTTTTCCAACCTAAATGATTCTATGATAAGATTCCATGAACAAAATCCTTATTTATGTCCTTAGGACATAAATAGCCCCAGCTGCTTTTAAAGGATGTAGTCTTTCCTCAGTAAAAATCCTCCATTACAAGTTTAGTCCTTGTTTTCATTATAGGAATGACATCATATTATAAATGTAAGCCCAATTTTTACACTTACAAAGGTCCTTGCGTTGCAAAAATGGAAAAATATATGTTAAGAAATAGGCTTTATGTTTTGGCATTCTGCAGTTTGGTCACATCTGTTAAAGGTGATTAGCATATGAATATTATTTTATTATTGCTATTCTGCCTAGTAACACAACTATTTGACTTAAAATTAGACATTTTTCTAAATTATAATGAACCTCTAGTTGTCTTTACTTGCCTATTGTTCATTCTGTCTGAAACAGATCCAGGTTATTCAACTGAGAAACATTTTGAAAGTCACCCCTTGAGGAAAATGTGTTCTTATCATACTGGTAGCAAATATTCAATTCCTAGCTGTTATAAAACTCTCTCGGTACTTTTGGTAAATATAAGGGATTAAGGATAAAATACTATAGATAAGAACACAGATATTTTCCACTCTTAAAGTAGTTTAACTGAGTTTTTTTTTTTTTTTCTATTTCTGTATACAAAAATGGCACAAACTTATCTAACATTCTCCAGGCCTCCTAAGTTCCAACTGATTGCTTTTAATAATATTTATTCATCCAAAAATATGCCTATATTCTGTTTTACTACAACAGACTCCTGTTGTCAGCCTTCAGAGAATTATTTTTTTAAGAAGGTTCATGTATAAGACATAATTTTACTTCTATATAAATGTTTGTACATACATGTACGCATTTCCATAAATACAAATATAATTTAAAATACTGGGTTTTGATTAGCCTAATGGCTGCCAAAATAATAATCATGTAATAAAATTTTTACCTTGGTATTTGACTTTTCATCCTTTTCACTCTGTGAAGTCACTTACAAACTTACAGACTCCCAACCACACAGCTAATGCAAGGAATTAATGAAAGCTATCATAGCGGAGTGGCCACTTTACAGCATAAAGATAATGGAAAATAAGGGCCACAATTTGGCACTAGAGAGGAAATACGTAAATATAAGTCAGTAAAGTTATTATACAGATTGATTATAGAGCCCTTTTTTGCAGTAAAGTCATAGCAATTTTTTGGAAAGGATATATGCTTACCAACCACATCAATGCTTACCACCACATAGAAAGATTTAGCTTTTGCCTGTGTAATTAAAAAAAAAAAAAAAAAAATGTTTCCATAGTAATTTCACATGAACTGATCTATTTTTAACTATATTTAGAACAAATAAAATATATTGAAAGTTCAATATATTGAAAATGAATGTTTTCATGTTTGTCATAACAATGTTTAAGAACCTGAGACTTCTGAGTAGCTCTAAACATATAAGTCAACAAGAAAAGTAATTTAAAGTAAAAAAAAAAAAAAAGAACATTTTTTCTTATGATCTCAACTTTATTATAGTCTCATTATCTGTAAATGTGCAGGTATTTTGAAGTGTTCCTCTGAAGCTTAAGCAATGTGTTTATATTTCATGTACAGAAATATTTCCCCATTAAAGTGCTCTTGTATTAATAATACACAGGTAAGCTAACTCATTAAGGCTTGTACTATCATAAGATCAATATCATTTAGATGCATTGGTTGATACAACTTCATACTCTAAAGAACTTTGTCTGGCAGGTACCAATTGATTATTTCCATACTTTTACACAACAGTAGGCTAAAAGTGAACATGCTTCCATAAGTAAATAAATAAAGGGAACAAAAGCATTGGTTTGATATTGTTTGATATCTTTACTAAATAAATTGATAGAACACTTACTGCATAAAAAATGATAAATTTGTCTTCCTCTCATTGCTTTAAAATAAGAATGCCACAATTTGGTGGTTATTAAAATGTTAACGTAATGCTCCTGAAGACCTTGTACATTTGAAAGTAATGAGCTGTTCAAAGTGTCTACTTAGTTTCCTTATGAAAGGACATAAAACATAATTGCATCATTTGCATTGTAGAAGAAATGTGTGTTAAAATTAAATTCTTCAGTCAGCACATTGGGCTTTACACGAAGGTATGAACATAGATTCCTGCATGAGTAATCATTCTCTTCTTACCAAAAGTAACTTACTGTTACTTAAAATCATGAATCTTAAAGGAGAAATATATATATAAATTTTGCTTGTTGTAATGGAATGACAAGAACAACAAATTCAAAGTTTCAGCAATATTTATAATAAATATTCAGTTAAATTTTCCCAGTCTTCTGGTAATCATGGTAAAATAAGCCAAAGCTTATAAATGTGTGTCTAAATGTGTGTCTAGTGTGTCTAAAATCAGGAAGGTTAAAAAAAAAAAAAAAAAAAAAAGTAAAAATGATGTGCATTCAGAAAACTTAAATAACCTAATACAGCTCATTGTGGCAATATTTAAAATATTACATTTACATTACTTATAAGGGGTTTTAATTCTTTAAATATTTCTTATTATAATAATGCATTAGTATTATATATATCTACTAGATACAGATTTTATTTAATTTTAGTTGTTTTTTAAGCATATAATTTAAAAAAAAAAAAAAAACACTTTATTTTTAGCTAGGTGCTCATCTATTCATACTTCAAGTTTTCATTTTCTCATAGTCTCACCATTTTGTACTGAGAATTCTCTTGGCAGGACATATTTTTCTGAGGGAAAAAATCATTATTCTCAGTAGCAATATTTTACCTATTTCCGCAGCACAGTATGCAATATATGTATGCACAGTGTAAAACAAACAACAACAACAAAAAAACAAAACACACACACAAAACCCAAATATGAAAATACTTGTAAAAACTTCAACATATGAAACATGAATACATTTACATATACATTTAACATATGAAACTTTCTTAACATTTGAAGCCAATTTTTGCCTTAAAATATCATACTATAAACACACACTTCTAGTAATACTAGTATTTGAAATTAAGGGCAAATAAACAAAATACTCAAAGCTTCACTGGAAAAATTGCTTTGCACATTCACAGTCTCTCACCTTGCAGTCACACATTACCCGGTGCCCATTGCAGTAAAAAGAAATTGCTGTGAATTGTTATGCTTATGCATAAACACTTTCCATTTATTACTGGTAGTACTGTGAAATAGAATGTGGCCCCCCAGATCTTTACAGCAGTCAGTTTCACACTGCTTATTATGGGAAAGTTTGTTTCTATTCATATGGGGGGGGGGGGAAGGTCTGAATCAAGGTGCTTCGTATGTACTATATCTAACACTTTCTCACTCCAGAAGAAATTCTCCTTAAGTGTTAAAAAACAAGACAGCCCTAAAACAGTAACACTTAAAATAGTGTCATCACTTTAAGCTTTAAGTTCTAAACTTAAGATCTAGCTTTGACTATGTTACATGTGGCTATACATTAATTTCAGAAAATAGAAGAAATCTTATTCAAAAGTTAAATAAAACAATTAATTTTCAGTTTCAAAAGCACTAGAATTGCTATGGACTATATATGGACAACAGATTCCATAAATAGAATATTTTAAATGTGAAATATACTATAAATGTTCAAAACATGAAAAACAAGACACAAATAAAATATTAATAATTTCCTAATTTTAAAAATGTGATTTTTTTGTTGTTGTTTTGTAAAGTTGTTGGAAGTATGACTACATATTAGTTGCATTTAAACAGAAAAGCCAATAGTGGATGTGGCTGTAAAGATCGGTAAGAACTGAAATGGTACAAGTCAGACTGATAGTCAGTACTTGTGATACATTAGCTTCTTAAGGTATAGGTATAGTCAATTTAACTATATAGAAGTGAAAAATGTGCTCTGTATTTGCAACTCTATAGGCCAAATTCCAAACTGATATGTTCAAAATGCGCTTCTAGGTGCTTCTGTATGGAAATTAGCCAATGAATATTTAGTGGGAGACTTTGCTGTTTCTAAAATTCAGAAAATTAAAATTTGCAATATCAAATCTGAGTACTCCAGCAGCGTAGGAGAGGCAGCAAGAGGAACTAGGAGGTAGGTGTAAGAAAGTATTTTTTTATTTTTCTTAGAATGAGTGTTTGTAGAAATGCAAGGATTAATACATGTAGCTGTAAGGTATGAACATTTCCAGGATACACATTCTGAACATGTTTTACGTGAAGACTTTGAGTTAAGGTACCATTGACCTGCCCTACCATAAGTATTTTTAGTTCCATCATAGAATATCTGAAGATAATTTATTATCTGGAGATTATTTATAATCTGGAGATTTTCTATGCAGAAGTCATATGCATTTTCTATGCGTAAGTCATCCGGGGATCACACTTTTCTCTGATGTCCATGTGCTGAAAGTAGTTCTGCAATTGTCTCAAACTCAGGATGTTCATTTGGATTTCTCCAGATGGCTGCTGAACGTTAGTGGGATAGGATCTTATGATGTGCAGGGGCAACATGTACCTGCATTGAACTTCATTTCACAGAATCACAGGTGAGAAGGGATCTCTGGAGCTCACCCGGTCCCACCCCTGCTCAAGCCAGCCAGAGCAGGCTGCCCAGGACCACATCCAGGTGGTTTTTGAAGGTCTTCAAGGAGACTCCTCAACTTCTCTAGGTGGCCTGTGCCAGTGTTCTGTCACCCGCACAGTGCAGATGTGCTTCTGGTATTTGGAGGGGGCCTCCTGTCTTCCAGTTTGTGCCCATTGCCTCTTGTCCTGACAGGTAAAGAAGTTGTAATAGTTTGCAGTGTACCAAGGAGATGAATTTTGTTCCAGTGTCCAACAGTGTGTATGGAGTGTGTATCAGAGGATAAACACTTCATGTCAGGGAGAGAAAGATGTGAGTCTTTACAGTTGACATTGAGATGTCCCCATGGATGACTTTAATACCAAAGGTATGAAATATTACCTGTAGCCAACTTGACAAGTGTTTTCTTTCCAGAACTTAGCCTTCAAGCCCACAATTCTCAGCAACGGACAGCATGAATCTTTAAATATGGGAAGTGAATAGGACCTGCCACTTCTAATTCTTTTAAACTTTCCTGAACTGCTGTTCTTTAAGTTGCTGCTGCAGCTACTTAATTCCCCTCCCCAGCATTATCAGTCGATTATTATTATTTTATTATTTCTTCTTGCTTGAATGGTGGGAGGTGATAGGCATGTTGCAGTGCTACAGCAGTCCTGGTGATGTCGTGACCATGTTACAGCAGGATGCCACCAGCTTCTGCACCACCCTGGTGATGCAGTGGCCATATCACAATGGGCAGAACATTGGTGGTGTCACAATGGGGTAGGCAACATGGTTGGACCAGGAGGGGTGCATCCTGTCTGTCAGGGAGACATGCAGCGGACACATCTGGATGGAGGACGTGACCAGACCAGGACCTCCATTGCTCAGTCAGAGTGGTGCAGCTCTGATTGAGCAAAGGCATTGCTGAATTGTGCATGTCCCATTTGTACTATGTGAGTTGCTTATGCAGCCTTTTTCAAGTTAGCTTTAGTTTTTACTAATGTAAACAGTATTATAAGCAAATGTTATAATGTCTTTATTCATTTTGGGGGGAGACTGTATACAAATAGCAGTATTAATATTGACAGTGCTAGGTTAATGGTTGGACTTGATGATCTTAGAGGTCTTTTCCAACCTAAATGATTCTATGATAAGATTCCATAAGAACAAAATCACGTCCTTAAGACATAGATAGCCCCAGCTGCTTTTAAAGGATGTAGTCTTTCCTCTCTAAAAACCCTCCATTGTATTTTAACTTCATACCTATTAAATTGTGTTGATCTAAAAATAATCTTAGATTGACTTGGAGAATACTTAAGATGCCTTGGAGAACCTTAAGATGCCTTAATCACTTTAAGTTTATTGTGTTAAAAAATATGAATGAAAAGCATCTTTCTTCCTTTTCTCAATTCTTATCACAACTTTTGGTGCTAATTGGATAATGTTATAGAAATACCAACACTAAATCCCTGTAATCAGGAAGATCTTTGCATTTGTGTTTTATCTCTGTGAAGCTTTAACATGAGCATAATAATGAATTCAGGTGATGAGTAACTCATAAACCAATAACAATGAGAAGCTGAGACAAGATAGGACTTCTTTTGGGGAAAGGATAAACATTCTTCAGTGTTAGTACCTTTGGAGATTCCCTTAAGAAATAACAACAAACAGGCTGAAAACTTCAAGTAGACATAATTTTATGATTACCATTTTGTGCACAAGAGTAAAACAAATATACAGAAAGGAATGAACAGGACATTGTTGTAATAAAATGATTTTTTTTTTTAAATATTGGCTAACAATAAAATTTCTTTACACTTCCTTGGAATTCCTAACTGTTCAAAATACTAGAATAAAACCAGCATTGAAAGGATGAGGTACTTTTCCACTAGTCTTTGAATACAGTTAGCGTTCATATGCTTCTGAGCTTCTCCATGCTCCATAGAGTTTTGTATTCTTTTGTTTGCAGATGGGGTAAATCTCAAAAGTTTAGTTTGTAATAAAGATGAAATCTCAAATAATTTTTCATCTAGATGGTATTGACATCCTGATGGCACTTGCTGATCTTATGAGACCTTTGACAGTTTCTCATTCTTTGCTCAGCATTTGTGTCTTGTGTTTTTTTTTTTTTTTTTGTTTTTTTTTTTTGTTTTTTTGTTTTTTTGTTTGTTTGTTAAATAATTTCAAATTCCATACAGATTGTAACCAAAACTATCATGGTAAGCATCATTTTATTTACTGCTGCTGTTGTAAGATGTGAAATAAGAAAAAAGCATTTCCAAATTCTACTCTGGTATTCCATATCCTCTGTCTAGGTTTTAAATTAATCTATCAAGCTATTTCCTGCCAAGGATAAAGTCATCATTTAAGACTATCTGATTTAAATATTTAAGATCCTTACCAACTTTGACTTTTACTTCTTTGTTCTTTATTGATTCTATGTAAAGTTATCCCCTGTCTTTCTCACATTTTATACCTATTGGTTATTTGTAATGGTTTCTCAATGTTTGGTAAGTAAATACTTAATAAATGTATATGATTTTTAGTAAATGTATGTGATTTTATTTGTTATTTTCACAATTTTATATGGTGTGCCTACATCAGGTGCAGGTGCCTGAGTGCTGGCAGGTCTCTTCCTGGCAGAGGGTGGCCTCTGAGTAGAGGCCGAGGCTGCCCCATGACGAATACAATGAGTTCCAGCTGGTTCCAGCCAGTTCCAACCAGCTCCAAAAACAGCAATGCAGGGCCCAGCTGGGCCCAGCAGCCACCCCGTATGAGTCTTCCCATGAAACAATCCAATACATCATTAGAAATTCAAATTCATAACATTTTCAGCATCATTTCAGCTCAGTTCCCCCATCTGCATATCTGAGAGTCACAGCAAAGATAACAATATTCAAAGAAAAAAGAACACAATACTTTTTATCAGAAAACCAACTTGTACCGCTTTATCTACTAGTAAAATCTGTCTAGTAAGTAACTTATTAATGTCTTTTACAAAATTATCCACAAAGCAAATTCAATTTGTGACAAAAAGGTGGATACACAAGGTTATGAGTCTGTCTTGATTCAGATTTTTTATTGAAAGGCATGAAAATGATAATGAATTACCACTCTGTTATTAGCTACCTCACTTCAAAATCATTAGAGAACATTATTTTCATTTTGATCACTGTTTATCATTCATCTTTTACATTGTGTTACTTGGGAAGGAAATGCTCTTCCAAGTGCTACAAGAAATCCTCTCCATGAACTATGCAATAAAAGAATACCTAACAATATAGTTTCTTTCTTCCACTACTAATAGGTAACAATTACAGAAAAAATAGAAAAGCAAAATGAATTTAAAATCCCTTCCTTGAGGCAGATTATTAGCAGTAGCTTTATCCCATCTATCTGTGTTCTCTATTGTCACCTATGATATTGTAGTTCAAGTACTTCTGTAAATCCCCTCTATAGTCTCTGTGTTTATACCTTCAGGCTACAAAGTGATTGGCTGAGTGCCTGGAGAGTGATGCCAAACCTGAAATATCTGCTAGGACTGCTAACTGAAACACGCTTGTTCCCACTTCTAGAGGAATGCTTAAATGTTGCCAAGAGGCAGTGTTTTTTTGTTTTTGTGGTTCTTTTTTTTTTTTTAATTTTTATTTCTTTCTGAGGAACAGTACAGTTCTTAGATTTTTGCAAACCTGTGTTATAAAAAAATAACTAAAAACTGTTAGGTATCTGGGTCCTAACTATTGCTTATTTGGATGAATAACTGAAAAGGAAACAAAAATATTTTGATAAATTGTTAGTGATTCAGTCTGCTGGAAAAGAACATGTTTTGAGGCAAATTTACCATAGTCACTAATTTATTTTCTCTGTATCTTCTAAATGTAAAACCTTTGCCTATATTACTTATTAATATGGAAAAGACTTTTTTTAAAACAAAGATTGCCTCTACATTAATGTAATAACTGTCAGTCAAAAGCATGTACAGCCACTTTTTTGGGACAGCTTGCTACAAGTGGACATGAAACTATTCTTGTCCTAACACATTATCAGTAGGCCAAATGCAGCTTAAAACACTCCAAAAATAGCTCTAGATTTTAGCATTGAAGTAATTCTCTTGTTCTCACACAAAGTTTGGCTTCTTCTGCTTAAGTACCCTCCTTTTTATCTCATTTATTTTATTTTTTATTTTTATGGTCATTCATTTATTTTGTTGTGTCACGTATGAGCTGAGAAGATGTTATCTTTGAGAAAAAGGCTGTTCTGTCTTTTAAAATATTCTCACACAAATTCTCTAATGCTCTGTCTTCTAAGTCTTCTTTCTTTCCTTACTGTCCTTAAGCTTTCAGGAAAGCAATTAAATCAAGAAGAAGCTTATGTCTCATTTTTAAGGCCTATCAGTGAATCATGTCCATCATGTGAAGCAGCAGATGTTCAGCTCAGTTCTGGCTACTACCTCTCTGCAGGTTTGTTGGTCAGAAAACAGAAACTGTAGCTCCTCTTTGAATCCCATGAAACTCAGCTTCATAATTTAGTAGCGAATCATTAATAGTCTCTCCTGACTGTATGTGAATTTTATTGTTGGATTTAAAGAATGGTGTGGAAGTATGGAGTGGCATCTTTTTGTAGACAAGAACTGGCAGTAATTTGAAAAGCTGTTTACTGATACCCTGGCCTGACCAGAGATCCAAAAAGAAGGACTGTTTCAAAGGCCTCATTCAAATTATGGAAATAATACTGTCTCTTAAAAAGAGGCATTCATAGTCCTTTTTCTACACTTTTTTTTTTTTTTCCTTTTTCTTTTTTTTTCCTCTAAACGCATTTATGGAAGTTATGGATTTTTTTTCTGTCAAAAGTTGTAATCAAATAGATACAACATGCACAGTTCACTACAAATACAAAATGTCTGGCAAAATTATCAGCAGATGTATATAGCTTCAGAACTGGAAACAGTAGCGAATTCTGTCTGGCAATATCTGCACTAATTATAATTACAATTTGTAGCATCTTTTATATATATATATATATATATATATATATATATGAAACACCACTTGGATCTATATGAGCTTCCAGATACTTTATTTCAAATCCAGTTATTTCTATATTCTGTCCCTCACATAGCCACAAATATGACTAATTGGGCTATTCTGAGCACTCTGATATTAACCAGGGCCAGGGTATCTATTGAGAAAAATATCATAATATCAAATGCCTCTCAACAAATTTTACCAAATATTTCAGACAGAAAGGAATCATTTGCCTGCAAGTAATTTTTTGAATTTTTGGCAAAATTCATAGGCCCCAGAAAGTATTCTGACATGTATAAAGGGTAATGATCTAGGAAAACTGAAAAGTGCGATACTGATTAGGCAAATAATAAATATATCTCAACTCTTCATGAGTCATTACAAAAAGGTTTGATAATGTACTCAAAGCATTATCGAGTGAAAGACTTCTAGCAATGGACATTTAGAAGGACAAAAACATAGGAACAAACAGAGCTCATAATTTTATAAAAGTAGTGATAAGTTTCATACTGAAGCAATAATAATGGAAATAAATCTGTCATCTTGTAATCTCAATGACGTGGATAACTCTTTCATTGAAGGAACATGTCAATGGACAATTACGTTAATTTTGAAGAGTTACAAAGATTAAAATGAAAACTGACTTTCCACTTTGACAGTAACCTCATGGGGGTCAACATTTTTCCACATCCCTCTATAGTTCAGATGCTATGTAGTTATTTACAAAATAAGATTAAAAAATCTCATGTGAATACTTGACTACTTTATACAGCAATACCTTTACCATCCATTCTTCTTAATGCAATGAATTTCCCAGTTGTAGACAGTACTCCAGCAATTTATTTATTTATTTATTTTTCCCAGGAATCAGAATAAAGGAACACTAAAGAATAGGATAGGGTAGGATAGGAAGTATAACTTGCAATCAGTAAGATCATCTTAAAATGAAGAGGAAAATATCTTGTAAATTAGGGAAAAAATATTTAAAGAAAAGTGATAGAAAGTCTAAATAATCAATGAACAATTTTCAGGATGATATAATTATAGTCAGTATAAGCTTCTAAAAGTATTAAGCCATGACAAAGCAATGCCACTAGCAGTAACATATCTTTATTAATTACATGAACTTATTTTTGAAATCTATTAGAAATATTAGTTTTACTTCAGGTATAAATGTGTATATATATATATATATTATCAGCTCATCTTCTGAGATTTGGGATACCATTTTGTAGTGTATTAACTTTATTACTGTAAGTAGCTTTTGTCTTCTAGCCTCAAGTATACATTACCTAACCAACAATGTGGGAAAAATGCTATTTCTTCTGGAAGTCATGGCTCTGTGAGTCATTGTCAGTGATGTTTTATTGTAAAATACTGAGAGAAAATTACATTGCTGTGTCAGAAATACTTATTTAAAGTGTATTTCCAGAGAGGTGTTCTATTATGGCAGATGACAGCTTAGAAGAAAGGTAGGGATGCAGAATCCAGGCATTCCCACAACTCATTATCCTGCAAATACATGGATTACCACAGTGCAAAAGAAGCAACTGTATTCAAGAACAGTCAACAAATCTCTGCGTGAATAGTTACAGTGAGAGGCTTGAAATGTGGAAAGTTGAAAGCGACTTTTGTGCTGCTCAAAGACTCATTCAGGCATGTAGAGGATGAAGTTTCATCTCTCCAGTTTAATAAACTGGTTGATTTTTAATTAAGCAATAAGGTATGGTAAGACATAAACAGTAACTACATTAATTCATAGTTATTGTGCTGTTGCTAGCCATGAGGCTGAAGGATGTCACCATCAATGCAACTTCGCATAAATTACCACCACTGAGTGTTCATTTTGGAGTGTCTTATGGCCACTGTAAAAGTGTTATTATATTGAAAATATTTATATTGTTAATTAAAGGTGTGCAAAAATACAGTTTTCTTTTAAACCATGCTCAGTTTATTCTATTTTTAAAAGCCTACACATTTATTTAGCAGGGGAGGAATTCACCTCTCCCTGCAGAAAGCACATTTAGAATGAATAAAAGTGGCAGTAGGAGAAAGGAATAATAACTGCTCTTTTCCATTCTGCTATTTCAGCATCTTCAGTTTCTTTCTGAAAGGTTTGAACACAGAATTATCACAACCATAGAATACAGAAGGCAATGATTGTAAAAGAATTTAGATAAATGTTGGAAGTTGAAAATTCTTAGTTCTGAAAAGGGCATCAGAGTCTTCTTTCTGTTTTGAAGGAATGCAGAGCAAGTCCCTTGCAGCACAGCAGGATAAGTCCCTTGGCTTCAGAGGGCTGCTTAGTATTCAAGTATTCTGTCCTAATTACAAACTAGAATATAATGAAGTCTGCAGGGTATTTACCTGTTCCCCATCTCCTAACCTTTTCAGATTTCAGGTGTGCTGTGTAGTGGATTGTGGGCATGCTCAAACTCCCACCGACTCCACTCTGAGTTAATTCTCAGCCAGCTTTGGTCCAACTATGCTGTTGTCCTGTCACCACAATGTGAGACTCTTTATCCTACTCACGAAGCATCAACATTATGAAAAATGAAAATCAACATCTAACAACATAGAATAAAGCATATTGTTCTTAGTGTTCCTTCAATAACCCCCCTATAATTTAATTTAAAATACAGGTATGCTTTACTGAAAATAGAAATTCAATGTAGGTTAATGATACAGAATGACAGACAAAAGCATACTAACAAAACAAACAAACACATTAAATAAAACCTTTTTTTTTTTTCTTCCATTCTTGCAAGTTCTGTACTAATTATAGTTCTTTTCATTACCATTCTTCATTTCCTTTTCTCATTTTATTAGGTTATTACCCAATGAAAAAATTTCTGCCTTATTCCTCATTTCAGAGAGGGCATGTTAGCACTGAGACATGTCCTAATAATATAAGTTGGCAACAAGTTATGTATATAATATCATCAAAAGTCAATTTCTGTGATAATACGAGACCAAATGTATAGAAATAGAGTACATTTGAAGCACATTGCATAGTTAGATTTCTTTATGCTAGTGAAAACCAATTAACAAAACAATGGGATATCATACAATGCAACCACCCCATCGTGTAACAAAGTAATTATTGTATCACTTCCAAACATTATTTCAGGGTATTCCTTGGTATATGAAAGAAAGTCATTGGCAGTGTCAAGCTGCTACATCTGCCAAAAGTGCTCTTTGTTAAACAGTAATTCAAGAAGCAAATAAGTTTTTATGTATAATTAGCTGACAGAATAACCATGTGAAATAGGTGAATTTTATTCTTAATGAATAATTAATGCCTTTGTATTTATTACTTCCATTAGTTTTGTTTAAAGTACTATATTTGAGATAGTTAAGAAAGATACGTATAATTTTTATTAATAATGCCAAAGTGTGGAAAGCAATATGGAAGTGCAGCAATATCTACTATAAGTACCAAAGCTTCATATGGTATGAAAACAGCATGTCATGTTGTGTACTTTAAGGGGTTAAGTAATCCATTGTCTTCAGAGGACACAGAAGCAACTAGAAGTAGGAACTTCATTAAGGAGAGCACTTACATTCTCTCTCATGATCACATGGGCTGGAAGTATCATTCAATTTTAGAGCACTCCTTCATAGGATGAGTTTGGTCTGTTGACCCATTTTTAAATAAACATTGCTTTTTTTTTTTAACTAAGCCACAAATATGCTCAAGTTTTACATGATGAAATATGCTTTCAGAGATCTAAGCAACATGGAGAGCCACCAATGCTTCCATCTGACATTCAGGTTTAAAAGAAATGTATTTTAATGATAGGAAATTCTGTGTCAGCTTAACAATTCCATGTGAAAGGGTGTATTTTACAGTGAAAAATATTTTGCTTTGAGCTAAAATCTGTATATGGTTTTTAAAGAAAGCATATAAGCAAACATGTAAGCAATAGTCAGCTAAATATGCTAAATATAATATTTTCATCTTTGTTAGTGGAAATATTTTAGACTGGAAATTTAAAAAGTTTAAAAAAAAAGTAAAAAAAAAATATTGCTATATATATGTTTGAAAAACAGATCAATAGTCTCTAGTTCTGCACACTTCTAGTTTATATCTCATTCAAAGACTGTTTCTCAAATTCAGTGTCACTAACATACAGTCAAAACTTTTTTTTTTTGTTGTTGTTGTGTCTGTGTGTGTGATTATTTTTTGCCATTATCAAATGATTGTAAGATAGCAGGATCAGCTCCATCACCTATATCTCTGTACTTCTAGCCTTGTGAGTCTTTAATAAATTTGACTGGTGCTCAGGCAATTTTTTATAGCCATAACAAAGTTTAACTTGGTTTCTTTATTTGGGAATGTGGTGGTTTTACCGTGCTAGGCAGCTAAACACCACAACTGCTCTCTCACTTCCCCTCCTTAGATGAGTAGGGGAAGAAGTAAAGAAAAGAACAACTCACAGGTTGAGATTAGGATAACTTAAAAAAAGGGAAATAATAATAACAATAATTATTAAGGAAAAATTATTATTAACTAAACAATTTAACTAAAGGAAAAAAAAAAAAAAAAAACAAAAAGGAAAGGGGAAAAGGGAGGGGGAAAGGGAAAAAAAGGAAACAAACAAACAAACAAGTAGAGGTTATGTGGATGTGCAGAGGAAAGAAATTACTCTCTATTTCCCACAAATAAGTGATGCTTGACCACGTCCTTGAAGCAGGGCCTCAACACACATAGCCAGTTGTCGTGGTTCAACCCGGCCAGCAGCTAAACACCACACAGCCGTTCACTCACCCTCCCCCCTCCCTCTCTGGGACGGGGGAGAGAAATGGAAAGTGAAGCCCGTGAGTTGAGATAAAGACAGTTTAACAAGACAGGAAAATAATAATAATAATAACAATAATAATAATAATAACAACAATAATGATAATAGTACTACCAATAATAATGTGTACAAACAAATGATGCACAATGCAATTGCTCACCACCCACTGACCGATGCCCAGCCTAACCCCGAGCAGTCCGGCCCCCCTCCCCTGGCTAGCCACCCCTATATATTGTTTAGCATGACGTCAGATGGTATGGAATACCCCTTTGGCTAGTTTGGGTCACCTGTCCTGGGTCTGTCCCTTCCCAGCTCTTGCTGCACCCCCAGCCTGCCCGTTGGCAGGACAGAGCAAGAAGCTGAGATGTCCTTGGCTTAGTATAAGCACTGCTCTGCAACAATTAAATCATCAGCGTGTTATCACCGGTGTTTGGGAGGAGGACCGACGTTTTCACAACAAGAGCCCACCCCTCCTCTCTTCTTCCTGTTTCCACCTTTTATTGCTGAGTGTGACATCATATGGTATGGAATATCCCTTTGGTTGGTTTAAGTCAGCTGCCCTGGTGATGCTTCTCTTCTCACATTTTTGCCAACCCACTAGAAGGGTTAGAGAGAGCCCTGATGCTGTGTCTGCACTGCTCAGCAGTAGACACAACACTGGTGTGATACCACTACTGTTCTAGCTACAAGTGCAGAGCTGTATGGACTGCTGGAGGGAAAGTTAACATCCCAGCCAGACCCAGTACAGGGAAGCATAACAATGTGGAGAAAAATAATCATTGATAAACAGCCTTGTAATGACAGTGGCCCAAATGGATATTTAAAAAGCAGTTTGTTTATTGTCTATGTTCATTTTATATTTAAAACATAAACTGATTATGAAAGAATATTACATCAATCATAGCTTGTAATAGCAAGCTATGAAAAAAAGTAGGGGGAAGAAGATAGAACTGAAAAAAAACAAACAAACAAACAAACAAAAAAACCCACAAAAATTCTGAAGCAATCACATGAATTTTAATAAAAGTGAGGACAATCTAATGTTGCACTGATGCTTCACTTTTTAGATTTCAAATTAGCTGACACATGCATTATGGTATGCTTCTGTAAGGCTGCAGAATAACCACATTAATGTCCCAACAGCTCTAAAGTAAAAAATCTGCAAAATTATTTGGTTGCCATGCATATTGAATGTTAATGACATTTAATACTGCAGTTTATTAACCTTTTACATTAGTGGTCAGAAATGAAGCATTCTGGGAACAAATGCATGACAGAAGGGAAAAATGTTTCTGACGGCTATTGGGCTCGATTTGATAGTTAATAAAAAATATCAAGTCCATATTATGTTAGATTAACAAAGATCTGGATTCCACTTGACAAGTCATTATTATTAAAGGCAAGTGGAGGGTATTTTCAAATACACCCTGGAGTGATGCATGTTAAAATATGTATGGCAAACTCTAGAATGTCAAGAACATTTTGTGCAGCATAAAATGGAAAACTGCATGTAATGTGCAGTTTGGGAACTACTTTATGTACCTCTGAAGACCTCAAAGCATCAAAATGAATGTTTTATTGAAAGCTGTCATGCCTGGTGCTGGGGCTGAGTATTGCAGATATTTAGGAACAGCCATCCATTTGGCAACACAGCCCTCTCTGCTAAAGACGAGAAGGAAACAAATGTGACTAAATGACCCATCTCTGCTCTTCTGTTTTGTGTTAATTACATCACTTGTGTTATTCTAACATGCTAATTTAGATTTTCATGTTAAACATGAAAATCATGCTATGAAAAAATCATGCTGTGATTTTCATGTTAACACTCTTGTATATTTCTAAATATACAAAGCTTTATATTTTTGCCCTCAGAATTGGATAAATATATCACTTTCCAAAGCCTGTGGCCTCATCATCCATTTTTCTGGTCTGACTCTGGTCTGATTCAGCTTTATGGTCAGTGTCTTTAAAAGAGAATCTCCCTTGTACTTGTTGAAACATTTCTGCTTTATTATAGAATAGTATTATCATGAACAAAGTTGTACTATACTGAAAGCAAGTTTGGAACACATGATCTCCTATGTCCACTGCCTTTGACTCTGTCTCCTTTTAATATAAAAGTAATATATTTCCTCAGTAACAGGTAAAATAACAATGAAAAAAATATATAAATCAAAGAGTATGCTATAATACAGCAACATTTGATTCAATTTTTTATAGTTTTCTGTTTGCTTTCTAATTCCAAATGTGTTAACCTCTATCAGTCTTCAAGTAACTGTGATCTACTGGTGTTTGTCCAGAGAGAATGTTCATTTCTGAACAAACCTTAAGCAAATGATATTTGTACATTTGCTGCTGAGTGTCATCAAAGTACTCTTGGACTAAGAGATGCTGAAATTTAAAAAGCAATGAGCAGAAAAAGACCACAGGTGAAAATTATCATGAATTAACGTGTATCTGGTGGTTTCTAGGATAAATGCCTTATAGAAAGAATAAAGGCTGCAAGGCAGGGCATATAGAAGTGCTTCCTCCACATGAAAAATGTAAGATAGTACTGATGATTTTTCAATATGTCCACATCTAATTCTTGCTTTTATATCGTCTTTTATTATGCCTAGAAATGGACCATGAAAAGAATATGAATATTATTTTTTTCTGTGTATGATAGTGTCTTCATATCTAAATTTATATGATTTCCTGTAATTTGCTCCGAATTTTGCAAAGCTATAATACAAAGCTTATTAGTCTCTGCTATCTTCATGAAAAGATTACCTTGTGTTTGTAATGGGAGAGGAATTAAAAAAAAAAATCCCATTTATTATACTATATGTACTACATAGTACAAATATTATATATATATTATATATTGTACTATATGTACTATATATATAGTATATATACTATCTGTACTATAGTATATATAGTACATATACTGTATATATATATTATATATATACATATATATATACTGTGTATATATATATTACAGTATATACTATATACATATACTGTATACATATATATATATACAGTATATGTACTATATATACTATAGTACAGATAGTATATATACTATATGTGTATATATATATGTGTACTATATGTATATATATGTACTATATATATAGTACATATAGTATAATATAGAAAGGATGTATAGCTATATACATATATGTAATAATATAGCATATTAATCCATTATGATGTATAATTTATAAAAGATTAATGTATAATTAATGGATATACTATATATACAAGGTCATATATGTGTAATATACTATATATATATATAGTATAGTTTCACAATCATGAAAACAGATTCATTACCTTACTGCACTTATTCTGTTCAGTTTAAGATTTTCATAGAACCTATCTACGATATAATTTACTATACTGATAGGAAAAAGTATCATGCTGAATGACAGCTCTTCTTGAATCAATATATTCACTGAAATTTTATTTGCTATATAGAAGACAATGACACTCATTCATGAGGGGTCTAATTCTTAGCCAATAAGAAATTATGTAGCTTTATTGAAATAAATGTGCCTATGCCAATTTGACTCCATGTGAAAACATATTTCTTACAGAGTTCTTATGAAATAGGTGGAAATTCTACAGACTAGAGAGTATAGATCTGAGTAACCCTTGTAGGTCTAAATTTCTCATTGTCTGAAAATAAAGCCAGCAGAGTTGCTTTGCTCTGACATCTCCTAAACATAGATATTGTCAGCCTATCCAAATTTCTCTGATAACTTTTACTGCCATCTGACTTTACTATTGCCCAGGTTGCGGAAAGAACTGAAGGGTATGCTATAAATGGTAAGCACTCATCTTGTCTTTCTAATTTGAATTCAATTCAATTCTTTCTAATTTGAATTCAATTTTTTACTAAGCATACTTGTCTCAAAAATTGTGTAACATTTTAATTTATTAATATTCCTAGGTAAATACTGTTAACAGTCAGACTGACAAAGCAAAAATATTATAAAGAAGTGTTTGAAGGGGAGTTATAATTATCCCCCAGCTAATCTTTATCATCCAATTTTCAAGGTTAAAATCAAGGTTCAAGGTCATTTTCAAGGTTCAAGGTACTGGCATACAGAGACAAATCGTTTATTTTAACACTTTATCTCCCATAATGGCTCATAATAAGAATCTTAGAGAAAAAAACTACAAAGTTGAGAGAAACTCTAGAAAATCACTTTTCAAGTTTTCCTCATTTGTTTGTTTAGGAACTTCATCAGTAACAGATTTCATCTGAACAATTATGTTTAATGTCAATAGGTTTTATTCCCTATGAAGTTAATTAATCTTCAGTTTATTTATTTATTTTATTATTTGTATTTCACGATGTCCTTCAGGTCTATAATTCGCTTATGAGCTCATTAAAACAATGACACATTACATTAAAACCATTGATAAAATTATCTCTTGTAGCCTAGCTTCTGTGTTATGAGAAAGTCATTCCTTATCTGTTTTATCCAGACATGCATGATTGTACAGACCTTTCAAAAATCCTCCTTCGTCAATTGTTTTCTAGGCTAAAGAAAATTTCTCCTGTGGAGGCTATATTGTACTTATAATTATCTGTCTTATTCATCTCTGTACCCTACCTTACACTTCAGTACAAATCTTTTTGAGTTATTCTGGTGCTAATATTCTTTACTCATAAACCCTATTTGTATATAATGACCTTTTTTGTCTAGTCTTTGTTTTTTGTGTGTGGATAGTTATTAATTCATCACAGTCCTTCTTGTTAATCCACAGTGTTATAATTTCTTGAAGAGTTTTTAGCAAGGAGCTTTAAACTTTTTTGAAGAAACATGTTTTTTTTATTACTATTTCTAAGTCATTAGGTCTAGAATAATTCCAGTCTTTCTGACCTGACTAGTAGAAATATATTAAAGAGGAATTTGTTTGAGATTTAAGACCAAGACTCCAAATGCCCTCTACATGTTCAAGGTATTCAAGATTTAACATGAACTAACAAGTTCTATATTTTCAAAGGGCTTGCATAATTTTCTATTTTTATTTTTTATTTTTTTGGCAAAATTATGATAGTGTCTAGGTACACAATTAGACAATGGTAGTAAAAGAGACTGAAATATACAGATTTCAGTCAGAGATTAGCTCTAACTAATAGTTACTAATAGAACTATTAGTTCTGTCAGGTGCTCTACTTATGAGTGAGTGGTTATTGTCCGGACATTGCTCAAAGACTGTGTAAGTCCACAATGAATTAATCACTTAATTCTAGATAAGATGAACAAAAAATCAAGAGCACACTGAGGACTGAAAAATTTGGGCTTTGACCCCTAAACTAATGCTAAGCAAACTCATTAATTTTTGTATTCCTTCTCATCAGTCCTTCTTCTTTTTCTCTTGTCTAACATTACAGTTGTCATACTTATAAGCGGCTTATAATTTATCAGTTATCCAAGAGGTCTACACTTAAAAAAAAAAAAAAAAAAAAGGCAGTGGTCTCAAGCTCCAAGTTTAATGAATACTATAAATTACTATAAATCAAATCAGTGTCTCATGACTGTCATCATCCATTACAACTACAGTGTGAATGGATGTTATACTACTCAAATAACACACCAGAATGATGTCTTGATACAAGAGTTTGGGAACGTATAGTGAACCGTCTGCATTCTGCATGAATATTTTAAGGCATTTTATGGTAAATAATGTGTTGAGTACTTTGTATCATCAAGTATACAACAATTTCTGTCATATGCTGGACAAATTTTCTAGACATTTAGTATAAAAGCAGAGTAAATTTGTAAAAACTCTGGAGATTTTTACTCCTTGAAAAGTTTCTAAGTACTTCCAATTTTCCTGTAAATTAAACATTTACCGAGTTTTGTTTTCTGTGTGTTAGAAATGCTAGATAGAAATGCTAGATAGTATACTAATACTTCAGGATAGCACATCAGGTACAATATAGCATTCCTGATGATTTTTCAATTACAATGATTTTTAAAAATATATATTTGGGGATTGGTCCTGATATATTTCTTTTAACCAGTCACATATGTTTTAAGTCTTTCATTTTAATATCACGTACAATTTTCAATATATAATATTTCTTGATCAGGTTTATTGCTTTCATATTTTATTTATATTACATATATTTTACTATCTCCAATCTATTTTAAAACTTAAAAAAAACCACTTTTATTTTTTGTATTTTGTATAAAGGTTACCTTCTTAAAGTCTAATCCATTGTTTCAAAGCAGAAATTTGCAGACTAGTTATATGTTTACATATACATATACATGTGGACACAGATTAAATATACCCAGAATTAAATGTAATTTAATATTCTATGATGTCACTACAGTCTTAATTTGCATAAATAGTGTCTAATTTATTTCCATTTATGTCCACCTCTCTTTTCAGGAAGATGCTGCTGCCATTTCATGTCCTCTCTCTCTCTCTTTCTCTCTCTCTCTTTCTCTCTTTGATTTCTTTTAGAAATAAAATCTTTTGCAGTGGGGAACAGGCTTTTGCATGCTTTTGTTTTGTTTTGTTTTATTGAAGTCGATGAAGCATCCTCATGCTTCACTTGTTATTTGTTCTCATAAAAAAAAAAAAAAAAAAAAAAGATTTCTCATGGTATTTCTGACTATTAATTGTCTATCTTATATATCACATTATATATATATACGTATATATATATATAAATGTTTAAAGCCTGTGAAGAATGGAAAACTATACAGATATACAGACATAGGCAAATATTTTACTTCACTAATCCATCTCTGGATCACGCAGGAATCAGCTAAAATGTCCCAGGTCTCCTGAGGCTTTTAATTGGAAAATGGAGTTGTCAACTTTTTCTAAATCTGAAGTTCAGAATATCTGTGCTCGGTCAACCTATGAATTTGCAGTGTTTTCCTATGGCAGTATCCATTTATTTTCAGTATCTAATTTAGTTTAGTATTTGCATTTATAATGATAAAAGATCTTTCATACTAGCACAGGATAGACTGTGATGTTAGATGAAAAGTAATGATAACAAAATAGCAAGTGCAACAGTAGGATTGTATTAAAACAACTTTGTCCATACTTCAAACTATCCTTACTGTCTCTTAGATTTTCCATAGTCTTAGATTTGACTGAGCTGCTACAGTTATGTGCAATTCTGTTTCTATGAGTTATTAATTCAGTACTGACCTTTGTAATAAAACTTTTAAAATGAGAAATGTAGCACATATTGAAATTACAGAACTGTTATTTGTAACACTTCAGTTACCATATTCAGAGACTTTTAAGGAGCCTAATAGCCCTTAGATGGTCCAGCAGGATTAAACAACACACAAAATACTGAAATATTAGAAAAAAATGAAAGAAAGACTATTCTTTGAGGTCGGTGAAAAAATATTTTATTTCCATTAAATTTAAATGGAGATGTAAAAGTCTTGAACTTTAAAGTCATTCTAAATAGGATAAGAATGAATGTATATACAAAGGAATAGAAACATAAAGTGTCAATACAAAGAAAATTGTGAAAAGTTTTAAGGTTGAGTTCTCATAGCAATTTTTTTTTATTCCATGGTTAAAAGAATTGGCAATTGCGTGGTAGAAACAAACTGATCAATTTAGCTTACTCAGTATTCTCAAGATGTTGAATAATAGCCTACTCCAAGTATCATTAAAATTCTTTTAATTTAGGGAAAGAGTTGCAATTCCTTTTGCAATTTAAAGGGCTTCATTAAAATACTTTACATGTTATGTAATTTGCTTTTTTAAAAATTCCTACAAGAAATATTTTTTATAAAACCATTTATATGTCAATATTCTGTCTTCTGATTCTGGGTCTTCTTAATTAGCTGTCCTGAAAAAAGAGGGGGAAGCATGAAAACAGAACATAATGTAAAAATCTGAAAATATTTCTCGATCTGAGATGTGAGACTAGACACCAGATGAAACTCATGAAGATCCTTGCTTTTGATCTCAGTAATATTGATGACATTTAATCAGTGCCCTCTACTTGGCCTGAGCATACCTCATATACACTCTTTCAAATAGGATTACATGCCTAGAATAAATACAAATCATACCAGTAGTCTTCTATACTGCAAACTAAAAACGGTAGAGAAGAATAATAATACAATGTAACCCCTCCCCCCCTTTTTTTTTAATTGGATTCAAGCTATATAAAAATGCTTATATCTATAAATACATTAATTTTATAGGTATATTCAATATTTTTTCTTTGCTAGTTCTAAAGCCAGGCAAAACTACCATGACAAAAGAACTGAGGTCTTTTGAATACACTTTTCGGCTGAAACTGGCTGAAAATGTGAATAATTATGACAGAGACAGGTAGTTTATTTTAATTGTGGAACTGTTTTAAATACAATTTTGTATACATATAGGAAAATACTAATTTAAATGTTTATACTTTTAGTTCATTTATTGCATAGTAGGCAAACACAAAACAGAAGTGAGCCTTGGCCAGTTTTCTTTTTCACGATTGCTTGCACACATTCTACGTAAGAGAAGAGCTTTGTCTAGAGCCTGGTAAATATCTACTCAGAGATTTTATGTATTAAAGTTTTTTCTTTTGAAGATGATTTTAAAACACTATCCTTTACATAATCACATATTGTCTACATAAAATAGTGAAAAATCTTTGAGTTTGCTTCTTGTAAAGATGCAGAGATAAAATAGATGACTGTGAGCTCAACATGGGATGAAAAGCATGCTGAATTCAACATTAAACACCATTTACAGTTAAATAATTAGTCTTCTGCTAGATATTCAGAAGACAGTTAGTCATGGAAAAGAGAGACCGAATGGTTATTCACTTTTCAAATTTTTGTTTGTCTATTTTGTAAAATAATTTCCATATAAATTGTAAGTGACATTTGATGCTCAGAGCAGGATCAGCACTTTAGTTTGATCTGAAGCTCTGGTAGTGTATAAGAAAAAGACCAGGACCTCTGAAAGTATGTTCAAAGCTTCCAGCTTCCTGTCTATGTCTTGTTTTTCTGCCCTGCCACCAGGATTTCTTCAGATTGTCATGACTCACTTGTCAATGCAAGTCATTCTCCAGGTTTTGACTTGGAGACACAAAACAAGTCGGAAAAGGAGATGCGTGGATGTTAAGCCTTTCTCTGTCTTCTGGTCTCACATGCTTGGTTGCACTACTCGATAATACAGACTTTTTTTTTTTTTTCTTTCTTTTTTTTTTTTTTTCCCCAGAAATTTTCACCACCTGAAAAATTCTTGCTGTTTAAGGACTCTCACTGCTTAGTTTCTGAGGATGGATGCTTGGTTGCTTTTGACAATGAAGTCAGCACTCACTGGGAGAAGATATGCTGCGTGGTGGATAAGACAGGAGTTACTGAAAGTCAAGGAATCTCACAGAGTGTGGCTTCATTCAGTTCCCGCTGAACTGAAGTGGCACTAGCACTGTTTTGATATAGACATTTTAATAAGCTACATGCAAAGTAAGGTATAATACTGTGCTGATAACTGTGTTAGTATTATTGATGTAGAACTTCTACAAATGTAATGAAAGAAATCCTAATTTAATAAACAAACAATCAGAAAAGAAGTTAGTACAGGTATAACATGGTATAAAAGTCCAATGTTCTCATGAGAGTTATGGAAGCCATGCCATTTCAGAAAATCTTCTAGGCATGGTGTTAAAAGTAAGCATGTTGAACACCAAGAAAATAGTTGTTTGTCACTTCTAACAATATAATAAGAGATTTTTTTTTTTTTTTTTTAATTTATACTCATTTTTCATAACATTTACATGAAGAAGGAGGAGGAGAGCAGGAAAAGACAGATGAGATTCTGCCAGGAACCAAATTGTCTCTTTAGCAGCTCTGAAAAAAGCCATGTTTACAGCTGGGATTTGTTGCAGTGCCATCCCTTGTTCAGTGGACCATAGAAGGCTGTAAATATGGAAACAGATAACACGGCTGAAGAAAAGCTGCTAGCAGTTTTTTTACACAATGAAAAAAAAAAAAAAGGTTTGATTTTTGGTGAAAAAAAATGTTAACACAGCCTTTCTGGTTTCTAAAATGTGTGACCTTTGATAGCAGTTTCCAAGCGATGCCACAGACTAAAACCAATATGGTTTCAAATGAAATGCATAGGATCTGAATCTAATTCAGCAGTCATCTGCGTTATATCATTGTATGCACAAGGTGCATTGGTACAGTCTAACAGCCAATTCAAGCACTCTCTGGCAAGAGTTCCTTAATACACTTCTCTGCAGCTTCCTTCCTCAGATGAAATAATTGTAATGATGGCTATATTACACTTATGCTGCATTTACAGCTATAATATCATACACCCTACTAACGATATTTCTGCATGTCTGGTACCTACTGTGCTCCACAGAAATATTGCAGCAGTGATACATGGTGGCAATTGGACCATCCCTTCTGACTTTGTCATGCCCTGGAGTTTTATCTGACTGACATGGTTGTCTCCTCCTGGTTTCCAGGTGATGTACCTGAGCCAGGAGTGTGAAAAGACGTCTATAGCTGGAGAACAGTGTTCCTGTGGTGTATTTCCAAGAGGGTCTGACATCTATACTTTTGCACCCTCAAGACTCTTTGTGGTCAGATGTCTGGTCTGACACTGGCTGGAAACCATATGTCCTGGTTTCAGTTAGGACAGAGTTAATTTTCTTCCTAGTAGCTGGTAGGGTGCTATATTGTGGCTTAGGATGAGTGCTGATAACATGCTGATAACATGATTGCTGCAGAGCAGAGCTTACACCAAGCCAAGGATGTTTCAACTTCTCACTCTGTCCTGCCAACAGGCAGGCTGGGGGTGCAGCAAGAGCTGGAAAGGGACAGACCCAGAACAGCTGACCCAAATTAGCCAAATGGTTATTCCATACCATCTGACGTCATGCTAAACAATATATAGGGGTGGCTAGCCAGGGTGAGGGGGCCAGACTGCTCAGCATTAGGATGGGCATCAGTCAGCGGGTGGTGAGCAATTGCATTGTGCATCACTTGTTTCGTACATATTATTAGTAGTAGTACCATTATCATCATCATTATTATTATTATTGTTATTATTATTTTCCCATCTTAATAAACTGTCTTTATCTCAACTCACAGGCTTCACTTTCCCATTTCTCTCCCCCATCCCAGAGAGGGAGGGGGGAGGGTGAGCAAACGGCTGTGTGGTGTTTAGCTGCTGGCCGGGTTAAACCACAACACCATAGAGTCCACAGGGAAGGTAACTTTGGCTGGAACCAACTGGGAGGACTAGTGGCCCAAGGTCATGACTATTTCTGGTCTCCTTTGTCTGCAAAGTGGAGAAACCACTAATTCACTTCCTAAGTGGCATTACTTAGAGTGCCACCATATATATATATGATGTTGGGCTGACAAATGAACAGGGAGCTCTGCCATTACAGGCTGCTACTAGATGGTTAAATCTCATACTAGTGTCACTTGGTGTGGTGCTTTTACTCAGCTGGGCAGCAGAGCTCCACCACAACCACTCTCTCACTCCCCCTCCTCAGAGGAAATGGGGGAGAAAATACGATGAAAAGGCCTTAAGATAAAGACAGGGAGATCACTCACTGGGCTGCCCACGGGCAGCAGCTCTTCAAGAATTGCTCCCACATGGCTCCGTACCACGGGGTCGATCCCCCAGCAGCAAACTGCTCCAACACGGGTCCCCCACAGGCAGCAGCTCTACCTCCCGTTCCTGCTGGGGCTATCCACAGGCTGCAGCCTCCTCCAGGCCACATCCACCTGCTCCACCAGGTGCTCCTCCACAGGCTGCAGCATGAAGATCTGCTCCATGTGGGACCCATGGGCCGCAGGGGGACAGCCTGCTCCACCAGGGGCCTCTCCACAGGCCACAGGAGAACTTCTGCTGTGGGATCACCTCCTGCCCTCCTTCTGCACTGACCTTGGGATCTGCAGGGCTGTTTCTCACTCGTTTCTCTCACAACTGTTGCACAGCATTACAGCATATTTTTTTTTTTCCTTTCTTAAATATGCTTTTGCAGAGGCACAAACAGCATTGCTTATTGGCTCTGCTCTGGGCAGTGTCAGGCCCCTTTGGAGCTGGCTGGAGCTGGCCGGTATCTAACACGGGGAAGCTGCTGGATTTTCCTCAGAGAGGCCACAGCTGCAGCCCCCTGCTACCGAAACTATGCTGTGCAAACCTGATACACTAGGATATATTTTGTTTCTTTCCCGCCAATATATCAAATGTTTTATTGAGGTGTTCAGGAGACAATTTATCCCAAGTTACTGAAGTTGACTAAATCTCCTGTATTATCCTATAGCTTTAGTGTATATCATAGGTTTTAACAAAGTCCGTACTATCACTACTTATTAAAGACTTTCTAAATGTGTCTTACTTTATTTTTAGATCCTTTCAATTGAATGATCTTCATGATTATTTTTAGTTTGAGTGGTCCAGATGATGAATGGGTGGCCAGGAAAAGAAAGTCAGATAAAAGAATACTTGTGCAGTGAATACTGGTTCATGTCCATATGCAACCAAACCACAACCTGAAAAGTGAATTAGGTGACACAGCATTTAATGTCCAAAGTTCAGTTGTTTGTGGGTTCTTTTCCTTCTTTTTCATCTTTTTTTTTTTTTTTTTTTTTTTTTTTTTTTAATTTTAGTAACAGGTAAGTTGACCTTTCACTGACTACAATGAATTTACAATGGAACATTTAAAAAATAACAAAGATAAAAAAAATCAACAACTAAAAATATTTAGTACCAGAAAAAATAAATTGCCAATTATATTTTGCAAGGTAGACAAAGACTCAGGGTCTTGTAAGTATATATTAAAATGATAACTGTCATGGAAGCATAGGAATAAGACCTAATACTTATGTGTGTTACTTGTAAGTTCTAAATTATTATAATATGGTGAACATTTTTAATGTATTGGTATATGTAAATGTCTGCATATAAATATATATTTGTACATGCATACATATTTTACAAATTTTAAACCCACTTTAGGGGGGAAGAGTTTTTCAAAATGGAAGTCAACAGAGAGATACTTTTGGAGATAAACAGATTTTGAAAATTAAGCTGTCCAAGATTTTTAACAATTATATCCTCTCTTTATGCCAACTAGGGTATCCCAACCTTCAGTCATATTCATTACTTTCATTTAAACTTTCTACGTTTTCTTCTGTTGACTGCTTTTTGACTAGAAAAATCTCAAAGATGTTTTTGAAATCTGTATGGGTATAATATTACTGAACTCTTTTACTGCATGCTTGTTTCATTCTTCTAAGTTCAGACTTTCCCTAATGAGTGACAAGAGAAAGAAGCTCAGGTCTCTTGAAAGCTTTATCTTAGAAGAATTTAATTCCTTGTGCCTGAGATTAGGCCACTGCTTCTGCTACTATTGTCCCTTTGGGTGGACACTAAAATTTTGTAATGTACAAAGAATCATGTATCAGATTTAAGCAAAGAATAGCTTCCAAATGTTACAGTGAAAGAAATAGGCTTGCTACTGTAAACTTTAAGACCTTATTTGATTTTTCAATAGCTTTATATTTAATTTTATTTTTGAAAATTTCTTGTCCATACCTTCTGCTTATTGTAAAGGATAAATGCCTGCCCTCTTGAGGTTGTATTTTTTATTATCTATTGTGCTGCTTTTACTTTTTCTACCATGGTCATCTAAGAACTTAAATCAAGGAACAGAGTGCCACATTTTCAAGTCTTTTTTTCCCCATCGATCTGAATCCCTTTTTCCCTGCAGTTAAGGAAGACTGCAGATTATCTATTGGTACTTAAAACCTCCAAAAAGCTCCCAATACATTTGTCCTCATTAATGGTTACCTCCGTTATTCTCATTATTAGAAATGGCCCACTAGGGGATCCTTCTCTCCAACTGGCAAGTTCAGTTAGAAAAAATGTCAGTTCTTTCATTTTTATTCTGAACTCTACTCATCTTATTTATGAATAGTTCTCACAGAAGTCATTTACAAATGGTATTGCCTATAGGACATATATCCCACTGCTGTTTTTTAGGATTCACAAATGGCTTAAAGGGATTCTATTTTACTGCCTTTCCCAGCAATTTTCATATCAAACATTCTCAAAGTACAGACAAAAAATCTATTTAAACTGTTTGTATTCTGCCAGCTCTACCTCAGCTCTGAGAGTTGAGCTGCAGTTCCTTTTTATTTATTAGCACTCACTAGTAGTAAAATGTTAACAGCTTTGCTTCACAAACTGTTTATTAAATCTGTCATGTTCATGTTTATTGAGTTGAAAATGGTACTAAGGTCCTTATTGTTTATACAGTGTCCTTGTACCTACACCTTTCATAGACAGATTTCCTTCTAATTCTTAAACACTATGAGGTAATGTAACAAACAAGGAAAGTAAAATTAGCAAAAATAAAGAAAAAATAAGAGAAGCTTCTGCACTATCTCCTTATTCACAGAGAAAGGAAATAAAGGTGCTGGGGTAGATGTTCAAGGGACATTTCAGCAGATAAGCAGGTATGCAGCTACAAATTCCTAGCTGACACACGATTAGGAACAGAGTATCAAGATATACTTCTCTTGCAAATTAGTCTTCACTTAATCAATGAGTTCAAATCTTGTTAAGGTGTGAGAAGGTGAGGTTGAGCTCATGCTGACTATGCACTGTCAGTAGTAGGTCTTATTTTCACAGAAAAGCACGTTTTTAAAATGGTAAAAGTGTGCACTGGTTCAGTGAAAAAAAAAAAAAAAAAGAGTAAAATAATCTTCTCCAAAAGGCGCATGTCCTTGAATTGAAGAAAGTGGTGGTACTTTGTTGCATGACGATGGCAAAGAGAAGGAACTCTGTTAATGAATATTTCAAAACCATGACTTAGTCATTCACAGTCTTACACAAACGTATTTTACCACTTTTAGAAAGAAAGTAAAATTCTTGCCATTCTTTTTAAAAACTTGCAGTAATGGGACTCTTTGTAAAGACAGTGGTACTTTTTGAAAATAGTGGACAGGGTTAGAGACAGTCTTTTCTTTATTAAGGAGAAGAACTTTACAGCACGATATCATAAGCTTTTTTTCCATAAGGATATAAGACTGTTTCCCTAATCTTTCATGAGATCAAAGATTTACAGTAATATGGGGGATAATAAACAAAGAAAACAAACAAACAAACATAAATAATCAAATGAATAAAAAGAACAACAAAAAACTCACAAACAAACACAAATGCTGTGATATTCACATCCTTGACCTCTGTCTCTAATAAGATTCTCTATAAGCATCCATCAGAACAGGTGGCTAGCCCCCTATATCAAAATCTGAAAAGAAAAAAAAAAAATCTTTAAGCTCTATAAACAGTCTTATCACATTTTTTTTTTTTTATGTCTTCTTAGGAACTTGTTTTGTTTTCTAGGCCAGATAATTTTCCTTTTCTCTGAAATTACCTTTTCACCTTCCTTGTAAAAGTGATGAATTTATCTAGTCTCAGTTGCAGTAGATCTGTTTGCAGTAGATTACTTCCTGACCGCAGAATTACATTGAGCTGTCTCTGAAAGCACTTACAGAGAAAGAAACTCTGGAAACATCACTTTGAGTAAAAGAGATCTGTTCTTTGGAGGAGGGCCCTGAAGCCTCATGGCTTCAGAGGGCTATACAGGGGCCTATGAATTCTCTATAAAACCCATAACACTCTCATCTGAAGAAATCACAGTTCAAAAATCAAGGCCAAATTCAACATTAAATTTAAACTAATAAATTTAGGTGCCTACATATAAGTTCCTGGCATCTAAATTCCTAGGCATCTAAGTTCCTATTACAGTTGTTGCAGATATATCTTCCAATTTTTTGAGCTTGATTTGGGGAAATTTTAGAAATAGGCAAATCCTTGGTGAGAGTAAATTGTGAGTGTCCTTCAGAGGGTAAAACTTCTTATAGCCCCTAGTAATAGTCTGTTGACTATTTTGTTAGAAATATAATAGTTTATGCTTTTAGTTCTGGAACTCATTAGTTTAATTCCTATTACATTCTCCAAGAAAACAGCTGCCACATCTGCATTAAACAATATATTTCATGAATTTAGGATGCAAACTAAAATTCTATGAAATTACTGATACAACATTTTATAAACAAATTGAATCTAAAAGAAGAATCTGACAGTTTACTGAAAGGCAATCAACTATAGCAAACTTTCTGATTAACAGTTGTTTTAAGTAGGTATCCTAAAACTTCTAATTTAAATGTAGTAGGGGAATATATCACAGTAAATTTTAAAGTATAGCATTTATCAGAGAGGAGCAGAGCAATAAAGAATAGGAAGCAGACTGAATCTTTGTGTGGAAACAAACAAACAAATAAATAAATAAATTCCCAGGATAATTTTATGCTTCGGTCTTCTCTCAATTTCTGTATCTTCTGAATTAAGAAATAAATATATATGTATATTTATAATCTAGTTTCTAACTAAGACTAAGAAATATTAGGAAGGTTAAGATCTTTAGTCATTAAGTTTGCTTTTGGAGTATTCTCAGTTAAATGCAAGTAAACATTTATATATACAGACATTTTTCAAACAGTTGAGTTTCAATCTTCACATTGTGAGAGACAAACAACCTTAAGCAAAGAAGTCTTTATAATATGTAAGATGACAATCTAGTATAAAAAACTGCAGCACAGTATCTTTCAAGGGGGGCCCAGAGAGTAAGATTACCTCAAGGATTTACATAAACAAGTTATCTAAATGGAGCTGCAACAACCTATGATATAGTCAAAGAAAGAATACCAAACACCTAGCAAGATTTATGAAATTAAGGAAGCCCATACATATGCTTAATAATTACAAAACGTATATTAGCTGCGCATATCTTTACAATGTTTTACCTATAATAGTTTTATCAATGCATGTGTTTAATATTGTTTTATAATCAGCAATTAAACAAAGCAATCACTTTTTAATAACAGTCTAGAGTTTTTCGTACTGAATTCTAATTAAGCAGTTAGTACAGTGTTTTATGAGACATTATTATGTTTTATTTTTTTTATAGAATGAATAAACTATAAGACTCAGGGACAAATAAGGCCACATAATTAAGGGATAACAATGATTTCCTCATAAAACAGTGCAGAGGAATCATTCTGTCAACTACCCTGAGAAGGTATTGTGACTCCCTCCCCCCCTAAGCTTTGGCCTTCAGTCTGGCCTTTGCCTTGCTCAAACACTGGCTGATACATAGAAAGCCTTGCTCAGGCAGATAGTGACCAGTTGCACCTGAAGCTTTGCTCATGCAGATAGCAACTACAATATCAGCTTATGCTGGGCACTGAAGAAACTGACAGATGCCTTCCTTAGCGACAATGGAGCCTGCACCCTGCACCAAAAAAAAAAAAAAAAAAAAAAAAAAAAAAAAAAAAAAAAAGGCTATTAGTCCATCATCTTACCTCATAAACAGTGATCAGTCCAAGAGCCCTTTGAGCCCTTCTGCAGGGCAGCTGGCTGCATGATAGGATCTCTCCTTGAGTCAAGATGCCTTTTGCCTTTCAAGGTCATGCTTGCTGCAGAGAATCCTTTCCTTGGGTGAGATTCCTTTCCACAACAGAACCTCAGCAAGTGATTTATCGCTTGCTAAAATCTGTAAGCTTGACTACGATTATATCTTAGAATGACTGTGCATTTATAATCCTTACACATAAACAATTGACGAACCGTGGGACTAGGAGTGGATTCAGCCACACCTAGGCTCCTTACCTCTTTGGTTCAAGGAGATTAGAAAGCAATGGGGTCTACTCTGAACCTCATGACCATGGGAAGGTCTCCCTGACACATTTGACTTACCCTGTTCTCTACTCAATAAAAAATCAAGTGTGCCTTACTGTCTCAAATCTTGTTATTTATGATTAAGTTTTGTTAGATCATTACATTATATATTGATTTTGATGCTTCTCTCTTATGAGTGAAGTATATAATTTCATCATCAGGTTGTATCTTCATGTAACACATAGCCCAGACAATGTTGGGTTCTTCGTTTCTGTTTCCATAATATAATTACCTACACATGTCCTGTCACAGCTTTGGTACAAATGATAGGCAGTTATGAGGACACTGTTCTACAATCCTGCTAGCTGAAAATGAGAGTCTAAGGGCCTCCATTTTTTATTTTTATTTTTTGACATTTTCCTCCCAAGGTTATGAAATAGTTGAATAACAGATATCTTTCCTTTCAATACTGAACAAGTAGCAGTACAGTTAAGGCAGCCACAAACCATGAATTTTGTTTACTTTAGGCTAAATATTAAATAGAATTAATTCTGTTTATCACCTTAAGAATTATTCTAAAGCACTAAGACCATTTAGATATGTTCTGCTGCTTAATTTGAAAAACAAGAAAAGACAAGGCTAGAGAAGTGAAAAAAAGAGAAATCTAATCTTTCAAGCTATTTGCATTCTGAAGAATTGTGGAAGACAGGGCATACTTCTGTATTTCCTTGTTTGATTGTATCTTATAGTTCTTTTTTTTGTCTACTGTAGCATTCTTAGGAAATAAAGAATCTTATTTTCAAATATTCTTATCGCCTAAGGTTTTATCTTAGAAAGGACTGAAATCTCAATTTGTACCTACATTCTGGCTTCTGTTAAAAGCAAAACAAACAAACAAACAAACAAAAAACCACCATAGTACAAGATGCTGTATGGGTGCATCAAAGAAAAAAATATTTGACTTCTGGGAGGCTGTTATCATTCTCTGTGTTTAAATAGTTTAATAATAGTTTATTAGATGCGAGACCATTTTCTAGTAGGAGCAGCTGATCTTTTCAGGAAAACCAATGAAAAAGTTCTTCTGATCACCAAAAATATTTTGACCATTCCACTTCCTCCTATGCTAAAAGTGTCAGGAGTAAAAACCACGTAAATATGAAACAGCTGGAGATGTATTTGCAGTCTTAAGTTCACATTTTCTGAAGTTCATCTGCAGAAAATATTTTTTTGTGTGACATTTCCTTTTTGTTTTCTGTGAGGATAAAATTATAGGCGATGTTGCTTTTAACCAGCTGGAAACTTCAAACTTTGGAAAACTTTTGAAATAGTTGGAGATAAGAAGTATAAAGTTCATACAAGGATCGCCTTGCTGTGCATTTGTTGATTATTATTTTTCCTCTGAAAATTGATGGAGAGCTTTTACAGAGTATTTGATCAACCCATGTCTGAAGGGTTCATATTTCTTTTATAAAGTGTACAGGAATTGTACTACTTCTGAGCTACTCCACAGACCAACCCAACCTCTATTGCACCTTTCAAATTCCACTAGAGCTGAGTGAAGATTCCTTGGGTGTTTATAATAATTTAAAACAATGAAAAGGCCCCAGAGAATGCCTTCTGGTGTAGTTACATCCATAAACTGTAATTTTTAATAAACATAATTAAGCATAAATAAAATAAGAAAAGGTCTTTTCATTCCATGACAACTTTTCAGTGCTTGGAAAAGGAGGGACTATTAAAAAGGAATTTTAATTCCTTTGGTAACATGTTACATGTTACCATCATAAACTGGAGAATACTTATTCTAAAAAATTCTTCAGTAAGTTGTCTGTAACTAAGCAAGGCAATACTACTTTCATTCAGACTGTTGCCCAGAAATATGAGTTTTCTTCTCTGTGTGTAAAGGGGGGACTGTAAGCAAGCTTCTTAGCCCAGGCTTGAACTAGCATTAATATAACTCAAAATTCTCAATTACACAAAACTCTGCTTGTGTATAACTAATTTTCCAAACAAATACCTCCTAACACAGGGGAGGTAATGAGGTAAGTTACATATCAACCGTATTAGCAACTGAAAGTCTAGCTTTTCTACATACTTTTACTTACATGAACAAAAAAAAAAAAGTGTATCCATTAGTCTGGAACATGTTACCCTCCCTTGCCTAATGTCAGATAAATTATTTAATTATTTTAGGATTTTCGGTTTTATAAATTATTGTATTTTTTTTTCTGTAAATTTCATAAGTCAAAGTGGAGACAATACAGTACTGGAAAGAGAAATAGGAATATTTTCACCTTTATTGTTCTTTTTTCAGGAAAATCAGAAGACATCAATTTTAAAACATTTTTTACAGATGGATGCTCAAAATGCATAAAGCATACCAAGCTAAATTCTGTTTGTACATGATCAGAAATCTAAGCTGACAAATCATTGTTTCTCATATTGCCAATAGCAGCCTAATTTATCAATCAACTGAGCACTGAGCAGAGATTGCTTCTTATCATGAAGATTACATAAAGGATATTGAAAGAAGAAGAATATAAAATGAAGGCATGACATATCTAGTATGAAGACTTGCTTTAACACTTTCAAATAAATTTATATATATGTGAATTATAATTGCCTCTAATTGTTCCATTGTCCACTTTCTGCTACCGATCCTTGTATATTTCAGTGTTACCTCATACACATCTATCAGATGTGTAAGTATCTTTTTTCTTTGTATATCTGTAGATGTGATATCATGCCTCAGGAATTAAAAAGTATGGTGATTTTCCAGTGTAGATGCTGGACAGTGAATACATTACACTTTTCAAAGAGTTATCTAGTGACTTCACCATTCAGAATGCATGATTTAAAAATATCACATTATGAAGCTTTCTAGGTATGAGACAAATTTTGTTTTTAAAACAAAAAGAAAAAAGAAACATTTGCTTAATGAGAATTTCATGAGAAAACAAGGGGAAAAAATTGATATGAGGCAAAAATATTGCTCACACCTTTTACAATCCAGAAATAACTGTGAAGTCACTTCCCTTAGGACATATGTTTGAAATTATTAACAACATTGACCCAGATGATATAATTTTGCTTCTGCAAGATACATGAATAAACTGTTGCTTTAATCTTCTCTGTGCAAATCCTAAGAATCTTTGCAGAGTCAAGCTTGTTTACAACATACTCTAAACAAAAGGGAAGGTTTAGAAGAAACCTGACAGGATATTTTTATGTGACTTTTTTAGCAAAGAATACCAATTTGAGTATGTTTTGTTTGCTTTTGTTTTTTTTTTTTTTTTAGCATTTCCTGATTTCAGGAAAAAAAAAAAAAAAGTATGAAGCAAACAGGATTCCAAAATCTTAATATCAAAAGCTACAAAAATCTACAACATGCATTCAATGTTACAGATGATAAATCACTAGAAGAAACACAGTTTTTAGTTTCATACAACCCCCAACACCCCCAATTCCCAGTTTCCCAAAATATGGGAAACTGAGAATCCAAGCTTAACCTTATTATAACATGGTCCAGGAAAACAGGGAAAAAAGTCACACATAACCAGAGAGATGCTTATATGCCCTCATGAAGAAGGGAAGCCAAAGTATCACAAGTATTGGATGTAGTGTCTGAATTATGACTCTTTTTCTTTAAGTCTGCCCTTTTGCTATACATATTTAGAGCCAAGAAATTAAAAACTCTACAAACAAAACCCACCAAACTGAGCAGAAAATTAAGTATGGCAAATAATGTACTTAAATAAACAAACAAACAAAACAAATTTTCTATAAAGTTAGGAAGAACAAGTTAAAAAACTTTTTTTTTTTTTGAATTGTGTTTGTATTGAAGCTACTTGAGCGGTTGTGGATGAACTTTACTTATGGCTGAAAAATAAAATAGGTCTCAGCATGCCACAGTTTTGCATACATGAGTGACCTTGTTTTTGTCCTTGCATCATTCACCCTGTTTTATTTCCTTCCAGCTGTGGGCTGCAGACCACTAATATTTATAAAGCACTTAGGTGTCAGTGGAAATTTCACTTCAGAAAAAAATAATTTTCTTGGCTTGTACTGGTTATTGCATAACCTCATGTGTCATGGTTTCTTAGAGAAAACATATTATATATATTTAATGTCTGTATAAGGTAAGCAAAGGTAGATACAGACAATAATATTCTGCAATTTTACAATTGTCTGGCATTTGAGAAACCACACAGTATGAAGTTTAAGACTGAGCATATTCTACTTTTTTATGAAAAAAATCTTTAAAATTCATTTAAAGCAATTAATTTAAATAATGAAATGTCAGTTCCCACAGCTTCCTTAGTGTGATACACTGATTGTGCATGAATTATGAACTAAATGTACATTTCCTTTAAAGTGGAAATTGAAATCTAGCAACCTTTTTTAAATGTTTGATACTTCCAAACTCCACTTCCATTATAGAGTGTATATAAAACCAAAATTTTAAATTAGTAATGACATATGTCCAGATGGAAACACAACAGAGGTTTTTATTTCACTTTATTTTCACTGTATATTTCCCAGCTTGATTCTAAAGTACCATTCCTGATGAAGTTCATGTGTTTCAAATGTTTCATATTATGCTCTTAACTGCAGTGTCTTCAATTCTTACACAAAATCAGAAAATAATTTTAAACAAAATTACACAGTCATAGGCCAGTCATGCTCTGATTTTAACAGTTTGCTCAAATCTTGTCTAATTTGAATTTAATCATTCCATTCCCTGTTTTTCTGTAGATCAGCAGAAAAAAAATATATTTATAAAATAATATTTAAAATATAAATAATATGAATAATATTTAAAATATTTTAAAATACTATTTATTATTTACAAAAAATAATTATTTAAAGGTGGGGCAGGAGCACCAACAAGACTGTTTTCCAATTCAAAGCAGGTCTTAACTATATTCCTTCTGATTTTTTTATTTATTTATTTTTTTTCAGTCATATAAGCTCTTGATCTCTTTCCTTCAGTTGGTGACATACTGTGTTCTGTCTTTCATTTAGAGGCCTCTGTGGGAGGACTTCCCTATTTTCTAACGCACTTTTGCTCATTTTCATGTGATCATACTTAGATTGTTCCTTCTGATTTACAGAAGAAAGGCTCCCTCAGACATGTTGAATTCTGGGTAATTCAATTGCAATATCTCTAACATATTAGAAGACCACTAGAAAGCTACGTAAAGTTAAAGATGGCAGAATTTGTGCAAGAAGCCAATTCCTCTATACAGAAGAAATAAATTGGTTTGCATTCTAAAAGTAAGAAGTAAGAAAATTGAGAACATTCTTATTGGAAAGGAGAAAGGGAAGGAAGTTTTTTCATTTGTCATGACAACATCATGTAGGAATTTTAGCTTATTAAAATATTACTATTTAGATGCCTGTCAAGGAGTAATAAAGTTTTTAGCAATAGAGAATCTTATAAATACCCTGATTTTGATTAACCCTATATTAAGCAAACACAAACTTGTACATTAAGTATTAAAAACCATAACATAAAATTACTATAGGAATTCAATATCAAGATTTCTATTACGGAAATATATGTGTCATTATAAACAGCTAGATAATATACATACGCACAAATACCTCTAGTCCAGGTATTAGACAAGTCAACCAAAGGAGAAGCATTACTGGGCCTGGTGTTCACCAATGCAGATGAATTAAAGAGGTAAAGACTGGAGGCAGTCTGGCTTGCAGTGACCACACACCATTTGAGTTTGTGATCTCAAAGAACAGTGGCCTGGCAAACAGCAAAGTCAGGACAATGAACTTTGAGAGAGCAAACTTCCAGTTGTTTAAAGACCTAGTGGATGAGAACCCATGGGAAACTGCCCTTAGGAACACAGGAAATGAAAAGAGCTGGCAAATTTTAAGGGCACTTTTTTCACAGCTCAAGAACTCTCCATCCCCCTATGTAAGAAATCAAGAATGAAGGGCAGGAAACAGGGTTGACTGAGCAAGGACCTGCTGGTCAAACTCCCATAAGAAGGAAATGCACAAGCAGTCAAAGCAGGGACATGTGGCTTGGGAAAAGTACAGGGATGCTGTCTGGATGTGTAGGAATGGGATCAGGAAAGCCAAGGCACAGATGGAGCTGAACTTGGCAAGGGATGCAAAAAATAACAAGAAGGGATTGTATTGGTACAGTGGTCAGAAAAAGAAAGGCCAGAGTGTAATCCCCCTGATAAAGAAGGGAGGACTGCCAATGATAGCCGTGGAGAAGGCTGAGCTATTCAACAATGGATGTAGTTGCCAAGCTTCTCTCCACCATATTTGAAAACTCCTGGCAGTAAGGTGAAGTTTTCCCACTTGACTAAGAAAAGGGAAACATCACTCCCATTTTTTTAAAAAGGTAGAATGGAAGACCCAGGGAACTACAGACCTGTGAGCCTCATCTCTGTGCCTGGGAAGATCATGGAACAACATCTCCTGGAATCAATGTCAAAGCACATGCAAGACAAAGAGGTGATGTGAGACAGACAGAACAGCTTCACCAAGGGCAAATCATGCCTGACCAATTTGGTGGACTTCTGTGATGGAGTGACTGCATCAATTGATAAGGGAAGACTGACCAATATAATCTACCTGGATTTCTGCATGGCCTTTGCCACTCTCACAGGACGTCCTGATCTCTAAATCAGAGAGATATTGATTTGAAGGGTGGACTAGTTGGGGTAGATAAGGAATTGGCTCAATGGCCACAGACGGAAAGCTGTGGTCAACAGCTCTATGTCCAGATGGAGAACACTGACAAGTGGTGTCCCTCAGGGGTCCATCTTGGAACCATTTGTGGTGGTTTTACTCAGCTGGGCAGCTGAGCTCCACTATAGCTGCTCTCTCACTCCCCCTCCTCAAAGGTCAAGGGGGAGGAAATATGATGAAAAGGCCTCAGGGACTGAGGAGTGTAGTGGGTTTACGTGGCAAGGTTTTGGTAGCAGGGGGCTATAGGGGTGGTTTCTGTGAGAAAGATCTAGAAGCTGCCCCATGTTTGGGAAGGGCCTCATTGTTTTCCAGATCTGAGCCAATAAGCGATGTTGTTTGCGCCTCTGTGAGAGCATATTTAAGACAGTGAAAAAAACGCTGCACCACACAGCAGCCGGGAGAGTCAAGGGAGTGAGGCACAGCACCAAGGTCAGTGTAGAAGGAGGGGGGAGAGGTGCTCCAGGCGCCGGAGCAGAAGTCCCCTGTGGCCTGTGGTGAGGACCATGGTGAAGCAGGATGTCCCCCTGCAGCCCATGGAGTACCACGGTGGAGCAGGGTTCCACGCTACAGCCCGTGGAGGAGACCACGGTGGAGCAGGTGGCCCTGCACCGATGGAGGCTGCCGCCTGTGGAAGACCCCTGCCGGAGCAGATTCCGGGCTGGACCTGTAGCCCGTGGAGAGGAGCCCACGCAGGAGCAGGTGACCTGGCAGGAGCTGCTGCCCGTAGGGGAGCCAGGTTGGAGCAGTTTTCTCCTGAGGGATGGACCCCGTGGTACGGACCCATATCTGGAGCAGTTCTGGAAGAGCTGCTGCCTGTGGGAAGCCCACGCCAGATCAGTTCATCAAGGACTGCGTCCCGTGGGTGGGACCCCACAGCACAGGGGACAAGAGTGACCGAGAAGGAACGGCAGAGAAGAAGTGCTGTAGACTGACCATAACCCCCATTCCCCGTTCCCCTGCGCCGCTCGGGGGGAGGAGGTGGAAGAGGGTGGATGGGGGGGAAGGTGCTTTTGGTTTGCTTTTTCCTTTGTTTCTCACTTCTCTCGCTTGTTAGTTGTAGGCAATAAATCTTACTATCTCCTTATGCCGAGTCTGTTTTGCCCGTTACAATAATTATTGCATGATTTTCTCGTCCTTATCTCAATCCTTGAGCCCTTTTCACATATTTTCTCCCCATTCCTCTTTGAGGAGGGGGAGTGAGAGAGCGGCTGTGGTGGAGCTCGGCTGCCCACTCGAGCGGAACCATGACAAGGAGATAACTCAAAAATGGACTCAAATGGGCAAAACGGACTCATTATAGGGAGATCAATAACATTTATTACCTGTTACTAACAAACTAGAACAGTGAGAAATAACAAACCAAACTGAAGACACCTTCCCCCCAGCAACACTCTTCTACCTCCTTCCCCCAAGGAGAACAGGGAAATGGGGGAATGGGGACTGTGGTCAGTCCCTAATGCTTCATCTCTGCCACTCCTTTGCAGTCACTCTCTTCCCCTTCTCCACGTGGGGTCCCTCTCACAGGATGCCATCCTTCCCAAACTGGTCCTGTCTGGACTTCCCACGAACAGCAGCTCTTCAAGAACTGCTCCAACATGGCTCTGTACCATGGGGTCCATCCCCCAGCAGCAAACTGCTCCAGCACGGGTCCCCCACAGACAGCAGCTCCCCCCAGACCCCGTGCTCCTGCGTGGGCTCCTCTCCACGGGCTGCAGCTCCAGCTTAAGGCCTGCACCTGCGGTGGCTCTCCATGGGCCACAACCTCCTCCAGGCCACATCCACCTGCTCCACCGGGGGCTCCTCCACAGGCTGCAGTGTGGAGATCTGCTCCACGTGGGACCCATGGGCTGCAGGGAGACAGCCTGCTCCACCAGGGGCCTCTCCACAGGCCACAAGGAAACTTCTGCTACATGCCTGGAGTACCTCCTGCCATCCTTTTGAACTGACATTGGTGTCTACAGTGCTGTTTCTCACTCCTCTCTCTCACAACTGCTGTTGCACAGCAGTTTTTGTTTCTCTTTCTTCAGTCTGCTCCCAGAGGCCCAACCAGCATTGCTCACTGGCTCAGTTCTGGCCAGCTGCAGGTCCCTCTTGGAGCCGACTGAAACTGGCTTGAGGTTTAACAGGTCCAGGTGCAAGGTGCTGCAGCTGGGTCACATCAGTCCCAGACATGAGTACAGCCTGAGCTGAGTGAAGAACTCATTGAGAGCAGCCCTGCAGAGAAGGACTTGGAGGTTCTGGTGGATGAAAAGCTCGACATGAGACAACAGTGCATGCTTGCAGTCTAGAAGGCCAACTGCATCCTGTGTTGCATCAACAGAAGAGTGGCCAGCAAGTCTAGGGAGGTGATTGTCCAATTCTACTCTGCCCTTGTGATGCTACAGTACTTCATCCAGGTCTGGGGCCCCCAGCACAAGAAAGACAGACATGTTAGACTGCATCCAGAGGAGGGCCATGAAGTTGATCAGTGGGCTGGAACAACCTCTCATATGAATAAAGACTGAGACAACTGGGGATGTTTGGCCTGAAGAGAAGGCTTATGGGGAGACCTTACTGCAGTACTTAAAGGGGGGTTATAAAAAAAAGATGGAGAACAACTTTTTGAAGAACAACTTTTTGCTCAGGAAGATAATGATAGAGCAAAGGGGAATGGCTTTAAATTAAAATAAATTAGATTTTCATCAGATGTTAGGAGGAAGTTCTTTACTCAGAGGGTGGTGAGACACTGGAACAGGCTGCCCAGAAAAGCTATGGATGCCCCATCCCTGGAGGTGTTCAATGTCAAGTTGAATGGGGCCCTGGGCAACCTTATCTAGTGGGTGGCATCCCTGACTATGGCAGGGGATTTGTAACTGGATGGTCTTCAAGGTTCCTTCCAACCCAAACTATTCTATGAAATGATTCTGTGAAATACATTTTTCTGTATGCATGAAGCATTGTCTTTTTTGAAGTTGATGTAGCTTCAGAAGAAGAGAGTAACTTCAAATAATTAAAGCCTGAGAAAAATACGTGGTTTCTTATTGCACACAGGAAATAAGGAACAACTTATTCTCATTGAAAATTCTGAAAATTTTCTCTTACTTAACAAGACACAGTCAAGTATAGCAAGTTTAAAAATATATATAAATAAAAAATACAGGTATTGTATATATGCTAGCTAATTTCTCCTTCACTTTTTTTTTTTTTAATTATTATTTATTTATTTTATTTTAGAGTGATGATTTCCAGCAAAAATAATATTCCTTTATTTATAAAAGAAAGCCGGGGGATATAACTGACAGACGTACACAAGCAACAGAAACTGTCTTTAGATAAAAAGCTCTGAAATGTGCAGAGTAAACATACCGAAAGAAATAAGATTATCCTCCAGTATGCTTTCTTTATAGAAATATAATCTGCTTCTTGTAAATTATAACAAGATCAAGCACAATGTTTTAAAATAGAAGTAATTTTTGAGATGATAGGATTCCTTAAGATACTGGTCTGTCTGATTATATTATCTAACCCAGAAGAGCAATCTGCCATTCCTTCACAATTGCAGATGAAAAATACTAGAAAACTTGTATTTTATATTACAGAAAACTAGAAAAACTTACATTATAGAAACTTATAGAAAACTAGAATTGGTTTAGAATTAGAATAGAAAACCAGTATAGAAAACTAGAAAGCTAGAAAACTTTCAATACTAGAAAATAAGAATTGACTCAGGAATAACGATAATATAAAACTAAAACTAAACATAACCTGTTTTCCTAAGTAAGGAAAACAAACAAACAAACAAAAAAGAGGCCAAAACAAAACAAAACAAAAACCTGCTTTGCAACACGGAAAACACTTTTATATTTCACTTCTTCATGCCCCCAAGAGAAATCAACTACAACTGAAGAAGCAATCATCCTGTTCTTTCAATAAGAGAACTAGCAGGATCTATTTCTTAAAAATGTTAATGCAGATGAAAAAAATATAGTCAGACAAATGATTCATAAAATGCAAAAGGCAATGCTTTCTTTCAATCATTTGATTTCCAAAACCAAGACCGGTCTGTCTACGCACACACAATTACTTGTATAGAAAACCAGAATTATCAGTACTTTTAGTGGAAGTGATGTCAGCCTCTCTTACTGTCATGACACAAAATGATCAGAAAATAAAGTCACCCAGAATTGAAAGCAAGTTTACTTTCTTCCCTACTTCACTGTTTACTATTAGGTGCTGAGCAATACTACAAAAATGAGTCATTTGGCATTTTACAAAGACACAGCTTAAGAAGCTCAGGAAAAGGGAGGAACTTTGGAATCTCTTGCACAGCGTAACAAGTGGAATGTTATGGAGAACCTTGTATACTTCCAAAGCAGACATAACAAAAGTGTTGAAATATTTTTGGAAATATGGAAAAGTATTAACAGTGTAATGCAGTAAAATTCATGTGAGATGATTATGCCCAGTAACTTCAAAAAAAAAAAAAAAAAAAAGGGAAGAGAACATATCTTCCTTTTAGAATTCCTTTTTTTTTTTTTTTTTTTTTTTGTGCCTAACTCACAATATATATATATATATATTTCACTGCTACAAATACAGTGTCTATAACCAAATTATTGAAATCACAGAGTAAGAGATAAGTTGCTGCTTCTCAACCCTTTGTCACTTAGGGATATTGTTCACTTCTTCTAAATCCCTAAAAAGTGATTATATTATCCAGAAATATTCTCCAACTGGAAGATAGTTTGTAAGGGTACTAGACAGCATTATAGTTTGATTCCTCCTGCAGGTCAACCTGAAGTATTTCACAGTAACAGTAACAATTACCACAGTGTATTATACTATGCTTCTATTTTGTGTTCATCTTTTTAAGTGCATTTAAACAGTCTTCAGTTCATTGGTCCCATGTACATGAGTGGGGCTCTTAGACAGTCTGAAAATATTATTTATAAATAGTAGTAGCAGCTAGAGACCAAGATAACTTGTTTTAAATGTTTACATCTACCATTTTGGGTGGTGAGAATGAATGAATGAATGAATGAATGAATGAGTAAATAAAACATTATGTTTTCTCAGGAGTACTAACCAGGCTTGGTAAAGTTGTGAGTAAGTTACTATAAAATAATGAAAATACAATGGAAAGGAGAAAGGCATATGAAACCTAACCAAACAAAATCTGATCTCATCTATATCTGATGTATTCTGCAAAACATACTATGGCTGCCTTCTACAGCATACTTAATGTGGATAATATGCTATGGCTATTTTCTTGTCTCTTTCAGAGTCATTTTCCATGTGAAGGAATTGTCATCTCCAAACCTCGCTCCTTTCACCTATATTAGGAGACTCAGCAAAGGTTTAGTTCACACTGAGGATCATTAAGAGTGTTCTTTGTTGTTGCTGTTGTTTGTTTGTTTGTTGTTGTTTTTCCACTTTGTAACAAGAAAAGCACTTCCAGGATTTTCAGGACATGTCTATTGTCAAATTTGTGTTGTAAAATAAAGAAGCATGAATATAAGATGTAGTAGTCTTGTTAAAGCAATGAAATTCCAAAGCAACATTAAAAATATTATTTGAAATTGATTGTCAATGGTTTGTTACTCCGTTTGAGTTTCCAGTGAATTATATGATCTAATCCAAATAATTTTCCATCAGAAAAAAATACTCTAAGATGGGAACAAGGAAAAAAAGTGGCTGTAATGAAAACTTTAGATAGGAATACAGAATTTATTTTGCAGTGGTCATATATTTATGTCTAGGAGAAATTTATAAAATAGAATATTTTTTTTTGTGAAGAAGACATTAATACATGTAGTCTAGTGGATATAGGAAGGAGTTAAAATATGAAAAACCTTGTTAAACTTTTTACTGTGTAAGAAGCACTGCAATCAATCTAGCTTTGAATTTTAAGCATTGGTGTAAACATAATTACGATGGTAAAATAGCAAATCCTATGAATCACTATCAAAATAGCAAGAAACCTTTAAAAAGGTCTTTTCCTATACAGGTTTCAGATGGACAGATGCAAACACTGTGGAGGCCTAATTGTTTTAATTAATTTGCTACTTATTCATAGATAATTACAGGTCATTTCTAAACTTATTTAAACCTGAATTAAACAAAACAAAACAAAACAAAACAAACAAACAAAAAAAACAAACAAACAACAACAACAACAACAAAAAAACCAACAAAAAAAAACAGATCTTTGTTAGAACTTGGAAAAATTTCTTTATAAATAATTCCATTAATTTTAAAAATCATCAGAACATTCATGCAGTGACAAAGCTAGAAAAGAACAAGTCAGAATCAAAGGGCTGTGAGAACCTCTTCCTCTGATGAAGGAAACTGGAGACCTGGTTATGTAGGACATGTAGAAAGCTGAAGTAATGAATAACATTTTTGCCTCAGTCTTCACCAGCAAATCCCCTAGCCACACCACCCAGTTCACTGTAGGAGATCAAGTTCAAGACCATCTAAGGAACTTGAATGTGCACAAACCCATGGGACTGATGAGATGCATCAGAAAGTCCTGAGGGAACTGGTGGATGAAATTGATAAGCCATTGTCTTGTCATATGAAAAGCCAAGGCAGTCTGTTGAAGTTCCCACAGATTGGAAGAAAGGAAACATAGCTCCCGTGTTTAAAAAGGGAAAAAGTAAGGCCGAGGGCCAAGGACAGGCCAGTCAGTCTCACATCTGTGCCTGACAAGTTAGTGGAACAGATCTTTCTGGAAAATATATTAATGCACACAGACAACAGAGAGGAGCCTGGGGACAGCCAACATGACTTCACTAAGGGCAAATTGGGCCTGAAAAACTTGATGGCCTTCTACAATGAGGTTACAGCATTGGTGGATAGGGGAAGCACAACTAACATCATCTACCTGTATTTGTGCAAAGCATTTGACACTGTCCCCCATGATATCCTTGACTCTAAAATGGAGAGAAATTGATTTGATGGATGGACCACTTCGTGGATAAAGTATTAGCTGGATGGTTGCATTCAAAGAGTTACAGTCTACAGCCTGATGTCCAAGTGGAAACTAATAATGAGTGGTATTCTTCAGGGATCCATACTGGGACCAGTACTATTTAACATATTTGTTGTTGTTGACATGGAAAGTGAAATTGAGTGCACCCTCAGCAAGTTTACTGATGACACGCAACTGTGTGGTGCAGTCAACATGCTGGAGGAAAGGGATGCCATCCAGAGGGACCTTGACAGGCTTGAGAGGTGGGACCATGCAAACCTCATAAAATTCAACAAGGCCAAATGCAAGGTCCTAGACCTTTACTGAGGCAACCCCAAACATGAATACAGGTTGGTCAGTGAGTGGATTGACAATAGCCCTGCAGAGAATGAGTTGAGAGTATTGGTATATGAAAAACCGAATATGAGCTGGCAATGTGCATTTGCAGCCCAGAAAGCCAATGTTATCCTGGGCTGTCTCAAAAGAACAGTCAAGGGAGGTCATTCTCCCCCTCTACTCTCTACCCTCATGAGAACCCACCCAACTGGTATACTGCATTCAGCTCTGGGGCCCCCAACATAAGAAAGACATGGACCTGTCAAAGTGAGTCCAGAGGAGAACCATGAGGATGATTAGAGGGCTGGAGCAACTCTCCTAGAAGACAGGCTCTGGAGAAACCTTACAGTGACCTTCTGATATTTAAAAAATAAATGAAATAAAAAGATGGGGCAGGACTCTAGCAGGGAACATAGTGATAGGAAAAGGGGTAACAATTTTAAACTAAAAGAGAGTAGGTTTATATTAGATATTAGGAAGAAATTATTTGCTACAAGGGTGGTGAGGCCATGGAACAGGCCCAGAGAAGCTGCGGATGTCCCATCCCTGGAAGTGTTCAGGGCCAGGCTGTATGGGACTTTGAGCAACCTGATCATTGCTCATGGCAGGGATGTTGGAACTAAATGATCCTTAAGGTCCTTTCCAACCCAAGTAATTCCATGATTCTGTGAAACAAAAGACAGGAGTTCACAAGGATTCCCCAGTGACATTAGTATACCATGGCGGCAGAACCTGAGTATACTAGGATATCTGAAGGAGAAAGCAAGTAAACCCATTAGCCATTAAATTCAGGAGAAAGACAGACTTAGGTCCAAAGTACTCAGAATAAAATCGTAATTACTCTAAAGGAATCATTTCTATGTCCAAGGTAGCATTAGCTATGATGACAGAAGCTATTAGCTGTTGGCTGTTCCCTTGTCTTTCACCATATTTAAACTGTCTATAAGAGTAGGTGTCACATAAAATATACTATATAATACACTATAAAATACACAAATGGAAAACCCTAACAGTACTTTATATACAGTACAGTAAGGTAAATGAGATAAAAAAAAAAAAAAAAAAAAAAAAAAAAAAAAAAAGGACTAACATGTCTATGAATAGCACAAGAAAATGAGTATTTCAGTGTTCACTGTACCTTTAAATACATATCACTCTCTGCTGCAACAGATCCCATTTAGCTTTTCATTTTGGAAGCAGTGTGTTGCAATTCCTCTTCTGTTGTTTGTTTGTTTCCCTCAATCTAAAATAAAAATAAATCAGACTGAAAAAAAAAAAATAGTTTTGCTCTATGTTTACAGCAACAAAACCATGACAGGGAGATTGATGTCTCTATTAAGGAAATAAGTGAGTGAAATCATACCTCAGTTTTGCTAAGGCTGTTCTCAGTCTTTTCCTAAATACTTAACAAAATAATTTTATGTTTGAACAAAAAAAGCAACAAACAAACTACAGCAATAACAAAAACTCTTTATCTGACAGTGCAAATTTAAATCCACAAAAAGCCAAAATAATTATTTAGCTTTAGAGATAATAAAGAAAACAGGAAAGTATTCATCTCAACACTCAGCCTCCAGACTATACCAGGATGCTGCAGACTATAGATTCAATGTTCAGAATCTTTCCATATGATTACCTGACAGCTTCTTTGATACACTGTAGAGGATAAAAATAGCTTGAGGTTTGTTTGTTTCTGTGTTTAAGCAAACAAGCCCAACAAAACATCTTCTTTGTATTGGTTGCCATACAGCCAGCTACAGCATCTGTCAATAATATCAAATGGAAAGAATCTGGGTAACAAGATTTTTATTAAATTGCTGTTAAATCCACAAGGAAAATGTCAGTGATGCATTTTAGGTTTTTTTTTTTTTTTTTTTTTTTTTTTTACAGAAAATACCTGCTCTCTTTTTGCCAGTGCTTCTGTTTTGCTACAGCCACACAGATGAAATAATTGAAACCAATATTCACTTACAGAAACACAGGGAAGCTCTCCAATGAAAAACTTTAACATTTGCCTTTTACCACTCAAACTCCTCCAAAGCAACGGACTTTAAACTAATTCAGAATCTGAAATGAGTCTGTTATTTCTGAAAAACAAAAGAAAAAATAAAAAGATTTCTAACAAAGTAAATCCTGTTGTAACTTTATAGATTAAAAGTGCTGGGGGCTAGTCATAAGAAGGAAACAAATATAAATTAATGTGCACGTAAGTGCTTATTTGTTACCATCAGTGTAGTCCATCTGCCCCTTAGACTGCAGGCACTTCAGAAACTGAAGGTCAACCTGAGCAAGCAACTCTGTACCACACTCAAGGTTTATAATTTGAGGAAGAGTTAAATCATAGGTCTGAGCCTATGTTGCTTGGATATATTTGCTTATAGTCATAATGTGCTTTCAAATACATTCTGGATTTAAGCACAAATGCTATCAAACTGAGGCCAACAGGCAGAATTCAAACATTTTTTGTCCACAATTAGTCTAAGAAATGGGGATTACAGACAGAGTAATCTTGATTGTCTTATATCTGCTTGCATGGGTGCTCTCTGTTCATACAAGAGTTTGTTAGGCATTTTCATTTGCTCATGTGTCAGCTGGGGTTTAGCAATTAAAACCACATGGTTTCACTGTAGGTTCAAGGAGACCAATCACAATTCCTTTCAGAGACAGTAACATGTTGTAGTTCAGAAATGTTATTTCCAAACCCAATTTTAAATATTGCTGCTTGGAATTGTTGACTTTTCTGTTATTCCTATGTATATTTATTCTAAACTTGTAAAAGAAAATGTATAACATAATTTACCTTGTTCATTTTTTCTGTAAACTTCCAAAAGCTAGGATATGTCTTTCTGTGTGCATCCTTCATTCTAATAGCAGTCACAGACATGACATATTGCTTTACATGCTATTATATATAAATGTGTTTTAGATATATGAGTGAATAGTCACAGAAGAAAAAAAAAAATTAATGGTGAGCGATGCATAATATAAAGTGTGTATGCTTCACTTAGACAAATTGAAGTTTAGAAGGTTAGAACAAAGAAAGGATGACAATAATTACCTCAATTGCTATTCAGGAATAAATAAATAAATAAATAAAAAGAAAAAGAAAAAGAACAAAAAAAGGAAAAATAATAATAATAAAAAAAAGCATAACCTCTAAGACAGTCTTCCAGGAAAAATATCCAAGAGAATTTTCTCAGGGAATCTGAGAATCAGTGAATCCTGATTCCAGATTTTTTATGAGCTGTAGCCAAAGGTAGTAATTTTAAAAAGCAAATTGAACTGTATATCTGAAGTAAGGTAGAGTTATCCATAAACCAATCTATTATCAAAGAACAAGAAGAAGTGTGGATAAACAAGTAGTTATCATGTCTCAAAAGACTTTTTCCTTGTTTTTATTAATGCTAATGTCAAAAGATTGGAATTACATAGTAAGTGCCCATCATAGTGCTGATCATGCTGATCTGAACCATGCACATTTTTTTTATTATTATTTATTTGCCACATACAGGTAATACAAAATTTCTTCAGCAGAGGTTTTCAAGGTATACACCCATTGTAATGAACCTAAAAGCCCATAAACCCATGAAAGAACTTCTGGATTTAAATGATCATTCTTCACTGAAGTGAAAAACAGAAGTTTCAACTTTATTAAAACTACCTTCTCTTTTTCCCATAGATAAGTCTTGTGGAATATCAATTGCATGTCTAAACTAAAACCAAGAAAGATGTCCTTTTTGTTTGGAAATAATGTAAAAGAATTCTGGTCACTATATTGGTAGACATTGAAACACTGAAAAGCATTTTTGTAAGAGAGCACACACACACCAAAAAGCATGTTTCTGTCTGCCATGAATAATAGAAATGCCTGAGAATGTACAAGAAACTTGATTCTCTCCTATTCTTTCTATTAATATCAAGATCCATAAAGTCAGAGAAGTTATTTTACTATGCAAAAATCAGTATATTATGGAGCAGTATTAGGTCCATGTAGTAAAGACGTTAGTGAATTACAACAAAACTAGAAATAATATATATGGGGGAAGTATATAACTATATTAAAATTGGATTTAAATTCTACTTGTTAATTGTATAAAAAGTCACCAAGTCTATTAGTGTTCTGTGGGTTTAGAATTATCATGATGGGTATCCATTCTTATTGCCTATGATGACAGTATGATTTTAAGAATCTAATTTTAGTAATAGTTCCTCACACCTCCATGACATTGTCTGCCAAAAGATGTTTCCTATCTATGGATAGCTCCAGAAACTCCCAATGTCAAGGACAGAACAGAAATTAAGGAATTACTGTGCTTTCTTAGCTTTGAATGCAAGTAACTCCCAAACACAAAACACCGAGATCCTGAGGCAGTCTCCTTTTTATAGATCTCAGCTGTTTTTCTTGCTATCACAGTAGCCACTGACAGCTTGTTTGGACAGCATGTTGAGAGATGAGTCAGACCTCTGCATGGATCAGGAAGTTTCCTCATACCCAACACTTCTTAAGATTGAATGATGTAGATAGAATAGTTTGTACCAAAGAAGTTATCATATTAGGACAGCCTCATATCATATTAGATAGCTTTTGAAGGAAAAAAAAATGTTTCTACCAAAGTACAGTGTGATAGAATTGATGTCAGTGATGTATCTAGAACAATAATATTGTGTACTTAGACACCATCTGTTAGTTAATAAAGTAGGCTTCTAGTTTAGACACTCAAAGTAAATAATATTAAGACTTCCTGGTATTACCCACAGTTTAAAATACTAATTCATGTAAAGATTATATATAGAACTATGTTTATTCTCTGCCTAATACTTATTCAAAACCCTTTCTCACTGCAGCTGGCAATGTTGTTTCTAACCACAGTCTGCAAGTGCAGAAGGCTGGGGACGTAGAACAATTGGCATTGTTAAAGGTAACAGGGAGAGCTTTCATCCAAAACATGCTATGTATCCCACAGATGCTGTTGTAGCTCTGTGCTGGCAATGATAAATGATGTACAAAATGAGTGAATACTGAGACACAGACATACATAGAAAAGGAATTTAAGAAGAATTCCTTGACAGCGGGACACATCTGATTTTACAAAGAGAACAGGTATGACATTCATTTTTAACTTGCTCATCTGATTTCCTACTCTCTAAACTTTAGGAGTTATTTTTTGCTCCCCTAGAATGCTCTGTTTCAAGAGAGAGCAGCACAACCCTAACTTCCTCATGTGTAGGACATGTGTAGGTCATACAGGTATAGATGGTGATCAAGAACGCGTTACATGTAAAGGTGTCCTGCACTTTTGAGAAAGTACTGTGCAGATTCAGAAGGTAGGGTCAATAAGTGGAAGCGAACAGTTTTTCACTGTACTTTACTGTTTCTTCATCATACTCCAAATTTTCCTCCTCTCACTTTTATTTGCTCATGTATTTTTCTCAGTTTCAAATAGTCCAGGTTATCCTAACAACTGTCTTCATTGTTTGAAAGGGTGTGTCGGTTTTCCAAACTAACCTGTCTAATATATTGAACAGTTTAAAGAACATTTACAACTAACTGAAAACACATACATGTCACAGATGAATGCTTCCATCATTATCTTTCAATTAGGAATTTTGGCTTCCTCTATTCTTCAATACCTGATTTTGAAACCTTCTCATCCTGACTGTGAGAAGTTCAAGAGCTTGTGTAAGAACTGCAAAGTTTCTTTTTCAACTCAGAGTTACATCAGAACCTAATTATGGAGAAATGTAAGTATTATAGTCCACACCGACAACAGAATGGTAGATATTAAATGAGAAAAGTCATGACTGTTTCAGAAGAGTATGAAAGTAGGAATCAAAAAAGGTTATAATATCTTCTACCAGGCTCTAATCTATCTCCTTTACCTTTATCTAGTAAAAAGTAATCTAATCTAGCTCCTAGACCTTTATCAATCCTATTCTTTGCTTCTGAACCAAAAAGTGCTGAGTAATAAAGTGTGACTCACTGAGATTGACCCAAGACTCATGGAGGACATTTTACACTAATTTCGACACAGATTGCAATTGATCCTCTTTATCAGAAGTGGCAGCCTTCAACCATAAGAATACACAGATTCCAAAGACTTATGAAAGTTTTTATTTAAACATTCTCACAGCTGGTACTATATATATAAGCTAAAAAAAAAAAAAAAAAAAAAAAAAAAAAAAAAAAAAAGTTCTTAGAAAAAGTTATTAAAAAGTTCTGAAAGTTTCTATTTATTCAATTGTTATTAATTGCTTTCAAATTCTGGTTTTGGGTCATTATATGGCAGAAAGTCTGGTCCAATTATCCTTCCTATCCTGAACTGCTGCAGAAAGGCTTGTGCTATTAAATATAAAAGATGGGAGTAAAAAATCCTGTTAGTTCTTTTCCCCAGGAGAAGATCATGAAGGCAGCTAGGAAGAATAATCAGTAACTATGTTCTTTCCTACTCCTACTGTGGAATCACATTTTTATCCACAGTTTACAGTTCTGAAGATTTTTATGGGTCTGGATTGCATTTAACTTGTTCCTCTCACAATGGCAGTGCAAAGTGCATCTCAACACAATAATTGCTTATGATGTCCTAAAGAGCATTATGACCATGGGAATTCAGCATCAATAACAGAGAAAACTTTATGGCCTCTGTAAAGTATTAAGTGTTCCTATACAAACAGCTGTGGGGTGGGGAGGACTGTTTGCATGTTTTCCTTTTGGACTCTGTTATGGAATTGCAAGTCTCACAAGATGAGCAACAAACATCGTTCAATTCACAGTCAAATAGCTGGTTTTCCATATGCTGAATCCAGTGTTATCCCTCTCATGGAAGCAAAGTGAGTTGCATTTTCCTTTACAAGTGACTTTCTTCACTTTTCTTGTGCTTATTCTTCAGTTAGATTGCTCTGTTTACTTGCTTATGAGGTGTATGCTAGCCACAACTAGGCATTCTTTGCTCTCCTTCAGGGATTTAATGAAAGTCCCACATTCCCTTTTATCAATTTGTTAAAGTACAGGATGGGTTGTTTGCACCTCTGTAAAGCTTATCTGTCTAGAAGCTTTAGTACTATATACAATACTATAGTACTGTATACAAAAATTGCACAACTGATCCTACAAGGACATTTATGAACAACGCATTCAGTAACTACACACAGCAGATATGAGATAATCCCACTCTTCTTCCAGAAGAAAAACACATCCATCAATAGAGTTCAGTCTGATGAAGTCTGAACCTTTCATCTATTTTCCTAGCAATAAATACGAGACACCAAAAGAGAAAGAAATCATTGCCTTTCCAATCTGTCAGGTCCATGATCCACAAATGAAGAGGCATTCATGCCAAGAATAGGAATAGATAGAAGGTCTGTGTCTTTCCTATTCGGTGTACTTTCAAAATAGAGCTCCTTATGGAAATTTGTGTATGGATTGGGATTATTGTTTTGGTTTGTTTTGCTTCTTCCTGGTAATAAAACCATCTTTTCAAAAATGCAAGCACATGGTTAACATACTAATACGTGTATAAAGGAGATATTGAAATATGTCAAATGCATGCAGTATTTTAAAATATTAAATGCATTTTTCCAACTTTATACTTGGGTACTTACGCTAAATTGTTTGAACGATTTACTACAAATCAAATCTTGTACAATGTATTCTACTTTAAAACCAAATATAACTGAACTAGATTAAACACATGGAAAACACTCAGTTAAGATCAGACTGAATTTAATCTCATTAAATTCAACTAATAACATGACGTAACGCAATAAATTTCAGGTTGGACCCTGACAGTTAGTTCCTAATAGGAGAAGTTAGTAAAGTGAAGCCTGGTATTTTATTAATATAATTTACTACATTTACAGAAGTGCACAAGTACATCTACTTCTGAGGTAGATAACAAGGAATACAATATATGTTCTTGCTGGCAATTTGATTAAAGTTTTAATTATAACTCCCCCAGAAGTAGAATTATATCCAAATTTACTCAGACAGACAACTTCAAATCTTTACTACAAGTCCACCCAAATATTAGAATATCCTGAGTTGGAAGGAACCCACAAAGATCAGTGAATATAACTCCTGGCTCCACATTGGACCACCCAAAAATAAGACCATGTGTCTTCAGTGTTGTCCAAACATTTATTGAACTCTGGCAGCTTGGTGAGCCTGTCCCAGTGCCCACCACCCTCTGGGTGCAGACCCTTTCCCTAACCCCCAGCCTGACCCTCCCCTGTCCCAGCTCCATGTCGTTCCCTCAGGTTCTGTCGCTGTCCCAAGAGAGCAGAGCTCAGCGCCTGCCCCCTCTGCTCCCCTCGTGAGGGAGCTGCAGGCCGCCATGAGGCCTCCCCTCAGCCTGCTCTGCTCTGGGCTGAACAAACCCAGGGACCTCAGCCACTCTGCATGCCCTCCAGATCTTTCACCATCTTCGTAGTCCTCCTGTGGACACTATCTAATAGTTTTATAACTTTCTTTTATTGTGGCACCCCAAACTGCACATAGTACTAAAGGTGAGGTTGCACCAGAGCAGAGCTGAGCTGTAACAATCCAGTATCTTCCTTCTTCCATTCATCCACAGCTATATTTGTATGCTGCAAAAAATAAATGACAAAATTGTTTATACAGTCTATAGACCTTGTGTGATATCTTCCCATATTTAAACAACATTGAAATAAAGTGATGTGATCATTGACCTTTCATATTACAAATAAATAAATAAATAAATAAATAAATAAATAATCCTAACTGATGCCTGATATCTTTTAGAACTCAATTTCAGTTGACCATAAAATCACATTTCTGTATTAGAAATGCTTTTCTTAGTGAAAGGAAAGTTTCCATATTCCGCTTTCCTGCTCTGTATCATAATCAAACTTTACCAATTCATTCTTTAATCACATAGATTCTGTGGAAGTAATATGACAGACTGCAAGAAGCACAGAAGACTTAAAAAATTTAGATTTAATAGAACTGAGTAACTTTTCCAAGGAAACTAGCAGGCCTAGCAACATACCAGATTGCTTTAAGCTAAAAGCTAAACAACTGTAATCAACATGGACGTTTTATTTTATTTTATTTTATTTTATTTTATTTTATTTTATTTTATTTTATTTATCATAAAACTCATGATGTTTCTGTCCAAAACTAGAAAAACAGTCACTACATCGGACTGACAAGTACGATGTCATGCTTTTGAATACCTAGGAAAGGTATAGACAAGATTATAATGAATAAAGTGTTTTGCAATGGGGACTATACAGGAAGAAATCTTTTAAGAAGTAATCTTTTAAGGAAGTTAAAGTTTAGTTTTCTGAAAACTATTAGAAATATTTTCTTCAGAGCTTAGTAGGCAAAAAATTGTATTATTCCACAGTATTATCAGGCTGAAGAGTACTTCTATTCTCTGAAAAGAGTGTAAATTCTATAGTTAAAATATTGGTCTTATCACTTCACGCATTGTTCCAATGCAATAATCAAAATGGATCTATACAAAACTGTTCTATGTAAGAACAATGAGAGAAGGCTCTGGGATGACCTCATTGCAACCTTTCAATGAGGGGCTTATCCTTTGAAGGGGGCTTATCAAAAAGATGGAGAGCAACTCTTTGCTCAATCAGATATGGACGGAAGGAGGGGGAGTGATTTTAAACTAAAGGAGGGGAGATTTACATTAGAGGATAGGAGGAAATTCTTCACTCAGAGGGTGGTGAGGCACTGGAACAGGTTGCCCAGAGAGGTTGTGGATGCCCCATCTCTGGAGATGTCAAGACCAGGTTTGATGAGGCCCTGAGCAACCTGATCACATCCATGCCTATGGCAGGGGGTTGGAAATAGATGACCAAGTCCATTCTATGATTCTATGATTAACAAGAAGGAATAAAATTCTAAAGCCATAAATGCTTGTATGTTTGGTGTTTAAGCTTATCCAGATTTACGAGACTGCTAACTGGAACTCTGCTAAGATTCTGGTTTTCTAAGATGTGTTGGATGATCTCTGCTACATTGGATAGATAAATGGTGTAATCATCATTTAATTTGGTATATACCACTTATTTGCCAAAAAATATGAAATAGAATAGTGTCTAAAATGAAATGAATAATCAAAAGATGTGACAGGCGGTGTCTCAACATTCTTGAAATTATTATTAAAGCTGTTGAAAATCGAATGATAGTTTCTTTTCTGTGTTTAAGGATTTATTTGAAATTATTATTATTATTATTATTTTTAATTTGGATATACTCATGTAACCTATATCACAATATGTGAAAAAAAAATAATATAGTCATTTTTACCAATACTATATTAACAACAGAATCATGGAATGGTTGATGTTGGAAAGGACCTCTGAAGACCATCTAGTCCAAACCCCTTGTCAAGCAGGATCACCTAGAGCACATTGTGCAGGATGGCCTCCAGGCAGGTTTTGAGTATCTCCAGAGAAGGAGACTCCACAACCTCTTTGGGCAACCTCTTCCAATGCTCTAATTCATAGCTTTTTGACACAGGTTTTTATTAAAGGTATAAAGATAAATAGGAAAAAACAGAACAACTATGAGCAGCTGTTGAATAAAGAAAAAAAAAAAAAAGATAAATAAAAGATATTGGCTTCATTTAAGTTTGCCTAAACTTTTAATAAAGGTATAGAAATCAGAACAAAATCACTGTGCTTTGGTTTTAAATACATGTATTTTTATTTACTCACTACACCTTTTTTTATTCTTTCTACTTAGAATACAAAATACTGAAATGTCAGTGTATAAAATGAGTGTGGATTTGTACACCTATGAAATTTAAGTGAAAGTTTCCATAGCCGATATTCTTAAACTTCCTCTACTTTCAGTTATGTAAAAGAAAGATTTTGTTTACTAAGTTTGCCTTGACATTTGAGTTCAGTTATTGCCATGGCAGAAGACAAGCCAATTATGTCATTTGCATCATCTAAATGGAATTCTGAGTAATGTCACCATTCAGTGAGTAATTGAGAACAGAAAAGTGATTGTATCCCATCAAACCAGGCTTTGTAATCAAGTAAATAATACTTGGAATGTATCATTAGTCTGTGCAGATAAAAAGTCTGATTGGCTGATATTTAGATAAAGAATATGGACTTTAAATTTGACAAGGATACTTAAGGGATATAAACACAGAAGAAGGAGGAGAAAAACATCTCTCAAATGAATCCACATTTACAAGTGAAGTTGCTCACAGTAGACTGATTTGAAATTATCTTTAAATACTCTGATAAAGCCAATTAAATATATATATATATATGCAGTAATAATTTCATTTCATTAACAGACGTTAGAGTTGTTTCTGTCTCATAGAGACAGTTCACTGGGTACTTTTGACATACATTTGAAAAATAGTAGGATAACACATTTTGTGCAAGCTTGTAACAGTTTTCTCCTTATCAATTAAATTCATAAATCTTACAGATATGAATGTTCCAGATGGTAAATAAATTACGAAGTCAATAACACAACAAACCGTAACCATTGTTTCTAAAGTATTTTCTGATGTGAAAATATTCAAGACATATCCATATTTCAAGAGGACTCACTATCCAAACCAGTTTTAAACAAACTTGTTCAGGTACAGAAGTATTTAATTTTGCTGCCTGAAGCACATGACATTCAGTCAGATTGAAATGGCTCGAGGTAGTCCAAACTGTAAAATGCATTTTCATTTAAAATGTACACTGGCTCTGGAGATGTGTTGAATGTGTTGCGTATTAAGGTAGACTTTGTCAGCAGAATATGGCAGGGATTTAAATGCGTGTTAACAAATTACCTTCATTCAGAACACCAGCTTGACCTGAATCTCTTGAGTTATAAAATTCATCATGATCAGAAAAAGAAAGAAGAGTGACAGGCTTAGTGAGATTCTTTTGGAATTGTAATGTCCTCACTTTCAGTACAACTGGCAAGAGTTTTAAGAAACAGGAGAATGTATTATTGAATGGAATATGAAGTAATCTTGAGAATAATACCGTATTTAACCTTCTCAATATAAGGAACATACATATATATCTTGCCTTAGGCCAGTGTCAAAGACAAGAGGGAGTTCAGTCCTATAAGGTATTGAGCTTGAGGTCACTGGCTGCAATCCAGCAAAGCACTCAAGTGTAAGTTTAAATTTAAGTATGTGGAACATGCCACTTACTCCGATGGGATTATGCTTAAAGATAAAACTAACCTTAAATGCTTTGCTGGATCACAGCCACAGTGCTCAATACTGGGTGAATGCAAGTCCAACATGAGAAGATCATTTTCCTCTCTGTTTTCAGATGGAGCTTGGAAATCATATATAAATTTCTTTCAGGAAACAGAGTTCATAGGATAGCCAGACTGAATAGGTTCAGAAGGCTGGGATGATTTACAAACCTTGACACACTTATGTTAAAACATAACAAACAAACAAAACAATAACAACAAAACAAAAATGCTCTTTGACTTTCCAAGGTTCAGATACTAATTTATGCATATAATACGAAGAATGAATCTGGGCATGGATATACAGTTAAAGCAGAAGAAATCAAGTGAAAAAGCAGACACAGTCAAACTATTTTTCTTTGCCAAGTTTCGGTCTTGATTTTAGCCGTGACCTCTATTACTTCTGTAATTGAAAAGTGTAAGAAGTCAACAAGCTTAGAAGTATATGTATATTCTTACAGAATACATGCCAATTGAAACCAGATAATGTAGTTTATAGAATCAGACATAAGTGGTGTTCTTATGGGTCTGCTGCTTCTCTAGTTGAAAACTACGGGAAAGTAACCTTAGGAAACAAATTATATTTCAAAAAGCAAAAGCAAAACTGTGCTTTTTAGCATTATATATTAAGATTACTAACTTCATAGCTTGATATAGAAATTCTGAACTCTCTTTGCTCCCACCAGAGTAGAAAACACTTACTTAGAGTGGACCCTATTGAATGAAGATGGAGGATCTACCTGTGCTTGTTGCCTTTCAGGAAGGGAAGGAAGTGAGAAGAAAAAGAGCAAATTGTGTACACTTGCACCATTCACCTATTCTCAGTGGGCAGCAAGAAGTGTTTTGCATCATTTTTTCTTATTTTGTTTAGTATTTTTAGGCCAAGTTGCCAACTCATTGAACTAATTGAAGAACAGATGTCACATCTACAAACAGATAGAGAATATTAGCTGAGAAACAGTTTTATCAGGGTGATGATATGACTTGAACAAACAGGTTGCAACATCATAGACAATTTGACTGCCCAAATGACAAGCCACATGAAGTGTCCTGTAAAAAGTAAAAGAGAAAATATCCCCTGAAATGGCATACAAAAACCTAGGACTGCCTCAGCTAAATTTGGTCACATGTGGCTTTCTCTAAGGCTCAAGAGTGTTATATAAAAATAATATACAATTCACACAATAGGTATCGTATTTAAAGGGAAATAATTAAAGACAGCATTGCACTTTCTAGCCAACAGCTCTCAGTGAAGCAATGGGCAGATCTGGCAAAAGTCTGTCACAGTGTACCCTGCAGTAAGATCAAATCAAACTGATATTCTATCAGAGGTTAGTGAACATGAGACACTTTTGAAATATAAAGTGCTCAAGCAGCTCAGCATGTGTATTTTTTTTCTAGGTTTATCTTATTCCCACATTTCAACTTCTCCCCTTTTCATCATATCCATCAATCTTTCCCTTGTTGAGAAACAATTGTATCCTAGCAATCTCTTGAACTCATTTATACTTTCCTTTATTCTCATTTCCTTGTATCTCATTCTATGGTTTTATTATCTTTTATATGAGTCATGCTCCAACTTTCAATTTACTCCTAGATCCTTAATGGTAGAAAATGTTCAGATTCAAAATCTGTCACCAACGTGTCTCAGTTCCTTTCAAAAGCCAGAAAGCTAGATTTTGATTCACCTCTTGAAATTGGAAGAACGGTCTGTAGACATGCAGGCACATTTTATATTTTTAACAAATATTCAAAACAATATTTCACAGCAGGAATGTGTTTTCTCAGCTAAGTAGTAGATCCCATAGACCTACTTTTCTAACTGCATAACTAAATCAGTTAAAACCATAAACAATGAACTGCCTGGTATCCACTTTCCATTGTATACAGATTTTATCCTTCAATTTATGCAACAGAAGGAAGTAATAGGAAAGAGATTACCGTCTGTATTAGTATTATGTCTGTATTATATATTAGTTTTTGAAAGGACTTTGCAGAATAAAACATGCTTTAAATATACTAGCAATTTAGTAAAAACTTAATTTTGTTTGACTAAAAATTCCACTTGTCTCCAACATTTTGAAACATTTTAATTTGCAGTTTATCGACCCATGTCTAACTTAGATCACAAGATACTTATAAAGTCTAGTATCTCATCCACAATACATGTAAAACTGCTGCAGTGGTTGTAACAGCTCATTTCAAAGGAAGCATTAGAAAAACTATAATTAGAACTAACATTGTTTAGGAACTTCATCAAAGTGACTTTGCATTTGCAAAGACAAGTTTCTTCTGGAATTAGACTTTGTTCAGGATTAAGGAACATTGTTGAAGGTATGTAGTGATTACTGGCTATTGCAATGTCCTGCTGATGCCCACAGCAGCTCTCACAATTGAGGACAGTTTCAACATTAGTCCTCTACCTACCTTAACTTTTGATTTCTTTTCACTGTGATGTTAACTAAAGCTTTCCATGCTTAAGCCAACTCCTTTCCAAAGTCACTGAATGATTGCAATAGCAGCACACAACTGAGTTCTTAATTTTGAACCCAGAACATTGCATGGTACAGCTAGCTCCACCTGAAGGATCTAATTGATGCTAATGGCTGTGATATCTCTGGCTGTAAATATGCTGAGATCAAAGCTTGGGTTTACAGTTTGGGGAAGGGGGAAGAAAAGCCCTCAATTTCTTTCCGGTTAGCTTTTAGAGTCACAGGGGAAATGAACAAAGCAAATATCATACAGGGAAGGGAAGTGTGTTTAGGAAGAAAAAAAAATATATATTTTTTTCCTTTTTTATTACTATTTTATTTAAATATGTTTGCAATAGGCTACCTGTGCTGGTCTCATAGGGTTAGGAGTGTATTTTAATTACACTCTGAGGTCTCTAACCCTGGTAACACAAATAAATTAAATCTTTTTTTTTTTTTTTTTTTTTTTTCAAGAAAACTAGCAAAGACAATTAATTTGTGGAGGCTTTGAAAATATTTAAGTGTTGCTATTTGGAGTTAGTAATTAAACATAAGCATCATTCAGACTTCCTTCTGTTGTTAAATAAGTGTTTTAAAAACTGGGAAATAGAACTTAAATATCAAATCTGATGTGGTAACTGTATTTAACCAAAATTACCTCACAAAAAAAAAAAAAAAGAAAAAAAAAAGAAAAAAAAAGAAAATGAGAGAAAACAGTCATTGGCTTTGACATCTAAAAAGAGTTAATCCCTTCTAGGGATGCAGCTTTATGAGACAACAGATACATTTTAACTGCTCTCTGCTGCTGCAAGGGTGCAGCGAGTCCAGAGAAGTGCGATGAAGCTGGTGAGGGGCCTGGAGAACAAGTCCTACGAGGAGCATCTGAGGGAGCTGGGTTTGTTCAGCCTGGAGAAAAGGAGGCTCAGGGATGACCTTATTGCTCTTTATAAGTACATTAAAGGAGGCTGTAGTGAGGTGGGGGTTGGTCTATTTTCCCATGTGCCTGGTGACAGGATGAGGGGGAATGGGCTAAAGTTGTGCCAGGGGAGTTTTAGGTTGGGAATTAGGAAGAACTTCTTTACCGAAAAGGTTGTTAGACATTGGAACATGTCTAACAACCGATGCCCAGGGAAGTGGTGGAGTCACCATCCCTGGAGGTCTTTAAAAGATGTTTAGATGTTGAACTTAGTGATCTGGTTTAGTGGAGGACTTGTTAGTGTTAGGTGAGAGGTTGAACTCGATGATCTTGAGGTCTCTTCCAACCTAGAAATTCTGTGATTCTGTGATTCTGTGATTCTGTGATGTGAGGCATATCCCTCTTATTCTTCCCTTGCTCTCCCCTTCAACTCCGTCATCCACAATTCATACTACTTTTCCTCTCTCTGCAGTCCCACCTCTTCTCCCATGTCCCCTCTGACATGTCTGTTCTTGCAGTTAAATGCCTGTCAGTCTGTGAAAGAAAGGGTAAGATAAACACATTCATTTTGCTGTAACAACAGAAAATGATTTGCTTTTCATAGAATCGTAGAACCACATAGAATCATTCAGGTTCTAAGCTCATCTAGTCCAACCTTTTTTTTTTTTTTTTTTTTTTTTTTTAATTAATTGAATTGGTCTATTGCACAGACAAGAATGGATTGTTCAAGGTTTGGATGAGCTGCACAGCTCATCCAAAATGTGGAAGCAGCTGAAGCTGGGGAGTAAGATATTGCCTTCTCCCTTTTGGAGGTAGCAAGCTATTAACTCATCTCAGTTTCTTGCATAGCTGCACAACAAGGAGTTGTGCTGCTGTAGCTATGATAGTCTGGGAAAGTAAACAGGGAAATTCGATGTGGCACTACCACATACAGACCTAACTCAAGGTCTAACTTATACGTCTTGCTTAAGCACCTGAAACAGGGCCTTGTCTCTAGGTATGTTCACCTGTCAGAAGATAATTCAACACTCAACAAGGAACCTAAGAGCCTGCCAACTCCTAAATCAGATGTTCAAAGTTAAATGGAATTAATACATGAATATTAATTCTACTACAGCCTTGAGGGCCCAATAGAGAATCTGGGATCTTGAAATTTCCCACAGAGTCCATATTTTGTAGTGTATGAAGAAGCAAAATAGATTATTCTTGACCTTGCAGAATAGAGAATTGCAGAGGTAAGAGTCTGGGAATGCTATGCCAGCAACCAACATGCTTTTGCTGAGAGAGGAACTCTTTTGCTGCAAACAAAACGTAATGCAGTAGGTTGGCTATCTGTACACTGTGATAGTACAGGATTTCAGTGGAGCATTGCTGACACAAACCTGGGATAATGCTGTGCAAATCAGCTCTGTACCGAAAATAAGGGTCAATTTATGCTAACACATTTCCTTATATCATTTTATACTCCCTTGTAATGTTGTAGAAAACACATTAGCTTTTTTTGACCACTTTGCTTTGAGAAGCCAAGTTCAACATGCTGCTTGTGCTGATACATGGATCTTTTTTCCTGCTGGGTGAAAACTAATTCTAAATGTATTATTTTGTATGGATTTTATATATATATGTATATATATATATATATATTTCCCCCGTGGTGGGTACATTACATTGCTCTAGACTACAGAATATCCTTTCCTGATGTGTTTATTATTTTTTGTTTTTAGGTAATCCCCTTCCCTTTCATTAACATCCACATGTGCTAAACATGTGATTTACTTTTTGATTTTAACTCACCTTCCCCAAAATTCCTAACTGCCTTTCTTTTCTAATTTAGTCATGAAGTTCCTTAAAAACACTTCTCTTTTCTTTCCCCTGCAGCCAAAACAGGTCCTAACCATTCTCTTCAGCCTTTTTGGTGCAATTGATGGGTAGAACTACTTGAGTTGCCTCTCAGTAAGACCCTTTGAATTTTGTTTTGTTCACACCTGGGTTGCCTTTGTTAGAGGTTTCCCACTGTGCATTATGTGTCAGAATACAGTCTTCATAATCTTACCACTTCCTTGCACTTGCTGTCTAAGGCCCTGTAGCATGGCTGTCATAAATGTTACATCTTGCAATTATAAAGACAAGCACAGATTCTGGTGTATATTTTGACACTGTATAATCTGCAGGTATGGATGTATTATCTAATTAGGAAACAGACTGGTGTTCAGACTATGTCTTAAAAAGTAAATTGCTGTATTTCTTTGTAAGTAAAAGCTCAGATATTTATGGTTTAAGGGTACACAGGAGTTGATCTCTAGCATGATCTAAAGCTTACTGAATCAATGAAAAGACTTCCACTGGCAGCAACTAGCTTTGTATCTGTTCCCTTATGCAGTATCTGTCCTCCACTAATAATAGATTCCTTGGCTTATGACTTTCTCAGCAATGAAAAAGAAAGATCATCTTTCTTAAAAGCTGGTATAGGATGCATTTCTGCTAATTCAAAGTTAAAAAATAACATTTCAGCACTAGATGTAAATGTATTTATAAAAGCAAAAGTAAAATTACAAACCTTTATAATTAATTTATCAGTTTCCCATCCATAGCAAAAGAAATAAAAATAAATACTGAACAAAAGAAAATAAATCTGCATTGAGAGCATTTTTATAAATATTTGAAAGAAAATCAACACAGATCTCTTGGCTCTGGTTAGCACTTCTGTATCTTCTATCCGTCTGTCTTTGATGAATGTTGTTCATGCTCTTCAGTTTACAGTAAAAAGCAGGTTTTTAATTTTTCTATCTTCCACCTCTCTAGTGACAGTCTGTGATGGATGATGTGACAAAAATACTTATCCATAAATTCTAAATCATGAATACAAAATAAATTAGTAATATAAGAAGCAGATTTGCATTCTCCTTCAACAGCACTGCATCTACTGCTCTCTGATTTTTCCCTTTTACTTGTTTAATCTTGATAATAATACTAACTCAGCATAGGTATATCTTGCAGTTTTAAAACTCATGAGAGTACGGTATTGTCCTAATATACTTTGTGTTATTACTAGAGTTCAGGGTTCGGAATTTCTGTTGAAGCACGAGCATCTGAGCAACAGGCAACAACCTCAGAATAAAGAATTAGACTTCAAACCATCTACATTCCACTTTCTAAATGGAATTTCTCCAAAATTTTGATACTGATTTGCCAGTTGCCATGTTGTTCCTAAGGATTAACCATTTGTATCATATAGATTAGGAACATCCCATCATTTCTTATTTGACTCACCTGAAGAGAAACATTCATTTTAACAATTGTTTTCCTTGTGTTTAGGGAGATTTGTGTTCCCAATATATTTTCTGAAGTTAAATGATTGTTTGGAGTCCTTCTCATGGGATCCTCTATCCCTTGTATAGAGAAAAGTCAGTTTACAAGTTCCCTCAACTTTGCCAAAATGACCAGGAAAACCAGTGATGGAGGACTTGAGTACATCTGAGTACAGTGATCTTTTCTTCTAATGTATTTTCTCTAGCATAAAATTTTTATTTTATAAAGGACAAGGAAAAAGCCCTTTGTAGTATTATCTGGAATTTCATTGCTAGTTTCTCTTGCATGAGACTTCTGTTAGGCACAAGCAGACACACACATACACACATCGGAGACTGTTATGTCTTCCTGAAGGAAGAAATAGCTATTCAGGAACTTAAAAAGTCAGTCAGGACTAAAATAGATTTATATAACTAAAAAAAAGGAACAAGCTTAAAATCAATAGTGGAAAGAAAGCTGGATGAATTTTAAAATGAATTTAAAATCCTTCTTACATATACCATATTTTCAGTAATGATATCTCAGCATTGAAGTTATTACTCTTGCTTCAATGCTACTTTAAGGTCAATCTCAGTAGCAGCTTGGATTCTATCCAAATAAAGCTTTTTTTTTTTTTTTTTTTTTTTTTTTTTTTTTTTTTTTAATATTGTGCATGGCCTTTTTTGCAGTCCCTTTTACAGTTTTCATCAAAGGTAGAACTGATCAGGTTAAAAAGAGATGGCAAGGCTTGTATTCTGTCATCAATTTCCAGCATTTGGAGAGCTATTTTGGTCACTTAATATAATCTTTTGAATTGCAGAGGTGACACATTTTATCCCATACTTTTTATATTTATCTTAAAGCTTTACATTGTCACCTACTATGGTTATATGTGAGCACAGATAGCATCTAGTGGATTTATAGGGTTTCTTGTAGAAAGTTTCTTAGACTTAATTTAGACTTGCAGAGACAGAGTTCAACAGAGCATTGATTATAGGATTTCTGTGTTTAATTATTGTCAGTGTAAAAAATTAGTCTGATTTCTAGCATAAAGTTTTCTCTTCCAGATGGTGGATTTTATGATACATCATTGAATGTTTCAGCAAATGTGGAAGCCCCTGTTGGCACAGAGGAGCTGAAACAAATCATTCTTGGACAAAGAACAAAAAGGTCAACATGCCTATGTTTTCCACAGGCAATGGTAATGCCCTTGGGGATCAGTTTGCTCTCAAAGAGATTATTCCAATATCTGTCTTAGAGGAAATATACTTTTTATAGGGCTACAACTTGAGAACTGAACATTTATAAGACACAGAATGGCAAAAATGCATATTACTGTAGGAACAAGATAAAAAGTGGAAAACTCACAAAAACACAAAGCAAGCTTTATGAAGGAAAGGAACATGATTGATTTTGTGCATTTGGGAAATTCTGGTATTGAGGCAGAGAGGAGGTAGAATGTTACTCTTCTTTAACTACTGGACCAGTCATAACAAGAGAGAGGGTACAAGTAAAACAAATATTTGATTTTAAAGAACCCTTGAAATGCAGAGGATACATCGGAATATGCTACCAGAAGTATCCCAGAGTACCTCAGAGCAATGAGATCACTAAGGCAGGAAAGTGTGTTTTGTTACTTATTGTTTTTGTCAGCTACTTCTCAAGTAGTCTGACAGCGATTTGCTTTTAAGTATGAGCAAAATGTCCGTATGTATAATATGTATAGTATCTGCCACATGCTCCTGAAGTAATGAAATATAAATCTGAAAAAAAATCATCTTCAGCCAGAGCTGCTGGATATGCCTGGGGAAGGTACTTTATTTCCAAGACATGGTGGACCTGGACACTTTGCTGTGACAGGACTATAAAAATTGCTGGTGGAAGCTCACATCTTATGCACCTGAGGCAGGTAAAGAACATATTCATATGCTGCACCAGAAAACTCTCATTTTATGGGGTTGAAAGTCTATAAAACCTCTCACGGCAGTTCTGCGGTGTTGAAGAAAGGGTGCCTAATTAGATCTATGGCATATTTTTCATTCTTTTGCCTAGTTTATCACATCTATAACTGAGAATCTAATCTATTTTAAACAAGACTTTCAGATAAAGTATATTCAAATCAAGTTTATATTATCTTTGTAAATAGAAATAAAACATAAGCATTCTCTATTTTTTTTCAACATATTTATGATACAGGTGTAAAAAGGAACATCCACATATCTCTCTTATTCTTTTCCTTTTCTTTCTCACCTTCCTTGGAATTTAATATTTTTCTCCAAATTATACCACAGGTCTGATTACACATCTTTCAGTGATGTCTCTCAGTCCATAAAGCTAGTTATCACAGCTGGAACCTTCCACTCTATATGTTCATCACAGATCCTTTCTGATTGTGTTCAATATGAGTGAGGATACTGGGACAGCGTATCTTAAGCTGCATTTAGGTGTTCCAAATTCAGTGGAAAATAGCCAGCAGACCAAGTAATTTCTGAAAAACAGAAACTTTTTGTTTCACAGTCATTCTTAACATGAACTGTTGCTATAAATAACATCTGAGGAGTATCTTATAAATGCTTATAAATTAGCTGTGTAAAAAGAAACGTGAATATGCAAAAACAATGATGGATAATTTAAAAAAGAAGAAAGCTTGTGGGATGAAAAGCAAGTTATATTCACCAGACCACCTATCCATTTCTTCTCCTTAAAATTAAGATCTCAGTGAGGTGAAGCTAAAGAGATACTATAAAAAAGAAGAGAGGAAAAAAAAAAAAAAAAAAAAAAAAAAAAAAAAAAGAGGAGAAGAGAGGAAAAACAAGAACACAAACAGATTTCATGAAAATGTTTATTAGGTTCCTCTTGGATTTTATAGCTAATCTTGAAAAACTATTTCATTGCCTGCTTTTTTTTGTTTGTTTGTTTGTTTGTTTGATGGGAAAAGGTTCTCCTTATACTTGAGAGATCTGAACACATCAGGCATAGTGAGTAGCTGGCTGTATCACAAAGAAATCAATGAGAATTTTCCCTTGAGGCCATGACTTTAGCTGGGCAGTACACAGTTCCCACAGTATTAGGGAGAGGTGAAAGAAGGTTCATGTGACACATGGAGACAGTTTCTATCAGGTATTGAATATACATTCAATACATACTCATTTGAACATAAAGTGCTGGTTTCCTTGACTAGTGCTTTAACAGCTGGGAAATTTTAATTTTCATATTATTTTTCTTGGAGGAAGGAAAGAAAGCCTCTTTCAGTAACACCCCACAGGTCAGGTCTGAGAAATAAATACTATCTGATCACTGCTTTCATCTTTTTGTGTTGTCAGGTGAGAACTAAAACTTTAGGGGAGTTCGTTATAGCACCAAGCACTTCCACTGTATTCACCTGAAATGCAAAGTCTAAATCTCATTAACATTTAGTATGCCTTTGAGCACATAAAATTAATTTGTCCGTTTTGAGGAAGTTAACATTTCTTTTTGGAAAATTTAGAAAATGCACAGTGTGTTGATTACATCAGGTCTCAAAATGCCAATTTTGATTGTGAGGTTCTGGATAAGTACTTAAAGACACTCAAAATCTGTCAGCTGCAGGCAAGTCATAGCTTCATATAAGCATCAGATTTTGTCTAGAAGATTTGTGTTCTGGATGTCAGTGAAGGGCACAAGGGGGAAAGGACCAAGTGGAAGAGAGAGCTTGCGTGAATGACTTCAAGCCTCTGGGTGAGCTCAGGGCAGACCCTGTGCCTGTGAAATCATTTTCTATTGTTAGCCTGCTCAAAATGTTTGGCTGTAAGCCTACTGCAAAACTAGGCTGTTTTTGTGCCAGACTACTGTTGTGAGGACAGTCTATGACTGCTACTTTACACATGCAGAACAAAGAACTACAGTTTAATATATTTTTTTCTTCTCTGTGAAAGTCAGCTTAGTAACCCTTATTGTAATTGTCTACATCAAATCTGTAGAAAAAAATATCCCATTCAGGCAGGTTCTAGAGACTTTGCTCTCCTAGTCCTGAGGATGAGAGTAGAGTTATTTCTAATCTGTAGAGCAGTGACCTGCCCCTGAGCAGACGAGCTGAGACTTTTCCACCTTGCCTTTCTGCAAGCCTTTGCCTTTACCTCTACATTAACCCTAGCTATCCACTCTAGTGAATAAGAAAAACATTTCCATATGTGAAGGCACATAGCTTTGGTTTTCAATGAGAGAACAAATGCACTCTGAGTAAGTAATGGCAACAAGAACTTGGAAAACACTTTTAGAAGTATATCTAGCTTATATCTAGCTATTATATCTAATAATGAAAGCACTTATATGTCTAAAAATGTATTTTGATCCAATGTCTCAGTAAAATCTACATTATACTATTGCAGTAAGAATGAGTAGAAGATTAATATAAAAGTTCATTCAAAATCATTTTATTTTATTAAATTAAATCATTCATTTCAATTCTTGCATTTGAATATCATCATTTCAGTGTGTTTCAGTTACTGAACTGCATGTCAGATTCACTGGTCGTAATAACTACTCAGGTTGCCAGTCTTGCATATGGTCAGGACATTTTGTTTTAGGTCCACATTATAGTTTCTGCTCACTGTCTTCATATCTGAAGGTGGAAAAAAAAAGAGAGAGTAGAAAGTACTCTTCATAGGTAATTTGATTCAGCTCCGTAGAAAAGAGGGTGATGATATCAATCATGTTACAATCTCTTTCTCTGCCGTAACCAGACCAGTTTCACATTAATTACAGAGCATTTAAAAGGCATCTGTTTAAAGGGGAATAGCTAGGAGGAGAGCTAAATAAAAATGCTATCTTGGTTGACATGCGTCTTTAACAGATAAGTGTGTTATCAACCTTGAATATGATTCACATTCTGTCAGCATGTTCAGGAAGTGGTAAGGTTCTTTGTAAAATCACTGTCTTTTGTAATGTGAAATAAATATGCAAAACAAGTATCCTAAAACATCTTTTCTCCAAATAAGTTGTTACTGTCAAAAGTCATGTAATGATTTATCGTGAAGAAAACCCTAGGTAGTTTTTCTCCTCTCTTCAGGACCCTCTGACATTAGTTATTTCCAGGAATCAAGTAGATGCCCCTAGGTAAAAATATGCTCTGTGAAACGCAACTCTCTTAAAACCCTGCTTATATTTCTGTTGACATTTATCCTAAACTGAGTTTACAAGTACTTTCAGTGAGGTAAGATATGTGTTAATAAATGCACTGTGTTAAGATGGCTTTTCTTAGACTGAGTTGACCATTAGAAGTCATAGCATTTACTTTTAAGTATCATATGAAATTAAGCCTTTTGGTTATTATAGACGTGTTATGGTAAATCTTGTACTAACTATAATGTAATCTCCTCAACATGGTAAAAGTTTTACCAAGCTGAAGCCATAGTGTCCTTTTAAAATACATTAAAAGGACACTTTTAATGTGCCTGCCAAATTCTGAAAATAAATAAATAAATAAATAAATAAATAAGTAAATAAATAAATATGATGATGACAATTGAGATGGGTCATCATACTAAACCCTTGTGTTGGCAATGGCTGAATGCAGCCGTATTTGGGCTTGTAAATTACTTCTGATGGTATGACTGTTTTCATTGGATGAATGGGTAAAAAGATCATACCTGGGTAAATTCAGATTTGACCTCTGGATTTGCAAGTGCATGCTTTGTGTGACTTATTCTGGCAAGATACTATCCTGACATGAATCCTGAAGCAGTGTTTAACTTTGCTCCTTTTTGCTTATTTGTTTGTTGTATTATTCTTTTTAAACAAATAACAAAACAGAAGCAATCTCTGTTAATTAGGTCTCAAATATCAGCTCTTGAAGTCTTATGGATCAGAACCTAGAATTCTGCTATAAAGTGAGTGAATTTACAATTAAATTCCACCAGGACAGGATTGCATTTATCTTTCTAGAAATTATGCCAGCCTCCATAAAAATAAATAAACAAAACAGAACAACAACAATTAGTTACAAATTATGGGTTATAGAAGCAATAATCTCTCCATAGTGAGGCCTCCATCGTAAAGGAGCATTTATGTCTTCTGGATAACCAATGCTGAAAGATTTTTTATTATTACAGAATCACAGAATCACAGAATTTTCTAGGTTGGAAGAGACCTCAAGATCATCGAGTCCAACCTCTGACCTAACGCTAACAGTCCCCACTAAACCATATCCCTAAGCTCTACATCTAAACGTCTTTTGAAGACTTCCAGGGATGGTGACTCCACCACTTCCCTGGGCAGCCTGTTCCAGTGCCTCACAACCCTTTCAGTGAAGAAGTTCTTCCTAACATCTAACCTAAAACTCCCCTGGCTCAACTTAAGCCCATTCCCCCTCATCCTGTCACCAGGCACGTGGGAGAACAGGCCAACCCCCACCTCGCTACAGCCTCCCTTGAGGTACCCATAGAGAGCGATAAGGTCGCCCCTGAGCCTCCTCTTCTCCAGGCTGAACAAGCCCAGTTCCCTCAGCCGCTCCTCGTAGGACTTGTTCTCCAGGCCCCTCACCAGCTTCGTCGCCCTTCTCTGCACCCGCTCGAGCACCTCCATGTCCTTCTTGTAGCGAGGGGCCCAAAACTGAACACAGTACTCAAGGTGCGGCCTCACCAGAGCTGAGTACAGGGGGAAAATTTTATATTATTAAAATATTATTATTATTATTTTATTTTTTGAACAATCTAGGTGATGGGGACACATTTACTAGTAACCCAAAAGATTTTGAAAATGCTATTGATCTCTTTGAAGATAGATGTCCTTGAGTATCAAGGGTCGTGTCGGCAAAACAATATCATGTCTGACTGTGGATGATGTAATTGAGTAAACACTAGCAGATAAGAGCTAGTACACAGAGGGTGGAAACTTTGCACCATGCCCCTATGAACTATGTTAGTAACATGTTATTTTCATGAGATCACAGTTCTGGAAAACTATAAATTGCAATGAGGATATAAAAAAAAATGCAAAAATTACAGAAGTTGCTATTTATTGGCAGAGTCAAGACAGTTACTCTTTTATTAGTTATGGATTAATTTTACAGTGTCACTGGAATTCAATGCTTAAATACTTCAATCCTTAGTACGTACTGAGTGCAGTTCTTCCATATAAAACCATGAATAAATGTCTTATCTCTGTCTAAAGGGTATTCTTAGGATCTATTGGTATTCTTGGTATTCTTAAAGATCATGGTATTCTTAAAGATCTATTTTCAATGACATATTTTTCTATCATAAATATATGCAAGTGTACATAAATCTATGCATATGTAAGTGTACAGCAGTGATACAGTCGGTTAAATGATCTGCGGTTTGAGGGAAAATGTGCAATGGATTCAAAGTCCATATAACAGTAGTACAAGTGAAAGTGGCCATCAGTACAAAAGCAAGGGGTCAGAGCCATGCCTCAGCATAAGGTCTCATGCTGAACATGAGTTTTATTCCTGATCAGGATATTTGTATAAGTGCTGAGTTAATAGTTAATTATGCATAATGTCTGAGATACTAAGACATTGATATTCCTTATTAATGGAGCAGAGATCCTGGTATTGCACATACACATTTTCTCAACCTCATCAAGACCCATTTTCCTGCTTGAATGATAGATCACAGCAAGGTATGTTTTGTAAAGCAAGCCTATATAATCAAAATGAAAATTGAATTCTTATAGAGGAAAGATTTTAACCATAAAAGCTGCAGAAGTCCCCTGAAAGTGAGATTCAGTCCAATTTGAAAAAATAAATTGTTTTGCTGTTGAACAGAGTCCCACTAACAAGTAGAGATTACACATTTAAGGCCCATTTTTGCCCACAGCTAATGTACCTAGAAGATGTGTTAACTGCGGAACTCTCCTGTCTGTAGGCAGTAGAAAGAATTTGGTATTAAAGTATAAGAGGAGATGAAGAAGAATATGAGCAATATAGATCAAAATGAACAGATATTCAAAAATATTTAATATCAGTAACAATTAATGTAGCAGATAGACTAAAGAGGCTACACATCTGTAAGCAACATAAGCATTATTATTTCTTGGAATACAGAATAAAAGATAATTCCATTAGACACAGATTTTAAAATGCCAGATGGGGGAAGGGGAGCCATGCTATGCATTCTGAAGGACACTCCTCTGAGATGGTAATGCTTTGTGCTTTAACAGTCTGAAAATGAAATGCAAGCTCATCAGTGTAATTATTTCTTTTTTCCTTTTGTGGAGGCTGTACTGAAGGATGGATGTCTTTAATTTAATCACTGATTACATTCGTTGCAGTCAGAATCTGTAAAAAAATTGTCCAAATCTCTTGCTATGCTGAGTCGGTGGGAGCCCCAGAGCCTGCCCTCAAATCTGTAGCTCTGCCACATGAAAAACAGAAAGCCTTCTTTCCCCTGCTGGTGGTTTGAATTGCTCTAATTTGTTCTGGTAATGGCACCAGATGTCATGGTATAAAAGGAAGCCTGACCCGGCAAAAGAGATTGCCGTTCTGACCTTCTATTGAATTCTGGAGCTCTTGCCCTTTTTTGTTTTCTGAACAAATCAAGCACTCACAAACATGCTGAATGGAGTGGAAAAAGCAGCTTGACTCTTGTGAAAGAAGTTACAAACAGCTGAGATGGCCACTTGCCACTTTCCCTGTCAGGGTGACATCTGCCGCTGTTTGCTGGGTATTTCTTGGGGGGTGGAGGAAAACAATGATAGTTAGGTGTGTGTGTGGAATGAACCTTCACCCTAGTATGCTGGCCTTATCCTCCTTCCTTGCACCATTTTTAGCCAAAAAGTCAAAAAGCGTTTTTTTTTTTGTTTTTTTTTTTTTTTTTGGTCTTTCAAGTCTAACTTTTAGGGGAGGTGAAAGCTGTGTCTTATGGGGTTTTTACTTCTTCAGCAAAATACTGAAACCATTTCATTTTTTCCTAAAATAAGTGCTTAGGTTTATTACATTTGTCACTTTGTTTGTCTTTTGTCTTGGAAAAATAGGTTTACATCTTTAAAAATGTCAATGAATCAAAGTGGATACAGCCATATGCCTGCTTGCACAACAGTTCACATTCATGATAAAAGCAGTCAAATTCCACATGATTCATGTGTCTTAGACTTTAAATCATGCTTTTGGCTAATAGATGTTTGGTCAAAATCTGAAATCTGCATGAAATTCATGTTTCCTGTTTTCTGGAAGGAGTAATAGGTTGGGAATAGGGTTGAATTATAGATGGGAATAGGTGTGCATATGTGTATGTACATGAGAATCTACATGTGTATGTATCCACATACATTTCCAAGGTCTCGACAGCTACTTTATTTCCATAACTCTTATTTATGTAAGTCTAAATATTGCTGTGCTACAACACTGAATGCAGTGGATACTGTTGTAAGTACTAGTACTCACAAGCAGAGTCATTTAAAGAAAAATAGGAAAAGCATTCAAAGTCCTTGTCTATTTGGTGTGAATTTGAGTACCCTTGGCAACCCAGTGAGAACATAGATTATGATCTTTACCCCCAGCTGCCCCAGATGCACTATTCAGCATCCTACAGGGGAGATGCAGCTCAGCAGAGGGCATAATCTCCCAGTGCTACATGGGGCTTCCTGTATCCACTGAGAACAGAAAAAGAAGGAATAACCTCTAGAGAGAAGAGCCAGTGACAGTCATAGATATAATGTACAAATCATCAATAAGAACATTTTAGAACTGAATTATAGTCCTTGTTCACACTGACTTGTATTTGCTTGTTTCATAGAAGCACAAGATCCTAGTATGGTTTGGGTTGGAAGAGACCTTAAAGACCATCTAATTCAAACTTCCCTGCCATGGGCACGGACACCTCTCACATGTATTGGAAAGCCACTATAAGATCTCTCCAGATCCTTCTCTGCTCGAGGCTAAACAACACCAACTCCTATGCCTGTCTGTATAGGAGAGGTGCTCCAGATCTCTGATCATCTTCATGGCTCTTCTCTGGACTTGTTCTAACACTTTCACATCCTTCTTGTGCTGGGGGCACCAGACCTGAAAGCATCATTCCAGATCTCTCCGGCATGATCTACCCTTAGTGAAACCGTGTTGGCTGTCCCAATCACCTCGTTATTTTCCATGTGCATTAGCAAAGTTTTCAGGAGGATCCACTCCATGATCTTGCCAGGCACATAGGTGAGACTGACAGGCAGTGAGACTGAGACGCCTGTAGTTTCCTGGGGTCTTCCTTTATTTCCCTTTTTAAAAATGGGCGTGATGTTTCCCCCAGTGTGAACTTCACAACACTGCCTCAGCTTCTCATATTATGATGGATAGTGACTTAGCAATCCCAAACAACAACAACAAAAAGAAACCCAACAAGGATATACAGTGTCTTATGATTATATCCAGTAAGCAGAAATACATATATAAGCATTATTTTCAATGTAAGGTGTTCAAGTAGGAATTTTTTCTTTATTTTCAAATAATATATACCATTCATCATTTTCAAGATACTGAAAAACAAGACAGACATTTGAAATTAAAGTTTAAGAGGACTGAAAATAAAGAGGAATTTGGAATCTTAACTTTAGAACCCATCTCTGTATAAACAGTTTTACAGAATCTGTTTTTTCAGTGACTATTCTACAGATTTGCACCATGAGACTTCATATAGGTAAACACAGGAGAAGTAAATTTTCCATTACAGAAAAAATGTGGAGTCTGTTTTTCACCTTTATGGCTTATCTTTTTATTTATCTTTATATTTTTATAACTAAATTTACATCTTTATATCTATATCTTTGTAACACTTTATCATCACAAAATGTTTCATTAAGTGAAATCACCCATTTTGTGTTTCCTTTCGATTTGCACAGAAGATGCAATAAAATATTCATGTCTTGAGATGTTTTTGGTTGCCATTTTGGCTTTAAAATGGGAAGAAGATAAATGTATGTCAATTACAAGGTTTCTGGTTTGGATCAAAACCTCAGCTGATAGATTGAACAATGAAGGAACTCAGGACAAAGTTAATAATTCACTCCTCTCCCTGAAATTTGGAGCTCAAAAGAAACATAACATCTCAACCACATAATACAATAGGTTGGCTTTTTCATCTTGTATATGATATGATATTTAGTCAATTAGCAAAGCAAGATTCCTTTTCTTTGCATATCATTGCTGTGCATTGCTCAGCTATTATTATTTTTTCTTTTTAATTTTATTTTTTTGCTTGACTTATGTGTTAGACACATAAGTGCTGAATTCAGCCATTCTTTCATCATAGTCATTCTTTTTATTACAATTCAGAAAACATGGGAATCCATACATAAGTGTAAAATACAGTTTTCAGCATGAGACCGTCATGAAATTACATATAAACACAAAGTAAACTCAGCAAATATACTGTTAACAAATAATAAATATACTCTTTGGAAACTTGTATCGAACTGTCCTCTGTTTTTTTCTCTCTTCCATTCCCTTCTATTTATTATCAGTCCAGCTCTTCTTTACAGCACTAACTGATACCCACCAGCAACTGCAAGTTGGGGTCACTCAGGCAATTGCCTGTGTCCTGCTAGAACTGATCATTGATCTGGGACTATGCCATACATATGACAGAGAAAGGTCACTCAACTTCTTTCCCCCCATTTTTTGTTTCTTACCACTTCAAGGTTCTTTCTCCTTGCCCGTCACATTTCTTATCGTACTACCACATGAAAAACAGAGTACTCCAACATCTGTAAAACATTCTTAAGTATTGCTCTGCTAAGAATTCAAAAACCCATCCTCCACTTCAAAATGTCACTGAGGTGCATTACTTCTTAAAATATGATTTTACGTAATATCAAGAGATAGTATGGGGTAAAATGGAAAGAAAGAAAGAAAGAAAGAAAGAAAGAAAGAAAGAAAGAAAGAAAGAAAGAAAGAAAGAAAGAAAGAAAGAAAGAAAGAAAGAAAGAAAGAGAAAGAAAGAAAAAGAAAGAAAGAAAGAAAGAAAGAAAGAAAGAAAGAAAGAAAGAAAGAAAGAAAGAAAGAAAGAAAAAGAAAGAAGAAAGAGAGAAAGAAAGAAAGAAAGAAAGAAAGAAAGAAAGAAAGAAAGAAAAAGAAAGAAAGAAAAAGAAAGAAAGAAAGAAAGAAAGAAAGAAAGAAAGAAAGAAAGAAAGAAAGAAAGAAAGAAAGAAAAAGAAAGAAGAAAGAAAGAAAGAAAGAAAGAAAAAGAAAGAAGAAAGAAAGAAAGAAAGAAAGAAAAAGAAAGAAAGAAAGAAAGAAAGAAAGAAAGAAAGAAAGAAAGAAAGAAAGAAAGAAAGAAAGAAAGAAAGAAGTTAGTGTAAATCAGTCTTCAAATGTCTAAGTGGTGGACAATAAGATAACAGGTAGATATATTGGCTGGAGACAAATATTATGTTTTTGAAAACTGATTTTTGAAATAAATGGTTAGGCAACCTTCTGATATTAAAAGATATGATGTTAAGATGACCTCATATCCCAGCGTCCTGTAATTATAGGAAATGAGACTGGGATGGACCTTAACATGTTATTAGATCACTGTTTTGCCCAAAGACAGAGTCAAATGAATTTAAAACATCACTGACAGATGTTTGAATAATCTGTTCTAAAAGCCATATGGTATAACACAGCTTCCATTTTACATCTAGACCTCTATCACTCTCAGACTTTTTCTTGTTGCATCAAATTGCAACCTACCTAAAACACTTATACTCCAATGCCTATTGTTTTAAAGAAATAGCACTTAACTATTCTCCATGATGGTAAAAAAACAAATGTATATTTTGTCTGATATCTAATCTCATATTTTCTTCCTTAGAGTGAGGCTAATTATTTTTTAGTACTACCCACAATGATCACTGTGAATAATTTTCCCTGTTATTTCTTGTGTATCTTTTATTTTCACCTTCATTATATATAGATTTTAAAACTATATGTGTATATAGTTTTGTCATATATTTTAATATACTGCCCTATCATGATTAACTGCTTCTTTATTAAATACCATAATAACTATGGAGGTCTGTCAAAATGTTTTGTATGATAAACTCTTCATCATTTCTTTTGAAAGATTGCCCTATTATAACACGTTCTTATTCCCTGGACAGTTTAACAACGTTCAGAAGTAAAGTTTGTTATCTATCTCTATTCATTTGCATGAAGTGTTTCCTTTATTGTAATATTTTAATTTCATTTAAAACAGATCACTTCTGCATTCTAAACCCTCAATTCAATGTTTGCTCTCAATCATACTTTACCACTCTGCCAACTCATATCTAAATCTTTGCACTGTTTATCCCTGAGATTGTGTGAATGACCAAACCTATTTTTTTTTATATGATTTAGGTGCATATAGCATCCAGAACAAACAGAGAAAGGTATCTTTGCTTTATATATGTAATTATTAAACTGTGACCAAAACAAGATAACACAATTAAACAGGTTATGATAGACTACAGCTGGAAAGTTTCAAGCCTGTGAATGTGTATAGATGGAAGAAAACAAATATACCTAAATGTCCTTTAGTATTCCCTCTGCAGAAAAAGGTACAGGGGAAAAAAATACAGGTATAAGTACAGATAGATGATATACCTATTGCTATAGCTATAGATATAGATACTACAACACATAGAAAGACTATGGGCAAATAAGTATGTTTCTGAAAGCTAATTTAATTTCTGCTTGTTCTTTTTCAATATAATACTATATCCAGGAGTACCAGCAGAGACTTATGTCTCTGAAGTTATAAACCTATTGTTGTGGAAGGATTGCACGATCATTTAAAAACAACAGCAATGCACATCGTAGCTAAATGATAGTGCTTACAAAGTGAAGGGAGATATCAGTGGTTGTTTTCATTGGAAGTTTATTGAAGGCTAGAGCCCACAGTTCTTCTCCATAGAGACTTCCTCTATCATTTGCTAAATAGTAAACTAAGGACCCTTTGGATCATAATTTTCAGTCTGAAGTTAGGGTATTTTACCTCATCTGATGTATTATTTTCTTTTACTGTCTCTCTTTAAAATATCAGTGCCTGACCATTTCAAAATTTAAAAAAGAATTCATGTGGGAAAAAAAGGTTGGAAACATCTGAAGACACAGAGAAACTACTCTGTAGGGCATTTTAGCAACCTTGAAAACAGTATTATAGTACATGACATATGAAATAATGATCAGAAAGTACCATGTATATGACAGTGGTCAAGAATGAAAGCATAAAAAACAAACAAGTAGAACTGTAGTACAGCAGAAAACAGATAAAATAAATAATAATACTTAAAAGGTTTGTTAAGTCTAAGGTGGTGCTAAAAGTCATAGGGCCTTGGATGAAGGTTTGGTTAGATTGCCTTAGAATAAATTAAAAATGTTGCAGCAAGAAAAAGTCTTTCTACTATTAGGTCAAAACCAACAAAGAGTTAAGTAAGTTATTATTTTGCTTTTACATACTTGTCTACACCAGAAACCATCTGCTTTTATGTGAGAAAATAAAAAGGTGGTTCGCTAATAAAGGATGAGATGGCAACTATAAAGTATAGTTTTCACACCATGTATAGAAGAAATATACTTTAGTTTGGGATGTTTCTGAGAAAGACAACATTCACACATAATATAAATAATCACAACACCTCATCAGTTTTTCCTCCGTGAGCATGAAATAAAATTATTGAAGGCAGAAGTGGACTATTTCACAAGACAGTAACATGCAGTTGCATTAATGGTTATAGAAAGGGAAATAAAGCCCTCAGCTAAACACACAGTTTTGTATATTGCTGCCTTTTGTCCATCCTTCTAGGCCCTAGGGAAGAAAACCAGTACTGGTGAATCATGAGAGAGACTTGCTCCTTTCCTTCCTGTTTCCCTCTCCCATGGCTGGGCTGTCTGCTTTGACTTCACTCATCCATTTGCAGAATCCATCCCTTCACCTTGAGGGTTCAAGAGTTTTTTGATAGATGCCTTGTTGTTGAAGAATAAACCATTTTATTATTTTATTTTATTTTATTTTATTTTATTTTATTTTATTTTATTTTATTTTATTTACTTATCTGCTGGCAATTTAAAAAGACAATTATCCTCATCAGAGTGTTCACCCATGCAACTTAAATAACTAAAATAAGTGGGAGTAAGCAAGTTTTTTGTTTGTTTGTTTGTTTTTCTGATTGATGTTGTGGTTAAGAGGACATGACAGTGAGCTACAAGAGTCATTATCTATTAATTTTGCTGGTTTATTTTAGTAAGCAATTTAAAGCTTTTCCGGTATGTCTTTTACATTTTCCGCTCATTAAGTGAGTCCCATTTATACTCTTTCTTTTGCATTAAAAGATGTATTACACTATTTAAAGTCTTAATTTAGCCCATATGTCAAAACTATATCTAAATGAGCCACTTACAGCACTTTTGTATGAATTACATTATGTAATCTTTCTCCTCCTGTCTTTTTTTATCCTTGAAAATTCAATTTTGTTATCAGAAAGTAAGAAAGGAACACATAAAATATAATAAGCAGTAATATTAAAAAACAAAGCTGGGACTGTCAAGACAAGTACAGGCTGCAGAAAATACTTTAAAACCCTGAGAAAAATGGGCTAAAACACAATGGTGCTATCAGGTGAAGTTGTTCATGTAAACTGGGAAAAGTTCAACTTTAGGTTTTATTCTGGTTTTGTTCTAAAGAGAAGCTTGTAGTTTTGCAATTTGTAATCCCAGGCCTTTTATCTGTCTTCCTAATCTGTGTATTTAAGTTATTGATATTAGCATCAACAAAAAGCATATACTACCTGAAGATATCATTAAAAAAAAAAAGTTAAAAAAACAACAACAACAAACAAACAAAAACAAAATTAAAAACCAGCAGCATGGTAAGAAAGAATCTATGCAGATCATTCTCCATTCTCAGAAGTTCTTTAGATGTTCTTTCTCAATGGTCATGGAGTATGACAACTTCTGATAGCTCTTAACTCTAGGAAAACCAAAACCAAAACTAACCAACCAACCAATCAAAAAACAAAACAAAACAAAACAAAACAACAACAACAAAAAAACACTTTGGACAAAAACCACCTTGGACTTACCCCAGTGTATTTGAGGGTGGTGTCTTTCAGCTTCTCCCCCTACCACCACAGACCCCACCCCACTTATTTATTTATTTATTTATTTATTTATTTATTTATTTATTTATTTATTTTTGAGGCTTCCTTTGTGTATTTGTTTTCTTGCACATAATTTCTTCCCGTTTCATTTAGTTAACTGTACTGTGAGCTGGACAGTCAGCTGGTTTACGTTTTCATATTGTTCCTTTGACATCTCAGTTGAATGGCCCATTGATTCTGAAACAATATGCTTAAAGTAGGGTATAGGAAATGAGGAAATGTAGTTCTTTTCCTTGGTTGGCTAGCAGCAGTCTGTGACATCTCCCTTTGGGGAGTAGTACCTTTGCATTGTTCAAATATGCGTATAACTTACATAGTAATAGTGATTTTCACAATAATGACGTTTGTTATTTGCTCCACTGCAGATATGAGAAGTTCATTTCCACCTAGCACTCAATAAGGCTTCACTCTCATTGGTCTTTTACGTTTCAGACTTAATTCAGGGTTTGGTGAACTTTCTTACTGATAGGAGCACATAGGCTCCTTTTCTGATGAAAGGGTGCAGATTTCTATTTTCTCAGTTAATGAGAAAACATACCTTTATTTGTAAGATGATTTAAGGTATATACTATATTTTAATTTCTCAGTTAACATTAATCAAGATAGCTTTTTTTGCTTTGAAAACTGAGTATTATCACCATAGGTTTCTTTTTCTCCCACACTATTTTGTGTTAATATATTGCTTATTATAAGATACAATATTGCCAGTGGTTACAATAATGATTTTTAACATCTGTTCTTTGCAAATACCAACTGTTCCTTAATTTGGTGCCATATTTAAAACTAATTACCTTCTTTCAGCTCTCCACTTTAATACCTAGTTATATTTCATATCATTCTGTTTTACTAGGTAGCTGATTTTGTTTTAGAGTGTACTTGACTTTTAGCTTATAACAAATTACTCTTTTTCTCATCCTGGATAAATCTGATGAAGTAAATTGTTCTTAAAATTAATGGCTTGTACAGTCAACTTTCTGTCAAGGCTTGCAAAAAGACAGAAACAAACATTAACAGGTCTCTGGATGGGACATAATTGGGAATATATCCCAATTGGGACATATCCATACTGTGTATGTAATATTGTTGCTCTTCCTAGTAACTACTCTTCTACTCAGAGCAAAATATCTCTGAGTGCTTCTTACAAGATCACCTTAAAGTATCTGACAGAGCAACGCTTCTGCTTAAGTTATTAGACTAAGCAAGTCTTACTTTTTTACTTGTATTTTGTGTGTGTGACAGGCCTATGTAAGTTCTATTTTTTTCTTTACAGACAAGTAAAGATGTTTGAATTTATAAAGAACTGAACACCATGTAAACACAGAAGCATAATTCTTGTCTTCAAAATACACAGGGAACTCTAAACATCTGGTTTTCTTTGCACTTATAGCTACAGTTCATGAATGGGAAGACACTAAAGCTGAGACTTCAGCACTGTTTTTATTTTTTGTTCTTTTGTTTTGTTTTGTTTTGTTTTGTTTTCCTGTTTCTAATCTAATTGTCACTGAGAAGAATATGCAAATCTTATACAAACATATTCTCTTTGAAAATCTCCAGCTTTTCAAACCCATTCAAACCCACAGATACAGGACAATTAACATGTGAAATCATTGCACTGGAAGTGTTCTAGTATGGACATACAAGCTTTCACAAGCTTTCTTATTACTGTTGATAGAAGAATACATTTTCTGGTATTTTCCTTATTATACTTAAAATAATCAGATCAAATAGAATAATGAATCTTTATACATATATACATGTATATATATATATTGAATATCAGACTCAACCAAAGGACAAAAAAAAAAATAAATCTAAATTTTCACTGAAATATTTAAGTTATATATTTTGTGGGATGAAAGAGCTTACTACTCTGTATGTTCAATTAATACAATGAAACTGCTATTAGAGTTTCCTAGTAATTACTGCACATAATATAAAAAAAATAATAATATTAACTTACTGGGTAACAGATTATAATTAATTTATTTCTTGAGCTATGCCCCTAATTTTAAGAGAATTACATCAGGACTTAATATGTTTTTCTAGTAGTTTGAAGGATTTATGAAATCAAACCAAGTGGTAAAGAAGCATCATTAAAGAGCGAGATAGTTTCTGTCAATGCATTGGCCTTAGAAGCACGAAGGGTAGAAAGTCAAATATGACTGAAAATGAAATGTCATATCATTGACCTGTAGAGAATAAATAATAGTCTTTGTAATTTAAAATGTTAATTTTAATATTCATAAATTACATTTTGAACAATTTTACATTCCCTTATACATGTATATTGCTTATCTTAAGGGCGGTTGTAAAGTTTTATGTTAAAAAGTGTATTAAGCTATAATACGCAAATTTTGTGTTATATAACATTCAATACAGAAATGGGGAAGCCTTATTACCTTGTTTGATGTATATTAGGATATTATTTTGTACATTTTTTTTCCAATTTCGCTGAAGATGACCTTTTTGAAATAGTCTGACCAATGTATACTTTGCATACCCACTGTAGATGTTTAATCAGATAAACCAATAGAGAAATGCTTAATGTTTAAATGATTTTTATTTTTTTTTAATATATATATAATAGAATCTTTGAGCAGTTAGGGATAAAGTCATCTAACTTCCACTGGAAATATCATTACCAGACTTAAAGCTGTATTTCTTTACTGAATTTATTTATTAAGAATGAATATTTGAATGTCGTTAATATTCCTACTGTGTAGGTACAGGAAAGTTTTATGGACCAAGGGAAAATAATTTTCATTTAAATCAGTTGACATATGCATTTTTTGAATTACATACTTTGGAAAACTTAGGGTTTTGTTCATAATCATCAGTTTAAGCTTTACTAAATTAATAAAGTTTATTTATTCTTCTGTATTGTGCTGTGTGGGGGGGGGGGGAGGAGGAGGAGGGAGGAGGGCTGAACTGTACGAAGCTTGCAGTTGACAATGACATGGTTGAGAGACTCTGGGTAAGGTTTAAAGGAGAAGCAAATAAAGCAGATGTCATTGTGAGAGTCTACTATAGGCCACCAAGTCAGGATGTTAACACTGATTAATTACTCTTTAAGAAATTAAGATATACCTCTAAATCAGCCACCTTTGTCCTTATGGGTGACTTCAACTTGCCAGATGTTAACTGGGAATGTCACACATTTGGTACAAACAGCTCCAGGAGATTCCTAAACCACTGTGACAATAACTCCTTGATACAGGTACTAAGGGAGCTGACTAGAAAAGATGCCCTGATAGATTTGTTGCTTGAAAACACAGAGGGTATCATGGGTAAAGTGATGATTGGTGGCAGTCTTTGTCATAGTGATCACGAAGTAGTCAAGTTTAAAATCTTTAGTGACAGGAAGAAAACTGCCAGCAAAACTTTGACCCTGGATATGGAGAGAACAAACTTGAAGTTTCACAGGAAACTAGTTAGACAGGTCACCTGGGAAACTGCTTTTGAATGTGTAGAGATCCACCATTGCTGGTCCCTTTCAAGTGACACCTTTTAAAAGCACCTGAACAGACAATCCTAAAATGTCAGAAGTCAAACAGGTGGGACAGAAGGTTGGCCTGGCCGAGCAAGGATCTTCTTCTAGAGGTTAGGTGGAAAAAAAAGTGTATGGCCACAGTAAGTAAGGTCAGGTGACAGGTGGGACAGAGTAGATGTTCACCTTCGTAAGGAGAAAATTTGTGCATCTAATGGTCATTTAGAGTTGAAGCTGGACTGTACTGTGGGAGACAATAAAAAGGACTTTCAAAAATATACAAACAGCAAAAGGAGGAGCACAGAAAATATTGGTCCATTACTTGAGGAGAATGATCACCTCACAAAGAGGGATGGACATAAAGCAGAAATATTTAATGTCTCCACCTCTGTGAAGCATTTAAAATAAGCATTTAAACTTTATCACTTGAAAATATCAAAAACTTCATGCCTGAAGGCAAAAATTAACTCATCTGATGAGCAAATAATTTTGAATTCTGAAACACTGTGGTACACGCATACATGTGCTACCAATTTGGTGTCTCCAATTTGCAGAGTAGGTTGCTTAGATTCTCAGGTCTTTGAGATCTAGTGGAAGGTGTTCCTGTGCATGGCAGGGGGGTGGAATTTGATGATCTTTATGGTCCCTTCCAATCCAAACCATTCTATGATTCAGTGATTCTATGAATTGGGGTCTCACAAAGGTGGACTAGAGGGGGAGAACAGCCTCCCTTGACCTATTGACCACACTTCTTTTTATGCAGAACAGAATATGATAGCTTTCTGGTCTGGAAGCAAGTACTACTGGCTCATGTCCAACTTTTCATCCACCAGTATCTCCAAGTCCTTCTCCATATGGCTTCTCTCAAACCATTCATATCCCATACCCTAGTCTATACTAATGCCTGGGATTGCCCTGACCTAGGGCATGTTGAATTTGGGGGGCCAAAGACAGACCCCTGAGACACACCTCTTGTTACTGATCTCCACGTGAATGTTGAACCATATCCTGGTTTCGGCTAGGATAGAGTTAATTTTCCTCCTAGTAGCTGGTAGGGTGCTATGTTTTGGATTAGGATGAGAAGAGTGTTGATAACACATTGATGTTTTAAGTGTTTCAGGGCAGTGCTTACATTAATCCAAGGACTTTTCAGCTTCTCACACTGTCCTACGAGAGGGCAGGCTGGGGGTGCAGCAGGAGCTGGGAGTGGACAGACCCAGGATGGCTGACCCAAACTGACCAAGAAGGTGTTCCATACCATATGGTATCATGCTGAACAATTAACATGGGGGGGCTGGCCTGGGTAGGGGGACCAGCTGCTTGGGGTTAGGCTGGGCATTGGTCAGTGGGTGGTGAGCAGTTACATCGTGCATCACATGTTTTATTTTCTCTGTGCTATTATTAGCAGTACTATTATCATTATTATTGTTTTCTTTTATTTTCTGTCCTAATAAACTGTCTTTATAACCCACAGCCTTTTTTTTTTTTTTTTTTTTTTTTTTTTTACTGATTCTTTTCCCTATCCCACGGAGGGAGGGGAGAGGGTGAATGAATGGCTGTGTGGTGCTTAGCTGCCGGCCAGGTTAAACTACAAGCCATTGACCACAACACTCAGTATGTGGCCAGATTGCAGATTGGCAATCCACTGAAAATCAATCCTTCAAATCCATCCTTCAAATCAATCTATCTCCAGTTTAGAGACAAGGATGCTGTGTGTGACTGTGTCAAAAGTGTTACATAAGTCCAAGTAGATGACATCAGTTCTTTTTCCCTTGTCCACTGACATAGTCACTCCATCATAGAAGGCCACCAGATTGGTCAGGCATGATTTTCCCTCAGTGAAACCATGTTGGCTGTCTTGAATCACCTCCCTGTCTTCCATATAACTTAACATAGCTTCAAGGAAGATCTGTTCCATGATCTTCCCAGGGACAGAGGTTATGTGATGTTCACCGGTCAGTAGTTCCCTGGATCCCTCTTTCAAAATTTTTTTTTTTTTTTTTAAATGGGAGTGACGTTTTCCTTTTTTCAGCCCCTGGGGACAGGACTCTTCAGATATGATGGAGAGAGGCTTGGAACCCACATCAGCCACATCCTTTAGGATCCTGGGATGCCTGTCATCGAGCCACATAGACTTGTAACTGTTCAATTTCATCATGTATTCTCAAAACTGCTCTTTTCTTGTAGTGAGAGGAACTATGTTCCCCCAGCACCTTCCTTGAGGTTCAGAGATTTGACAGACTTGAGAGTTGTGGGAAGAGTGACTGAAAGTGAAGACTGAGACAAAAATTTTTTGAGTATCTCAGCCTTCTCCACATCTGTTGTCCCCAGTTCTTCCATCTTGTTTATCAGAGTGGGTACACTCTGTTTAGTCTTCCTTTTCTTGCTTATGCACATGTAGAAACCTTTATTTTTATTCTTTTCATCCCTTGCCAAGTTCACCTCTGACTGTGCCTTGGCTTTCTTGATCTCATCCCTGCACATCCAGTTGACACCCTTATATTCTTCACAGGCCACTGGGAAAATCATCTAGTGTCATTTGATAAGTCCCAAGGAATGTGTGGCTATCTCAACACAAACCTTACAGCTTGTTACAAGCAATGACGTCACTCTACTGTGCTTGTTTGCTTTCAAAAGATGGTCCTAAAAGATGCTTTAATTTAATTTATGGGATCACAGACTGAGTCATTAATTTTTCCAAAGTCAAGCCAGTAGGTCATTGACAATAAACCACTGATTAATTGATTGTCTTGATAGACTCCAGCACAGGATTTATATACATATATATATATTTTTTTCAATGAATATAGAGCCATGCAGAGGACTATACTGAGATTACTGTCTTCAGATCCTGCCTGGAGCATATTTTTAAGGCAGAATTTAGAATATCATATGCCATCACATTTTGTTTTCTGTAATATAAACTAATGAGCTGTAAATCTTTAAATTGCTACTTTCTCCACAACAAATACAATCAATACAGATGGTATAAAAGATCCAAATCAATATTCGTCTTCATACTAGTTTCAGCGATCGTTTATACTGCAGCCATGTAAACTTTATCACTAGAGCAGCCTCCACAACATACAGGGGACCCTGCATACGAGGGAACATTTACGTTGTTACTACATACCGTGTTCATCACTAAAGATGACAGATAAGATAAAGAGATATAATTACCAGTATTCAAAAGCCTATTATTTTATTGCAAAGTGGATCAACCCTTCCAGAATGCATCTAATCACACAAAGTTAGTGTGACTATGTGTACCTAAAAATGTGTACATAAGCTTATAAGCCCTGCCTTTTTGTTACTTTTGATGCATTGGTACCAGTGAATGAAGCTACATATATACCACTTCTGCATCTCACTTTATAGACTTAATAACTCATGTTTCCACTAGCTCACTAAATAGTGCACTGATTTATGGTGTAAACATTCACATTGGTTTCAAATCTGCATTTGGACAAGCATGGCATTCCTATTGAAGAGAAAGGTTTAACCTTCACAACTTGTAAAATATTCATATATAAGCAAACAAAACACAGTGAGAAATTTTGTCTAATATTATTTCCCTTTATATATATTTATATATTTAATATTCATAATATTATATATATATTATATTTGTGAGCCACAATTTAAGCATTATTTCTGTTATACTGGTATTAAAAGAACAATAACACCAGTAAATTACAGCACTGTGCTAACAAAAGCTATGCTGGACTCTTTATCTTAAGTGAAAAATATTTCTTTTTGTGAAATAAAATAAATATTTAATTAGTCTGATAACAATAATAATATGAATACTACTTTGAAGTTCTCTAAACAACAGTCAGATTTGAGACTGGGCCTATGATAAATGCTACTGGTGATCCTGAAAATATTGGGCAACTGGAATAAATAACGTTATATTTCCTTTTCATTTTGGGAAGCAAGGTATGTAGTTCAGGTCAAAAAGATGAAAAGCTTCAGCATTTTGTACTGAAGAGAATTCACAGAATCACAGAATCACAGAATTTCTAGGTTAGAAGAGACCTCAAGATCATCGAGTCCAACCTCTGACCTAACGCTAGCAGTCCCCACTAAACCATATCCCTAAGCTCTACATCTAAATTCAAGAGCTTGTTTTGCATCCTTGCTGGATTTAGCTTCCTGAAATCCTAAACTCTTTCCAAAGAGCATAATCATCAAATGGCAACGATCTTTCTTTCTCTTATCAGTCTCCTGCTCTGTGCAAAACTTCACAGCCCTGCAGTTTGTATGGGAGGTGTAGTTGCTCCTGCAGACAGTGGCCTCACTGCTGTATGTGCTGTTCATCTGGCTGCGGGTGAGCTGGCCAGCACCCATGTCAGGACTGACCTTGCTCCTGGGCTTCCCATGTCTTTATCTGACTGGGACTCTGCCATGCTGCTCCAGCATTGCTCTCCTCTTCTCCTGATTGCCAGAAAAGCTGGTCTTCTGTTTGGCCAGTTTCCAAGATGAGCCAGTCACAGTTTCTCCATCTGGTTTATTCTTGGAAAGACAAATTAGCTGTTCTTAATTTATCACAGAAAATTTTTCCCTACCCTCTATGTCCAGCCTACTTATTGCATCTACAACATATTTAATTTTGGCTAGATTTCTGCATAATGTAGAGTCTGTCTGTTTCCTTCTATTGTTGTTGTTATTCCTTTCTTTCTTTTCTCTTCTCCTGTAGCTGGCAGAAAGTTTCCAAAATACTCAGTAATTTTTGCTTACAAGATCACTTTTCCATCTTTAGGCAGCTTTTCTGTGTACTTTACACACCCTTCTAAAAACAACCTTCCCCACAAAAAGAAAGGAACAGCTTAACTTTTATTTTTTACTGGAGTTTCATTATTATTTTGATAAACTATTACCAACTACACAAACATATTCTCTCTCTGCTGCAAAAAAAAAAAAAAACAAAAAAACAAAAAACACAACCCTCTAACAAAACATATTCATAAAAATTAATTTCAGATGAACATCTTATATCCTTGGTGCCCAATGGTAAAACACATAAGTAGCTGATGATTTCACGAGACTCTGTGGATACTTTTATATTATTATAATATACTTCAATGTAAGTAGGGTGATTTTTCTCCTTAGATTTTATCATGTAGGGATTTGTTTGTTGGTGAACTGTGCCTCTGCCTCTTAGAGGTCAACATATTTCTATGCTGTCACTCATGTAACATTCATGTCAGGGTCTTCAGCTGGTCTAATTGGTGTAGACTACACAGCAGTCAACAAAGCTCACATCTGCCCATACTGCTCACGGATCAAGCAGGAGCATTTTACAAACAGCAGTTAGTCAGTACTATCTGATCTGTCTGCCTTTTAAAGGTATGTTGAACTTATGTTATACTAGCTATAAATCTGTAGATAATGCCATGTTAACTTTTTAACAGTTATGATAGCATTTTTATTTAAATAAACAAACCAAAAAACAAACAACAACAACCACCACCACATAGAATTTGAAATTGTTTATAAACATATTCCACAATTCAGGGTTCTGAAGTTTACCCATATAAACTGATCTGCTGTTTGCTTTAGGGTTTTCATTGATTTTAGTGCAATGTCAAGCCGGCTTTTAGACAGAACATGCTGTTAATATTTACATATGTACACAGATGTTAAATAGGAGGCTGTCAGTGTGGATATTATAGTGAGAAATACAGCAAAATACATCACACTGTAAATCTGAGTTCAGATACATCACAGAAAGCATAGTGAATTGTTTCAGCTAACAAATTCATTTAACCCCTTTTCTTTTGACTTTTGGAGATGGGAATGTGAAATGGTCTAAACTTTTTTTTTTTTTTTCTTTTATTCAGCAAAACCAGAAATTGTTTCAATTTGTGATAGGTATGAATAAGTTGTAAACAATCTAGGTGAAAAACAAAAGAAACAATCTAAGATTATGTCATTATTAAAACAGATGAGGTTAGATTATTATGATTATTGTCCCCAGAATACAACTGTAAAGCCTGATTTAACTCCTGTTATGTTAAAGGCTTACCTCTGAATCTCAGTGCAAAACAGAAGTTGCAAAAAATAAAGCTGCTTTTTTTTTTTTTTTTTTTAATCTTTTTCCAACTCCCCACCTTCTGCACCCCAAATTAGAATAAAAAATAAAAACAGAGGGGAATGTCTAACCTCCCCTACCTACCCCCCTAAAAGACATATCAAACAAAGCAAGGTTATTTTAATTTCCTTTTTGCTGAGTGAAAGACCTTTTCTCAGAACAGTCTTTTCTTCCTATTCATTCTAGAAAAACAGAGAGCTGAAAAAAAAAAGCCTTATGTTTTTCCCCTGTCCCATACCTAGACACTCAAAAAAAAAAAAAAAGTAGAGTTGAAGGGTGGTCCACAGAGCTTAGAGAAGACACCTCTTGTGTAATCTTAGTGCACATGGACAGAAAGAAAGAATTTTGTCCTTTTTCTTTCTTCATCAGCAGTTCTGCTAGGCAGCAAGGACGAGAGTTGGATTTTTTCCTCATGAAACAGATCATCTCAAAGGCTTTACTCTTTTCACAATTGTCTTTCAATCTATTGGCTTTGAACCTATGATTTATGCTTAGCTGGTCAGACATAGGATGAAGCACTGACATTTTCAAATTCTTCAGACAGGAGTTCTTCATTTTATTTTATGTCATTTTGTTTAATTTCATTCATTTTTTGAATGAAAATGTCAAAGGGATTAATTAAAAAACACTTTGACATTTCTGAAATTGGAATATGTAATATAGTTTTGTTGAACTAATCCAACAGGGTTATTTTTTGGCCATGGAAATGTGTGTATAAATGTCTTTTCCAAATTAGGTTGACCTGGTTAGTTCTTATACTAATCTCTATACCCATTCTTATCCTGAGAGATTATAATGGAGCAGAACACTAGGCTGATCAGTCATAGCTATAGATTTGGTCTTCATATTAATTTGCTTAATGAATTTGTGGTTAACATTTCTAATATATCTTCTCCCTTCATGTTTTATATTTTTCTACATGTGAAGGGCTACAAAAATATTTACCTACCTACCTGCCACAGAGATAGAATAACCTTTTAACATTTATAGTTAGTTGTTTGTATGTTATTTCCATACAACAAGCATTTTATCACAACAAGGGAAGGGAAGGGAAGGGAAGGGAAGGGAAGGGAAGGGAAGGGAAGGGAAGGGAAGGGAAGGGAAGGGAAGGGAAGGGAAGGGAAGGGAAGGGAAGGGAAGGGAAGGGAAGGGAAGGGAAGGGAAGGGAAGGGAAGGGAAGGGAAGGGAAGGGAAGGGAAGGGAAGGGAAGGGAAGGGAAGGGAAGGGAAGGGAAGGGAAGGGAAGGGAAGGGAAGGGAAGGGAAGCTTTATGCTAACTAGCTTCATTGAATTTTTTCCAAAATTTGAAGCTTTCTAAATTGCTTTTTTTTTTTTTTTTTTAACCAACAAACAAACAAACAAACTTTATTTGTAGATAAAATCATGGGTTCTTATTCTTTACAAACTAACATACATGTAATTTATTCATTAGTTTTTCACTTTCTAAAGACAAATATCTTCAAATAAAAAAAACAATTTTTTTTTTCTTTAGGTGTAAAGACTATTTTTTCATCTCTGTGTTTTATAAGAGAAATTCCCTCTCAGCTGGATAGAACTGAAATCCCATCACAGACTTGCCTTTAAAGTCCTGCCTTGGGTAAATTTCTCACACGGATATAGCAGAGGATTAATTAAACAACAAAAAATGAATACTAAGAAAAAATATATATATATATTTTTCTCCCCAGATTTTGTTTGTCCTCCCTTTTGTATTTCCAAGATTTTTCAGGAAAACATTTTGCCCTTTCCAGAGTATATGCCTGTATTTTAAATTTTCCTCATAATGGAAAATGAGGAAGGAAATAACTGTTTACCTATAGTATTGAATGAAATCAAGATGGTGAAATCTTTGAGATGAGTTCAGTTAGGCAGGTTTCAAAAGGCAGGTTTCTACAATCTCATTCATCTTCTTGAATGAAAATTGACCCCTTTTTAATCCTTTCATTTTTATTACTTTATTTTTCTTTTATTTCCTTTTTTTTTTCAACATTTTTTCTTATTATTTTAAAAATAAGCAATGTTCCTAGAATTCCTCTTCTCTAATTTTAATTTTGTTTCAGTGAAAACATAATGCATTTTCCTTAAACATTTCATTTTAATGACAATTTTATTTTAATATCTTTGCTCTCAATCACCTAATTTAAACTACAGTTTTTGGATAGATAAAAATCCTCTTTTTAATGACATTAGAAAGAATGAAAAATAAAAAATAATAATAAAAAATATAGCAATCCAAATAAATTAACTGGAATTTGGAATTTTCTCTCCAGTATGATGATGATTTATTTATTTGTTTTCATAAATTAAAGTACACTCATCTTTCCCAAACCTCCACCAAAGTTTTGCTCAGGTGATATGTAAAGCTCATCACATATTCCACCACAACTGGGTTGCCCGTTCATGTTGATTGTACTGCTAATTCTGCTGTCAGCAAGCAATGGATGTCCCCTGTGGAGCGAGATGTTGTTAAGCTTTTAACACACCTTGGAGGTAAGCTGTGACAACAGCTAAGGTGACAGTGGCTGCTAAAAGCTACCATATTGCTGAGATCCCTCTCTGCAGGAAATACCATTGTCTGTGAGACAAGGAAAGAGCTAACATGGTAATTGTTTATGTCAATATGTGACAGTCAAAATTATTTCCTTTCAATGTTAATATCAAAACAGCCAGCTTGTCATAAACAAGTGCCTAGACAAAGAGAAGTGAAGACTATTTATCACATGAGATTGCTACACTGTGTGTGTGAGTATGTGTTTTCTTCTCAGATGAGAAGTATTTTCTCATAGTTTGGGGAGTTTGATTTCTTATGTGACTTCCTTTTCAAGGTTCAGGCTACACAACCTATTTCTTTTTCCCTTACTGTTGTGCTCTGTGGATCAAAGTCCACCATATGCTGGACAATTTGCCTCATCATCTATCTCTTGAGCAAATGCTTCCAAGAAGCTTCTGTTTTGCTTTCCTTCATACTGCTCATTTCTATTCCTTTCAGATGGCACATCTTGCTTATGTTACATCCTGTGAGAGGAGTCAGCATTCTCAGTAAAGCAGCACACCTCGTTTACCATTAACAATGCTTTTATTAATTTCTTTCATCTATTTCTAGTTATTTCTGTCCTGGAGAATGAAACCTCTTCCGCATTCTTATGATTCAAAGTCATAAATGGCAATATATTAATGAATTCCAATTATGCTTCTTCAGTTCCCACAAATCTAAATATAGAATTCTCCTTCACATTTTCCATCCTCTGCCTCAGAAATTATACCTTACCCTGTACAGAGCTGATGTCAGACTGTGAACTGAAAGTAAAATTCAACAATTCAACCATTTTTACTAAAATGCATCTGTCCTCAAATATTCCTATTAAAAAAGAAAAAAAGTGCAGACATGAAAAAATGATTTTAGATCGTCAGTTTTCTTTTCACTCAAATCCAACATTAAATTTTAGAAACAGATATCAAGATGTTGTCTAGAATAGGTAAAAACATTCCCGAGTTAAGAGCACAAGAAAGAAATATGAAAATTTTGTTAGATTGTTTAGATATTTATTTTTGGATATTTAATTTCATAAATAATTAAATAACTATTACTAAGAACAGGGTTTTCAAAGAACCTAGTGCTGTGTAATATTATTTATCATGTTTGATCTAATTTGAGAAAAATAAAAGTAGCTATCTTCAAATTTGTTAAAGCCAGAATTTTTTGCAGATTAGTATGCAAGTTCATAAATTGCAGACTAATTTCTGGTCAGATAAAGGAGCTATATTAATTTGATGGAAGTAGTTAGCAGAAGGTCATCCTCAAAATACTGAGAAATAACTGGCAAATCTCATAAAAAGTCCAGCTACTCAATTGTGTATACACAGTTGTACACAGTACTTTTGTATAGGTTGTAGCTCTTTCCAATTGTGTCAGGATGGACATAACAGAAGGACAGTTTTCCTGTGTTCCTTCAAGCCCATTCATTTCAAGTTTTAAGGCCTGCGATATAACAGTGAAGTTTTGTTTGTTTATGTTGTTGTTTATTTCTAACCCAATTGTTTTCTCCTGACATTTAGACATAAATACAGCAAGCAGTGATTCTGTGCTAGTTGAGGTGCTCCAGCTTACATATCCATCATCCGGCATTGTTCCCTTTGAGGACTATGTTCTGCTTCACTGCTCTTCTATCTCCTGGCAACATCGCCTAGTGGTGTTTTCTCATAATATTACAGATGTTGAAGAATCACATCTCCTCTTCAACAGTATTTTGTGTTCTGGAGAGGAGATTCCTGAATGTCAGAGCAAGACCTGCAGAGATAGTCTGAACTTATTTTCCTTCCTTTTCAGAAAAATTATGTTAAAAAACATGATAAAAATATGTATGAGAGTTTCTCAATTTCCACATAGGAACAGATGCTAAAACTTTGTAGTCTGGGTGAAGAAGCACAAAAAAGGAGAGAACAGTTTTCTGAGGAAATCAACATTTTCTAATTCAAGCAGAAAACTTCAAGATAAATAAAATTGCCAACTGAAGGAGCATTTATTCCTGAAGCTACTAATGGAAAAATCTAAAAATGTTTTAAAGGATTTTCTTGTGTATTTGTTTTTGTTGTTGGTGGTGGTTTTTATTTATTTATTTTTATTATTATTATTATTTTTTACTTTTAACATTAGTAGTATATAATAAGTCTGGAAAAATGTCATGGTTGTTGTTTTTTTTTTTTTTTGTTGTTTTTTTTGTTTTTAACTTTTCAGACTTCTCAGGAAGTTTTGTCTTCCATAGTCACTACAGAAGTGCTACCGTAATCTAGAGTTCTGGTTTATTCCCAAAATATCCTCAATTTCTTTTTGAGAACACAATAAATTTATAAATTGTATATAAATAAATAAACTGTATATAAATAATTGTTCAAATTTTCATAAAATGACTGAAAATAAAACTTAATTATTATGAAATAATTATAATCCAGATACATGAATTTGAAGGTTTTTTTTTCATTTTTTTAATGATGAATATATTATTTTTATTATAATTTTCAGCTGGTCAAAAAATACTGTAGTTATTAGAAAAAAAATAATTAAAAAATAATTAAAAAATAAAATTTAAAAACTAATTAAAAAAACAACTGTGAGAAAAATGAAAGGATTTATTTAATAACTCTTTCAAAATAAATAAGAAAGGACATAAAATTATATTGTTGGCATTTTTTTCCTTTAGTATTAAGATTTTATGATTCTTGACATTAAATTATTTAAGGGGAAAAAAACGGCTGAAGGGCAAAAAATGGACTTCAGAAACTCTCTTTTACTAACTTTTTTGACTACTCTAAATTGATTACTTGTTCTCCTGACTAATCTCTAAACAGAAGGCATACCCCTTTCATTTGCAAAATACTCTCACACAAAATGAATTACCTTCCCACCACCTTGGTTACTTGCCAGGGAGTACTTTATTTTTCCACTAGGAAAAAGAAAATCAGCTTGTATTTTGCTTGCTAAAGCCTTCTGCATTTTAATTCTGAACTCTGAATGAACATCAGAGAGGCCTTATGATGTTTTGCACAAAAGTGCCTGTGTTCATAGTTTTACTCAGGGCACCCAAAATAGCATGCAGTAAGCAGTGTCATACTGTGAGTTTTCAAAACTAAAAGCAGGAGTGACTTAAGAGTTAGAGCAGGAAGCTCTAACTCTTAAAGCTTTCCAAGGATCTGTGAAGTAAAAAAGAACTTCTCCTCATTGGATGTTTAATTTGACTTTAACAATACTCATTTCTTCAAACCTAGAAGACCCTGAAGTTACACGGGTAAGGTCTTTATCTTTTTATTCTTTGCCGTCTTCAAAAATCAAATTCAAAACATTTATCTGGGTGTCTTGAGTGCAAAATCCATGAAAGTTAAAGACAAAACAGAAGCCACCCAAAACTCCCTCTGGACAGGGAAATCAACTTTTGTTGTTTCCTCAGTGTCTGTTGACTAGCTGCTGAAATCTAACTTTCTACATTGGATTTACCAGATGAAAACATTGTTACGCTTGTCTTGTAACTTGCACATTAAAATTTTCATGCTGATTATCAAGCTGTTTCTTCAAGATTCCCACCTCTGACAGATTGTTTGTGAATGCTTCATCTACAGTCATTCCAGTGATTGTCATTAAAATGTGCTTAACATTTCTGAAACTAAATCAAGAGGAGTGAAAAGTTTCTTGTCTTACAGGAATACTGTAATACAGAAAGAAGTGTTTTCTGCCTTGCTTTCCTCTATTCTAGTATAGCAATAAGATTCTCTTAAAAAAGTATTATTTGGCCTTAGCTTTACATTGAATTTGCTGTTCCTGCTTCTCTTTATAATCTCAGATCTAAGACATATAAAGCCTTTCAGACCACACACACACACACACACACACACAAAGGAATGACTCTACTTTTATTGGATCTCAAATGAAAAATGACAATTTTTCAATAAAAAAAACACTTTCATTTTCAAAGAGTAATTCAATATATATACTATGAAAATATTTGTATTTAGTGTTTTTTCTGTAAGCCTGCTGTTATGAAGTAAAGCTATAATTTATTATTCCTGTTTAAACTCTTTGATTAGTCTGTATTCAAGACACGTGTATTAAAATATAGCTCAGATATATTTAATAGCTGCTGATTGATTATTAAAATACTAAGTATCTGTAAGTTCATTCATTTTACAGATTATTTTGGTATGAAACTGGTAGGAATTAAATAGCTTTTGAATTATATCATTATTTTTTAATAGATTGTAATTTAAAATCATTTGTGGTTGTAAAAGCATTCTAGATAAACTATTTCTAATTTATAGTAGGATACATTTGCACTAAGGTGTAAAAATTAATCTGTGGATTCAATTTTAAGAGTTATAATGGACATTTCAACTTTTAGCACTTTTCTGTTACAAGTGCTGAACCAAACACATAAAATGGATACTGAGCTGTATCCGGAGTTCAGATTTAATGATTTTCTAGAGACTAAAAAACACATCAGCCTAAGAACTAGAAAATGATGAAAACCTATTCTCACATTCATTTTTAAGTAAATGGGAGGAAGGAAGAAAGAGGGACTTGCCCAAAAAGTACTATGAGCAAAGTAGATTAATATTGAAGAACAAAATTTCAGCTTTACTATGGAAATCCACATATTTTTAAAGCCCAAATGTTATGATTTTAACATTAATTTAACCTTAATTTAATATGTTGTAATGTACATTTTACATGCAGTACTGCTATAATGTAGAATATTTAGAAATTAACTCAATACATGGCCTCCAGGTTTCAGAATACTTTACAGTTACTAACCTGAACCTAATATCAGACAATACTAGTACATTTTGGTATTGAAATTATATAGTAGTATGTAGTTTACTATACAGGCAAATTTTTCATGATGCCCATGTTTTAGGTTACATATTGTTACCACTACATTTCATTTTAGTTGCTTTCATACTTTATAACTTTTTGGGATGAAACTTTTATTGTGTAGCTGTTGCTTCATATTGACTTTAAATACTCTCGGAAATTTCTTGTTCAGCTTTAATCAGAAAGATTTGGCTACATCTTAGAATCAGTGTAATTACAAACTGCTAGTTTTCCCAATAGAGTTGACAATACAAGAAGTAATATTGAACTTAAGTATTAGTTCTGTTGTAGGTAGAAAATGTTGTTCTTGTTATACTGCAAGTCATAGAAAGTCTTGATTTCTACCACAGCCAGAAGAAAAAAAAAGAAGTTCAACCACTGTCACTTAAATTTCAGTCTATTTCAACTATATTCTTAAGCCCTTCTGAGTGCACATGATGCTAAGCAGAAGGTATAATAAAATATTTTCCTTATCTATCCCTTCACGCTACTTACCCCAGCAAAATACTTGTTTCTGAAGATAAATGAATGGAGAGGCCAAAGAACACATACCATGGCCAGCTATCCAGGCCAGAATGACCCTGGTTATTATGGAGTTTTCATTTTGGGCCCTGCTAAGCAGAAAAGGTAGATATCCATTACAGAGGAAGTTAATGAGGATGGAGCAGTGTCAACAAGACCACGTGGGACAGAGCTGGGAACATAATTGTGCTTTGGATACACAGATCCCAGCATCTTCTCTGCAGTGGCTTTGCCTGTAGCATAAAAGGATTTGCAATTGCTGGTGCTACCAAGCTATCAAGCAAAAACTGCTAATGATATTTAGCACATTATTCCCAGGCTTACCAACAGGGACACAGACATGGTGAAGACCTTGTAAATGGAAGGTGATATTAAGTTAGAATCCCTCACTCTCAGGCCACTGATCTAGCTGTTCTGTCAAATTCCTTTTGAGATGATGAAATTAGAGACATTCAAATACATAACAATACTTCTTTTTTTTTTTTTTTTTTGTTTTTGGGGGATGGGGGGGAAGAAAAAATATCAAATTTTCCATACAAGGCTGTTTTTGTGTCTGCAAATATAATACTGCAACTTAAAAACAAACAAACAAACAAAAAATAAAAACAATGATGCCTGAATTAAGATTTCAAAGACTATCTTAATCAAAGACTCTGAAGTTTATATATTCTGATGTAATTTAAAATTTATTTATTTATTTGTTTATCATTATTGACATTTTTTCAACTGTGGCAAAAGTGGCAAAACTGATAACTAAACATCAGGGAAAGTGTAAGCTGTCACTTAACATTTTCCTGTTTTACTTTTACATGGAATTTTGACAGATTGGAAACCCAATCCTACTATAGTAAATTATAAAATGTAATTAGCAAAAGAATAACTATATTCAATATGATTGATCACTGCCTTGATGTATTTATTCTGATTTAAATCCAGCCAAGATAAAATCTCTCTGCAAAATAGACAGTTTTTCAGTATTTTACAGATCTTTAAGAAACTTATATATTATATAGGTAAATAAGATAGCAATTTAAAGTTCTTGAAGTTTTATTTTGCTTGGCAATGTTATGCTTAAAAGAACTTTACTACTATATTAAACAATATCATATTAAATGCTTGTATGAATAAGTATTAAAATGTCCTGCTCTCATTCTCATGCAGCATAGTATAAGAGTACACATGGCTATTCATTGCTGGTGTTCTCATAGTATAGCCAAGTTAATGACTTCCTCTAAAATACAAAGACTGAAAAATATAAAAGGGATTTAAAGAGACAATGCTTGGCAAATGGAAAAGAAACTGTGGTTACTTACTGTTTTCTTCACAGGGAACATTTTCAGAACGATGAATAGGATTTGTAGAACGTGATAGAACAGTTTACACAGCAATATGAATTATGATGCCTTTCAGAAGTGGTCAGAAAAACAAACAAACAAACAAAAAATAATATAAAATAATATAAAAACACAGGAGATATTAATTCTTTGTTGTCTTTTAAGAATTTTACAATTGCTATATGAGTTCTAGATCTCAGAAACAAAGTATATCAGGAAATGGGACAAAGAGCAGACAGGTTTCACTGGATGTGGTCACCCCAAGTGAACAGTGTTCACTTAGGAGTTTTAGCTATGGTGATTAAACATGGGAGTCAAAAAAAGAAAAAGAAGTGAATCTCTGCTAAATCATTATTTTGTGTTTTCTAAATGACTGGGAGCACTCTAAAAATGTCAAGAAAACTGCCAACAAACTTCATAAACAGAGCAGAGAAAGTCATAGTGCAGAAACATGTAAGGTTTTATATAATCCACAATACTCTAAATATTCTCTGCATATTTTATGGAAATGAAAACAGTCATACAAGCATTCATACAAGTGCTATGTGTTATGTGTTGCCATGAGGAGTATGAATATGCAATTTGCTACAGAAGCTCCCTTGCATCCTTACTCATTAACATTACAGACAAGGAGGAGTCCTGTTATCTTCGGACTGTTATTCATGATATTTGGTAGGATCTGAAATGGTATTTTTTCTCCAAATGGTGCACGTTGCTTCTCTCTTTCATCCATACAAGAAGAATATTAAAAGAGACTATTTTCTCCCAGAGTCCATCATTATTGCAAAAATTATTTTTATTCAAGCCTTGGTGGTAAAATTGCCTTTTTCTAACACACAGAATTACAACAGAGTAACTCCAAATTAAAGCAGAATTAAATTAGTTGAGGAAGACTAGCAAAAAGGAAATGGAAAGGATTACAATTACATTTAATGGAGTTTGGCTTATTATTATTATTTTTTAAACAGTCACATACTTGTTTATTTAAAATTAACTTGGGTCTCCTTCTCACTTAAACGGGTAGCACAACAATCTCCGTGGCAACAAAGTTACTTTTAAAAAGCATCACAAGAAATTAATGTTTTAATCCATATAACTAGAAAATGAGAGATTTCCCTGTTGAATGTTGAAAGACAAGTTGTTTTCCACAGTTGTTTTGACAGTCTTAGGTAGCTTTAGCCAATAGGATGTCTTTTAAGCCTGTGAAAATTGGTATCTTTTCCCTGCAGTATTATAAGCAACAGAAGTACATAAGTGCCTGCAGTTCTCCTTTGGTCAATGGAGATAATGGAGAGAGCAACTTATGCTTTTACCGTTGTTGTTACTATTATTATAATTATTCACATGTAGGTGTTTTTTTTTGTTTTGTTTTGTTTTGTTTTGTTTTGTTTTGTTTTTTAAAGCAGAGAGGATCTTCCAAAGCCATTAGCTGCCCTACTCACTGCTCAGTGTCCGTGGCATTTGGGGCAGAGCCACAGCCCTGGTATAAGGCAGCTGGTAGCATTGTTGCTGAAAGAGGCATACTGCAGTTACCAACTGTGCTCGCAACACCCTACCCAGCTTCCTGCAGAAAATTGGAGGGAGGGGGTGAAGGATGTGTGCCAGCATGGTGCTGAATAAAACTCCCGTCTTTGCCAGTGAATTGGAAGGCAGTGCTAGTTTCAGTTACTGTCCTGCTCATCTTCCAGTGACTGATCTCTCACTCTGTCTTTCTCCACGAGATGCAGATAGCTGCCAGGGAAGATTAAGGGCATTGCTAGTGCTCTTTTTTATGTATCTCTGTGATATATACTGGCTGGGCCAAAATTTACCCTTAGCAGTAATTCCCAGTGGTAGATGAGCCAGAATGATTTATGTTACTTTATATCCCTTGATGTACCTCTGGAAAATAAAAAGATGTTTCCAGACAAATTAATATGACAACCAGACTTACATAACAAAAAAGTAGTAAGTGTATTGTTTTTTTCCTAACATCAAATTTAACATATAAATTGAATTGGTTTCAAATGCCAGATCATTAGATAGCTAGCGTACAAAGCTATTTTCGTAAAAGACTGACCCATGAAAAATATAAATAGTGTTTGGAAATGTCACATAGAGATAAACTGTGCTGATTGCTCAGCTTTTCATATGCGTGTTTTCAGGACTGTGCAAATGTTATAAAATTAGACTCATTTTCTGGTGCCTTACATGTAATATTATTCTACTCAGCTCTTTAACTTGGCTATTTTTTTAAGTCTTATGAAAAGATATCTTCCCATTTAATGATTACAGGAAAACAGAACCTAGACTCAAAGACTGCCATGGTTTAAGATCAATTTCAGCTTCAGTGTGGAGATTGAATGGTCTCAGATATCCAAACATTTTAATCACAGCTACGTGTATATGTAATTTTTATGAGCCACACAACTCCTCTGTCCCATGATCTGAGAGATGACACCATCATTGTAGATCAGCACAGATATCTCCGCCATGTTGTGCACAGCCCAGGATGGGGCCATGGGGGTCTCTGGTGTCTTCTTGGTTCCCTCCTGGGGTCTTCCCACAGGTACCCAGGTAGTTCTCCCTACACATACCCCTGTGGTCCCCCCATATATCTGGGTTTCCTCCTACATGTACCCATGAGTTTTCTCCCTAAGTGACCACATCAATTACTGGTTTCACAGACATTATCCAACTGTGATTGTCCATTTGAATCCTCTCAGCACACCACACCACACCAGCCTGTAGCTGTACCTCTCTGGATGATTGCACCCAATGTTTCACTGTTGTAGTAACTAGTTTTCACTCCAGCATGGTGGGTCCAACTGGGGCTTACATTCTCGCACAGCTGTCACGTATAGGTTAGGTTATAGCTGTCACATATAGCTGTCACATATAGGATAGGTTACAAATATCTTAACGTATATGTCATTAGGAGAGGCTAACATAGGATGGTACTGCAAATTATCTGAAATGGGAGCAAGAGCCCCCTCAGGTTCGAGGCCAGATCCTGAGCTATTCTCTCTTTATGAGCAGAGCTAGATAGTTCTTCTACATCCAAACAGCCCGGATGAATAACTGTCTGATTGTGGCAATGCATCATTAACAAAACATAACAGCAACAAAATAATTCTTATTATACTAAGTCTTTAAAACCACACCCAATAGATAACAGATAATAGATGCCATTTCTTGAAAATGAGAAAATGTCTCTGAAAAAAAAGAGAAATTCAAAAGCAATAATTTACCCTGAAATATAAGAATGGGTTTGTTGAATATATGAAGCATTCAGGAAAACTCTGAAATTCATAGTCACACTTTCAGATATATCATAAAAATTGGAAACAAATAATTCAAAGCTGTGAATAACTGGTAAGTTGTCATAAACATACAATTTTACTTTTCTGTACTTTTTTTTTTCCTGTGGTCTTAATTAATTATTATTATTATTAATAATAATTTTTAAATATAGCTTTTCCAAAACGATAGCAGATTTTGAAGTGGAGGAATACTGCTTAAGTCTGAGCTACTATAATGTGATTTTATTTCAAATGTAAACAAGGCAGCACAGCACAAAACATTACATCATAAAAAATAACAGTATTTTGGAACACTACTAATCATAAAAGTGAGACTAAGAGATATACAATTTCAATAGGCTATCTAGCTCTGCTAGAACAATTTATTTTATTTATATATTTATTTATTTATTTATTTATTTATTTTCAGACAGCAACATTAGATTTGTAGTAATTTGTAATTTTTGTGTGTGGGACTATTTTTTAACTGTTTTTCTGCTGCAGGAATGGTTGCTATAGCTAAACCAGGCAAGTGAGATGAGCCTAGATGTTCATGTATTGGAACCTATGGAAGAATGATTTGATTGTCAGTAAGACTGAAATTGTATCAAACTGAAAGGCATGAAAAGATGTGAGAGTTTTAAAATACATGTGGCAAAATCATATAGAATCATAAGTGAGGAAATACAGAAAACTAAGCTTTGCTTTTTTTGCTTTGATTTTTTTTTTTAAAAATATCCAAAAGTAACATATTTATTTCATTTCTACACTATGAAATTTATTAGAATTCATGACGTACTTATTATATGATATGATAACTTAGTATTCTGACATGATAATCTTATTTATCATAAATCATACTATTACATCAGAAAAACATTCTACATTCTGATATTTTGATAATTAGCTGTGATAAGGTAAAGTTTCAAAATACATAGTTTTCCTGAATATATATATATATAATATATATAATATATAATATAATGGAAAACATTAAGAAATGTTCACTCCTTTGGGTAATATCATTCCTCTTGTCCAGTCCAGAGACAATTTTTTTCTAAACAGTGCTTATTTTATATTACAAGGTAATTTGTTTCAAGATAATAAATAGTGTGTTTTATAAGAATTTCATACATTCTTTTAAACAATATAATCTATAAAACATCTTTGTTGTAGTCTAATTTCCTTTACTATAATCATCCATCTCTACCTAAAATGCAAAATACATCTGATAGAGAAATTGAGCTCTAAATGTAAGGAGTACCAGATTTAACTAGATTTAACCACCAGATTTAACAACCAGATTTAACTACCAGATTTAACAAGATGCACCTTGAATGTTAATATAAATTCAGAAATGAAAGAACTTGCCCCAAAGTAAATTTCTGTGAAGATGGTAGTAAGAATGTAGTTCATGTGACCTGTTTGTACATATTTAATAGATATTTTATTATCTTAGGTTAATTATCATGCTCCATTCCAGACAGAAATAAGTTGATTTAGACTTCGTACTTAGTTGTCTTTCTTACAGTGCAATAAAACACCACTGCCTTTCTCTTTCCATTGACTACTGAGGGAGCATATTAAGCTAGATCTTTCAGGTGCCTAAATTAATAAATCATATCCTTAGAAAACATGGGAGCCTCAGGCCTTGTACATGTATTGTTAAAAATAAAAACACTATCTGTGCCTTAAACAATAATTCACAGGCATATAAATAAAATAAGTAAATATTTAGGTTATTAAATAGCCTGTAATGTCCATGTCCACAATAAACACTGTCGTCTTTCATCTTCTAGTCACAATTTTTCAATAAAAATGGGCTTTATTCCATATTATGTTTTGTTCTTTTGGTAATAGCATTAATTTTTCCACCTTATTTAGCAGTCGTATTTAGTAAGCACTGATTTTAAGAGTAGAATTAGTTCACACAAATATTATTAATGAAAACAATGTCATGAAGTAGTAAAACAGTTACAAATAAAGCTAAAAAAATATAAAAGTAAAATGAAACATTTTGGACATCATAGCTTTGGTCAGGGCTCTGATATGCTTTGTCAAAGTGACAGCAAATACCTGTGGGGAAGCACTGGATGTTTTTTACTCAGCAGAAAGTGTGAATAAGTTTGATTTAACTGAGGCAGAGAGGCTGCAAATTGATTTCTTGATTCATTTAGGACACAGTCAGAGGTAGCATATAGAAAACCCTAGAGAGAAGAGGACAGCATTATTGTTTCCTTCCTTAATAGGTGTAAAAGGTTGGAACACTGTCAAGTGCTGGCAAGTTCATCTCTATAAAAGACAATGTAAGGTATTTGCCTGTCAGACACATTGATTTCTTGATGCAAGGGAGAACCACTGGTGACAACCTCAACAGCTTCTGATGGCTTGTTGCCTCCTGCAGCTGGACAAAGGAGGTAAGTGGGGGATGCTGAGCCAACCCAGCCCTGCTGCCATTCACACCACCAAGCTCAGGCATGAAGGCTGCTGCTACATTGATAGCAAATTGCAGCACGTTTATTCATCACAGTCTGCTCTGTCTTGCCTTGTATTGTTTCATTAAGTTAACAGTTAAATATTGATTAAAAATTAGTTCATAATTATTTAAAAAACAATTAAAAAAATAAAATGTAAAGTTGTATGTCCTCCCATTAAAGAAAACAAATAAGCTTCTTCAAGTTTTGAAAAACTAAGAAGCTAGACTATTTAGTTCTACATGCAGAAAATCCCCAACATTTTTATTTTCAAATTAATTAATAAAAACAATAATCATCAAAACAATGATATAATAAAATTAATAACATAATAATAATTATTAATGAAATACTGCAATAATATATAATAATGATAAAATGTAATAATATAATAAAATAATAATTATTAAAAAAACACAAGTCAGTAAAGGATTCAGCACTGAAGTCATGATGAAGACCTTTTGAGAGCATACCATAACAGTAGCTGCTTTGGATTTTCAGGACTTTACTATTAGGCAGCTAGCTATTTATATATAGCTGTATTTATCTGTATATATCTTTAGCGAGGTGGGGATTGGTCTATTCTCCCACGTGCCTAGTGATAGGATGAGGAGGAATGGGCTAAAGTTGTGCCAAGTGAGATTTAGGTTGGATATTAGGAAAAACTTCTTTACCAAAAGGTTTGTTAGGCATTGGAATGGGCTGCCCAGAGAAGTGGTTGAGTCACCATCCCTGGAGGTCTTTAAAAGACGTTTAGATGTGATATGGTTTAGTGGCGGACTTGTTAATGTTAGGTCAGAGGTTGGATCTTGGAGGTCTCTTCCAACCTAGATGATTCTGTGATTCTGTAATTTTTTTCATAAAGATATGTATAAATAGTATATATTGCTATTTTATTTAAAGACTGTATTTTGTACGGATTATAAACTGTATATATATAAAGCTTACATAATTTGAGGCCATTGTTCATTAACACCACATCTAAACTCCTTAATTTGCAAACATAACTTGGGGTGGTTTTTATCAGAAGGCATTATCTTGAAATACAATTTTTTCTTCTGTTCCTTTCCTCCCTCAGCTGTATAGTCAGAAACCAAACCTTGTTCCATTGGCTATTCTCTGAGTGATCTAAAGAAGGATGAGCATTTGGGTTTAGGTGTAGTGAGGTTAGAAGTAGTTCATAAGAACTACTTATATTGTATTAAGATGCTCAATAAACTGAACACTGTACATGAACAAGTCCTGTGACCTGAAAAGATTTAAGCTTAGCCTTGAAAAGAAACAATAACATCTTTACTAAAGAGATAAAGCTATAAACATGTTGAAAGCATCCCAGTCACTCTCCTATCTTATCAGGCACTTCCTCCCTTCTTACTTTCTCCTGTATTGTATTGGCACAAGCACTAAATAATCTGGGAATTTAATAGTATTATTATTATTGTTATTATTGTTATTTAAGTTTGTTTAATTTATAGCATATAAATTCTTAGTTCATAGGTACAAACAAAATGAGAGGTAACCAGTTAAAAATGGCAGATAATACAAGAGAAGGAAAAAGCAGCTTAAAGTTGTGGTACTATTTAAAAAACATGCTAAATTAGTTTTAGAAGAATTACAAAAGAACAAGGTGGGTGTAAAAGGAGACTGCTTAGAATTTATTTACCATTTAGTACAAAAAAAAGATTTTATTTTATTTTTTTTAATCTAAAACAATATTAGAGTAATAGCTGGTGGAGAAAGTGCTCTTCAATGTGAAGTACTTTAATTGCAGATGAATTATGTGCCCTGTATACTGATTTGGTTGTTGTTTCCATAGAGATGACATTGTAAATCCAAATAGATTGAATTGCAAAAATCCTAATAATAGGTCATATTTTGTTTTAAGATTGCCTTTGCACAGAGTCTGCTTGGACTCTATTTGGTTCTTGCTGCATATAGTTCAGCATCCAGTTTGATATTGATATTTGGGAAAAAAAAAAATAAAAGTGGTATGATATGTAGTTTAATATCCCCTATTCTGTTGATATAAACTAATATGAACTAACTGTTTTTATTTTTTTTTCTATATTTTTCTATATTTTTTTCTATTTCTATTTTATTTTACTATTGTATTTTTTTTTCTTCAACAGAGAAAGATATTTCTTTGTGGCATTTCAGATAATTCAATCAGTTTGGAATAACTTAACTTTGAAACAGTTCAGAGTTCTTCAACCATTTTCTCAAGGTAAAATATTTTTCCCAAGCTAATTACAATTTTAAGTAACAGTACTGTTCTATTTATTTTAAATATTCTGTGTGCATTTTGGAAAACTTGGTTGATATCATGTACAGAAAATGGCAAATATCTTGAAAGGCAAGTTTAGAAGATATAAAATCTTTCATTTGCTCTCTCTTCTAGCTGGCATGTTACCTCTTTGGAGAGTATCATTTCCTTTGGAGAATGTGGGTGAATGTTTTACTGTTGTTTTATCTGTCTTGGTATTGTTTTTTTTTTTTTTTTTTTCTTAATCAATGAGTAAAGTTAACGCATTAGATATATTAGTTTCTCTACAAACACTAAGAAATCTTAAAACTTTTATTTACCTCTTAGGAAAATTATACATTCTATCTCCTTCTCCTTCTCCTTCTCCTTCTCCTTCTCCTTCTCCTTCTCCTTCTCCTTCTCCTTCTCCTTCTCCTTCTCCTTCTCCTTCTCCTTCTCCTTCTCCTTCTCCTTCTCCTTCTCCTTCTCCTTCTCCTTCTCCTTCTCCTTCTCCTTCTCCTTCTCCTTCTCCTCCTTCTCCTTCTCCTTCTCCTTCTCCTTCTCCTTCTCCTTCTCCTTCTCCTTCTCCTTCTCCTTCTCCTTCTCCTTCTCCTTCTCCTTCTCCTTCTCTTTCTCCTTCTCCTTCTCCTTCTTCTATCACTATAGTAGCGCTCTTTCATGGAGAACAGCTCTGGCCCCCTCCAAGAGAGCAGAATTTTTTTGACATGCTAACGATTTCATAACACTGTGCTAATATGTTGCCCTTATTTTTACTCCTTAGTTACCACACAGCTACCAGGATGAAATAGTACAAAAATATAATCTGCATTAGCTCCAAGGTTTTGGTCATATTTCAGTTAAGAGTGAGAAGGCCATGAAAGTAAATTTAAGCAAAATGAGAAAGAAAATGCACAGAATTTACCTTTCTGGCTGAGAGTTGTTGGTAATAACAAGAAAAAACAAGGGAAAAAAAAAAAAAAAAGAGGATTAAAATAATTTTAATGCCTTTTATGAAAGCAGTTAAATATGTTCCTGGGATTTGGGCATTGATTTTCAGAGTTGTCTTTTAAATGTAAGCCTCCAGATGCTAGACACTTTTATTAAAATCAGCTCTTACTGTTGAAAGCTTAATAGGCTTAATACAAAGTTCATATGCACTTTAACAACCTTTGAGAAAAAACAAAACAAAACATATAAACTAGGTTCATATCAGAAGTCCTCAATTACAGGACATCATCTAATAAATGCACTTTCCAGATGAGATATCTAAGGAGTCAAAATGTGCTGTACAATAGAGTAGGATGGAGAAGGGACATGAGAGGGAATCTGTTATTAAGTTAGTAGCCTATGCAGCTTACAGCTCCTGAGAACTTCATGGAAAAATTAAAAATTGTCCCCCAAAAAAGCACTCTCATACAAAAAAGCACTCACACGCACACAAAGAAACAAACAAACAAAAACCAAAACAAACCAAAACAAAACAAAAAAAGAACAATATAAAACAAATAAAGTCTAATAGGGTGATAAGCAGTAGAATTCCATTGGGGGAGAAATATAGGTGACGGTCTGTTCTTTGAATTAAATGCACAGAGAAAACTTTCAGGTTCAACATCCTGCTGAAAGCTGGCACTAGAATTAAAGTGTAAGAAAAGAATGAAATAAAGCAACATAACGTAAAATAAGGCTGTAGTGGCAATTCCCATCTGGGTTGTACTTTTCACAGTTACAGGATTAAAATGAATAACTAATATCCCCAGGAATCTTATGAAAAAGAGCTACAGAATTCACAGAGACAATAAAATAACCCTGCAAATGCTCTCAGAGTTGGTGTGTGATTTCAGTTTAGTTCAAAGTAACAGTTTTTCCTTCTTGAAATCCATCTTGACACCACCAAGTACCACTGGTGACCATGTTACCTTCTTGTTTTTAATACAACAGAACACAGTGCACCTAAATAAACCACATTGCCCATGACATAATTATGTGATTCAGAAAACATTTTTCAAGAGAAATTTCAAGAGAAATTTCAGTCTTGCTCTTTCACTTTTGTTACCTGAGCAGTGTCCCCGAATCTGTGGATTAGGAACAATGAAAATTGACTCCAGGTAAGTCATTCTCATCAGGCTGCAAAATTCAAAATGAACTGTTACTGTAAATCTACACTGTTTTACAGCTCCGTTTTGGAGACTTCTTCAAAATAAACAGCTAATAAATTAATAATAATATAATTAATAGCCTCTCTTAACATAGAAAGCACTACTGTTATCATACCCCAGTTTCTTGTTCTTTTTCATTCTCCTTGACTTTTTGATTGACTAACTATCTAACATAAAACTATTTTTGAGAGAGCATTGGGCAGTCAAAGCCCATTTTTCACTATTAAGGAACTGACACCTATTTATTAAATATATATATAATCCATTAACATTGGGCTTTATAGACATACATAATTTATAACCATTACTGTCTGCAGGATATGAGTTCTGGCTTATATAAACTAATGAATTAAGTCTTTGTCCACTCAGTTACTATGGCAATGTTATGGACTTTCCAGCTTCAGCTGGCTTGTAATGAATTAAACAGTTAGCAACTCTGACAGAACCCTGAAATACAGGAAATTATGTGGATGAAACCAGATTTAAAGGAGGCCGGTATCCATATAAACATATTTTAGTGAGAACTTAATTTGGGGCAATTTTAAATAATCTGATATAGTGAATTATGGCATCTTTCAGGGCTCATGCATATGCATGTGTTTATATGCATTGAAGTTTTTTACTCATCTACATAGGAGTAAGAGAATGCTCTCATACCTGAGAAAAGCTACATGAGGACAGGAAATATCCAGAAAGAAGGCATGCTAGTCTCCAGGTCTAAGGCTGTCTTGAAAAATATTTTTTCAGTTCAATGGACTTGAAGTGCTTCTTTGCTACCAATTGGTAGCAAATTGCTACCCCCCCTACCACGAGGGGATGAACCTTGAAAGAAGTCTTATGCATCATTTTCACAAAACAAACAATACAAAAAAAAAAAAAAAAAAAAAAAAAAAAGAAAGAAAAAAAAGACTATCTCCATGAAGCAGAAATCATGGATATTCAACTGCTTCTTACAACTTGGCCTCAGCATGTTAACCTCATGGGCATCACAGAAAGTCCACACAGATCATTATGTGCTAAATAGAAATGCACAGAAAGTTATGTAATCAAAACCAAACAACAGACAGAACCTTACAAATTTAAAGTAGAATTAAGATGTTTCAGAGAATTTTTAACTTGGTTTTAAATATTTTTAAAATATTTTCAGCCAATTAATTTGTGTAACTCCCACATTTGAAAATTTCATTTTACCCCACGTGAAAGTTTTTGCCTGTCTCCAAAAAAAAAAAAAGATATTTGATTCGTAATGTTACTCATATTTATTCTCCCATCCTGAGATTTTCTTAAAATATTACTTCTAAGAAAACACACCCATTTCTCTCACAGCATACTAATTAAGAGATGGGAAATAGGATCCATGTTTATTTTTCCTGATTTTTTCCATGAGTTGCTAGCTGAAGTTGCCACGAAATATAAAAGTTACCAATATAAATAGTCATAAAACTGACAGAAATTCTTATGACAGAAATTCTTATGATCGTATTTTGCCTGCTGAACACTAGAAGTTTCTAATTTTGACAGGCATATCTCCCATGTCAAACAGTGATTATTACATAGTTGATTCTATTTAAGAAAAATTATACATATCAGAAAGAAAAAAGTTACAGAATAAATTAAAAATCTGTTATAAAATGTCAGCCTTAGCCATAATATATTTTCACTTTTTATTTAATTATTTACTTATTTTAGCTTTACCTTGTTACTTTGATTCTTTAATCAGAAAATTTACTCATGAAAGTAATATTTCACCTTTACCCATTCTTTGGAATTTTTTAAAAGAAACACAGAAATTCGGAAGCTGTTATCTGTAACATCTGTGGATAAAATTGTTATTTGCAAAGGCCTCATGTTTCTACCTTAGACTAACTCCCAAGCCTTTTGTCTCCTGTTTTTCCACAATGTTTTTTATGGTTCTTTGAAAATTTCTCAGAATTCTTCTTCCTTCCCTAAACTCTATTTCTTTCTTGACATCAAAACTTACTTTGCTTTTATGTGCTGTGCCACTTCATCAGCAAAGTCTGATCATAGTAACTTCTAAGTGAATTTTTTTCATTCATTTTCTTTTTACCTCCTTTGGTCTGGAGAAATTATTTTGACTGCAATGAACAGCACTCCTGTCACAGCACCAACACTGGCTTTCAGTGGTTATAATATTATTTTGAAAGAACTAGGAAAGCACTTTATTATTATTATTATTTATTATTTTTTTTCTAGACATGAAGCTTTTGCATTGTATTTCTGCAGTTCCTTCAGTCTGCAGCTAAAAGGATACAAAAACATTTCAGAAGTACTATCTTGGAATAATATCTGTTGAGATAAACTGTATATACCTTTAGATTTTAGTTAATTCTGGCTCTTGAAGCTGAAGAGAGAATAAAAAAATGCAACAGAACAGCTTGCTGGTTTCCACAGCCCTGATCTGTGGCAGTGTGCACAGGCTGGATGGAAATTCACACACCCTGTGAATGTCTCCCATGAAATAAATGCCCCATGACATACCATACTGAGTGTTTCATTCCAGTCTAGGCCTGACTCCATATCAAGCTTCTTACTGTCCTGTAAGGACATTTCACTATGTGAAAACAAAGTCATACTATTACCTCAATCTGGAATTTTAAGAGCACCAGATTCTCCTAGTCCCTCACTTCTCCATGTTGATTCCTACCCTATTTATCTCAGGCTAGCCAGGATTTACTTCCAGTGTGAATGCCTCCTGTTTCTACCCATGCTTTACTTCTTGGTTTAAGAAGCCTTTCTGAGTGAAAGAAAAAGTAGGTGATGAAGTTAAAAAATGTTGAGTTTCTGTATTTTAACATTCTTGCAATATATCATGTACTAAGGACACCTGCTTAGTTTGTGTAATAAATGGCTCAGTCTTCAAAATAGGACTATAATCAAAGTTTACAATTTATTAAAGGAATAGAGGTAAGCAAACAGCGCTGGGTATGCCGGGAGTCTCTGCTCCACCAAGACGCACACCAGTTACATCAAGAAGCTGATTTTTATGCTCCTAGGCTGATACATATTCATTACTATTTCTAAAAAAAACAGGGTTATTATAATTAGTTTCCAGAATCCAAACCCTCCTACTGGAGCATGCGTATCAGTCTCTGGTGGTCCCTCTGGGGGTCTCTGGGGGTCTTTTGTGCTGAAGGCTCATAGTCTTCCTCCCTCTTTTCCTTCTCCTTTGTCCAACTTGGCTGTATGGGAGAGACTTGTGCAACATTCCCTGCAAGCTTTGTCTTTTAGTTGTTCTTCAGCTCTCCCCATTTCCTTAATCTCCTGACCAGATATCAGAGACTTCCATAGTGTCCCATGCAGTAGTCATAATACTTAGCAGTTATTCTGAAACCCCCCAGATATCAGAGAGTTCAAGGAAAAACCTACAAATACATTTCCCTTCAAGCTCTCTATTGATATGAATTGCTAAAACATTCCTTTGCAAGATACAAGTATTATATACACTAACCACTCTGTTTTTCTTAGACTTATGGTTATACAAGGGTATGTAAGACAGAAGGTCACATTCATCATACCATGCGGCCCTAGCACTGTTCCATACTGACACAAATCAGATGAACATATCTCACAGTTTGCAGTACAAAAACTAAGGCTACAGAATAAATGGGTATTCTTGAAATAAACAAAATTACTTTGTGAATGACCCATAGGGACTCTGGCTAAACAACAAAATACAGTGTATTTTAATTTTTGTACTAGATTTTACTATGAAGTAAATACATAAAGTAAATATATGAAGTAAAATATATTTAAAGAAAAATAAAGATATATGATTGAGAGAGGACACTGAACAGAGAAGCAACAGGGCCTCACACAGTAATGAGAGGATAAAGATATATAAAGATTCAAGAGAGGTTAAAAAACAAACAAACAAACAAACAAACTTTCATAAAGATGCAAGAAACTTAGATACGTCAGTGGTGGGTACAGCAGTGATGAGTGAGCAAGTAGTTCATCAATCCAAGATCCAAACAGAAGAACAGGTTTTAAGTGAAGAATGAGAAAACAGTGGAGGGGGAGCCTCAATTGCATTCTAATTGAGAAAGGATAATTCAACATGGGATGAGAAGAGGAAGGATCATGTTGTGATAAGGTGAATACTGGTTGGAAAAGGAAAAAAAGGAATGAAGATTTAAAGATGCAGAACAGAAAACAAGGTGAAACAACACGACAAAATATTTTACTATCCTCATCTGTGTGTCTTGAACTTTTTTCTTTTTTTTCTTTTTTTTTTTTTTTTTTTTTTTGACTAAGAGTATTAGTCCAGAAGATAAATAATCTTATGAACTAATAACAATTAGCCATTCTCCATTACTCTTACTGTTTTTCTTCTTCTAAGTTCATGTAATATACTTGAAGAAAGACCAAAATTTAAGGGCATCAAATAAAACTTTGTTAAAAAAGCATCATTTTACCTGAAGTAAGTATGGGTTTTCAAGGCAAATAATTGCTAAGAACTCTTCAAAGTCTACTTCCTACAATTTAAAAAATATATGTCAACACAGTACAATCAGAACAATGACTTTAAGAATAGTAAGTTTCAACATCAACAACAAAAAAGCTGTGTTCCTGACATTCTAATTAATGGCTTTTTAGGTAAAAATGAATTTGTAATTAATAAGAAAGTCAAGGTATTTTAATTTGATTCCAAGTAAGGACTGAACTGTGTTGAATCATCATAGAAGTATAAATGGTAATTTTCCCCCTCGTTTGACAGGAAATGTTATATTACATGTACTAAGTAGCTAGCAAGAGGATTGGACAAAGTGGGGTTTTATTTTCTGGAAAAGCAAGCACTCCTTTCACAAAAGTAATCAACAAAATTAAATCTTTGAGATATCACATGAATAAAAGACATCTTGGCTATTAAGAATATCAAGGACTAGGTTGAGAATACTATGCAACTGAAAAGACAGGAACTAAAATATTTTATTTATTTATTTATTTATTTTAGACTTAGCCTGGATGATTATCCTCTGATGTTCTGTTAGGATACTGGAATATCATGGGAGTTTAAATTAACTCATATCCTTTAAAGACTTTTTAGAGTGTGAAATATCAATAGTTAGAAAAAGCATTGTATTATTAGGAATTGTGCATGTGTGCTTTTGAATTTCATAAAATGTCATTCCATTAAAAACTGCTTAAACTCTGCACAATTTGCAAATCTAATGGGGTATATTGTGTTATACCTGGAATATCTTATTCCAAAACTTGAAACAGAACAGCAAAGAAAAGAAAACCTGTTTGAAGATCTTTGACATGAAATGTATCATGCAACAGCATTTTTCTGGCCTAATGATGACCTAATGCTTGGTTCCTGTCCCCCTCTCAATATCTCATTGCCTAAAAAGTGCTTACAAGGTTGAATGAAATCAAATAAGAACCACATTGAATTAATATAACTATGTCATAAGAAACACATAAGAAAAGGATACTAGCCTTTAACAAAATTGATAGTATGTATGAAGAAAGAGTATGAAATGTGTTCCTGGTTGATGAGCAGAACAGTGAATATGTATCTTTAAAGAAAAAAAAAAGTAAAACAAATAAAGCATGGAGACCTAAATAACAGACAAGCCTTTGCTCACTGGGAGCTAAATAGAACTGAAATTGTCATTACTACTGTCATTGCAGGAGATAATGGAAGATTTATCAACTGAAATATAGCCTAAGAGAATAAAATCTAAGAAACAATATTATCCTTTTATAAGTTTGTCAATTAAGTCTTTTCCATCTCAATTTATCATGATTGTGAAAATTATACATATTCTTCAGTTTGTTTTCTCTATCTCAAAGGAGGTAAATTCTGTTTTTCTTGTCTCATATTACTGCAAGTTTTCTGAGGGATGCTAGAATCTTTCAGCATTCTTTCACCATTTTTCCAAATGACATCCATTGTGGTGGTACATAGGGTGGGATCACTGCATGCTGACCAGGGTTTTTTGTTCTGTTTTGTTTGTTTTGTTTAGTTCTATTTTTATGTTAAGCATTAGAGGAAATATTATAGCTTATAAAGGAAAGTCTTGTTAAAAGACTTCACTGATTTATTTACTTCATTGTCAAAGTCAGATATTGAAAATAAAATATTTTATTTTTTTTCTTTCCTTAATTTTTATGTGAAGGCATGTGTTATTTAACTCTTTGTAATTAAGTAACACATGTTATGTAATAACTACATAACATAGCTATTATATAACATAACATGTTATATAATAACATATTTATATTATTATATAACATTATATAACATTATATAACATGTTATGTTATATAATAACTTAACATAACATATAATATATATAACATATAATATAATATATATATAATATAATATATAACTTGTAGTTATTATATAACATGTTATGTTATATAATATGTTATGTTATATAATAACTACAAGTTATATCAATAACTACATTTAACGTGTAGTTAAATTTAGTTAGTTTTTTTTTTTTTTTCAGTTTTTAGGATTATTTATTTCATTTAAAATTTATCCAGGAATGACTCCTTAAATATAAGATTTTGAATATGATTTAATTCTAGTTTCCCATTGGCATAGCCTGGATGATTTCATTTAAGGGTTCTTCTGATTTAGCTCATTTTACGTGTAGAATTGTCTCAGAAGCCAAAACCAAAAGCTTAGCAATACACCAGAATATGTCTAAAAGCATCAGCTTAAGTGAAATGTTTAAAATTCTTTTTATCCTTGGGTGTTTCATGTTTGGGGGAGTTAAATCTCCTCAGAAACCATGGGGAAGGTGAATGCATTTTGTTATTAATGTCTGCAAGGAATTATGAATGAAAGCAAAAAGGAACATGAATCCTGAAAAGAGTTTTGGAGCATTTCATGAAGTGTTTTCCTGAAAATCATCTGGCAAACAGATTCAAGTGTGAATCACAGAATGTGGTCCTTTACATCATTATGCTGACAAGTGGTTCTTCAGTACTGAGTGGTATCCTGTGGATCTGAAAATGTTCCAGTAGGATTTGCCCAGTGAATCAAACATGTTGTAATTCGATTTGCAAATTCTTGCAAATCTTTACAATAAAAAGCAAATGCCAGAAGGCAAGTGTTTTTGTTTTTACTGTGTATGTATTTTGGTCTTTTTAATTAGCAAAATATTTACAAAAAAATACATGATTTTAGTCATAATTTTCAATATTTCAAATTGTCTTAAAAATAAATAATTGTCGTAGTTAAAGAAAGCTAAAATTAAAAATAAACATTTATTTATTTCAATGTGTATAGTGCAGTATACCACCACAGATCTAACAATCTCTTAGCATCTCAGCATCTGTTTACTAAATCGAATTTATTTATTTATTTATTTATTTTAGTCTAAATATAATTGCTGAAGCAGTTGAAGGACTGCAGAAAATGAACATATTTTCTTCTAATGTCAAGTTCTCAGACAGAATATTTCAACTTTTCTTTAGCTCAGAAATGTCTGGACATTTCAACATCTACATTACAACATGTAGATGTATGGCAGAATAGTTTGCGAGAAAGAACATAATATAATCCTTAATTTACCAGTATTTAGATAAAACCATGTAGATATGCTTACTTCATTTTCTCATGGGGAAGAAAAATAAAGTAGGAGTATCTGTCTATGAAACTGTACACCAACTTTTATTCTTCAGTTAATAACATGTGGAGAAGCTATACTTCCACTAGAAGAGGAGATGCCACACTGACTTGGGAAAATTTTTTAAGGATAAATCACTTTTGGAGAATCTGCTGGAGCTCCTGTGTGTGTGTGTGTGTGAGTGCAATATTATCCATTACACCTTTGGGGAATTTGAGTAGATTCCAAAAGTCTTCTTTAAGTTTTGTTTATTTCTTTTTGATGTCCTTGATTTAATTTTAATATTCTCCTGGTTCCAGATGAAATCCAGTAACAAAAGAACTTATATGGGCTGCACCCATATCTTAACCAGCACTTCCAAAGGTCACTGCCACAGAATGAAAGCAATCTGTCCAAGTCCTGTCCAACTCCAAAAAGAAGTCTATCCATCCCCACAGAGCTATGCTCTGTTGATAGAAATGGTGTAGGTGATGCTTTCTTTGCCCCAGAGACTTTTTGGATGGGATGTGTTGCCTTCTGCAGGCTGTTTCTAAAGGGGCTCCAAGGAATTGCAATTGGAAGACTTAGGCTTCCTTCTCCCATGGGCGTCTGAAGCTTCACTTTCAACTCTGCATCATGTGATAGACAGAAGAGTGAAATAATGATTTAATGTTTTTCAAATCATGAGAATCTTTGTCCACAGCAGAGGTAGCAGTCACCTAAGGGAAGACAGGTATAGACCCAGAAATAATGAGCTGGTTTCAGCTGCCTGTATGTCTAGGAAACTGCAGATCAATAACCTATTGCTAAGTTCTAAAAATACTGGTGAACCAGGCCTGAAAAGGGCAATAGACTGGCTATCTCCTCTTGTATACTCACAGTCAAATAAGTATTTTGCAGCTAGGTATATCAGACAAAATTCAGAAAGAGTATGAACACCAATAGTCACTGGCTTTAATTCTGGCTCCCTGTTGGTCTACTCATAATCATCTTTTGGTGATTAAAATAGTTCCACTGAAGGAATGAGAACAAACAAGACATACTGTGGTTTAAGGTTGTAAAGCAGGGAATATGTCTGTCTGTACTGTCTATATTATCTTTGTCTGAAGAGGGAATGAATCTCCCATCTCTTTTCTTCAGCCACAGTAGGAAATCTCATCATTCAGCTTTGACCTTTCCCCTCATTTAAAACAAATGTCCTACCTTTCCTTAAATTCCTACATACTTTGATACTAGAGATAGGATTTGAGAAATAAATATCACAATTTGGTATTTTAAAAGATGTTTCTTTTCTCTAGTAAGTACCTCCAACTGCTTGTTGGGCATTGAAAGCTCAGTTTTTTGTCATCTGAAATGTCAATTGGGCTTTTTCTGTATTTCTACAAATACTCTAGTAAAATGCTGGGGTGTTAATATACTGCCTAAAAAGATAATCAACACACCATTATAAAGCGATAGGAATGACTGTGTTTCTAGTCAGTCAGCTCTACATTGATTAAAATCCACAGATTTAAAGGCACTAATATACTGACAAATTAATTTCTCTAATGCTATTTTGTTCATGTATAACTGACAGATAATTACTCTGGCAATTCTATATAATAGTTTGAAGTCCTTCCCTAATGCTATCATTTCACATTTACAAAATGAAAAAAATAATGTCCCAATTAGAATAAAATGAAATTTATGTCATATTCATAACATACAAGTAATTGCTCTCCAAGTAAGTGAAGTGCTGGGTGACTAGTGAAGCCATGTAGCTGTTAATGTGTTAATATGCAATACCAGTCAATATGGTTTGGTCAAATGTTACATCAAGATGTGCGTTAAAGGAGACACTTCTCAAGGTTAAGTAATAGCTTTTAAAATAACTAGTCATGCACAGATTAGCAAGGCTGTTGTTGATATAGCTCTAATTAATTGACTGAAGATATTACATTTTAGATGTTAGCTCTTCTAGGCAGAGTATAATTAAATTTGGCATACTTGTTAGATGTAATAGTCCAAATTATCAAAAACACAATGTGTGAAAGACATAAAGTCAAAAAAGACTCAATTAAAATATTTAGATTCAGCACAAATAAAGCTAAAACAATACTAAATGTTAAACTAATTAAAAAAAAAAATCAGGCAAACAAAAAAGAAAAAACAAACAAAACATAAGCTCAGAGGTATTATTGAAAATGTGACCTGAGCAGGACAGGTATCAACTCACATAAATAAATAAAAAATGCAAGGTGGCATATGAAAACAGTGATATTCAGTAAAATACAAAGTTTAAATAACACCTTTTTTTTTTTTTTTTTTTTTTAATAAATGTTTATTTTTTAGTTCCCACTAATGTTTTTCACCAGTTCAGCTAATTGTTACTGTTATAGAAGTGACTTATCCTGTGCTAACCTGCAATCAAGAATCCTACATAGCTGGAGCTAAATATACCATATTTATTCTTAAAAGTTTAATATGCCTTTTTCTGGTGTCACCACAGAAAATTCTTAAAACATGTGAAGAATGGAAAACTTACAAAAAAAAAAAAAAAAAAAAAAAACAACTTGGCACTGACTAGAAATAATTAAATCACAGATAAAAAACTATGAAAATGGTAAAGAGTTTCTAACATAACAAATCTGTGTAAAATATTGTTTTCTATGTGAAATTCATGAAGTGCAAGAAGCAGCAAGTATAAGATTAAGTCCATCATTTTGCACAAAATGAAAGATTGTATCAATCTTTCTATTACCTAAATTATCTAAATTATCTATTTATGATACAAAAATAAACAAACAAACAAATAAATAATAATATTTCAGTTTCAAAACAAAACGATTGCTACATATAAGTATCGGAAAAAAAAAAAAAAAAACATATACATTAAATAACGTAGTGTATATATGTGTGTGTGTTGAGGGAGGTCTGCTAATTGCCTGAGGGTTATATGAGTATTATAGCTTAAGTGTCTGCTACATTGGGTGGAGCCTAAAGTGTCCAATGAAAATGAGTTGCTATCATAACAACACTGATGCACGAAAGAAAACACATGATGTGAGGCCTCTGCTTGAGACAAGAATCATGTTTCAGAAGCTGAATAATAATTAATTTGATTATCTCGTGAATTTTATATTTTTCTATTCTTGTTGTTTATTTGATATAAAAACAAGCAAAGACAACACCAAATTTCAGAAAAGGAAATACCTTTGAAATGACCATCCATTTTCAAGATTTTTTTTTTTTTTCATTCTTTCATTTTTGGTTCTGCACAATACTTTTAAGGACAGAAAGAACTGTTTTCCTCAGGAGTCACTGTTTCAAAAGCCCGCAGTAAAACAAGATAATAGAATATTTCTAATACTATCTAGTCAACATCTACCTTGTTACTGTGTTTTGGTATGTTTTTACTCCCTAATTGTAAGACTTTTCTTATATAAAGTTGTTGTTATTATTATTGATAATGATTTATTGATATTGATTTATTTATTGATTATATTGATAATGATTTAACTTAAAAAGTTAAGCTGCTTTCTCCTTATTCTTCAGCTAACAGTAGTTATCCTCATTATCTCTCATTCTATATATATTAATACTTTGGAAGGCTGTTATTTCACTCTTATTTTTTTCCATCAGCACACAAATTACTTCATGATATCCCAGAGGTTGGATATTTAGAACCTTTTCCTCTTCCTATTATTATTCTTGAAATGTTAGGCAGTAAAAGTATTATTTTGTAATGCAATGACCAGGTCATAATTCATAATAAATTACTGTTACTATGACAACGGGAATACAAAACCAAGTCAGAATACTAGAACACCTAAAGCTAATATCCAGTTTCAAATGATGTTAGGATTTCATCTGGGGACAATACTAGAACAAACCAAAGTACTCCACCACTTTGTACCAAGAGGTAAATCTGTCCCTAGTCTACAGGAAAATCATGGATTTCACCACATATAAAAGGAAAATACTACTTTAAAAACTGTAGCCTACTTATTACAACCACAATTGATATTGTCATCACTCTATTCTCAATATCAGTCTTTATTAAACCAGTGTAATCCAACAAAAGTGAGAGAGATGTACTACTTACTGAAGAATAGGACATGGTCCCGATTTCTCTTATTCCCTTGAGAAATTATTAGTGAGAGCTCATTTTTTCGTATATGAAAATATATTTGTCTTCTTCTTAATGAGGGATTATTTTATTAAGAATTTTTTTGTATTATTATTATTATATTATATAATAATAATATATATATAATATATATAATATATATAATATATATTATATTATATATAATATATTATATTATAATTTATATAATAATATATATAATATATAATATATAATTATATAATATATATAATATAATATATATATATTATAATTATATTATTATATTACCTAAAAGCTCCGTACTTTTACTAATCCTCCATTCTGCTACATATTATAGCTATAACATGGACTACAAGGTCATTTCACTTACAATAACCTTACAATTAGGGGAATAAAAGAAACAACTGACAGGGGAAGATAGAAAACACTGTGATAGGCAGCAGACTCAGCACAGAACTGCCTTAAAACTGTGAAATCTTTTTTCCTTTAAGTAAGTAATACTGTGTGTTGTTGTTGCTGTTGTTTTAAAGAAAGATGAGAAATAAGAAATTAGTTCCTGGTTATTTTGTAAGAGTTACTTCGGAGAGTGAGTTGAAGTTTAGAAAGAAGGCAATTGTTTGCAGCTATTTGGTTTTTATTGTTTACTTGGTATTTATGGCTTATAAAGAATGGTAACTTATGCTGGCCGACAGCTGAAGGCTTTTGCCAGATGAGTAGGAAGATGCTGGAAATAAATGTGCTCTGAAATGTCTTGAAAGTAATGGCAAATTGAATATGTTTGATGTAGCAGAGAAGGGAAAAACAGAGACATACAACTCTGAATTTCCTTACATAGCTTTATTTTTTTTTTTATATATATATATATTTTTTTTTTACAATTTGTTCAGCATCTGTATTTTCAATTAAAAGTCACATTATACACATAACAAATAGTGTGCAACATCTCAAGATTTGAAAATATTTATTTTTCCACAATATGTCAGAGTACTGAGTAGAGGAGAAAGATTGCCTCTCTTGACCTGCTGAGATACTTTGCCTGATGTAGCCAAGAACATCATTAGCCTTCTTAGCTGCCAGGGCACGTTGATGACTCGTTTTCAACTTGGTGTCCACCAGGACCTCTGGGTTCATTTCTGCAAAGCTGCTTTCCAGATGGGTGGCCCCCAGCTTTTTCTTATATCGGGGTTTGTTCCTCCCCAGGTGCAGGAATGTATTGAAATGAAACGACCATTTTCAAGATTTTATACCGAGCAAATTAGTTCTTAGCACTAAATGCACCCATTGTAAAAAGACACTCAAGGCATAACACTTGCTCAAGCTTTATTTGAGAAACAAGCTGAGCTTTTGTTGACATCGTCTTCCATGTGGCAAACACTATTCTTACAGACTTAGGATAATTAGTAATTTTCCATAGCAAACTGCAATGAGAGTACACAAGTCACACCCTTTCCATTCAAATCTCATCTTGCAATGTTATAGCTTTTGAATTTGAAAAACAAAATGTATACAGAACTGGAACCAACATTCTAACTTCTACAATTATATATGTCTTTCTGTTAAAACTCCTTTATCTTTTTCTCAGTAAACATATAAACACAGATTACATTTTAACAGAATCTAGTTTAACATCATATCAACTCTGGAAGGAAATGAATAAATGTCTACGTGATATCTCTGTTTTTTTAAGCAATTACAATATTTTCCTTTGCAAAAGACAGGTGTTGATAGCTCTGTTATTAAACCGTGGCTTTAAAAGACATATACATTTGTATTTCATCCTGAATAGATAAATGGTTTATGGATTTTTCAGGCCTAAATTAAAAGCAGCCATATATATATATATATTTATATATATTTCCAAGTGTGTTGTACAAACTGACCGCCATGAGATAAATTCATAAACCACAATTTGTTCTTGCATAGAAAATGCTATTTTTCCTGGCTAAAGACCTGAAGAAAATTTCTAGATCTATTGTCAAATAAGGTTTTAAGAAATGAGCGTGGGGCAAAGGTTTTCAGAATTCTCCTCTTTGCCTCTTAGAAGACAGTGATTATCAACTGAGAATTGCACTTTATTTAAAATTCAGTTTTATTTATTGTGCCAAAAATCACAGGAAAGAACATAATATCATATAGCTTGTGCAAAGACATGCTTTTCTACATGGTACCCTTGTTCCTTTGGCATTTTTGTTGGTGTTCTGCTGACTTGGGAAAGAGGGAAAGAAGAGGTTAAAAACAAACAAACAAACAAAAACCTGCACCGCTCTGTTTCAGTTATCAGTCATCATGGCCACTGAGGGTAGTCATGCACCCTTCAGGCAGTTCTGTAACTGCTGCTCAAAATGAGTCCTCTCTAAGTAGAAACATACAATTATCCCAATCAAATTATTCCTAGGTTACACAACACAATTACCCAGCTTAATTTGAAGATGAATTAATTGGAGGATGATTTTTCTTTTTTTGCATAAAAAGTCCCTGTGTAGGATATTCATAAAGGAAAGTTAAACACTTGACTTTCATGCCAGAGTCTCTAAAAGTATCTCAATTTTAATCAGAAACAGACTTTGTTCCAGCTCTTTCCTTTTAGGAAGAGGAAGAGGTTTTAATATTGCAAATCAGCTCTTACATTAGCACAGAATATATAAGTAAAAGTAAGAAGACAAAAGAAGACAAAAGTGATGCCTTTGTGAAACTTTGTCTAAGGTCTATTATTTTTTTTTTCTCCTTCTCGTCTTCGACAGATGAAAATTGATTGAAGACAGGCTTCAGCATGAATTGTTCCACTTTGCTATGTCTCATGCTGACAGTGGTTCAGCTTTGGCTTTGCTCTCCAACCACACAGAAATACAGTGCCCAAAACACAGATCAGTCTTTCACAACAGTTCGAAGAGTAAAACGTGGCTGGATATGGGAGCCGCTTTTTGTAACTGAGGAACAGACCTCAAGGATGCCTGTGTATGTTGGACAGGTATGGTAAGTCATGATGTAAGGATAGTTCAAGGTTAGATTTAATGGGCTTATTATTATCGTACTGCCTTGACTTGGAAGATCAACCATCCTCATTGACTTGGAAATATCAAGAAAGATACAAAAAGGGCTGAGATAGCTGTAATCAGGCAGCACAACATCTCAACTTTACTGCAACCTGATTTAGGGTCAGAGAACTCCCTGGGCTAAAGGTCATGGTTCTGCAGTCAAGGAAACACCACTCACATCCTGTTACTAAAACTAAATCTGTGCAGAGTAGCTGAAGGTACCAAGCTGAAATTTTCCTGTCTTCTGAATGAAAGTTAAGGACTCATTTATCAACATTTGGCAACTTGCTTGTGCTATTTTTGGCACTTCATCAAAGAAGCCATAGTGAGTGAAATTTACAAACAGTATTTAGCATGATTTTCTATTACACTAAGTAGCAGCTGATTTACCCCTCATTAATTTTTAATGAAGCAGATTAATACTAAATCCTTTTACCACTGAGAAACTACAGGAATCTGCATGGTTCATTAGATTAACGTAGCTTTAGCACAATGAACAATTATTTTTCACCCTCCTTTAAAAATGTGCTTTAAGATAATTGTCTTAATGATACTTTATCTATTCCTTATTTTTCCTTTCTACTTACAATTATTATTATTATTTATTATTATTATTTATTTTTGTAAGCTAGAAGTAATTGTAGTCTTGAGATCTAGTTTTCTTTTCTTTAAGGCACTTTCTAGGTGAATGAACCAAAATAAGTTTAACTGCTAATTAACTAGCACTAAAATTTAATTGGGCCCAAAGGGTGAGGTGCTCAAAATTCATTAATTGCTTTTTTTCAACCCCTTCAAAATAACTACTATGGAATTGTGATTTGTGATGTCTTACTTCTAAAAGAACAAGTATAGACATAGTCATTAAAAAATAAAAATAAAAAAAAAAATCATTATTACTTTTCCCATATCTGAAAAGCATTGTTTCCCATAAAAGAAATGTCATAAATGCCAAACATTTTCACGCTGCTGTAGATAATTTTCAAAATCTTGTGTTTCTATTTCTCACAGGTAAACTATGGATAATTTTAATTTAAGATTATTGTTCATTTAGTGCAGTCTAACCATTGTCTAAATCAGACACATTTACTTGTGGCTTTCTGTGAAGTACAGTATGCTCTGTTATCAACAAGTAAATTGGCATTCTATGATCAACTTTATAGTAAATAAGGCCCAGGAGGAAACTCCATCAACAATGACAAAGGTAGACAGTCTCTGTTAGCCTTATCACAACTTCTTTCTGCAGTTAGATTCAGAGCTTAATCTTCAAGTTTCATCTAACATAGAATTATCTTCCATTACCATGTTTGAGAAAAAGTGTTCATCAGTACTGCAGTGTAAGATAGATAATGACAACACATAACTTCTTGTCCCAGATCTCATTTACAATGAAAAGACCACTTAGTATATTATCTATTATAAAACAAACAAACAAACAAAATACAAAAATAAGCTGAGAACCTTCTGTCTACTTTCCCAGCATATGTCATTTATTAGAGACCTCTCATTTATTATCGTTAAGGTCATGAAAATATGTTGGACATAATTATACTAAGCGAAATGGTTCATCATAGGTTTTGTCTAAACACCCAGTCCCAGTCAGGCTTCCAGGCTTCCAGTCTCTAAGGGTTTGATACACTCTGTGATCATATCTCAACCATATCTTAAGGTAAAGATCTAGATGTTCATTATCTTTCCCATGTCCTGGTGTTCATGACAAGGAAACTATGATTTATGGTTTCTAGGAAAGAACCTGTGGTGCCCCTTAGCCAGATGTCATTCTTGGATGATGTTTAAACGAATGGGACCAAACCAATCATAAAGGAGTCCTGCCCTTAGGTTCACCCTATAAAGGTGAACTTGCCCCATGTTTTAAACAAAAGTACATATGTTGAAAGCTTTTGGCTTTAAGTTGTTTAAATTTTAGAGACTTTAACCACCATAACACTGAAAATTATTTATCTTGTGTTTGAAAGGGAAATTAACTCTGCATAATTTGAATACTTTGTTAGGATTCAGTGCAAGAACTCAAAACTGTGTTCCTCATATCTCTGAGCAGTGTCCCAACCTCATTTTTAATAAACTATCCAGTTGATGCATACAAAAAAAATTAAACAATTCAAAATAACCAGTCATTGTTCCAAGGAAAAGCTAAAATGATTTGTTTTTCAACTTCAGCATCTGTCACAAAATATTTTGAGTGAATATAATAGAGAAATGTGCCATAATTAATTCTTTCTCAGTATGTGACCTCATATTCTACACTGATCTGTAAGGTCAATAAGAATGAAACAAAACAGAAAAGTTATTGAAATAATCACATAGACATATCTCTTACGTTTAAAGCATTCCACTTAGTAGAATGAGCAAGTTGGATACATATTTATTTATTTTTTAAATTGGGTTTTTAAATTTTTATCCAGGCCCTTAAATATTTTGTCTAAGCATGAAATAAATAAATGTCAGAGAAATAATATGATGGAAGTTGATGTTCACAAACAAACTCAACTGTAGATGACTGGCACATTGAAAGGTTCAGTTACTGCTGTCGCAAAAGTGATGTTGCATATCATTAGCATTAACAGAACAATTATGTTGACATGAACAAATGCAGCTGAACCACAGTGGTCTCCAGGGCTCAGCTTCATCAGAGGAATCATCCTCATAAAGCTGATCTTAGCAAAATAACAGAGGACGCAGGTCTTCCAGGAAGGAATTACAAAATATGTCAATTTATTTCAGAATAAATAATACAGATTTATACCACAGAATGGCTTTTCATCTCTTTAATATTTCAACAGAATTGGAACACCACTCTCGTATTCACACCTAGTATTGCTGAGTATAAAAACAATATATGTATATATAAAACTTTTAAAGTACACTTATAATTTATAATAATAAAAATTTAGATAATGTTTTAAGGTCCTTTGCCTTGTTTTCAGCAGAAGTTTGTGGGAGCTGATAAACCAATGATCTAAATTATGTATTTAACATTAATTTCTTTCACTTCTGTGTTTGTTTGTTTTTTTGTTTTTTTTTTTTTCACTTACAGCTGAAATCAGATTTAGACAAACAGGATGGCAACTTACAATACATTTTGACTGGGGAAGGAGCTGGAAGTATATTTATCATTGATGAATATAATGGCAAAATTTATGTGATACAAAAGGTGGATCGAGAAGAGAAACCCTTCTATATTCTAAGAGCCCAGGCACTTAACAGGAACACTCATCTTCCCGTTGAACCTGAATCAGAATTTATTATCAAGGTTCGAGACATCAATGATCATGAACCACAGTTCTTGGATGGACCTTATGTGGCTACTGTTCCAGAGATGTCACCTGAAGGTATGACATGCCATAAACCAAAGTCTTACATGTATCAGAGTCCTTTTACATATTCTGGATTCATGCTTGTATTGAATATAGAAACCTGTCTTTTCCGTCACTGGCATAGCTATGAAATAGGTACTTGTTTAAAAATACAGCATCACACTTCAGAATAGATAGACTACTGTAACCAGTTGGTACTGCAAAGGAGATTTTAGGCAGACAGAATTCACTGCTTTTTCAATCAGTATAGCACCCTAGTATCTAGAAAATTGTTCAATGTATTATTATTATTATAACCTGTCAGCTCTTCAGACTATTGTGAAACAAAAGTAGCATTCACTTAAATTTTAAAAGCCTCTAACCTAAGTTGACTCTTTAAGCACACAAATAAGCTTGGCTGAACAGCACTCAACAGCCTCCTTCAGTTTCCTCTGATTCTGCTTAATAATTAAACAATAGGCTTTTATTATGCCCTATCTAGTATAAATCATACTATAGTGTAACTGGAGAAGAGTCAAAATCACATGACAAGCACTCATGATTTCCCCACAAATACAGGGATATTTTCCTTTCTGTAAGTAATGGGTTCAGAACAGGAATGAAGTGGGCTGATATGATGACCATCCTCATATCTTGTATGATGCCTACCTATTTACACAGCCAAGCCTCTTTCCACATTGGAAAGCTTCCCTTTGTTTGGATTAGATGGTGGGCAATAAAGCAGTCTTTCAATTTCATAAGCACAAAAATTGCAAAAGGATTTTCCTATCAAAAGTGATGACTTAACCTCTGGACCACTTCTTCCACATATCTATACATAAAAAGAAGATCTGGACCATGTACCTGGAAACTTAGTACAACAAATATGAAGCAAATTTTGCTTTGTGACTACAATAATATAGACACAGTAATATAGTATAAGATAAGATAAGATAAGATAAGATAGATTTATAGAAGATTATTTTATTATATATTATATGTTATATATTATATAATACATATTATATATATTATATAAAATATAATTATATATTATATTATATTATATTATATTATATTATATTATAATGTATAATTATATTATATATAAAATATTATATATTTTATTATATATATTATATATATAATATAACATAGATATAATAATACAATAAGTGACCACAATAATATAGAACAGTTTATTGTTTAGAATTATCTGGATATTTTTATCTTGGATTACACAGACCTGGGTCTTTGATACAGCTTTTTTTTTTTTTTTTTTTTTTTTCCATGTGATTCACTATTATTGATAAGACACTAGATCTCTTATAAAAAATCAATTTTAAATAGCTGATAATATAATATGGCTCCATTTACACTCACCCTAACCTATAACCTTTCACAGAACTATATCAAGAATTCAATTCTGAAACCCTTCTATTTTATCGTCCTGTCTTTATGACAAGTTCCTGTCTTAGTGATGAGAGGATGATTAAGAAAAAAAAAAAAAAAAAAAAAAAAAAGGAAAAGATAATAAAAAAGAAGTCAGTTAGGGTAGTAATTATGGATCAAAGCAACAGTAGCATTCTCTTTCCATTTATCTGTTTCTCACCTCAGTTCACCAATAAGCAGTTGACAGATGAGAAGCTTCAATCTGTGTTCACTTGAGTTGCCTATAACTGACAATCTGAAAATAGAAGGTACAGCAGTCTTTATCAAATCTGTCATCTACGGTATCTTTAAATTCCTAAAATACTACATCGCTTCAACATAAGATTTATTAATTATTTATTTTTTTAAATAAAATATCCCACTAAAATATGAAAAATAAATCAGAAGTAACAGCATTCTCTCAATTTGTCAGAATGTGTAAAAAATAAAACAACATATCTGTGTGCCTCCCCTCTTAGACACAGACTTCTTGAGATAGTGAATTCATAGACTTGCAATTAACCATTATATAACATGAATTTAGGATGGCCCTATTGATCTTCAAATATTTTCTACACTCCTATGTTTGGCCTCTCTAGCACTTTTGTTATTGTTATTCTAGCACTTTTGCTATTGTTATTTTAGAGATTACTTTTCATCAGCTTCTTCTGTGTAGATACTAGTACACAACAGGCTACATTGGGTTTATGAGGCAAGGTTTTAGTAGCAGGGAGGCTACAGAGGTGGCCTCTGTGGGAAGGTTCCAGAAACTGCCCTGGGTTAAATTAGAACCAGCTACATCCAGCTCCAAGTTGGATGCCAGCACCTGTTGCTGGCAAAGCTGAGCCAGTAAGCAATTCTAGTTGCGCCTCTGTGAGATCAGATTTAAGAAAGGAAAAATCTGCTGTGCAAGAGCATATGGGAGAGAGTGAAAAAATGTAGAGGAACAACCCTACAGACCACAAGGTCAGTGCAGGAGGTGCTCCAGGCCCCAGAGCTGAAGTTCCGCTGTGGCCTGTGGAGAGGCCCCTGCTGGAACAGGCTGTTTCCCTTCAGCCCAGGGAGCAGATGTCCACGCTGCAGCCTGTAGAGGAGCACTCAGTGGAGCAGGTGGATATGGCGTGGAGGAGCCTGTGGCCCATGGACAGCCCCCACTGGAGAGCAGGCGAAAGGACTGAATCCTGTGGGACAGATCCCATACTGGAGCAGAGAAAGCGAGTGAAGAAGCAGAGAAAAGGCATTATGGACTGACCACAACCCCCATTCCCCGTTCCCCTGTGCATTTTGGAGAGAGGACATAGAAGAGAGTGGATATCATGGAGGGTGTTTTTAGTTTGCTTTTAGTTCTCACTTCTTTAGACTGCTATATGTGCTCTGTATTTAGGTAATAAATTTCATTAATTTCCCTTATGCCAAGTTTGTTTTGTCTGTGGTGGTAGGTGAGTGATCTCCTTGTCCTTATTATCAGCCTTTTCTTTCATCATATTTTCTCCCGCTGTTCTATTGGGGATGGGGCATAAGAGAGCATCTGTATGATGCTCAGCTACCTACCCACGTTAAACTAAGATACTGGCATACTAAAGTGTATTTTGAGACATACAGAGTATAAATGGAATGGTATATACTGGTATACACCCTAATAGCTCCAATACATGAAACAGCTGAGCCACACCATGCTGTCCTCTCTGGGCTCACTTACCTTGCCTCTCCAAGTATTGCACTTCTGAGGTGAAAGCTCATTTGATGTATATCTTAAAGCATTAATCCTTAGAAGGGAATTTTGAACTTCCCAAATGGACAGAAACAGTAACCAATCAAAATCACAGTGCTTTTCTCCCAGTAAAACAGAATCTCCTTCTGCATAGTAAGAACACAGACCGGAATTACTTTAAATGGCACAGTGCAATAGAGAGTCTTAGTCTTTGCTCCATTTCAGAGCTCTCTAATGATGTTTCAGCTCAATTATATTGGACCTGGGATCTTTTTATGAAAAAACTTGCTTAGGAAGCATGGTCCATACTCAGAAAAGTAGTTCACAATTGCTGAGCTTTTTGTCTGGAACTAAGAAAGTGAAGAGAATAATTCACAGCTGGTCATGTATTACTTGCTTCAGAAAACCACAGAAAAACAGAAAACAGGCATAGATAATTTGTACCTAAAGTTAGGTACAAATATCTAAATGTATACTAATGTGACAACAAATTAGAATATATTTTACTTCTTTCTTAGCTCTCTTTTATCTTCAGTACTAAACTTTATTAGGATTTTAAATGCAAGTGTCAATGTGAATGAAAAGTGTGTCAGCAAATGAACTCTTCTAAGAGTACAGGACTGCAGTTTTCCCTTGGGCATTCCGTGCAGTTTTACATTAAGTGCTTCCCATATAGCTGTTAAAAGTGTACAAATGCGGTATATGTGATGGAATGGTTAGGTCAGATGCAATAATATATCAGTAATTACTGTTTTAGTAGATTTCAGACTCTAGTTAGAAAAATGAGTAACTATTTTTTATACAAGGGCCTTCTAGTTTACCTAACGGGTTGCAATATATAAGTGGCACAATAAATATTTTGTCCAAAAGAAGTAAAACCAATGGCAAAGGAATGTAAAGTAAATCTTATATAACAATCAGAAAAAAAAAAAAAAAAAAAAAAAAAGTAATTTGCTTTAAATAGAACCTAATGAAAAGCACAGAATGTGTAAACATGTTTACTATGCCGCTTAAGACATTTATGTAGACACAACACATATTTGGAGCTAAACTTTATATCGATGTCACACAGACTCACATATTCAGAAAATGCATGTTCAAAAGCTCACAGATAGATTTAGTTGATTTGTCTCTGGCATTATAGCAGTTTTCACATAAATTATGTTAAACTATGTTGGAGTTTTATTATATCAATTATATGATTGCTGTCATTATATAATGGCTGGAATGTCAAGAGGTGGTCTTGTTTATTTGTTTGTTCAGAAAAATAAATAAATAAATGAATAAATAAATTTTATCTGGTCAATTTTTCTCTTCCAACCAAGGAATTAAAAAAATGGCCGAACTTTCTTTTCAAAATTTATTGGGAACATTAATATTACTGCTCTAATTTCTATCATTCAAACACGAATGTCTAGGTAAAAGCATACTTCCTTTTGGCAAATGGTTTGCTTTTTTTTGATATGGGTTAAATGTACAAAGAAATAGAGGTTTCATAGCAGTGAAAGACTAAAAAATGAAAAAAAAAAAAAAGTTTTCCAAATCTGGGCAACATTTTTCTTCTGCTCCCTTCATAGTCCATATTTAATTTAGAAGCTCATGTACTGATCATGAAATATTTGTCCCTTGCCTGCTTCATGTTTCCATTACGCTGCTTCTCCCTGAGCCCACCTGGGCAAATTCCATCCTTCTCCCTTCTGTGATACTATGGAAGAGTTAACAAGCAAGCAAAAAAAAAAAAAAAAAAAAAAAAAAAAAAAAATTATTCTGGGGCTTAGAGAAGCAGCAAATGCTATTTTAGTTTCAACATTTCTTTCTAATGGACAGAAACTGTAGAAAATGAATCTGTCTTTAAATGTTTGAGACTCAAGGAGCTGTAACAATAACCTTGCAGTTCTTCATTCTGTTGTTGTTCTATCTTGTTAAATATGGTGCTGTAAACAAGTCCATTTCTGAATATGGTTGTTGGTACCTTGCTTGGGTTTCTTTAGTAGAAAACTGAATTTATAACAGGCTTGATATTGTATTATCCACAGTGATCAGTTTCTTTTTAGCATTCACTCAATTTCTTTTTAAACAAGTGCATTATAGTCATGCTAAAATTCCTTAAAGATTAAATTTTCAGTATTAGTTAATACAGAACAGTTTTCCATAGATTGCAGCTGATGTGAACTTAGCTGCAGTATAACCAGATGTTTTCATTTAATTTATCTTTTAGCCTTGATAAAGAATATTGTTATTTATGAAGCGCATATATGCCTCAACAAATAACGTATTTGTTTTTCTGGTAATAATTATTGACTTGTAGTTTGACCATAAAAAGATTCAGATCTAATTCCTTGAGCTCCATCATTACTTTTCTCTTCCAGTATAACTATACATAGATTTTTAATATATATATTAGTATATGTTACAGCTCTAAGTAGGTGCAAACATGAACATACACCAGATAAAAAAAAAAAAAAAAAAAAAAGTATTTCCTGCTTTTTCTCACAAGAAGTGATATTTATGTTGTGCAGAACTAGGTAAGGAAAAAAAAAAAAAAAAGGAGACAAAAATAAAGTTTACCTTATGAAATTATGCTACAGTGAATAATACATTTCAAAGAATAATCATCATTAATGGCACCCTGAATTTTCTGCCAATCTTGTTTATAGGATATAGCCAGCTTTCAGTTAGAGATGAAATCAAGCTCTGCAGATTGATTCTGTTGTGCATTCTGCCATGGAAAAGGCTCATTAAAGACTCAAAAATATGAAATGTTATCAGAGCCTTGTCATACTTCTTGGCTGCTTTCCTTGCTAACAAGTAATTTCTTTCAGTCAGGTAGTGGGCCTACTAGTGACAAAGTCACTTTTTTTCTTATTCTTAAAGAAAAGTTCCATAAAATACTTAGCAGAATATTCAAGGGGAGGTTAAACAATTTATTCTACTTCATTTACATGCCAAAAATTAGGGGAAAAGGCATAAGATGTACAATTTTAAGCAATATATAGACAGTGCTGAAAAGTTGTATGTTATTTCATTTTATTTTAATTGAAAATCTGAATGCATCAAAATAGTTGCCTATGGAATATTTTCCATTTCTGATGATGGATTTTAGAAGGTGAATTTGCTCCTGCAAATTTTCAGGAGGGTTTGATAATATAACTGACTTATTAAAATGTCTTTAAAGAGCTTGTGCTGTGTAATTATGAAATAATTTATACAAGATGAAAAACACTGAAGAGAAACAATAATGAAAAAAATGAGAGGACAAGAGGCATAAGCAACAGTTTAAAATAGCCCTGTAGATAATTCCAGAGAAATGCAATAAGTAACTTCAATATGTGTTTGTAGACAATGAATAAATATAATCCACTTTATTTTTTTTTTGAGGTACTTCGGTTGCACAGGTAACAGCCACTGATGGTGATGATCCTTCTTATGGGAATAGTGCCCGTCTGATTTACAGTCTCATTCAGGGTCAGCCTTATTTCTCTGTGGAGCCAAAGACAGGTACTACAGAATGATCTTGTCACCTGATAAATAAATAAACAAACAAACAAACAAACAAACAAACATAAAGTAGATACAAGCAAATATTTCTTTCTTAATTTCTGCAAGAATATCAATTGATATCACCATATATTTTTGCATTTTTGCATAACTCCTAGATTTAAACAAACAAATAAGTAAGTCATTACTTTCTTTCCCAAGGGAAGCTGAGATTACATCTCTTTTTAGAGAATGAAGAATTTAGTTAGATTCTGAGTACCCTATTCAACAAGTGGACCCAGAGAGACACACTTTTGACTTAGCAGCTCTAAGACTCACTATGTGACCATTTCTATCTCTATGTAGTTGGAGAAACCACAGATATGTGATATCTCTCCAAAATCTTGATTTCTGGGGAAGATGGTTACATATGGTAGAGAAGATATATGGTGTGTTCTGCTCCCTGTAACTCTAAGAATGAATCTGTAACACAGTGTAGATGTTCCCATGAGTACTAATTTCCAGCATTAGGACAGGTGTGCCGTGCATGGTGTAGACCATAAATCCACAACTGTGACCAATGTTTCATTTTATACCCATATTATATAGTCAGATATTGGGAAAAAGCATGACTATTATATGTCAGGGATATAAAAAATGGCTTTATATTTTCAGGGGTCATCAGAATGGCTTCCCAAATGGACAGAGAAACAAAAGATCAGTATTTGGTCATCATCCAAGCCAAAGATATGGTGGGACAAGCTGGGGCATTTTCAGCAACAGCTACAGTTACCATCAATCTCTCTGACATGAATGACAATCCACCTAAATTCATAGAGAGTGAGTATAAGCTTCTTACAGTAGCTGAAGACTTTAGGAAATTTAGATTTACTGTAGCTCTGTTAAGTTCAATGATAGGGTGTTTATTTATATATTTTTTTTTTTATTTATTTCTGAACAAGTCTATGCTTTGTTTACAGCAAACAAAAAATAAAGACAAAAAAAATGAATGGAACAGAAAACCAACCACTATCAAAGGACCTCAGGCCTTCTGTTTTTATCATGAGGCTTTAGAAATAAATATCTTATATATTAATCTTTATCTTAGAGATAAATATCTTACATATTTGGAGATAAATATCTTGCTTTATATATATTTTGTGCTCAACAATAGGATACAACTCCCTCTCCTCTCCTCTCCTCTCCTCTCCTCTCCTCTCCTCTCCTCTCCTCTCCTCTCCTCTCCTCTCCTCTCCTCTCCTCTCCTCTCCTCTCCTCTCCTCTCCTCTCCTCTCCTCTCCTCTCCTCTCCTCTCCTCTCCTCTCCTCTCCTCTCCTCTCCTCTCCTCTCCTCTCCTCTCCTCTCCTCTCCTCTCCTCTCCTCTCCTCTCCTCTCCTCTTTGTTTATTTGTAATGTTATGTTTTGTTTTGATTTTAATATTTGATTATTTATTTATTTTGGGAGGTACTGTGAGCTTTTGACAAATGATGTGACAGTCTGTCCAGGGAGTTTGTTGCAGACGTGGGAGATACGCTGGCGGGAAGAACTAATAAAATGTTTTTTGGAAAGTGCTGCAATCCACTGCTTTTTTTTTTTTTTTTTTTTTTTTTTTTTCACCCTGCTGTAGTTGATTATCCTGTCTGTCCATTACTGGATTAGATACATAGGTCTATTAAAAGCTGGGGACTTTTTCCTGATTTCTGAGAACCTCAGGCCATCATACTCTCAATAACTATAAACCATGGATCACTGAACTGTGATAGTATTTGTTTCCTCAGGACTATACTATTTGAATGTCTCTGAAGATGCTCCTGTGGGCACTACGGTAGGCAAAATCATGGCAGAAGACAGCGACATTGGGGAGAATGCAGCCATGAACTATTTCATTGAAGGAGATAGTTCAGATGTTTTTGACATCATTACTGACAATGAGACTCAAGAAGGAATTATCTTATTAAAAAAGGTGAGACATCAGAAGCTTTCTGAAAAATCCCTAAATAGAGAAAAGAACCTCCTCAAATAAAAAGGATGTTTTATAAAATACCATTTATTTTTTATTATTTTTATTTATTTATTTATTTATTTATTTATTTATTCCTCAGGCTTTGTGATTTGACTGGAATATTTGGGGGATAAAAAGAAACATTTTTCTTTCTGTTTACTTTTTTTCCACATTCCTGTAACTGTTAAATACAATACTGATAGTCAAAGTATCTTAATATTATTCCTAGCCGTGTAACAAAGTGTACCCCATTATGAGTATATCTTCTGTGCATCATCCGTAAAATCTTTATCAATAAAATGTACACATAATACCTCCTGCACTTCAACACCTCCTGTTAAACTCAACTGAAACCAGAATGTATTACAATGTTGGGTAGGCAGTCAAGTTTTTTGCAATGGCATAGCTTTATAAAGGCACTAAATATACTAACTTATTAATTACAATATTTCAGAGGATTTGGGAATGTATTACTTATTTTGACATCACATAGGAAGAGGAAGCATTTTGGGCCATCTGGGTCTTCTGCTGAGATAAAGTTCAATAGTCTCTAGTGAAATCCAGGAGCCTGAAGAACTGAATGTTATAACATTTTTTGTTGTTGCTGCTGGTGGTTTTATTTCTTTTTCTAATTTCAGTTTATTACAGGTCAGGAAGGTTTCTAATTTGTTTTTGTTTCAGGTGATAATGACTGCCAAATATAATAATATAATGGTGTTTATTAAGCTCTCTGATGCTTTTTTTTTTTTTTTTTTTTTTTTTTTCTTTTCTTCTTTTAGAGGGTAAATGCTAACAATCTGGAAGACTAAATTAAAGCAGAATTTAATTGATTCCCATTCTTTATGTTAAAGTCAAGAATAATGTTTGCTAAAGTTACACTTATGGTGGCAATGCAAGTACTAATAAAAGAAGGTATTTTCTTAGGGGTGACTTTCTGTGGGAAGTGTTGTTTAATGGTAACAAGAAAACCAGTCTACATGTAAAAGCAAATAAAACATTGCATCATTTAATTGTTAAAGTGTTTTTAAAGATATTTGTTTAATGTTAGTAGTATCTATTAAAAAATCCGAAAGAAAGGTAACATTATTTTGCCTTTAATTTCACACCACTTAAAGATCTGTTTTTAATTCAAATGCATAAAAAAAGGAAATATTCCACATCTCATTTTCTTTCTTAACAGAGAGTGGATTATGAAAGCAAGAGGAGACACAGTGTTAGTGTTAAAGTTGTAAACAGATACATTGATGACAATTTTCTGAAAGAAGGACCATTTGAGGACACAACTACTGTCAAAATCAGTGTGCAAGATGCTGATGAACCTCCAGTTTTCAACTTGGAGAACTATGTGATGGAGATAGCTGAAGGGGTTACAAATGGCTCATTGGTAGGCGTTGTTTCTGCAAGAGATCCGGACAATGTTAACAGCCCAGTCAGGTACCTAACTTAAAAATCTGAATAGTCCTCAAATATAATCAGAGATGGGATTTTCAAAGTCTCCAAAGACTATTTGTATTCCTTACTTTGGCTCATGATTGTAGTTAATCGATCATGCTTTCATTGTGATAACCTGTGTTATTCTAGGTTAAATCCTGATCCCTAGCCCAAAATCTAAATAAATGAACTTTGTACAGCTTTAAGATCATTTTGAGATGGGAAAATTTATTATACAGTGGCCTGGAAGAAGTTCTGCATAACAGCAGAGCCAGGGTACCATAGTCAAAGCTGTAAGTGCCTAGAGGTGTTCCAGTCTGTTTCCCATATCTGCTGTAGAAATGGAGAGATGGACTGTTTGCTAGGAGGGAGAAACAGAAAAGTTCCTCTGATATCTGTTCAACTTAGCAAGACCAAAATTTACCAATTCCCTACATCTGCCACAATAACCACACAGAAATATTATGTAAATATATAAACAAATACCCCAGGATTATAATTTTGAAAATTAATTTTGCTGTTTCTTAAGGGAGAAAACAGGCAATTATTTTTTAACACAGGGTTTAGAATTCTCATGTTACTTGATTTCACTGTACTCAGCAGTTTAAAGAAGCTAAGATACAGGGACAAATGAATGATGTATAAAATAATTTATGGTGTGTAGATTAATTTGTCAGATTCCTGACAGCAAAATCAAACACACACATACACACACACACACAAATATAGCATAATTAGGGTTTCAGTAGTATGCAGTGCCATTTACTATATTTTCTGATTAATTTAATGTTATTTAGTAAGATAGTTATAGGTTAGATTAAATAAGAATAAAAAAGACTGTATAAAAATTTAGGTTTGGTTTCTTGGTTATATACTTAACTTTTTGTTTAAATGACATGTTTTGCTGTTTAATTAGATGATTTTCTAGCATCTCCAATAAAACATGCAAACATAGTGCTTATCTATGACTTCTGAATCTGAAATACTTTCATGGAACTTGCTAGGAAGTCAGTATGTCTGAACAATGAAACATATATTGCATCACTGAATTGCTTTAAAATAGAGCATGTCACTTCCATATACAAATATTTGGCTAACTTCCACATATGAATCTAATTTTGAAACCATTGATATTATAAATGACAGCAGGTACACATAATCTAGATATCTGGCTGTGCTGAATCAGAACTCCAGTTTCTAAATTAACCAAAAAAAAAGAAACAAAAAACATAAAAGCATATTGTGGTCTGCAAAATCACAATAAATAAATAAACAAACAAACAAATTATCCAGCATTGATTTTCTAAAAATTATTCATCAGTAATCAGATTAAAAAAAAAAAAAAAAATACAAAAATCCAAGAAAAAAAGTGTCAGAAACCTCCAACAAGCTTTGGATGCAAAGGATGAGAAATATTCACATAATTTGTATATAAAAAAATAAACTAATTAAAAAAGATTGAATTATAAATCCCTAAATATATTTTTCCAAGTGATGTTTGTCTCAAACAAAAAGAAATACCTTGTCTGTGTTATGAAGGTTCCTTCATTTACTCTCTTACTGATTTTCCAAACAGACAAAAAGCTAACTCTAAATCAAAAGTTAGAGAATCATCCAAATGCTGACACGTCTTAAATACCTAGTCTTAAATACCAACAATATTAAATACCAACAAGAGATAGAAAGTCTTTTTGAAACAAAATTAGACGTACAATAAAAGAGGGAATAATTAATTGTGGGAATTCCAAAGTGGAATGGTAAGAACGTTTTAAACCCTGAACACAGATTTTACTTCTGTGACATGGACTCTGCTAGGAACTGTGGCACAGTTTTTTTTTTTGTTTGTTTTTGTTTTGTTTTGTTTTTTTGTTTGTTTGGTTGTTTGTTTGATTGATTGATTTTTTTCATGTCATGAAAGAATATTGGTAAATATCCTTTCCATTTGAACCAATATCTCTGGTGTCTTTTTTCAGTACATCTCTGGCCTGTGACTTTAACAATTTGAATGGTATGTATGTACATATGTGTGCACGTGCATGTCTGCATATGGACATAGCATCCAGTGTTTTAAATGAAGACTCAGGAGCAGTGGACTCATTTGCAATCATCTTCTACTTTAGGATTTTGTAGCCTGCCTATGTGATGCTTCATTATACGTAGTTGTCTTTCTTTCTTTATAATGCCCATTCCCTCAGCATCAGAGCATGTCAGCAATGATAAAATAGATTTACCATTATACCTCCACTTAGCTGTTAGTGTTATTCATTTCACAAGTGGCACTTTTGCTGTTTCTTTTCAGCGAAGTCATTCACCTGCTGTGAGCCTGACTTAGATGTAAGAATGAATAATGCATTTCAGATTCAGTTCACATTAATATAGATCTCAGACATATTTAGTTTTATAAAAAGAAGAGCTTTGATCTTGGCAGTAGTGAATTTTAAATGTTTATAAGTGTACATTTTTCATGACTTCTGAGTTGTTGCAGCACACATTTATATGGATATATGCACAGCTTTGTTTTCTCAGCTGACAATAACTTTCTATGTCCTTCTCAAGGAACATTTCTGTATTAGGGAATCTCTTGCTTCACTTTTTTTTTTTTTTTTTTTTGGTGCAGGTATTCTATTGTTCAAGGCATACATTTAAAGAGATTGTTCAGCATCAATGAACACAATGGAACAATCATTACAACTGAACCTCTGGACCGAGAGATTGCTTCTTGGCACAACATAACTGTTACAGCCACAGAAACCAGTGAGTAAGAAATTTAAGGAACACTGTGCTTTATATACTGCAAACTGTAATCATCCTCTGAATATGCCTTATTTTAAATGAAGAATGCATGCTTCCTTCTCATTATACTACTATTGCTTGCTACACGAAGGAACATTATTAAAATGATTAGTTAAATAGAGGCAGAATGCATTTGAGCTCCAAGGTCCTGTGCTCTTTCATAAAAGATGACCTTATAAAAAATAAATAAATAAATAAATAAATAAGAAATTGTAATGGAATTGTGCATGTAACACTTTCAAGTTACACTGAAGCATATGAATTGCTCCTGCAGTGCAAGATCTTATGTTAAATTAAACCCTGGTTAATTTCACACCAGATTTTTGACTAGTGTGAAATTAGCCAGGGTCTAATTTAACACCAGTCAGAAACCTGTGGCTCAAATTAATTGTGAATGTAAGGCCTAAATCAGTTAGACTTCTCTTCAGTGACAATTAAATCTCTGAAATCTCCTTTATATAGTTTTCATCTCTCATTTTTGTTTGAAAGTCAAATACAATTGCCTCCATTTGTACTTTTGGTTACCTGCTTGCCTTAACTCTAGGATAATGCTCTAGAAAATTAACAGCTACTAATTTATAAAGTGGTTTAACAAGATTATTAAGATACTTTTTAAAAACTCTTCATATCAATCCCTACAAAGGAGAAGAAAAAGCCAAAATATACAAATATACAAAACTGGCTAATCAATAAACCAAACAGATTTGCTAAATACTTTTAGCATGTTAGTTTAATTCTGAATCTCATTGAAATGTTATTTATTGTTAAATCTACTTTAAACATATATTCATTAGTTCCTCAAAGGAAGCATTCCCTGTATATATGTCAGAATTTTACTGCTAGAAGTTCAATGCAACATATCCAGTAACCTTTTTCAGTGAAGTCTTTATTTTGTGTTTGAAAATTGATAGTATTACCTTCCTTTTCGGCTTCTCTGGGTGTTTTTAAATATAAATATATCTCACTTTTCTTGTTGTTGGACAGCTGGCAGGTGATGGTAAAGTTGATCTCTGGCATATTTTTGTCATGTCTTGAATAACACTATGGAAACACAGCAGGATGATTTTGGTCTGGACTTTTCTGTTTAGCTAAACAATAAAAAAGGAAAGAACCAAATGTTACAAATGAATAAGTATCTCCTGAGCAGAAAAAAAGCAGGTCTTTCATAGTAATGAAAGTTATTGCAGACAGAATCATTATCTCCACATTCTTATTTTTATTCTTTATTTCTTTAGTGATGATAAGGTCACTGTCTATAAAAATATATTCCAAAGCATTGGAATTAGGTCACCTTGCTATGGACATACCTGAAATTATTTATATTTTGAACTAGTAACATTTTATTCCTTGAAATATAGTCCTACCATACACTATGTACATGAGACATTTTGTGGATGACATGTGGATGACATTGTAGCTCCACTGAGGCCAAATCAAAATGACATTAGACCTCATCCACACTAGCTATTCATTGAAGTTGAGATAGAACTTGAAACTGCATTACAGCAGCAACCTCTCTGGGGGCTTATTCAATGTCCTGGCATTTATACAGGACCCAAGCCTTTTGCCTTTACTGTGATGACAGAGATCAGAAATTATTGAGAGTAATTTGCCTGTTATTTCATGACTTGTGATGTGGATCATTCAGTTGAGATACTGTGTTTAAAGGAGCCCAGAATAAGATCTAATTCACGTGAGTTTAAACTCAAGTAGTGGGAACCTGCAACCTGTTGAACCTTATTCCACTTTATACATAGGATTTTTTCCAGCTCAAGAGAAATCAAGATTTATTTGATCAGTTTTTACTTGGTTTTAATAAGCTTCCACCAAGTGCAAGTCTAAAGCATAAATAGAAGCATTCTAACAGTCATAACAGAAGCAAACATGACAGCAAAAGATCCTTAAGCCATTATATTTACATGACAGTGATTTATTGAGTCAGAAGATGATTTTCAGACAATTAATTAATTTTTTAATTAGAATGACTGGCTCAGCTTTCCCTCAATTGAACTAAACATGAATGAAAAAAATCCCCATGATAGCAACTGGCTTGAGCTCAATTTGATTCTCATTTCTCTATATTTCTGGTGGAAAAGTTAGTCTTACTTAAACTTGCCCTAAAGAGACAACAGTCATTTGTCCATAGGGTTTTTCAGATGTCCATTTTTATTGTGTTATAGAGCTACTTCATGACTGCAGAATTTATAGCTCTTTGAAGGTTTCAGTCATGGATCATATCATTAATTCAGTGTGTAATTGTCACCCTTCTTTGGCCATATATACTTTTGTTGATAGACTTCTTTTCAGATTAGTTCCAATGTCCCTACTAGTACCTAGGTGCTGTTTGTGTGTGCATTTATTTGATGGTAGGATGTAAGTCAACACAGCATCCGTGAATCTGATGAACAAGCAAGTTAAGAATAAGCCAAGATAGATGGCAGGGCTCTACCCATGCCTCTTTGTGTATGGCTGAAGGCACTAAAATCTTCCCCTCACTCCTTATAGAATTACAGTCTATTACACACCCATCTCTGACCTAACTAAAAAGGTTAAGTCATGCGCTCTGTGTATGATTTCTAAAAGGGATGTGTGCTACTTTTTGTAAATAAAATAAAATAAATAAACAAAGCATTATTTCATTGTCTATTATATTATTGTGAATATTGGGATTAAACACAAGAAATGTCATTCCCCAAAGAACTATCTCTGAGATGACACTGACAGATCATAAGCTTTGGTAAATTAACACAGCTCTAATGATTTCACAGGAGGAATAGTTATGTGAAACTGCTGACTATCTAGCCATTTATCTCAGTGGTACTTGCTTTTGCTGTCATTTCTTTGGCAAAAGACTCAAAGCTATCAACACAGATTCCATAAGTCCCAAGAAATCAAATGTCTGCTCCAAGGAACTAGTGGATTATAAATTTAAAAAGAAATGTAGGAACCACCCAAAGCCATATAATTTGAAGTGACGCAGAAAGGTTTCTCTTAAAAGTCCATTAGATTATTTTAAGAAAATGTCTTAAGGACTTCTGAATGGGTGATAAGCAGTGACACTTATACACATCGTGAAGCATATTTTAACTGTAATGAATGTTCTGTGAGTAACATACTTGTGTTTTAGACAGAGCAGACTGAGATATTGACATGTGTAATCTAATAGATATTTAGTGCTCCTAGAATATCTTAATATGATTTTATTTATTGGAAAATGTCTCCGTTGTGTCTCTTATCCAACAATACATTCAAGTAAGTATGAATAGTATTGTTGCTACAAAACTTCTTGCCTACTGGTGTAGATATATTACACTGTGGTGAAAGCAGACCTTTCTAAGAGCTAAGTGATGATTAGTGCCATCTAAACGTGGATTGAATTTGCTGATAGGTGAAGGACTTCCAAGAGGTATTCAGTACCCTGAGATCTTCCTTCTGCTGTTTTCAGGTGTGTCCTCGTTCTAGCTGTGATAGGGTTAACTTTCTTCATAGTAGCTTGTAAGATGCTGTCTTTTGGATTTAGGATAAAGAAAATGTCAATAACACAATGATGTTTTAGTTGTTGCTGATCAGTACTTACACTAAGTCAAAGACTTTCTAGCTTCTCAAAGCTCAGTCTTGGCATCAGATCCAGAGACATTTTCTTCTCCTTGAGGGTGCTGAATAGTGTTGAACATAGCTCAGTAGAAATGGGCCAGGCCGCAGAATGTTGCAGTGATTTACATCTCTCTGGAATTGCCAGTGACAGCATATTTTTCCAAACACTACCAGTTTTCAGGATTCTGCACTTGTTCAGAGGTAAAGTTCCCAAACAGTGGAAGTGCCCACTGTTCTGCGTACCTGTCCATACTATCTCCCACACCCTGACATTCATAACTAGCTTGTTTCCCAGCAGATCTCTGGGTGATATTCTTAAATAGATGTTTAACCTTTCACCAAACTAGAAACACATTCAGGAGACATCAGTACAGGTTTAAACATCCAAAGAAATTCAAAATTCTTAAGAGCTATTGTATCTGGCCTGGAGTAGGAAGGGAAGGTGAAGAAGAAGGGGAAGGTGTCATTCCTTGTCCTTCCTCCACAGATCGGATCTCTGAGGAGAAAAGGTAGTAAGTATAATTGTTGATAGTTCTCAAGAGATGGTTCCCAAAGTTAACAGTAATGCTGAGACCAGGTATCAGATTAGGCTTATGATCACTGCTTTTATCATTCATGAGGGAGTGTTACACAGTACAGCCAAGTGATAAAATGAAAAGTGACCTTAAAACAGCCCACAGAGCAAAAAAAAAAAAAAAAAAAAAAGCAGTAAAAAAGAAGCATATACAGCAAATAAGAGGTTACATAGTACAACTTGGAGAGCAAGTACAACAACTTCAAAAGCAAAAAATTCAACATTGTGACCAGTAACTATTCATTATTACTGTTATTTATAACAGATTATAAACAATTTGTTCTTTCTAACACATTCTTTTCAGATCTGTCATTAGTGAGATAGGGGAGAAAACTGGAAAGAAAATTGCATAACTTGTGTGTTGAGAACAGGGCAGTTTAATAAGAGAGCAAAGAAAAAAAAAAAGAGAGAGAGAGAGAAGGAAACAGAACAAACAAGCAAACAAAAAAAAAACAAACAAGTAATTCACAATGCAATTGCTCACCACCAGCCATGTGATACCCAGCCAATCCATGAGTAAAGGCAATCTTCCTCCCCGCCCCCCCCGGCTAACTCATCCCAGTTTTATGGTTTACAATATCACAGAATGGTTGACGTGGGAAGGAACCCCTGCAGGTCATCTGGTTCAACCCCCTTGCTAAAGCAGAGGTTTCATTACCTAAACATTTTTAATGTTCTGAATAAGTAAGTATTCTGTTTCTTTCCAGAGAGGGCACATATTTTCCCTAGCCTTCTTTTGTCATTGAGGTACTTGTAGAAGACCTCTTGTTTGCTTTGATGTCCTTGTACAGATTCAATTCTATCTGGACTTAAACTTCTTAAGTTGATCCCTCGCTGCTTGGACATCTCTGTATTCCTCCCAGACTGGGTAGAAAATGGATTGAAAGCAGCTCTGATGAGAAGGACCTGGGTGTGTTGATTGCCTAGAAGTTAAACATGAGCTGGCATTGTGCACTTGCAGTCGAGAGAGCCAACTCTATCCTGGGCTGCATCAAAAGAAGCATGGCCAGCTCATTGAGAGTGGTGATTTTCACCCTCTACTCTGTTCTTGTGAGATCCCACCTGGAGTACTGCATTCAGGTCTGGGGCCCCCAGCACAAAAAAGACATGGATGTGTTAGAACAAGTCCAGAGTAGGGCCACAGGGGGCTCAAGGAACTGGAGCACCTCTCCTATGAAGACAGGCTGAGAGGGTGGGGGTTGTTCAGTCAGGAGAAGAGATGGCTCCAGGGAGACCTTATAATAACTTTCCAATACCGAAACGGGGGCTATGGGAAAGCTGGGAGGGACTTTTTGTTCAGGGAGTAGAGTAATGGCTTTAACTAAAAGAGAGAATTAGATTAGGATAAGGGAGACATTCTTTACTTAGAATGTAGTGAGGCACAGGTTGCCTAGAGAAGTTGTGGATTCCCAGAATCACAGAATCACAGAATTTCTAGGTTGGAAGAGACCTCAAGATCATCGAGTCCAACCTCTGACCTAACACTAACAGTCCCCACTAAAACATATCCCTAAGCTCTACATCTAAACATCTTTTAAAGACTTCCAGGGATGGTGACTCCACCACTTCCCTGGGCAGCCTGTTCCAATGTCTAACAACCCTTTCAGTAAAGAAGTTCTTCCTAACATCTAACCTAAAACTCCCCTGGTACAACTTAAGCCCATTCCCCCTCATCCTGTCACCAGGCACGTGAGAGAACAGGCCAACCCCCACCTCACTACAGCCTCCTTTAAGGTATCTGTAAAGAGCAATAAGGTCGCCCCTGAGCCTCCTCTTCTCCAGGCTGAACAAGCCCAGCTCCCTCAGCCGCTCTTCACAGGACTTGTTCTCCAGGCCCCTCACCAGCTTCCTCACCCTCCTCTGGACCCGCTCAAGCACCTCGATGTCCTTCTTGTAGCGAGGGGCCCAAAACTGAACACAGTTCCCCATCCCTTCAAGTGTTTAAGGCCGGGTTGGATGGGGTTTAGTGAGTTTACTGTGCGACCTCCTAGCTGCCCTAAGGAACTTGAACTCCACATTTTCATGGTGACTGAAACAAAGACTACCTTTGACCTATACATTCCCCACAAGTCCCTCTTTGTTGGTGAGAACAAGGTCCCGTACAACACCTTTCCTCTTTGCCTTCTGTATCACATGGAGAAGGAATTTATCACCGATGCATTCCATGAACTTCCTGGATTGCTTAATACACTTTTGTGTTGTCCCTCCAGCAGATGTCAGGGTGGTTAAAAAGTCTCCAAGTAGGACCAGGACTTTTCCTAACAGTTTTTAGAAATTTTAATCTTTATTTTTTTTCCTGGACAGGTGGCTTGTAGTAGACCCCCACTATAATATCACCTGTCCCTGCCCTCCCTTTAATCCTAACCCATAAATTCTCTTTTAGCTCCTCAAACATCCCAAGGCAGAGCCACATACATTCCAATTGGACATTGACATATAGGGTGAAACTCCATACTCATCTCCCTAGCCTGTCCTTCCTAAAGGTTGGGTATGTCCAATGTAAATGTTGAGCAAGGTGTCATGTGATTTGAAATATTCCTTTGGTTAGTTTGGGTCAGCTGTCCTGGCTGTGTTACCTCTCAAATTCTGGTGTACCCCACCCTCCTTGCTCTCAGGGCACTTCGAGAAGTAGGAAAATCCTTGGCTTAGTGCAAGAATTACTAAGCAACAAATAAAACATCAGCATGGTATTGTCCTGGTTTTGACTAGGATAGAGTTAATTTTCCTCCTAGTAGCTGGTAGGGTGCTGTGTTTGGGATTTAGGATGAGAATAATGTTGATAACACACTGATGTTTTAAGTGTTGCAGAGCAGTACTTACACTAAGCCAAGGACATCTCAGCTTCTCGCTCTGTTCTGCCAGTGGGCAGGCTGGGGGTTCAGCAGGAGCTGGGAGGGGATAGACCCAGGAGAGCTGACCTGAACTGGCCAAAGGGGTATTCCATACTATATGGCGTCATGCTGAACAATTAATATGGGGTGACTGGCTGGGGTGGGGGCACTGGCTGCTCTGGGATAGGCTGGGCATCAGTCAGTGGATGGTGAGCAACTGCATTGTACATCACTTGTTTTGTACAAGTTATTATTATTATTATTATTATTATTATTGTTAATTTTCCTTTATTTTCTGTCCTAATAAACTGTCTTTATCTCAACCCAACAGGCTTCTTTTTTTTTTTTTTTTCTGATTCTCTCTCCCATCCCAGAGAGGGAGGGGAGAGGGTGAATGAATGGCTGTATGGTGCTTAGCTGCCAGCTGGGTTAAACCACAACTGGTATCAACATTATTTTCATTGTAAATCCAAAGCACAGCACCGTATCAGCTACTATGAAGAAAATTAACTCTATCACACCTGAAACCAGGACAAGGTGACATTTATGAACATTTTTATTGCATAAGGTTTTGTTTCTTTGATTGATTGATTGATTTTAGGGCCTATTCCACACACAATTTTCTATCATTAAATTATTATAATTAGGTTTGGATTTTCCTTGTCTGAGACAGTTACAGCAATATAACCTAATGTAAATGCAGTAAATGCAGGAATTGAAGTGTCTTATATTGGCAACTTTATTTTCCTGTTCATTTGGAAACACGCCATATTAACATAGCTTTTACATAGCCACAGTAGTAAAGTATATTCATCTAAGAGAAGCTCTAAAGCTTTCATGAGTATCAAATGCCTATGTATTAAATCTGCTGTGTGAATAGTACTTGGAAAATAACTGTAATCCCATCTAACAATTCCATCAAGAGTAAAGCTGTACACATGTCTGGGTAAACACAGACTTCTTTACAAATATATGTTTGGGACCAGTGGGTAGAATAGCTCTGTTTTTCCAAATTCCAGCTCTGTTCTTTATAGAATTCTCAACTTTCTGTTTCGGCTAGGACCAACTATCAGTGTCTATTACAATTATTCATGGTTAGCAGTGGCACAAGTATCTTGAAATTATGTAAATTTTGGTGAGATTTTCACTAAAAACTTCAAAATTTCAAAATATGAAAGGAGTACAGTGTAGTAAAGAAGTATAAGTATATCAAGGGATTGTAATAGAATTTCTTAAAAGTTGTGACCAATCATTGTGGTATGCATGATAATAAGATGCTCTTCATGAACAAAACCTCATTTAATTTCTGCAGATCAAATTTTATTTTTTACATTTAAATCAGTTTCCAACTTAGTAAATGAAAAAGTGAACATATCTAAACTTTTGTAAGAAGTACTATGACATTCTATTGTAATTTAACATAATGTTGGAGAAGAAAAACAAAGTCATTTCAAGACAGAACCCCAGCAAAGCAAAAAAGCACCCTTATTTCTATGTTAGCAATTAAGACTAGAAGTTTAACTTCAAAAGCACATGCTAAATCATATTGCAGGTTATATATTAACAGAATTATTTTAAAAGATTTAGTATTTAATGTGTCTGTAAGTGTCAGTAACTATTTTTCACTGTGAAATATAAATAATATTCTCTCTTGTCTATATTACTTTAAAATATATAGCAGATAACATAAATTTTTATTTCCATCTTCTTTTAACCATTAGGAAATCCTGAAAAAATTTCAGAAGCATATGTATATATCCAAGTTCTTGATGTTAATGATCATGCACCAGAATTCGCTAAATTTTATGAAACATTTGTTTGTGAAAATGCGGTTTCTAACCAGGTAAGTGTTAAGGAGTTAGCTACCATTTTTCTCATTGCCATGAAGATCTGATCTGAGATGACACTATTTCCTCTGAGATTGACTATTTTAGTACTACAAGCATAGGATATATTTTGTCTAATTCCAAAAATAATTCTGTTGATATGTGTACAGTTTGAAATACAAATTTCAGAAGACTGATAGGTATTTTCCCTTACTGAATAAAGCACCACAGAACATGTAAAAGAAAGATACATCTCCTTGTTTGACTGTTAACATTCTAAACAAACAAATAAATAACAGATTTGATTCACGTTAATGTCACAGGTATAAGACCTAGGCCTGAGATTTTCAGTCACAGCATAACATCATCTGGGAGAACCAGATTTAGACAACATTTAGATTTATTTTTTTTTTTCATGTGTGTGGTTTAGAATATTTTGGTTAGAAACCATGTGTTTTGAACTAAATTCAAACCTTAGTGAATTCAGTTGAAGCCTGCAAGTCTTTAAGTCAAATCCTTATATCTTCAATAGCTGGAAAATGTAGGGTTTGTTGTATCAAATATCCTTCCCAGGATTTTTTTTTTTTTTTCTATTTCCTCCCCATGTGCATATTATCACATCCAATAGCTCTCTAATCTCCTAATACCCATAATGTACATTGCTCACTCTTCATTCTTCATTGTTTTACATTTTTTCTAAGTTATTCAGATCTATGACAAACTCTTCAAAAAGAGTGCAGCCAGACTCCAGACAAGAAAACTAAAAGAAAAAAAAAGGGGGATGTTCAAAGTGGTTTTTTGTTTTGTTTTGTTTTGTTTTGTTTTTTAGGTTCAAACTGACCAACAAATACCTAAAAACAGAGAAAAAAATATGTATGTTTTTTAATCCTGTAATGAATTCTTTTGACTTAAAAATTAGACCTTTGGGATATCTGTGATGGTTCTGTTCAAATATTTTGCTCTGTTTTGATTTCTAAGTCACAGATTTTCTCTTTTTACATCAGATTGATTTACTCAGACCTTGATTAGTTTGCAGTTAAATAAAGATTTCCTCTTGAAAAAAGGAATTTTATAGAGCTCTTTGCATCCATTTATATGTTTCTACATCAGCAATTGGTTTGTTTGTTATGCACGTGGTAGTTTTCCATCTGCAAAGGCTACCTGTGCTTCAGAAGTAGCTGGAGAAAGGCATATCCCTTGGTCTTCAGCTAATATATTGTCGGGTCAAATGGCAAGCATTAAAGTAAATGTCTCCCTCCCCTCCCCTCCCCTCCCCTCCCCTCCCCTCCCCTCCCCTCCCCTCCCCTCCCCTCCCCTCCCCTCCCCTCCCCTCCCCTCCCCTCCCCTCCCCTCCCCTCCCCTCCCCTCCCCTCCCCTCCCCTCCCCTCCCCTCCCCTCCCCTCCCCTCCCCTCCCCTCCCCTCCCCTCCCCTCCCCTCCCCTCCCCTCCCCTCCCCTCCCCTCCCCTCCCCTCCCCTCCCTCTCCTCTCCTCTCCTCTCCTCTCCTCTCCTCTCCTCTCCTCTCCTCTCCTCTCCTCTCCTCTCCTCTCCTCTCCTCTCCTCTCCTCTCCTCTCCTCTCCTCTCCTCTCCTCTCCTCTCCTCTCCTCTCCTCTCCTCTCCTCTCCTCTCCTCTCCTCTCCTCTCCTCTCCTCTCCTCTCCTCTCCTCTCCTCTCCTCTCCTCTCCTCTCCTCTCCTCTCCTCTCCTCTCCTCTCCTCTCCTCTCCTCTCCAACAAACATTTTCAGGTGGGCTGCTGGATTATAAAAGGTTCTATACTAAAATAAGACCTGAAGTAAGAAATTTTTCAGCAATTCAAGTCAATACAACAATCAGAAGCAAAATATTCACTTTTTGTTTGTTTGTTTGTTTATTTGTTTGTACACACACAAAAATATCAAGCTTTTCCTAAATTTTGACTCACAAGTAAAAAGTGCAGTGTTTCTGTCTGTGGTGATGATGTCCCCAGTAAAAGGCTAGAATCTCTGAGGTTAGATGTACAGAAGTCTAAGAAATGTGTTTTATATCTATATCTATTTACATAGATATAGATATACAGCTTTTCTCCTGGTGAATTTTATTGTATGCTCAGCAAAATCAGAGCCGCCTATTGGTTTCTGAATATTTTATAGACTCATCTCAGTTTTGCTGAGTCTTAATGGAAGTGGTATAGTAAGAAATAAACATTAAGGGTTTGCACTGTCCTCCACTTCTAGGGTGAATCCTTAAAAACATGTGAATATGCTGAACATAACCATAGAAATCTTAGCTTTGTGTAAGAACAGCACAGTGCAAACCAAAACAAGGGATTTTTTTTTTTTTTTTTTTCAGATAGACATGTACTCCTCAGTATTGTATTTATTGGAACAGATACAGATGAAATTTATGGGAATTAATGCATTCTGTATATAAAATTACAGAACTTAATAATGAAATAGCAAAGCAGTATTTAAAGCTGCAGTAATTTTGTGATTTTTCAAATTATACATTTCTAAAAATATACATTTCAAAGATATTTTTAATATGTGGTTAAATAATTATTAGTCAGAACAAAAACTGGATGTGTAAAAAGCAAATCATCTATTCTTGGACTTTTTTTTTTTTTTTTTTTTTTTAATAGATTGCCAATGGTAGGTAGTTCTATATTTTAGTAGCCAAATTAGAAATGAAGTGTAGTAGAAGCTGTCTTTATGTCTTACTGCTATATGCAAGCTGAATCTGCATATTCAGTGTAACTTGATAGACCTTGAATATTATGGTCAAATATACAACCTTTAAAAGCTTTTTCTTACCTCTGGACATGGAAATAGTACCAGCAAAACCTCATAAAATACCAACAGAGTTTTGTTGTTGTTGTTGTTGGTGGTGGTGGTGTTTGTTTTTTTTTTTTTTGTAGCATATGGCAGAACAATATCATAAAAATATGTTACTCATTTATGTTTTAGACCATATGTATAGTTTTGCTCTCTGTTCTTGTTCATATTAGGAATATTCTGGGAATATTATCCCCTTACCAAAATAAAGACTATTATTTATTCCCAGTGTAACACTAGGGATCAGCTATTGTTCTTCACTGATATCTTGAACTTCCTGCCAATACCCAAATTTGTATCACCTTAGATATTTTGTTTGCTCTGAGAAAAGAAAAACCTGTTCCTAAGGAATTTCCATCCTTTGTACACTGTCACTAAGTATATCACTCAACAATCTCTTCTCAATAGTAATAATAAAAATTTATCAAGGTTATAGAATCATAGAATCATAGAATATCCTGAGTTGGAAGAGACCCTTAAGGATCATCAAGTCCAACTCTTGACACCGCACAGGTCTACCCAAAAGTTCAGACCATGTGCCTAAGTGCACAGTCCAATCTCTTCTTAAATTCAGACAGGCTTGGTGCAGTGACCACTTCCCTGGGGAGCCTGTTCCAGTGTGCAACCACCCTCTCTGTGAAGAACCCCCAGCCTAAATTTCCCCTGCCTCAGCTTAACCCTGTTCCCGCGGGTCCTGTCACTAGTGTTAATGGAGAAAAGGTCTCCTGCCTCTCGACACCCCCTTACGAGGAAGTTGTAGACTGTGATGAGGTCTCCCCTCAGCCTCCTCTTCTCCAGGCTGAACAGGCCCAGTGACCTCAGCTGTTCTTCGTACGTCTTCCCCTCAAGGCCTTTCACCATCTTCGTAGCCCTCCTCTGGACACTTTCCAACAGTTTCATGTCCTTTTTATACTGTGGTGCCCAGAACTGCACACAGTACTTGAGGTGAGGCCGCACCAGCGCAGAGTAGAGCGGGACAATCACCTCCCTTGACCTACTAGTGATGCCGTGCTTGATGCACCCCAGGACACGATTGGCCCTCCTGGCTGCCAGGGCACACTGCTGTCTCATATTCAACTTGCTGTCTACCACGACCCCCAGATCCCTCTCTTCTAGGCTGCTCTCCAGCGTCTCATCGCCCAGTCTGTACATGCAGCCAGGGTTTCCCCGTCCCAGGTGCAGGACCCGGCACTTGCTCTTATTGAACTTCATGCGGTTGGTGATCGCCCAGCTCTCCAACCTGTCCAGATCCCTCTGTAAGGCCTTTACACCCTCATTTGAGGCGTAAAGGTTCCTATTGAGGTTCCTCATATGGAGTGAAAATATAGATTTGAAATATATATATATATAATGTATAAAAAAGACAGAGTAATAGGAATAAAAAGCTTCTAGGGTAGAAGCCACAATTTGCACACTGCTGTGTTGATTTCATCAAACTTAGCTTTTTTGAAAAAAAAAATGTTGAATTTTTAGATCTTTCACTGAAAAAAAAAAAAAAAAATATTTAATCAGGAAAGAGTTTTCAAAAGCACAGATGGAAGGCTGTAGTCACTTGTATTGACTTACTGCTGGTTTTGCTTTTAAAGTACTTCTTGTAGCATATATGTGCTTTCTCTTTTGGGGTAAGTTGAGTATGTAGGTCTCTTGGGTACAAATAAGGCATGAGGTGACTGATAAAATAGAACCCAAGTTAAAATTGGACACTATCTTTTCTTAAAGTTGGTAGACTTGAAGCAGCATGATCAATGATCCTCACTTACTATTATATCCTGATGGCCAGGTCACTAAATGTTTTCTGGTAAAAGTAAAAAATTTAAGCACTTTGTTAGCAGAAACATATCTAATTTATTAAGTATTTATTTAGTTGTTTCTTTACAGACATAAAATAGAATCTTTCAAATGTTAAATGTTACTTTTGATGTTATATTACAAATGACAATCTGTTTTGACATATTTTTAAATGAACGATATTTTATTTTCTTGAGAAAAAATTCCATAGAAAATTCCAAGAAATTCCATAATCTGTCTATTATAATATTCAAAATCAATACTTCAGCACAGGAACTTGTCAGCATATCTCTCTTACTGCAGCTACAAAATATCAGTTGAATGATATCAATATGTGTGTGGGCTGGAAGGAAAAGTATTTTGTATAGAATAATTTGTTTAAATGTAGAATCACCTTTCACCTTGGCACCTTGGAGGTAGGGTAGGAGAAAGAGAGAAAAAGAAGAAAAAAGGACTAAATACTATATATATGATTGTTTTTTTCTTTTATGAAAACTTTATAAAACTTGCACCTTGTCTTTTGATCCAGGAAATCATATATTTTCTCAAGATTTTAATGCCTAGCACTCAAACAGATGAAAAATAAAAGCAGAATATTTTCAGATTACCAGTCTCAATGAGACTTTTTAGATATAGGAGCTGTATCTTTGTGAGTATATAACATACACTCAATATGTATTTACAAACTTCATTTCTAGCATCAGTGGCTTAACATGATATGTCCTTTTATCATTTTAAAGGAACATTGAACGCTTTTGTAGTTTAACAATTGTACTTATATGTGTTTCCAGCTAATTCAGAGCATCAGTGCAGTGGATAAAGATGATTCAGAAGAAAGTCATCATTTTTACTTCTCATTGGCTCAGGAAAGTACAAACAACTCACGTTTTACTGTCAAAGATAATCAAGGTACTGTCATTCATGTGGGTCTTTAAGGCTTTTCTAATGAAAGATGGATGTTTCGAATGGTCTTCACATCACCAATTTTATAAAAATTTCCACTTATATAGAGAATGTTGTTATAAGAACACAACATGAAGCATATTTCAAAACAATAATTTGATAATATCAGTTTATTTTCCTTTTTCAGTCAAGTAAACTAAATGGCAAAAGATGATTTTATATCAATGAAAAGAAAAAAATAAATAAATCTGAGATTAAAAAAAAAAAAAAAAAAAAAACAAAAAAACAAAAAAAAAAACCTGCTATTCCTTATAATTTATCTTCTTAATATAGGATGTAGTGGAAAGTACCAACTTTATTGTTAAAGCTATGCATTTATTTAAGAAATAAGATTTCCAGAAAGAGAAGATTGTTGTTAGTACAAGTCTGTTACTTCATCACTTCAGTAAGACCAAAATTATAAACACAAATTAATAGGAAAGTAATCTTATTTCCTAAAACAATTTAAACTACATTAATTGGTTACTGATGACACCATATAAATGTCTCCTATATGAATTTTAATGTTATTCAGAACTGCAATTGATTGAAACTCTTAAAAAGAGTAACATAGATATCAAGCAAAACCAGTCCAAGGCAAAAAATGTAAATACAGTAACTGCAGGAAATGCAACCACTTAGAGTCAGCCTTCTGAGAGTATGAAGAGCTTCTTCAGACTCAGCTAAAGTACACATTGCTCTTATTGACGTTGCTAATTATTTGAATTTTCTGGCTAGGTGAATAAATCAATGGAAGTAAGTTTTGGAAAGTTCAGACTATATTAAATGGCAAACAACTTTTCTTAATATCTTCAAAATTAAAGTCAATGTTTTAATATGTTTCAGTTCCCAGCTTCATTAACCTCTCACTCAGTGCCAAGAAGAGATAACTTGTTACATTAAGATCAAATTGTGTACAAGGAGCCTTTCCCACATTTGCTCATTCAGCACAAAGTCCAAGCAAAGATATGCAGTATATTCAGTTCCTTTTGGAGGCTATTGATAAGAAAAAAAGAAAAATCTTTTCCAGCATCATATGCTCAGCCTTCAGTCTCTACCCTTCTGCTGCATTTCACACAAATGGCTGGGTGATTTGGGATAGTAGTAGGCAAGAGGAAAAGTGAGTCTAAAGATCTGGAGTCTTTTATCTCACAGTTGTCCTCTGAACTATGACTAAGAAACATGGAAAGTCTTAAATATGGGGAGTTAACTTCAGTAGACTTTGGATAAATATGCTATAAATGTAATGGATGTATGTTCATAAAAATGTATGAACTCATGTGGTTATTCATCCTGCCATGATCAAAAACCTGACATACATGTATAAATATTTTTTTTTCTTTGTGCGCAGATTTCAATAGTCTTAATTTGTTTTCCAGTGAGCTAAATTTCAGATTAGAATTAGTTCATAAGGAGTTCAGTTCAGAAGGGGCTGTACTTAAACTGTTTATTGGGTTTTATACAGTACTTATTAAACACTAGTAGTTAAAGCAAGGTGAGAGACTAACAACTTTTCCTTCCTTTAGATAATAGGTGCTAAGCTAGCTCCAGTTTTCTCTCAGGGAAAGAAATAAAAGACTATTTCAGTCTTTTATTTTATTTTATTTTATTTTATTTTATTTTATTTTATTTTATTTTATTTTATTTTATTTTATTTTATTTTATTTTATTTTATTTTATTTCTTTCTTTGTCTTCTTTCACTTTTTACCTGCTTTCTCTGTGTGATGTCAGGCACATTTTTGGACCTTTTGGATTGGTAAACTGTCTATATTTCATCTGTGAGCTGCTGGATTGTTAACAGCTGGTTGCAGGAACCATTATAAGAACCAATTTATTGGCCTGAGCAGGTATCAGATACTATAAACTGGAATTTTTTAGCTTCAAACATTAAAACAGCTTTAAGGTCAATTTTTATTATTGAACCTGGAACACATATGACAAAACAAATGTAATTATTCACAGTTGACACAAGGACAGTTCATATATCCATGGCTGGCTTTACTTTCTTAACGTTGCTAATGTTGAACAGTAGCATTGTTTTTAAATAGGTCATATTCCACTGGATTTTTATTGTTATTGTTTTTATTGTTTATTGTTATTGTTTATTATGATAAATGCCTATCATGTACAAAAATTATCTTCTAGATAACACAGCTGGGATTTTCACAGCAAAAAGTGGTTTCAATAGACAAGAACAGTTTTATTTCTATTTGCCAATATTAATTCTGGATAATGGATCCCCACCACTTACAAGCACAAATACTCTCACTGTCACTGTCTGTGACTGTGACACTAAAGTGAACACTTTCTACTGTCGATATGGAGCTTTCATGTATTCCATGGGTCTCAGTACAGAAGCTTTAGTTGCTGTTTTGGCTTGCATACTAATACTCCTGGGTAAGTAGAAGTAAGATAAATGACTTTTTTTTTTTTTTTTTTTTTTTTTTTTTTTTTTTTTTACAGTAATCATGACTATGTAAAATAAATAAATAAATAAATAAAGATAATCCCAGACAGGAAATATGGAAGTGCAGTTTTATTGAGAAAAAAAAAAAAATCAATAAGTCAAATCTTTAATTTCTTTTCTGTTTTCTTAACTCTAAATATTTTTTCAAGTTTTCAGTAAAATTTGAATCCTAACACCATGCCTTAAAAGTTTGCTTTGATTATTTAGCATTAATTATAATAAAAATCTGAGAATTCAAAGTCAATATTGAGCCTAGGTAAAGCTGAAGACAGCATTAGCAAAGGAAATTGGTTAGTATAAGAATAAATTAGATACATAATAATACGTTCTGCCTTAGGTATGTACAGCTAAGATCAACACAAAATAATAAAAGATAAAGAGAATCTGATACACTCAGAAACTGAGCAACTGTATCTGTCCAGGCTGATCAACCTGAAGCAGAGGAGGTTTAGCAGGATTTCATCAATATGTATAAATCCCTGAACGAAAGGTACAAAGAAGATGGAGCCAGGCCCTTTTTTTTTTTTTTTTTTTTTTATTTCAATCGCAGATGGCACCAAGTTAGGTGTGTGTGTTGATCTGCTTGAGGGTAGGAAGGCTCTGCAGGAGGATAGGGATAGGCTGGACCAATGGGCTGAGGCCAACTGTATGAAGTTCAACAAGGACAAGTGCCGGGTCCTGCACCTGGGGCACAACAACCCCAAGCAGAGCTACAGGCTGGGAGATGAGTGGTTGGAAAGCTGCATGGCGGAGAAGGACCTGGGAATATTGGTTCGATAGCCAGCTGAATATGAGCCAGCAGTGTGCTTGGGTGGCCAAGAAGGCCAACAGCCTCCTGGCTTGTATCAGAAGCAGTGTGGCCAGCAGGTCTAGGGAAGTGATTGTACCCCTGTACTCAGCTCTGGTGAGGCCGCACCTTGAGCATTGTGTGCAGTTTTGGGCTCCTCGCTACCAGAAGGACATCGAGGTGCTCGAGTGAGTCCAGAGAAGGGTGATGAAGCTGGTGAGGGGTCTGGAGAACAAGGGAAAGGGCTAAAGTTGTGCCAGGGGTGTTTTAGGTTGGACGTTAGGAAGAACTTCTTTACCGAGAGAGTTGTTAGGCATTGGAATGGGTGGCCAGGGAAGTGGTGGAGTCACCATCCCTGGAGGTCTTTAAAAGATGTTTAGATGTTGAACTTAGTGATCTGGCTTAGTGGAGGACTTGTTAGTGTTAGGTCAGAGGTTGGACTCGATGATCTTAAGGTCTCTTCCAACCTAGACAATTCTGTGATTCTGTGATTTTCAGTGGTGTCCAGTGACAGAACAAGAATAAGCAGGCAAAATATGAAGCATAAGAGGTTCCATCTGAACAGCAGAAAGCAGTTCTTTGCTATGTGGTTGAATAAGCAGTGGCACAGACTGTTCAGAGAGGTTGTGGAGTCTTCTTCATTGGAGATCTTCTAAAGCTGCCTGGACATCGTACTGGGCAACCTGCTTATGATGGTCATGCTTGAGCAGGGGTTTGGACCAGGTGACCTCTGTTATTCTCTATGTAAAATCTCCAGAAAGACATTTCTCCAATGTTGGGCATTTTTCCCTGTCAGGAGACACCAAGTTTATTTCCATTACAAAGTATATTATGGATGTGAAAAGTGAACACTGTAAATGCATAGGAGATATCTTTGTACCTCTGCAATGTAAAGCCCTAGTCATGCATAGCTGGTGAATGGCACTTACAAATCCAGACCTACCCAGCTAAGGCTGGCTGTTCCTGCCCTGCTCAGGGCTACGGCTGTTGCAAACTATACCTGGCAGCAATCACTGCTACAATGCATTTGATCTTTTTCAGAAAAAGGAAATAGACCCCATTATTAGTGGGCTACACATTATTAGTGTAGTGTTTGATGAGTGATTTGATGACACTGACATACCATAACAGCAGGTGTACAGTAGCAACCATTCATAGAATCACAGAATGGTTTGGGTTGAAATGGACCTTAATCATCTAATTCTAATATCCCTGTCATGGGCAGGGACACCATCCACTAGACTAGCTTGCCCAGGGCCCCATCCAACCTAGATTTAAACACTTCCAGGGATGGGGCATCCACAGTTTCTCTGGGCAATATGTTCCAGTGATTCATCCATCCTGTAAGTCTGTGACAGACTAAAGGTTAAGGTATGGTAGCTTAGAAAGAAAGAGAAGTGATAAAGATGGGTAGGTTTGTTTTACAAGACAAAACGACTGATCTTAAAGCTTGGTTGTTGATGGTGGTCGTGAACCTGAAGACCTCATTCAAGCTGATGAGAACAAAGCAACATGGAAAGACTTCCAACTCCATCTCTGGCTGTTACCTATGTAAGAATATGATATATATATATATTATGCCTTGTAATTACATAAAATATCATATCCAGAAATATCACAAAACAATTGACTGATCATGTTAGGGAAACAGTTTTTCAACCAAGAGTGAAACTCTACAAACAAAAAAAAATAAATTCAAAGTCAGAAAAAATGAAGGTAAAATAAGGTTTTACTGAGTAATGTGATATCAAATCATTTTAAATTGTGAAAACCTAGTACAACCTGTTTTTCAACAAAATTATTAAAAAATGTGAAAAAATATTATCCAAAATGAACAGGTAAACTTTAACAAACAGTGTCACAACACAAATGTAATGTCAGGAGAGAAAGAAACAATAATAGCAGAAATCATATTATTTTTAAAACTACATCTTTCAAGGATAATGATTCTCTCAATGTATTTATTAATGAGAAAAAATACAATACTAACATTTTTAAACTTCTATATCAGTGAAAAAAAATAAAAAACAATCTTAAGTAACCCCTATTTATTTATTTATTTTCCAAACATATCTAGATGAAGAACATTCTTTTATCTACCTTCATTACACAGTATGATCTCATCTAATCTATGCATAACATCACATAAAGTATATCATTGGTAACCACAGGAAAACTAAGGCTTGAAAATGGTGGCTGGTAGCTCTATACTGATTTTGTATTTTGATCTGCTGTAGTAGCAACACAAGAAAAGAAAGAGAAGTCCAATAAAGCTAATGGAATTATTGGACTTTACACCAGGGAAAAAAAAAGATATTGAATAAGTCAAAAATCACCCTTACTCTGCATTCTGCCTACAAATTTATGGGTTGATTTTTCTCAGCATTAGGAATCTGGATCTAATTATTTCCCATTGTTTTACCTTTGATTGTCCAACTGAATCTCTGGGTGATAATTCATTGAAATGAGTTATTGAATCTTCCTAAAACGTACCCCATAATGTAGTCCCACAGTTATATGAGTTTTGCAGAAGCAAAATGTTTATGAATTATGAATCAGCAAATTTATTTGGCTTTGGGGTCTCAGGATTATGTGACATGCAGGAAACTGAAGCAAAACAATGGCCTCTGAAAAAATAAATCCAATTCTATTTATTCCTTAGAACAATTTGAGTAGATAGAATGAGGATTGAAACAATGAAAGTGTACTTCATAATTGTTGTATCTAGATGGGTGTGCTCTTGGCCAGACACTAGCCATTTTTGACTTCATAACAAAGTCCAGGAATAAACTAATTCCCCCACTTCCATCTCCCTGTTTCCAACAAAGAAATCAGGAATATATGATTGGGATTTGTGGTTTCTAGACTTTACTGTACTTCCAGAGTCACCTTACTTTCAGTAGTGGCACTGAAAAGCAACTCCCTTGACTGAAGCCCCTGAAGACCTTTTTGTCAGTGCAAGCTTACTGGCAGGCATGAATGCATTTAAAAGCTTCTTTGCTTGTTGCAGGATATTTGAACCTGGTCACTTAGTGTTATGCACTTACAGGGTCAAGTATCAGGCAAACTTTGACACTGCATTATCCAGGCCATCAATGACATTATTTATTAAATATTCTAGGCTGCTTGTGGAGAGGTACTCTCTTCAGGTGGAATAAGTACTCACTGTCTGGGGTTATGTACATCATAAATGTCAAAGCAAGAATATAGACACAAAAATAAATTTAAAAGGGACAGAAACTAATCTTCCATACTCTTTACAGATACACATATTTTAAATGCATTAAATCCTCTAATGCATTTTTATGAATATTCAAAATGGGATATACAAATTCCTATACATAATCTGAACATTATTATTATTATTATTTGGAACTTTATCCTTGTATTTATCATTAAAATATAATGAGTTACTTCACCATGCAATAGCTTGAAATAGCTTGAAACTATTTGGGTTTTGTAAATGTATGATAATATTGTAGAAATTATTATTTCCAGGGCTTTCAGGTTTTATGTTACTATTTCACAATGATAGGAAAGAGTATATAGGGAAATAAAGAACTACTTCAGGTGTGTCATATCCCTAACTGAGGTAAAATCCTGTCATGGTTAGTAGTTGTGTCATATTATGTCCCGAGTAAAAAATTACAGTTCACAAACTACTTACTTACTGAATAGTTGAATAAAGCTGCAGTAAGATTTAGATGAAGAAAATGAAATCATTAATCTCTGTGAAAGTCATAGAATATTTAAAATGGATCATTCAGCTAAAAATGAAATGATACAGGATTTGAAAAGAATGATTTAAAATATTTATTTAAAAAAAAAAAAAAAAAAAAAAAGCTTTAATGTATGTTAAAAAAAAAAAACAAGCTGTTCTCATTCAAAAACCCCAACAGTAATTACTGCTACAACATCACAAAAAAATTCTTCAGATTCTTCAAATCTCCAAATCAATGTAGTATAAACAAGTGAACCACACCCTGCATGGTCTATGGACCTGAATTATTTTCAATCCATGGAGTAGGATAGCTCACACATTGTCTCATTTTTCATCTGCTTTTCCTAGGGCTTTAATGTAAGAGAGGGAGAGATTAAAAATAAATAAATAAATAAATTTTGAATGTTGAATTAATATATTATGTGATAAAACAAAGCAGTTTCAAAAAAAATAATTATCTGTTTCCATCACTGCTTCAAACCCTCATCTACCCAAAGAATTGCTCCATTTCATTCACCCATTTTATAAGTCCCTCTGTAGCCATTTTTCTACCACCTTCTGTGATAATCTCAAAACCATAAAAACTATAAAAATCACAGCTCTATAAATTTGTTAAGATAGCCTCACTTTGTAATTGTAGCAATGTTAAGAAACATTACTATTTTTTAAGTATTTCCAAGCACATTCAAAATTTGTTATTTTGTTTCTATTTGTCAGTGTTTTTTTTGGCAATTGTAGCCATAAGACAGCAGAGGAAGAAGTCCCTCTTCTCAGAGAAAGTGGAAGAATTTAGAGAGAACATTGTCAGGTATGATGATGAAGGAGGTGGTGAGGAGGACACAGAAGCTTTTGATATTTCAGCACTGAGGACCCGCACAGTCATGAGAACATGCAAACCTCGAAAGAACATCACCACAGAAATCCACAGCCTCTACAGACAGTCTCTGCAGGTTGGCCCTGACAGTGCCATCTTCAGGCAATTTATTTCAGAAAAGCTTGAAGAAGCCAATACAGATCCTAGTGCTCCTCCATATGACTCACTTCAGAGATATGCGTTTGAGGGGACTGGCTCTTTGGCAGGATCTCTCAGCTCCTTAGGCTCAGACATGTCAGATGTGGATCAGAATTATGACTACCTTTCAGACTGGGGACCTCACTTCAAACAGCTTGCAGGAATGTATGCTTCTCATATGAGTGTAAGGGATTAGTTACTGTTTGCTTGTTTGTTTGTTTGTTTGTTTTTGGTTTTGTTCTTTCCTAAATGCTCAGCAACCAAAACCAACTCTTTTTTTTTTTTTTTTAAAAAAAAAAAGATCATCCCACATTTATGCGCAAAAATAAAGTCCAAAGTCTTGGATGTGAAGATCTTGTGAAAAATCATACAAATAATCTCATGATTTGAGGGAACAGGACCTCTCCATTTGAAAATCTAGTGTCTATTTGAATTTTTTTGAATGCAAATTGTGCTGCTTTGGATATCAAAGTCCCATTCTGGGTACATAACACCTGGGTCCTGCAGGTGCAGAAGGTCACAGAAGCCAAATAGAAATGATAAATAGAATTGCAAATATTCTGCCATTCATAAGCTTTATACAGTTTCCAAAGTTAAGACAGACTTCCACTGTGGCAGTTGAATATATTCTTTAACCAAAGTTAAACCTACATATTTGTATAATGCTTCATAATATAAATAGACTTATGTGAAAAAAGTAAACCCTAGATATTCTAATACAATTGTCAGAAGCATTTAAATGAATCATCTATTTATTGTTCAAAGGATGATAAATAAAGCAAGTCTCTTTTCATATAAGCGTAAAAAAAATAATGATGTATTGCAATAAAACAATGATATATTGCAACAACAGCAAGTATTTGATACTAATTTCTTTAATGGTATTATTGGGAAATGCATAAACACAATAATTAATTTAGCAAATAAGATGGAAGGAAGGAAGGAAGGAAGGAAGGAAGGAAGGAAGGAAGGAAGGAAGGAAGGAAGGAAGGAAGGAAGGAAGGAAGGAAGGAAGGAAGGAAGGAAAGAAGGAAGGAAGGGAGGGAGGGAGGGAGGGAGGGAGGAACCAGTTAAAGGGGTGTTTTTTTGTGTGTGTGGGGGTTTTTTTTTTTTTTTTTTTTTTTTTTTTTAATAATGGAACATAAAATTATCTGCAGTAGTCAGTTATATTATAACTGTATTAAGGATCTTTAAATTGCTAAGCTGATGGTTATAAAACTTTATGTATAACATTAGATGATAAGATAGTAAAATGCTTTAATGTTAATCCACTTCTGAAAATGATCCTTTATCATTCTGTTAAACTTGAATCAGATTTCAAGATTAATTTCCCATTGTATCTTTTAAAAGTAGTTTATAATGAATATAAGGGTGTCTTAGAATATTTTTTACTCATATATATGCAGCTACCCAGCAGCAATTTTAGATCTGAGAGTCATCAAAATCATCAAAATCATCTGCTGCTAATACTACAGAGATCGCATCTTGTAATTAAGTAAAACAACATTTCCACAACTAAAAGCTGTCATCTGGATAAAGAAAATTATGTGATATTTTCCTTCTTTTCATTTTTTTAATAAATAAATACATAAAAACTATTAGGTATGAATTACTGAATTACAAAGAGCCAGACAGACAAAGCTTGTGGAAAGAAAAAGAAAAAAAAAAAGGCTTGTAACATGTAATATGTGCTGCAATGCTAGCTACAATTGCTGTTAACCAACAAAAAGGAAGGCATATAGGCTAAGTGGAAAAACGCCAGTGCTGAGTTCAAATGTCAGCTAAAAATAAAACACATGGAGGAGTCTGAAAATCAGGAGAGATTTCCAATGTGAGGTCCAGTAAGGGCAGAAACATTATTCATGATATTAATTGCTGTAAAACATGGGGGGAAGGGGGGGGTCATCCAACTAGGTGCAGATGAAACAGCATCATAAGGAAAAATTGGCTCTCTCCAGTCTCATGCAAGGCCTTGAGTATGACCGAGTGAGTACAAAACACCTTTAAACAGTGAATAATTAAAACATTGACCATTGACATGGTTAAAAAAATGACTCTTTTTTTTGTTGTTGTTGTTGTTCAGTGGCTCTTAAGCAAATGTAATAAAATAATTCGTTTTGAGATAATATTGTATACATTTATAATTTCGTCCATGGCAAGGAATAGACAGAGTGCAACTATATGTGCCTTTATTTTTTGGAGATGGTGAGAAGTACAGTTTTAGTAATAAATTGATATATTTATGCAGTTTTTACACTAGATAAATCCTTATTCCACAGATGGTCTTGGTGTCTTTAATAGAATTCCTCATAATTTCAGACTGTATTTAGTACAAATAGGATGAAAATATCCCATCCTTTCCCAATCCAGATATTTGTCTGTTTAGATGGGGAAATATCTAGCCATGTTTTCTCTGACATTACAGTTTTCTCCGTTTACTATAATGAACTTTAATGATAACTAATTTTTGTAACCAATGCATACTACTCTCATATCAAGTGACTTCTAAGTGAAAGAAAGCAGTGGTCTGCAATGGCTACTACATGATCTTTAGTCAAAAAGGCATAAAACCATTTTTTTTGCTCCAAAGTAAGAAGCCATTCTTAGCTGTTACTGGGCCACTGGGCTTGCTATTCTAAGTCAAACCTATTGTTTGACTTACTACATGTTTTTTGAAGACCTCTATGAATGGTGACTTAACCTCTTCCCTGAGCAGCCTGTTCCGGTGCCTCACAACCCTTCCAGTGTTAGGACATTTTTCCTAGTATCCAACTTAAACATCCCCTGGCCTTTTCATCTTGTCTTATTACTTGGTGCTTAGGAGAAGAAACCGAACCCCACCTCACTATAGTCCCCTTTAAGGTAATTGTAAAGTACAGTAAAGTCTCTCCCAAGCCTTCTTCAAGCTAAACAACCCAAGCTCTCTCAGCTACTCCTCATAAGACTTGTGCTCCAGACCCTTTGCCAGCTTCATTGTCCATTTTTTGTACATGCTCTAGCACCTCGATGTCCTTCTTGTAGTGAGGGGCCCAAATCTGAACACAGTACTCAGGTGCAGCCTCACTGGAGCCAAGTACAGATGGACAATCACTTCCCTAGTCCTGGCCACACCATTTCTGATACAAGCCAGGAGGCTGTTGGCCTTCTTGGCCACCTGAGCACACTCCTGGCTCGTATTCAGCTGGCTATCAAACCAATACTCCCAGTCCCTTTCTGCCAGGCAGCTTTCCAGGCACTCTTCCCCCAGCCTGTAACATTGCATGGGGGTGTTATGCCCCAAGTGCAGGAGCCAGCAATTAGCCTTGTTGAATCTCAACATATGATGGATCTCTTCTGACACTGTTTGAGTAAATTCATCTGTGTCACTACAAATTCCATAGAAAAAAAATGACTTCACAAATGACATCTTGAACAACTGTTTCAGTAAGTTATGAGCCGGAACAATAATTTTTTGTATGCTGATTCTGTATGTTGACCTTATAAAAGTCAAAAAATATCCTCCATTATTAATACTGAGGACACTAGAGACTAGCCTTGAAGACTACAGAATAGAAAATGTATAAAATGAAATGACACAAAATACAACATCATCCAGTCTAGAAATAATTCTTAAAAAAATCTGCAATTATATTGGTCATTTACCCATTAGGGTAATTAAGACAGGCTCCTAAATTTACTATGAACTGCCAACAAGATGCAACCCAGAAAATCATATGTGAACCAAAGCTGTAAAAAATAATAAAACAGGCAAAAGAAAGTGTTGACCATGAAATTAGATTGAGATTGATTACCTAAAAGCTTAATTACTTGGCAGTTCATTTTTTCTTGTCAGACTGACCAATCACACTAACATCACATGTTCACTTAAACACTAACTCAAAGGCAATTCTAATATTACTTGTTAAAGCGTTTTCATAGGACGATTTATTTAATTTTTTTATACTTGCAAACTCTGGCAAAATAAATGAGGTGACCAACAGATGTAAAAGAGGAGATAGAAGATGTTATCCTTAAAATTTTCTATTTATAGTGTAATTCAATATACACTTTTTGCATATGGTGAACCTAATTTCATTTGTTATAAATGCCAGTTTATTTGCATTACTTATGAATTCAAAATATCATTACAATGACTTGAGAAATATTTTATTTGAATCATTAAGCATTACAGCAACTTTAGTAATACTTCATTGAAGTTCTTGTCAAAAAAGCTTATCCTCACAGAAGTCTTACCCCATTGCCACCATGACTGAACATAAAACCACTCTAGTTAGCCTATAAAAATGTTTACACCCACTGTAGTTCATCTCACCCAACTTTCACCGTATCAAAATTAGTGTAAGTTATTCAATTACCCAAAAAAGAATGCTCAAAGTCTCTGTCTGGAAGTGCTAGTCTCATTATGTTTACTATAGCAGAAGTCTAGCAGGTTAGTTATAGTCAAAGCCTAAACTTTAGATGATTCAAGTTAAGATGAATCTCTTCCTTCCCATCCCATGTTCCCCTTTTGCTGTGAGTCCAGCATGCCACTCCCTCCAATGTCTCAGAAATTCGGGGTAGTCTGGACACTCTCCAGTACTGCAAAATGAACATGGAATCCCTCCTTATGGGAACAGCTTACACACAGCAGCCTTTCCACACTGAAGAACTCTTGCAAACACATCTCCATCATGTCACTGACAACTCTAACCCATTATGAATCACCCCAAAACTTCATCTGCTTTCCCCAGCCTTATGGGGATATAAGGACTCTGCTTTGCCTTCTTGCTTTCCCTTATGGGATTATTTTTAACAACCTCAAAAACATTTTCCTTTGAAAATAGTGCCTGTTAATCTTGAATGATTGGTATTGTTTCATAGTATCCTACTAACAGCTAAAAGTTTCGAAGTCTGCTATTTGTGAAGGTAACTATTTTGCAAAAGGCATGAGCTCAAGGCAAAACCAGGTCAAATGATTCATGTAACAGGTCAGCTCCTGAGCTGGAAACAACACGTAAATCCTGAAATATTTAGTCCACTGCCCAGCTCGCTGGACTACATGTTGTTGTTTTTTTGCTTTTTTGTTTGTTTTTGTGTTGTTTTTATGTGTTTGTTTTTTTTTTTTTTAATTATTATTATTATTTTTATTTATTTTATTTTCAACTCTACTTGTGCTTTCTTGATATATCTGTATAATAAAGCAATTAAAAATATAAATGCTCTGAACACCTGAGTTTGGTCGCTTTGAATAACTTTTTGCATGTGATCAAATGCTAGTTTCTGGTTTATAATGCTTTTTCCCAAGAGTAAATGTAAGTGCATGAAAGTCAAAAAAAAAAAAAAAAAAAAAAAAAAAAAGTAAAGGGCACCACAGCATTCAAGGTAACATATCCTGCACATACTAAAGTCTCTTGTCCTCTCCCTTATGTATAACTTATGCCTTGTTATGCTTTAAAGGAAATAGAAAGCATTAGCAAACAGAGGTCTCTAACAGAATTCTTTCTTACAGAAACTTCATAAATAGCAGTCCATGACTAAGATTCAACAGTTAATTTTGGAGAAGCAAAAAGATACTAGATAAAAGAAAGAGAGCTCAATGATTGCAAAATTCTCCAGTGACGATTGTCAGCCAAACCACTCCCCCACTCCTACCTAAAAAATCAGCCAACCAAACAACCAAAAAACAAACAACAACAACAAAACACTAATAGTCTGCAATACTTAGTACATCTGGTTTGTGTTATTTATCTTAGATTGATATCGAAGAGAGTCAGTGAGGACCTAGGGGTTAGAGAGCAAATATTCAAAAAAAAAAAAAAATTAAAAAAATCCATAAAGTGAATATTTCTGCTATAAATTGGTGATTTGTTTTGTATCAGCAGAAATCCTCCAGAAAAGATTCTTCTGGGTTACTTTTTTTTTTTTTTTTTTTTTTTTTTTTTCTGTCCAGGAATACGTTGCAATACAAATAATTGCGAGAGTAATACCAATAGCTGTTGTAGTAGCTAGAACCTCATGTCCATCTTTGGGATTGAAGCAGATTTTTGCTTGCTTATAGCAATGTTGATTTCATGGATGAAGCACAAATAGCATGAGTAAATGGAATGGAATAATACTTTTGGACACTGAGAAGTGTATACAGTTTGTATCATTTTTCTAATTGTCCCTCACCGTGTTCAGGGCATGAATTAACTCTTCCTCAAGCGCCTTGTGATATTCACAGTTTTAGGTTTATTCCAGAGACCATGCAGATCAATTTTAGATTTCCAGGTTTCTCCATGTTGTTGAAGTACCAGACTGTAAGATTCTGAAAGGCATTCACTCTTTGGTCCGAGCATGTTCAAGCAGGTAAAAATGCCACTGTATAATGCAGTTTGAAAAACAATCAGAAATGAATCTTACCAGGAGTTCCACAACTTAATTTCTAACAAAAGAAGAATTTGGAACTTTATTCCCCCTTTGCAGGCCACAAAATACTGTCACAGACACCTACAAATTTTCCTGCTATTACGGAGATCTTTTACATTTTCTTGCTCTCTTACTGTGGCATATTATAGATATTTTAATACAGAAGTTAAACTTAGAACAGTGTGTTTAGGAGTGAAACATTTTTCCACCCTTATCAGGGAGCTGACAATGATAAAGATATTTCTAAGGTAGACAGTACCAGGATTTTAATTTACAGATGATCAGATCTCATATTCCTGTTGATTGTTTAATTTTAATAATTTGAAATAATTTTATAGTTGAAATCTGAAGGTTTTTTTGTTTTGTTGTTTTTTTTTTTGTTTTTTTTTTTTTTTTTTTTAATTCTAAGAGCATATTTTAAAGAAAAGTGAAACCTATATGTCAGTTTGCACAGAAAAAAAAATAATTAAAAAAAAAAAAAAGTAAAAAAAAAAAAGACAGGAGTCCTATTGATTCTCATAGTGGGCTCTCCTTCTATCCCAACATCTGCTCAGAGAGCAGCACAGTAGGGTGCAAAAGCAATACATATTTTTGGCATGTCAGGCACCAGCTCTTTGATGTACAAGTTGGACGGGCCAGTTACAGGAGGTGCTTTGCCAGACCAGGTACTCATGAATAAGCTAGAATTGCTCAGAGACCTGATTGAAAGCCACTTGGCTGTCATGATTTGAAGACCGTAAGTTTCTGAAGCAAATGAGTCAAGCAAGTAGCAGAACTAAGCTCACAGATTGTGGGAGAGTTGATCTCAGTTTATTTTGGAACTGGTAAGCATTACACCATGGTATACTTCTCTGAAGAAGAAATGGGCACAGAAGAGCTAGCTGATCATCAAGGACAGCCTCATTATGGATATGGAAAATTATGCTTTAAACATAATTTGTGAAGAAAACATAGCAGACATAGCAGAAGGCCATGCTGGCTGAATGAAGAATTCCTGGCTGTTTAAATACAGAAGAGAAGCCTGGAGAAGGTGAAAGAACAAACAAGCTATACAGGACAAATGTAAAAACACTGTTTAGGTATATGAGAATATAATTAGGAAAATTAAGATTAAGTAGATTTTAAACTGTGGAGGTATGTGAAAGACAAGAGGGACTTGTCCCTTCACTGGTTTCAGCTGGAACAGAGTTAATTTTCTTCCTAGTAGCTGGTATGGTGCCATGTTTTGAATTTAGGATGAGAATACTATTGATAACACACCAATATTTTAGATGTTGCAGAACAGTATTTGCTCTATGTCAAGGACTCTTCAGCTTCTCACATTGCCCTGCCATCAAGGAGTCTGGGGGTGCACAAGAAGCTTGAGGGGTCACAGCCAGGACAGCTGACCCAGGCTGGCCAAAGGGATGTTCCATACCATATGGCATCAGGGTGGAATTAGCCAGTGTGGGGTGTGCTATTACTGCTCTGGGATGGGATGGGCATTGACCAGTGTGTGGTGAGTAATTGCATTGTGCATCACTTGTTTTGTATATTCTTTTATTGTCATAATAATTATTATTGTTCCTTTAATTTTCTGTCCTATTAACTGTCTTTATTAAACTGTCTTTATTTCAACTTACAAGCATTACTTTTTTTTTCTGACTCTCTTCTCCATCCCACTGGGGTGGATTTGTGCGTGTGTGTGTGTGTGGGGGGGGAAATGAACTACTGTGTGGTGCTTAGCTGCGGGCCAAGTTAAACCGCAAGAATGAGTTAAAAAAGGAAAACACAAAGAAAATTGGGTTCACTGAGAATGAAGTAGCCACATCTGTGATGAGGGACATGGAAAAGACCAACATGCACAAAGTCTTCTTCACAGGCAAGATCTACCATCAGTCTTCCTAATAAATAAAACTTAGTGGCAGAGCCTAGGGAGAGAGATACTATCCCAAGAAGAAAAGATCAGTATAATTGGACAGGTGAACTACATTGTGGGTGAAAAACTGGCTGGACCAGTGGACTCTATGGGTTGTGGCACATTCTTCAGCAGTGTCCAGACTACTGGTGTAACTTAGGGTTTGCTAATGCTTATCATCTTCAACAATGCCTTGGACAAAGGTATGAAAAGCACCTTCAGAGAGTGGACAATACCAAACTGGGAGGATCATTCAGTATGTTGAGGGGCAAGGATGCCAAAGCTGACAAAGCTAGATGCAGAGGCTGACCAACAACCTCACTTCTACAGTATGCTGAAATAGTAAGGAACTGTTACTTTATGACTGTCAGCGCAAGACACCTACAAACAAAGTTCACTTATTCATATAAATAAGAAAATGAATGAATGAAGATTTAAATAAAACAGCAGTAACAAAACACAGAAACACAGGTATCCAAATGACACTAATAAATTTAAGGATATAGAAACTATTTGAGTGTGGAGTTTCATATGTTAATATGATATTCACTGTCACTTCATTTTCTTAGCTAACTCAGAAGGGAAATCAACATGTTGGCCAATTTAACTTTAGAGATAAGATTTGCCAAATAGTTACATCCAGAATTATTCTAACTGGGAGAGAAGTACACTAGCTGAGAGAGGTACACAATAAACAGCATAACATCTGCTAATCTAGAAAGCTGTTAGCACACAGGTAAGCTCAAAGGATAGGCTTTCTGTTTTTTGTATGTTTGTTTTGTGATTCAAGAGGTATAAATTTTTTTTGGTCAATATTGTAATTTGTATATGTTTTGTGATTCAAGAGGCCATTTTTTTTTTTTTTTTGGCCAATATTGTAACGTGTATATTTAGGTTGAGAAAACATACAAACTGTTTTTGTTTGTTTGTTTGTTTGTTTTGTTTGTTTGTTTGTTTTCAGATAAAAACCATCATCCTAAAAACAGAAACTCTTGCTTACTTCTTTCTTTGATCACAGTTAGGAGCAATAAAACATATGTGAATTAACCTTAAAAAAGGGGGGAGGGGTTTTTTTGTGTTCTTACTTTCTTACAACTTATACCGCTTTCTTACTTACTTACTACTAATAGCTCTTATTAGCTGTTGAACTGGAATCCCTAAAACATGTAAGTTAGAGAGGAATGTGGGAAGAGAGGGAGTGAACACATAGAAGGCATGAAACTCAAAACTGAAGTTAGAAATCAAGTCATAATCTATGTTTGAAAACAAAAAGAACAAACAAAAAATATTTTACAAATCTTGAAAAGGCAAAGGTAAGTTTTATAGATGAATCTGAGATACAAATGTCAAATTTCTTTGCTCTGTCATTGTCTTAAAATACTATACTCTGACCCAACCTCTGAGATTTCAAAAGTACATACTTGGAAACAGTCTAAATGTAGAAAATAATCATTCTCTGACAGATGACTTTTTTTTTTTTTTCAATTCTATCTTCACTTCAATTTTTGAGCTAATTTTTGAGCAGAGACACATTCCAGGCAATGGTCCAGCTCAATCTGACATTAGAGTTTCTAAAACCTTTCTTCTTTTGGTCTCAATTGCCTTTTTTATTATTATTTTATTTTATTCTATTTTTTAACCATGTTTCCTCATTATAAAGCTTATTATCCAATTTTCAACGTGTGTTATAAAGTCCTGTCACCTGAAACAGATATGCTAAAGCCCCAAAGGATACTTATCCCTGCCCTGTGCAAAACAAGTAGAAATTATATATATATACTTATATATATATATGCATATATGCATATATGTATGCATATATATATATATATGCATATATATATATAATTAATTAAAAGCAAAAATAAATAAGTAAATAAATAAAGGTAGCTACTGATTTTCTTAGAATGTATTTTTCTTTTTAGTGTGATGGTCAGCTACGGGCAACCAATCATTCCAATCACTTACACTGTGCAGAACCATCTTAAAAAGTCCTTAAAATACTTTAATTGTAGAAATATTTATAGTGACTTTTTTTTTTTTTTAATTTTTTTTTTAGTATTCACTATTTACTAGTGGTAATGTATCACACAGTTTTGCTTAGACTAATGGATGGGGGTAAAAAGTATTAAACAGTTGCTGTGATGGAAGTTCTAAGTATCTGAGAAATGTGGGCTCATTAGTGCTACACTCATTTTTTAACACTGAGCAGTTTAATATAAACTGATACAATACTAAAATAACTTTGAAATTATTTGTCCAATGCTTTCGTATTATTGTCCTGAAAATGTGTATTTTTTTTTCTTCTAAAAATATTTGTCCAACATTTTCATACTGATGTTCTGCATTACTGTACTAGCATCAAAACTTTACTGAGAACCTTATCAGTTGGTTATTAGCTTTCTGCACCTCATTGCAAAGCATCAAAGTAAAGCAATAAGTACTTTTTTTTTTTTTTTTTTGAAATTCAGTTCTAATGTCTTCATTGCTGTCATATGCTTATTTACAGATTTGAAAGCTCTCATGCACTGAGCTTATTTTGCAAAATTATTGAAACAATCCTAATGAACTATGACTATATCTACTATAAGTTTTTTTTTTTTTTCAGCTGAATGAAAGAAAAAAAAAAAACTTTTTTTACATTTAAGTAGTGAATTTTATTGCTCTACAAGAGACATGAATAGCCAATGCTTACCAAGAATTACTGTGCAAGCAGATTCCACTAAGTAGATGATTATATCCTTTCGTGCTCTTATATTAACTTAAATGCTGATTATTGTAGCTCTGTTTCTTTTTCTTTAAAAAAAAACAATTTATTTTTATTTTTTTTTTTTTAACATTAAGATGGTTCATATGGGTTCGAGTCTTAGCATGTAAAGCATAGATCTACCGTAGGTCTACCACAGAGCTTACTGGTGGGAAAATCCTGATATCCAGGATTAGCTTCACTGTGATTAACTTTTCAGTGGCAGCAGGATGGGATTTTTAATTCTATGTTTTAATAAGTTTATGTCAGTTTTCAGTTGAGCACTTTGGTTAGAAATACACTGTTCTCACATGAAATGTCTTTATTCTACATCTACTTTTTTTTTTTTTTTTTCCCCAGCCTTCCATAAACTAATTCTGAAAACAATTCTTGTTCTTTCCTAAAGGATTCATTTCAAAATATATAAAGCTTGCAAACTTCAATATTTCATATTTGGTTTTATCTCCAAGTGAATTTTGTCTTGAATCACACATGAGTATTAATGCGTTACCCACTGTTAAATTAATCAGGCCTGTTTGTAGCTTACAGGTTTATCTCAAGGTCAAGAGGAGAAAAGAGTAAATAATGGGAACATAAAAGTTAACAATGGTCTTATCACAGTTTTTGAAACCTGCTGGCTTAAAACCTGTCATTAATTTGGGAATATTAGTGAAATAAGAAAAATCATGCTTAGAGAATGCCCACCTATATAGTTCTGAGTGTTAAGTTTTGAATCCCAAACTAAGCAGTCATCACCCAACAGCAGCCTGGAGTATTCAGTCTGTAAAAGGTTACTGCTCTCTGTTTATGAAATAATTATTTTACTTTCTATTTTTATTATTGATATGTATGTGATAAGCTAAAATTTGATGCTTTCAGGTGATACAGTTCCTAAAACGTAGTAGAACTCTTAAGATCTGTGTGTTCTAAGACAGTTCCAGCTAAACTAGTTATTCTGTCTCAGAAGTGCCCATCAATTCAGTTGAATTTTAGGCTATTCAAACTTACATCATTTTTTATCCATCTAACCTATTCTAAGTGCAATGTGTATCTGCCTCATGAGTTGATTTCACCTCCAAGTACTAAAATTGTAGCCATGGTAAAGCTAAGTGGAAGAACAAACAGTTGGCCTGTGGATATTGATCCACACTCAGTAGCTGGAGATTATTTACTTTAATGCATATGTAGAAAATAAGAGCTTCTGTGCCCAAGAAGGTGATATCTAATGCAGCACATAAAAAGTTGTAGAGTATGCTCTGGCTCAAAATCAAGCCTTTATATAAGAAACTATACTAACTGTGTCTAAACCCAGCTCCAGTAGGCAGCTTCAAAATTGTAACTTGCTTAAAGGTGGCTGCACTGAAAAACCTATACCTGCACCTCTCTGCAGACAGATGCTCTAATATTAGCCTAGCCCTGATTTATTCTGTGAGGATTCTTTTACGCTTAGAGGTCAAATTCAAAGAAGCAGCTTCTCAGGGGAACAGACATAAGTATTTTGTGAGTTAACTACTCTAACAGCATCCAATAACATTGCAAATTGCAGAAGTGAACCTTTCATTATAAATTACTTGTTTCTTCAAGTGGTTCTATGTTTTCTAATTAATTGGTCATATAAGACTTACAGAAACTAGAGGCCAGAAATTGCAGAAAATTATGGGAAAGTAGCTGAGCACTTCAAACCAGCCATGAAAGAACAAAGGTTAAATTCTGTCTTTCAGCAGTACTCATGTTGGGCAGGCTATATCCTGAAAACATACACTTTACGAAATAAACTTCAGCTATTTTTACTCTGAACAGAGAATGGAAAGCCAGATAATTTACTGCAGTTGAGCAGCTGCTTCTTTTGTTTTGTCATTATTATTGTTATAAATAAAAAGAATGTAGAGTAAGAGATCCCAGCTAATAGAGAAATGTTATTGCCATAAACGATGAGTTTTGAAAGGCTGCACAAATTGAGAAATAAAAAACAAAAGAAAAGCATTACTTAAAAACATATTTAAGGAAAAGAATTAAGAAAGATTATTATATTAAAAATGGAAAAAATAATAGGGGTTATGGACAGAACTTTCATTCCTTCTCCATTCTTTCATTCCATCTTCTGGTGTTCAGAGATTGCAGTTGTCTCTGTAGGAAAGTCACAGATTTTGAGCTGCAAATGAAATAACCAGCTCACCCTTAAAGGAGGCAGAGCTTAAGAGTGGCAAGAAATACTCACCTGATCCTCCTTGCTGGTGATAAATTCCAAACTTAAACAAAACAACCTGCTCTCAGCAGCGCTATGTGGAAAGCAGATACACATTTCTACAGCACTAGGGGGCACACATTGGCAATTTGTTACCCAACTCATCCTACTAAAGCAATAAACTTCATAAATTACCCATGCTTGTTGGGATGGAGAGAACAGGAAGGAAAAGAAACATGTTTTCTTTATGATGAGATATCTGTGCTCTGTATGAAAAACCTGGGTTGTGTTTTCTTGTATCAAATACTTGAAAATATGTGTGTGGGTTTTTTTGGTTTTGTTTTATTTTGTTTTTTACAATTTCTCAGATACAAAGGGTGAGATTTGTTATTCTTTTTGCATCAATGTTATGTCCACTACGAAAGATGAGAGAGTATAACTAGAGAGCAAAAGCAGAGATTATTTAACGTAGTGACACTTCAGGCTGTCTGAATACTGTGTGGTTTTCTGAATAAACTTCAGGGCCTACGTGATAGTTTCCCTGGCTGATAGTAAGTTAGGCTTGATGTAAAAAAAAAAATAATAAATAACCCTCTCCCACCCCCCCCCCAAAAAAAAAAGAAAAAAAAAAAAAAAAAACAACACACACACACACACACAAAAAACCACAACCAACCAACCAACCATACCAAAACAAAAACTTAAATTGTTAGCCAGAAGGAATGTTGTTCCAGACTGAACCGCTCCAAAGTGTGATGAGATTTACCCATAGTGACTACCTATGGAGAAGTAAAAAATCCAACATTTTCCTAAATTCTATATAAAGCATTTCTAATAAGTGCTTCCACACAGTTGGTATCCTTTGCCCTGAATGTGTTTTGCAGAATTGTGCATTGAGTCCACCAGGTACTTTGACTGGGATCCAGGGCACATAGTTAGCACCAGGTACTGACAAATTCTGGTCGTTCAATATGTGACAGGATTTATATCACCAACTATCACATCTGATGGCAGTTGTTCATTTAGTTTCACTGGGATGACTATTCTTTTTATTTAGGTTCTTCACAGAAGTTTCTGGTGTGAGAAGTTTTACAGCTATTAAAACAGCTGCATGTATATGTTCATTCATAATGAACATTTGAGAGGATGACATGAGATTCATTTTTCAGGTGTGGTGGGATTACAGCACAAGGCCAGAGAAGAGTAAGCCAGTTTCAGTCTGTTAACAATTGTTTCATTGTGTTTTTCTTTCGTTCATTCTAAGCTTTCAAGTACTGGTTTCAATATTAACTTCCTCCCTTATCACTATTGTTTTTATTGACATTGCTTTTAAAAGATGTTAATATTTATGTTCTATTGTATATTAACATCCATCTGTAAAAAGCAACTGTGAAAGTAGTATTTTCATTTTCTTTTTAAAAAGAGATAATATACTTAGACTTTAAAAATAAACTTATTTTTAAGGACAAAACATTGAAAGCCTCAGCATTTCAAATTGTAAACTAAATAACTGAATATTTTTTGTATTTCTATTGTTTTTTGTTCATTATTTTTTACTGTTTTGTTGAGGAAAATAAAACAGGAAAAAAAAAATAAATTAAATCTTCCTTGAAATTCTGTCCAAAATACTTTAAAAAAAATATTTATGTGTGAAGTCTTAATGTGTATCTGTAATTTTCTCTTTTCTGCCCACCACTATATTTTTGTTTCACTTCAGCAAAGCCTTCCATGATTTTGCAATATATGCAACATTTCACTCTACATTTCACTCATGATTTTTCTCTTTTACCTTTTCCTTTAACGAACTTCATCAGAAAAAAATGAAAATAAATTCTGAAAATGCTAAAATGGTGTATAATATAAAAGTCAGTACATTTAGAATATACTTTTCTGTAGATGTTAGATTAGAAATGTTATATTTAAAGTAACAGAATACAAGAAAATAATCTAGGATTTCAAAGAAAAAGTAATTAGCTCTAATTTGGCATTCATTTAAAGGTCTTTTAAAAGTCATTTAAAAGGGCGTTGATTTCATAGACTAACTTCCAAATTCATGTTGGCAATAAATCATTAGCACTGAATTCTAAACATGAAAAGCAAGTAGTGATATCACTAATCTGCATAGAAACTGGACAATTTCAAGCAATTTATTTCCAAATTTCAGATAATTAATTTGATGGAAAGCTTGTTGATGTTCACTTCTTATATCAAATACTGGCTTCTATTAAAATTGTCTGTTTTGGAGTGCTTCATTTTTCCACCATCATAAATAAAGAGGGTGAGAGTTTTTGCCCTTTTTGTTGGTGTTGTTTTTGTTTGTTTGTTTCCCTGGCTTACAATGGATAACATTTGATACTTGTAAGTAGAAGTAGCTGTTAGTCTAAAGATATCTCCATTGGTTCATCTAAAATTATAATGTAATTGCTAATAGTATAGAGAATAGTATATAGAATTGCTAATAGTATAGAGAAATAAACTATTGTGCATTATTTCCTTTTCTTCCCTCCTTTTTTTTTTTTCTTTTGTTAGTTTAAGCAGTTCTTAGGTTACAAAAAAAAAAAAAAACTTTTTTCTAAAACAAAGATTTTATTTCTGTATCAACATAGAAGTGTTTTAAAAGTTATTAAAAACAAAACAAAACACTTTTATTGTGTTCTGCTTGAGCATTAATTTGTACAGTTAACAGATACATGTTTATTGCATATTCTCAATAATGATATCACTGTTGTGTTGAGTGTCCTTATCACTCTTATCTTTATGAATATCTTAAACGGGTTCTGATATTAATGAGACTCTACCATCCAAATTTTGTTCTCTGTTCCCTCACTATAACTATACAAGAACTAATTATGTAAAAAGTGAAAAGGTATTTCTATCATTAGAACATTTTCAATAGTACATTTATCTCCTTGACTCCAAGATTTCTGCCTGCTGCTTCTGCTTCTTTTAGGCCAGGAAACCAATTTAGAGAGGGCACACAGCTCTGCAATAAAACTGTAGTTACTACTATTGCAAACGGTCTAGTAGAATCAAAGAGACTATTCAATATACTTCCATTTTATCTGTTTGTCTTTCCTGATTTACTACTGCTTTCCCATATTTGGTCAGATTTCTAAAACTTGATGTTAACTTGTGATGAAACTAAATCTAAACTTACAGGTTTCTGTTCAACATGTTAAGTTTTTTTTTTTTTTTTTTTTTTTTTTTGTGTGTGTTCAAACTTTAAATGTTATTGACATGTTTTATAATATGGTTCATTTGAAATTATATTTTCTCCTTTTATCTCCATCTTTTCTTTTTAATCTATTTATCTGTCTATTTGTCTATCTATCTATCTATTTATTTAATTTCCAGTCTTGGTGTTGTGATTCTCTATTTGTTCATATTTGCCTCAAGCATTTTATTTGCAAGATTAGAAGGTTAGATGAGAAAATGAGAAAATATTCCATACTTCATAGCTTAACCTGCTTCTCCCTTTTTGATACTCCTGTCCCAAATAGTCTATTTCTAACTTTCTGTTCTCTGCTTTTAAAATTATGTTCATTTTGATAATATGATATTTATAGGGAGAAAAAAAAAAAAAAAAGAAAAGAAAAGAAAATTTGTTTTTCTTTGAAGAATCAAATAATTGGCACCCATCATATTGAACTTTATCACAAACCACTTTCAATTTTTAAGGAAAGGGAAAACATTGTATATGGAGAGCTGTGAGTTTTAATTTGTGTTTGAAATTATCTTCAGAAACCTTACTCTCAATTCATGTGCAATCAAGAATGCTCTTGGAAGCAGCAGAAATCATATTATACGTCTACAAAGATGCATTTTAAAATTTTTCATAGTTTCCAGAAGACCAGTCATGGCTGAGTTCCTGTTACACTTAGCAGTATAGAAATTGTAATGAAAATGACAATGTCTACTACAAAGGATTCTTTTTGTACAAATGCCATTTTGCATTCTTCTCATTCCTTATGTTGTGATTGAAAGACCATGTAATTTTGACTCCTCAAGTCATATAAAAATGGCAAAGCATTAACCCTTGCAAGAGCACTTCATAGTTTTGTCAGCATAGGTTGTGGGATAAAAAAGTGAATTGTCATCTGTTTTTAGTTAATACAGAAATTCTGATCACAAACATCCAAAATAATATAGGAATTGGCAGGCAGCACATAAGTTAGAAGACTGATTAGGGTCCGACAAGAAGTAAGGGCAAAACTTCCACCGAGACTCACAATCTGCATGTCTGCATCAGGCTGCCTATGCATGATCTATAGTGTCTTGAGGTGTAACTGTTGGAATCTTACAGAATTTTATGGGATCCTCTTACCTGCCTGAAGCTGGCAATGTAACAACTTTGCCGGACATAATATGTGCATAATGATGGACCCATGGTGACCAGGCATGACTCATTTAGCTAGACTGAAAAATAACTCATCTTTGGTTTTATACAAAATGACATTTTGATATCCTGTACTCTGCAGCTGGAACCTATTCCCAAGTCTGTCTTTGAAGTCTTATTTCTTGTCCAGTTGGTTTAGGTGCAAACTTGGTCTCCAGCACAGTCTTGGTAATTCAGATCTGGCTTTCAGAATCAAGCTAATGATTCATATGTGAATGAGACCGTAGGGTAGATATATACAGCTGAGGATATCTCTTATGAATTGTCTTCTGATTTGTCATTACATCTAATTGCCACTGACTTTTTTTTTTTTTTTTTTCCCTCCAATTAGCATCCATAGTAAGGACGTTATTTTAAAATAATAATAATAATAACAATAATAAGACTTTTTCACTCCTCAGTATGTGTGTATATATAGAAACTAAGAAAATCAGATATGTGATTTATTGTTAGGAACACTTAAATGTAAACTAAGTGTTTTTGACTAGAAGGTGTAGTAGGTTTATGTTGCAAGGTTTTGGTAGCAGAGGGGACATAAGGGTAGCTTCTGTGAAAAGAATCTGCCACACGTTAGATAAGGGCCCCACTGCTGGCCAGAGCTGAGCCAATAAGCAATGTTGGTTGTGCCTCTGTGAGATCAGAATTAAGAAAAATAATAATAATAATAATAATAATAAATAATAAATAAAAAAATAAAAAATAAAAAGCTGGGGAACAGCAGCTGGGAGAGAAAGGAGTAAGAAACAGCCCTGCAGACACCAAGGTCAGTGAAGAAGGAGGGCAGGAGGTGCTCCAAGAATGCAGCAGAAGTTCCCCTGTAGCCTGTGGAGCAGGCTGTCCCCCTGCAGCCCATGGGTCCCACATGGAGCAGATCTCCATGCTGCAGCCCATGGAGAAGACCATGGTGGAGCAGGTGGATCTGCACTTGCTGAGGCCTGTGGAGGACCCCTGCAGGAGCAGATTCCAGGCCAGACCTGTAGGCTATGAAGAGGAGCCCACACAGGAGCACGGGATCTGGGGGGAGCTGCCGCCCATGGGGGACCCAGGTTGGAGCAGTATGCTCTTGATGGATGGACCCTGTGGTACGGACCCATATGTGGAGCAGTTCTGGAAGAGCTGCTGCCTGTGGGAAGCCCACACAGTTTGGGAAGGACAGCATCCCATTGGAGGGACTCTATGTTGGAGCAGAGTCAGAGAGTGACCAAGAAGGAGCAGTGGAGATGAAACGTTAGGGACTGACCTCCATTCCCCCAATCCTCTGAGCCACTCAGGAGGGAGGAGGTGGAAGAGGGTGGATGAAGGGGAAGGTGTTTTTGGTTTCTTTCCTTTCTCACTTCTCTAGCTTGTTACTAATAGGCAATAAATCTTAACTCTCTCCTTACTCTGTCTGTTTTGCCTGTCATGATAACTGTTGAGTGATCTCCCTGTCCTTATCTCAGACCTTGATCCCTTTACATCATATTTTCTCCTCCTTCCCCTTTGAGGTGGGGTGGGGGGGGGTGTGCAGCTGTGGTGGAGCTTGACTGCCCACCCAAGTAAAACCACCATAGAAGGCCAGAGGCACAATATTATAAAAGAAGTGGTAACTTTTTGTTGGACTAAGGAGACCAAGTCCCCAAACCATTTGAATCTGGAATTTTAAGAAGTCTCATAAATAAATAAATAGATAAATAAAAGGAGATTCAAAGATTAGAAGTACACTAATCTAATGTTTTTCAATATTTTCTACAGCTCAGCTAAGGCCTGTGGCTGAAGCATTACTTTGAATCTTACATTCCCTTTCTAGATTTTATTTTAATATTTTTATTTATTTTTTTTTTTTCTGTACCACAGTGTGAAGGAAAATAGAGCTTTTATCTTTTATTTAAATTTAATGAGAAGTATATTACTTTACTAGGGAAGGATATCAGCAGAAAATCTTTTCCTTTAGAAAAGGAAAGGCACATTTGTAAACAGATTTGATATTCAGCTCTGGGTCTTCCTGGTTTGTTAGGCAACCTTTGACAAGTTATTTAGAATGCTACTGCTGAAGTTCTTGCATTTTTATGCTATAAAGATATTTGTGAAGTAACCTCTTAGATGTACATTACATGACTTAATTAAAATCTACATTATGATATCAAAAATTCAAGATGATAACATGTAATTTTGAGCTAACTAGAGGTTCCTTCCTGGTTCCTTTCTACATATCTTTCATTCAGTTCAGAGGTGGTGAAAAGATATTGTCTATCTAAAATTTTCAGACACTGTATGTTTGGTACTTTCAAAATAATAGCTCTCCATCTGGACATGAAGCAAACAGTCTTCTCTATAAAGACTCAGTCTTGGAATATGCATAGCACTTCCTGCAACACTCGTTTCATTTCTGTGTAAAAATGTATGGCTTTTCCCACAGACTGTCCACATCAGTACCTTCCTGAAACTCTGAATAGGAAACAAACCAATTTAAATTAAAATATATTTGCAACAGTTCATTACTCCAAAAAGACGGGTAGGTTGTTCTTTCCATAGGATTTGCTTGTTAGAATTTCTACTGCTGTATACTATACTATCCTATTTGGCACATACCAAAAGGATGCCCAAGTTCTTCATTCACTCATCAAAAAATTGATAGATCATCACAAGTTCAACAGACCATTTTGTCTGTGTGGAAATATAGAATTAATAGCAAAGAAAGGTAGGAAAAGTATATGGTCCTCAGCTAATATGGAATCACGACATGTGAGTGAACTTGGTTACTTCAAAACAGGTATAATGGCATTTACAGACCAGACAAGCCTAACACAAGAGGTTCACCAGTCTCTTAAGATTTAATAGAACTCATATTCTTTTACTAAATTTCGTCGTGAGTTTCCATTTTTCCTGAAGTTAGGACCATAACCCCTAGCTATGACAAAGGTGAAAAAACGTCCATGAATAATGTCCATTAGAATCTGGAATGTCTGATTTTATTGTACTGAAAATATAAAATAAAATAAAATAAAATAAAATAAAATAAAATAAAATAAAATAAAATAAAATAAAATAAAATAAAATAAAATAAAATAAAATAAAATAAAATAAAATACTAGCATAGCTCTAGGAAAGATTTATTCTTAATGATTTCAAAGAATTTCATATAATTGTATACCTTTTTGTTAGTTGCTACATTCATAAAAAATAGGAAACTTGAACTGTATTCCACATCTGCATAGAGGTTTTTTTTGTTTTATTTTACCTTAAATATGTTCACTGAATGACCCCCAAATTAAAAAATGTAGCCATATAACTTCTCATCGTCATTCATAATGCTTTTGTTCATTTTATCAAGCAATCTAGTGTCAAATGCTTGAAAACTGTTGTTTTCTAGTTTATTGACAAAAAAAAAAAAAAGTTTTTTATTAGTCGAAAAAATGAAGGGAAGAAAGTGCTGGAAAACAATTTTCAAAATACTATAATCATCTTGGCTTTCCCTGTTCTTATTAATCCTGATGCTCTTCTTATTTATTATTATTTTTCTCTCTCTCTTTTTTTTTTTTTGTTGTTGTTGTTTTGTTTTAAGATTATACTTTTTTAAAAAAAATCAATGTATTACTCACATTTATTTATTTTCAATTTTCTTTTCATGTTTATTTCCTTTATTATTCTTTTTATTAAATACTAATCCATGTTTGGTCATCTATGACCTTCTTGATCATAGAAGGCAGCTACAATATAAGAAAGTTATCAAACTATCAGAGATCATCCAAAGGAAAGCAACAAAGGTGATAAAGGGTTTAGAAAGGAAGATTGAGACATTCCTGAGGTCACTTGGTTTGTTCAGCCTAGAGAAGAGGAAACTGTGGGGAGACCTTTTGGTAGCCTGAAGCTTCCTCAGAAGGGAAAGCAGAGCAGGAGGTGCTGATCTCTTATCTCTCGTGACCAGCATGAAACTGGGACAGGAGAGGCTGAGATTGGATATTAGAAAATGTTCTTTACTGAGAGGGTGGTAGAGCACTGGAAAATGTTCCTCAGGGAAGTGGTCAAGGCACCAATCTTTCTGGAGTTCAAGAAGCATTTAGGAACTACTCTCAGACATAAGGTTTAATTTTTAGATAGCCCTATGTGATTTTTTTTCAAATCATTGAAATGGCAGAAGAATTAGGGCTTTCAAATCAAGATCATATTTTATTTTTTTCAAAGTGCTTTTATTCTTATTGAAGATTTCATCTTCATAATCTTTCTAAAATAATTTACTTTTTTGCACTTCTCATAAACCTGAGTTCATCCATGAACAATATAAAACATTCAAGTATATTTATATGCAGTTAAGAGCTTTTGCCTTATGCTTCCAAATTAAATACTAGTTATTCATAGAACTCTATACAGGGAATCAAGGCATTCCTATACATTTAGTTACTGATTTCTACTAAAGAAATTGAGGAAGTTTAGATCTCCACTTGGAGAGATCAGTAGTTGGGCTCTCCCAGAAGAACAATAACAGCAGTATTTTTTATTATTGTGTTATATTAATATTTAAAATACGCTTGGGATTTTTTCCTCAATAGTATCATTTGAGGGAAAAGACTCAATCTTCCATTATAAAAAGTCCTGGAAAATTTAATAAGGAGTGGGGAAAAAAAAGTGGACAATTATAAAATACACTGGAAAATCACATCCATTTTATGGCACATTTGGGCCCTTCAGATCTTTAGCAGGACATAAAAGGAAGATATTGTCCATGTAATTCTACAGAATTTGCAGTAGAAGAACACAGTTTGTCTGCAGTGTTTAGAAATACCTTGGTTCAGAACCACTAGCTTTGGAGATACAGTATTGTGAGGTCAGAAAATCTTTCCCCTAAGTGCATTCCATGGCAGAGTGGTGTTTAACTTGACCAAGAGAAGCAAACAGAAGGCAGTCAAGACTGTGGCCAGGAGATGTGTGGTGCAATCTGTGGTATTATTATTATTTGATCATATATTTTTTATCTTTGTGGGTAATTTAATCTCCAGCTATTTTCTTCGTTCAGTACAAGCACAAACATTACAGACACCTGCTACAAGTAAATACAAATGAAAAGCACCATTTGCATTTTCATTACCATAGATATTTTGTTTTCATTAAATATACACCGTTGACCAATCTACACTAAGTGGTTGATGGCAATTACTTCTGAGATTAGAAAAAGATGTTATTAAACTAGTGAACTTCATTAGCTTTATCTGCATGAATTATAAAGTAAATAAAATCTTAGAGAAACTTTGAAAGGAATATATTTACTTGGGGTTGAATTAAAATCATTTCAGTGTTATGCCATAATAAATTATATCCTTTCAAGTAAGTCAGTAAAATATGGGAAGACTGCTGGATCTATTTTGTATGTGTTATATCTCCACAAGTAACCGAACAGTGTATCTTATTTACTAAATAAAGATGCGTAAGCAGCTGCTTTTGAACTGTTATTTTATGAATAACTTGCTTTAATAATGCTTTAATCAATTCATCTCAATTTATAGTGTAAATACATCACAGTAGACTATGTGTACAAAGAAAAAACATTATTCTTTTTACCAAACAGATCTAAAAAAGTACTTACGCTTAGCAGTTACAGCTACTATCTGCAGCCTTATCAGCAATTTAGGGTGTGCCCTGTGCTGACATCTTACCCGGGCTCCAAATGCTCAGTATTCATTCTTCCCTTAGTAGTGCAGAAAATACTCTAAAACCTGCACATTCTGATTGTTGTTGTTGTTTTGATAATCAGAATTTCTAGATAATTCATTATGCATTTTAATTAATAAGGTTTCCTTAAAACGAAGCTTCAAATAGAATGTACCTTTTGCTGTTTTCTTTTTTGTTTGTTTCTTTGTTTAGATTTGTTTTTAATAATAATAAGTACTCCCTCATTTTGGCCCCTTAATTTGCAGGTTAGGAAAGGAAAATTCCAGCTTCTAATCTTTATTCTAAGGACAACTTCAGCATATTTAGGTGCTTAGGTGTAAAGACTATTTTTAGATTCAGCATATGGGGGACCCTTCTCTAGGCTCAAATATTGGCTGGACTTCCCTGACTCCATGTGAAGACATGCCAGCATGAAGAGATGTGGGGAACAAGGCATGGGGCATGGCAGACTGGGGTCTGCAGAAGTACGGCTCCATAGTTCCTCAGAGAAGTCTTCGCCAATTCCTGACAAAGAGCCTGAACCTCAAGGCTGGGGTTCTTGCCTCTTCCTTAATCTGCTCCAAGGAATCTTTAATTGCTTTATGGAAACAGATAATTATAATCAGCCTAATGCTATGTAACATGACTTGAAAGCTTTAATACTTACGTGCTTGTTTGAAAGGTGTTGTACATTGAGAATATGAGTTTTTCTCTTATCCTCCCCACAATAAAGAAAGACACCAATAACAAAAAAGACTCCAATAGTTTTGGGGTCCATACAATCCAAGTGTTTACCTGCTTTTTGGCTCTCCCAGTAGTAGGAACAGGGAGCAGTCCTATCCTGCAGCCATCTGATCCAGGGAACTTCTGACACCTCTTGACTTTGTCCCAGTTACCTGTTGCAGTGTAGGACAAGGAATCAGAATAATTCACTGAAGTCTTTCCCATAATGTTTTGGCCTTGATGTGTTGTTACTCGTCTGTTTTTATAAACTTTCTGGTTACAGGCAGTTCAAAGCAGCAGGGGATAGTGAGGGCAGAACGCCTTTACAAAGACACTTCTGGCTCTTTTCTATTCATACAGTTTATATCACACTTATCACAATGGCATCTAAGTACTTTTCAGTATTAAAGATGACAATTACACTGACGGTTTTTCTAAACCTTTTGAAGCCTGCCACCAGTTGGCACAGCATCCTCTCAGCTGTTAGATATGGGCTATGAGATTGTCAATAATTTCAGAGGCAGAGAAACCAGCAGTGTTTCAGCCCAGGGACTACCCAAATGCATATCTTTTTAGCCAGTGCATCAGTCTGCAATTAAAAGATTTTATCTCAGAATGCTTCTACATGACAATTTTAATTGTTGTCAGAAATCTGGTGTGTGTGGATGCAGACAAATTACGCTGTTACACTTTACAAGACAGCAGACAACAGTAGGATGAAGTGGGTGAAAATGTCAGATACCTGTGGAAAATTTATGAGGGTATGAAGATGCTTTATGATTATATACTATTATTTGAATGCAACCAAAATATTCATGATAGGACTTTATTCTTCTCTTCATTACACTTGTCTATTGAAAATTACTAAAAAAATAGGAAGTTATTTGAAGCCTGTTAGCCATTTTATCAAATTTTGCTCCACACATGTTAAACAAATTTATCTTTGAAGAAAGTGAACCTTTTCATGAAGAAAACAAAGAGAATTTTTCCTTCATTATTTTCCTGGTGCATCCATCATCCCCATACCTCAGTGACAGTATTCCAGTGACATTTAAAAAGCGCATTTTGAAAAAAATATCTGTTAATCAAAATGCTGATTTCCAAATGCTATCCCTATGAGATTCTGAAATGTGTAGCTATAGATTGGAGAAGTTTGACTTGCTATATAAATTTATGTATGAGAGAATTCAAAAATCTGCCTTTAAAAATAATAAGGATCCAGAAAGTGACAATTTAACCTTCTCCACTCAGCAGGCTATGGACACATGAAGAAAGTAGGCGTTTAGTGGACTGTTGTCTCAGCTGATATAAATTTGCATGGCTTCATGAAGTAACACTTATTTTCAGTGTTACTTCACTGAAAGATAACCTTCAGCATGTAGTTAATATTAGATATCCCATTCCAGCCTATCAAAACTATAAGCTTACATTAATTCCCCCCAATAAATAAATAAATAAATAAATAAAGCACTCCAAATGATAACATAAGCAAGATCTCTTATATTGTTAATTATATATAAAATAGGAACATTGAACACACCAATAAAAGTGTTTCTTAGGACTTTCAAAACCCGGATAGGGTCCTTGATCCTTGATTTTTCAGACATCTCTCTCTTCATCACCACTCCCTCTCACCATGATAGGTCAAAGCTTACTGAGAGTGTCTATGAAATAACATCAGCCAGCTTCCTCAGCACTCATGGGTGTATTCTATCAGGGATCATGCACTTATGGGCAGGTAACCAATTTGCTTATGAATCTATTTGCTTAACCTCATTTACCTTTATTATTTATTTATTTATTTATTTTTCTGTGACCAAATGTTTCTGTGTTCTGTCATGGGAGAAAGACTATCTGTACAACTAAGAGAAAGTACACATCCAGAGAAAAATCCTATTTTTTTATTTTTTTATTATTATTATTATTATTATTATTTATTTTAATGAAAAAATCCTATTTTCCATTATTTTTCTGGGAAGCGATATGACACATGCTATCCCTAAAATAGGATATCCCTAAATTTCCCTAAGAAATTCAGTTTTCTTAGTACTTTACATATGCTTACATTATTGGAAATAGCATGGTTATCAAAAATGCCCACAGTCGTCCTCTTCCCCAAAAGTAATTCTGTGATCTACCATTTGTGAATCTGAAATAATGAGCAGTTGATGTCCAGCTAAGGTTTGAAAAAATATTAATGGTATATTGTTAGGGATGATCAGTGTACATTTGTACATACATTTGGCATGTTCTGATGAATAAGCCCTTTATCACTACAATTGTCTAAGCTCTTCCTGTTTCCCTAAGCATCCCTAATGTCTTTAGGAGTGCAAAGACAAAATTTTGACTAAACAGAAAATGTAGCTATCTTTTTCATCTGCTTTTTTTTTTTTTTTTTTCTAAGATAGTAGTTGTTGACACTGGAAACAACATATTTTTGATATTCTCTTTTATTTTTAAAGGAATATAAATATTTTGATTGTTATTGAATATTGTCAAAGAAAACTTTAATATACGACTATTTTAATGCTTCTATAAAGTAGATAAATGTACTGAATATATACTAGAAATATGTACTACACTTTTTTCTATTTTTTCTATTTTTCTATTCCTCCATGCTGTCCAGTGTTTGAAATTTAGTTTCCTTACTTTTGTTCTAGTAGGGCATTTTTTGCTATTTTTATATTTAAATTCTATTTTGATTTTATTTTAATTATATTTTATATTTTTTGTTTGTTTGTTTTGTTTTGTTTTGTTCTTTTTCTTAATACTGCCAAGATTTCTCTCAAAAGAAGAGGTGCAGAGCTGGTGCCCTGAGACATTTTTGTTTAAATTATAGTGTATTTTATTTTATTTTGCAAATTAGAAATTGATTAAAATATTTAAAGAATGACAAAAGGAAAACAGTACGAAAAGCCCAGATAATTCTCTCTCTACATCAATATGTACATGTAGCACTATTTTAGCAATATATTGTGAGGAGTATTAGTATAGTGATTTTCTTCAATTTAAAATAGTCATATATGAGATATACATAAACAGACTACTTCATGTATGTTTTTGCTGAAGTATGTATAGTTATAACAGGCATACACACTCAGAAATACATATTTCATATTCAGACAGTAAGGGTACCATAGCTCAGGTTAGCTACACAAATAGAAAATGTATAACCCTTCAGCAACAGGAATCCAAGAGCACTAAACAATCCCCTCCCCCCCCCCCCCCCCGCCCAAAGATCCTAGTTTTCAGAGACTAGTCTGGACTTCATATAAATGTTGGCATAGCCAAGCAGTCAAAAGAGGTGATTCTTCCGATATATTTAGTATTGGTATAGCCTCACCTTAAATATTGTCTGCAGATCTGGGCTCCATAATAGAAAAAGGATGCTTGAAAGCATCCAGAGGAGATGAACAAAGTTGGTGAAAGGTCTGGAAGTCATGAGGAGAGGTTGAGGACACTTGTTCTGTCTAGTTTAAAGAAAAGGAGACTAAGAAGTGACCTTATAGCTCTCTAGAACTTCTTGAGGAGGGGAAATGGAGAGGAAGATGCTGATTTCTTTTCTCTGGTAATCAATGAGAGGACATGCAGAAATAGCTGAAACAGCGGATGGTCAGACTGGATATTGGCAATTTATTTTTATTTATTTTTTATGGTGAGGGTGGTGGAACAGTGGAACAGGCTTTCTAACAAGCTGGCTGGTGCCTCATGCCTGTCAGTGTTAAGGAGTTATTTGGACAATGTTCTCATCGGTATTCTTTAACTTTTGATTAGCCCTCAAGTAATCAGGTGGTTGAACCCTACGATCTATGCAGGTCCCTTCCAAATGAACCATTTTAATTCTAATAATTCTATTTCTAGTTAAAATTAGTCTTCTCAATATCCTGTAATGTCTTCCTGAATTACCCATATTGACTCCTTTCTAGACCTTAGGAGTTTTCTTAAACATTTAAACATCTCTATCATAATGAAGAAACACTGAAAATGTATAGCAATGCTGAACAGAAGCTGGGGATTTGTCTTGCTAAGTCTTTTATTGCTGTAGGTCCTAGGCTGGGAAAGATCGTGTCTCACAGAGATAAGCAAAAGAAGGCATATTTATTAATAATTTGTGTATTTTAAAAGGTTTATTTGCTTTCAGCTCCTTTGAAATAGTTTCTCACATTTAGTTTATGTACCCTTGCCAGTATTTTAACCCTTATGAGGCTAGGAAAGAATGCTTATGAAAACAGATTTGCTTGCAATTGCAATGTTAGGTGCATAGGATTTTTTGACAGTTGTTCGCATAATCTATGTTGTTATTTTAACTTGAAGCTTATAGCTGGTACTCTTCTGTATCATTAAGAAATGTTGGGCAGAAGTGGTTTGACAGTTATAAAACAGATCCCAGAAAATGTGAAAGAGTGGGATTGTGCTTCATCTAGAGCTGGAATGGACAGGTTAAAAGAGAAAACAACACAAAACAAACAAACAAAAACATAGAAAACAAAAACAAAGAACCATAAATAAAGCATAATGTGGCTTTTTAGCGCAAAAATACTACAAAAACTGTTTCTTATCTTTTTATTTTCCTTTCAGAAACACTTTGAAATGTAGCTTCATGAAAATTAATAGTAAACAGTAAATTAATAGTAAATTAATAGTAAATTAAGTTTTTGAAAAAAAACTTTTAAAAGGCAATATTTCATGTAAATATTCATCTTTCAACAATAAAGAATTAATGTGTGCAGGTTTGGGCACCTCAGTATAAATAGGACATAAAGCTATTAGAGATTGTCCAAAGGAGGGTGACAAAGATGATGAAGGGCCTAGTGTGCGAGACATATGGAGGAGCAGCTGTGGTCACTTGGTTTGTTTGGCCTAGAGAAAAGATAGGGCAGGCCTCATGGCAGCCTCCAGCTTCCTCAAGAAGAGAGCAGAGAGGCAGGCTCTTATCTCTTCTCTCTGGTGACCAGCAACAGGACCTGACAGAACAGCATAAAGCTGCGACATTGGAGATTCAGGTTGACTATCAGAAAAAGGTTCTTCACTGAGAGAATTTACATACTCTGTTCTTATGTCTGTGTTTGCTGCAGTTCTGAAACCAAAACAAGAAACAGAAGGTTAATCGTTAAGTTAAGGAGCAACTATTGACCATTGGCTACTGTTCTACTGTGTCAATCAGTTTCCTAGCTTTTCTCCAGGTAATATGTTTGTATCTTCTCCACAGCATATTATTAATTACCTATTTTTGTCATATATGTTACATTTTATACATAGAGTGTACATATAAATACATTTAAACACTAAAATAACAGCCATAAATCTGTAGAATTAATTATACATGTTTTGGAAATCAGTGTTTTTGTAGCCTGTTTTCTTCGAGCATTCTATAAAATTAGGTGTTACTTTGACTGAGGCCCAACTTCATCACATTCCCCAAATGGCAGTTCAATATACGTGGGTTGCAGTACTACTGAAAACAGATGTGAAGTTTATGGTAAAATAGAATATTTTAATGTTTCACAAAAGTCTGTCATTTGAAGAAAATTGCCTCATCTAAAAAAATATAAATGTTTTTGCTATTTATTTGGGAGAAGCTTGTGAAATATCATTTGAGGAGAAAAGTAAATATTGTTGTTTAGACATATGTAGATCCTATTATTGTAGATGAAGGAAGAAAAATAATGGATCTGAGATGTCCAAGGAGCAAAACTGCTGGAATTCACTGTATTTGTTTACATGAGTTTCAATGCTGTAAGAGAATAGATGTTGAAGTCCTCTCATTCATAAATCTGCCTTTTTGAGAGTTTTTTTATATTCTTTAAGCTTAATCAATTTAATTTATCATAAGAGTTTTAAATGTATTATAAATACTTAATATGAGGTTTTCAACTTTGAAAGCTTTATTTTCACAGTATAAATAAAGCATGAAGGTGACCACACTAAACTCTCTTCCCCAAAACATTCTTTATCAGAATAAATAAATAAATGGTCAAGCTTTTATTAATTTTAAGAAATACCTACTAGCTTGTTAGGAACTTTTATGAGACTGCAGTTCAGTATAAATCAGTATAAATCAGTGCAGTTCTGGAGGAACTATGCTGATTTATGTCATATGAAGTTATAGCCTATAGATTTACCCTTCTAGCGTCACTCTTGTAAATATCATGTACCTTCAATTTGCACAGAAATCGGAACAAGGTAAGACGAAAAAAGATCGTATCAATTGCCCTAGTAGGCTTTGAAAATGAACTCCTGAGCCTATAGGCTATAATCCATGCTAACGAAAATATTATTTTAAAACATCTTGTGCACATGTCACACTATAGTTCAGAAGGTAAGACTGTGAGTCTATAAATCTGAATCCTATTTCTATCCAAGCCATTGATTTACTGCTTTTATAGTAAACAGAATTTATATTTTAACAGTATAAAAGTCCTGGTCTTCTCATCTGGGTGGCTACAGCTCCCTTTTGCTTTTAACAGAAATGTTACTGGGTTATATTGTCCCAAGTCTCCCCTTGTGTAGCATGAAGCTGTATGCTAGAGCTTGGTATATTCTAATAGGTCTCACTTAAAGACATAGTTTCAATGAATTTAGGGAAATCCGTTCATTTGTTTGTCTTATGAGTTTGAGTTCATGACCATAGACTATGAATAATTTCTCAGTCTATATGTTTTGACATTCTCAATCAAAAGATTGATTAATGGTCTTAATGGTCTTGGCTAAGAGCTCTTTATCCTCTTATAAAATAAAAATGCTACCGCATAATTATTTTAAGTGGAGCTAACTACATAGGTACAGCAATAACATATCCAGAACATTTTGTTGTTTTCTGTGTGTTAAAAAAAGATGTGCACATTTACCAATTCTGATTTGCTTTGTGCAACTGCTCTTCCTTACTAATAGGAATGTTAATTGAATGAATTTTAAGGGGAAAAAAAAAAAAGATAAAATAATAATTTTCAGAAATTGAATTAATGTTCATAAATACTCACTGGGGAAACCTATTTTAAAAGGAATGCATAAATTCCATACAAGGCTACAAGTACACAATTTGTTCAAATCAAACAACAAAACTGAAGTGTTGGACTCAGGTTGTTCATGTTCACTAATTGATTCATAGCATTAAAACTGAACATAACTTTTTTCTACCCTTTGTTTGCCATATATTTGATCTACGTGCACACCATTATATAAGCTGTCTGGCCCATGTTAAACCTTGTAATGTTGTAACATCACATATGTTCTAGGTGGAATTGTCTGAAAAAATATATAAATATGCTGTAAGTATGGTTGCACAGGCTGTCATATTCAGGGTGAAATACATGGATAGAAATAGGGAATTCTAGATTTATCATGTAAAACTGCTGGTACGTCACAGTCATAATACTTTACTGCAAGCCAAATTCTTGTCTCTTTGAAGTCAAAGACAAAAAGTGTTTGTCATAATGAAAGAACATGAATCACAATTTTGAATATGTGAGCAAGTTCAGTTGAGAAGTGGTGGTATTACCCAGCTGGGCAGCTGAGCACCACAACTGTTCTCTCACTCCTCCTCCTTAAAGAAAAAGTGGGAGCAAATACAATGGAAAGGGCTCAAGGGTTGAGATAAGGATGGGGAGATCACTCTTCGATTATTGTCACAGGCAAAACAGACTCAGCATAGGGAGATTAATAAATTTTATTAGCTATTACTAACAAGCTAGAGAAAAAAAAAAAAAATAGGTAGACAGATAGATAGATAGATAAAAATAAAACATCTTCCCTCCCACCCTCTTCTACCTCCTCCCCCTGAGCGGCGCAGGGAAACTGGGGAATGGGGACTGTGATCAGTCTATAGCACTTCGTCTCTGCCACTCCTTCATGGTCACTCTCCACCCCTGCTCCATGTGGGGTCCCTCCCACGGGATGCTGTCCTTCCCAAACTGATCCTGCGTGCATTTCCCACAGGCAGCAACTCTTCAAGAAATGCTCCAATGAGTCCATACCACACGGTCCATCTTTCAGGAGCAAACTGCTCCAACACAGGTCCCTGTGGCAGCTTCCCCTGCTCCTGTGTGGGCTCCTCTCCACGGGCAGCAGCTCTGGCCTGGGGCCTCTCCATGGGCCACAGCCTCCTCCAGACCACCTCCACCTGCTCCACTGGGGGCTCCTCCATGGGCTGCAGCATGGAGATCTGCTCCATGTGGGACCCATGGGCTGCAGGGGGACAGCCTGCTCCACCAGGGGCCTCTCTACAGGGTACAGGGGAACTTCTGCTGTGTGCCTGGAGCACCTCCTGCCCTCCTTCTTCACTGACCTTGGTGTCTGCAGGGCTGTTTCTCTCCACTCTCTCTCTCCCAGCTGCTGTTGTGCAGCAGTTTTTTTCCCTTTCTTAAATATGCCCTCACGCAGGTACAAACAACATTGCTTATTGTCTGTGCTCTGGCCAGCAGTGGGTCCCTTTGGAGACAGCAGAAACTGGCCCTAACCTAGCATGAGGCAGCTTCTGGATTCTTCTCATAGAGGCCACCTCTACAGCCCCCCACCCCCAAAACCCTTGACATGGAAACCCAATACAGAAGAAAACAAAGCTTCAAACTTTGACATATTTTTACGTAGGATAAATGTCAAAAATGCTTATTTCTAACTCATTGAAATAATTTTCTGACATTTTAATTGATTTTTATGTTCCTGAAAAGAAAGAAAATCTTTTACACTTTTTAAACTTAACTCAAATAAGATTGTTGAGAAAACATACAATCTAATTTCATTGGTATTACAGCCACTCTTTCTCATTATAAAGTTCAAAGCACTTCAGATAATTTTAATGAAGGTGATTGATAGTCATATTGAAAATGTCAACATGAACATTTGTATTTGTTATTAAAAATAAATAATACAATTGAAAAATAATTTTATGTATTGCCAGTGAGATCTATTTTGAAAAGCTTAAAAATATTTATTGTTACAATTGTTGAACTCCTTCATGTGAGACCAACAAATCCTTGTGTTAGCTATTATAAAAATACGGAATAAGATTAAATTACATTACAATTTATGTTCTTGAAACAAAAGTCAGTAAGAGTAAAGCAGTTAAATTGTATTACTCTGAAATCTTTACCTAGCTTGGGAGAGTCAGAAACAGAGAATGTGGTAGAATGTAGCCTGATAATCAATGAGGTTACTCTTAATCAATTAGGTTACTCTTAACTTTTTATTTCCTTGATTATTATTTCCAGCGTAGATAAACCTTTTTTTTATTATTATTTTATATTGTTCTCACTATTTAACTATCAATTATCTACAAACAGTTCATTTTACATTACTCATTGCTTTGAATGTTATAAAATGCCATGTCATTTTCTATATAAAGATATTTCAAAGCAGCCTTGAAATAGTTCTGATGGTTTACAATTGATGAGAATTATTTTCAAAAATAAAATAAAATAAAATAAAATAAAATAAAATAAAATAAAATAAAATATAGAATGTTAGTGTAGTTATGGGTGAACATTTAAACATTCCTTTAATTTTGGTAAGTGACATTACTAAAAAAAAAAAAAAAAAGTGACTCAATAAACACATTTCATTTTGTATAATTTGGGAATCACCTGAATAACAACAGCATAAGAATAAAAGGTGACTATAGTTGGATCCAAATATGGAATAAAAACTCAATCACATCCAAAGCAAATATAATTTTGCTTTTTTTTTTTTTTTTCAAATCTTTCTCACTCACTTCATACTCGTTTATGCAACAGACCTCATCGGTTCTTCATCTCTAAGCTCTCATCTCTATCACAGATGTCTTTGAATGAAAGTGCCTACTATTTCATTATTATTTCCTAAACCCATTCAATTTGTGCAAATAAGTTTTGCTGACATAATATTTTAAATAACAATGACCAATAACAGATTTAGATGAAATAAAAATACTACTTTCCACAGAATTTAGGTTCTGGTTCTACAGCACGTAAAATCGAGAACAAATGGTTGCTCTAATAAAAGGCTTGACAGAATTCTTATTTAGAAAGTCCATTATTTTCCCATTGGGAAGAAGCCGTATGCTTGAAAATGTTTTTTTTTTTCAAAGCATTTTTTTCAAATTTTTTTTTTTTTTCAAATTCTGACAGAATGTCAGAAATTTAGTTTTTTGTTGTTGTTGTTGTTGGTCGTGGTGGTGTTTTTTTTTATTCTTGTATTCATTTTAGAATCTCTTTAATGTAAGAGTTATCATTTATTATATGACCAACAAATTCTAGGAAAGTGCAGTCTAAACAAATGAGTATTCGGTTGCTACTGCAATATTAAAATTGCATAATAAGAAATATTTATTTTATTTATTTTATTTTATTTTATTTTTATTTTATTTTATTTTATTTTATTTTATTTTATTTTATTTTATTTAAGAAGAAAGGACATTTTATTTCCTCAGGCCTTAATTAAGTTGTATTTAACTAAGTTGTGTTTAAAACCTGAATCTATTGTCTTTGACATTAAGCCTGTGGGTTGAAGGATACTGAAAGGAGACTAGCTTATATATATATGAGTCATCTTTTCCTCTGGACTCGGTACATACAAATACAAAGTTATGAATATATACAAAGAACTCTGCATAGCATGTTCAGTGGTCATATCTTTCTTACTGACGTGACAAATCCTCTGCACATTCATAGGTCAACTCCACCTATAGAAACTCCAGTATAAACAGTAGCCAGACCTTTCCTTTTCATCTGTGAGGTGTCCTTCAGACCAAATTCCTTTCCTTAAAAGTATATTGCAGGGGCAGTTCTTGTGCCCTGATCTAGATGATTATATAGATGTATAGACAAAGAAACGCTACTTACCGTTTACAGCTGTCCGAAATGCTACATAAATATGTATGGATCAAGTCACATTACAGACCCTGGTCAGAGAATCAATTACATATTTGAGTGGTAAAACAGCTGAATATGTGTTCCTAAGTTTTTCACTGTACATTCCAGAATTGCCAATTTACTTTGCTTTTTATGATCTCAAAGAGAGACTTGGCTCATGCAGAGAAAGCAATTCTGATAAATACACACTTCTCAAACTGCACTGCCTTATAAGCCATCAAAGCAATTTGAAAATCAATTTAATGTTTGACAGGGAGCCAGTCTATTCCCTTCAGGATACAAGTGACATGCTGAGGCCACTTAGTGAGAGGAAAATTCTGACGATGCCATTTTGCCCAAGCGGGAGTATTTGCAATATTTTCTCAGAAAGATCATAAAATCAAATATGATAAGATTCTAACCTAGAGGTTAAAGTTCAAAATATCGGCTGCAGCTTTAACATGTACCCTCAACTGGAGCAGCTGGTTTCTGAGTAGATGATATCATTGCACTTTCTTTTTGTTTTCCCCTACAGATATGATAGGACTGTTGATGGATTTAGTGAAGTACTCATGAGTTCCCAGGCATTTTTTGTTAAGCAACAGACATTAAAAAACTAGAGAGTTATGAGAAAAAAAAATATTTTTTTTTTGTTGGAGGCATTCACTGCATAGATACTTTAAAAGCATTTCTACAGAGATGACTTAAAAGATTAATTCTTGAGAACAAGACTTGTTTTTTTTTATTTTTATTTTTTATTTATTTATTTATTTATTTAAATCTGTAAAGATGTGTATCAGATTATCTCATTTCATTAAATATTTCCTATTGGAAGTTGTCATTTTGATTTTATGGACCATTTTGAACTGCTATGTTGAATTACATCAATGGAATTTTTCTAGATCCCAAGCAACTTTATATTTAAATTTATAATTTATATTTATATTTTTTTAATTTATAATTTATATTTATATAGTAACATTAAAATCAGTAACATTACATTGATTTACATGAAATGAGATATAGACCTATTGTCTGTGATTTTAGTTGAAAGACTAAATATTTTTGGAGATTTTTTAAAATTACAAATAAATAAATTACAAAATTTTAAATTAGAATTTAAAAAATTAAAAATCAACAAAAATCTGGAAAATCTTTAAAATCTACAAACACTCATATTGAAATTAAACTTAACTGTGGGTGACATTGCCAGACTGGACAGTATTTATTGTAATCATCTGCAGGTAACAGGTAGGAATTCTGATAAATATTCTGTGGCATGAAACAGTCAAGGCGTTTGTCCAAGGTCACACAGGAAGGCTGCTTCAGAGCTAGGAATAAAACTGCTTCCTTACTCCAGCCTTACTAATATCTATCTTTTCACTAAGTCACTCTAATGCCACAAGATGGACTGCTTACCTGTTAAAAAACAAAACCAAGAAAATATCATTTTGCCATCAGCTGACAATGAGGGTGAGTAAAGAATTAGTGTGTCAGCTACTACTCTAACTTTCGTTTCAGCTAGACATGCAGTTAATGCCATATGAAATTCTGTTGATTTACTGATACATATTTTCTCCTATTTATTTCCTATAGTCTGCCATGTCACTTGGCTGATTTATTTCTTGAGAGACGTAACACTTGGGGCCATCTAACTGTATTTTTCCTTATCTTTAATGCTTCTACACTTAGCTGTGCCTACAGAACTCCAAGGAAAAGAGAGTCTGTTTTGTCGTATGGCATAAATCTTGAGCATAAAGCTTTCTTTAAAATCTGGATACATTGCTATGGAAGGGAAGGCAGACACTTACTATTGTCTTCCAAGCACTTTGCCTAATCTTGTCAACAGTTTCAGAATGATACATTACTACTGTAGTTGTACACCAGTTAACAAAGCTAGCACTGCAAGACAGTGGAAAATGTGATTACTAGAACTATTTCAATAGTTCCTGAAATGCAGCTGTGCAATCCAGACAGAGAAAAAAATCAGAAGGAGCAAACTGACAAAGTGTAAGTTACTTTACCTGTGGTACCATTCTGCATTCTGCCAAAAAGAACGACCAATGAAGAAAGACAAAGATTTGCTATATAAATAAAATATAAAGAAAAGTAATCTTGATAATGGTAAGGAGATCTTACTTGTTCTTTGACTACAGATATTAGTTGGCTTTTAATGAGTGTTAATATGTATATATTTTTTTTCTTTCACACAATTCCCAGTTTGCATGTATCTGCTTACTCTTGCTTCTCCGTAATCTACAGCTGCTCACTCAGGTCAAGTTTGGGTCTGCAAATCAAATTATTGCTTTACTAAGTTTTACTGAACTGTCTGCTTTCACCTCTTGGTCTTTGTGCTAATGCGTTTTCAATGATTTTGTTAATTTAGGTGAGAAGTTACTCATTCTGCTCATGCAAATCAATGCTAGTTTTTCTGTGTAACTTTGCATATAGGCAGCCCAGTAATCAGTGGCAAATGAACAGATCTTAATATTAGACAAAAGTTAGTTAATACTATGACAGCTTAGAATTTCACATAAGGTAGGGATCAACAAGAAGGCAAAATATTGGCAAATCATTTAAATGTGGAGTCATCTACAAAGGAAGAAAAAAATGTGTTCATAAATGAAGTAGAGAATGAAAATATATAAGGTGGACTGTGCAGCTCAGAAACTATTTTTATAGTGCAAATCAATAATCTGGTTCTTCCCCATTCCCTTGTATTAAAAAAGAAACATGTGCATATTCCATTGGGGAAAGTATATATGATGTGAAGCATCCTCAATATAACACAAAACAAAATATATTTTTATAAATATTTTCACATTATATAAATATAATGTAAAAAATATATATACAGTGAGAGTATATATACATGTAGAGTATATATATAAATACACTCTATATTATATATAGTGTATATATAGAGAGAGAAAGGTTACATGTATAGAGAGAGTATATATAGAGAGAGAGTATAAATAGAGCTTAAGGTCAAATCATGAGATTCTGTTATGTACAGCATTATAGTACAAGTAGGCTCCACAAAGACAAATCTATGCAGTGGGATTTTTCATTTGCTATTTTCCATGGTAAAGAACAAGACTTTCTTGCAGATCTTTACATAGGAAACAGCACATGCTGTGCATAAATAAGGATGAGGTGAATAGGTCAACTTCCAATAGGAACTACAAGCTTAATCCTGTCGTGGGAGAGCAGAAGAGAATGCCAGTTGCATTAAATACCCTTTCGCTTGCTTGGCATTCAGTAGTTCTACAAGTAAGCCTGCAATTTTATTAACTGGAGAAGTCAAAGAAAGACCCCTGAGCAACTACAGCAACAACTGCTACTAATAACAGTAATTTTAATGCTGAAATGCTGAAGTGCTTACCTTTAGCCTTAAACTCAAGGTACTTACTTTGTCATTTTCTTTGTTAATTTTTGGGCTATTGGTATTCAGTATGAAATTAAACCTGAAATGCAAGTAGTTAATGAGGAGATATTATTCAACAAGCACCAGAGCAATCATGTTTAGCCCATTTTTAATAAATCTTAAAAAAAGACAAGGTTTAAAGGAAAAGGTGTGAACATGATCTGTTATTATGATTTACTGTCAAGAAGACTCTACATGACTGCTAATCATCTAGAAAATTATCAGTGTAGCAGGGACTTAAACTGAGGATCAAATCCTGACATTGTAAATGAGGAATTACAGCAGGAATGAACTGCAAGTTTAATACACAAAGGTATATTACATCTAATGATGAAATTTTAACATCAGGTACCACCTTTGTCTGTGTTGTGGCTTAACCCCACCAGGCAGCTGAGCACCACACAGCCATTTATTCACTCCTCCCAGGTGGGATGGGGGAAAAAATCAGAAAGGTAAAAGTGCAAGAACTCATGGGTTGGGATAAAGACAGTTTAACTGGTAAAGCAAAAGCCTTGCATGCAACCAAAGCAAAATAATAATAATAATAATAATAATAATAATAATAATAATAATAATAATAATAATAATAATAAAAGAGTTTGTTCGCTACTTCCTATTGGCAGACAGGTGTTCAGCCACTTCCAGGAAAACAGGGACCATCAAGCATCATGGTCTTGGAAGACAAGCATCATGACTTTGGAAGACAAACACCATCACTTCCAGCTTCCCTGGCTCTCCTCCTCCTTTACCTCAGATTTTATTACTGACCATGACACCATATGATGTGGTCCCTTTGGACAGCCTGGGCCAGCTGTCCTGGCTGTCCCCTCCTAGTTCCTGATGCATCCCCAGCCTCCTTGCTGGCCGGGCAGTTAGAGGAGAAGAAAAGGCGTTGGCTATCTGTAAGCACTGCTCTGCAGCAAGTGAAACATTGGTGTGTTATCACCAGTATTTTCATCAAAAATCCAAACCACAGCATTGTGTGAGCCTCTCTGAAGAAAATTAACTCTATCCCAGCCAAAACCCTGAGAGTTTATCACCAAACAAGTACTGCAATCTATTGAGAGGACTAGATTGCTGTTAAAGCATGTAAGGGTGAAAGGAATGAAGGGAATAAATTTTCTGACCTGTCCACAGTTTGTTCACTCTACCTTCAAAAAATATTAGACTAATAAAATGATTTAGTGTTCTTTATGAAAGAAGCCTTTTTATTCTGTTCCACACTGACCAGCTATTTAACAAGACCCCTTACAGTAACCACCTAGTTCTTTTTTCTTCTTCATTAAGGACGTATGTATATGAACTAACCTTGATCTTATTCTTGTGATCATATTAACAATGCCAAGCAAAAACAGAGTGAGATTAAAATCAGTACTTCTACTACACAGAAGAAAGGAAGACAAGGTCTTCTAAGCTTGACCACTTAGGGCTAGCCTGCACTGAAAAAGAGAAAATAATTATAAGAATAAATCCTCAAGATACAGCAATGAGAAAAGTTATGTGCATCTACCAGTGGAGTTTGCTTGAGACAGCCCTTCCAACATGAGCAAAATTTACCAGGGCTGCTACAGCTGTTTCCAAAGAGAATAAGTTGTTGAGTCAGTACTTTAGTAGAGGATTCTGGATGAGAACTGATTTTCTTCCTGTCAATAAAATATCTTCCAGTTAAAATGAAAAACAAACAAGGTCTAGAAATATGTAGCAATAAAATTAATCTAGCTTGATCTAAGGTTGTTTCATTTCTTTGGTTTCACTGATTCATCCTGGCCTAATTATTTTAATACAGTAACAGCAAACAACATTTTCTGTGAAGCAGCTGCTGCTGGAGTTCTCGCTAGCTAGCAAATTCAGCATAAAGTGTGTGCCAGAAGTGCTCTGAGAATCTGTGTATGCCACGGCACGTCCATCTGCTATACGCAACACATGCCAGTTTCTTCAGTATGCACTGAGAAGACAAATCTGAAGTGTAGGGAAGCAAAAGGAATTAAATACAGAATCTAAATAAGACATATTGTATAAGATTAACACATTTTTATTTATTTATTTATTTTTATTATTATACATCCTTTCATTTATTTCTTGATAGAGTCAATGACAGTAGACAGAGAAATTTCTCCAAGGGTACCATTTTCTAATCGCAAGATATAAGTATCTAACTTTGCACTATGGTGCTTGTTATGCATATTAGGGTATCAAACTTTCCAGTTTCCTGAAATAAGCATGATTAGAGCTGCCAACTTCTGCTATATACTCCTGCTGCTCTGGTTATGATTTCTGGCATACAATTCAACAGCAGAAATACGGTCTTTGAAATTCAGATATTACATGGAAAATAGGACAACCTATATCAACTGTTAAAAATGAGCCAGAGTGTATAAAATTTGCATACTGATGAATCTCTGTGCATTTACATGGTCCCACTGCAGATAACTATTATAATCTATAGCACCCAAATCCATGTGTAGGTCAATGAAAAGTCAGAGGAGCTGTCTAGAAAACCAATCAACTGCCAACCAACCAATCAGCCAGCAACAGCCTATTTGGTTTCCAGACAAAACCCACTCAGGTAACACCTCAGTAACTGTTACCACTCTACAGCTACACAACTGAGCTTTACATGCTGATTAATATGTGGATTTTTCCTTTGTTCATCTGAGCAGTTCTCTAATCATAGAATCATAGAATTGTTTTGATTGGAAGAGACCTTAAAGATCATCTAATTCCAAACTCCTTGCCATGGATAGGGACACCTCCCACCAGACCAGGTTGCTCAAAGCCCCATCCAATGTAGCCTTGAACACTTCCAGGGATGGGGTAACCAGTGCGTCACCACTCTCAGAGCAAAGAATTTCTTCCTGATAGCTAATATCTACATTTTTTTTTTTTTTTTAGTTTAAAAACATTACTCCTTGTCCTATTACTACACTCCCTGACAAATAACGCATCTCCTGCTTTCTTGTAGGCCACATTTAGTTACTGAGGACCACTATAAGATCTCCCTGCAGCCTTCTTCTTCCAGGCTGAACATCCCCAGCTCTCTCAGCCTCATAAAAGAGGTGCCCTCTTTGATCATTTTTGTGGCGCTCCTCTGGACTCATTCTAATATGTCCATGTCCTTTATGTGCTGGGGGCCCCAGAGCTGAATTACAACACACATCTTAGTCACATTCAAGCAAGAAATTACAGCTCTCAAAAACTATCAAAAATTCATAATAATAGATACCAGGAAGAAGCTACAAACACTTTGGCAGTCTTGTAGAGAAGCAATACAGAGTCACAGCATTTAGGCACAACCCTATGTTGTGAAACTATAGTGTGTAAGAAGTGCACAGGAAGGAATTTAGGGTGTGATCAGCTCGCTGTCATATGATTTCCAGTCCTTGTGAAAGGTGAGTAAAGTTACCCAGAGAAGGCAAAGACTTTGATCTTGCTTTCCCTGTCATAATTTATTTATTCCAAGGTCTCACTTTAGAAGGTTACGGAAAGTGGTGTCTGTATTTTAGATATATTTCAGTATGCTTCTCTGAGGGGCTACATTAACTTGTCATTTGTATTACAGCAGGAAACAACCTTGATTCAGTCTGGTAGTACAGCTGTTTTCAGGTATTTCCATCACTTCATTATGCATTTTTTTTTGCGTGTGCAAGAAATGAAATGCAAATCAGTTTGGCCAGTGGTTTTCTTTCCAATGTCTGTGTTTTATACTGAAAGTGGTGAGCAGAGTTGTATCTTTCCCGAAGGTATGTTATACATAAAATCAAGGCCAAAATTCAGTGTTCAAACTGTTCTCATATGAGAACAGCTCTTCTTGAGTTCAGTGTGAGATTTCAGTCTGGACGGCCTGAGTTAAAGTTTCTGGTCTAGCTTTTTGCTTTGTGGTCTCTTGGACAGGCCAAGCATCTTTTTGTAAAGAAGGTGATAGAGTTTTTGATGCTATTATTATTATGTGAAATACTAGTTATTCTTTTTATTGATTTATTTATTTAATGCACAATATATTTTCTGCATATCATTACCAACAATTTACACTGTATTACCATAAATATTATTTCATCCAGAACTCTCTAGTGTTTGCACTTTCCATCCTTCAGTATGGATGGAAAGTGCATTTCAACTCTTCTTGAATGTCCGTAAAATGTCCATTGCCACTGAAACATTGCCACTGAAACTCCATAAAATGTCCACTGCCACTGATCCAATCTGAAACAAGTCTTGCTCAATCCAGAGAAACTGTTTATTTTCTTCATGCTTTCTAACTTGCAAGCCAAATGAAGTGAATGGTTATAATGGCCATCCTCATCTATAATTAGTATATTTTTCCTTGTTTATTATTTTACTACTGTATGTCAATAGTGATTGGCATCTCTAATTAAAAAAAAAAAAAAAAAAAAAAGTTATGTTGTGTAAATTCATAAATTTGTAAGGGAAACCATGCAACTATAAATGTAAAATAGCAATATCTTATAAAAGGTATATTTATATATTATAAATCCTTTATATTATTTTAAAGTAGCAAATACTTTTTTTCCATTTTTTTCATTTTTTCCATGTATATTTTTGTGACCTTATCTCTCTCCCACACCCAATTTTCTTTTAATATTTTCTTTTTTTTTTTTTCTTTTGTTTTTTCCATTTAGTCTTTTGCATGTCTCAAATATACTGAGTTATGTTTTCTTGCTAGAAAAGGTCAGCATCTGAAAATAGGACCCATAGTGATTTGAACACTAAATACGTGATTTTAAAGAACCTTGGCATATATTTATCTTCAACTGTTTGACATACATTATGAAACCACTTGCCTGTGACCTTTTTCATGTAACTTAAAGGCTAAAATGTACTTGTTTCCCAGTTTCCTTTCCCAATTGGCAAACTCTAACGAGGACATAAGATAGAACAAAATGAATCCATTCTCAGAAGGCATTAACCAGGAATGAGGGCTAGAACAAACGTAATCATTTCATACAACAACCTTTCTCTTTTGATCACAGATGCTTTTAGGAGACACTAAAGAAAGCATTTTCCAAAGCTCAGTGATTGTACTGATGTTCAAGTTTATCTAGGCACAAGGGAAAAGCCTTGCAATGAAGCACAGAAATTCTGAAATCGTAAGCACTTTCTGACAGGATGACCTTCACAGTTTGACAAACTATTTCAGTAGCTAGAGACTTCAAGTATGAACAGTAGAAATCATCAGAAGCTACTAGGAATTTTACCTTGCCAAGGCAATGTGACAGTCTGACCTTCTGACTCATTGATCCCAACAAGCCTGGACACTCAGAGCAGTGATGAAAACCATCAATAACCACTTTAAGTAGTAGCAGGCCAAAACATCATGACAATTTGACCTTCTAGTTTGGGAATCCCCACAAGGCCTACACAGGGGACTGCCCCATTATAAGCAAAATGAATGTTCACACTTGGTTGGCATTTAGAAAAGGCATACAGGAAATACAGACATGGAATTGCCAACTTTGAACATTTACACTTAGAGAGACAAGACCTGTTTTTTGTTGTTGTTGTTGTTTTTGATATATATATATTTTTTTCTAAACAGAGACCACTAAACCACTTATTTTCTATTAAAGAATGTAGCTATGTTGTTGGAGAAGAGTTTAGCACCTCACGCTGCAATCATATGAACCGTGTAAAACAAGCCACTGAAGAATTAACTTTAATGTAATTAATTCAGTTCTAAATATAAATAATATATATATGATATATAAAAAGTAAAACTCTACTTTATAACATAATACATACACAAAATTCCACTTTAAATTCTTGTTGAAAAAGCAATGCTGTTATAAACATACTATTGATTTCCATTAATTAGTGAAAACAATAACTATTCCTCCACTCTGCTTATGAACAGTTTTAAACTCTGTGTTGTTCCCTGTTTACAAAGATCTTGAACACACCAAACATGCTGCTTACTCTATTAAGATTATAGATGGAAAGCAGAATAACACACAATTTGGATTTTGGCAGTCTTTTTCTCAGTTCCAGGTTATGGTGACTTGTTTAAGTTCTGCTTATACATCTTGTCTCATTATGCTGCAACAACTAAAGAATGAGAAAATAGAGTCTTGTATATACCTACTTGAAAGGGCCCTGCACATATAGAGAATTGTCTATTGTGTTTGATTGAGGTCTACTTTATAACTGCATGCTTTTTGTAAACAGCTATTTCATTTGATAATTCACTAAAGGTTAAAACAGATTACAAAGGTAGTTGTTCTTACCTAAAACTGTGGTAGATAGTGGAAGGTCCTATGAGTTCCTGGAAGATTATTTCTTAAAAATACAGCAAAGCCAGTCCTCACTCAAGACTACAATGATACCATCATTGATAACAGTCCGAGAAGGATCAGGTAGAACAACAAACTGTAAATGTGCCAGGAAAGTTTGAATGTGATACTATTCAGGCATGGTATATTATCATTCATGGTGTGTTAAGAGCAGATTGCATAATAGTAGCTCCTGTGGATACTATTCTTTTTATTGATGTCAACATATACCATGTGTCAACAGCTGTTCATTTTCAAAAGTTATGACAATAAGCTCAATTGCATATAAAACCATGCTCACTGATACCCAAGCCAGATGACCTAATGTCA